>NC_141689.1:1917199088-1918449088 GCF_964263255.1 Lissotriton vulgaris | reverse complement strand
GTTGCCATGGTAGGCCCATGCCCCCTCACCCTGCATGCCAACACGTAGACGCATACATGCAGACAGTATAGAGTAGCCTCCGCCCGAGAGACCTTTTCCCTTCCAGACACTACTGTTCCTTAAACATGCGATACCAGATACGATTTGGGATTAGGTTGATCTGACATCCCAGACTTATGTCTGTACTTATGTCTACACTTGTAGTGCTAAATGT
The DNA here is from genome assembly GCF_964263255.1 of Lissotriton vulgaris. NCBI lineage: Eukaryota > Metazoa > Chordata > Amphibia > Caudata > Salamandridae > Lissotriton > Lissotriton vulgaris. The sequence goes on along the minus strand of NC_141689.1, from coordinate 1,918,448,874 downwards.
CAAGTCCTTTCACCTTCTGGTTATACGTCAGATTCACGTCAATCTGCTGCGCGCGCATCTCTGCCATATATTCTTGCTGACACTGCAATATTCTTATGTATCCACCCATTTTGTGACCTCATGATTAATGACGTTTCAAGTATACGCCTTCATATACGCCTATTATGCCGCCTTTTTAGTGACGTTTTGATGACGTTTCCATGTTTTATCTCTACTTTTCCAGTTGTTACGCCTACTGTATGCTCATACATCGTAATGCATTGACTATATATATGTACTTCTGTAAACAATATGTTGTCTGTCTTCCCTTCCTGAACCCTGTGAGGTGAATGGAATGGTTATGCCACCTTGGCTCGAGCCAATAACCCAATTCCTTTTACAGGAATAAAACCCTTTTTGAGTTAACCTCAATATCCCGGATTTTGCCTCTTATTTTACTGAGTTATTCTTATTGATTATTGATAGCAAATTAAGTATAGGTAATCGATATTACCACAGTTCGCCTGCCAAAGATTGAAACTGAAAAAAACAAGGGTGCCACATTTATGATGCCCTTCTATTGGTTTTAATCTCCATAGGGCACGTAAGTCAGATTTGGCCTGACTCGTTCCCAAGTCTGCCCGAACCAACTGTTGCCCTATACTTTTGTTCTTTTTGAGAGCAAAAAGTGGTTTTTCAAATGGTATGTCTAGCCCAGACACTAGGTGCCAATTTTTTAGAATGATAGCTTTGAATTTGTTAGTGTATGGTCCGTATGTCGTCACACACACTAACTTTTCCAAGGGTGCTTTTTGTTTCTTAATCAGTAATTCTTCCCTTGGCGTGTGCCATGCTCTTTTGGTGGAATGTTTAAGCATTTTACTCGGGTAACCTCTTGTTTTTAACTGGTTGCTTAAAATTTCAGCATGGGCTTCAAAGTCCTCTTTTCGGGAACAATTTCTCCTGATCCTAAGCATTTGGCTGTAGGGGAGATTTGCTTTTAGGTTTTGAGGGTGATGGCTTTTGTAGTGGAGGATTGTGTTTTTGTCCGTTTCTTTGCGATGTAATGTAGTAGTGAGTTTTTGATCCTGTGGGGCAACCTCTACATCGAAGAATGTGAGGCGGGTTTTGCTGGAAGAAATAGTAAATTTAATTCATTTGTATATAAGATTTTGCATAATATGTTCATAATGTTTTCACTAAATGTGTACAATTTTTGTTAAGTTTGTGTTCAAACCTCGTACTACTAAAAAATGTTTCAAAATAAGGTAAACATGTGAAAATACACAGGAGCTTTCTAATCAATTTGAAGCTTCATGATTGCTGATAATTAAAAAACAGCATTTAAATTCGAGACCAGGCACCCTTGTTTTTTTCAATGTCTATTGTGTCCAGCCTGGCCTCGTAGGACAAAACCCCTGTCTTGACATAAAGATTGAAACTGGCCGTGGGATCCAGGACTTCTTCCGCAGACGTAGCTATAAATTATGTGTGAAATTGATGAGATGTTACAAGCATTGAATTAAATGAACGAGTCAGAAATGATGTTATGTGAACAACGAATAAACAATAGGCTATACAAAATGTGAATGGGAACTTGGTGGTATGACAGACCACTTCCCGGCTCAGCCAATCGGAAGTCAAATTATGTGAAATGTTTCAACTGAGGTGGGATGGGCATGTAGGTTTTAGGGTATAACTGGGATGCCTTTAGGGGTGTGGTTACCTTAGGCTGGCTGGAGGAGAGAGAGAGAAAGAGAGAGAGGGGAGATGCGTTGCTGTCAGGGCCGGACTGGCTACCGGGCAGTTTGGAATGTTGCTGAGCCGGGGGCTGATTTTGTTGATGGAGACCTGCGTGTACTAAACTAAATTCGTTTTGCTTTCATTATTTCAAAGCACACACAGGTCTCCATTCATGAAATCAGCCCCCACTGCAATTAAATCATCCCCCAGCTCAGCAGCATTCCAAACTGCCCGGTAGTCAGTCCAGCCTTGGTCGATGTCTGTCTGTTTGCAGAGAGGCCTAGCTGTTCCTGTCCTTGTCCCGCTCCTGGGTCCTGAAGCCTTTGTTCCCTGACTCTATATCAGGGACCCCCACCATCTCCTTGGCCAAGGGGTGGTATTTCCCTGATTCCTTGGGTTAGTATATCTGTCTGACTCATACTTTGCATAATCACTTGCAAATGTATTGTTGTCTTTGAACCTTATGTCTCTTCACCTATCCACTCAGTCATAAGTATATTGTTTCACATCATTTCTTTGGTGAAACTGATGTCTCTTAATCTATCCACTCCTTCATATGTACATCGTAAAGTTGTTGATGAGTATGACACTGTTTGCATTTTCTGATGTTTTTCTCTCCCTCTTGTGAATTTTATTGTTTTGCATTGTGACAGTATGCAATGAGCATTTATGAATTCAAAATTAATTGAGAAAAACTTTATTAATCTTACTGAAAGTCTGTGTTTATTTAGCTAACTGGATTGTTAGTTAGATAGTATTATCATTGTCATCAACTTCTAAACTAATTAGTCCATCGACCAAGTTGAAAGAGAGTTGATATGAGGTTTAGTTATGAACTTAGAGATGTTAATATGAACCTGTGAATCAAATAAATTTCAAACGCCATTTAAACTTGACTCCCAGCGCATCAGGGATTTGAGTGAATGCTTATGGGCCATTTGTATATTTTAATATTGAATATTTATCCTTGATTAGGTGTAGCACTGGACCAAGTGCATACAGTGAAAATAAATGTAAAATTAATCCCAGGTATGCCAGGACGATGTGTTGTACATGCTCATAGTCACGAGTTCCCAGACAGAACTACCAGGTCCAGGTGGGATGGGCAGGGGTTTAGCTTCAGGGACGGGAGTGTTTGGAGTGTGACACCCCTCAAATGCATTCTAGACTTGGTAGTTGGGTCTGGGGGCCCTGAGTCAACTTTGCTATCTGAGTGGTTTTTCTCACTCACATTTCAGAAGAACTTTTAACTTGTTCATTTTTTGGAGCGGAAACTCAAAGGTATACAGTGACTGGTTTACCAAAAAAACTGTAAATATGCACCCATAGAGGGTCTCCTTGAATGGGTGCAAATGTAATACTTTTTGGAATTCACAAACATTCGCAGTAGTAGGCTTGGAAAGCTGCCCCAATTTCCAGGCATACAGTTAGCAATCAAACACGCAAAAGGTGAAGAAAATTATCCTTGCAAATAGTCTAAGCAGTGGTAATCGATCATGTAGCATTCCACCCCATTGTTTTTCACCCACTGTGCCACTATAGACAGAGGTCCACATAATGCAAATCAGCACTCACCCTTTTCCCAATGAAAAAAACAGCCATCCTGGAAATTGGTCATCTCACCTCTCCGCTCTGCAGCACTCTGCTTTTTTAATTGGGTAATTTTAGATTTCCTACCCCTGAACCTCACTTACTAAGCCTAGGTCCGATCACAAAGAAAGGTCTGTGGTTGTTCCACTTTAAGGACATTCTGTTTTTCAAACACCCTCTCCCTGAGAGAAGATTTAGTCACATAAAAAGAATGTGCAATAAATCTGTCTGCTAGTGTATTGTTATGATTTGTGAATCTCAAACAGGATTGTACCCTCGTAAAAAAGGTTATTTTGGGCTGAATGCTGAGCATGCCCACACAAATAGCTTTACGAATCAGTCTCCTTGGATTCTTGTGAGAATTTCATTTTGCTGATGTGAACATTTCTGAGCAGATCAAAGTCACTTGCTAACTATTTTTCACATAAAAAAGGGATGTTCCCTATTTCCTGCACTTACCCCAATTATGCAGCTGCGTACTCAGGAACTCCCTCTATCTGCCAATCAGAGCAAATTTACTCCCACATGTGATATATAATGTGTGGGTAATTGGGCATATAAGTATAAATGTATTCTTTGTAATGCAAAACATGAGACAGATAGCTTTATATAGAAGGATGTTGTTGCATAGCATTCTCTGGAAGAACAAAGATTACTTTTAAATCTGTAAGCAAAAATCTGTTTTTAGCACTTGGACAGTAAATTAGAATAACAAAAACGGGGGTTGGAGGGTCTAAGGGAAGTTTAAAGACCTGCCCAGCTTATAATCCCCTACTATGCAATATATAAATACAAAAAACCTGGGGGTCTAGCAAAGAAACACACCTGTGTCTGGAACCATATGCAATGTTAAATCAACAGAAAACTAGTGAAGTAACTGGATGGTATATTTTATAGAGTATAGTAAACCAACTCATGTAACCACCAGCAACTATAGGTGAGATCCAACATCCGGAGATGGATTACCATCAAAATCTTGTTGGTGATCTAGTTTTCTCATTTGGTCATCCACAGGACTAGGCTGGTGTGTCTCTAGATCCGTGAGACTACAACTAAGTCCGCCTGTCAGGACTGGGGTCACGCCCACCGCCACTAGCTGACCATGCGTGGGTTCACCAATTGGAATAAGGTGCAGTGCAAAGAGTGAAAGTGTGGGGAAGAAGTGAAGTTAAAAAGGAATAGAGAGCTCACAGTTAGAAAACTTTAATGGCTGTGAAGCCTCTTTCAATTTAAAAACCAGAACAGCGCAAAACAAGCAGTATAAAGAAATGACTGCTTAATTCACTCTTTGCACTGCACCTTATTCCAATTGGTGATCCCACGCATGGTCAGCTAGTGGCGGTGGGCGTGACCCCAGTCCTGACAGGCGGTCTTGGCTGTAGTCTCACTGATCTAGAGACACACCAGCCTAGTCCTGTGGATGACCAAATGAGAAAACTAGATCACCAACAAGATTTTGATGGTAATCCATCTCTGGATATTGGATCTCACCTATAGTTGCTGGTGGTTACATGAGTTGGTTTACTATACTCTATAAAATATACCATCCAGTAAATTAGAATGACAGAATTCTAGTCAAGGACTCTAATATTGTTTAGAATACCTTGAGGCCCGGATATATCAAACGCTCATGCAACGCAACACGAAAAACACCTTGCTGCGCTTAGTGAAAGGGAGAAGGCAGGAAATTGCCACATTTGAATTTAAATGGCACATTCCTGTCCTCTCCTTGCACTGGCTCACAATGTGCTGATCTTGTAATGTGTAAGGAAGATTTCATGGACCCACTAGAAAGACCTTGCTGTCTCGTAATTACCTGACTGGATGTAGGAAGCGCAGATGACGTTACACAGCCTCACTATACACCTGGAGACCCCTGCATTCATTTGTGGAGATAGGGTGAATGCAATGTCTACCATTCGGGACACGCTCATTGGCCGTGGGATCCCCAGTGAAATGTACAAAGGACTCTGAGAATGGGTCACTACAGCAGCACACAGAGTTTGTATCTGTGTAGAGACACGTCTGTGGGGCAATCCCAACGCACATTAACCCTAGCAAATAGTGCCCACACCGTCATCCGCTCCCCACTCCACATTTTACATTTGCCCATACAATGATTACACCGGAACATTGTTTATGGGAAAAGAACTGCTGCAGGTTTATTTTTCATACAACAAAAGTATGCCATTTTGTGGGTTATCTTACAGGCGATCCAGGGCAGGTAGCCCCTCGCTGCCTCACCACCCTAATGAGCCAGCCGGCACGGTAGGTCGACGCCCGAACAGTGCAGCACCTTTGTAGATCCCCTTCCGGATCACGTGATCATGTCTTATACTCCCGCCCCTTTCAGGGCGGAGCGGGTATGGCACACCCCGGTTGGTCAGGCCCCCCAACCGCCCGAAGGACTAATGGGGCACCGTCGCGGTTTTCCCGGGACCTCTATGCGGCTCCAGGTCTTTGGCTCCGGCACCCTTACTGTGCCAGTCAGAGGTACCCTTACTGTACTCGTCTGCCGCAGAGGTACCCTTACTGTACCCGTCTGCCTCCAGATCGCCCTGTTACTCCACGGACCAGGCCTCTGGGCGGAGCGACCAGCAGGCAACCAACGGTGCAGTGAAGCGGGCAGGCAGCAGGACGACGGGAAAAGAGGCCGAACAGGAAGCAGCAGGGACCTAAGTACACTGCCCGCCCCCAGGTGTCCCCTCCCCTGGACGCATGTCACTGGTGCACCGCCCAGGGGAGGGGGGGCTGGTGAGACCGCCGCAAGCCCCCCCCCAGGGGACAAGAGGGGTGGCTACGACTAGTGGGCACTAGAGGGCTGCCCTGCTGATGTCCCCCTGCGGGAGACGCGGGGAGCTGCATTCTCTATAGCCAGACTCATAATATGAGCTGTTTTTAGCTGATGCAATCTGATGTGTACATGCCTGAATGGTACCATCTAATTACAAGTGTATATTTTTAAAGTACCCTTCATTTGAATACATGGAATAGTCTAAAAACTGCTGCCTAAGAACGTTTTTCTTTAATTTCACAAGGTGTCGTCACACGACCAGCCAGCTTGCGTTTTGAATGCTACAGTTATCTATGCATTGTTGACGTTCAGCAGCCCCCAGACCTCCATTTTGGAACAGGCTTTCAGCCAAGATTTTAAGTCACTGTCATGCGCTTAAATCCATGCGCATTTCAATGTTTACTTCCGCGTGTGTCATCTAAAGAATAGCACATGAATATAAACTCAGAAGCTGTGGGATCATCAGCAGAGATTAATTTAAAAAAAATGTTGTCTAAGAATAAGGAATGCCATTGAGGCAAGTTCAACGACAAACAACGGTACAAGAAGCATAACATCCTGCTAAGAACTGTTTGTAAAATAACATAACACACCTTACGCTGCAGACCTACGAGGCTCCTTCACCAGTTCTTCTAAGGAAAAATCATTAAATGAGACATATGAAAATGGCACAGGCCCCCAACCTAACTGTAATTCTTAATTGCTAGCTGTCTGCCGAAACGCATTGCATCTAATTAAGTGTGCATAGCGAGGTATGCATTTTTCAATTATCTGGCACCGCTTCACAGTGCAGTCTCTATCAAATGCTTTTGAATAATAATGAAAAGTGTTTGTGCATCCTGCTGTCTTCTCGGTATACGGGAAAGCAGGGAAAAGTCTGGCTTTATTAAATCAATTCCTATCAGTTAATAAGACGAAGTCAAAGGTTAACGAAAACTGAAAATTCATTCTGTCACTTCAGACTACTATGAGTAAACTGATTATCAATGCCAACCTTGCCTGATGTTGGCTAGGCAGAACATTTTGCTCGTCAGACCTGATACTGTCCCTGGAAAGACCTTTCACTATCGGTTTCTCTATTAAGAGTTTTTTCAAATCCTAAATTTTTCATCTTCTGAGGAAACAAGGCTTTTTGTTACTATTTTCTTTTTTTTTCAACATACAAAATTCAAGCCAGAAGATACAACACACAAACACTGTTATGTGTAGAGTGCTTTGGCGGGCCATGCGGTGCTATAGGCCACAAACAAGTGTCACACACAAACACACACACGAACGCACAAACACACACACACACAAGCAAACAAGCCTTACATGGGGAACGCTTTTGTGCTAAAGCATTTTGCAGTAAAGCATGGGAATTCGCCTTGTACAACTGGCACGTTCATGCCATCAATATACAGAACACTCTATTGATATGCCTGGAAAGGATTGAATCGATAGCCTTTGTCCTACTTGTACCTAATAGTATTAGCCACAACTCAATCCCTCATTCCGGCGCTGGTCAAGTGCCACTCGCCCCCTAACTGTCAAGTAAACCTGGCACTGGTGCAAATTTAGAACCACCAGGTGTCATAGCTGGCATTGTCACAAAGCAGTAAGGGACCTATTAGCATGACGGGTGGACCGGAGCCTGTTAGCATGGCGGGCGGACCTGAGTCCACCTACCATCTTAGCCGGAATGGGACCAGCCGCCTGCCGTGTGGCGGTCCCGCACCCCTGATCATGATGCGATCACCAACGCGGCGGTCGCATCTGGCATTTTAATATTGCAGCGGGTGCTATTGGCTGCAGCACCTGCCTCAATGGTAAAATGCCATGTTGTGTATTTCCATGCACAACGTGGCAGGCACAGCACAGTGCCTGCCACCTTGTGTATGGACATGTAGGGGGGTACCATAGGTACCCCCCAAGTGCACCCCCCACTCCCCTGGGGGCTCGCAACTTTATTTTTTTATTTATTTATGCAATTTTATATAGCGCGGACTTTACCCGAAGGTGTCAGAGCGCTTCACAATAGGAACAGAAAAGATACAAACTGAGAACGTTACACGAGCAACAGATTGCAGAGGCATTCGTTATGTTACATACGGTAAAGTGATAATTGTGAGCAACCAAGAATACATGAGGTAGTAAAAATTGTGAGAAACCAAAAATACATGAGGTAGACAAGGTAATTGTGACACTTGTGAGCAAACAAAATACATGAGGTAGTAAAAATGTGGGCTACCAAAAATACATGAGGTAGTAAAAAGTGCTCAGGAGGGAAAAGTGACAAGTGTGCAGGCTACAAGAGAAAATAGAGTATAATTTGTGGTATAATACTGCAATATATGTTACACACTCAAGCACAAGAACAAACAATTACGTAGACAGAAGTGGCACTTGTGCAAGTATCAAAGGTAAAAAACCTGTGAGAGGAAGCAAACCGTGTGTTACAGGGGCAAAGTGGTGAGTGCAAGTTGCAAGAGGGTACCAAACACAAGTACATGGATAATACTGCAATAAAAGGCAAACACTCTAACCGCAAGAACACACTGGGAAGGCACTTCCATGGACATGAGAAGTAGAAATTATCAGTAGTGGGAGATCTTCCTTCAGACATAAGAGAGTTACTTTTGGAGGTGTCTCTGGAGGAGGAGAGCTTTGAGGTCCCTTTTAATGGCCTGGGAGGAGGCTGTGGTCCGGAGCTGAGGCAGCAATGAGTTCCAGATTCTCACTGCGTTGCCTGAAAATGATTGGGCCATCGTTCTTTCCTTCTTGAAAGTGGGAGGTTCAAGCAGTAGATTCTCCGCATTGCATGAAGGTCTAGAACCTCCAGAGAGTTTCAGTTTATTCGCCAGGTAGAGAGGAGAAGAGGAGTGCAGGGCTTTGTGGGTGATACAAGCGGTCTTGTAGATAGCTCTAGCCTCAAAGGGAAGCCAGCGGAGGGTAGATAACATCGGTGTGATGTGATCGCTTCTTTTGGCCCCATAAATGAAACGAGTTGCTGAGTGGAAAACAGACTTAAGTGGGGACACGTGGGATTTGGGGAGGCCAGTAAGAAGAGAATTGCAGTAGTCGAGTCTGGAGAGGACCAGTGCTTGCACCAGGGTTATAAGGTCCCGCTCCGCGAAGAAGCGACGGATTCCCCAAAGAAGGCGCAGTTGGTATCGAGCTGATTTCGCAATGGAATTGATGTGGGGAATTAGATTAAGTTTTTTGTCTAGTATGACACCAAGGGATTTGGCGCTGTCGACAATGATGGGTTTATTGTTTAGTAGATTCATCTGATCCATCCATGATTGAACCGGGGGAGGAGAGAGTGAGGAGGAGAAGAGGAGGAATTCAGTTTTGGAGGGATTCAGAATCAGTTGATGAGTTAACATCCAGTTTTGAATGGAGTCGAGAGTGGAGCTTAGGATGGAAAGATCGTGAGTAGAGGCAATCTTGAGGTAGAGTTGAGTGTCGTCAGCATAAAGATGATAGTGAATCCCGGATTTACTTAGGAGATTTCCCAGTGGTTCTAAATAGAGATTGAACAGTGTGGGAGCAAGTATCGAGCCTTGGGGAACACCTTGACCTACCGCCACAGGAGGTGAAAGACTGTTCGCTATTTTGATCATTTGGGATCTGCCAGAAAGGAAGGATGCAAACCATTTAAGCACAGTGCCCTCCATGCCCATTCTCTGTTGAAGAATATTGAGGAGGGTATTGTGATTGACAGTGTCAAAGGCTGCGGAAAGGTCAAGGAGAATTAGCAGACAGGACCCCCCTGAATCGAGTATCCTCAACGCGTCATCAACCACTTGCAGTAGGGCTGTTTCAGTGCTGCAGTTTTGGATGAAGCCGGACTGACAGTGGTCTAGAAGGTCATTGTCCTTGATATGACAGGAGAGTTGTTTTGCTACACATCTTTCTGTGATCTTCGCCTGAAAGGGAAGGTTAGTGATGGGGCGGAAGTTGTTGAGGTCATTCGCATCAGCAGTGGGTTTTTTCAGAAGAGGGGTGACCTGCCCAGTTTTGAAGGAGGCAGGAAGGGAGCCTTGCCAGAGGGAGAGGTTGATCAGAGTGGTCCAATAGGAGAGGGAATGGGTATAGAAGTCAATGGCAATGGCACTGGGGATAGGGTCAAGAGAATGGTTGGATGGCTTCGTTTCTCGTATGCACTTGAGAAGGGCATCTTCAGATATAGGGTCAAAGCTCTGCCAAATGGCTAAGGATTTGCGCTCCTCTGGAGGGGTAGGATGAGCGACCTGATCCACAAGTGATTTCACTTTTTCATCAAAGAAAATAGCAAAATCCGCTGCTCTCTTTGTAGAATCATCCACCTTGGAGGTTGGGGGAGAGCAGTTAGGCATTTTGATGAGATCGAATAGTTTTTTGGGTCTATTTTTGGCGGAGTCAAGGAGGGTTTTGAAGTGTGTCGCTTTCCCAAGGAAGATGTGCTTGTGGTACTTGGATCTTGCTGAGCGAAGCTTGGCCAAATTGTCGGAGGAGGGCACTTGCCTCCATTGTTTCTCCAGGGATCTTAGCTGCTTCCTTTCCTCATAAAGGGATTTGTTGAACCAAGGTGCTGAGGGAGTGGGCCTTAACCTTTTGCTTTTGAGTGGAGCGACTTTATTAATTTCAGCTGCAAGAACTGTGAGGCTTTGAGAGGTGAGTTCGTCAACATCTAGGTTCGGGTCGAGCCTTGGAAGGGATAGCAAAGCTGATTCACAGAGGGGACCGACATCAATATTTTTAGCATCCCGGAACCATGAGATGGCCCTCTTGGGTTGGCCAAGAGTTATAGAGTGTGAAAGTTGAAGAGAGAATGGGATGAGGAGGTGGTCAGACCAATCTACATGAATTGGGGTAGTGGTAGAAAGCATGCCTGCTTTAGATATAACAAGGTCCAGGATTGCGCCCTTAGAATGGGTTGATTCAGTGCAGTGTTGGATAAGATCGTTAGTAGATAGGAAAGTGGCCAGTGAGTTCGCAGAGGAGTCTTGCGGTACTCCCCAGTGGAGATTGAAGTCACCCACGAAGGTCTGATTGTCACTTCGCGAGTATTGGTGGTCGCTGATGAAGTCGGTGAGTTCATCCATAAACAAAGGGCCACTATGAGGCGGGCGGTAAATGACATGGAATCTGAGGGGTGAACGGTGTTGCAATTGAAGCTCAAGAGAAAGGCATTCAAAGGTTTTGGAGGAGCTGTTAGGAGAGGCCTTGAGTTGGAGGGTGTTTCTAAAGATGACTGCAACACCTCCCCCCGTGTTGTCAGTTCTGTCATTCCTAAGTAAAGAGTAGCCTGTGGGTAATAGGAGATCAAATATAGAGTGAGATGTATCTTTGAACCAGATCTCTGTGAGGAAGAGCATGTCAATATTATGAAGGGTGATGGTATCGGAGATTTCAAGTTTGTGTTTTACTGCAGATCTGCAGTTGTGAAGCATGCAGCGCAGCTCTGTCAAGACTGTTTTGGTGACGGGGGCACTAGGGCTCTGAAGGGTGATCGGGATATTGTACTTATGAGGGGGTGCTCGGGGGGGTTTAGGTGGATGCTTTGTTCTGACAGAGGTGATGATCGGAATGGCGTAGATAGTGGGGTTGCTAGGGTATGTCGGTTGAGGAGAGGTGGCGCTCAAGGGCTTGAGTGAGTTAACAGAGTTTCCCGATGATAGGTTAAGCTTGGCTGTACTGGGGTGAGGGGGCGAGGTGCATCTCGTGGGAAGTTGGGAAGGAGTAGCGGTGCAAGAAGGGGTGACAATCTTAGAGCATAAAAGTGAAATGGCAGCTGTAAGCTGGGAGATGGAGGTGATAAGAGAGCCTAGTGTGTTTTCCAGTGAGAATGGGGCAGAGCACGGAAGGTTGGGTTGGGGAAGGTTGCGTGGCTCTATTGAAACAAGGGGGGGTGGAGTGGGTGGTGGCAGGCAGGGAGAGGTGGCAGGAAAGGAGGTAATTTTGGGTGTGGGGTTCATAAGTGGGGAAGGGTAGTGGGTGAGAGCGGGAGTTAGTGAAACGGAGGTTAAGGGAGAGTTGTCTATGTTGGTGTTGCAAGAGGGAGAGGAATTAAGGACAAATTTAGGGGGAGAGGTGTGCGGAACTCGGCAGTTGGGTAGAATGAGAGGGGAGGCCTGTGTGGCGTCATGAGAATGTAGGAGGTTTGGGAGGAAAAGAGGTGAGGTGGTTGTGGAGGACCTGTCAGCTAGGAGAGGTGGCTGCGAGGGAACGGGCATCAGGCAGAGTGAGGGGTGTTGGGAGAAAGGGGAGTTGAAGAGAGGAAGTGGTTCTGCTGGGCCCGAGGGAGGGAAGTGGAGGGGGTTACCGGGCGGGGAAGGGGAGTAGTGCAGCATTCCTGGCGGAGTAGGAGGGAGGAGAGAGATGCGGTGGGATTGAGGAGAGGACGGGGTGAATAATGAGGGAAGGAGGGGGTAAGGGGGAGGGATGGAAGGGGTGAGGGGAGCATAAGGAAAGTACACTTGGGGAGAGGGACGGAGGAGAGGTGGGCTAAAAAGGGGGGTAATGGGAAGGAAGATGGGGGAGGAGAAGAGATTGGAGAAACGGGATGGTGCAGATGGGACGAGGAGGCTATTGGCTTGTGGTAAGGTTGAAATGATGTGTGAAGGGATATACTGTGAGGGGGGAGGAATAGGAGGGGAGGTCACAAGGGGGGGGAGGGAAGGGGGCCGACCTGTGCTCCTCGAGGGAGCCGCCAATTGGAGTGAGGTGGGGTCTGCGGAGGAGAAAGGGAGTAATGGGTGGAGCTGGAAGGAGAGTGATGGCGGAATCCGGTTGCAGAGTGGGGAGTAAGGAGGGGAAGAGGCAGTCAAAGAGCGAGAGGCAGTTGTCTGTGCCTTGGATCAGGACAGTACCATTGTTGTAGAGTGAGATAGTGAGGTTACCTTTGAAGCAAGCAGAGGGGGAAATTTTTAGTTTTTTCCCATGGGGGATAGAGGAGGAGGAGGTGACGTTGAGGGAATAGTAAAAACTGTTGGACCAGGAGGGGATGTCATGAGTGAAGAAAATGAAATCATTTTTTAGCCTCCCAAAACGACTATTGTAAAATTGATCCACAAAAAGGGAATCTGGGAAACGTTCAATAGTGTTATGTTTCCATCGTTTAGTTGCGGCTTTAGACAGGCTAGGAGGATAAATGATTTTGTAGCAATTAGTTCCAGCCTTAACTCGGGGGGTGGCCATGATGGTGAAAAGTGGCGAAGGTGTGTGGGGGGGATAAGAGGAAGGTGTTACTGGGAAAGCGGTGGAGAAGAGAAATAGAAGGGCATAAAGGGGGCACATAGTCCGGACGTTAAGGTGAGGATATCAGAACTAATGTGCCGTTTGGGACTAGCAAAGCCTAGGTGTGCAAACCAGCCTCAACATCTTAAGAGTATCAGTAGAGGTGCTCAGGGCAGGGTGCGGAGAATATACTATATGCATAGCGATTTCCAACACCAACAAATATCTTTCCATGGCGGCATCGCTGCGATGGAAAGGCCTTAAAACCCAAGCATCATAATATGGATGGCGGTGCCTGCTAAGCACCGCCACCATACATGAACCCCAGCTTCGCCCGGCCGGTAGAAAATTGGCAGACAGACTTCCATCCACCGCAATACCCACGCCTTCGTGATATGGAGGTTGGTCATTCACGTTACGATGGTGTGACGGTCGGTGGTGATCGTTACGCTATCGTAATCAACCACTAAGTACTTTCAACTGGCTCCCCAAATTAAATGATACCTTAGTACTCAAATACTCATATTACTGTTTATACTGAAATTAATGTGTGCGATCACAAGGTTGTCCACTGAAGGATATATTATGAGGAAACACACTTCGTCCCTTGTGGTGTTTTCTGATTGCCAACTCAATTCAATGAAAAAGGGTACAGAAAGAGCACTGATTCAGGCACAATTTAGAAATCATGTTTCTGGCAGGGCTGGAAAAACATTGACGTTGTTGAATACAGGACAATAGGAACTAGGCTCATTCAAACATATGATATAGTTTCAGTAGACACCATCACTTGTGGCTTATCAGAACCCCTTCCAGGTGGCTAGAAGTGGGAGAGACTGCATTTAAAGTGCTCTCATGAAGTAGACACTTGCCTACATGTTGATTAGTTGGTCTTATTCCTCCACTTTACATTCATTTGTAAATCTGTTCATCCGACCGTGCACCATTGTTGTTTTCTTCCTTTCTGATCCCTCGTGGTTAGGGTTCTGCCTTATTTGTCATCATAATGTCATTTGGTCAATTCATTGTTTGCCTTTAATTTCTTTGCTTATTGACTTAATTCCTCAGCCTCAGCCTGTAACATGCTGATGTTCTGGTATCCTTGGGTTACTGTCTGGTACCCTGGTCTGACGGGTGTTCATCACATCACTATCTGCCATTACGGTGAGTAAATCTTTCTCTATCCTTCAGCACTACCTGTGTGTTGTCTTGTTATTTACTGCATATTCTTTATCGTGGCCTCATAGACATAACTTCCGAGGTGTGCAGGAGGACTGCCTGTTATACACTGGCGTACTAAGCCGTTGGAGTCTGCCAGCTTTAAGTATGAGAGTTTTGAAGACAAAATGATTAGAAATCAAGTTGTTTGACATTGTTACACAAGCAAGGTGCGTGAGCGCTTATTAGCATGCAAGAACCTCTCACCAGAAGAAACAATATTGCCGAAGGAACGAGAGATCAAAAGTGTTGAATCAGGGTGGGAGTGTGTAATATTGTGCTAATTTCTTTAATTATTTTATTCTTGTAAATATTGATACTGTGTCTTTAAGTGCTGGTCCTTCCTGTGTATTCATGTTAGTTTATGAACAGCTCCTAGGTGAAAACACCTGGAGAAAGCTAGTGAAGTCAGTTGCACCTGACTGCTTGGACCAGATGGATGAGACCTTTATACTCTTCAATAAACTTAAGTTATTTCGCTTCATACAACATCTGTAGAATGTTGCCACTCCACCTTTTTTCTTAGCTGATCCTGGTATCCCTCCCATAAGATGGCAAACGTGGAAGAAGGTCTTTGAACGCTATGCCAGGGTTTGTGGGACTAATCTTAGCGCTGAGAGACGCACTGCTTTCTTATTACATTGTTTAGGGTCAGAAGGCCAAGAGGTTTTCGATAATCTGCCTAACATAGATGTTTCCTCACTTAATGAATACGAGATATGCATGTTAAAATTAGATAGACATTACCTACCTAAGGTAAGCACAATTCTAGAGCGGTACCATTTTGGGAGACGTAATCAGAAAGAAGGAGAATCAGTAGAAAATTACATCACTGCCCTTAGAAAGTTAGGTTCATTTAGCAAATTTGGTGCTCTCTTGGAAGAAAGGATAAGGGACCAATTTATGTTGGGGTGTAATATGCAGAAGGTAAGGGAAGACATTTGGCAGAAGGACGAACCTTCTTTAGATGAATTCATCACATTAGCCAAACAAATTGAACATTCTCTCAAATGTGTGGAAGTTATTTCCAAGCAAGAAAAAACAGAATGATGTTGTGTCCGAAGTTAAGTTACAGTTTAAAGGGAATAAAAGTCTGAAAGGAAAGGGAACAAACTATGATGGCAAACCTGGTTTTGATAAAAAGATTGGTTCAAATTCAAAGAGTTCCTCTTCACAATTCAAGTGTTTTAGATGTAGGAACCCGAGTCATCTTGCCAATGATAAAAAAGTGCCCTACGTTGAAAGCCAAGTGCGATATTTGTAAGAGAGTCGGTCATTTTACCTCATCATGTAAAGTAAAGAAAAGTAAACCTAAAGTCAACATGATACATAAGTGTGATGAAGATGTGTGTGACTCTGAATCTGACTGTGATTGTGGACAGATTGTCTCACAAGTTACAAGTGAAAAGAAAAAGGGACCATATGATGATGTAATGGTAGAACACTGTCCTACCCGTGTTTTGTTTGACTCGGGGGCTAAAATAACAATTATTTCTAAAGAGTTTTATCTTTGTCACTTGAAAGATAAGGTCAGCCTACTTAAACCCAACATTAATCCCTATGATTATGGTGGGGAGCCGATAAAGTTGATGGGATATTTTTCCGGCTTAGTTGAATACAAAGGAAGGTATACTTCGGGAAAAGTATATGTGTCTAAAAAGGGTGACAGCATTTTGAGTTGGCTACACAAGAGAGATTTAGGGGTCATGCTTGATCATAATAGTGATCCTCCCATCCTTTTAAAAGAGAACTTTGTGGGTGTTGAAACATGTTCTCAGATTGACAGTGACAGTTTTGTTGAAGAATTAAAAAGTTCATTTCCCAAGGTATTCCAGAATGAGTTAGGTTGCTTATTGAACTATACTCACAAAATACAAATTAGTTGATAGTGCTGTTCCATTTACTAGCAAAGTAAGAGGTGTCCCATTGTCTGTAAGAGAAGAAATGAAACAACAATTGCATAAACTTAAATTAGATGGTATCATTGAGGAGGTGGAGGGGACCAATGGTTGGGTCAGGTCGTAGCCGCTCGGAAATCGGATGGCTCTCTCAGGCTCTGCATTGACCTCAGAGAGTTGAATAAGCAGGTCATTGTAGATAAATACCCTCTGCCTAAGATCTCAGACATGCTGATGCTACTTAATGGTGCTGAAGTTTTTTCCAAAGTCGGCGTATCATCAGATTTTGTTGGATGAGGATTCGAAAGACTATACTTCTTTCATTACGCCTTTTGGAACATTTAGGTTTTTACGGTTACCTTTCGGTTTAGTTTCAGCGGCCTCAGTGTTCCAAAGGGCTCTTGAAAAAGTATTAAAGGGGCAGAAAGGGGTAAAAATTTACCAAGATGATGTTCTGATTCATGGGAAGAATGTTAAAGAACATGACATTAGATTAAGAGAAGTCCTAAACAAGTTTAGCTCACATAATCTTACTCTCAGGATTGATAAATGTAAATTCAGAAAATCTTCCATTGATTACTTGGGACACACCATCTCAGGTAAGAGCGTCCAACCTAAGCAAGATCTCATAGAATCTATTGAAAGTTTGGCGTCACCTAAAGAAGAGTTGATGAGATTTCTAGGGATGGCGGAGTACTATAGCAAATTTGTTAAAGGTTTTGCTGGGAGATGTATCAACATGCGAAGCTTAGTGATCAAAATCTCGACCAGCTCCGACGATAACCTTACAAACGCCGAACACCTCCACTTTCAGATCTACACCGACCCTAGAACCACACTTAGAGGCACCCTCATCTACAGGCCTCCAGGCATCCGCAGTCAATTCAGCGATAACATCACGGACTTCGTCAGCCCACATGCCCTCGCCTCCGAGAACTACATTCTTTTAGGAGACCTCAACTACCACCTTGAAAACAAACACGACAACAACACCTCCACCCTTCTGGACAACCTGGCCAACCTCGGACTCAAACAACTTGTCGACACCCCCACCCAGGTAGCCGGTCACACGCTCGTTCCTATCTTCACCTCCAGCAAGCACATCTCCTTCGATCACACCACAGCTCTCCACTGGACGGACCACAGCTGTGTTCACTTCAGTTACAAAACTACCGTGACCCACAACCGCCCACAACCTATTCCACGAAGAAACTGGAACAAAATCACCACCGAGCAACTCCTCACATCACTCAACCAAAACCCTCCCACCCTCTCATCGGACCCAAGTCAAGCGGCCACCAATCTAAAGCAATGGATCACCCACAGTGCTGACAAATTAGCACCCCTGAAAAAGCACCAGGCCAAATCAGCCAGCAAAAAGGCTCCCTGGTTCAATGATGACCTTAAAAAATCCATGAAACTTTGCCGCACCCTGGAGAAATCATGGAGAAAAAACCCAACCACCGACAACATGGCCACCCTCAAAGCAGCCACCCGCCAACACCACCAACTGATTCGCTCCGCCAAGAAATCAGCATTCAAGGATTGTCTCGACAACAACACTCACAACAGCAAGGAACTTTTCAACATCGTTAAAGAATTCACCAACCCCACTGCAGCATCTAACAACATCACTCCCTCCCAAGACCTCTGCGATGCGTTATCCTCCTTCTTCTACAACAAAATTGCCGATCAACCCTCCCCACCACTCTCAAATCCTACTCTGCCAACTAACACCCTTAGTGACTGGAACCCAATCACCACCGAAGACACCATCCGCCTAATGAACTCAATCCACTCTGGCTCGCCTACCGACCCCTGCCCCCACCACATCTTCAACAAAGCAGACTCCATCATCGCACCCCATCTCCGCGACGTCATCAACTGCTCTTTCAACTCTGCCGCCTTCCCAGAAAGCTGGAAACACGCCGAACTCAGCGCCCTTTTGAAGAAACCCACAACAGACCCCACTGAACTTAAAAACTACCGACCCATATCCCTCCTACCATTCCCGGCCAAAGTCATTGAGAAAGCCGTCAACAGCCAGCCATTCCTTAAATCCAACAACTCCCTCGATCCCTCTCAATCCGTATTTTGAGCCAAACACAGCACCGAAACCGCCCTCATTGCAGCAACAGACGACATCAGAACTCTACTGGATAATGGAGAAACAGCGGCCCTCATTTTACTCGACCTTTCCGCCGCTTTCGACACAGTCTGCCACAGCACCCTCATACAACGCCTCAGCAACGTCGGCATAAAAGGAAAAGCCCTGGACTGGATCATCTCGTTCCTAGCTGGGAGAACTCAGAGAGTCCGACTTCCCCCATTCAACTCAGAGGCCACTGAAGTCATCTGCGGAGTACCACAAGGATCATCACTCAGTCTCTTCAACGTCTACATGAGCCCACTCGCATCCATCGCGTGCCAACACAACCTCAACATCATCTCTTACGCCGACGACACCCAATTAATCCTTTCCCTCACCAAAGACCCTAACACCGCCAAAAACAATCTTCACGAAGGCATGAAAGAAGTAGCCAAATGGATGAAACATAGCCGCCTTAAACTCAATTCAGACAAAACAGAGGTACTCATCCTAGGAACTTCCCCCTCTGCCTGGGATGACTCCTGGTGGCCATCCGCCCTGGGCACAGCACCCACACCTACAGACCATGCACGTAACCTCGGCTTCATCCTGGACTCCTCTCTCTCGATGGCCAGACAAGTCAACGCAGTCTAATCCTCCTGCTTCAACGTACTTCGCATTCTCAAAAAGATCTTCCGCTGGATCCCCCTCGAGACAAAAAAGACTATCACCCACGCACTGGTCACGAGTCGACTGGACTATGGTAACACACTATATGCCGGAACCACAGCAAAATTACTGAAAAAACTCCAACTCATCCAAAACGCATCAGCGAGACTCATATTGGACATCCCTCGCCAAGATCACATCACCGAACACCTAAAAGACCTCCACTGGCTTCCCGTCAACAAAAGAATTACTTTCCGTCTTCTCAGCCATGCACACAAGGCCCTCTACAATCTAGGACCCGAATGCCTCAACACTCGACTGTCATTCCACAAACCCACCCGCCAACTAAGATCGTCCAATCAGGCCCTCGCCGCAGTCCCGCGCATCCGAAAATCCACCATGGGGGGCAGATCCTTATCCTTCCTGGCTGCCAAGACCTGGAACTCACTCCCCACCCACCTCCGCCTTACTCAAAACCACATCGCCTTCAGAAAAGAACTTAAAACCTGGTTATTCGACAAATTATGAACCCCTTCCCCAAGCGCCTTGAGACCCTCTGGGTGAGTAGTGCGCAATATAAATGCCCGAACTTGAACTTGAACTAGTGTACAAAGGAGTAGATTTTGTTTGGAGCGACTTGTGTGAGAATGAGTTTTTGTGTATTAAGGCCTTGCTGAGAGATACCCCAAAACTGCGAAGTTTTGATCCTAACAACAAAACCTTTCTTATAACAGATGCAAGCATGGAAGGTTTGGGTACAGTTTTGCAACAGGAAATTAAGCATGGAACAAATGTCATTCTTTTTCTGTCAAAAAGTCTCAGGGGAGCAGAATGTCGTTACTCGGTGATTGAAAGAGAGGCTTTGGCTGTGCACTGGGCTACTAAAATTCTTAAAAACCTGTTGTGGGGAATGAAATGTGTAGTGCGCACTGACCATAAACCGCGAGTAGAAGTGTTCAACAGGATAGGAATAGATGCCATTTCCAGCAGGATTTCTAGGTGGGTAGTTGACATTCAAGGTTTCAATTTTAGGGTTGAATACCTATCTGGGGTGAGAAATTGTACAGCTGATGCACTCTCTAGATTAGTGAAGCCTGATGAAGATGGGGTTATTCAACAATCCCAAGAAAACTTTGATTGAGTGTGTAATATTGGAAATGATGGTATCAAAGAAACTAGATGGTGTGAAGAATGTAAGAATGATGAGGAACTCACTGAGCTGTCTTTTCTTATTGAGAATGGTTGTGTAAAAGGAAAACAAGGGGTGTCAGAGACATATTGGAATGTTAGGCACGAGTTGGCAAAGGATGATGGATTGATTTTTCGGGGAACTAAGTTGATACCACCGAAATGTCTTTGCAATGATTCTATTAAATTGGCCCACCAAGGTCACCAAGGTATTTCGAAAACCAAGGAAGGGCTAAGACTTAGTTATTGGTGGGCAGGGATGGATCTAGCCGTAGAGAGACACGTGTGTGAGTGTGTCCCCTGCACTCTAAGTGAGAAAAGCTTAAAACCGATGGTTGTAAGAGGACGTCCGTCCAAACCCTGGGAAGAATTGGCTCTTGATATTTTGGGTCCTTTAAGATGTAATGATGGTGAAGTATACATTTTGGTCCTTATTGATCTTTTCTCTAGGTGGCCGGAGATAAAAATTTCCAGGTGTGTAAATAGTAAACATGTGGTAAGTTTTTTGAAGGAAGTCTTTTCAAGAGAGGGTCTTCCTGGATATTTGCTAACTGATAATGGAGTACAATTCGTTCCCAGAGTGATGGAAGAGTTTTTATACAAATGTGATATAAAACACAGGTGCTGTTCGTTGTACCATCCAGAAAGCAATGGAATGGTGGAACCCTTTGTTAGAGTTCTTAAAGAATCCATTGCTTTATCAAAACAAAACAATGTTGACTGGAAAGAGGGAGTAAACAAAATTGTTGATATGTACAGGATAACTCCTCATGCTACTACTGGGTGTACTCCTTTTGTTTTACTTAAAAATAGGCAACCCAACACTCTCATAACACCGTTCTGGGTCAATGACTTGCGGTTTTAAAAAAGGGCTATGGAAAGGTACCTGATAATGGATGGAAAGATCGTGAGTCCTATAAGGTTCTGAAACGTACATCTAAATTTGCTGAAAGAGAAGTTGTCAAGAAAACTCATGTATGATAAGGGCACCTATGGGACGCAAGTCTTCTGACTTGTTTAAGAAAGTTCATAAGGTTGTGAAAGTGAGAGTTGATGTGGCGGGGGAATGTGGCCCTGAGCCCTTCCTAGTTGTACCCTTGCCATACAACACCTCCTCAGTGGGCAAAGACACTGCACGCCTAGCTCTGCTTGAAGTTTTAGGGACAGGAGAGTCCTTCACTGGTGATGCCTCTGAGGCATGTGAGCCTGATGTCTGCTTCATTGCTTTTTCGGCCTTGCTCTTTCCTGACGGGCTCTTGTCTTTGCATTCTGGGGTGGCTCAGCTCTTCTGTGGAGATGGTGTCTGCGGGCGGGCCCGCTCTGGTTGATTCTGCTGGGTGTATCTTGTGCTGTATCGTAACTGTGACGTATGGGAACCGTGGTCACTATCATCCGATGTGGCCACTGACTGGGGGGTGGACAAAGGCACTGGAGCAGGAATGGGAGTATGTGCCTGTTGAAGGGCAGACGTCACTGTGGACGACAAAGCCTGGACAGTAAGATGTAGCCCACCCACATCAGAGTGTATGCCCTCAATGTAGGCAACCACCTGGCCTAATTTTTTGTCAATGTCACTGAAGGCATTGGCAGGACTGTCTGGCCCACACAAAGCTGGCACAGGAGCTCAACAGACTCAGCACTGAGGGCAGCATGGGGGACAGGTGCAGGCTCAGCGGTGCCAGGTGTGAATGTAACTCGTCCCCTCTTACTGACACGGACACGGGCAGCACCAGAGGAAGTGGATGGGAGGGTGGGCACTGGTCGCTGTGTGGCAGAAGATGATGCAGAGTCCCCATTCCCTGTGCCTGCCAACATGGAGGCATCCCCGCTGGCCTCAGATGATGTTGTACTTTGTGTCTCAGGCAGGGATTCGTACTGCATACTATGGTAACCCTCTGATGCGCTGGTGACCTCTGTGTCACTGGGCTCTTGTGCAGCTGTAGTGCTACTCTCGCCACCACTGGTTTCCGGCTCCTGTCCCTCCGTGTCCACTGGCGAATCTGCATGAGAGAGAGATGCAGGGTTGGGTTAGTGTCATCAACAGGACGAAGCAATTCAATTAATGCAGTACAGAAGATGACCAAATCTACATGTTGACCACCACACTCTTCAATCATATTGTAGCAAGTCACTACATAGACCACAACAGTGCCTGTAACCCTGAATATTTGCCATGACTGAGCCATTTTAAGGCCACGCAGCACAACACCCTGCCCGTGGATGAAGTCTACCAGACACACAACTTGCTCTGTCCTGACCTACGAAAGTGATGTGGGCCCACCACTTATTGCCACTGACAGAACTTGAGGGAACATGAGGGGACAACACAGACACCTATTAGGACATGAGAGTCCACAATGGCAAGTAGCCCATGCCAAACGCCATGTTGTACTCTGTGGCACATTGTTATCAGATGTGTGGGACACAACGATCAAGGTGCATATAAAGTACGCATACATAAAGTCTGTTAGAAATGAGATTCCTGGCTGGCTGAGGTTGGCACCAAAGCCAGACAGAAATCACCATTCTAATCAGGGCACAGGAACTACTCCTCAGAATGACCCCTGCTCACCCTTTAGGTTGCGTGGCGCGAGCAGACAAGGCTAAACTTCGGGGCCCTATAGTTAAGCATTCATGACCTCTCAAAGTAAAACACACTGATTCCCCCCACTAATGGACATCAGGCTTTGGTTGTGTAAAAATACGGTTCTTTTATATCTAAAAAATATATATATCTCTAGGCAGGCAGATATCACAAGAACTTATAATGTGTTAGTTTACTTTTGGGGCCACCAGATCTCAAATGTGGACCACAGTTCTCTTTACTTAATCAAATAGTCTCTTCACTTCGTATTTAGGGTGTCCTGCACTCATGGACACTATTTTCCAGGCGTTGGTACCCTGTCTTGGGGGTGGTGTGCTTCGTAGCACTCTCGTGCATTGATAACGGAAGAAATCCCACGGCCCTATCAATGCTCACTCATCTCGCTTGAGACGCGTACACCGAAGGCCCTACCAACTCTCACGCATCTCGCGTGAGACGGCGTACAGCTTCAAGGCAATGCAAAACAATGGTACGAGCTGTACCCAGCTTGTGCGGCTCGTACTGCGGGGGGATTTCAGCGTACTAGGCACAAGCAGAGTGCGAGGCACACTCCTTCACCCTACACGGGCGAAATGGGGAAATAAAACTTTGCGGGCCCCTTAGCCCGGTGAGAGTTCAATACTCTCTGTGCAGGTGGTGGGCATGCTGCGGGCTTTGTCAGGGGGACACGCTGAGCCCGGAGCGCCCTGGTTAAGGCAAGCGTACTGTCCACTCAGGGGAAGGAGAGGTGCGCACGGAGAACCTCAGCGCACCTGGAACCCAGGACAGGCGTACTTCGTGGATTAGTCATCCCTCGGGAAGGGGGACGGCTCGTAGGAGTCTGGTGCTCTTGGGGGCACCAGTGTGCTTTCGGACCTTCACTGCAGCGGGTGTGTGCGCACAGGCAGGCGCGGCCCACGACCTCAGTACCGACTGTACTGGGGTCTCCCAAAGGGGGTGGTGCGGCCTGTAAAGTATCAAAGGGGGGTGAAGCTGGGCAGCAGGGCACGTTCCTACGTGCGGGTGGCTGTCCCAGCGACGATTACCAGCCTCGGAAGAATTCCAGCGGGAGGGGCGAACAAGCGCTTCAGCGCGCTCTTAATGACAGGCAGGGGCAGAGGAGCAGGCAGCCTGACCCAGGGCAGAGAGCGACTCCAACAGAGCGAGGCTCTCACGGGTAAAGGGCAGGCGAGCTCCCGGGTGCCACAGCCCTAGGAGGGGGCGATGGGGCGCAGTCTCAGCTCCAGCAAGAGGCACATACGTCTCGCAGTACAAGGCGAGTGAAGGCACAAGGAACCCACTGGTCCTGGGGTTCTGTTCAGGGGACACGCTCAATCAAGCCCTTGGAGAAAGTTTCAGCACAAGTCAGCAAAGTCCTCTTTAGGTCTCTTCCTCTCCTTCCTCAGCAAGGCAGACAGCAGACCAGTCCTTCCAGCTTCTTCTTCTTCCTTCTAGTTGGGCAGAGGTTCGTTGTGGGAAACAGGATCTAGTTTCTAGGGAGCAGGGCTCCTATACTTATACTCAGTTTCTTTTGTTTCTTCAGGCCAGGGGGGCCTTTGCATAGCCTATTTCAGTTTTGAAGCACTCTGTTGTGCTGTTCCAGGCTTTTCCTTTCCGTGTGATGGACAGGGACATCAGGCGCTCCGCAGGAGGTGGAGCCAGCATTGTGATGACAGGGGCAGCCAGGAGTACTCTGTTGACAGTCCTCCCTCTTCCTGGGCCAGGTGTCGGGCTGAGTCATCAGTCGCTCCCCAGGAGGTGGAGCCAGCATTGTGGTGGCAGAGCACAGCCCTATTCAGAGTCCAGGGGCACTCCCACCTCCCACCAAGGTGTAATCCTTGCATTCACCACCTGTCATCCCCCAGCCCTGTCACTCACACAACCCAGACAGCAGATACACATCCTAGCAGAGGCGGGCTGAAATGGTTAGGCAAGCAAATGCTAGCTTTCTAAAAGTAGCATTTGCAAACACAGGATATTAAAATAAACTTTACTAAAAGTAGTATTTTGTTATTCTGAGTTCAGGCATACTAAACTTGACCTTCTACCATGTTCCCTGAGCCTGCTGGGATTATAGGGTATAAAACTTCCAGCAGCTCATCTTGGCCTAAGAGAACAGGTAGCCTTACAATAGTGAAAAACGAAATTGGCTGCAATTCACTATTAGGACATGCCACACACACTAGGGCTTGTCCTACCTTACACCTACAATGCACCCTGCCCTGGGGCCTACCATAGGGATGACTAATATGAAGCAAAGGGAAGGTTTTGAGGCTAGCAAGTGTGTGCACTTGCCCAGCCAGCATGGCAGTACCAGACTGCATGCAGGTTCTGCAATGGCAGACCTAGACACATTTTAAAAGGCTGCTTCTGCGGGTGGCGCAACCAGCGCTGCAGGCCCACTAGCAGTATTGGTATTCACAAGCCCTGGCACTCCTGGTGTACTCTACTGGGGACTGACAGTAAATCCAATGAACCAATCATGGAAATCAATCAATGTACACATTTTCATAGGGAGAGCATATGCACTTTAGCACTGGTCAGCAGTGTTAAAGTGCCCAGAGTCATTAAACCAACAAAACCAGGTCAGAGAGAATATTGGAGGAAGGCAAAAAGTTCAGAGATGACCCTGCAGAAAGGACCAAGTCCAACAAAGTCACACTCAGATAGTGGACACTGCTGTTAACGGCCAAATAGATTCCCCACACTATCCCAATGCTGAATGACCATGTAGATCCTAACACACCCGGCTATGGGAATGCATAGCATGAAGGATCACCTTTGTAAGGCCAGTTTGGGCCAATGCATGACACTGGCACCCATCCCAGTAGCCACTCACATGACACAGCACAGCACCCCCCCCCCACTTGAACATCACATAGGCCACCCGTGCCACAGGCCCTGTACACATGCATCCGCTCCCTGCCAAAGTCAGCCTCCCCAAATATTCACCCCTGCCTTGCTGCTGATGGTCCTCCAGCTCAGGATGAGTGACTGCCAAGATGCGGGCCGATCAGTGGTGTCATGCTGCGCCGTACCAAACAGCCAGTGCATGGTAGCAGCCCCAAGGTCATCTCTGCCACGTTCTTTACCAGCCAGCTGATGTTGTCCCACCTCTTGTGGCAGTGGGTACATCGTCGATTAGATACCCCCATGGCTCGTACCTTTGCTGCAATGGCTCTCCACCTGGCCTTACACTGGTGTACCTTGAACTGCAGGCATGAGAGAAAAGAGGGGGAAATGATCAGTGACACATTGTCATGTACCAACATCTATCAGTACAGTAGCAAGACACGGGCTCATTACCAAATAAAATCTCTGTCCATCCCACCCTGGGGTACACCTCACATGAGCACTCTGCATGGGCCAAGCGGATGTGATTGCATGCATTATTGAGGGCGTACAGGGACCCTGATAATCTCAAACACATGCAGGATGACTGCACTGAACCCCCTCTGTGGCTTGCACACATCTCCAGTCCTATACATGTCTGGCCACTACTTATATCACATGTCCACCTGTGTCTGTGTGTAGACTCACGGTGTGCATGACTGGGCAGCATTCAATGAGCATGTCCTGTGAACATATCTGTATGTCATGTGTGTGGCATTGGGGTACATGGACTCACCAACAAAATAAACATCAACACAAGTGTGGTCATGTGCAATTATACAGGGCTGAGATGGTGCATATTTGGATTTCAGTGTAAATGAACAAGAGTAAGGACACAGTAAGTGCACTGATGTCATCTCTTCTTGGTGGGCGGGCACTGTGCAGAGCATCTGGGTTTACACTGAGTCGGAAAACAGTGCCACACAGAGACAATCAGCCAAGCAATTACTGTCCTGGCACCTGCATGTCCAACATCCTGTGGCTCTGTATGGCAGACAATGTAACACACTCCACTCAGACATACAACTGCAGGCAAGGAAAACCGTGACATTGGGACACACACTCCTCCCCCCTGGAGACAGCATGTTTGTCAGTGTATGAAACAAACCCACACCCTCAGGCATACACTGCAGAAGTCCAACTACATGTCTTCCCCCCGCCCTACACCTCCCTTTACGATGACTTACCACAACATTTGGGGCACCATACAGCCTTGGGTACTGTGCAAGCAGCTCGTCCACCAGAACCTCCAGCTCCTCGCTTGTGAATGGACTGGCACTGATCTTCTATGTCCTTGCCATGTAACACCTGAGGTGGAATTGGGTGGTGAGGGGTCCCAGGCAGCAGGCTCTGGAGGCAGCAGCAGCAGCTGAGGGTCCGAGGCAGCAGGCTTTGGAGGAAGCAGCAGATGAGGGTCTCTGGCAGCAGGCTCTGGAGGCAGCATCAGATGAGGGTCCCAGGCAGCAGGCTCTGTAGGCAGCAGCAGATGAGGGTCTCTGGCAGCAGGCTCTGCAGGCAGCAGCAGATCAGGGTCTCTGGCAGCAGGCTCTGGAGGCAGCAGAAGATGAGGGTCTCTGGCAGCAGGCTCTGGAGGCAGCAGCAGATGAGGGTCTCTGGCAGCAGGCTCTGGAGGCAGCAGTAGATGAGGGTCCCAGGCAGCAGGCTCTGGAGGCAGCAGCAGATGAGGGTCTCTGGCAGCAGGCTCTGGAGGGAGCAGCAGTTGAGGGTCTCTGTCAGCAGGCTCTGGAGGCAGCAGCAGATGAGGGTCTCTGGCAGCATGCTCTGGAGGCAGCAGCAGATCAGGGTCTCTGGCAGCAAGCTCTGGAGGCATCAGCAGATGAGGGTCCCAGGCAGCAGGCTCTGGAGGCAGCAGCAGATGAGGGTCTCTGGCAGCAGGCTCTGGAGGCGGCAGCAGATGAGGGTCCAAGGCTGCAGGCTCTGGAGGGAGCAGCAGGTGAGGGTCCCAGGCAGCAGGCTCTGGAAGCAGCAGCAGATGAGGGTCTCTGGCAGCAGGCTGTGGAGGCAGCAGCAGATGAGGGTCTCTGGCAGCAGGCTCTGAAGGCAGCAGCTTATGAAGGTCTCTGGCAGCAAGCTCTGGAGGCAGCAGTAGATGAGGGTCCCAGGCAGCAGGCTCTGGAGGCAGCAGCAGATGAGGGTCCCAGGCAGCAGGCTCTGGAGGCAGCAGCAGATGAGGGTCTCTGGCAGCAGGCTCTGGAGGCAACAGCAGATGAGGGTCTCTGGCAGCAGGCTTTGGAGGCAGCAGCAGGTGAGGGTCCCAGGCAGCAGGCTCTGTGAGCAGTGGAAATGTGAGGCTCACTCCCACACATCTATAGCCCCCTGGGGTTGTATTAAGGTGCCAAGCTTGAACAATTGGTTGTCCAGGTCTGCCTCTTTTAAAAGCATCCAATTACCGCCTCCGCGGTGGCGGAGCACGCCTACCGCGATGTAAAGTCACATGTGTGACAGTGACATGTAATCTGTGAACGTATACTGGACATGTTTGTTGACACTTGTTGCCCATTGTGTCATCTGCATGTTGGGTTATGTAGATGGTTTATGTAGTGTAATGTCTGTGATGCCACACTCACACCAGTAAATGTTGTTCTTTTGTGTTTCCCTAGGTGCCTCAAATGTATCCATTCCTACATACAGTACATCTTTCTGATACATTATGGACATCTTGAAGACTGTACATCTTGCACTAAAGACAAAGCTGACACAATGAAGGTGTGTAAGGTATTTTAATTAAAAAGTTGACATGTGAGGGGGTGGGCAGATAAACATGAAGGTGGTGATGGAGCAGTGAGGTGACAGTCAATATAAATGAGATGAATGAGTGGACACCACATCGATGTGGTGACCCAGTCCAACAGACAGGTGCCATTCCCAAGGCAGTGTGGAGAAGGACAGTCCAAACAGTCAATGCAGTGGAGAAGAGGGTTGCCATCAGGGCTGGCTCAGTGACCGTACATGTTTCTCAGCTTTCTCTGAGGGACGTCTTGCATAAACATATGCTAAGCAGTTATCGGAAAGAGTCACACAGGTACTTCTTTTCTCTGTCCAATGCGGGGCTCTTATAATGTCATTGCCCCTTGCAGCTAGACCGCCCGCAGCCTGCTGTGTATTCAAAATGGGGTTCCCGTCATAAAGTCTCGTACCGATATGCCAGCTTAGCATATGTTTATGCAAGACTCCTACGTCCCTCAGAGAAAGCTGAGAAACATGTACGGTTACTGACCCCTCATAGATGAACCCATCCCATCAAACCAAACTATATGGGATTGCATATTGATATAGCCGAGAAATGCTCTGAGGGCTGTCTGTAACCCCTGAGAAGATATACTGTATCTGTGTGGGAAATTATTTTTTTAATCCTGAAGAAGGTGTTGGCTATAAAACACAAGAGCCATAACCGAAACGCGTCAATGCTAATGTTGAGTCTTGATACGCTAAGCCTATGGATACAGCAACTCCTTTGGCGATAATACTACGAATTGGAGTTTGATTTATTTCCTTCCAACTAGCGTTTTTCATCACTCTTTTTAAATTGGAATTATTTTCCATTTTTGTGTATTTCCCATATTTTGAGTGGTATATATTAATTGTGTTTTTACTGTTTTTAATGATGTGTAATAAAATGTACATTTTTTGATAACACTTATCACCTATATTCCTTTCTATATCATTGTCTGTGGTTAAAAAGTCTTTCCATATATGTAATGGTGTGACAATAACTGTTGTTGTGTTTAAAGTTACCCAAAGGGGAAACGCTTCTGACAGTTGTCTTTTGGTACCCTACTCCTTTGGTTTGTGGGTCCCTCTCTTTTATTAGGGGTCTTCTTTGGATGGCCTATTGGTCTTTTTGCTGGGGTGGGCCGTGCTGTGGTGCCAGCGGAGTCTGAGGCCGCAGGGGAGGATAGTGAACTGTCATCCTGCAGCACACCAGAGGGGGGTGGAGGTGTTGGTTGGGACGCAGGCCTGTCCCTAGGTAACACCACTTGCTGGCCCATGAGGTCCACCATTTGACCGATGCAGGTGTCGATGGACCTCATCAGCAGGATGAGCTCACGTAAGAGTCCGTTAGACCGTCCACTTTCTCCCTGGACCTGTTTGTAGGCCCGATGACTCTGGTGAAGTGGTCAAGGGATGGGGTCCCAACCTCCTGATGTCTGTGGGTGACCCTGGCCCTCCCACCTGCCCTGCTGCCACGGACCTGTTGCCTTGCCACTGTGGGTCCACGCACACTCTCCCTGCTGTCCACAGTTGTTGGTGTAGGCTGGTCATCCCCTGGGACAGCGAGGGTGTTGCAGGTGGCACTAGTGGTAGTGGCGGTGGACACACAGGCCATGACATGTTGTTTTTGCATCAGACGTGGTGGTGGGGAGGATGGGGTTTTGGGACCTGGTGCTCCCTGGCACACCAGATGGGCCGGCCTTGAGCTCATCGTCCTGAAAATCCTGGGAGTCTACATTAACCCCGGGCGTAGTTTGGAAAGTAGTGCTACGCGAAGTGCACTTTGTACTACGAGAGCTACGCGTAGCACTACGCGAACTGCATAGTACCCTGTTCGCGCTGTGCAAGATGCCAATTTCAATGATTGCACAGTGCTGACAAGCATCCGGCACTGTGCAATCATTGGAAATGGCATCTTGCACAGTGTGAGCTGTAGTTTTTTGCCGCTCAAGGAGAATTTTACTCGAGCGGCAGCTTTCTCAATGCGGACTGGTAGTTTCTCATCACGAGCGGTTGTGAGCATACGCAATGAGAAACCTGACCTCCCCCCGTTGAGAATCTTGTTGAGAGGTTTATTTTCCACGCTCGCGATCGGCAACTTGATGTTGCTGATCGCGAACGAGGAAAAAGTTTCACCAGGATGTCATTTTGCTTGCTCGCTGTCGCCAACTTGACGTTGGGGACCGCGAGCAAGCAAAAAATGACCGCTGCCCTATGCTACGCTATGCGTGTTTGCACTGTGCTACGTGCAGTTCATGTAGTTCGAAGTTGCGCAAACTTTGCAAACTGTACGAGCGTAGCGTAGTGCTTTTCACAGGGTTAGTCTACATCCGAGAGTCCATGTACCGGGGGTGGAGACTGGCTCTGATGGTCATTGATGTTGTCCTCAGCAGTGAGTTCTTGGTCACCTCTGGATTAGATGGGGAATGGTCAGTGTTGTGCACTCAGCAAGAATTCTGTTAGCTGTTTGTCATCCAGTGTCTCTACACTACACAATTGACTGATCTTCACATCTTTTGCTCTGTGCAATTCTGTGCCTCATGACATGATGCAGAGGTACATATATTACTCGTACATGTAGTCAGATGTTGATGCATTGCATGCAAATCTTGCTGTGATCATGTTCACAGGGACCAGTTGCCATGTAGGCACCAGCACAAATGAATTTAATGGTTCTCTCAATGTTGATTTGTATACCCTGGCTGACGTCATATCTGGCCATTTTATTGCACTGCGTGACTTTGACCTGTAATACATATTTGTATTTATGAGCCCGCACATGCTTCCTGTGATTTTACATGCTCCTTGCTGATTGGGCTCTTAGCTGATTGGGCCACATTCTCAAACTGAGTGAGGGGAAGACGGAGGTCCTCGTCCTCGGGCACAAACCAGATTTTTGGTCCCCCAGACACTGGCCTGCAGAGTCAGGCCCGCTCCCTTTTCCTGCGGAGCAGGTGCGTAACCTGGGTGTCATCATCGACAGGGGTCTGACAATGCAGGGTCAGGCTAACAAGGTGTCATCAACATGCTTTGCCATCATACGCTGGCTCAGAAAGATCTTGTGGATGCTGCCCAGTGACGCCCAGAGATCTGTGGTTAATGCCTTGGTCACCTCCTGGTTGGATTATGGCAACATACTCTACCTAGGGGCGGCCAAGGCAGTCACTCGACGCCAGCAACTTGTGCAAAATGCCGCAGCACGTCTCCTCAGTGGCTGCCGCAAAACTAATCACATATCTAGTCGTCTTCGTGACCTTCAATGGCTGAAGGTGGACAACCGAGTGAAGTTTAAGGCGCTTAGCTACATGCATAAGATTGAGAATAAGGTGGCACATAGGTACTTGCAGACCTTGGTGAAGTGCTATTCTCCTACCCGTTCCCTTCACTCCTCTTCCCAAATTCTCTTTTCTGTGCCTAAGGTCAAACTCTCCAGAATGGGCGGTCTCTTGTTTACCTACCTGGGGCCCAAGTTATGGAACTCCCTCCCTCTGGATATTTGGTCAGAGGACTGTTACACACGCTTTCGTAAAGCTGTCAAGACCTGGCTTTTTGATAAATAACTTAATGGCCTCTTCTATCTTCTGCTAGCTGCATTATCTTAGCGCCGGGAAACCCTTTCGGGTAGCTGTCGTGCTTTAAAAGCTCAAATAATAAATAAATAAATGGCAATGCACTCATCAGTGTGTGCTGTGCATGCTTGTGCACGGTCTTCCTTGTGCATGTCCATTGGCGTATGACTCTTTGTTATCTGTTACCGTTCCCTTTGCTTACCTGTGTGCACACTGTGTATGTCAAGTTGGGTCAGTGTGCATATTTGTGCATGGAGAGGCTGGTGTTGGCACATGGCACCATTTCATTGGTGACAGATGTGTGGCTGCACGTACATGCTACCTAACTGTTAGGTGAAGCAGAACAATGCAATGACTGCCACATGCTTGTGGGTGGGAGGGAGCGATCCATCCTGCTTGGGTGTGAGACATTGGGCATGGTGGGAGTAGTGGTACAGGTCTCCTTCCCCCACACCGACCTCGCAGGCAAGATGGCTACCTACCTGTTAGGTGAAGGTGAATAATGCAATGGCTGCAAACTGCTTCTCGGTTGGTGTGGTGTGCTACATCCTGCTTAGGGGTGGGACAAGGGGTATTGTGGGAGTAGTGGTACAGGAATCCCTCCCCCACACAGACCTCCCAGGCAAGATGGCTACCTACCTGTTAGGTGAAGGTGAACAAGGCAATGGCTGCAAACTGCTCTGGGTTGGTGTGGTGTGCTACATCCTGCTTAGGGGTGGGAAAGGGGGCATGGTAGGAGTAGTGGTACAAGCCTCGCTCCCCCACACAGACTTCTCAGGCAATATGGCTACCAACCTGTTAGGTGAAGGTGAACAATACAATGGCTGCAAACTGCTTCTGGGTTGATGTGGTGTAATACATCCTGCTTAGGGGTGGGACAGGGGGCATGGTGGGAGTAGTGGTACAGGCCTCCATCCCCCACACAGACCTCCCAGGCAAGATGGCTACCTACCTTTTAGGTAAAGTTGAACAATGTATAGGCTGCAAACTGCTTCTGCGTTGGTGTGGTATGCTACATCCTGCTTAGGGGTGGGACAGAGGGCATGGTGGGAGTAGTGGTACAGGCCTCCCTCCCCCACACAGACCTCCCAGGCGAGATGGCTACCTACCTGTTAGGTGAAGGTGAACAATACAATGGCTGCAAACTGCTTCTGGGTTGGTGTGGTGTGCTACATCCTACTTAGGGGTGGGACATGGGGCATGGTGGGAGTAGTGGTACAGGCCTCCCACCCCCAAACTGGCCTCCCAGGCAAGAGGGCTACCTACCTGTGAGGTGAAGGTGAGCAATACAATGGTGTTTGGGTTTTGCAAGAAAGTACATATCAGTGTGTTGGTTAACATTTGTTTGTACTTACCAGCCTCCAATCCCCCGGATACTCCTGTGACACTCTCAGGATGCAGTATGGCAAGCACCTTCTCCTCCCATGGTGTGAATGGTTTTGGTGGAATGGGAGGGCTACCACCAGTCCTGTCAGACAGCTCTCGGTTCTTGCTTCTCCTCTCTTTGAAAACCCTCATGCCACCGCTTCATGATCTCCTTCTTGGATTGCGGGGTGTTCCCTACTGCATTGAACCTTTGGAATATCCTTTGCACATTTGTGTCCTTGTGGCTAATGGTGTCTGTTGGACCAGACTACCAAACAGTTGCGGTTCCACTCTGACTATTAGAGTCAAAAGGAAAGAGAGTAACCTTTATATAACTACAAGGGAACAGGGTTAAGAAACAAGTAAAAACAAATAGTTCCCTTAGTTGTGTTAACTCTTCCTATCTTCGTGGGTCTCTACCTCACTCTGGGGGTGGGACTCTGAATTCATAGAATTGTACACATACAGTCATCAATCATCACTCTAAGGATACTTGGCTAGAAGCAAAAACCCCAAAAAGCACTTACAATCTATAAAGTAAAAGCATAACCAGATAGAGTACATTCATCATTTCATTTATACAATCATAAGGTACAGTGACAAGCTGACTCGAGTGTGCAAAAATACAAATATTTGTCAGTTCGTTATTCCAACTACTCACTAAGATTAGATCTAGCTTATTTTATTTTGTATCGCTGTATTCCATATCTAAATTCAACATACTATCTTAATAAAAACAGTTCATGATCAAAAATGTGTAACTGCATGTAGTTAAAAACTTTTCACAAAAACAAATTATAAAAGCAATGTCGACGCGTTTCGGTGGATCCTGCTGTGCGCACCACCTTCCTCAGGACAAATTAAAAACAATCTGTAAAAATAGAATTACAGAAAGGTAGACCAAAGTCACTCTTAATTTTTTGCAGATTTTATCAAGTATACAAAAAGCATGCACATTCCCAGGTACTCACAATCTAAATTTACTACTTGGTTATACAGTGCATTAATTTCTTATCATCTATGCATATCCCTGTGCACTTAATTTGTTGGTCTCGCTCCTCATACCAGTATCCTCTGTAGCTCCACATTATTAAGATATCATTCACACCACATTTAATATCACCTAATTATATGCAGGGAGGTTGTAATCATCCATTCTGATTCTCACGTATCCTTTTTATACTAAACCTTTCCACTTACATACTACCATCACTTCTACACACTTACTTTTTATATTTACACACCTTATTGTGAGCCGTGAAGTATTCCAGTAGTTAATTATTCTGGTCGCTTCAATTAAGTTCAACTTCTTGATCGGCTGTAGGGAGAATGTATAACCGAACAAAACAAGGGAGATTTTTTAGTCTACTGATTGTATTCTGCCTTGCTATTTAGTCGGTGTAATCTTCTAAGTTGATTCACTTACTATGGACAGGGGCAATGCCTCTTATGTGTTAACTGAAGTCCTTTTTCAATTTGGAATTCATAAAACAAGGTTCCAAGTCGTCCTCACACTCTGTTCTTGTCTGTATTTTATCTGGTGTATAAGGGTAAAAGTCAGTGAGCTTCCCCTCATTACGATCTCCTCATTGATAAGCTAGGTCCTATCTGCTGATATTCACTTACCCCTCTCTTTATTTAGTAGAGTCTTGCTACTGAGTCTTTATGGTCAGTTAATTTACGCCCGGTAGTCAGTTTGTTGAATGCTCCAGATCGCGAGTTCATCAATTTACTCGATCATAGAGTCCTTTCAACAAAAGGAAAACTTGCTATGTATGATTCAAAAACATGCTTAACAACTGAGCCACTCCTCTTTTTACTCGCGGTCTTTAGGGGTTCTCTGACTCTTGCTAAAATTGCCACCTTATCCTGGTTATGCACATAATTGTTTCTTCTTTATTGTGGACTGGATTATATTTGGATTGGATTATTATCATTGCGTCTCATCCCGCTGTAGTGTGTTACAGTGCGCGGGAATGATTAAAATCAGACGTCTTTAAAGAGCGTGTAGCTGTTCATGCTAACCGTGTGCGAGCTACACACACCGTGCTCCTCCTTTAACCCGTCCTTGCGCTGTTCTTATTCTGATATCGTGCGATTACCGATTCATGCAGGACTGTGCTACATTAACAAACTTTTATTCACTTTTACCCTCTGCTCATTGTCAGTCTAGGTGCTATTGTTGATATGGTATATTACGATGACTCGTTATGCGCAAATAGCTATATTCGCAGGATGTTTTATAAAGCACACATACCCCATCTGATTAAAGTAGGTATCGTTTTACTCAGTGTTGTGTTTTATCCACTATGGTTCTACTAGCCACCGGGACTCCTGTTGGGTAATATAGATGTCCGGTGCTTTACATAGATTACTGCTGATCGTCGAGTCTACCCTCTCATTCGAGCATCTCGTGATTCTAAATCAGGCTATCTAAATAGTTTTATGCACTGCTGATCCACTCCATATAATGAATGACCATACTCTAACGCAGGCATCTCGTTTTTTTTAAAAAAAACTATCACCGCTTGGATGCATAATTAGGTAACCACCCGCCATTGTTTTCGACTATCGGGAATTATTTAAATACCTGGTGCTTTCTTCTTCACCGCTTGTCACCTTTCCGACTTCAGGATAAACACTTGCACGATCACTAACAGGCTATTTAAACCCTCCTCTTCCCAGGTTAATTAATTACTTCCGGGTGTTTGAAGGGAGGGACATTACATAGTCGGAAGTGTGCTCTGTTTTCGTACCGCCCCCGCTCCTTCGTATCAACTATCATTAGTTAGCAAAAAAGGGGATTCTTACGTGTGTAGCGGCCATCTTAGACTAAGTTTATGTGATGGCTCTACTACCGATTTTACCGCTATGTACACTTCTAGTTATCTGTTTGTTTATTCATATCTGCAATTAATAAAGGATTGGAAACTCATAATATAGGTCTTCCATAAAAAAATGTTTTGTAAGTATGTGGGTAAAAATCCCTTGTTATATTATATTGTCATTCCAATACTCTGGCTAAAGTCCTAATCTCCATTTTGTGGAATTAGCTATCAACAGGGGTGTGGTTTTACCTGTATAATATTTCCCACTCTTCACGATTGTTCAGCCCCTGGGTATATGTCTTAAATTTGCACACATAAAACTGTTCTCTTATCTTACGTTTCTTTTCAATGTTTCCACCTCTTTTGGATAGCTCTTTTGAGAGGTGGAAAGATTGAAAATTAATGTAAGATAAGAGAACAGTTTTATATGTGCAAATTTAAGACATATACCCAGGGGCTGAACAATTGTGAAGAGTGGGAAAAACTATACAGGTAAAACCACACCCCTGTTGATAGCTAATTCCACAAAATGCTGAACCCTAACAGAATAGGTTCTTTGTACTGAAACAGTGTATTCCATTAAATCTTTAATTTTAATAAAATAGGTTTGATTAATTCAGACCTACATGGCCTTCTGGATAATGATGAGTAGAAGAATAAATAGGGCTCAAGGATGATCTAATAGCATACTGCTAATGGAGATTAGGACTTTAGCCAGAGTATTGGAATGACAATATAATATAACAAGGGATTTTTACCTACATACTTACAAAAAATATTTTTTATGGAAGACCTATATTATGAGTTTCCAATCCTTTATTAATTGCAGATATGAATAAACAAACAGATAACTAGAAGTGTACAGAGCGGTAAAATCAGTAGTAGAGCCATCACATAAACCTAGTCTAAGATGGCCGCGACACACGTAAGAATCCCCTTTTTTGCTAACTAATGATAGTTGATACGAAGGAGCGGGGGCGGTACGAAAACAGAGCACACTTCCGACTATGTAATGTCCCTCCCTTCAAACACCTGGATGTAATTCATTAACCTGGGAAGAGGAGGTTTTAAATAGCCTGTTTGTGATCGCGCAAGTGTTTATCCTGAAGTCGGAAAGGTGACAAGCGGTGAAGAAGAAAGCACCAGGTATTTAAATAATTCCAGATAGTCGAAAACAATGGCGGGTGGTTACCTAATTATGCATCCAAGCGGTGATAGTTTTAAAAAAAAAAACCTGAGATGCCTGCGTTAGAGTATGGTCATTCATTATATGGAGTGGATCGGCAGTGCATAAAACTATTTAGATAGCCTGATTTAGAATCATGAGATGCTCGAATGAGAGGGTAGACTCGACGATCAGCAGTAATCTATGTAAAGCACCGGACATCTATATTACCCAACAGGAGTCCCGGTGGCTAGTAGAACCATTGTGGATAAAACACACCACTGAGTAAAACGATACCTACTTTAATCAGATGGGGTATGTGTGCTTTATAAAACATCCTGCGAATATAGCTATTTGCGCATAACGAGTCATCGTAATATACCATATCAACAATAGCACCTAGACTGACAATGAGCAGAGGGTAAAAGTGAATAAAAGTTTGTTAATGTAGCACAGTCCTGCATGAATCGGTAATCGCACGATATCAGAATAAGAACAGCGCGAGGACGGGTTAAAGGAGGAGCACGGTGTGTGTAGCTCGCACACTGTTAGCACGAACAGCTACACGCTCTTTAAAGACGTCTGATTTTAATCATTCCCGCGCACTGTAACACACTACAGCGGGATGAGACGCAATGATAATAATCCAATCCAAATATAATCCAGTCCACAATAAAGAAGAAACAATTATGTGCATAACCAGGATAAGGTGGCAATTCTAGCAAGAGTCAGAGAACCCCTAAAGACCGCGAGTAAAAAGGGGAATGGCTCAGTTGTTAAGCATGTTTTTGAATCATACATAGCAAGTTTTTCTTTTGTTGATAGGACTCTATGATCAAGAAAATTGATGAACTCGCGATCTGGAGCATTCAACAAACTGACTACCGTCGTAAATTAACTGACCATAAAGACCCAGTAGCAAGACTCTACTAAATAAAGAGAGGGGTAAGTGAATATCAGCAGATAGGACCTTGCTTATCAATGAGGAGATCGTAATGAGGGGAAGCTCACTAACTTTTACCCTTATACACCAGATAAAATACAGACAAGAACAGAGTGTGAGGACGACTTGGAACCTTGTTTTATGAATTCCAAATTGAAAAAGGACTTCAGTTAACACATAGGAGGCATTGCCCCTGTGCATAGTAAGTGAATCAACTTAGAAGATTACACCGACTAAATAGCAAGGCAGAATACAATCAGTAGACTAAAAAATCTCCCTTGTTTTGTTCAGTTATACATTCTCCCTACAGCCGACCAAGAAGTTGAACTTAAGTGAAGCGACCAGAATAATTAACTACTGGAATACTTAACGGCTCACAATAAGGTGTGTAAATATAAAAAGTAAGTGTGTAGAAGTGATGGTAGTATGTAAGTGTAAAGGTTTAGTATAAAAAGGATACGTGAGAATCAGAATGGATGATTACAACCTCCCTGCATATAATTAGGTGATATTAAATGTGGTGTGAAGGATATCTTAATAATATGGAGCTACAGAGGATACTGGTATGAGGAGCAAGACCAACAAATTAAATGCACAAGGATATGCATAGATGATAAGAAATTAATGCACTGTATAACCAAGTAGTAAATTTAGATTGTGAGTACCTGGGAATGTGTATGCTTTTTGCTTACTTGATAAAATCTGCAAAAAATGAATAGTGATTTTGGCCTACCTTTCTGTAATTCTATTTTTACAGATTGCTTTTAATTTGTCCTGAGGAAGGTGGTGCACACAGCAGGATCCACCAAAACGCGTCGACGTTGTTTTTATAATTTGTTTTTGTGAAAAGTTTTTAACTACATGCAGTTACACATTTTTGATTATGAACTATTTTTATTAAGATAGTATGTTGAATTTAGATATGGATTACAGCGATACAAAATAAAATAAACTAGATCTAATCTTAGTGAGTAGTTGGAATAACGAACTGACAAATATTTATATTTTTGCACACTGGAGTCAGCTTATCACTGTACCTTATGATTGTATAAATAAAATGATGAATGTACTCTATCTGGTTATGCTTTTGCTTTATAGATTGTAAGTGCTTTAGGGGTTTTTGCTTCTAGCCAAGTATCCTTAGAGTGATGATTGATGACTGTATGTGTACAATTCTATGAATTCAGAGTCCCACCCCCAGAGTGAGGTAGAGACCCACGAAGATAGGAAGAGTTAACACAACTAAGGGAACTATTTGTTTTTACTCCACTCTGACTATCTCATTTACCATGAATGTCAACTCACTCTCTGTGAATTTGGGCATTTTCTGTGATGCCGTGGTGTGTAGTGTGCAAAGTGGTTGTGGGTGCAAGGGTGTGGGTGGTGGGTGTGGTGTTTGTGTGTGAAGTGTGTTATGTGCTGGGGGATTGTTGGTGCTGGTGTGATGGTGGTGGTGTGTGTTCTGTGTTCTGTTGCCTCTCCTGTCAGGTCTGGTGTATGCCCTTCTCTTCTGGAGTGTTGCAGGGGATTGTGGTTAGTGAAGGGGCTGGTTTTATACCCAGCTATGTGGGTGTGTCCCAATGGTGTTTCACTGTCAGGTTTGTTGTGGGAGTTGTCCTGGAAATTGTATGTTCCTGTTTGGCATTTATTTGTTTCATTGGGATGTGTTTGGTCTGTTGGGGGGCATGGCTACTTTTTTGTGTGCAATGTTTGCCTTTGTTGTGGTGTTTTTGCATCGTTTGCCATGTTTTGTGAGGATTGTCCGCTGCGGTGGCTCTGCTGCAGGTCTTCTGCTGGTTCTCCCATTCACTCCAGTGTGCTACAGCAGCGGTCGGAAACAGCGGATCCTACCGCGGGACCATCGGGGATTTCCTAATTTCCTGTGCGGTGTCTCCAGTATGCCGGCGGCAGGTTGTTGCTTTTCCACTGTGTTTCTGACTGCCGCGGTACGTATTTGATCGGCACCGCCCGCTACCGCCGCCGTCGGTCTTTTTTGGTGGATGATCCTTATTTGACCGCCGATTTATCCATGGTCCCGGCGGGCGGTTGTTTCCCGCGTCTGTGGTGGTCGGATGGTTTTCCGCCTGCCATCCTAATGGGGCCCTTAGTGTCCAGCACCTTCCCTGAGTTAATGTAGTTTGGAGTGGGATTAGTAAATTATATATGTTTACTATCCAACATCTTCCCTGACTTTTTCAAGTTTGGAGTGGCAATAGTAAATTATAGATGTTTAGTGTCTAGCACATACTCTGAGTTGATACAGTTTGGAGTGGGAATAGTAAATTATGTCTGTTTAGTGTCCAGCATCTTCCCAGACTTTTTCTAGTTTGGAGCGGGAATAGGAAATTATATATGTTTAATATCCAACGTCTTCTCTGACTTTTTCAAGTTTGGAGGGGGAACAGTAAAATATATATGTTTAGTGTCCACTGCCTTCCCTGAGTTATTACTGTTTGGAGTGGGAATAGTAAATTATATATGTTTAGTGTTCAGCACCTTCCCTGACTTTTTCTAGTTTGGAGTGGGAATATTATTTTATCTATGTTTAGTGTCCAGCGCCTTCCCTGAGTTAATACAGTTTGGAGTGGGAATGGTAAATTATATATGTTAGTGTCCTGCAGTTTCCCTGAGATGATGTAGTGTAGAGTGGGAATAGTAAAATATTAGTTATTTATTTTGTAGTAAGGTTAATGATACAAATCTATGTTTAAGTGGTAATAGTATGCTTTGTATGCATATTAAAACATATATGTGTGATTTATAATTTAAGATGATTATTTTATTGTAAATACAGAAAACAACAATTAATATAGGAATTAAATACAACACAATAGTTATCTTTCTTTAAAGTTTTTATGTTCATTCAAAGAGTCAAGTAAATAAATAATATGTTTTTTATTTTATTATACATTTGTTAATATATTTTGTCATAAAGAGAAATAATAATACATTGCATATTTAGTACATATTTAAACATAAAGATTTACTTTCGAAGTATAGTCAGCATGAAACAATTTAAATTTTTTTATAATGTAGAACTTGGTATGTACATTTTTTACTAATAAATATTATTTAAAGTGTAAATACAAATAAAATTATTAAGGTAAGAAAACATTTTGAAAAAGAAAAATGTTTTTTAACATTTACACATTTGTTCACATATTTAGCAAGCATTATAATTTTTTTAAATCACATTGGTAAGGTAACATATGTTATTTTAATGTAAAATAATAAGTATTCATTTTCTAATATTTAGTATTATAGTTTAAAAAAAATTAACAGTAAAGAAAAAACATTTAGTACATTGATAATATTAGTTATTTAAAAAAAATTGAATTACATTTCTAATGTACATTGACTAAAATGTAAAAAAATATTTTTATTATTTCATATTGGTAGCCATTTTCTAAACTAAGTTGTATTTTGTAGGCTATCTGTGTTGTTTTAGGTCATTTATGAGGGGAGAAGATTGCGGTTGGAAGATGCACCGCATTGGTTAAGGTACGTTTAATTTTTTTACCTTTAGGCTTAATTTAAGTGTAGTTAGGTAGTGCATAGTGTATGTATAGTTTGTATTTTGTGTTTTCGGTGCCGTTTAGTTAGTAAATTTGTGTTTGTGAAATACGGTTAGTTCCCTGATGGGTAGGTGTTAGGGTATGTATTATATGTATACAAATGTTTAGAGTATGGTGTTATTAGTGTGTTTATATGTGTTTTTGAATGATATTAATTGTGCATTTGTGCAGGAGGTTTAGTAGTTTGAAAGTTACCGTTGGGAGAAGCATGCTTTTTTTTATAAAGGAACTGTGTATTAGTTTCTAGTAAACTAAAAATTATTTTACAGTTCCTTTATTTTTCAGGTTTCCTAGAGCGCTTCTTTTTTCAATTACATGTTTCGGTTTTTTATGGATTGTTGTCTATGGATATGTTGTTGCCTGATTATATTTTTAACAATAGTATTTTTCATTTTTGGGGGGGACTTTTAAGTAAGTGTTGGGACTTTTACATGTTTTGATTTATTTATTCCAGTTTGGATTCAATTCTTCAGTAACAAAAAAGTAAGGGGCTCATTACGATGGCGGGCGGATTTTATCTGCCCTCCACCGTAGCGGTGATTGGGTCCGACCGCCATGCATGCGGCAGGCCCCCCAATCAATTACGAAGGGTCTGCCACCGCTGCGGTCGGATTCTGCACCTTTAACATTGCGGCGGTGGCTACTTACAGCAGCACTGCCGCAATGTTGAAAGGAGAATGTTGTGCATTTCACTGCACTACGTGGCAGGCACTACACTGTGCCTGCCACTTGGTGCAGTGAAATGAGTACACCCACTCCTCCCCTAACACTAGGGGGGGCGCAACTGGCCCCGGAAGAAATTTTCTGCCAGCCTTTCAATGGCGTTCAACCTGCCATGGAGAGGTTGGCTACTGCTTGCATCATAATTGTGCCGGCAGAGCATGCCAGGCTCCGCCACCATTGTGAGCATGCTGACCGCTCTGCCGAGCAATTGTGACAATTGTTACCAGCGAAAAAGCGGAGGCCGGACTTTCCCTATGCTGCTGTACTCACCGCCATCATAATGTGGCAGGGGTAAATCTCATGTTGATGGCGGAACGATCGCCACTGCCAGCCCGGCAATGGCGGTACTTCCGCCATCATAATGAGTCAATTTAAATTATTTACAATGGAAGGGAAATGTAATTGTTGGCATTTTTATTGACGTTTGTAAATATATAAAATACATTTATTATGTCAAATAATTTTTCAAAATAAGTTAAAATTAATTGAGATAATATTTATATTTTACATCTTTGCAAAGAAATGTTGATTCAATATTTAGTGCACAATTACGATTTTCCTATGTTTTTGTAGTACTGTTCTAAAGTAGTGATTTAGCTATTGTTTCTAGATATTCTATACCTTTAGTGTTTGGGTAAAGTCTTAGGGGCCCATTAGGATGTTGGGCGGTTCGACCCCGCCGGGCCAATGGTAGCCACAGCCAGCCCGGCGGGGCAAACCGCCCGCCGCATACACCAGAAAGACCTCCTGCCATATTATGATGGCTAGGGGGTCTGCAGTGGATGGAAAGACCTTCTGCCGCTTTTCCGGCAGTCGACTAACCGGGCGGAAAACATCTTCAATATGGTGGTGGTGTCTGCAAGACACCACCATCCACATTAGGATGTAGGCAGAAAGTAGCCTTCCCATGGAACGGAAAGGCATGTGTTCTTTGCCATTGTGGGCCCGTTGCAGGCCCCCAGGGTGGTGGGGGGTGCCCATGGGGGTACCTATGGTTCCCCCTTCATTTGCATGCACAAGGTGGCAGGCACCGGGCGGTGCCTGTCATCTTGTGCATGCAAATGCACAACGTGCATTTCCAGCATTGTGGCGGGCGATGCTGTGAGTACTGCCCACCACAATGCTGGGAATGGGGGGTGCCACCGCGACAATGGTGGTGGCATCCTAATTTCACGTGTAGGACCGCCGTACCCCTGGCAGACGGTCCCGCATTCTGTTACAAAGCCCGCCCGCCATCACAATGACCCCCTTGCTTTGTATTGTCGGTGCTCGAACATTGATTTGGTCTGTTTAGTTAGTTTTGGACCTAGCTGTGTTACACACTGTTCAAGTTGTTGGTAGCTTTGTTCTTTTTGGAATGATTGTAGTAATTTATGTAGGGTTGGTGTGGTTCTGCCTGTTAGTGCTTGGAAACCATTATGACATCC
The DNA here is from genome assembly GCF_964263255.1 of Lissotriton vulgaris. Taxonomy (NCBI): domain Eukaryota; kingdom Metazoa; phylum Chordata; class Amphibia; order Caudata; family Salamandridae; genus Lissotriton; species Lissotriton vulgaris. The sequence goes on along the minus strand of NC_141689.1, from coordinate 1,918,404,699 downwards.
TTCCTCAGCATTTCTAGTTTTTGCTTATTTGTTTAGGGTACTGTTATATACATTCCACCATAGAATGTGGTATTTGGGCTGTCTCCTGTGTCCAGATCTGTGTAGCCTTCCCACCATGTTTCTTCGAAATAGTCGAGTAGGGGACTTAGTTTATGTTCATATGTTTGATAGTAGGGGCTTTCTATTGAGAGATTGTAGGGTTTTGCTACATCAGTTATTGGGACGTATGCTAGTGCAATTAGGGCCAGATGTTCGACCCATTTTTGCATGCGCAAACAGGTTTGCGAACCTACTTGCGCATGCAAAAACATATTGGGCAATGTACATAGTATATTTAGTGAGTCCCAATTTTCATACGACTCCCTAAATAGGTTTTGCGACTTGCTATTTGGAAGAGGCGTTCTCTTCCAAATAGCAAGTCTCAAAACAATGTACTACTGTTTTGCGACCACAATTGCGGTCACAAAACAGTCGCAATGACATGCATTTGCAAATGGGAAGGGGTACCAGGGGACCCTTTCCCATTTAGAAATGCATGCAAAATAATTTTTTAAGGGCAGGCAGTGGTCCCAGAGACCACAGCCTCCCCTTAAAAAAGTAATGGTCCCAGAGACCACTGCTTGCCCTAAAAAAATGAAACAGAAACGTTTAATTTATTATTTTTTTAAATGCCTCCCATTTTCCTTTAAGGAAAACGGGCTGCATTTAAAAAAAAAAGCTGCTTTATTAAAAAGCAGTTTTTTGTGCAAAGGTATATGCCCAGGCAGATTTACAAAACAAGAACTGGCTTTTTTTTTAATAAAAACACATTATACAAACATAAATCGTGAAATTAGCGCAATGGACTGTAATGATATCAAAAAATAATTTTGAATTCTGATATTAAAAAATGAATAAATACATATAAATCTGTATACATGATATACACAATAAAAGCTAATGATTCTTAATGTAATCCTTCTTTAGAAAATCACAAGAATTCATCACAATTAGCAATAAAAATTATCCCTGATTATGGAGGACTGGGCTGTATCTGTCAACGCCTTTCGACAATATCTTTTGTCTTCATCAGGACAAATGAGTATTCAGCCACTTTTCTAAACAAAATAAAACAATGTTTTAGTTGACATCAAAATTACAGTGCATTGCATCTTCGTTAATTTTATACATCAAATGATTCTAGTCAAAATATCATTTGTTTGATAAAAATCTTTATAGCCAGACTTGTATTATTGAGCGAGCTGTTAACGAAAGAGGTTGGAAAACATTTATTTCTCATCTTGTCTATAGTACAAGGTTCTTTTGATAGTTCATGATAATTCTAAAATGTATAAGAACAATTTGAACGGTAAAACACACATCAAATGCTGTCATCTAGATATCGGCGTAACATATTACTATGTAACATTAAGAGGTGCCTATAACGGTAACTATATTTTAGTATTGTCAAACGTTTTTCTAAATTTATTCCCTATTTGACTTTCTAGTACATGCTAGGTTATCTATAGCATATGGCCTAAGTAAGACAGGATTTTATATATGCTAAGAAAAACAGGGATTATTCTGTTCATAGTCAACTTCATTTACCAGAATTTAACATCAAATATCCAGACTAGGTTCAAGGATCAGTGGTTGGAAGTTTGTTTTTATCAGGATTTACCACATGTAACCTTTTTTACCTTATTGATGTTCGTTATTTATTTGTTATTGGTTTCCTAACTAGGTCTTACCTAAATTACTTTTTGATATAAACACACATAAACAACCCGGTTGAAGGGAGTGAGGCACCTTTCCTTTAATATTTGGAGTAGGTATGTGAAATCTGTTTTGGAGAGAGATATCGATTTATTACTTTGCAAAAAGATTCACATGATATTTATTTCCTAATCATTATGGTTCTCACTTTCATAATCCCATGTTTTTTTACCTGTTTAAACATGATTCACTGCTCCCATCTCACTTCTACCTTCATCTAAATCTTGCGGACTTTGAAAAAGAGACTTCAAGCACTTTCCATCGTTTCGCCACTGCAGCGCGTAGTTGTTCATGTTAATAATCACCTGTTTTATCAGAGAATGCCTGTTTTTTTAATCTTTTTAAACAAAAGTTCCTTTTTTTCAAATTATTTTGGATTATCTCTCTTTTATTTTTACCTTTGCTAAGCGGTAGTTTCCCCAACGCAAATAGAAAACGATCTTGTGTAGCTGTTAATATGTGGACTGGTCAATTGCATCAGTATAGCAGACAAATGAAGTTATTCGGGAGCCTGCCTCCGTCATAAGTGTAATTTGTAGCCAGACCTTAAAACATAAGGATAGACGATATTATCAGTAACTTTTTTATATATATATCCTAATTTTAACCTGCAAGCGACGCCAAGGTAAAAATATAAATCGTAAAGAGCTGAACTTTGAGGAATGCTACGATTTATATATAAAAAAGTTACTGATAATATCGTCTATCCTTATGTTTTAAGGTCTGGCTACAAATTACACTTATGACGGAGGCAGGCTCCCGAATAACTTCATTGTCTGCTAGGTGATTATTTACATGAACAACTACGCGCTGCAGTGGCGAAACGATGGAAAGTGCTTGAAGTCTCTTTTTCAAAGTCCGCAAGATTCAGATGAAGGTAGAAGTGAGATGGGAGCAGTGAATCATGTTTAAACAGGTAACAAAAACATGGGATTATGAAAGTGAGAACCATAATGATTAGGAAATAAATATCATGTGAATCTTTTTGCAAAGTAATAAATCGATATCTCTCTCTCCAAAACAGATTTCACATACCTACTCCAAATATTAAAGGAAAGGTGCCTCACTCCATTCAACCGGGTTGTTTAAGTGTGTTTATATCAAAAAGTAATTTAGGTAAGACCTAGTTAAGAAACCAATAACAAATAAATAACGAACATCGATAAGGTAAAAAAGGTTACATGTGGTAAATCCTGATAAAAACAAACTTCCAACCACTGATCCTTGAACCTAGTCTGGATATTTGATGTTAAATTCTGGTAAATGAAGTTGACTATGAACAGAATAATCCCTGTTTTTCTTAGGATATATAAAATCCTGTCTTACTTAGGCCATATGCTATCGATAACCTAGCATGTACTAGAAAGTCAAATAGGGAATAAATTTAGAAAAACGTTTGACAATACTAAAATATAGTTACCGTTATAGGCACCTCTTAATGTTACATAGTAATATGTTACGCCGATATCTAGATGACAGCATTTGATGTGTGTTTTACCGTTCAAATTGTTCTTATACGTTTTAGAATTATCATGAACTATCAAAAGAACCTTGTACTATAGACAAGATGAGAAATAAATGTTTTCCAACCTCTTTCGTTAACAGCTCGCTCAATAATACAAGTCTGGCTATAAAGATTTTTATCAAACAAATGATATTTTGACTCGAATCATTTGATGTATAAAATTAACGAAGATGCAATGCACTGTAATTTTGATGTCAACTAAAACATTGTTTTATTTTGTTTAGAAAAGTGGCTGAATACTCCTTTGTCCTGATGAAGACAAAAGATATTGTCGAAACGCGTTGACAGATACAGCCCAGTCTTCCATAATCAGGGATAATTTTTATTGCTAATTGTGATGAATTCTTGTGATTTTCTAAAGAAGGATTACATTAAGAATCATTAGCTTTTATTGTGTATATCATGTATACAGATCTATATGTGTTTATTCATTTTTTAATATCATTACAGTCCATTGCGCTAATTTCACGATTTATGTTTGTATAATGTGTTTTTATTAAAAAAAAGCCAGTTCTTGTTTTGTAAATCTGCCTGGGCATATACCTTTGCACAAAAATCGTTTTCCCTGACCCAGGAGCCATATCCTAACCAGGGGGTCCTTGATGCCTACATATTATTAAAAAGCAGTCCCAGACATGGTGGTCTGCTGAGTCCAGCAGGCCACCATCCCAGGGAGGGCTGGCATTTACAATGGACTCGGAAACTGCCAGAGGCTCGTTAATATTAATGAGCCTCAAAATTTGCGACCCATTGGGAATCACAAAACAGTGTAAACACACTGTTGTACATTTCATTTAGAGCTTCGTAATTTGCGACTCGCAATGTGTCGCAAATTGCGAGGCGCTAAATGAAAGGGTCGTACATCTGACCCAATGCTTTTTAATTTCATATGTAAAATTGCTATTAGTTGCATATTCTACACTGAGTGTAGATTTTGAAGGTGTTTCCAAATACATTGATTAAAGTGGTAATAGCAACCTTGTATTGCTGTGTGAGAGTAGATTTTCAGGATGGCGTGTATCATTGACTGTTCAAAGTCTATGATCATTTTTTGAGAATAGTAATTATTAGCTTCTTGCTTTACTTTTTTTAAGAGTTCTACATAGGTAGTGGTTTGTTTGTTTGGTAACAGGGCATATATGAAAGGGGATGTTGGTAAGGGGATGTAGTCCATGGATGGTATATAATCGGTAAAATAGTTTAGGACATATTTTAAATGTTCCGTCCATCATCCATTTCTCACAATTCTGAAGTTTAAGTAAGTTTGTGGGAGATGCATATAAAATAATTCTTTTGTCGTTAGATTTATTGTCATAAAATAGAAATTGCTCTTCATTACAGTGAGTTCATGAGGTATTTATATTTCACTGAAAGTTTTGGGGGTAGGTGGGGTAGTAGCAGTTTTTTTTGTACTAGCTATTAGCCTTCTCAACACTGAGACAGAGGGTAATTGCCCAGTTACATGTTCTGGAAATCTGGTGAGTAAATTATTTTTATATTTCAGTAGTAGGTTTTCGAGAGCTAGTGCTAGCTTCTTTCAGAGTGTCTAAAGTGTCTCTTACATGTTTGAATATATTGAACTTGTTTTGACCCTGAGGTGTTTCTGTTGGTGATTGCCTTTTGAGTTTCTTTTGATTTCCTGCAGAACAAAAATGTAGGGGCCCATTAGGATGGCAGGTGGATTGCCAGCACCCATATGGGGGGGGCGATCCGCCCGCCATTCTCAGCCACCCCCGCCTAACATTTCCCCCCCATATTATGAAGGCGGTGGGGACCCGGGAGGATAGCCTTTTCCGCCCGATTGCCTACCGGCGGAAAAGGCCAGCAATAGGGTGGCGGTGCCTGCAAGGCCTTTTCATATTATAATGATGGCGTTCTCATGCCTTTCCATGGCGGAGACTCTGCCATGGAAAGGCATGCAGTCTTTGCTTTGGGGCCCATTGCAGGCCCCCAGTAAGTTGGGGGTGGGTGGCTGCACTTGGGGGAGTATGCATGGTACCCCCTGACATTTGCATGCACAAAGTGGCAGGCACTGCGCGGTGCCTGTCACTTTGTGCATTCAAATGCCCAACATGCCTTTTTAACATTGTGACAGGAGCTTAATGCACCACTGCCCGCCACAATGTTAAATACACATGATGCGACCACCATGGTGGCGGTCGCATCCTAATAGGCACAGAAGGACCGCCACACCTCTTGCAGTCGGTCCCGTTTACTGTTACATGGAGGGTGGACATTGTCCGCCCAACATCGTATTGGCCCCTTAAATTTTAATCAATGTGTTTAACACCATTTATTTTATTGTGAGGGTTGTGTGGTTAGTGGGTTATTTGGGTTGGGAATTATACTTACTTTTATGGCAAGGTGGTTTTTGGATGATTTTTGAAGGTAGTTGAGTATGTTTTGAAATTTCTGTAGAGGAGATATAATTTAAAATAAATATACATTAATTATTTAGTTATTGTAAAAAGTGTTTTACAATTATTTTATGCAGTTGTAACATTTAATAGATATTTTACTTTTTGAAGTTGTATTCAAAGCTTTCAATGATGAAGTCTAGTGTTGCAGAAGCAATCCGGAAGGGATTCCTCCTATTCTTGGTTTTGTTGTTAGCGCATGAAATAATGTTTACATTTTCTTTCGTTTTTATATAGTGTTTGTTTCATTGTGTTTTCAATCTTATTAGGTTATTTTAGTTGTAGGTGTTTAGCATTGGTTGTTACTTATATTTTCGATTAAATTGACCATTTTTTCCTTATATGGGAAACGCTACTTAATGTTCAGTTGACTTTTATTCTTACTTTATTTAAAAGTGTAATGTATATTATTTGTATTTTATTTTGCATTGTATGTATATTAAAAATATTTATTTTATATATAGTGTTTGTAAGTATTTCACATTTTGTGAGTTTACTTAAGTTAAAGCAATTTTATGGCATTATAGTGTATTTAATGTTAAATGTATTTATTAATATGTTGTGTGCGTTTCTGATATTGTTTATATTATTTATGTGATATATTGTGTTATTACAAATATTTTTTAGGTGTCAGTATTTTTTTGGGGCGATAAGAGTGTGATCTATGTTTTTGTTATCGTTATTTGTGTCATTTTGTAGGAATATTTATTGTTCTCGATATTAGTTATGGCGATATTCTTCTGATCAATATTAGTGATATCGATGTTAATGTTTGGCGATAATTTTGTGTCGATATATATATTTTTTTAACAAGTATAGAGTATCGATATTTATGTCATTGATATTGGTGTGTCGATAATTTTGTAGTTTGATATTTTGAGTGTCGATGTAATGGCAGCGATCCTGCAAAAACGCCACACCAGAGGTGGTTTAGCTATATATAATATTAATAATAAAAGGGGTCTTATCATGCGCAAACTTAGCCCAATGGGCGTCAAGGCGCCTAATTCAAAATCCAGCTCATAACATGGACCCTACAGCTCAACCTGTGTACGCTCTCGAGAAGCACCACGTTTTAAGGGCCTTTTTAAACAGCGCTAGAGAAGGTAAGGTCTTCATCTCCGTCGGCAAGATGTTCCAAAGCTGAGGAGCAACGACGGAGAAGGCTCTGGCTCCCCATCTGGTGAGCTTAAAGCGGGGGACAACAAGTTGGAATAGTCCCGAAGAGCGCAGACACCTTGTAGGATGGTACCGGGTAAGAAGGGAGCTGATAGCGCCTTTAGATCCATCCTCGAGTGCTCTATAGGTCATACACAGAATTTTGAAATAAATTCTGTGTTGGATAGGCAGCCAATGAAGGTGTCTCCTCGCAGCAGTGGCAGAGGAGGCCCTGGGAAGATCCAGGACAAAGCGTGCAGCAGCATTCTGCACGATTTGCAGTCGATGTATAAGGCCCTTGTTGGATTCCATGTAGAGAGAGTTGCAATAATCCAACCTGGAGCCAACAAGGGCGACTGCAATCTGCTTGCGTGCTTGGGGAGACAAATAGCTGCGAATTCTGTTGAGCGTCCTGATCACGCCCCAGCAGGTCGAGACAGTCCGATTCACCTGTAAGGACATCGAGAGCGAAGTATCGAACACTACACCCAGATTTCTGGCAGACTGAGAGGGAGTGGGGCAGATGCCAAGAGAGGGGGGCCACCACTCACTCGACCAGATGTCTTGGTCCTTTCCAAAGACCAGGACCTCAGTCTTGTCGCCATTTAGCTTCAGGAAGTTGGTAACCATCCAATCTGCAACATGTTGCATACAGGACCTGAAGCTAGAGGCAGATGTTGTGACAGAGGACTGAGTAAGTGAAACCATGATCTGGGTGTCGTCGGCATATGATACCACCTCCATCCCCAGAGATCTTACTAGCCTAGCAAGGGGAGCCACGTAGATGTTGAACAGGGTCGGACTTAATGCCGACCCCTGTGGCACCCCGCATTGCAAAGACTTAGCTGGGGAGAGGTGGTCGCCGAGCATCACTCTCTGTTCCCTATCAAGGAGAAAGGAGTTAAGGAGACTCAGGGCCGAGCCATTGACACCTGCCTCCCTAAGCCGAGATGTTAAAATGGCAGGAGACAGAGTGTCGAATGCGGCTGTGAGGTCCAGTAGCACAAGAACAGTTGTTTGTCCAGCATCAACCTTGCGTCGGATGTTATCGACTACAGAGGTGAGAGCAGATTCTGTGCTGTGGTGTTTTCGAAAACCATGCTGGGTTGTATCAAGATACTCCGATGTTTCAAGGAAAGAAGATAAATGGCGATTCAGGTGAGCTTCTAGGATTTTAGCAGGTGCAGGGAGCAAGGAAATGGGTCTGAAATTTTTCAGGAGGCCGGGATCAAGTGAAGGCTTCTTGAGGAGCGGCTTCACTATGGCCTTCTTCCATATTGATGGAAAGGTGCCTTGATCAATTACCTTATTCATTACCTCAAGTAGGGAAGGGAGGAGGCTGTTCCTGCAATCTTTAAGCTTTTTAAGAGGCAGAGGATCTAGTGGAGAGGAGGATTTTGTCTTGTCTAGAAGAAGATTCAATCCCTCCAAAGACAGAGAGGGGAAGACAGAAAGGAGGCTAGAAGGGGCAGTATCCATTGCCTCAGAAAAGCTTATGCCTGGAGAAGGATTTTCAACCAGGGAGAGGCGTTGTACTTCTAGGGAAGCATGAATGTCCGAGATTTTTTTATGAAAAAAGTCTGCAATGTCGTCACAGAGACGTTGAGAGCAAACTACGGGGTCTGGAAGTTGAAGGGAGCACAGAGAATCAGCAATTTTAAAAAGCTCCCTAGAGGAAGTGAGTGAACTAGTGAGGTTGGAGAAGTATTCCTGCTTCTCCATAATCACTTTCTGCTTATACTCCCGTAGAGCAGACTTGTGAGCCTCCCTATCCGAAGCATCCCAGGATTTCCTCCATTTCCTTTCGCTACTTCTGCAGCCCTGTCTTAGAAGTCTAAGATGGTCCGAGAACCATGGCGCTGATGGTTTCCGCCGGGCTACATATCGTAGGGATGCAGGGGCAAGCTTTTCTACTGCAGTAGTAATAGAGTCCTGCAGGGATTGTGCTGCCTCATCTGCATCTTTTAATGAAAGAACCTCTGGAGTAGGAATAAAAGGGGTAAAGGCCTCATCAGTAACGTTTCTAAAATTTCTTCTAGAGACAAAAGAAGTAGTCCCTTTCTTAATATGGTGAGAGGTGGAGTAGGCTAAATGCAAGGGAACTGCAAAATGATCTGTCCACACCAACGGTAGAGGTGTGCCGCTGGAAAGTCTGAGATCATTAGAGAAAACCCCGTCAAGAGTGTGACCCGCTATGTGGGTAGCACTAGTAACAAGCTGAGTGAGATCACAAGCTCCGAGAGATTCAACCAGTGATATAGTGTCCCTAGAATGGACCTCATCGAGATGAAAATTGAGGTCACCTAAGATGGTAAAGGAGGGCTTTCCAAAGTAGGGTTCAAGGATTCTCAACAAGTCAGAGGCAAAATTAGCTCTATGATCAGGCGGCCTGTAGATCAGAATGCCCGTAAAGGAGACTGAAGGGGCACAGGTAATACAAAAATATAGAGCTTCGAAGCGATCTTGGGGTGTAGAAAGTAAATTGACCGTACATAGCAGAGAGGATTTGAAGAGAATGGCAATGCCTCCTCCTCGACGTTTGGGTCTGTCTTGCCTATGTAAGGAGTAGCCCTCTGGAATTGCCAGAAGAAGATCATGACCCGAAGAGTCAGTGGCCCAGGTCTCTGTAATAAAAACCCAATTTGGCTGCCTTTCATCCACAAAATCGTGGAAGGCTAGATTGTGCTTAATTAGTGAACGCGCATTTAATAAAAACCCAGAGTTATGAGAAGTAGTGGGCCGTGGGGGGATAGAACAGAGGCTGGCAGAACTAGTGACAAGGGGGTGAAAAGAAGAAGAACAAACCATACAGCGGCAAAAGTGTAGAAACTCCAAAGGAGTGAAACGATGTGAAGAGGGGCATAAAGGAGGTCTGAGAGCCAAAAGCGCAGAAAAAGCATAGCATATGAGAGGTTTACCGGGGAGTGATGGAGCGGAGACCAGGTCCAGCCCGACCTGCAGCCCGTCCTCAGCGCGGACGGGCGCAGACGGGCTGAACTCTGGCGTAACTCTGGCGTCAATCTGGCGTCCCCGCTGCGCGTAACCGCTGCGCGTGGGCATGGCTTAATTTATGTACTGCTCGCCTCCAAGAGAGAGGACTAGAGCGTGCAAACAAACCCCCAATCAAATATGGCCGCCAACGAGACGTGGGCGAGGGACCCGCCTAAGGCGGTGAATCACCAATTAGAGTGCAGGAGAGAGGGGCAGAGGTGCAAGTATGCGTGGCCGGCGAATTTAAAAGCAAGGTAAACACTACAAAAGAAAAATATAATCAAATGACCAAAAACGGTCTAAATATCTAAAAGTTAAGGTTAAGATAGAAGCTAAGCACAAAGAAATAAGAAATAAGTGGCTGTTAATCTTATTAATAGATGTGGAATGCCTCAATGGAATTGTTGGAAACTCCAAACAACTTTGATTAGTAATGTGCAGCCTGTCTCAGGTTTGGCAAATTATATCCTTCTTAATGAAGGATTTGATTAAGTTGAAATCATGAGATGTAAACATCCAGATAGGTGGATGATGGCAGTAGGTGAGATAAATAGGGAATATTTAAGCTTGTTACTTGAATAAGTAAGTGTTGGCATGCATTATCTGCAAATAATAATTATGACGCCAGATAATAGAGGCAAGAGATGTAAGCACAGTCTTTTCTGTTAAATTCCACCACTGTGAATGGAAGAGATTATAATGGGAAGAAATGTCTTTCTTCATTTTAACTGTGATATACTATTTCTGACTTCCCATCTAATGGAGTACAAAAAGGAACTAGAATTTTCAGAAAATGTTATGGAAGCGATCAATGCCCTATAAGTGTTCAATGTGACTATGAAGAACAATGAAGCTTTCTGAGCTCTGAACTGCTCAAGTTTCCTCTGGTATGGTTATTTTCTCAGAAAGGTGAATCATTTTATATACTCTGGATTCCAGTTGGTCTGTGCTTCGAATTGCTAGCCATTTGAGGGAGATTAATATTTGGGTGTGGTGGTCATATTTCCTAGTTCCTAATAATAATCTTGCTGCTGCATGGAGAACAGCCAACAGTTGTAGTTTAGCTATGCAATAGTGCATTTCCATAATCATGCTTGATTACTGGAGTGTTTGAGTAATGTGGACAATTTCAGCTGGGTGAGGATATATTCATATATAGCTTCATGTCACATGCATAGTAGCTAGAGGAGACATTTGAGTGTTTTCAGGAGGGCCCCTAGTTGCTCCTAAACTGATTGAAGATTGTTGACAATGGAAGAGAGCCTTGCAGTACTGCATGGTGAAAGAGTCAGGGAAGCAAGAGTTGCCTGAGATCCTTATGGCCCTCAGTGGTTGGCTCTTTATGACCCACAAATAGCATAAGTCTTCAAATTTGGTTTTACTGTTTACACATGTTCAAGTTACCATGTGTGTAGGAAATTTGGATGCTGGTTGAAGGGGTGAAAGCCTTTTCAAGCAACAACCACAATCCTCGTCAGGCTGAACCATAAAGAGTCATTATATTAACCTGTGCTTATCCCTCTGCTCTTGCAGAAAAAGCAGTCAGGCTTAACTTAAGGCAATGTGTAAAGTATTTATGCAGCACACAGATAGTAATGAAGTGAAAACATGACACAAGAAAAATCTCACACCAATCTAGAAACATAGAGTCATTTTTAGTAACTGACATGATAGCAGAAAGACAAAATTCCAACCAGTAGAACTGCAGATATGCAGTTTCAAAGTCTTAGGCCAACGTAGCTCCAAAAAGTGCAAAGCGCCAACACTGGTTATCTGGTCTTGCTGGACTTGGACAAAGTCGCAAGTTCAAGCCGACTGAGATGTAGCGTGGGCAAGATTCAGGAATTAGTTCAGCCCGCTCGACAGGGTCTCTGTTGTACTTGGGCTAAGATGCAAGGTCCTGCATTGCACTTTGTCGAATTGCATCGGTCAAGATGGGACTGCTGATCTGGAGCTGCGAGGTGCCAAACTCATATTCAGGCCCTCAGACAGTATCATCTTCCTTTAAAATAAATACATGGTGGTTCAAGATGAAGACATTGCTGGTGGTGGTTCAATTCCACAGGGAATGGTACACCAATATCTGGTTGGTATGACCCATCTTCGGGTTCGGGGCGGCCACTTTCAGCAGAATTATGATGGAATGGATGTTCTTTACCTTTGATAATTTCTATTATGATGACACAGGGTATGGTGGGTTTGATTATTTGAATTTGAATAAAAAGATAAAGATGAACAAACCACAAGAAAATATTCTTTATTCCAAGGGTAACTCTATGTTTGACCCTATCCTCTTGCAGCATCTTCACTCTGCTGAATGGTCCAATCTACATTTAAATAGAGCTATATTAAGTCATGATTTAAGAATCTGATGGACAGAGACACTAGAACTAAGATGAGGGTTGAATGCTTTAGGTCCACTATCATGGATAAGGGGACCCTCACTCCTACTGTAAATCCAAAGACATCGACCTTTCTTAGTAAGGGTGGATAAAGGCCTGAGAAAGGGCATTTGCAAGGCATGGGCCTCTTGTCAAGATAATCTGTTAGATATCTTAGGATCATGAGAATTATCATCAGAATTGTGTGCTTGGCCGAGCAGGCCAAGATGTCAGGGAAATCTTTCGATCAGGAAATTGCAACCAGGCAGGCCAAAGGGCATTCTGTTTTCCGAGGATAGCCCTGGCGAGTCTCTCCATTGAAATGAAAAAGGGTTTGCTTTTGGTGATAGATTGGAAACTGGGTGTTCTGGGCAGTTCTGAGACTTCTGCAAACATGCAAGTTTTTGTGTTTGGAGATGATTCTATTGGGAAAATACTGCGATACATGCAGATCTTTTCATCCCCTGAAAAGGCACACGTTACTTTAATGAGAGTTTTTGGCGTGTTTCTTTCAGGACCCTTGGATACAGGAGTTGCTTCACTGGCTGTTAATTTCCCTTCAGACCCTACTAAAGTTGCCAATTGAAGTAGACCAGACCAGTGTTCTTCTCTATGTGACGTCAGGGAGCTCCTTTTAAAGGTGGCGAGAAAGCATTGCTCTTTGCATCCAGAAGGATTTTTCAGAATTCGTTTTCATGTTCAGAAGAAAAACAAAAAGTTCATACCTGTAATAAATCTGAATGATTTAAACTAGTCCAAGTATGTTCTCTATCACCATTTCAAAATGGAAACATGAATTTATCTAAGGGACATTTCAGAGTAAGGGACCGAATCTTGCATTGAGACCTGGAGGATTCTTACTTGAAATTACTCATATTTACAGATCACAGGAAATTTCTCCAGTTCCTTTGGTAGAGAAATCTTTACAGGTTCAAGTCCCTTTCTTGGGTCTGTCTTCTTGATTTTTCACCAAGCTGATGAAGCCAGTCTCATAGATTATCAGGTCACAGGGTCGAAGTGTGAATATAGATTGTAATTGTAATTGTAATTGTAAAGGTTCTTCTATAGCGCATGGCTACTCGAAAGCATCCCAGCGCTTAGTACTAACCAGAGGGAAATAGATATCAGAAGGTGCAGAGGGCTAACTCATCTAGATCTTGGGGAACAGTACAGTTTTTAGCTTTTTACGAAATGCGAGTAAGTTAGGCTCTTGACGGAGAGGTGGGGGGAGAGCATTCCATAACTTAGCCGCATTTTGCGAAAAGAGGCGGCCCCCTGTGCAGGCCCTATTGATCCTGGGAATTATTAGAAGGTTTTTCTGGTTTGAGCGAAGATTCCTGGATGGTTTATATGGCCTGATCATGTCATTTAGGATGGGAGGGCCCTTCCCATAAAGAGTTTTATGGACCAGACAAAGGGTTTTGAAGTGAACCCGCTCCCTTATTGGAAGCCAATGCAAGGTACTCAGCGAGGGTGCGGCTGATGTACGGTGGCTGGTACCCGTAAGTAACCTCGCTGCGGAGTTCTGGGCAGTCTGGAGTTGCCGAGTAACCGAAGCGGGGGCTCCTAGGTAGAGCGCATTTCCATAGTCTAGCCTAGATAGAATAAGGGACTGGACTATGGCTTTCTTGGCTACTCCGGGTAGCTGAGGGAGGATTTTACGAATTGTCTTCAACAGGCCAAAGCAGGTGGCCACTGTCTTTCTTGCCTGGATTTTAAAAGACAACTCCGTATCCAGCCGGAAGCCGAGGCTTTTTATCTCGGACTTTGGAATGGGCCCAAGCCCCATGCAGGAGGGCCACAGTGTGGAATTATTAAATGTGGCTTTTTTTCCTAGTAGCATCAGCTCAGTTTTCCCCCCATTCAACTTCAGATGGGACGCATCCATCCATTTCGCAACCGCCTCCAGCCAGCTGCAAAGGTTGGTCAGAAGGGGTTCCACCTGATTTAAGGAGACAACTAGCTGAGTGTCATCAGCATAACTTACTAACTGGATTCCAAAGGGGGCCACTACCTCTGCCAGAGGTGCCATGTACACATTAAACAGTGTGGGGCTAAGGGAAGAACCCTGTGGTACCCCACACTGTAATGGCACTGGAAGGGAGCAGCTGTTCTCTGAGAAAACCTTAAGAACTCTGCCGCTAAGAAAAGACTCGAGCCACATAAGGGCCTTGCCCGTGATCCCAATCCTTTCAAGGCGAGATAGAAGGACACAGTGGTTAACCGTGTCGAAGGCGGCACTGAGGTCCAGGAGGATAATGGCCGCGCTGCCACCTGCGTCCAAAATCCTCCTGGAATCCTCAACCACCCTCAACAGTGCTGTCTCGTTTCCCTGTCCTCTCCGGAATCCTGTTTGAGTAGGGTGTAGCAAATCATGGGTCTCCAAGTAAAATGCCAGCTGTTTATTCACCCATTTTTCTGTGAGCTTACTGATGCCAGGGAGAAGGGAAATGGGGGATAGTTGGAAAAATCGTCAGGGTCAAGATTTGGTTTTTTCAACAGGGCCCTGACCATGGCCAACTTCCAATCTTGCGGTACCATACCTGACTCCAGCGAGGTGTTAACTAAGTTGATAATGTGCTTGCTGATATGGAGCAGAGCCAGGTTTAAAATGGTCATAGGGGCAGGATCGAGCGGGGAACCGCTCTTTATGGAGTTAAAGAGAGGGGGTAAAAGTTCTGCACTGAGCGGGGAGAAAAATGAGAGGTGGGGCAGAGTAAAATCTATCAACCTGATTCATGTACGGGCCGTTTTGCGTGTCCCTAATAGCGAATAATAGCGACTCGCTATTGAGGAAACGCAAAACGGCATTCATGTACTTTTCGGGGAAAAAATAGCGACTCGCACGCGGGCGCTAAAGCCGTTAGCGACCTACAAAAAACGCAGAATAATCGCTATTTCCGGCCACCAGCAATCGGGATTGCGACTCGCAATTCCGATCGCACGGGATTGCGACTCGCAATCCCGTGCGATCGGGATTGCGAGTCGCATTCTCGCGGGATCTGGAAAACGGGATGACGCATTCTGAGCACCGTGATGACATCACAACCAGGAAGCAGCCAAATCCCACCCCCAAACACCACAGTGACGCTATCATTCGAGTGTACACGACGGAAAGCTGCCGCTAAACCTCCGTTAGCAACTCCCGACCCGGCCGAAATAGCGACCGCCATGTCCGACGAACCTCTGCCTGGCCCCAGCAACAGCGCTGGCCGCAAGCGCAAACTAAAGTTCACCGAGCAGGAGCTGGAGAACCTTATAGAAGGGGTGGTGGCCAAACACGACCAGCTCTTTGGTGCCAACTCCAGGAGGGTCCCAGAACAGGAGAAGCGGAGGATCTGGGTGGGGATTGCCTCCAGCGTCAACTCTGTGGGCGTTGTGGACAGGTTGTTGGGGGAGCTGAAAAAGCGCTGGTACGACCTCCGAGGGCGTGCCAAGGAAAAGGTGGTGGAGCGCCTTGGTGAGGCATCAGGCACTGGAGGTGGTGGACCGACTGTCCCACCCAACACCCCCCTGGAGGACCAGGTAGAGGACACCTTGGAGAGGGAGGCGTGTGTTGGCGTGACCACTCTGGACTCCTCCCGCCCCACCAAAGACACCCAAGGTAAGTGGCATGCGACTGCGACCCTGTCCCCTATGACCGTCCCTGACCAAATAGGCTCACTCATTGGCCCTTAATCATGCCTATGTTGTGCATCAGGAAATGCCCTGAGGCATTGTGGGAGACGTAGTATGTCCACAATGTAGTAGTACCACAATGCGGCCAGAAAGGTTTCTAAGTGTGCAACTCCACAGCCATCCAGGGAATGTCACCCAGCATGCATGTAACATCTGCACGTCTGACAGTCACATGCACCTAATGAGTATCCACTTACCCTCACAGGTGCGGATGATAGCAGTGACAGCGAGAGGCTGCTGATTGATGAGGAGGCCCAGGAGGAGGAATCCCTACCCGCTACCCAGCCACCAGCCCCTGCCGCTGTGCCAACACCAGCAGCCAGGCCCCCCACCTTACCTGCTGCAACATCTGCAGGCCCACCGGCTGCCAAGGCCAGGCCCACCACCTTACCTGCTGCAACATCTGCAGGCCCACCGGCTGCCAAGGCCAGGCCCACCACCTTACCTGCTGCAACATCTGCAGGCCCACCGGCTGCCAAGGCCAGGCCCACCACCTTACCTGCTGCAACATCTGCAGGCCCACTGGCTGCCAAGGCCAGGCCCACCACCTTACCTGCTGCAACATCTGCAGGCCCACCGGCTGCCAAGGCCAGGCCCACCACCTTACCTGCTGCAACATCTGCAGGCCCACCGGCTGCCAAGGCCAGGCCCCCCACCAATGTGCCTCCAGTGCCTGCCGCACCTGCAACACCAGCTGCTGCACCACCTGCAGCTCGTCCAACACGATCTGGGCCAGCCACATCCGCTACACAGCAGCCGAACAGCAGGAGGGGCAATGGGCATCTCTATGCCTGCATGAGCGTGGAGCGGCGAATGCTCCGTTTACACCAGCGCCAGTCGCAGCAGCAAGGAGCCATCCAGCTCCAGCTGCATAAGATCGGCCGCAATGTGGCGGGAGTCGGCGAGCGGGTGGACCGCATGACGGCGGCCATGGAGTGCATGACGGCGGCAATGGAGAAGAATACTGCAGCGCTGGGGAAGAAGCGCAGAGTTGCAAGCAGGCGCCACCACCAGCTGTTGAACCGGCTGTCGAGCTATAGTCGCTCAAATTATGTGGCAGCAAATGCCACCACCCAGCTGTCGCGGCGCTCTCTGACCCAGCAGCACCAACTGGTCCAGTGCTGCGAGGAGATTACCCGGGTGCTGGAGCACTTGACCACCGCCGTTATCCCACTGCTTACACCTGTGCTACCGGCCATCGTAGGGGGAGATGATGCGAGTGAGGCTGCCTCCAGCGTGAGCAGCAACTCTGCCACGCAGGCCCCCCCACCTAGGCGCAGCACCAGGGCTACGCCTGGTACAGCTGCCCAGGATGAGGAAGAGCCTCACAGGCGCCTGGGAAATGTGCGCCGGAGTCACCAATGACATTGTGTCAGGGACACAGGCGCAGGCTGAAGCTAAGCCTGCCATGAACCTTTACATGCAGTATGCAGGAATACTGGATTTTGAAAATAGTTGTTACCATGACCCTTTTATCTTGTGATTCAAACAAATACATTTATTTTGCTGCACACATTCGCCTTGTGTAATCATTACATTTTGCATGCAATTGTGATATGTGGGGTGGGGGAAGGGGGTGGGCTAGAAATTGTTAGCTGTGATGTGGTTGCGACGTCTGTGGCCTTCAGCTGGGTTCTCCCCGCGTGCATGGTGCGCATGTGCTGATGGCCGGTCGTCCCCCTCAGATTCACTGCCTGAGATGTCAACTGGTATCCGGCGCTTGGTTGCAATGTTATGAAGCATTGCACAGACAGCCACAATGCGGCAGCACGCTGCAGGACTGTAATACATGGCCCCACCTGTCTTGTGCAGTATACGGAACCTGCTCTTGAGCAGGCCAAATGTCCTTTCAATACAGTTCCTTGTCCGGATGTGCGCAACATTGTAGCGCCGTTGCTGAGGTGTGGCAGGGTTGAGGTAAGGGGTCAGGAGGTATTCCCGTAGGGCGTAGCCACTGTCACCTAAATGAGAGGAGCAGATGTTGATTGCCTGTGCAGCGCAGTTACTTCATAGCAATGTGACATTGTCGACAAAGTGTACTTACCAAGTAGGTGTCCTTCCCCATACTCTCCCCTGATCAGTCGTGTGTGGAGTCCGCTGTGCCTGAAGATAAAGGAGTCATGGGTACTCCCTGGGTACTGGGCCACAATGTCAGTGATGATGGTCTTGGCATTGCAGACCATCTGTATGTTGAGGGAGTGGTAGGACTTCCTGTTGCGGTACATATACTCCGTGCCAGCTGGTGGGCAGATGGCGACGTGGGTACAGTCTATGCAGCCGAGGACATGGGGAAAATGGGCAACATTATAAAATTGTAGTTTAGTGAGGTCCAATTCCTGTTGGCTCGTGGGAAATGTGATGTGCCGGTGGAGCTGGCTGAGCATGGCGTCAACAAAAGTGTGGAGGCAGCGTGACATGGTGGGCTGGGATATCCCCCAGCAGCAGCTACTATGCCCTGGAAACTGCCGGAGGCCAGGAGGTGCAGGCTGCACAATACCTGCACATGTGTGGGCACAGAATTGTTTCGCCTTGTTGGGTGCTGCATGATGGGGTCGAGTTCTTGTATCAGCCAGGTTATCATTTCCCCATTCAGCCTGTATTTTGCATAAATCTGTTCTCTGGTTTGGCCCAGCAAGGTGACCCGCTGCCGGTAAATCCTTGCCTGCCTCATGCGTCTCCTCCGTGCTGCTCGCTGTAGCCTTCGCCGCCTCACCACCATGTACATCCCAGGCATTGTGGAACGCCTAATGCTGCTGCTGAATGTCCTTATGTGTGATTGGTCAGGCCTGGACCTGTTGGTGATTGGCTAACAGTTTTTCAAATTTAGCTTTATCATGGCTTTTATGGTTACCACCTGCTTTGAGTTGTCCTTAAATTGCGCCGCGCAAACGTGCGATTTAGCGCTTTTTCGCTAATGTATTCCTTTCATGAATACCGATTGAGACAATATTGCGTTTCGCTAATCATTTCGCAGATTCCGTGGTTGGTCGCTATTTCCGTATCGCTAATGCTCGACTTCCCGGAGTCTGCGACTATTACAGCGTAATCGCTATTCCAATCGCTATTATTTTTTAGCGATTTCGCTATTTCGTACTTGAATGCCGATTCCGTGTTTTGCACCCGCAATTGCGCTTTCGCAGCCATTGCGGGCGCTATTTCGCTTCATGAATCAGGCTGAATATCACCTGCCAGAGAGGGGGTTAGTTCAGCCATAGGTAGGGGGGGAAGAGAAAGAAGGATATTTTGAATTTTTGTGGCAAAAAAGCTTGCTAGTTTATTGCAACGAACACCAGATTCCTCGGAGGATAGTGCTGATGATGGCGGGTCCGGGGCTTTTAACAGAGTTTTAATTATCTTGAACATCTCTCTAGGGGCATTAGCAGAATTCTCCATTTTTTCTGCATAAAAGGTAGATTTGGCTATGTCGAGGGCAGATTTATATTTCTTTATAGTAGATCTGTATTTATTTTTCTTCTCCTCATCAAAATGTTTTCGCCACTGCCTCTCCTCCCGTTTACATTCCTGTTTAAGGGACCTTAGGTCTGAATTAAACCAGGGTTGTTTATTGGGGCGTTCTTTATTTGTGATACATTTTTTTGGGAGCACGCTATCCAGTGATTGTTCAATCCATTGGTTGAAGTCTTTATTTGCCCTATCGATGTCCTGGTTGGCCAGAGGCTCGCTCTGCTTCAGTGTTTCTAGCCAATCATTCAGTTCTAGTTTCGTCCAG
This sequence comes from Lissotriton vulgaris, assembly GCF_964263255.1. NCBI lineage: Eukaryota > Metazoa > Chordata > Amphibia > Caudata > Salamandridae > Lissotriton > Lissotriton vulgaris. The sequence goes on along the minus strand of NC_141689.1, from coordinate 1,918,385,064 downwards.
CGCCTACCTAAAGCTTTATGAGAAGGTTTGATGGAGCTGGGTCTGCTTATCTTCCATGTAAAAGGAATTACCATATGGTCTGACCAGGGAATCGAGTATGGTTCAGCTGAGGTCAATTCTACAACGTTTGAGAGTATGGGGTCTAAAAGATTCCCTTTAGAATGAGTGGGATGCAGAACTATTAAGTTCAATTCACAGGCGGCTAAATCTTTAGTCAATTCCACTGCAGTGGTATCTAAAGGATTATTAAAATGGAGGTTCAAGTCTCCTAACACTATGAAGTTAGAAACCGTACTAGCTAGCTCCAAAGTGGTTTCAATTAGTCCTTCCACAAATTGTCCTATCGGGCCAGGTGGACGGTAAATTAAAAGGCCAGAGAGTGACAGTTCTGAAGATAGTGTGATAGAGAACTGTATACTCTCACAATCTGGGGTAGAACTATCAGTCATACGACAGATTAGATGCTCCCTATAGAGAATGGCAATCCCTCCTCCAACCTTAGGTCCTCTATCCCTGTGTTGGATCAGATATCCAGGGGGGAGAGCTCGGACAATATCTGGGCCAGAGGTGGATCCAAGTCACGTTTCTGTTAAAAAAAGAATATCCAGGTCCAAATCTTGAATTAGTAGGGAGATTTCAATGGCATGTTTTGGTAAGGAGCGGCAATTAACCAATGCCATTTTCTGAACAGCCTCTGCTTTCCTTATTTTAGTAATCACCTCAGTTGCCCTAAAAGGACAATGTTGGCAAGAGAAGCAGCCGAGCGCAGGGTCCACAGAGTGGCTACAGAAAGATGGAAGTACCCCCTTTAGGGTAAGGAGTGTCAAGCGGGAATATGTTAATGGAGATGAGGCAGGGGTCCTTGGCCATGGGCCCGACTGGGCGCGAACGGGCGCAAACGGGCAGGACTCTGGCACGACTCCGGCGCAGGTCCGGCTTGTCCGCAGTACGCGTCCGCTACGCAGAGCCATGCCTGTTCTTTTAATGGCGCTGCTAGAGCGCGTGATCTGCGTGTCCCACACCCAATATGGCCGCCAAGATCACAATCCCAGCCCTCGGCGTCGATACTCGGCCGAGGGCAGTTCGGAGGTAGGGGAGGGGCGAATGAGCACAAGGCGCTTAGAAGCGCTAAGGGGGGTCTCTAATCTGTAGCGCTTAATTATTCAAGCACGGTCAAAATACACAAAGTAAAGCGCAGTCGAAATACACAAAGTAAAAACTTTCAGGTGAGTGATTAAAATCTACAAAGTAAAGACAGAGACCTCCCGGCTTCCGCCTCAGGAGGGAAAGGTTGCTTCTGGTCGTAATCACCAGGGGATATTCCTAATTCCCTTTTATGGCGCTACTAGAGCGCGTGATCTGCGTGTCCCACACCCAATATGGCAGCCAAGATCACAATCCCAGCCCTCGGCGTCGATACTCGTCCGAGGGCGGTTCGGAGGTAGGGGAGGGGGGAACGAGCACAAGGCACTTAGAAGCGCTAAGGGGGGTCTCTAATCTGTAGCGCTTAATTATTCAAGAGCGGTCGAAATACACAAAGTAAAGCGCAGTCGAAATACTCAAAGTAAAAACTTTCAGGGGAGTGATTAAAATCTACAAAGTAAAGACAGAGACCTCCCGGCTTCCGCCTCAGGAGGGAAAGGTTGCTTCTGGTCGTGACATGATTTTCTTGAAAATAGAAGCATCTATTGATAGATCAGGTACAGAGAGTGTTGGACCTTATACAGAGACTTGAGTTCATAATAAATGTGGAAAAATCTGATCTCTCTCCTTCCCGAAGGATGGACTTTTTGGGTTTCCTCAAAGACTAATGGCATATTAGTGATGCCTTTGGTAATATTAAAGAGGATCAGAAAGAGTTAGGATCGTTTGGGGTCCTGACCCATATTTTGTTGAGACATTTGGAGAGGTTGATAGGCCTGTTAGCCTCTTCTATGCATGCTATTTTCCCAGGTTCCTGTGTTGCGTCCTCTCCAGCCCGAGAGCATATAAATGAAACACACCACACACGGAACTATGTAAAAGAAATCTTTATTCTTTAGCATATGATCACAAAACTCCCTAACAGTATGCATTGTGTCATGATTTTACCAAACACACCTTAACACCTCTCAGCAGCTTACGTAATTCCTTTTTGAATTCCTCTCAGAACTGTGAAGGTACTAATGCTCATAATATCAAGACTCTACATCCTGTACTACATGGCACTACAAAGACTGAAGATAAGGAACCTACAGAAAGGACTAAACTATGCTCAGATGATTACTTTCGACAAAGAGGTAAAAGCAGAAGTGTCTTTGTGGTTGGCAAACATTTCCAACTGGAACGCGTGAACATTTTTCATTTCAGGCCCAGTTCTTTTATTAGAATCAGATGTAAGTCTATAGTGTGGCACTTTTTGGACTGAAGGAAGACGATCCAGGAAGGAGTTATCTATGCACATCAATTGTTTAGAGCTTCTTGCAGCCTCCTTTGCAATTAAATCCTGGTGAATGGCAAGGTAAAATGTGCAGTCCTCCTTCATATGGACAGCATGACAGCTGTTATGTATGTCAACAAGTTGGGGATAATACAGTCAAAAACATTGGCCAAGTTACTTAAGGCATTGTATGAATTCTGCCTCAAGCAGACAACATCACTGGTGGCAGAGTACATGTCGGGGTCAATAAACAGTGTTAGATTGGTTTTGAAGGAATTTGTCAGACAGCAGTGAATGGAGTTTAGACCTCCAAGGTTTAGGGCCCTGGAGGAGCAATGGGGATCCTTCTTTATGGATCTCTTTGCAACTAGACCCACTATTTAGTTAGACAACTTTTTTCAGTTGGAGACCAGAGCTGAGGTGCCTGGCTAAAGGCACATTTCAGTGTGGAAACACTATGCTGTCCCTCTGTTTTTTCCTGATAGCAAGACACCTCACGCAAATTCGCAGACAAATAGCAATATTAGTGATGGTAACTCCCCTGAGGAGTAGTCAGCCCTGGCACTCCACTATTTTGGAGCTGTTGTTAGAGTGTCTGAATCTACTACCAGTTTTCAAACAGATACTAAGGAGTCCCTTCAGACAAGTGCATCCCCTGCTGTCTCAAAACAAGTTGCTTCTTGTGTAATGGAACCTTTCAGAGTATTTCCAAATCTACCAGGTCCTTCCATTGAAGCTTCAGGGTACAACAAAACCTCATGGGCCTCATGAACTATCAAGGCCTACAGATCAGACTGAGAACTATGGAGAGGTGTGTGTCTGGCAATGGGTCTGGATCCAATTTCAACCGATGCTGTGAGAGTATTGAATTTCTTGGCTTCCTTAGCAGCCAGTCAAAAGTTTTATAGGACCATTATTTTTCACAGGTCTGCAATTTCACTGGGGCATTGGAAGGTTGGTGGTAAGCCAATTGGGAAGAATCCCTTGATTTGTAGACTGTTAAAACATATCAGATATAACAACCTCATTAATTCAAGGTATTTTGTCATGCGGGATGCCAATTTGGTGCTGCACTTGTTTGAATCATAGGAAGAAAATGAATGCTTATCCATTACATTATTGTCAACTAAGTTGGTGACTTTAACATGTTTGATTTTTTTTGTTAGTTTTAGATATCAATGCTAGCCATACAATTCACTCCAGATGGGGTTCGTTTCTACATTGTGAGGAGAACAAAGAATTCTTACTCATTTGTAGAATTTCCAAGCTTTGATGTGCTTCCTAATTTCAAAAGCTTTCTGGTTTGGGGCAAGATTAGAAGACATCCTGAAGGCTGCAGATTGGTCTATGGTCTTCACTTTTGAAATGTTCTACTGTAAACCGGTTGATCATGCTGCTATGTCTGTTAATAATGCACTTTAGACATGCCTAATGAGAAGTCTTGGTTGTAGGTGATAAAATTGCAGATTCTCCCACCCAGTTGGAAAGGAGAGTCCTGATTGTTTTAAAGAAAATTAAAGTAATTATTATCCCATCTCTGTTGATGTCTCTCCCCAGGATGCTTGTTAATAATTACACTCTTTTGGTTCTGTCCCTGGAACACCCAATCTAGCATCAATCCAGAGGACAGGACCTTGTGAGGACCAAGCAGACGGATCCTAAGGATTCAGATTTTCGTAATTCAGGAAGGACGGCGTAAACATAAAGAGGACTTGATATGTTTGTTTTTAGGTTTTAAATTGCTGTTTATGAGTTTGGGCTGGCAAAAACTTTCTGTGGGACGCTTCAAGAATGAAGACGCCATGATTTAAAGAGCCCTATTCATGGTATACAGTGATTGGAAGTATTTGTTTTGTCATTTCCCAGTTTAACCCACTTGATTGTGGGCACTGTAGTGTGTTAAAATGCTGTGAAAATAATCAGAAAGAGAAGGGAATGCATATTAGTTGCATCTGTTGTCATCAATAAAATCAAAACTCTCCTTCATAAATGGCTAGGAGAATATGCAATTTAGGGTTGGCGCCTTTGATAATGGACTCACTTGGTCTTATGCTGGTTGGGGATACCATTAGACTAATTCAGTGGTACTTTGTGATTTGTTCAAGGATTTATTCTTTTGGTTTAAGAGGAGATCGATGATACAGAAATAGACTGAACCAGATTTGCAGTTCCAGATTTGCAGTTGGCTATTGCTCACCTGTTCAGACAAGAACATTTAAGCTGGAATTTCACTCCTTCTCAAGGAGTGCCTTCTTCACAACCGACGTCTGTGCACCCTAATGTGGTACTTATAGAATGAAGTGCCAAGTGCTACAAATTCCTTCAAGCCTAGGAACAAGACTGAAGACCATAAGGAAGTTCTACCGGATTGCCCTTATGCTCCTGCTGACCTTACCTATGTGTACGCCTGTCAGCTCCTAGAAGCCTTCTCTGGCCATGAGAACAAAGGAGAGCTGAGTCAACAACTAACTGCCACAGGTGTAAGTGAACTACATGGTCACTCTGACAGACCAACACACTCCCTCGAGGTACAGCATTTTACTACATTTGACTCTAACATCTCTGTACAGATTGGCCTATATGTTAGTGTGAGTGAGAAGCAACTATATAGTCCCATTATGTGCCTTTTTTGCTGCTGTGAGGATTTTTTGCTCTAACTTGTTACCCCCCATTTATTGGCTTCATTGGAAATTTTAAATTTTATACGTTTTAGCTACATCACATTTAGTAATGTCCTTTTACATGTTTTATTTCAGCTTTGCTTGCATGATATCATTCAAGGAACATATTGTATGAGTTGCTTTTTTTACTTAGCCTTTCCTCGACATGTAATGTGTACATTCTGTTCAAGGCTAGGTATAGGATATCCTAATGCCTATGTTGCCTGTCAAGAGACAGCTTCTAACATCCAGACATAGCATTACATTAAAGCTGTGCTTCTGGCACAGTGTGGTTTGTATTATATAAGTGATGCTGTGACCTGGAAGGGGCAGAGGGGAATTCCAGCAATGAGCATCCTGGGGCGAACGCTGTGTTCACCATGCAATTCCGCTAACGCTAATCTACGAGCATCCTGAGAGGATTGCAATTCACACTACAGGCTGATTCCTGACTCTGTTACAGGTTTGGGGCTATGGGTAATCCTATAGATCAATCTCTAGAACTCAGTCATCATGGTTGGACTGCTAATTATCTTTACCATGTTCTTAATGTTGATAACTTTGCTTTATTTCATCTACCTAACTTTCGCAGGTCTTTCTCTTTATGCAAAACTATGATAGTTTCAATTAATGTATTGAAAAAATATTTTGTACTTCTCTTGTGGTTCGCCTGGGTATGCATGAGTAATACAATGAAAGGGTGAGATCTGTTTCCACAACCTTCCTGGGGAGTCAGAGTTTCATGTTCTGTGTTAGATTAGTTTTTTTCAGCGCGTTCACCCAATGACCTTTTGCTTTTTGGCCTCTTGTTTTTGACCCTGTTTTTGCTGGTTTGAGGGCTCTGGGCACTTTATCACTGCTATTCAGTGCTAAAGTGCACATGCTCTCCATGTAAAGTGTGTTTATGGATTGGTGTTTCCATTATAGGCTTATTTGATTTACCATCCATTTTCTTACATGTAAGGCACCCCTCAGGAAGGCCCAGAGTACCCCCATGGGCAAGGTGTAGTCTATGTAAGACATGTACTGGTGTGGGTGACATGTCCTGATTGTGGAATACAGTGCATTTCGTTTTTCACTATTGAAAGGCTATCTGTCCCATAGGAATGAATGGAAGTTGATTGTAATAGCTTACATGTATAACTTTCCACTGGGACAAGATAGGAGAATGGAGTTTAGAATGCCAGAACTCAGAATTTAAAAATACATCTTTTAGTAAGGATGTTTTTAAATTGTGTGTTGGCCTACAGTGACTGCTTTTGTCTTGGGCAGAGACAGGACTGGACTTAACTTTCTGCAACTTTTTTGTTTGAGTATCTCCAAGGGCTTGAGGTAGAGATTCCCCCTGTTCAAGAAGTCTCAGGAACAGCAAAGACTTCAAGTACATCTGCTACCAGCACTGGGAACCGTGTGTTTTTGCTGCAACAGAAGAAAACGCAACCCGATGCTGTAACCAATGCCGCTGCCGGTTCTGTATCCTAAAGGCACAGCAGAGGGTACCGTCGCACTTTGCACCGCTACCCTGGTCTCACTGCAGACATCACCCGATGCCGTCACCGAGCCGCTGCTTGCACCGTAACCAGTGGGCACCATACTTCACACCGTCTTGTTTCATGATGCTTCCCTGGTATCACCGATGATGGCGCTCAACTCCAACAGCGACACTGCTGCCTGCACCATGACTCTGAGGGCACCGCTCATAAGTTACACAATGCATTGCCCTCATCCCTCACCGCAGCCTTGGCCTACCGACGCTGGTGCCTTTGACTCCGGTACAACAGCCATCAACAGTGCTCTTGCAATGACAATGCCGCTGCTTGCACCTTTGACCTGCCAGCACGGCGACGAGCACCACATCCTTTCACACCACAGCCCTGGTCTCACCGCCACTGCTGGATGACCGTCATCAAACCGCTGCCTGCATCGCAACCTGAGGGTACCGCACACTGCACCGATGCACTTTGCATGGCATCCCGATGCCTGCCGACGCCGGCGCTCCTGACTTCAACCGTAAGGAGTTCAATCTGCAAAGCATGTGACTTCAAGGGCCTGACGACTCCTGCATTGACCTCCAGAACGGACTCCTGCAGATGCCGGCTCTTCGGAGCGCAACGAGAGGCCGCCGATGCTCTGCATTTCTGAAGGTACTGCTTTGCAGGTCTTCCCGACACTGTAGCTGGCCCGCGCCACCTCAATCAGCCTGAACTGTTTGTTTAGATTTGTTGTGCACAATGCTGTGATAGCCCTGGATGAGCTATTGACTTCAAGGAAATGTATTTTAAGTCATTCTTTGATTATTGATATTTGTGAGAACTGTATGGTGGATTTCTATCGTCTTTGGTCTTGTTTGCAAAGACAAAATATTAGTTATTATTCTAATAACTGGTGTGGCTTACTTTTGTAGTGTTTTCACTGTATTATTGTTGGTTATTTTCAAATACTTTGGACACTGCCTCTGAGAAAAGCCTGACTGCTTGTGCCAAGCTACCCAGGGGAAGAGCAAGGGTTATTTCAGTAGTGTATACCCCTTATCCTGAATAGGTAGAAGGGTTCCTACTTGGACAGAGTAACACCTTCCAACTAGAGTCCCTCATTTCTAGCATTCAGGTTACCACAATCACCTTCCCTCCCGGCAGGGTTGGAGTTTAGGTGAGACACTCTGCACTAGCCAGATATTGGGCCAGCGGGTTCTGATGGTGTGGAAGGACTTACTCCCTCATATTCTAAAATTCTGTCAGCCTAATACGCAGACCTATTATTATAGTAGTAACAGCATAGCAGTGCCTTACAAGATCAGACACTATGCCCCTGTGGGTCAGACTGTGGTCTACCCCTTCTTCACTCAGGTTGACTCCCATTGAGTGTAAATCCACTAATCTGGAGCCTCTCGAGCTCTCATAATTTTAAACTTTCTTAATTAGCTAGACTTGCACGCATACACCACATATTGAGAGATACCTTTATGATCTCAGCCATGTTCCAAAACTCTGCAACACCTTGTATTGCCTATGCATAGTTATTGTTTTGTTTTAGTAACCGTTCTACTGTTTTATTTTAGTGACTGTGGTAGGTTTCAGCCAACAATTGTGGTTTGTGAGACTGAAATAACGCAACCAGGTAACTGGTTGGTTTGTTTTTTCTCCCTTGTTTCAGGATTGTTATTGTTTTCTGATCATCTATTGATTGCACTACAGTGTTTGGATTAAATGTTTAAATCCAGGGACATTATTTGTATCTATGCATTATTTTGCCTTACCATTGTGATGTGTGTGCTTTTTATTACTACCCCTAAAAACTATAAAGACGAGAGTTGGCCAACATAGATGAAGGGTCTGCTGCAAGGTTACATCTACGTCATTGATAACACGCTTTCTAGTAAAAGGGTACACCGAAAAGGACCTGCATTGATAAGTCATTGAGCTGCTGAAAACAACATGAGATGGGAATCAATACTATGGACGAGTGGGACCACATTACAGAAGGCTAATATGTTTCTTCTTGTTCAACCGGAAGTGTAACATATAGCCATATACAGGCATCCAACTAAAATATAGGACTGACGTAAGTGGGAGGTCTTATCCTGACACCATATGCATATTACATACGAAAGAGGCCAACTTGTCTGCTAAACATGACCGTAAGAAGCCTTATAGTTTGTAAGTGGAAGGTTTAAGGTCAAGGGAACTGATATTTGGAAAAGTGATAATAGCTAGCAGAGTGTAGAAGATGGAGCCGTATTATTTCATAAACAGGCTGGCATCAGTCACCCTGACAAAAATAACAGAAATATAGAAAAGAGAACATCTTCCATTGTGTTGTTTAGGAATCTACATGCACTATTTCAAGATTATTCGACTACTGCAGCGGAGCACTGAGATAATGTGCTAGGCAGCAGGTTCTTAATACAGTTGTCTGCCTTTCAGATATGTCTCTGAGGTACTGTTCATTTAGCAATGTAGATGTAAAAAGCTACAAATGCAATCTCCCGCTCTACTCTCCACAGAGAATCACTGAGGAAGAAGGTATAAAAAGACCTAAGAATTAGGGAGGGCAGACACGCAGACTAGTGAGAATTCCGGAGAGCTGATATCTGACAGCAAAGCTTTTCAGAGGTGTGCAGAGATAATACTTGGCTTAGCATAATATAGAAACAGATGATGCAAACAATTCACTCAAACCATAATTAGGAGGCTGGCCATGATATAGGTTTCAAGATGGTTAAGGTTTAGAACAATTACTATAGACAGTAGGGATAAAATGCTTGTTTTCTTAAATGTTATTTTGTTTGATTTACTGGATGCTGAAATAATAATAATTCTTTTTATTATTATACACCAGGTGGGTACATTGTAGATAGTAATTAATTGCTCTGCGTATCTACTACTTTCAAGGATCTGGGTAATGGTCTCACCTGCGAAAAATAACCCTGCAGATAAGAGTATCCCTGGCAGGGCGGCATGACATGGAACACTCTAAGAAATGTAGATATGCCTAACTTGTTACAGAGAAGAGTGAGGAACGCTTGTCTATTTTCCTTGTTTCAGGGGTAAAGAGGGGGCGATAAGCAATGCAAATAACCATTTGGATCTACGGAAATCTATCTGGGTTGACCCCAAATTTAGGGGGTTCTCGACAGGACTTGGTCTCATAGCATGTTTAATATTACCATAGACTGGCATCACCCTGGATGCACGTGGAATCCTTGGCAAAGATCGTTTACGAATAAGGCAACATTACGTAGTTACATGAAACGTTGTTCTTGTAAATACATGTGGTTTTTCATTTGTATTTCGTATGCGATTATACCTACCCGTGGCTTTCTCTTTGACTGTGTCTTCTCCTTGGAATCCTTGATTATGTGACTTTCATTCTATTGTCCTGAATTTCTCATGGAAGTATTTTTTCTATTTTCAATGCCTACATGTTATTCTCCCTTAAATATGATACATAGCGACTACAATTTGTTTAATACAATTAATAATTTTTTGTTGTTATGGGATAGCTACCAGTTTCTTTGACTGTTGTACACCCCACTGAACTTCGTTAATTACGTTTGCTCCCTTTGGACCAGTCAGTCCTTTAATTAAATGTCTGAGGGGCGCTGTGTGACAATAATCCCCTCCTCCACCCTTACAGTGACGGCCCTCACTGCAGGTCTTTCCTTTTATTTTCCTGGCTGAGGCATTTGCTGACTGTATGCTCATTCTTTTGCACGCTCCCAGCCTCATGCAAAGCAAAATCTTAAAGCAGTGTTTTGTTATACACTCAGTTTTGACAAGATAGATTTCTCGTGGAAATCCGCTGGTTTATTGGGTTGTGAATGCTTTTAGTGGTAACATACATGTTATTGATTTAATAAGCGCTAGGCCTATACCTCTAACTGAAGTTCGTGGTAAGTATGTATATTAATTAATTGTACTAATCACTGCTGATCGCTGGATAACATTTGACCCAATGACAACCAATTGTTGACCTTTTTACTGTTAACAAATTCTGCCTCCCCAGTGATAGTAGATCCTTTTTAATTTTCTATTTAGTCCTCGCTGACATTTTGCTAACATCTCCCATACACTCCCATTTTGTACGGTTTCACCTACAATCTGTAAGTAGCTTTTTTAAGTTCGCTGGTATATGGCATGTTGACACCATATCTTTACTCTGGATTGGGGTACATATTTTTAGGGGTAATCAACTACCCTATTATGCAAGTGATATCCATGTAAATCTCACTAGTGCTTACTACATAGCAATACATTTTCTTTTAATATTTGGCTCATTCCAGGTATCCCACTATTATTTCAGTCCTGAGGATGACATTTTAACTTACAGACAAGGTTGAAACACCATCGACACCGCTACAGACAGGGTCCTTTATGTTAAATAAAAAAGATGCGGTGGAATCAGATTATATATGTGCCCAGCTCATTAATATTGTGTTTCCTGGTTGCAGTATTGTAGCAGTGATACCATGGTCCCAGTGCAAGCACGGAAAATGGCTCCAAGTCCCCTCAGGTATCTAGTCCCCAGTGCACTTCACCAACTACACCAATGGGAGCTACGCCCCTTGCCTGGTTGCTTGCTTCTATTTTTATAGACATTTTGAGTAATCTCTTATGTGAGCACTAAGGGCCCTTAGCACTTCTTTATTATTTTATATATATGTGTCAAACAAATTTCCTGTAACTGCATAAAATGTATTAAACATTCTTTCTGATGATTGAGGGGCTAAACCCTTCTTTATGACCATAGACTATCATTGTCTTGTTCAATTTACTATGCAATGCAAATAAGTATGTTTTTTTAAGAGTCTTTTGTGAACCATTGTTCTTTAATAATTGTATGCAGTCAGGTTCCTGTTGGGCATATTAGGTAGCTCTTGTAGTATTGATATAACTGAGGCCCAGGAAGGCAAACGTGCTGACAAAAACTGTCCACTTACCAGGAACTAGCCATCTGGGGGGGGTATATGACAGCTGGCAGAACAAAGACCAAAATTAACTTGTCTTCCTTTGGCTTAGCTGATACTAAATGTCGCAGCCATGATCAGCTTCTAATTTTTTCATGAGGCCCAAAAGACCCTGTGGCAGAAGGGAGTGGGAGATCATCTAAATAGGGTTTCGGCTAAGGGTCTGCCTGAAGCTCCAACAAAAGGAAGGATTCAGGCATCTTAGATTTAGAGCTTCTCGGAACGTTACATTAAAGCGAAGAGGAATGGGCAGCAAATGAAGGTGGATGCAGGGTGAGAAAGTAGCCAAGATTGGGTGAGGGAAATTCTGTCATCACTGGCTAGTGCACAGTATAAAATTAGGACCTCCCCGACACCTACGTAGGAAATTCCTGCACCTGAGAAGACTACACTGGAAGCAAAAGGCCCTTCTGGAAATAAAGGGCTGCCTATCTCCCATCTGGGGAAGAGGACTCAAGAACTTAACAAATACTTACTCATGCTGGCAACTTGGGACTGGAACTGATCCCCAAGGGTAAAGTAGTTCTGGTCCCGGGATGCTTGTTTCCAGTCCAAGGAGGACCTGGCTTGGCAGTTCGGTCTGGACTGTTCCCATGAGGCACAGGGTCAAGACTGATTTGCATATCGCTGGGTCCAAACTGGGTGGCGTAATGGGCAAAAGAATGATGGATGTAACCCAGATCTCTTGACTGGGGGAGAATGTCTGAATCATTCCGCATTCCGTCAATCATTTGTTGCAGATACAACCATTAGATAGAAGCAGATATATATGAATATAAGCACCAACAGAGAAATAAAAGGTAGAATTCTATCACAGTGCTAGACAATGAATATATGCAGGTATATAGATACATGACAGGAATAAATGTGTAATCCTACAATGCAACTCTAACTAGATGTACCTTAGTGTACCTAGCATGTATGTAGGTGTATAGCCAAGAATCCCCCTAGGAAAGCGAGAGCGAAGGACCCCATCTTGATCTCGATCTGGACACCCTGTGAGGGATATTAGACCACTACGTGCTGGAGTGTTTTTGTTCACGTACCTTTGTGTCTCGTGTCAGCGTGTCAGCATGGAAGCTTCACCTATGGTTTGTCCAGCAAAGAGGTGATATTTATATACTCAAAAGGTACCCTCGGGGGCTTTCCATAGATGTGTCATTGTACTGTGGGCATGTCAGCCAAGGATGACAATCATGATGACCCGTATACAGGGTATTTATGCATAACATGGTAATCCTGCTGTGATACTAAGAATCCTCATGCATAATAAATTAGGCTAGTTTTTCGGAAAAAAACACACAACATTTATTCGGCACTTAACTTGGTAAAAGGTCAGCGCCAGAACCATTATGTAGAGCAAGGTAGGACAAATGTAGGTAAAAGGTTGTGCAACTACCTAGGCCCACATTGAGGCACATTGGGGTTCATAACAGGCTAAAAGGCTCCCTACATCATTGGGTTTGGACATAAGATGTGCTTTTGATTCTGTAAATTGTTTTAAATAATGTTGCAGTATGACATCAATAGGAGTGGGGGAACCACTAGTCTTCTTGATGTCTCTGCCGAGATTCATTTTGGACCAAATGCTGAGTGTTCTGAACCATTCAAGACCAATAGAGGAATTCTCCAATGGTGCTTATTGACACCATTTCGTTTTCATTTAGATAGTTTCTTGGGGAACAATGGACAGGATGTGCCACAGTTTGGAGTACGCCCAATGTCAGGGCTGTTTCATAGGGACAATACAGTCTTGATGGCAAGAAGGGCCAATGGCCTGCAGAAATTACTTTAAGGTTCATCTGGATTCAATAACAAATTGGACAACAATTTTCACTATGCGTTTGGGCCCAAAACTGTGAAGAAACTGCACTATTCAATCTATGGAAGTATGAGTAGACCGTGTTCGGACTTTTACTTATATGGGGCACCTTTGGGTAGGTGCATTTGTGTACTATTAGGCAGCAACAATTAGATAGGGCTATAAAAGCTTTTTTTGCACCACAATTAGGTGTAAAACCTATTAGGAAGGTGATCACAGTATGCAAAAGTAAATGTTTATCTTTGGCCACTTATGGCACTGGCTTATTGGGATACTCAACTGTAAAATGTTTGCAAAAGGTCGAAAATAGTTTTTCAAGAAGGCTCCTGGATGTTACACAACGCCGTTTGATATATCTTTGCCATTGTGAGTCATTGTGAGTTGGAGTGTCCTAAAATATGGGCTCTATTGCTATGGCTCTCGACCTGTGTGATGCCGGAGTCCAGTTCTACAAGGACTGTTTGGTCCTTGATAGTGTGTTCAAGATTCCATGGCTCTCTTTCATCAAAACGTTTTGTGGCCATGGGTGTCCCTGAACTGTTTAGTAGCCCTCAAGTATTTTGAGGATGCATTGTTCCCAGAGAGTATTTAAAATCTATGATTGTAGGTTTACCCAATGCACTCAAAAGTAAATGACATGTTAAGTAACATTCAAACACAGATACAATGAACAGGGCGACAGAGAAATATAGGAATCTCCAGTGGGAGAGTGGTCCGATGGAGTCCTTTATTTAGTAAAACAACCAGGAACACGACCCACGAGAAGTACGCGGCAGCGTTGCACTTCATACCAGGTGAGTGCTGTTTTCTCTGCCCCTGAACTCCCTTCAGTGCCAAGCTATGGATAGTTTGCACAATGGGTTAAGGATGATTACTCCCTGATAACATCCACCCTTACTCTTACTTTTTTCTAGAATTGGGCATTTCGTCTTCACATAACGTGAGTCGCACCCGACTCTTGGCTACCCGATAGCAGCGTGAAGCCCAGTGAGGTAAGAAAGAAAATAGTTACCGGTTAACTTCGTGGTCTTATGGCTCACGGATACCATATGTTGTTCTAATTTGATTTTTACTCCTTAAATTTTCAGACTTTTAATTGAAATATACTAACGCCCAAACACGTCATATACAAAGTTGTCGTTTGGATCCAATACACTAGACCGTGACAACTACCAATTACCATACACAGGGGTAAGCCATTGTTTCTTCTTTCTGGATGCCAGACTTTGGTTGTTCAGTGTAGTCAGAGCAATTCGCGATTTCTCCTAGCTCGCTTACATTTGGAGTCGATCTAAGGCTCATGAGGTATCTAGAGTGATGTAGTGAATTGTTGAATTATTCCGGTACAGGCCATTTTGCAAATCTACACTGTTGGCTCTAGAATCTTGTGGATGCTGGCGCTTACTTATACTATAGTATCGAACGAATGGCAATTTCTAGTTTCTAAATATCCCCAATGTTTGGCCCCTTTACAGAGTGGCAGCTTCTTCCCTGTCATTTCTTCACCTACGGTCACAGGCCCGGCTGGGTCGGAATTATCACCAGCTGAGCGGTGAGCTTCATAATAAGTTTTGTTGTTATGACTATGTTTTCCTTGTTGCCCAGTTTTTTATACATTTGACATAATATTGGTGGGCTGTTCCTCCCTTTTTTTGTTATCTGTTGTAAATGTAAATGTAAATGTGTGTATACTTGTAAAGCGCACTATCACCTGAAAGGTATCTTGGCACTGTATACCGCTGTGGAACCCTTCCTGGCTTTCCCTGTGAGATGCCCCCTTACTGGGCACCTCCAAGGTGAGGCCAGGCATCCTAGCCCTTTCGAGGCCTTTGTGGAGTTTAAGCAAGCTATTGCCCAGAGTTGCAGTGTGGGACTCATGATTAGAGTAGGCACCTAGGCGAGAATTATCGAGTTCGTGGACATTGAGCCCAAGATCTGTTGACAGACGTTCTGTTGCAACACAGCCATATATAGGTATGTGCAATTTTTTCTGAGACGGTCATGTGACTTTGCGTCATTACACCCTGCACGCAGTGTGAGTGAGTCAGACACAATTAGTAGCACCTGCATTTTATGAGACTTAATACAATTTGTTTTTTGGAAGTGGCAAACTGCACAGTGTCACTGAATAAGAGGGATATATAGATCTTATATTGGACTCACATGCCCACTTGGTCACCAGCACTTTATAAGACGACGCCGTAGAAGCACTTTCGACATGAATGTGTTGGGCCACACATGACAACAACAATGTTAAAATGCTCAAGTTTCACACTAGTGGAAGCAAAGAGAATCTGTCTAAGAATACGTATTGCAGCATCTATGTGTCTATGTTTCGCATATTGGATGCTCCATTGTTACCTATTTGTTTTTTCAGCCCTGAGGATTCGCAATAGCGATGAAACACGTGTCGGCTGGCTGTTTTACTAAATAGAGGACTCCATCGGACCACTCTCCCACTGGAGATTCCTACATTTCTCTGTCGCCTTGTTCATTGTATATGTGTTTGAATGTTACTTAACATGTGATTTACTTTTGAGTGCATTGGGTAAACCTGTAATCCTTGTAAGTTGGTAGCTTCGCTACCAATTATTGAGTGGTTCTAGGGCTCTCCACTCACCCAGTTGCACCACCTTATATGCTAATTATTATCCAGTGTGTCTACTTTTGGTTGTGCACCCAGTGTTTTTTCTGACAAAAAGCCTATCGATTTTCTCCTATTTAAAATCTATGGTTAGAGCGCATTCTATTTTATTGACCACAGCTTCTATGGAACAATAGCTCTCTTTTGTAGTCAGTTCGTAACCCAAATTTTTTTTCTCTCATTTTAAGCTTCGTGGTGTAGTCTTTTTAGCTTATTTTCCCATGTTTCGTTCTTTGTTCATGGAGATCCTCTGCTGCCCTTGTGACAATCAGTCTCAGAGTACCTTTCAATTTTCTGCAATTCTATACAAAAGGTTAATAATAGATTGAAAAGAAACAATCTTGATTAGCAAATAGGATAAGAGGTACAAACTGTTTAAAAAAGACGATCAGAGTAAATTTTGAAATGTAGTAAATGGTATGAATAATACAAATCCTCCATCTGTAGCATGTATGAATATGAAATGGGTGTTCTATCTAATAATTTATATATACATAATTTATATTGATTTCCCAATAAGAGAGTCCCATGATAATGCAATATTTCCAAATTGTTTTCAGTGAAGAAAATGAACAAACCACTATTATAATGAAACTTAAATCATGCCAGTGGCCCAGAAAATCTTCCCGCTCTTAATATTAAAAGAAACACTGCAATTATAAACCCCTTTTTCAGTTGGTTGCATAGATGTTACAAATGCAGATTATGACGGGGAGGTGCAGAATGAAACCAGTATACGGAAAAGTAGATCAACTGTAGGCTTATTACACTCACAGGCATACATTTAAAGCTATTACCACAAATAATCTTGGGCCATCTGGAGCAGTGGATTAGTGATGATAATGTTTTACCGATTGAACAGCAAACAGGGTAGAGAAGAACACTCCGCAGAGGACCACTGCTTCACTTTATGATTGTGTTTTTGCTTTGTCAACTTCCCAACAGCAGGTTTTCCAGTTTATAGAGCCTGCATGAAAAACCTAAGTACATAGAAGATCCCAGCAGGCTAATTACATCCTATTCAATCATTACACACTTCCATGAGTATTCATGGATTCGTTACGGCATTTCTCAAGAACAAAAAGTGATATTAAATAACTTACCCCAGGGATGTCCTTGCTCCTTTTTCTATTTGGTTTATATCTCTCAGACCCACACACAGTTTTGAATGAAACTATTGCCTTTCCCCAAAAATTGGGGGGAACACAAATTCCATGTCTTTTATATGCTGCCAATTTAATACTCTTGGATTACAATCTTGTGGTTCTCCAGAGGAAACTGGATATGTTTTTCAATTATAGTGAAGAAAAATTGTTAGTGTGAATGTTGAAAAGATCAAAATGGTCTACGGAAAGAGGGAGTCTAGTTTTAGATGGAATCTAGGCAATAGTAGAGTAGATATGGTAAACTGGTAAACATCCTTTACAACGCAGTGTTTACACCACGCGACCTTCACGACGCAGCCATTACAACGCAAGTCATTACTATGACTTGCGCTGGATGGCGCTCTTGCTTAAGGAATAGTTTGATTTTCTACTCCAACACCTTGCCTACTGTTACGTGGGCTGGAGTTGGAATAGAAAATTAAATTAATCCACAATCCAGCGCCCTCCAACGCAAGTCGTTGTAACAACTTGCGTTGTGTAAACCGCGTTGTAAAGTACCGCAATCAAAACGATCACTTTGTACTGACCTACATCCGGTAAACTCATATTGATACTTGGCCTTACGTTTTATGAGGAATCTGAATTGGGGTGAGCATCTTAAGTCTCTGAAAATAAAAGCATCACTAATGTTAGAGATATTATAACATTACATTTAAAAATGGTAACTACTCTTTTGCACCCTTTAGGAAAGTGTCTCTATTTGACATAGTCACACCCATTTTTTGCCTGGTATTTGATGCAACTTTGACTGAAGTGCACAGGGTTCCTGCTAACCCCATCCCCAGTGTCAGTGTTCTTTCCCTAAAAACAAGGTAACTGTGCAATTGTTCCACAATTGGCCAGACATTTAGCACCACTGTAAGTCTTACGTAAACAGTACCACTGTTACCTAGGGCATGGATACTAAAGACGGTCCCTAAGGGCAGCAGCATGTATTGTGCAGCCGTAAGGGTCCCACCACCAAACTCATGCAAACTGCCATTGCAGGCTGCATGAAATGGTGGAAACAAAAGTGAACACACGGCATGGCACACCCTGTGTGCCATGTCCCCACAAACTGCATGAAATATATATGAGACACCCCTAGAGCCAGTATTATAGCCCCACGGCAGGGTGCATTATATTACATGAGTGGTCATATCTACGTGAGCAGATATGCCCCTGTGTCGACTAGTTCAATTACTAGATAGTACAAGTGAACAGGAAGCCATCTTGAGTATTTGTACTGGGCACTAACATTACAAGTTCCCCAGCTACATGATAGCTTCACTGAAACCTATGGTGTTTTATATCAAACCCCTTATCTTACTAAATTGATACTGACGCCTTTAGTGAATCTATTAAGACATGCAACCAGAGGGCACCTTAGAGGTGCCCCCTGAAAACCCGCCAGCCTACTATGAGCAGGCTGACTGGTATTGTTCAGCCTGTCACCACAGACATGTTTCTGACTCCCTGGAGGTTAGAGCCTGTGCTCTCGGAGGCCCGAAACTATGACTGCTCTGGCCAGAGTATTGTCATCTCTCCCAAGCAGGATGGCTAGTAATCAGCATATCAAGGCAGGAAGCTTCAAAGGCCTCTGCCACCTTAGATATGCAAACCGGGCTTCTCCCAGAGAGGAGAAATGCCAACCTCTGCCCAGAGCACATTTGGCAACAGGACAAGTGGGAAAATGAGCTAGTCAGGAGGCATGTTCACTTTCAGACTAGCTACACTCCTAAGGTGGACTACCCGAAGTGAACACAAAAAGTAGAATTCCACCACCCTCGTTTTTGGTCAATAAGATACACTGGGTCAGGGTAATACCCACTCCCCACAGGCACCTACCTAACACTCCCCTTAACAACCCTAAAATAATTTGCTCAGCACCAATATCCTGAACCCTTGCAGCAACCCGGATTCCAACAATCCAAGATCGAGCAGTCATTGAGGGACATCAGCACCACACCACTTTGAAAGAGGCAAAGCTGTCCTGGTTTTGTGCCCTCAACCGGCGAGACTAATAATTGTGAGTACCTGCGACACACAAGCCCAGCCGATCTAACCACTCTGCACCTGAGCGCCCCACCCTGGTTTCCTGAGAAACAACTGTGCTTCCTTGCTCTCAGGAGCCTCACAAACCAAGCCCCATGTAGGGAGCTGCCAGACTTGTCGCCAAGTCCCCCACTGCAGCCTGTTTCTAGATGCCCCCGTCTCCTCCGGCGTAGCGTGCAAAGCTACCAACCAGACCAGCACCTCTGCACTCAGACACTCCAGTGCAGGTGAACACTGATTGTTGGTGGTTCTTTGGGCCTTCACCCAAACTACTACAAAAGAAAGCTTATGGAATTATTAACTGTGCCTCTGTAAAGTGATAACAGTCGCCTGGACTCTCTGCACAGTGCACCTTGTTTTGGTGCACTACATAGAGAGCCAGCTTCCTACACATCCTTTATGAAAACATAAACATGTATGATCTTACCCATGACACTCTATAGTAGGGAATTGTTATGTATTGACTCTAAATTGTTTTAGTAATCTACAAAGAGCTTTTATATTTTAATTTGACTTCAGGATTCAGGGTCCTTGCTATCTGCAGTGAACTCCGTCTTACCTTCTGGGATGGAATGGCAGGAATGTGCTCTTTACGCTTTTTTAATAAATTTGTTTTACATGAGAATCCCAATAAAATCTCCTCCGTGTGCCGTAAGAAGCCCAATGTTAGTGAAAGAATGTGATCAACATCACTTTTAAACACAATACGTGCTTTTAAAAGTAATGCTTTCCTCGAAAATCAGCTTAGAAAAAATTGACACTACACTTGTCTCTAACACGCAACAATGCATATATAACAAGAAAACATTCTGTTGCCTTTACCTTGCCTTCATTGGGATTTGAACGTATTTCTCCATGCGCTCACTTTTTCCGCACCACAACCTAGATGCGAATTACTGAAATTCCATGTGGGCTGTAATCTAATATCATATCTGCTATTCCTGTGTTCGTTTCTAAAGTGCAGGCAACATGGAATTTGCTTTGCTCGTTTTACTCGACCGGCCTCATTATGTGTGACCTCATAATTTCTTTGGAGGCCGGTACCAGCACGAATTATGAGGTCTGTGGAAACACCGCAGCTCTCTTAACTTTTACCTGGAGATTTCGGCTGCTAGAGCACCAAAACTGTCCAGGTAAAATTCTAGCCCAAAATGAGAAATTACCGGGGCCCCCGATATTACTGATTCCCTGGTAATCCCTTATTTTTTAGTGGACTCTCAGGGTCGAACTCGTGATGGACTGAGCCCCCTTCCCACCTGAGTTACCCCTTCCCCCTCCTAGTATCAGTAACACTGGGGGTGGGAACATTCCTCATTTGATAACACCCTGCGGTTATTTTTGGGGTCTCGCAGAAAGCTATTAAAACAATATTCATAAGAGATTCTGCTCTTTTGAGACACAATGATATTGGTCTTTAAGTATATATATGGTATTCCGCTTTTTATACACTGTTAAACTACCTTATTTAATTGATGACGGTTTTATCATGTACCCTTTTTTATATGTTTTGCAAACACAATGTCTTAATAAACTTCGAGTTCATCCATAAAAACACTCCTTCCCAGTAGCTAAATATGGAAAAGCAATCCTGTAAACATCTGTATATCCAGGAAATAAAGTTAGGCAGTATTACATCTGTTGTGCGTTTTCTGCTATCACTGCCACAGAGACGTTTGTATGATGTAGGTTTGCGAAGTTTTACGTAACATAGATAATATAGGTAACATAGGTTTGTGGACAGCCATTTAAACAGATATCTCAGTTCAATTAATCATGTCTTTAACTCTCGGGCCAGTTGTCATGCTGGAGTGCCGCCGAATATTGTGTTTTTCAAACATATTTCCGCCTGCGTTCAATGAACGGGCGGTGTTAGATAATGGTGCCTGTGTGTACACGGCCTGCAATGCACGGCGTAGATAACAAGAGATGGCAAGTAGGAAGAGAGGCTTAAAGTATTACCCTCTGTGCCCTCTGCAAGCAGGTAATCAGCTTGTGTAATAATCAGATAGCAACAGAGGGCTTTGAAAAAACAGGGAAGGCTAGAATAACCAGATACCTCTGCTATTGTTTCGCTGTGGACGAGTGGGTTGTTTTTGTAGCTGAAAGATCGATATTTCATTCTGAGCTGAAGAATAGTCAGCTGATGAAATAACTGCAGATACTTTAATCGGAATCATAACATTAGTTTCAACCATGCCCCATCCTTTCATCTATATAATAATGGAATTCATGTTTCATAGTAAAGACCGTCTGTTTGATGGTCTCTCTGTGTACTTTTCGCAAACTTAACATTTTTTATATTTATAACATGCTTTTTTTCTCTGTAGGCACTGAGTAAATTAATGAGAAAACGCAATAAAAACGGAACAAAGAATCAAGACAAACAAGTTACTCGAAAAGAACAATGCACGTGAGAATGCAAGTAGAGCCACGTTGGATTCAGGTCTATGAACAGTGTAGAGAAGCCACAACGAATTAGGGCAGTGTGAAGGGCAGGGTCGGACTGGGGAACACAAGCAGCAATGGCAGTAATTCTCAAAGCAGCCGGGTACCCATCATCTCTTCATCAGCCTCTTTTGATCCATCCATTCTTTCTCTCTCTTTCTATCCTTTCTCTCTTCCCACTCTGATTGTTTTATCTCTACCTTACCCCTACCCAGTACTTTAAATGGGGAAAAAAAAAGTGCAGGTACTCATTAAAATGAGTTGGAGGTGTGGCAAGTGGGCAGGGCTATGTGTGGGGCTAAGGGCAAAGTATGATGATACATAATGACTTCTGTACCAGGGGCAGCACATATCGAAACATATGAGAAATGCGTTTATGTAAACAAAACAGGTTAACTCATTGCACAAAATGAAAGCTAAACAGGATGATATGTTAACAGTTCCTTTTTTTGGAATATTTTCTGCTTTTTAATGCCATACTGTTATTTGTTGTTGTTTGGCATAATACTATTTATTCTCAAGCATTCACACACACACAGAAACAAGCAGACATGTACACAAAAGCATTCCACATATTCCCTTTAAAATATCTCCTGAGAGTATCCTGATTCTCTCCCTCTTTCTCCCACTTTTCTCTCACACAAAAACAGGCACACACACACAAGTCGGCAAGCACACAGACATAACCAAACACTCCCACAAAGTCTTAGGTGGGGTTAAAGCCATTTTAAACTCCTTACCTCCCATGGCTTTCTTAATTGCCTCTGTTAGTGTGCTGCCTCCATACTTGTGTTTCCACATATGCACAAGATAGTGTGAATATGATTACCAGCACAGGGCCCAAATGGACCCTCCACCGTCAAACACAGTGTGATGGTGAACACAGGGACATCATGCAAATAAGCCCACGCTAAATAGTTCAGCAGTGGCTCATCTCAGGACTACAGAGATAGGTTCCAACCCTGACAGCCTAGTGCTCACCAGCGAGTGTTAAATAAAAATTCAGCTTGCAAAGCTTAACAAAAGTTTGTCATCTTTGCAAAACATTTTCTAAAGGTAACATTCGTTGCAAAAATCATTTCGGGATTTTTTTCCACAAAATGTATGTTTTTATTGCAGCAACATCTATTTGAAGTTGGTGAAATATATTTTCGCCTATTTTGAGTGCCTAGAAATCAACTTGAATAATTAAAATATGGCAGTTTTATAGGATTAAGAATTAACATACCGAAGGCAGACTCACACCACATTCAAGGTGGAACCCACTGTTTAGAGCTCCACAGTTGCTGAAGGTAACATATTCATATGGCCTGGCCCTTCAAGCCTCAGCTTATTATTCACCTGGACAGAGGATTATGAGGGAGCTCAACTGAACTCCCCAAACGAATTTAGCAACACAAGAAGCCAAGAAGAAGTAACAAATCAAACTGCTGTGTTCCCCATTCACTATGCTCTAACCTGGCTTTAATAGGCACATTTGGTGCAGTAGTCCAAAGGACAGGCCATGCGGTAGGCTCTGGTAGAGTGATGAGTGGCCTGAGAATGATAGCAGAGACAGGTCGATTTGTTAGTCACTAACTATGGCCAAGGAAGATTGGTTCCGTGGCTCTATGTAGTTGGTGTAGTCTTTGATGTAAGTTTTCTGGTGACCCAGAAGAAAGAAGTGCTGTCTGGAGAAGAATATTCCCTTGAAGAGCATGACTAATGAGAGGCTGTGATGAACAGTTCAGAAGTCTGCACCACCCCCAACACCAGGGAGACCTGTTCAGAAGTGGCGAGGCCTGTGACCTCCACCAAGAGACCCCCCTGATTGTTCCCGTTTGAAGGGCATGAGAGAGAGTTGTGTAGTTAGCCACACAGCATAGAAAGAGATATCAGTAAAGTCAATAATCCGGAGTGCTGATGATCAATAGGCCCTACTGGTATACCATGAGATTTCATCATAATGCAGAGGCACACACACATGATGGAAAGTGCAAGAGTCCGTTCTGTTCAATGATTTGGTTGCGCAACAAGGATAGGCATTCGGTGGTCATGGCCATAGACTGCCCTGGAACATAATACCACTTCTTGGGGCATGGCCCAATGTGTGAAATAGGTGTTGCTTTTCCTGTTAAATACAGTTGAGTCTGGCTTAAATCCATTAAGTGCTAGGTGCTGGAATTTTCATAGGCATCTACACTAGTTAATCCTATAGTCAGTCAAAGTAGAGAAATATTGTTCCTGGGTACTCTGCCAGACCCATAACCATTTGTATCGCATCGTTAGGGCAGAGGCACCCTTAACTCTACCTTTTTATGACACTACAAGTGTGTCTGTCAGGTTGAGCAAAGGGAAGACTGACAGACACTCCTCATGTGAGGGTCAGGCAGCCAATTACTTGGCTGCCTGAGTCAAAATGTACCAGGCTGAAGATCTCACAGCCCAGTGGGCTTGACCTTCTTAGTCTTCTGTGAGCCTCCCCCTCATGATGAGGGGGGAGCATCACTAATAGACTCAGACCTGGGCACTTCAGTTTTAAGCCTGTTTAAGCGCATTTTGCTTCCAGTGCTGGCAGTTCCTACACTAATAGTGTCCGATTCATCCTTCTGTATACAATGGTACAATGTAGATCTGAAATGTTAGTGCCTGAATATATTCAAAGATTCAAAAGGGAACCTTATTATAATTAAAAACATCTGGGGAAAGTAGCTGTCTTACAAGATAAGCTTCCAATGGTCCATGTGACATACCTTTTGGGCCATCAGCGTGATAGGTTTCACGTCAAAGGGAACTGTGCAGCTGGCTTAGCCACCAAGGCTATAATACAGACTATCAAGTTAGCAGTCTTAACTCGATCTCGGAGGAAGATCAACACAAAAATACTAACAGTGATTCAGGCAACTATAAAGAGAAAATACCTATTGAAGGCTTTCCTCTAAAATACTCCTATACCTTTGATTAAGATAAAATTCCCATGGTTACCATGTCAGGAGTGGGAGACAAGATAATTACTAACAAGCTGTCCAGATTAGACATAATCAAGAAAGCACATGAGGAGTTGTCATCTGCCCATGCTGGGATAAATGCACCCATAGCAATGCTACAGCAGCACAACTGTTGGCCTTGCTCATATAAACAGACAAGAGATTTTGTTAGAGGACATCTTGTTTGTCAACAGTTTAAGACTTCTACTATTAGAAGATCCCTGCGGGCTCTCCTCACAGTCTCCAATATCCTGTTTAGAGATATCATTTTGGACCACGGCAGGCCAATAAATTCTGTTAACCAATATAAATACATATTAGTGGCAATTGATTCATGTTCTCAATTCTTATGGTTGTGGCCAAAGAGAAAGGTGGATGATCGAGCAGTTGTAAAAGATTTGAAGTGTCTGGAAGCCATGGGAGCAGTTCATTCATTTCTTTCAGACAATGGTCCAGCATTCACCTCCAAGACTTACAGGGATGCTCTGTCTGCTCTGGGAGTTAGTCTTCAATTCTTCAAACCATAACAAGCAGAAAGTAACTGATTAGTTGAACATGATAACAGCAGGATTAAACAAGCCTTGACTACTACTGTACTAAGTTCAAATCTTAGTTGGTACCATCATCTGTGTGGAGCCCAGAAGATGTTAGATAACTTTCCTAGATGAGTATTGGGAGGGTGAACTCCATCCAAAGTACTCTTCAGAGTGCCCATGTATTTACATGGCCTAAATAATCCTGGGAAGATGGGAAACAAGAAAAAGTTTAGCTTGGACAAACGTTGGAATGACCTATAAAGTCACCAAGGACTCACTAGCTCATTATGTTTGGTCTGCAATAAACCTGCAAAGAGAGAATGTTTCATTTAAAAGGTACTTACAGGACTGCCAGTAAATGCTCAGGCTCAGTGAACTTTGGCAGATAGACACAAGTGAGCAAGTCTTTCAGAGAATGGTAAACAAAAGCGAAAGACTACAAAGTCAGTAAGAGGATAAAGTAACATTAGCTAAGCAAGCACATAGATGGCTGGTGCTAAAGTCGTATGAGGAGCAACAGGATAAGTCCTTCCTGGAGCCGAATACTCTGTAAATGATAAGAGGAAATGATTTCAATGAGACTGGGGGTGCTACACAACCTAGACTTCAATGCCCAAATGGCAGGAGAAAGAGCAATGGGAAGGACTTGGAGTGTCATTTATGCCATGAGACAAAGGCAACATTACTGCACGTCCTTTGCCTCTGTCCCTGCCTAACAAACAGTGGAGGACCCTACTGCTGAATAAGAACTTGCAGATCAGCCACTCTGGAGTCCCTAAATCCTCACAACACTAAGCTAAATATTCAGCAGGTGCAGTTTATTGACATTTTCAAAAAGCTGGTTGAGGCCAAATACCCTGCTACTTAGGGCCTTAGGTCCTTTGCCCTAGGTGCAAGTGGTGAGCTGTGGGTGTGCACAGATGG
Organism: Lissotriton vulgaris; assembly: GCF_964263255.1. Taxonomy (NCBI): domain Eukaryota; kingdom Metazoa; phylum Chordata; class Amphibia; order Caudata; family Salamandridae; genus Lissotriton; species Lissotriton vulgaris. The sequence continues at coordinate 1,918,358,982 of NC_141689.1, read as the reverse complement.
TACCCTGTAGATGGGTAGTAAGAATAACAATGTTTTTTTCCCCTATCCCGCCAAGATTAGGCCTCATGGTTTCACGCCATTTTGTATTCTGCACTTTATTGCTCTAGGTGTCAATTAGGCTGTCTTTTTTTAGAATATTTTATCATGTGTATATGGAGGCTTTTTTGCTGCTTAAGCTCTAGCCCGAGTATTCATTGAATTTGTGGTTAAACAGTTGACGGTAGAGTTCAGGTCGGGAGGGGAGGTAGCTGTTTTTGGCACTCTGGCACTTTAGTAACCACCAAGCACAATATCCTGCATTATGCCCTTTCTGAAAATGATTGCGAATGCAAACGTTTTAGGAGTTGTATCGTTACCTCCTACATTGTTTTTTTTCCCAAATCCCCATTATTACACCAAGTGAACCATGGGCAGGCCCTCCTGGAGGACAATGCTTCTTTGGACTTTGCACTTTACAGGACCATTGCAATGCTGGGTCTTTTCCTGGCCTTTACTGAGAGGGAGGTAAAGAGAAGCCCAGAAGAGGCTCCTCTAGGAATAGGCACAATACATCCTTGTTATTAAATCTCAATCAAATGGTTATGTCAAATGTATGACCTGTTTACCTTGGTTTTCAATGTATGGTTTTTATTAACTAATGAACTGTATTTTACCCCAAAAAAGTCACCAAGAGGTCAGACAAAGTCTGTCCAATGTGAAGCATTCAGAAGCTGCCCCAGTGCAGACTAGGTTTTAATCGCTTCTGAAGGGTGGGCCCCTAAAGTAGGGGATCTAATTAAAGAAAAGATCTATGACAAGCAAGCTTTGAACCATCCTACAGACTACCTGTTAGGTCTGGGGGTCTCTAGTTGGCAGAGGTAGGTACCAATGTCAAAATACTGACTCTTGCTTCTAGTCAGGGTAAGGGGGATACACTCTTTGGATAACCCCTCCTCACCCCCATGGTAGCTTTTCACGAGCAGAAAGGCTTATCAAAAACAATGTGTAAAGTATTTGTAACAACACTCACAGTAACACAGTGAAAACACCACAAATGGACTCCACACCAGTTTAGACAAATGAAGTATCTTTATCTAAACTATACAAGACAAAAATGACAAAAATCCAACACACAGGTTCTCCGGTAGAAGCGACTTGCACAGGCAAGATGAGACAATCTTCGGGATGGTGAGGATCTTCGGTGCAGCGTCGATGCGTGGCACAGCGTTGATCCTCTTCTGCTGCTGCCCCTCGATGCATTGGCGCTGGACTCTGCGATGATGTTCGCAGCCATGGGATGCGGTCCGCAAGCAAGCGATGCAACGGTGTTATAGAGACGACAAGCTCTGCGACGATATTCGCAGCGGCAGGAATCTTCCCACACCGAGGCAATGCGCTCCGCAAGCAAACAATGCTTTGGTTCTTGGAGCGGCAACAGGCGCCGCGATGATCTTCACGGCGACAGGAATTCTCTCGCACTGTCGGCGATGCGCTCCGCAAGCGAGCGATGCATGCAAATTGAAGATCTTCTTCTTTTCTTCTTTTCCAGCTCCCCAAACAGCAGGAAAAAATCTTCAGTCTTCCAACTTTTCTCCTTGGCAGAGGTTCCTTCTTGGTTCCAGGATGATCTAATTTTCTGGGGTCTAGGTATCCCTTTTCATACCAATATTTTCTTTGTTCTCTGAAGGCAGAGAGGCCTTAGCCTAGTCCAAACCAGTTCTGGTCAATCCTGGAGCACTCTGTTTACAGGACTCCTTCTTTCCTTTGAGAGAGAGGAGCAGGGCCATCAGTCACCCAGCAGGAGGTGGAGCAAGCATTGTGGAAGGCAGGCACAGCCCTATTCAGGCCCAGGTGCTATCCCCTCCCACCACTCAAGATGCAGATGAAGCTATTCAGCAGAGTGCTAACTCACCCAGCTTCCTGGAGCCACCCCAGCCCCTGTCACTCACAAACCAGACAGTCAATTCACAAACAGGCCAAGACACACAGAAAGGTCAGACAAGAAAACAGCCACTTTCTAAAAGTACTGTTTTCAAACACAGGATTTAAAAACCATCATTCCTAAAAGATGGGTTATTAAATTCTGAGTTCAGGGATACCATACTTTAATTTTCTATCTTGCTCCTATGGGAAAATATGCAGGTAAACATTATACACAGCATTCGCCATTCTAGCCTATGTGCAAGATAGCCTTTCAATAGTGAAAAAACGAAATTGGCAGTATTTCACTATCAGAGCATGTCACCCGCACTAGTACATGCTCTACCTTTCACATACAATGCCCCCCTTCCACTCATCTAATAATAAGGTGAAAACAGGAGTCTCCCAGAGGTCCACCTTGAGCCCCCTGCTTTTTAATGTCAATATGACCCCTCTCATCTACCTGGCGGAGAGTTTGGGTGCCAAAATAATGGCCTACGCCGATGACACCCAACTTCTCTTCACATGGGATGATGGTGACCATCATACGGGGGGTGTCCAGCAATGCCTGTCCTCGGTATTTGCATGGCTTGCCCGGGCCAGCCTCAAGTGTAATGAGGACAAGTCTGAAATACTCCTGTACGGCCAATTCCCGGTGGCCTTTAAAGAATCACTCTGGCCCAAAGGATCCCATGCCCCAAGGGTGACTGTGGGATTTCAAAAAACCTGGGGATTTGGTTCAGAGCTGATCTGTGCTTTCGCGAACAAATCACGAGGCTGGAGGGTACATGTTTTGGCACCCTAACCACCCTCAGGAAGTTTTTCCCTCTCCTCCCCCAAGTTGCAAAAGAAGCAGTAGCCAGGGCACTTATACTCTCATGCCTGGACTACTCTAATGCCCTTTATATCGGTGCCCCAGACTTTCTGATTCGCAAATTGCAAGTGGTCCATAACGCGACAGTGAGGCTCCTCTTTGATATCCCCAGGAGGCTAAGCGTGCGCAAGCAGCTCTGCGAGCTCCACTGGCTTCCTGTCGCTCAAAGAGTGCACTTCAAGGCCCTGGTACTGGCCCACAAAGCTTTACATGGCCCGTGCCCATCCTACTTAAGGGCCAGATTTGCGTTCTACCAGCCAACACGTCAGCTGCGATCGGCCACCCTCAAACATATGGTGATTCCTAGGTTCCAGAGGGTTCGTCTAGGTGGCCAATCTCTGGCGGTTAGAGCTGCCTCCTTGTGGAACAACTTACCAGACGCTCTGAGGCACATGCCGAACCTGACTAGTTTAAAAAAACTTCTCAAAACTCATCTATTTCAGCAAGCGTTCTAGCTCCACTGTTCTCAGCTGACACTAGGTCTCTCTTCCGCGCCAGGACAGTCTTGACTAACAGTGCACGTTACAAATCAATATATAACATAACTGCCCAGAGGGGTACTTGGGCCTTCCATAGGGGTATCCAATGTGTACAGAAAGGGAAGGGTTAGGCCTGGCCAGTGGGGACACTGGTCAAGTCAGCATGGCAGTTAGCAACTGCACACAGGCACTGCAGTGGCAGGCCTGAGACACCATTTTAGGGCTACTCATGTGGGTGGCACAATCAGTGCTGCAGGCTCACTAGTAGCATTTGAATCACCAGCCCTGGCACATTCAGTGCCCTTTACTAGGGACCTACTGGTAACACAAATATGCTAATCATGGATAACCAATTACAATAACAATTAACCCAGGGAGCACTTGCACTTTGACATTTCAGCGCCAAGACACCCACGGGTAGAAGCTGCGCTTTATAAATCATAAAAGTAAATAAATAAATAAAATAAATTTATCAGCAGTAGCAAAGTGCCCAAAGCATCTAAACCAGCAAAAACGAATTCTAGCACAGCGTCAAAAATACAAGAGACAGAGGCAAAAAGTCAGGGAAACCATGCCAAAGAGGCAAGGTCTAACACCACCAATTCCAGTTCTTGGGTTAAAAGGTGAACAAACTGTAATCCTGCCTCCTTTGTATGATTCGAAGAAAAAACGCAGGTATCTATTGACCATGTGAAAAAGCATTATCTGCCTAGTTCTGTACAGCAGACCCTCCTGGACATCAGGTAGAATTCAGAGTAGAACCTCTCAGCCTCTTCCATTATCTCAATGGAGAACCCCAGAAGAGCGCAGAAACATTACTAGCTTGAGAAAATAGCCAGGGATATTTAAGCATACTGCATCTCCAGCTTTGCGTGGAGCAATGGATTTCATTGATTAATCTGATGCTTTCATCACTACAGTTGAAAATGTTCCAAGCAACGCCATGGCTTATTTTGAACCACTGTATGGGCCAACATTATTCAAGATGATGCCCTTTTATGATACAGCAATTTATGAGAATGAATCTGAATTCTAAACAAAGAACTTTTCATCACCCTCCATACTCACTCTACATCAGCGATTTCTACTCGCTTATCATTGGTCTCGTGACAGGTACTTGATACTACTAAGGTACTATGTTTGGATCCCTATTGGAGTGTTTCTTTTCTTTATATGGCTGACAATGATGACTATTGCTCTTCTGCTACTAAATGGTCATTGCATCCCTGAAAGAACAATTCCACAATCTGTCGTTCGATGGTATCTCTCATCCCACAGAACTCAATGAGACCTCTAAGCTGCAAACATCACAGGTTATCCTGTGCCCGACTGCATAGTTTAGGAAAAAGTTACATATCAGATTATGATACATTGCAATTGCCATACTTGTTGAAGCTTTCAATGAATGATGTGATTATTCCTGGTTCTGTCTCAGACGACTGGGATACTGAAACTGTAAAACCTATGATATCTGATTTGCAGGCCTACACTTCTCTGTACAATGAATATCCTTAATTGAATGTATTTTAATACATTTAATTATAAAGAAATGTATTGGTTCCATCATTATGCACACTATGACATACATTGAGCTAGCTATCCTAGAGAAATATAGAAAACAAACAATAGAAACATTAGGAAGCTCTGCCTACTAATAGTCATCCACATTTCTTAAATAAATTTGCCTACTTCCAGAGATCACAACCATTAGCTTACTCTATTTTTACAACTTCACAACAACTCCAGATAAATGTAATTGCTACTAATACACTGACGTATTCTGATGTATTTAATCAGAATGTATTCATACAAGCACATGACTATTGGAAGAAAATATTGATGACAAAAGTATTTGGCAAGCTAAGTATTTGCAGATTAAAGGTCAAGAAACCCTGCTTAAAGCATGCATAATACCAAGTTTAGTTTTATAAATGAAACTAACTAGTAGACTGCCTGTCTGGGATTTGTAACTATGGTAGATCTTAAAATACCCTTCATACCAAATGTCGATTCTTTTGACTAATTGGCAATCACAAATGAACATCTCCGGCCCTGATATAAATTACATGATTTAAAATGGAATTTATAATTCCTACCAGTTCCCTCCTGAATGTTTAGCACTATGGATCTGTGATTCTAACACACGCATGCTTGGTTTCCTTTTTAACTCCCCTCGTCAAAAAGCTAAGTGTCCTGATCCGCTATATACCATTTGCATAGCTGTAGTTGTTACCACATATAGTGTAGGTGAGCTGCACCAGCACTGGTTAGCACATTCCAGTCTTCATTCTACATAGGAGCATTTGTGTTTATTTAAAGAAATCATGGATTTTTCTGATTTTCTTCTGGGACCACACCCCACTAGAAATAATGGTTTACAGTGACAGGAACACCTGGCAGTTATAATGAATGGAGAAATACTCAGAAAAAGATGGTGCAAAGAAAATAGTTGAAGAAAATCTGCAGTTTTCAAATGTGTTGACAATGACATGCTCACACTTTTCTAAAGAGTGTATTGTTTGAATAAAATCATGTCCTCCACATTAGATCTTCTCAAAGAAGATTTAGGTATTTTACAACATGGCCAGGCTTGATTTAGAGCTATAATACATTTAAATTGGCTTTGCAGACTCTGTGATCATTTGCCTTGGCAACTTCTGAAGGCAATTTTTGTACCTTACCATTGATAATTGGTAAAAAAAAAAATCATACACATTATTGAGTATTAAAGAAATGGAAGAAACACCATTTTCATTTATTGAAAATCCACCTGTGACATAGTTGATACAAGGAGTAATATTCTTGCCTATTACAACTTTTAATTTCCATGATTGTCAGACGTACACCTCCTTAGACTAGAATGAAAAAATTCACAATTCACATCTGTTCCAGTGGTGGAAATTTCCTTTGTCTTTCATGTGTTTTAAAAAGATAATACTGTATGTATCAGTGCTTCCAGCTTCAAGAATCCTTTAGGTCATTCACTACTGTGTGATTCCATTGTATTACATGGCATGTGTAATACTTTGATGCCTGTATTGTATTGTGTCATCTGTTACTCCCATTTGGTCTATTCCAACACATCATGAACTTTTGAATAAGGGATCTTATTTAATGCTAACCAAAATTGGTTTCTTTCGGGTTGGAACCTTGTAAACCTTATGTGATTACAGTTTCTAAAACAATATAGAGTCGGGGAAGGACCTTGTACCCACCACCTCAACATGTAATCAAAGTTGTCATTTGGTAAGGTGTATGCATTTTGACGAGCCTAGCAAATTAGTCAGAGTGTTAATACAAAAAGAAGTCCATTTTGTGCAGCATAGACCAATGAATTACAGACTGTCAAAATTGGCTATGGAGATTCAGAGACTATTACAGACCCAATACTCAACTCACTTTGCTGAGATCGTTCATATCATCTTCACTGCATCTACTATAACTGGTATTATGCACTTTTCTAAGGACATCTGATCTGGTTTGGTGAATGGATATAAAGCTGTGTTTAGACTGATACCAGCATTTTTTAACTCTTAGTTCTCCATTCTTTTTGTAGGATTTCTACCATCCTTTTGCTTATTGTCTGTTGTATTGTTATCTTTCTCCTGACCTAACAAGGAAATCGAAATAGAAGCCCAGATTAACACCAGAACCTGGGCTTCTATGGGAATTCACAAGGGCATATTATCAAGCTCATTATCGCCGCTTTAGCGGCAGTTTCCTGCTGATAAAAGTGGCAATAATGTATCACCCTTTCTTGATAATATGGCCCTAGGTTCAATGGTGTTGCATAGTTAGAAAATGTTATATTGCGATATAAAAGTGCATGGCTGCCTGGAGATGGGTGACTTGTTCACCTGAAGGCAGTTGAAATATATTTAATATACCTCTGTGTACTCAAACGTAAGTTTTAAAAACAACTCAAATACTTTCTCCTCAATAAGTTCCACCCTAACCCTGCCCCATTGTAGGAGGGTCGGAGTTTCTAGCACTCTGAACATGTGGAATAATTCTGTAATTTAGCCTCTCTGACCCCCACCTGGAGCCTCGAGCTGTGAACATCTTAACTAGGGCTGCATACTATTGTCCATGTATAGTCCACTAGATTAAGGAATGGTGGATTTCTGTCTCCCGCCAAATTCCCATGGTCTTCCCATGGTCCTAATCGTGATCAACTTGTATGTAAAACTATTTTACTACTATTGATTATATCATGATGCGTACCTAGAGGACTTGCTTCTTAATATCTACGTGTATGCAGTAGCTTAGGACACCACAAATTGGTGACAGATCTTGTGATTGTGTTGCCTAAAATTTCAGTATGATCTTGTACTTAATACCACTGTTTCCCTCATCTCCCTTCCATTCCCCAGCTTCATTGTAGTTGTACAGGTTTTGCTATGCTGTGAAAAGAGCTCTGATGCTCTAGGGTAGAGTATAAGCTATTTAGGAAAATTCATAAATAAATACATAAGTTCCTTTGAAGTGTAGAGGTGATATGTTCTTTCCACATGTATCCTCCTCATATTATGGCTGGGTCTAGTCAAGTCTATTAATATTGACCCATGCATGATGGGATAAGGATGTTCGACACCCTATGTGTACTCTTATCTATTACGTGCCCTATTTATATTAACTGTCTCTGTGTCCTTCACAGAAGAAATTCCAATCTTTAGTGCTCTGCTTATCACATATAAGTACAGATAACAAAGCACTTCTTTCTTGACTTTCAGCAGCCTCTACCTTTCACTTGTCAGTATATATAACCAACATCTGGCAGTGTGCCACAGTTTTAACATTCAGCAAACCCTGTTTTGCACACATTAGCAAAAAGAGCCAAGCTCTTTCATAACTCCTCAATGCTGACATTCAGGGCCCCAGTTTTTGTAAATCAGTACAGAGAACGACTTTTGGCCAACTCACCCATACAGAGTGAACACATTGCTCAGCCCTCAGGACTGATTGAGTATTTTGGAATGTCCAGAGAGTCCCTGATCGGTAACGGACCTGATTTAGGCCCTAGCTGTGCATCCCCACTGTGAATTGAGAGTAGCATGCAGCACTTCCAGATCAGTTCATGACAACAGGCGAGTGCCTGCAATTCTGGACGTCTGTCTCACAAGCTATTGCTTTCATTTGATCTACTTAATTCAATTAAAATGAGGAAGACAACAATCCCCAGAGTGCCTTGAGAAGAAAAGGTAAAGCTAAGGACTTGAAAAGTGATGTCCTGCTGAAATGGAGTGATTCTGACCTGATGGAATACTTCAAATTCTACTTCCAAGTCTGCATGCACATCCAGGAACAGCGTAACGTGTGACGGCACATCGCAAGGTGCTAGGTGCTCCGGCCTACACAACGTTATCCATGGGATGCCAGCGCTTCAGAAACAGCTGTAAGTGGCTTAATGCTGTGGCTTAGGGGACAGAGCTTTCATTAAGTAACTGGATTTACATGCCCCACGTTACCATTCCACGCCTTTTCACCTACATGAGGGTGGTGCGATAACAGCGTCAGCGTGGTCATTATGGCCCACTTCCCTACAATAGAGCCATTTGTGGTTGAGGGGGCCCATCTGCACAAGCCCCGAGGTGGAAAGAAGGGGTGGAGGGGGTGCTCCTCTTCTTTGAGGCCACAAAAGTGGACAATGCACAGAAATGTGCCATGTTACTGCATCTGGGAGGGAGAGATGTCTAAAGATATCAGAGATGGTGGCAGAGGCAACGCCAAAGACTCACCTCAAACGTATTGCGGCCCTCAATGCTAAATTCGAGCCCATGGCTTATCAGGATTATGAATGCTTTGTATTTAGGCAAGTGCGTCAGCAACCGGAAGAGTCCCTGGATGTTTTCCATGCACGCCTAAAAGAATTAGCAAGCTCCTGCGGGTTTCAAGATGAGACGGAGGAGGCCAGGGGCCAGACTATCCAAGGATGTGCCTCGGCAAAGCTAAGAAAGAGAATTCCGGAAGAGTCAGGGAAGTCATTGGCGGACATTCTTACCCTGAGGAGAGCAAAGGAACTCTCAAAAGCCAGGGCAGCACACATAGAGACAGCTCTTTAAACCCCCATCAAGACCGAACTGGTCAATGCAGTCACCCCACAGGCCATAGTGTTGTCAAGTCGAGCAAAAAGTCCAAGGACACGAACATGCAGATATTGAGGGGGACCTTTCCATCGACCATCTGAGTGCTCAGCAAGGGGCAAAAGATGCACGGCATGTGGAAAAATTAATCACTTTACCAAGGTGTGTTGATACAGCAAAGGTCGAGCCATGAAGACTGGTGTCAACCTGCTCCCAGAAAGTCAGGAATGAAGCAGTGATATGGACGAAGATGACCCAGAAAAATATACTGTCCACTCAGTGCTCACTGTGGGGTCAGGGTCCCAAACGCAAAGTCGATTGCCACAGTGCCAAGTGCTAGTGGGAGGCCACGCCTCAACAGCAATAATGGACACATGAGCCGCCATAAACATCATGTCTCATTAGGCGTTTAAGAAGATGAAAGCCCCCCTAAAACTGGTTCCAGCAAAGTAAAGGTCTTCGCATATGATTAGCAATCAGGGACAAGTTCAAGACCACCATGACATATGACCAACAGGAGGTAAAAGCCCTAGTGTATGTGACGGTGGAGGGGCATGGAATGCTGTCGGCAGAGGCCCTCGGCATAGTCACCTTTGCCTTCGGGATACATCAGATACTGAAGGAGTTCCCCAAGGTATTCAATGGCATTGGTTGCCTGACAGAAAAGCAGATACACCTGTACATTGATCCCTCTGTCCAACCAGTAGCTCTTCGACACCAGCGAATCGCTTTCCATCTGAGAACTGAACAAACTGGAAGAGGCAGGGATAATTGAGAAGATGAAAGGAAACAACACTTAACTTCAACCATTGATGATCTGATCGGGGAGTTAAGTGGAGCCAGCTTGTTCTCCATGCTTGACCTCAGGGCTGGATATCATCAGCTGGCCCTAGACGAACAGTCCCGATACATCACAACTTTTTTACATGCATTTAGGATTGTGATGTTACCGGAGGCTGAGTTTTTGAATATCCAGTGCAGCTGAGGTGTTCCACAACACCATCAAAGAACTTCTCACTGATCTTCCAGGGGTGATGTACGTCAGTGATGATATCCTTGTCTATGCGGAGTCAACTCAAGAAATTAACACCCGGCTGAAGCATGATCTCCATTGGATACAGGACTCCAGTCTTACCCTACATAAGGATAAGTGTGAATTCCCCCAACAGAGATTACAATTCTTCGGGTAAATTTTTTCGGCGGAAGTTGTTGCTCCTGATCCTGAAAAGGTGAGAGACATCAAGGAAGCACCCGCTCCCACCAATGTGATGGAAACACGCAGATTCTTGAGGATGGTCAACTACTGCCGTAGGTTCATCAGAGACCTCTCCTTGCTGACAACCCCTTTGAGAGAACTTACCAAAGCCGCAAATCTGTGGCCGTGGGGCCCTGATCAGGATATGACGTTTCAGGTCACAAAGGATGCACTCTCCAGCTCCACCACGCTGAGGTACTTTGACCCGCAACAATACACCCAAATGTGGCTCAATGGTTAGAGTGGCAGACCCTGATGCAGAGGTCTAGCCTGGAACCAGGGTTCAATTCCCCGCCTTGGCGGGTCTTGGGATCAAAAATTACACGGACCTGATAATTCTCGCCTCGGTGCCTATTCCAATCATTGAGTCCCACTCTGCAACTCTGGGCAATAGTTTGCTTAATCTCCACAATGGCCCTCACAACGCTAAGGATGCCTGGCCTCCACCTTGGGGGTGCCCAGGAGTGGACGCTTCACAGGGAAAGCCAGGATGGGTTCCACAGCGGTATTCGTACAAGCGCCTTGAGAGCCCTGCGGGTGAGTAGTGCGCTATACAAGTATCAATTTACATTACATTTACATTACATTACATTACATTTACAAATTGCTGTGCATGCCGGCCCAAAGGGGCTAGGTGTAATCCTGTTACAAAGACCCCGAGAAGAGGATGAGTGGGCTCCAGTAGCATTTGCGAGCAGGTCATTGATGGCTGTGAAACAAAGGTATTCGCAAATAGAGAAGGAGGCAATAGTGGTACATTGGGGGCGCCGCCACTTCCACCTGTATTTGTATGGGAAACCATTCCTGGTCACCACAGACCACAAGCCCCTAGTCCTGTTTGTTCACTGGTACAGCGTCAACGCCTGTGCCTCGCATCGAAAAGTGAATGCTTCAGTTGCAAAATTGAGTGCCACCCCAGAACGACTAATCTGGCAGACTACCTGTAAACAGCTACACGGCTTCCGCGCCTTGTGTATTCTGTTTGGCACATTCCACTGAGAGGCGATTTCAAGAGCTGCAGGTAGGCCTCATCAAAAGGCAGCGCCGTGGACTGTTCTACTGAGACCCAACACCGGACAACATGACAACTGGGGTGAGTGCTCTTATTCCTCCTTGGCTTTTGGGTTCACTTTTCCTCCCTTAACCCGTTCCTTTCTTTCTTTCTCCCACCATGGGCGGCATTAGGCATGTGTAAGCTGTGCACCTGCACAGGGCCGCCAAACCCAGGGGCCTCCACACCAGTATATATCCTTAATATAATAATCCTCTGAGGATGGATATATGTTTGCGTGGCGGCCCCCTTGCAGGGATTTGGCGGTCTCTGACTTTATTCCACTTCCAAACACCTTCATGAGCTCCGGGGGGCTCCGCCCTGCCCGGATCCCTCTTGCGGGCCCCCTACCTACGCTCCCTGCCCAGGGCCGCCATGAGCCTAGGGCCGCCCCTGCCCCCACTGTCCTTGGCCTGTTCCCTCCTTTTCCCACTATTTCTTCTCCTCTCGAGTAGCAGCAGCGCGAATTGTTCATTTCACAAGTTTAAATTAAATGCTTTTGTTAAAGTGTAATTCAGTGCGTCTCCTATGCTGTAAAACCAAAGCCAGGCAGGTAGCTAACCAATCCCTCTTGACAGTGTGCCTTCTGCCTGAAACAAATGCAAATGTGCTCTACAAGTTAATCTGCAAATTTAATGGGTAAAATATGCAAATGTAGAGGATGCTTCGGAGTGGATACTGGCTTTAATTGATCAAAGGTTTGTGATAGCAAAGATTTATTCTTTTTGAGCTGTATTGCAAAGAGTTAACAACTGAGCTAGTTTTTATATTTATCTAGCGCCTACTAATCCTGAGGAGGTGATAAAGGGACAGTTATGTAAAAAAATGAATTACATATAGTCTCGGTAATATTAAAATCTATATTTGGAATCACCATTTTATCTTAAAAAACTTGTGCACATTTTGTAGCAGTATATCTTATATCTTCTACTGTGTGTACCCCAGGTTTAAAATAGCGATTTACCTATTCATAGTGTTTCTGTCACACGCTGTGAACTCTTAGCACTAAAAATACACAAGTCACTATTCTCCACTGCACCAACCAAGATTTAATTCTGTGAATCTCTGGTTACACACAGACCTCTGCAGTGTATTTCATAATATCCTATAGTGCATTTGCCACTGAGTGTTTTTTTAAGTTGCAAGTTATTTTATATTTTGCTACCTGAAGGTGAAACTTACAGATTTTTTAGTTTTTTTTAGCCACACCTTTTGTGCAACTGATATTCTGAACTCACATATTTAGAGGTGCGTTCATACGTGATAATGAAGAAAATTGAGTTTTAGTGATAATCAAATAGTTGGCTAAGATCACACAGTTTAAGTGGGGTAACCATGATTTAATACTTTCTGGTTTTGCTTTGTACAAATCAGCCCCTAAATGAGTATCTGTTTATCTTTCATTATGTTAAGGCTTTGTTTTCAATCTTTTAGTGAATTTTTTATATAGAGCAAACTTGACTCGAAGTAATTTAGCGCTTTCATGAGCACCAGTTACATTACACAAGGTCACATAAAATTTTTATAGGCACATGTGAGATTAACTGATTTTCCCAGAATCACATGATTTTCAGGCTTTTAAATCTGGTTCCCCAGTTCCGAAATAGGCAGCTCTGGCCATAATATCACATCCTGGGTACAGGAAGGGTAGCAGGCTGAAGTCAGTATTAGAACTCTGGGCCTGATTCACAAAGGGCCTCCACACTCATGACGGAGGCTTCGCAGCCCTATCTGGGGGAGTCTCCGCACTTGAAGTGGAATCTCCCTAATGAGAATTCTCCTTTTAGATATTCAGACAGAGTGAGAAGCGTCCCCCATCAAGGCAGGGGCTCAGCCACGATTGCAGAGGCCATTTGTGAATCAGGCTCTCAATTTTTGTCCATTTATTACAGAAATATTCCTGAAAATTGCACCAAAACACACCAATTTTCAAAACATTTCTCGGGAGAGAACACCCCCAACCCTCTCCACATAAACATTGGCCTTGCTTGTGCTACAATTTATTCACTGGTTTTATGCCTCACCACTTTCAAATTCCACCAGCCACCACTGTTTTCTACTGTGGCATACAATAACTTGCATGGAAATCATCATTCTGCTGCCAAGTAAGATTGGATGTGGCACATCTTGGAATTTCTATGACAAAATAGCCCCAATTTTGGTGTCTGATAAATTGTAATTTATAATTGTCTTCAATGTCGAAATTTCAATCGCAATTTTGAAAATGGCACTTTTAGAAAGTTGGCATTTTCTTGCCCAAAGTATTTGGTGCTTCCAAGCACTTCAAAGGGAATCTTTACAATCTTCTCCTACTTCAAATAAGACACCATGATTAAATATTGGACCCTCAGACCCACTCTTCAGTTCACTTTCTGGACCTGTGTAAAATGGTACTGCAGGTTCCCAGGGCTTGTACATTAAATGCTATTAGTGAGCCTGCAGAAATGATTGAATGAAATGAGATTTATAAACGCGCAACTAAGCCCGAGGGCGTCAAGGCGCCTCATTGTGTCACCCACAATGTGAGCCTGTGTGTAGTTTTAAACTATCACTTCATCTTATAAAATAGACCTTTTGCCAGGCCTGAACCTTCATTTTTAATTCATATAAGTCACCCCTAGGGTAGGCCCTAAATAGGCCACTGTATACTTTTGTCTGATGCCCTAAGTGGGACGTTTAGGCCCAGATCTGGGTCTCGTGTCATTGGAACCAAGCATACATCTGGCTGATCAGTGCTAACTAGGGTGAAACCAATCCTAGCTTGCTTGTGTTCCAGTTCAAGGAGGACCTGGTCTATCAGTTTGGGCTGGGCAGTCCCTATTGGAGCAGGGTCAAGACTGAATTGCATGTTGCTGGATTGAAAACTGAGGTAGCATGGTGTGCAATATAAAAATTGACTGGGATGCAGCCTGGAGTTATTACCAGTGGCTGAGATTAATTACCTTGATTGCATACTGTACTTTAAAAAGTTGCCTTTTTTGGCCTATCCATTTGGAGCCTGCAGCCTGTTCCTGGGTCATATGACTAGGTGTGCCTGGCAGATGGCCTTTGTGTATTCCTCCAAGTCAGTAACACGATAGAGGGTCTGGGTGTTGACAGGATGGGCCATCCTGGCTTGAAGAGGGGCAGAGCTGTCAAATACCCTACACGTGACTTCACACTGGCATATTGTGACCCCAGACAGATTGAGACCAGGACAGGAAGGCCCGACATTCCAGATATATCCGTAGGGGGCTAACACTAGAGGTTTTTCCCACTACAAATGTGGGCACCAGTTGTAAAAATGGGACCCTCAGACCCACTCTTTAGCAGGGACGGACTGGGAACCAAAACCGGCCCTTGCAAAGTGCTCTGCCGGCCCCCGGGTGAGGTTCCGTGACAATTGTAAGTGGTGTTTTCGACTCGCACGAATATGTTCGAGTCTGGTATCTATGAACCGCAAATGACGAGTCTAGTAAGTGTGCGCAGTTTCGCTGTGCTAACTTAAACCGTTCGTTTGTTATGCGGGTTTTTCATCTGTACCCACGGGTTCCATCTTAGATACGGCATCCATTTTGTCTCTTGCCCTCAAGTAGCCAGCGAACGGACGCTGTCCGCTTCGCGACCCTGGGACTCTCAAGATATTTGCGGAAGACACATGTTCATTGTAAGTGTCTTTATGATGAGGGAGATGATACTGTACGGCAGATGGCCCCGCTCGAGGCTCATCTCGCCGCACCGGTTTATTGTCTCAGCCGTGCATCTCATTAGGCACGTCCCTTTGATGCCTGTATCTCGTGTTTCCTGATACCTCCCCTTTTACACCCTTTCCGATCTCCCCACTGTCTCCGTCTTCCTCTGCACCTGTCCTTGTTCCTATTTCGATCTGTTTTACTGCCGATTGGAATGCACTAATGTTGGGAAGATGGGTTTTTACAGTTGGGAACCACCAAATGTTTCCGCACTTATGTTCCGAACCTCATGTGTATTAAAGTGACCAAAGCAACCCCTCTGGGGGATAATGGTGGGAACCGGGTTGTAAACTTTTGTGTGCCATGTTGTCTTATGGGTAAAAACTGTATAAAAGGAGCGATCCACAGAACCAATTTGAAGCAGTCTCCCCGAACTACACTCGATGTACTTCCTGTGATTTCTGTGTTCCCTGCAGCAAATAAACCTTGAATCTTTGACGCCAAAGGAAGAGTCCCGTGTCTCTGTCATTCGTACGCCGGAGCAGGTTACCCACGAAGGTTTCAGGTGTTGTGCCCTGGCACCGCTGGGTCTTAAAGAACCCAGTCCTTCAGTTGGCGCCCAACGTCGGGCTGCATCAGTGGTACCGGTCCAAGCCCGACGATCGTGAGGAACTTCGTGTGAAATCTCCGAGGGAAGGTGCACTCCGCTTCATCGATCCCGTTGTCGAAATAAGTGGCCCGAAGACTTTTCCCGCGAAGATTCCCGCCTCCTGACGGCTGTGATGGACTGCTGCCCTGACTGTAGACCTGTTTTGGCGCTTGGCGTAGACCTTGGTATAGCGAGACGATTGACGGGCCTTCCTGGTGACGCCATCGATCTTTGAGTTAAGTATTTGTGGGTCGCTCCCAGAGTTCTTGGTTGTTGACACTTTAGCGAGTGTTTTTGTTGTAAACGCTGTGTGAGTGTTTTTGTCGGTGACACTTTGCCAGCGTACTTTGTTGTGTTATTTGACGACTGCAGCCGCCAAAAACCGAGGGTTTTTGTTCTTTGCTGGGACTTGGTAAATCCCGTAACCCTTGAAGTTTGTGAAACTCGGCTAGTGTGCAAGATGCCTGGTCGCAGTACTTTGTTTAGTTGTTTCAGGCCTTGTGGTATGGATTCCCGACTGGAGGACTCGTGTCAGATACCTCCGGTTGGAACTCCTACGTATGAACTGTATAGCAAACATGGGCTAGGCCCCATTACTTTTAATGATTACTGGATTAAATATACAAAGAAAGATGGTGACCTTCGCTGGCCACCACATGGTAGCTTTGAGGCCCCGATCTTAGATAATCTAGAGGTTAAATTGTTCGCGAAAAAGTCAAGGCCGGCCATGTTTGATGCCTTTCGGTTGTGGCGTAAAGAAGCCCGACAGAAAGAAATCAGACAGACTAAACGAAATCAGCGAGATAGTGCTGGTACCATTGTAAAGAAAGCAGAGCAGTTCCAGCATGATAAGGAGGTTAGGGAAAAGGAAGTGTTTGACAGATTACAGCGTATGACTATAGATAAATGTTATCCTACTTTGCCTACGGAGCCGGAAAAGAAGGATGAGTCAGTTGAGGATCCTTTAATGTCTTATCTAATGAAGTCGCCACCTCCGTACGTACAGGGCACCACAGCCCCTGTGGTTCCCCCTGTACCTGTTCCTGCACCTATTCTTCCTTTGCCTGTTCCTCAACCTGCACCCTTTCTTCCGACTGTTCCTGCTCCTTCATCTGTTTCTATTCCTACTGCTCCTCCGCTTCCCCATACTCCTGCTCACGCTACTGCTCCTGTTTTGTTAACTCCTGCTGTTGCTTCTGTCTCTACTCCTTCACTTGTTAGTCCTGTGTCCTATACTTCTCCCTCTACTCGTAGTCGCAATTCTCCTCTTGCGGCTAGTTTCTTTCATTCACTCGGACCTGTTCTTGGGTCCGCTGGTTCAGATGGTCCTCAGAGACGTAGTCAGCTTCCTGGTGGCAGGGAACGTGCTTCGCTATACAATATGGCGATGGGTTGGATGACGCACCCTCTTAGAAATCCACCACGTATCGTACTCGACACGTTTTGTCAATTCAATATACCAACCCAAAGATTTGTGTTCGAAGAAATGTGTAAGGTCCTTCGTGACCAGATATCGGCCGACGCACCTGACGAGGTGCTGACCGCGTTGTCTGCTTTGCAGCTTCAGTTTTCGGCTGGACTGATAGTGGATACCAATGTTCGACGTGCTGTTGAACGGTTGCTATCTTTTCGTCCCACTCCTATACCCCAAGCCTTGTTTGTCGAGGATATCGAAAGACAGCCAGATGATTCTGGTCAATTTCCTATGCGCGAAGTTCCACCAGTATGGATGCCAGGTGATGCTACTGCTATTCCTATTGTTCCACCGCATTTTCAGAGAGTATGGATTCATCTCCCATGGAAACGCTCGGAAGTGTTACAGGTGAAGCAATCTTTGCCTGACCCTCGCAAAAATCCTGCAGGGTATTATAAGGAATTATCGCAGCTTGTAGATGCGACGATAATGAATCTTGCCGATATTGACATGCTGTTTGGCAATGTTGTACCGCAACCGATATGGGCTAAGATTCGTCAGGAAAATCATCCGAATGAATTAGGTGGTGATTGGGCTGCCATTGTAGCGTCTGATGCTTTACAAACCGGTGGAGCTAAACCCGAGCAGATGATTGCTGCTCTCCCTCAAAGAATAATAACGCTAATGAAAACTCTTATGCCAGCTATGAGGGTAAATTGGGACAAATTGTCAGCTTGTAAACAGAAAAAGGACGAGAGTGTCTCCGACTTCTTTACGAGGTTTGAGGAGGCATTCATCGATCATAGTGGCCAGGATATGAGCACTGAGGGTGGTCAAAGGTTGTTCGTGGATAAATTTGTTTCAAACTTACTGCCCGATTTGAGCGATAAATTGAGGAATTCAGAAAGTGCATGGGCCGTTTCTACTTCAGCTCAGATATTGGCTACGGCACAATATTATGAGAACAGAGAGAAAGAAGAGAGCGACCGTGCTGAGAAAAAGACGAAGGAGCTGAAAACTAAAGTGTTGCTTCAGCAAGCGTATCCCCCACGTTCAAATCAGAATAATTCGCAACAGAATAGATCGCAGCCGCAATCGAACCGATCTCAAACTCGTAATGACTCCTCCTCCCAAAGATCCTCGTTAGGGTACAATCAGTGTGCTTATTGTAGACAAGAGGGTCACATTAAATTTAATTGTCCTGTTTTGAATGAACGTAATAGTGGTAACTCATCTAGAGGAGGTCGTGGTGGTTCGCAGCAGGCACCACGTGGTAGAGGTCGCGGTACTCAGAACGATCGCTCAGATACCTCATCAAATTCCGATAATTGTTTTGATCAACGTGGATCGTCGCAAGGACGATCTGCGCAGTACAATGTAGATGATTATTACGTCGATCAGGGAACTGACGACAGTAATTACTAGGACAGCCAAAGACAAGGAGAGGAAGTGGTATCAGTTCCGGTTGATCAGAGAGGGCCTTACGTCGCAGTTGCTACATCGGGCGTCGTTGAGCCTTTTCTGTTGGACACTGGTGCAGCGAAAAGTTCCATTAAGCATTCGAAACTCCCTGGCGCACCTTTGTCTGGCTTAACAAATGTTTCCGTTGGATTCTCTGGCGCCCCCGTTAGCAATCCAGTTTCGCGCCCTTTGCCCCTTCAAATTGGGCCACGTGAGCTAGAAGCTCGGTTGATTCTAACCACGGGTTGTGGCGAAAATCTTTTGGGCCTGGATTTGCTTAAACGTTTGTATGCGACTTTGTATTGTTCTCCTGCAGGTGTGAAGCTTACGTTAGGAGAGAGGGTTGTCTCTCCCATGTACTTGTCCCTCGATAAGCTCCCACCGGAATTGAGTTCTCTTCCTGCGTCTTTGTGGGCAACGGGTCCAAATGATGTGGGCCTACTTGATATCTCCCCTTATGTTGTTCAGTTGAAATCTAATGTGCGATTGCCACGTATTCCCCAATATCGTATCTCCCTTGATGGTGAACGAGCACTGTTAGCGATCATTTATGATCTGATCGAGAAGGATGTCATTGAAGAGACTAGGGGAAACGTGTGCAACAGTCCTGTACTACCCATTCTCAAACGGACTGATCCTTCAAAACCGCCTGTTTATCGCTTTGTTATCGATTTACGGGAGGTGAATAAAATTGTGGTTCCTCAATTCCCCGTTGTGCCTGACATCACGGCGCTACTGACTCTGATTCCAGCTTCTGCATCGTGGTTTTCGGTGATTGACTTGAAAAATGCGTTTTTCAGCATCCCGATTGCCGAGGAGAGCAGAGACCTTTTCGGTTTCTCTCTTGGTGGACGCAGCTTCCGGTTCAAACGCGCTCCTCAGGGCTACTGTGAAAGTCCATCTATTTACAGCCAAGCCTTGAAGGGTCAACTGGATGCGTTTAGGTTGCTGGCTGGTGCGGCCTTGATCCAATATGTCGATGACCTATTGGTAGCTGCTGATACTCAGGACATTTGCAAAATTGCTACGGTATCGTTGCTGCAACATCTCTGTGAGTTAAATCACAAGGTGTCACCTACTAAACTCCAATATTGTTGTCAAGAAGTAACCTATCTAGGTCACTTATTGTCAAAGGAGGGAAGGCGTTTGACCCCAGAGAGAATTGCAGCAATTGCGCGAATGGCTGTGCCAACCACCCAAAGAGATGTGCGTGCCTTTCTAGGTATCACGTCGTACTGCAGGCAATGGATTCCAAATTTTTCATTGCTAGCGAAACCATTGGTGGCTCTTACGTGCAAGGATGTTTCGACTCCTTTACCATGGACGGAAGAATGTCAGAAAAGTTTTTCTGAACTGCGTGATTCATTGTGTTCGGCTCCTGTGTTGGGTACTCCTGACTATAGCAAGCCGTTTACATTATATGTTCACGAGAGAGAAGGTTGTGCTTTAAGTGTCTTAACGCAACCTTTTGGTGGTAAGCAACGTCCATGTGCATATTTTTCCTCGACCTTGGACCCGGTAGCTAGAGCATTGCCGAGTTGTTTACGAGCAACAGCGGCAGCCGCGGTCTCCATCCGACAATCAGCAGGACTGGTCATGGATAATATGCTTACGGTGATGGTTCCGCATGCAGTCGATACCCTTTTGAATCGGACGAAAACTCAGCACTTGACGAGTGCGAGGTTGTCTGGTTACGAGTTGACGCTGTTGGCAAGCCACATTCAAATAAAACGTTGTAATGTTCTGAACCCGGCAACTTTGTTACCAATTAGCACAGAGTCAAATGAAGTAGCAGAACATGATTGCTACTTGAGGACAGAGGGAGAAACAAAAGGTCGAGTGGACCTTAAAAACACCCCATTGCAAGATCCGGATGGTACATTGTATGTGGATGGGTCATGCTTTAAGTTGCCGAATGGTGATGTGACTACTGCTTATGTTGTTGTAACGTTGAATACTGTTGTTGAGACTGCAAGATTAAATCAGAATTCTGCCCAGGCTGCAGAGCTGATTGCTCTTACTAGAGCGTGTGTGTTAGCGAGAGGGAAACGTGTGAATGTGTTTACCGACAGCCAATACGCATTTGGCGTCGCACATAGTTTTGGACGATTGTGGAGAGAGAGAGGTTTCTTGACGTCGCATGGTACGAAGATTCGGCATGGCCAGCTTGTGAATGATCTCTTGGATGCACTGACGTTGCCTAAGCAAGTTGCGATTGTTAAATGTAGTGCGCATCGTAAGGTCACGGATGATGTTGGTCGTGGTAATGCGTTTGCGGACGAGATTGCTAAGGAGACTGCCCGGAACCTTAGCACTCGAATGTATGTGACGAGTTCGGTTAGGTGGCCTATAGAATCGAGCATGTGTGAAGACACTATCGAAAGGGTGAAAGAAATTCAGAATGAGGCCACCGAGACTGAAAAGGCGAAGTGGAAAGAAAGTACGGGAAAGTTGGATGCGAACGGTTGTTGGATTGATTTGTCGGATCAGAAAAGATGGATGTTACCGGATGCGTATGTGCTGGCCGTTGTGACAATGGCGCATGGGTTAGCACATATTAGCGCGAAAGGTATTTGTAAATTGTTGTCTCCTGTGTGGAAGAATGATGGTATCACGAAATGTGCTGAACGTCTGGTGAAGAATTGTATGGTGTGCATGATGTACAATCCTGGCAAAGGAACCCCAACTCCTCCTGGCAGTTTTGCTCCCCCTTCATGCCCCTTTGAGGTGATTCAATTGGACTTCATCCATATGGAGCGATGCAATAACCTGAAATATGTCTTAGTTGTGGTTTGCGCATTCTCCCGATGGATTGAGGCCTATCCCCTCAAAGACAATACTGCTTTGTCTACTGCGAAAATCCTGCTGAAGGAATATTTTCCTCGGTATGGAATGCCTAGAGTCGTGTGGTCAGATAACGGTAGTGAGTTTGTGGGTAGTGTGATGAAGAGTGTGTGTAAGGGCCTTGGAATTAATCAGAAATTCCACAGTGCCAATCATCCCCAGTCAGCTGGTTTGGTTGAAGGGTATAACGGCACCCTTAAACTAAAGCTAGCGAAGATTCAGGCTACGACTGGTCTCTCGTGGCCTGACGCTTTACCCTTAGCATTACTGTCAACAAGGGCAACTGTACACTCCCGAGTAGGGCTTAGCCCCTATGAAATAGTGTTCGGTCGTCCTGCGAATGTTTGGGGGGTTCCGAGGCCAGGAATGTTCTGTGATCTTGAGTACCCAATGTTGATCGATTATCTTCATGACTTGACTGCTAAACTGAGGTTAATTCACCAACAGGTTTACGACGCATTGCCGACGCAGATGGAGGGTCCCGGCCACCAGCTCCAGCCCGGAGATTGGGTGGTGACGAGAAATTTTTCACGCAAGAATAACCTGGACCCGAGGTTTACTGGTCCCTATCAGGTTCTCCTTGCCACGAGGACTGCTGTTCGTCTCGAGGGACGCAAGAATTGGGTGCATGCCACCCATACCAAAAAGGTCCCTATCCCTTTGCCGACAGACCCGTGGGTAAGGAGAGGCATTGCATCAACTGAAACTGAAGGATTGCCGGTGTTTGTACCTTTTAGCGACGCGCAGCCAGTTGGAGAATCCTCAGCGCAGCAGAAAGACACTGTTGAACAATTATCATCAAAAGACTCAAGACCAGAACACTCAGCTGATCAACAGGACGCTGTCCCTTCAACGGATCCTTTGTTCGACGAACAGACACGTCCTGGGAAAACTCGATACTTTTTACGATCTAGCATTAAAGACTAATAAAAGATCCTGCTTTGCTGTATTGACAACTGCATTATCCCGTTTTCCATGATCAGTTTGAACATTCGTACCGCTATAATTATTTTGTACATATATATATTGAGTTTCATTCCTTATATTTCTTTGCTTTCACAGCTGAGAGACTTTGTTTTTGCATATATACATATTGTGCATTGAAGGCCGTAGGGCCGCGCGCGTACTTCCTTCTGGATAGTAGGTTTTGACGCTAGGTTAAAGGCCGTCGGTTCCTGAGAACTCCTAGGGATTGACTATTGCTACACAGAACGAAGTGCGTCAAGAAACGTTGCGGACGGTCGTAGGGAATGGCATTCTCGAGGCTGAATGATTTGGAAGGAGCTCAGGCTCATAGATTCAAGTTGCAGCAACTCAGTCGTACCAAATGTTTCATATTCCAACTATTTGTATTGTTTTTGACTGCTTCTGCATTGTTGGCGGGTGGGGTGTATTACACGATGTCTTACTTCTTACCTTCTGCTACACCTACTCCTACTCCTGACCCTAAACTTACCTCCACTGTTTCTCCTCATTCCTTTCATATGTTACCCGAACACGAACAGGCCAGACGTGTAGAATTCCGCAATAATTCCTTTATTCAGCTCCTTCATCAACATCAGTTAGTGGTTAACACTACTAATTGTTGGGTGTGTGGGTTGATGCCACATACTACGGATAAGGGAATTCCATATCTGGTGTTACCGTATAGTTCCCAAGGGTCAGCTCGAGCATTTCAGACAATGTTTCGAAGCGCACTGGGTTTCCACCCCATTCGAGAACCACGTTCCCCCTACTCTGGTCCTACCTCGTATCAAAAACCTTTGTCGATGGCAATAGAGGATTTAGATAGCGATATCTATGATCCCTCGCTTATTCCCGAAGAAGAGGTACAGGCCTATAGGGTCCTAAGTAGAGGTGAATATAGTGTGTTCACTAGCGAAAAGCAGCTTAAAAGCTCGCCTCCGATATGGGTCGTACCCCACACTGGTAATTTTTGTCTCATGGGTCGTGGCCGAAGATCGCAAGCCCGACTTGGAGCAAGTGCTTGCACTGAAAATTACATACTGCCGATGGTCTCGTCCCCTGTGTTTCTGGCTGCCAAGGGTACATACTTTATCTGCTATGATCGTGCATATGCATGGTTGCCCGCTGACTTCATGGGCTCATGCTTCATTGCAAATTTGTTGCCTCCGACGTTCACTGTAGATGCCGATTATCATAAGACTAGAGTTGTGCGAGGCGTAATTAGCGAAGAGGATACTGCCGGTCAAGAGGCAGGAGACTTTTTCAAGGGTTTCCTCCCGTTTTGGGGACCTATGGTTAATAGTAGGAACCTGAGACAGTTGACTCGAGTGGTAGAATCGACAGCTAATATTACAGCCAGTGCCCTTGGTAATATCACCACAGAACTTCAGGCGGAGAGACTTATGACGTTACAAAACCGTATGGTTTTAGATGTCATCTTAGCAGATCGAGGTGGGGTATGTAAGGTGATCCATTCAAGCTGCTGCATTTTTATTCCAGATAATGCTCCTACTGTCAAGCCATCTCGAGGTTGCATAAGATCTCCGAATCCATACACGTGGATGCAGGGGATTGGACGCTACTTGGGTGGTTTTGGGGCTTGATGTCGACTTGGGGTTGGAAGATTCTGATGATCATCGGAGTCGTTGTAGTGTTCCTGTTCACGTGTTGCCTTTGTGTGCAGTGTGGTCCTGCCTTATGTGGCCTCTGTGCTACAACGTGTATGAGACAACCACCTGTTACCAAGGGGACTCGGTTGGACAGAGCTATGCTACAGCAACATCTAGATGGTCTGATGAATATCGAATATGATGCTGACTAGTGCTTGCCTACATGAGGGCAAAAGGAGCGTCTGAGGTTCCGTGACAATTGTAAGTGGTGTTTTCGACTCGCACGAATATGTTCGAGTCTGGTATCTATGAACCGCAAATGACGAGTCTAGTAAGTGTGCGCAGTTTCGCTGTGCTAACTTAAACCGTTCGTTTGTTATGCGGGTTTTTCATCTGTACCCACGGGTTCCATCTTAGATACGGCATCCATTTTGTCTCTTGCCCTCAAGTAGCCAGCGAACGGACGCTGTCCGCTTCGCGACCCTGGGACTCTCAAGATATTTGCGGAAGACACATGTTCATTGTAAGTGTCTTTATGATGAGGGAGATGATACTGTACGGCAGATGGCCCCGCTCGAGGCTCATCTCGCCGCACCGGTTTATTGTCTCAGCCGTGCATCTCATTAGGCACGTCCCTTTGATGCCTGTATCTCGTGTTTCCTGATACCTCCCCTTTTACACCCTTTCCGATCTCCCCACTGTCTCCGTCTTCCTCTGCACCTGTCCTTGTTCCTATTTCGATCTGTTTTACTGCCGATTGGAATGCACTAATGTTGGGAAGATGGGTTTTTACAGTTGGGAACCACCAAATGTTTCCGCACTTATGTTCCGAACCTCATGTGTATTAAAGTGACCAAAGCGACCCCTCTGGGGGATAATGGTGGGAACCGGGTTGTAAACTTTTGTGTGCCATGTTGTCTTATGGGTAAAAACTGTATAAAAGGAGCGATCCACAGAACCAATTTGAAGCAGTCTCCCCGAACTACACTCGATGTACTTCCTGTGATTTCTGTGTTCCCTGCAGCAAATAAACCTTGAATCTTTGACGCCAAAGGAAGTGTCCCGTGTCTCTGTCATTCGTACGCCGGAGCAGGTTACCCACGAAGGTTTCAGGTGTTGTGCCCTGGCACCGCTGGGTCTTAAAGAACCCAGTCCTTCACGGGGGGCTAGGGATGCGGCAGAGATGTTTTCCTGGGCCGGTATTGGCCGATTTTGTTACAGCGGCCGTTATTGCAGCAATGCTGTCATGGTGTGAGGGTGAAAACAAACATTTTTGTATACCCCTCCTGAAGTTTCTCCGCCATAACAGTAATATTTATTAATCGTGTAGTTTTGAAATTAATCAACATAGAATAGAATGCACACACATACTTATACTTGGGATACTAATTTGCTTATGTTGCGAATCATAATTACTAATTAACTGAAATTGTTATACTAATCTGATACGCAAATGCCATAAACTAACCAAATATTGTGTGTATATGCTTTTTGTATGTCTTATTGTGGCAGAGATGATGGAGAATGGTAAGTAAACCATGCTTCATTGTGTCTAAACCCCCTAGGTAATAACTAACAGGGTTACCTTAGAATTGGGGGAGGTAAACAGAAGGGCTATACTTCAAAATCTAACGTTTAATTGTGTTTGTTTTTATAATAGTTCCCATAAAGGCCCATGAGGCCTAGTTTAAAAATGGAAGTTTGCAAGACTCCGAGACTGTGATGATCTACGCATGCGCAACTGTGCTCGAGAGAAGTGCAAGCCGCTTGTGCCGGTACAGCGTGGATCAAGGTCAGCGTGGCCTGAAAAGTCATTCAAGTGCCAATAATTTGTATGTCCGCATCGTGAGCATGGGAAACCAGTCTGAAGTGACAATTTAAAGGACACAAGTGGAAAAACTGTTAAAGAACAATCAAGACTTTATTTTTTTAATTATAATGATGACTTTGTGGAAATATGAACAATGAGGAGATGAGGTTATGCTCATCCACCCCTTACAAGGACCAATTAGAGTAAACGAAGACCCTAAAAGTTTCAAATCTTAGATAAGTTAGGGAAAAAGGGTATAAAAGAGGACGTTTGGAAGTGAGAAAGAAGCTTGCTTTTGATTTGATTTTCGCACCACGAGATGCTGTCGAACTGACAAACTTTTCCTATAGTGCAAAGACTTTGACATTTTTCTTGACTTTAACTTTTGATGGGTGTGGAGTCCTGATGGGAGGTGATCATCATGAAAGAATAGAGAGGTGGTATTTGGGAACTATGCTGTCCTTGCTCTGATGTCCGTGTCTTGAAATCTTGGTAATATTATTTTGAGTTATTCTTCTGAACTATCATGCTAATAAATATAGTTGTTTGAATTTATCTTCTCTTACTCTCCAGGTTAATAAATGTTTATATGAATATTAAAGTAGAGCAAATAAAGTAAGGTCATGCTAGGAGAATTAGTCTATAAATAAAATCAAATGACAGGAGAATTAAGCTGGCCTTGTTGTCCATTAGTTAACTGGTCCATTGACTAAATGGTGGAGTGTTTTAATGTTTTCTTGAGAATAAAACCATGGTAATATTGTCAAACTGCAGATGTTTATAGTGTATAAAATTTTAGAATTAAATAAGACACTCCGCTAGAATCCAGCAGCTCTCCTCTGGTCTTCTGGTCTTCTGGTCTTCACTAATCCTGGGAGCAGGGTGATTGTGTGTATAATTGACTTGCGGTGTTATGGGCCCCACTGATGAGTAATCTGTGAATAGCCCCTAGGAAGTATAGTGACGGGTTTGCAGGTTTTGTTTGGAGCCACGCTGGATTCGTTTTTCTTGGTAGCAGATGTATGGTTGCTATAGGTTATCTTGGATAAGTAATGTATAGAATAAGTAGGGTAATGTATACAGAATTTTGATATACAGAATTTATGACTAACACTATATGTTGAGTCTGTATTGCGTTTTATGTAGTCCGGAATTTGAGGCTTCTGGGAAGTAGGAAGCTGGTTACTCTGCCTAGGAAGAGGAACGTGTGGCATGTAAGTCGCACACATGTTGCATGTAAGCCACACATCACATAGTCTGTTTCAAAGTGGTAAAATTGTCGTATGTAAGAAGTTAGGGACCTTTACGTGTAAAAGTGATGAATGTATAGAGAAGGCAACCTATGAAATTTTGGGTTTAAGCACCGGAATCATTGAGCATTCTGACTTAAAAAGTATCCCTGAGAGAGTAATCGAGTTTTCACCTAAGCTTGAGAGAATGGTAAGGTAGAGGGATGTGCTACTTTATCGGCAAAACTAAAATTCTGTGGTAGAGAAGAGGTAAGCGCTGTCTACTGGAAATACAGAATACTTGTGAGTATGAGAAAACTATCAATTTGGTTTAGCAAAACAGACGAATAGAGATGTTTTATGTCGTTATTAACTGTTTTTAGTTGTATAAAGGTGTAAATACAGTGTGCTGATAAATTTTGTGAAGGAGGGGTCAATCAAAGCTGCGGAGACAGGAGTAGGGCTGACGTAAGAAGGGTCACGCTGGGATTGGTCCGCGTGACTAGAACGGAGTAAGCGCTGATTGGTGCGTTAGCAAAAGCTGAACAAGCATTGGTTGTGAGCGATTGAAATGTATCTTGTTCTGATTGCTGTGTGAGTGTGAAACGCGCTGTAATAGGTTGGAATAGCGAAGTGCGCAATTGTTTTGAAAGACAGGAAACCATCAGAAAAATTTAGTTTTATTATGGAGGAAAAAGAAAAACCTACATGGTTTAAGAAATTAAAGAATGTGTTTAAAAAGGATAAAGAAACAGTGACGAGAGAGGGAAAATTGCTTCCTCCGCCTAAAACGCCTGCATCATACATGATGACAAAATACGGCTACCATGCATGTATATGGTTAGAAAATTGGGCTAGATATACTAAGAATGATGGTGCATTAGCATTTCCAGAAGTAGGTTCTTTTAGCACTGCTGTACTGCGAAATTTGAGAGAAAAGATGACAAAGCTTGAACCAAGACCCAGACTGACTCAATTTGAAGCGTTTGTTGAGTGGGAAGATGAGATGCATGAATTGGAGCGAGGAAGGTTTGAAGAGTTCAGAGGACCTAGAGGCAGATTGCGAGGATTATGGGGAACGACTCATGAGAATAGAATGCGGAGATGGACAAATGCTAATATGTGTGATGGAATGTATCCTGTAAGGACAGTTAATGAAATGGTAGGACGGAAGTGTACGGAGAAAAGAAAACATGTGAAGTCAGAAAAAAAGAGTTATGAGGATTGTGAAACAGAGGATGTAATACTGGAGGAGATTTTAAATAGAAACCCCCCTCCATATCAACCAAGTTCAGTAACTGTGACTCCAAATGCTCCGCCAATGGAGACCAGATTTACTGGTACCCTAAGATGATTTTCTGAATTTAGAGACCTTCCGTAAGTGAGATATGATTCCAATGCCCCATTAATGGAAACCAGACTTACTGGTACACCCAGACAAAATGATGAAATCAGAGGCAATGTGGCTAGAGTAGAGAGGAGAATTGAAGAACAACCAAGTACTTCTGAATATGTACGGTCTACTAATGAATTGACTGACAAGATACAGGAACTCACTAAAAATATAGAAGCTGTAACTGTCCCAGTAACAATAGGTCCTGTAATTCCAGTGTTCGAAAACCAGAAAATAAAAGAACCATTGTTAACTATTCCTTTGAATCAAAGTTTACAAAAAGTAAGCGAAAAGGTCTATTAAGATTTGTCTGATGTTAGGCTTACTAGTCATATGACACCGTCTGATTTGACTTTTAATCAAAGTCTCCCATATAAGTTTCCAGCAGGTGCGGAATCAGATTCTGCAACACCCGAGAAAAGTATAGAAAAAATCGATTTGTCACAAACACTGGTAGGGCCAACAGAGCAGGAATTAAGTGATCGGCTTAAAACATTAAAAGTATGAGATCAAGAACCCAAAGTATTAGATGTGGTTAGGTTGAAAATCGATATGGAAGAATTAATAATTGGAACAATTGGAACAGATAGGTTAAAAGCATACCAAGACGATGAATTCATGTTTATGTGTAAAAGCATCACATGGAGAGCAAAAAACCTGCATGATGGATTAGAAGGATTGGCAAGTGAGCTCAATGTAGATTTTGCAAAGAATAAATTGTTTCAAAAGCCCTACAGAGGAGATTTTACTGAAAAAGATATTGATAATATAAATACAGCTGGAAGATTAACCAAGATAAAAGAGTTGACTGTGTTGCTAAGAAAATGGGGAGATGTGGATGTGTGGAAAGCTAAATGGACAAAGAAAATGTAAGAGAGTAATGATAAAACAACGTTGGCGTTCCCAGTTAGAGAAAAGGAGCCTGTAGCTAATTAATTCCCTATAAAAGAAATACAGGGAGGAGGGCATGTGTATGTTCCCTGGACTAGACAGGATATATTGTCATTCACAAATGATTTTCCCAGATTGAGAGAAAAACTGGTGGAATGGTATCGACAAGTGGATCGATTTTTAAAGGTTTCAAAGGTACTATGGGAAGATTTAGATGGATTGTTTGACATAGTAGTACCAGCAGACTTGTGGTCTGAGTGCAAAATTACAGTGGACTGGTCAATAACTGAATATCTATGAGATCCTAGAACAGGTGCTCCTGGACCTGAGGTAATGCGAAAGTATGAACAAGTAATAGTGTTTTTGAAAAATAAAATACCATCAAAAGAGACCGATTGGGTAAAGATTGGTAGGACATTGCAGGAACCAAAAGAATCACCACATTCATTTTATGAGAGATTGCTACTAGTGTTTAAGCAATACAGTGGATATGAGGAGTTGAGTGAAAAAGACATGAGTCATTTGTGTATCGCTTTGTGTTTGGATTGCACCAGAAATAGGAGACATGATTAAGCATAATTTGATGGGATGGCAATCAAACTCCGTGGATGAAGTTTTGAGACATGCGAAATACTGTAGTGATGAGATTGAAGTTAAGCAAAGAAAGCTTAAAAAGAAAGCAATGTGGGCACAGGTAAAAGTAGCTGAACATCAAGTAGCTCGATTAGAAAATAAAAGCTCAGACGGCGGTCAGGCAAGAATGAAGGGAAATTTGAATAAAATAAAAGTAATGGGTAATTTGGATGAGGCCCAAAAGAAGTTTCCTTGTCACAATTGCAGCAGGTTAGGGCATTGGAAGAGAGAGTGTAAGCATCCACCAAGAGTTAATCCCGAAAAATACATCATTGAATCCGCAGGTGCAGAATGAGGTAATTCAACAGCCATCTCTACAGCAGCAGGTAGTTACTCAACAAGGTCAGGTGCCACAGCCACCACTTCCACACAGTGTAAACCTATAGAAATACAGTGCAGAGACAGGATTCTGCGGAGGAGACCAGGTAACAAGATCACCTAGAGTGAATGTGATTTTGCAGTATTGGTTGAAGGAAGGTGGGAGTGAGTCGGATGACAGCTTCTGACTAAGCATGGGCGAATTTTGCGGATCTCGCGTTCGCGGATTTTGCGGATTTGCGAACTCGCAATCCGCAAAATCCGTGAATTCTCGTGAATTTGTGGATTTTTTTTAATGTTCGCACGGGTTTCTGCAAGTTCGCGAGGGTTTTGTACAATTTCGCAAATTGCGAAATTGTACAAAACGCGTGTGAACTTGCAGCAACCCATGCAAACACAATAATATGAAGAGAAAGAAGCTCCTGGTCACAGGAACAGCACGGGGATTGCGCTCATGAAAGTCAAGGATGCAAAGGCCTCTACCCAGCATCACAGCTGATTTTCCACAGTAGATTTGGGAAGAGGCACACCTGTCCCGCCTCGAAGACGCTCATGATTGTTTTTGGGCTAATGAATGAGTCACTGATTTTGAGCATCAACTAGTTCGAGCGACCATGCAAAGGCCGCCCTCTACCCAGCATCACAGCTGACTTTCCACTGTAGATTTGGGAAGAGGCACACCTGTCCAGCCTCGAAGACGCTCATGATTGTTTTTGGGCTAATGAATGAGTCACTGAATTTGAGCATCAACTAGTTTGAGCGACCATGTGTGTGTTACTATGCAATCGCCCCGAAGGGCGCAGAGGTCCCTTGAGTGTGCTGTCCATCATAGTGGGTGAATGGCGGGAAGACGGTGCAAACCGCGAGTGTGTGGGCTGGGCCAAACGGGCAGGGCTACCATGTGAGTTCACATAGTGTGTATAAAAGGTCAGAGAAAGATCAGTTCAGCAGATGAAGAGAAATAAATAAGCTCCTGGTCACAGAAACAGCACGGGTATTGCGCTCGTGAAAGTCACGGATGCAAAAGCCTTTATCCAGCATCACAGCTGATTTTCCACGGTAGATTGTGAAGAAGTCACAGGAAGGGCATGGTAAATATTTTAGGATGGCGCCGGCAAGCTGCCAGCGCCATCCTAAAATAGTTACTAAGTTAGCTTCAACAGGAAGCTCTAATAGATAAAATCGAGCACCTGCTTTATTTTATCTATTAGAGCTTCCTGTTGAAGCTAACTTAGTAACTATTTTAGGATGGCGCTGGCAGCTTGCCGACGCCATCCTAAAATAGTTACAACAGGACAGGCTTCAACTTTTGAACTTTTGCCCCCGGAAAATTCCGCCGCTCGCGGATTTGCGAATTCTCGGTAAATTCGCGGGAGTTCGCGGATCGCGAATTTACCGAAAATTCGCAAAATCCGCGAGTGGAACGGATTTTCCGCTCATACTTACTTCTGACGGTGCCTAAGAGAGGGAGAAGATTGCGGACTTGGCGCAACTCTAGAGGTAGATCAATCTGGTCCTTTTGTGAATGGAAAAGTGAATGATGTAAATGTGATTTTCCTTGTGGACACAGGTGCTACCCGTTCTACTGTTAGATCAGTAGAAGTTCAAAATCTTCCTCTCTCTGGAGACAATATCCAAGTTTTGGGGGTAGCGAAAAGACAGATTAAAACATCCCCAACAGAACCAGTTGAAGTGGAAATTGGAAATTTCAAAGATATGCATTGATTTGTAGTGTGTGATAGTAGTCCTGTTAACCTTCTTGCAGGGACATACTGTGTAAAATGAATTGCGCCATTTACTGTTCACCAGATGGCATTTAACTTCAAACCCCAGATGAAGATAGCTAGTATAGAATGACTATGTCACTGATAGATTCAGAACAAAGTAGCATGTTTCCTGTATTTGGCCGAGAGACGATACCTGTTGAATTAAAAGAGTTAGTCAAAGAACAAGTGTGGAACTTCACAGGAGAATATATTGAACTAATAAAAGATGTAGATCCCGTGAAAGTTTCGGTAAAAGAAGGAGTGAGTTACCAATACATTCCCCAATACAAAATGACAGCAGAAATAATTGAAGGAATAGCTCCAGTGATAAACAAGATGATTGAACAAGGAATTCTAAGAGAAATAGTAAGCAGTCCATGTAATTCACCTATAATGGGATTGAAAAAGCCTAATGGAACATTTAGGATAGTACAGGATTTGAGAAGAATTAATAAAACTGTTGTCCCATGTTGTCCAATTGTGCCAAATCCAGCAGTAATCCTGTACCAAATTCCACATGATGCAGAATGGTATACAGTCATAGATCTATCTAATGCTTTCTTCACAGTTCCATTACACCCAGATAGCAAGCCAATATTTGCTTTCCGGTTTGGAGACTGTATCTTGGCATGGTGCAAAATTCCTCAGGGGTATACTGAGAGTCCCTCTATCTTTAATCAGTTGCTAAAGAAGTCATTGGAGAGTTTGCACATGCCCAGAGAATCAGTACTGGTTCAATATATTGATGACCTATTAGTGGCATCAAGAACAAAGGATGCATGTGTTTCAGACACCATTGCATTACTGAACCATTTGGCAGACGGAGGACATAAAGTGTCCCCATCAAAGTTACAGGTCTGCCAGAAACAAGTACAATATTTAGGTCACAAAATTGCTAAAGGATCAGACAAGTCACTATAGAGAGAATCAGAATGATACATGGAATGCAACCTCCAAAAACTCAGAGACAAGCGAGAATGTTCTTAGGAATGGTAGGTTATTATCGACAATGGATAAGTGGATTTTCATTGATAGCAAAATCATTGCAGAGATTAACAAGAGCAGATGTAAAAGACCCCATAGTGCTGAATAAAACTGAAATGGAGGATTTTGAGCGACTAAAAACCAGTCTATGTGAAGCACCAGCATTAGGAATGCCGATTATGAAAAAGAGTTTGAACTATATTGCAGTGAACGAGAAGGATGTGCATTATCAGTTCTAATTCATAGACATGGAAAAGTGAAAAAGCCAATTGAATATTTCTCAGCTGTTTTGAATCCAGTTGCAAAAGCATTGGCAGGATGCTTAAAAGCAGTAGCTGCTACAAGTGTGAGTTTGGAACAAAGTGAAGGTATGGTGATGGGATATCCTTTGAGGGTATATGTACCTCATTCAGTGGAGATTTTCCTCACCAGGACAAAGACACAGTTCCTCACTAATAACAGGATGACAAAATATGGGAAGACAATTCTAGGTGCAGATAATGTGACAATTTAACGATGTGTGAATGAAAATCCATTTATGCTGTTACCTGATGTTATGGATGTTGAGGTGAGAAATGAAGTTGATCATAAATGTTTGGATGTTCTTGAATATAGTACCAAACCAAGACCTGACATTAAAGATGAACCATTGCCTGAATCTGATTATGTGATGTCTGTAGATGGTTCATGTATGAGAACAGATGAGGGTGCTCTATGTGCTGCATATGCTGTATGTACAGTGGCAGACGTCCTAGAAGCATCTTGTCTAAAAGGAATTAGTTCTGCTCAAGTAGCAGAATTGATTGCTTTAATTCGAGCATGTGAACTGGGAAAAGAGATAAGAGTCACCATAGTGACTGACAGTCAATATGGTTTTGGGGTTGTCCATGATTATGGCCAACTGTGGTCCCAAAGAAATTAGTTAACTTCTGCAGGATCAGCCATCAGAAATGCTGAGTTTGTTAAAATGTTGATTGATGCAATCCAGTTACCTGATAAAATTGCTGTTGTAAAATGTGCAGCTCACAAAAAAGGACGAGATTATGTTACCAGAGGTAATCGTTCTGTTGACTCTATTGCAAAGTACTTTGCCAAAAATCTTGCATCTATAAATCGGGACAGAAAAGCTGAACATGTTTCAAGACCTTTAATGCTAACTACAGTAGTTGAGACTTGGAAGGAAGTGAGACAGATACAGGAAGAAGCACATGAAGAGGAGAGAGATGTCTGGTTAAAATCAGGATGTAGACAAAGAGAAGAGGATATCATTTGGGTTTACAAAGATGAAATACCAGTAATGCCTGTTAACATGATTTCAAACATGGCCCATATTGGGAGGGATGCCATGATTTGAATGTTCAGACAGACTTGGTATAATCCTAAATTCAGGATGATCACTGAGAGCCTTTGTCAGCGATGTCTTGTTTGTCAAGAAAAACAGTTGTGAGTCTAGGAACCATAGGACGGGAGGGAGGTCCATTCACACAAATGCAATTAAACTTCATAGAACTGCCACCCTGTAATCGACTTCGCTATGTACTTGTGATCATTTGCCTATTTTTTCGTGGGTGGAGGCTTTTCCTATCAGGAGGAATGATGGAGTGACTGTTGCAAAAATGTTGCTGAGAGAGATCATTCCACACTATGGTTTTCCAGTAACAATTGAGACAGATCGTGGAACACACTTTCACAGCGAGTTAATGTAGATGATTTGTGAAGTACTGGATATTTATCAGAAATTGCATTGTGCATATAGAACAGAGGCTTCAGGGGCAGTTGAGCAAGTGAATGGACAGAATTGCAAAAATGTGTTTTGCCACTGGACTGAAATGGCCTGATGCTTTGCCACTTGTTCTGATGACCCGAAGGAGCATACCTGATAAAAAGACAGGATTAAGTCCACATGAGATTCTGATGGGAAGAGTGATGAGACAAGCATTTGTGCCAGTTGATAAACTATTGACTATTAATGATGATATCATACTGAATTACTGAAAAAACCTGTCTGAC
Organism: Lissotriton vulgaris; assembly: GCF_964263255.1. Lineage (NCBI taxonomy): Eukaryota > Metazoa > Chordata > Amphibia > Caudata > Salamandridae > Lissotriton > Lissotriton vulgaris. The sequence continues at coordinate 1,918,323,692 of NC_141689.1, read as the reverse complement.
GTGGTAACTTCTGTGTTCCATCAGGCAAACTCGAAAGAAAAACATCCAGCTCATGATCTAGTCCCTGGAGATTGGGTTTGGATAAAGGTACACAGGAGAAGAAACTGCTTTGTCCCATGTTGGCAGAAGCCCAGACAAGTCATTCTGGTTAGCACAACTGCAGTTAAATGTTCTGGAGTAAAGAGATGGGTGCACGCCAGCCACACCATCTGTGTGCCTGAACCGGAAAATCCACAGGACGAAGGAGAAAGCACAACCGATTCAGATTTTGAAGGTGAACCAGAGAAAGATCCATATTCTGAAGCTCGACCTGTTCGTCGACATCTGGAAATATCAAATGCAAGTTCTGCGTCTTAAGGAGAAAATGAAGCTATTGAAATACCAAATTCTGAAGATCGACCTGAAAGTCGAGATTTGGTAAGAACTGATACCAATAAGGACACTGAGCAACGTGAAAATACTGAAGGACAGTCTGAAAGCTCTGAAAGCAGGAACCGGAATCTCGAAACTGGTGAAAAGGAAATAACTTACGATGAGGATGAGCTTCCAACTACCAGCTATGGAGAAGTTCCTAACAGAGTGAAAGAACTGACCAAAGCTCAGTGAAAGAAACAGACATTATAAAGTTCACCATAAATTAAACTGAAGAGAAATCTGAAACTGAGTCTGATGACAGTGAAGATGAAACTCAATTGAGGAGAAGCTCAAGAAAAAGAGCTTGGAGAGTGGAACGTAACACTGTCGGACCTGAAACCAAGAGAGCTGGTAAAGGAGATAATTGGCCTAAAGAAAATGATGGACTGAAATTCAAACTGGTTAATAAAACAAAAGTACAAGAGGACCAAGTAAATGAAATAACCAGTCAAAAGGAGTCGTTGGGTAAAAAGAGATAGAAATTGTGCAAAGGCTAAAAAGAGTGAGAAGACCAAATCAGAAAATACAAGTCACCTGAGTGGACTTATATGATTTTGCCTCCAATAAGTGAAGTGAATAGCAGTCAAGAAAATTTGAGTTGCCAAAGTGAAGAAAAAAAAAGTGAGTGAACTGTAACTCAAAAGAAAGTAAAGAAAAAAAAGTACCTAAACTGGGGAACTGTTGAAAGAGAAAAGAGTAAAGGAACAAGAATTGTTTACATTTTTGGTGGTAAGGACATTTTAAGTGCAAAGAAAAGATCTTAAAGAGACAATATAAGGCCAGAAAAAATTGTGGAAAGCGCTGTGTAAAAAAAAAAAAGAAAATGGCTACTAATGATGTAACAAAATAGAAATGTACCATTTTTAGAAAATGGTGTAGAATGTGGTTAATATGTACAGGATTATTAATGTTGATATGGTTGATTTTAGCTATCATAATTCCTTTGAGGCTAGATTTTGAAAAAGCAAAGGCAAATGAGAGTATGAAAGAAAAGACCTATGAGTCAAAGGGTGAAAGGTTCCAGGTGTATAGACCTGAAGTACATCAAGATAACTCGATTAGCAATTTTTCTCGAAATACTTTTTCAAAGTTATTGTCTGAATATGTGAGAACGATGGATGTGAGTGACTCTTATGTCTGTGTGAAATTACCTTTTATTATTAACAACAGGGGGCCCCCGGTAAACGGTGAGGCATCTGGGTGAATATAGCTAATTAAGAAAAAGGGGATTCCAATGGTATTTTCTTGAGGGAGGTTATTTGTCAAGACAAATACTACTAATTATCTGTCTCATCACATTATACATGGTATAGTATCTATCTCATCTAATACAAGGTTCATCTACTGGTCATTACCAACAACTATAAATAAATAAAAAGGAAAGTTGGAACGCTTGCCTGTGTGATCCTTTTCGCTGTGGACTGAGACGACGTGGGAGTCTGCCTGTCCCCTCTGCCTTTGCTGTCAGCTGCTTGCCGCTCCCGCTGCGCGGGAGCCGCTTCGCTCGTGGGAGGATCCATCAACCCACCAACGCTGTTTGCTCCTGCCTGGTTGCCGTGCCTGACGAGTGAGTGGAACACCTGTGGAGGCTGCAGGGGTAGCGCGGCAGGGACTCACTATCCCAGGAGTCCCTGCTTGACCATGTAACATCCGGTCAGCGCCCCCCTGCGTGCCCCGCCCCCACCGGCAAACCGGTAAAAGGAAAGTTGGAACGCTTGCCTGTGTGATCCTTTTCGCTGTGGACTGAGACGACGTGGGAGTCTGCCTGTCCCCTCTGCCTTTGCTGTCAGCTGCTCGCCGCTCCCGCTGCGCGGGAGCCGCTTCGCTCGTGGGAGGATCCATCAACCCACCAACGCTGTTTGCTCCTGCCTGGTTGCCGTGCCTGACGAGTGAGTGGAACACCTGTGGAGGCTGCAGGGGTAGCGCGGCAGGGACTCACTATCCCAGGAGTCCCTGCTTGACCACGTAACATCCGGTCAGCGCCCCCCTGCGTGCCCCGCCCCCACCGGCAAACCGGTAAAAGGAAAGTTGGAACGCTTGCCTGTGTGATCCTTTTCGCTGTGGACTGAGACGACGTGGGAGTCTGCCTGTCCCCTCTGCCTTTGCTGTCAGCTGCTCGCTGCTCCCGCTGCGCGGGAGCCGCTTCGCTCGTGGGATGATCCATCAACCCACCAACGCTGTTTGCTCCTGCCTGGTTGCCGTGCCTGACGAGTGAGTGGAACACCTGTGGAGGCTGCAGGGGTAGCGCGGCAGGGACTCACTATCCCAGTAGTCCCTGCTTGACCACGTAACATCCGGTCAGCGCCCCCCTGCGTGCCCCGCCCCCACCGGCAAACCGGTAAAAGGAAAGTTGGAACGCTTGCCTGTGTGATCCTTTTCGCTGTGGACTGAGACGACGTGGGAGTCTGCCTGTCCCCTCTGCCTTTGCTGTCAGCTGCTCGCCGCTCCCGCTGTGCGGGAGCCGCTTCGCTCGTGGGAGGATCCATCAACCCACCAACGCTGTTTGCTCCTGCCTGGTTGCCGTGCCTGACGAGTGAGTGGAACACCTGTGGAGGCTGCAGGGGTAGCGCGGCAGGGACTCAGTATCCCAGGAGTCCCTGCTTGACCACGTAACATCCGGACAGCGCCCCCCTGCATGCCCCACCCACCACCGCCCATCCTATAACATCAGAGGAGAGCCCGTATTGCGGGACGCAAGCGGGATGCCGGGCGAAGCCCGGGCAAAGGGCGGGCCATCTGTGGCCGTCCGGGGCCAGCAGGGGCCGGGACGGGCCACCCCTCTAACAACTCAGGTAAAACAGAGAATTACTGTGCAGGGTTATAGAACATTGTTAATTGTGTTACACGACCTTCATGTCCGCATACTCCCCAATGGCTACCCGTTCCGGTAGATGCTCACGGAGAGGGGGAAACTCTACGCTAGGGACCATGGATAATTTTATTACTCGTGCCGTTTCTGTTGTAGAGAAGGAAATCATCTTAGCAGAACGTAGATTATCACGAGAATATTTGGCGCATAAGGGATCCTCTATGGGGTCACTCGCGCAGGCCAAATCTCCATCAAACATTATCGCATTGGAATCCACCACCCCTTTAATCCCTAGCGACCAGCAACCTTGTGTCGTTGACCTGAGATCGGATAGTGACTTTTTTGAAATTACACATGATCCAGCACCTTTAAACAAAACATCAGGTAATGTTGAAACAAGAAATGGCTCTAATACTACAGTGCCTGCCCTACCGGTTTTGCCTTTAATAACGATACATGACATTCCAACAGAACAAACTCTACAATCACCCACTGAGAAAATAAGCAGGGTTGCTGTAAAACGGAAAAGATTAGTTACCCCACGCAAAGCCTACAGATTAAAGGCCTTAAAAAGAATCCGCAAAAATTACATGAATGGGGGAGCATATTGCAAACCCCTGGATACTGACTCCACGAACAATGGGACAGAACGAAGCGAACCTCCAGAGTGCGACCTATTAAATGTTTCTGTTGGTACTGCCCCGGTCATCGATCTAGTAAATAATTCAGAAGAATTACCAGTACTAGACTCGCTGATGGAACGGATCCAATCCCTTATGACAACCTTATTGCAACCAGTAACCGAAAGACTGAAAGGACTAACGGAGCGCTTGGATAAATTCGAGCAAACGTCCTTGGACAACTTTTTTGCCTTAAAATCACTAGTTAAACTCCACTCTAAGATTGGACATGACACCGCAAGGATGGAAAGGAGCCTAATGACTCCTAAACCAGCGCAACCAGCTCGCCCACTTAGGAATGATAAGGCGGCAGATCTAAGTAGGACTAATGCTGTATTGGGAGGATTAAGAGTGGAGCCCCCCAAAGTGCAATCGCTCAATGGCGGAACACAACTGGCTGCTCCTCCAAAGCCTGCACCGCGTAAAGCCAAACAAACAATAAATACTACCACTTCTCAAACCTCGGTGCCTACAAAACCCATGAATGGGATGGGATCTACAGTCTCCACACCAGGTTGTGGCAACAACAACAATGTTCAAACTTCTGACTGTAATACAGAAATTCAAGCGCCAAAGAAGGTTCCAAACGCACACCTCCCACCAGGGTGTCAACCATATGTGGTAGTACTCACTGGTGTTCCCCCACTGAAACCCAACAAAAGGGAGTCCTACGACGAACTAAAAAATAAGACCTTATACTGGCTAAGAGAAAACAGACCCCTACCCTACACTGTTAATTGCCAGGTCATCCAAGTCCGAAGAGTTAGTTGGCTGGGCTCTAGGCCAAAAGATATCGAAGGGGACTGTATTTTGGTCAACTTTATTTATTTATTTATTTATTTATTTATTTATTTACAAGCTTATATAGCGCTGGAATCGACTCCAGCTGGAGTATCTCTGCGCTTTTGGGCCAGTTAACAAATACAGATGAGAGTACAGATATGGATTAGATCTCATTTTTAAATAGAACAGTTTTAAGGAGTTTTCTAAATTGTAAGTGGGAGGTACAGAGTCTGAGAGTTAGGGGAAGTCGATTCCATAGATTGGGTCCTGCTACGGACAGCGCTCTGCCTCCGTGTCTGGTCTTTTTGACACGAGGAACCAACAATTGATGGCTTGTGCTGGATCTGAGTGGCCTAGACGGGATGTAGGGGGTGAATTTCTGTTGCAGGTAGGTAGGGCCTTGTCCATTTATATTTTTATGAATTATACAACAAATTTTAAATTTTACTCTTTGTCGTATGGAGAGCCAATGAAGTTGATGTAAAAGAGGTTTGGATGCTGTTCTTGGTGGGGCATTCAGGACTAGGCGCGCCGCTGTGTTCTGGACTACCTGAAGTCTGGCCAGCACTCCCTCGTTGGCAGATAGGAGCAGGCCATTGCAGTAGTCAATACGACTCAGAACAAGGGTTTGCACTAAGGTCTTCCTAAACGTGTCTGGCAACAAAGGGAAATTTTTTTGCAACATGCTGATGACATGAAAACATGAACCTGCGACAAGGTTGGTGTGTTGCTTTAAAGACAGATCCTGATCGAGGCGGATCCCCAGGTTTTTCACGACCTGTTTGGGTTCTGGGACCACACCAAGATCGGAAGGCCACCAATCCGGAGCCCATAGAAGCTTGGCTGCGCAAAATAGCATAACTTCTGTTTTGCTAACGTTGCACTGTAGATAGTTAGTGGACATCCACTGTGCAACGGGCTTCATACCAGCAGAGAAGGAGTTTTTTTTATCTCAGCGGTGAGAGTTTCAAAAGGGAAGAGGAGCTGCGTGTCATCCGCGTAGGATACGGGGATGAAACCAAATTTTCGCATCACTCTTGCCAGGGGTGCCACATAGATGTTGAAAAGTGTTGGGCTCAAGCATGAGCCCTGTGGCACCCCTTTAGAAATCTCTACCTCTGCTGACCGGTGTGCACCCATGGTGACAGTCTGGGTGCGTTCGGTTAGAAAACTCCTTATCCAGTCAAGGGCTCTGTTCTTAACTCCTACGTTTGACAACCGGTCAATAAGGATGTTGTGGGACACGGTGTCGAACGCTGCCGACAGATCTAATAACACTAGAATCACGGAGTAGCCTTTTTCTTTAAAGATCCCTCTGTCGCACAACTCGTGTATAGCCAACAACCACGAAGAGGTAACCTAGGAATTGGAACCTGCGACCTTAGTTATTTTTATCCAATGCAATGGAAGCAAGATAGCAGAGTCCCACTATAGCCAGGTCTGATGGATAATAGATACTCATTCTTTGATCCCCCGACTCCTGTTGGCAGAATATACCCACCAAACATGGAAACGGACAAAAATTGGTCGTGGTGGGGTCACTGACAAACAAAAGACTATGAACCTAATGGATCGCCTTCCCCTATGGTTAGTGTGCACCTGTGGGAATCAAGTATAACATCAAATTCACGTATTGGTGTATTGCCCTCTGTAACAGAGTCAGCTGAATCAACGCGGGCAGGAAATTTGTCCGAAAGAAAACTGGTTGGCCACCAAGGGAGGCATTTAATCGATCCTTGTAGTGTACTGGCCCAAGATATATTATCAACGTCAAACAAAGAATCCTGGGACCAGGTGCGTGGAAAAGAGCTCATGGAGGAACCCAATGAGGGGGAAACATCGAATACAAGCAATAGGCATCCAGCTAACCTAGTACAATGCAAGCCTAAACGAGATATAAAAATTATGTCATGGAACATCGCAGGGTTGTCAAGAAACCTTTGTGACAGGAATTGGAGTTCCTTCTTGGAAGAGCATGACATCATACTCGTACAGGAAACATGGACAATCAACATTGTACATAGACTTGGTTATAAAGCATTTCATTGTGGGGCAATTGCATCAGTAAGAGGTAGACCCTCAGGGGGCTTAATAATCTGGATAAGTATATCCTTGGATGTTGTTGTATCGCCCTTATACCTTGTTTCTAATGATTTGCTTGGGGTTAAGATAGCCACGAAAGATCTGGGCGATGTTTACATGATAAATGTCTATAATAGACCAAACCCACAAAATAAGGAATCAATGGTCATAGAACAACTTAGCTCTTATTTGTGTAATTTAGAGCCAGACTCTAAAATAACTATAGGCGGGGATCTTAACTGCCAATTCGAGCCCATAATGGGGCTTGAAAACCTATTAGAAAATGAAGATAGAGCACACGATATCCCTCCCCTAGATAGTGCAAAGCCAGTAGAAAGTACAGTGGCAGCCATGCAGATTTATGAACTAACTGTATCCTACGATTTGAGGGCATGTAATGGGCGACTAGACCCAGATAAGCCAGCTAATAATACATTTAGTAAGGGGTCGTCTAAATTATTGATCGACTTTATATTGATTTCAACCAACCTTTGGCATTTGCTGTTGGCCTTCAAGGTCGTGAGCAGACCGGAGAGTGACCACTTTCCCTTGCAATTGGGGTTACTACCGGATCCCTTTTTGACACTCGATAGTGAGACTGAATGTAAGGGGGAGGTGGCTGAGGTTGTTGTCTCTAACAACAGGAAAGCAATAAAATGGCCTCACATCCTAGCAAAAGAAGACACGCTCCTGGGCATCTACAATACCTTCTCAGACATCATCCCTTTATACGATAATCTGAGGTTGGGATCTCATAATGTCCTGAAAATGCATTACCACTTAGTAGAATCATTAACTCCCCTTCTGAGCAAAACTTGTAATAATAATCAAGATAATACAATGAGGCAATTGGAACTAGAGACACCATGGTATAACAAACAGTGTCGTCTAGCCAAAACAAATCTAATTTTTGCCGTGAAATCTAAAGATCAGATGAGGGTTAGAGAATGTAGACAAGAATATAAAAGACTCTTGTGTAATGCAAATAGGGAATGGGATGACTTAATCTGGGAGGATCTTTTAAATGCCGCTAGGATGCACGACCAATGCACCTTTTGGAGCTTGATAGCCAAAAACAATAAAACAGGTAGCTCCAATAGGGACTTCTTCCTGGATGAAAAAATCTGGTTTGATCATTTTTTAGATCTATATGATTTGGCTGGGTCATCCCCAGAGTACAATTATCTTGGATCTTCTCCCCAGTGCACTAACACAGCGAAATTTAGTATCGAAGAAACTTTGTGTGCAATAAAAGCAATTAAGGCAGGTAAGGCACCAGGCCCGGACAAATTACCTGGTGACTTATTTACTCACAATATTGAAGTATGGTGCCCCTATATAAACTTTCTGTGTAATTCCATCCTGTTGGGAACCCCGATCCCAGAAACATGGAAAGGGGCAGAAATAGTTACTATCTATAAAAAAGGGGATCGCTACAATCCAGGTAACTACAGACCAATTAGTTTAATTGACATTTTACAAAAAATCTTTGCCAGACATATTTTAAATCGACTTTTAATTTGGATAGATGAATCTAAAATCCTTTCAAAATACCAAGCAGGATTTAGAACTAAGACAAGCACTGTGGACCAGGTGTATAGGTTTATGTGTATTTGCTGGAAATATATTCAGATAAAGAAGTGTAGTATATATGTAGCATTTGTGGATTTACGCTCAGCGTTTGATCTTGTCCCCCGTTCCCTATTATGGGATACTTTAAGGAAGATGGGTGTCCCGGACGAACTGCTGGTTAATCTTATAAAGCTCCACACTGACAACTTTGCCAAAGTAAGGTGGGGAAGAAATGGCGAACTCACCCAAGCCATACCAGTAAAAAGGGGGGTAAGACAAGGGTGTGTGTTGGCCCCAACCCTTTTTTCCTTATTTGTAAATGATATCCCCCCCTACCTGGCACAATGCAATCATGATTCCCCTAAATTGTGTAATGAGGCAGTCACAGCATTGTTATTTGCGGATGACGCCATTTTAATATCCCAAACACCAAAAGGCTTGCAAAATTTAATAAATAAATTTAACAGTTATTGCGAGCTAAAGGGGTTAGAAATTAACTCATCTAAAACCAAGTACATGGCCATTAATCCCCCTAAAACTTTTAAGAAGAATTTGGCCCTAAACAATACTAAACTTGAGTACGCGGATTTTTTTGATTATCTCGGCATCAGGCTGGATAGCAGAATGTCTTGGACAAATCAATTAGAAAAAAGCAGGCTAACACTCAAGCATAACTCCCTCCCCATTCTAAAAATCCATGGTGGGAGTACTTCAAAAGCTATAACCCCTGCGATTGAAGTGTTTAAAGCCAAAGCGCAATCTGCCGCCCTGTATGGGCCCGAGATTTGGGGGCCTTACACACAAAAAACATTTGATACCGATGAAAATGTGTTCTTTAGACGTCTACTAAGACTGCCAGGAAGAACGCCTTTAGTGCCAGTCTATCTAGACATTAGTCTAAAACGTACAGACCATTTGTGTTGGTTGAGGCCATTGCTCTACTGGGTAAGATTATGGTCTACCCCGGAACTCGTTGACTATAGAGCAGGACTATTGGAAACTATGGAGCTGGACTCTTTTAACTCAATCAAGTGGCTGAGACATGTATCCCATTGGCTTATAAAAATACTTCTGGAAAACACTTTCACACTTCTGGAAAACACCAGCAATGTCAATCACCTCGCTAACCATCTGTAAAGAACAAGTAAAATCTGCCTACTGGAATTATGTGAACATCAATGTATATGAACGTGCTACTGGTTCACTAACACATAAGTTTTTGCACTTCAAGGACTACCCCACTTTTGAACATTTTATGGACGAAATTGAGCCACCCTTGGCTAAAACGGTTTACCTCCAATATAGATATGGGGTTCTACAGATCAATGCAAATACTTGTCGGTGGGGAAGACCAAAAAACGATCCTAATTGTAAATTGTGTGACTTGAAACAAAGAGAAGATGAGGCTCATATCCTCTTTTTCTGCCCGGTATACAAATTACAACGTAAGAAATGGATCATACCTCTTTGTAAAAACTTGGGCACACGTTCGTATAAAGAGGCAGAGCGGTTACTTAGGTCTTCAACCAACAGGTTGATAACATTTGGTGTGAGTAGGTATCTTTATGGTGTCTGCTTGACTAGAAAGAAACTTGGAATGAAAATGTAGGACTAAAAGTGTTTTTATCGCTGGCATTTTTAACTATTTATAATTGTATAAAACTGTTTTTAATATCTGGTCTTGTAAGATAGCTCGATTGTAGGTTTTCTATTAGCATACGAGTAATGAATCACTTCAAAACTACAAACAAATTGGGATGATGGTCCGGGACCCACACTTATTGCACTTTCGCATATTATGAATGTTTTGCTAATTGTAACCACATTTTTAATCATGATTATGTATGTATGTATCATATGTGTGTGTGGCTTTATGACAAAGTGTTGAATAAAAGCTTTTACAAACAAAATAAATATAAAAAGAAAAGAAAAAACATACAACAAAAGATGATTTAAAGTTTTCTTTTAGAAATCATTTTTCATATATTTAACATCATACATATAGTTCACACAGTATTCAATCATGTCTTATTGGTGGGAATCCTTAATCCAAGAGTTGTGTGGGAAGCCCAATAGTTTATGTACAAGGAAAATCTGGCAATGTCTATTCTTGGCCTTATTTCCTTTTCGAACACCCAAACAAACAAGGGGCATCAGAAGCAAAAAACAATGTCTTTGTGGCTTCTAGTCACAATAATGCTCCTAGGGATTATATCCAAGTGATTTCCAAATCAAACGAAGGTGTCAAAATAAATGGTAACTGTCAAGTGATTTCCAAATCAAAAGAAGGTGTCAAAATAAATGGTAACTGTCGACACGTTTCAGCCTGTCAAGCAGTTTCAGGCCTCATCAGGACAAAGGGCAACAATAGTCATACAAGAAAACCAAACCTAAAACAAAAACGTAAATAGACATTATAATTAGTTAATTCTTTCTAAGTTTAAAACAATGAGACTGTCTGTATCACGGACACAGGGACCCGAAAGGGCCACTCCCACTATAAGAGGAGATAATTCCTCAAGGTTCTGGTATCACAGGCTATTTATACACCGAAATGAAAAGGTGTGATAAGAAAAACCACCACCTAAAACTTTTTAATCCTATTTACACACATACAGTGAAGAAGACTCTTTATCAACGTGCTTGAACCACCAGTGTGACATTTACTTGTGCTTATTAAAACAAAAACGACATAACTAACTCAGTAACCTTCACCTACCACAACATAGTATTACCAATTAAAAGCAGAATTCAAATAGAGGCGTAAAGGACTTCAGACGTATTCCAGGGAATCAATACTAACAGACAGGAATGCATTCCTTTACTCGGCACGTGTGTGCTCTTCCAAGTGTGTGACATTACCAACATCTGTATCAGAGGGTGTGGCATACCATCATCTACCACTAACATATGGAGTTAAATGTGGTGTATTAGCCAGTTTGTTTCATAGTATAGGTAAATTAGAGTATTATTATTCTAATTCTGATGATGTTTTTGCAAAATTGAAGATTGTAGCTGAATTTAATCAAATCAAACCTGCAAAAGTTTTTAGGGAATATTTTTCGGAAACACAAGAGCTAACCCATGATTATGCGTTTAAACATAATTTGACCTGTAAAATGAGAAATGAAGAAAAAGCCTTTTTGGATATGGTAGAAGAAAAAAGAAATCAGTATAAAAGGAGAGAAAAAGCAAAGCAAACTAAATCTTCAATGTGGACATTTGAGGATGATAATGTAGAAGGAACTAATGTGAATATGGCTATAAATACAGATACACCATTATTAGGGAAATGGTGTATTTGGAGAGATAACACTGTGTATGATAATTATTTTGTGGGAGCAAGTCAATGTGAAGATACGTACATTATAAAAGGGGGTTGGGGATTTAAAGGAGGTAATGATCCAGTCTTTCCTGGGATCTATTTCTTGTGCTGGAACAAAGCTTATTATAAATTGCCTGATCACTGGTATGGGTCCTGTTATATAGGCCTGGTCTTTCCTAAAAATGTTCATTCCATCTGTTATCCTCCGACCCGCTTGGCTTAGTGGACAATGTTGATGTGGGCTATGATCGTTTTTGCGAGTGGGTTACGAAGGCCCTTGACTCCCTTATTCCGATAGTTTCGTGTAAGCGTGGGTCTAGGGACCCGAGTCCTTGGTACGATGATTCATTGCGGGCATTGAAAAACATCTGTAGACGTGCCGAGCGGGTATGGTGTAAAGCCTATGCCAGCGACAAAAAAGCTTTGTAGTCTGCTGCTGTAAAAAACCTACCACCGAGCAGTATGCAGAACCCGTGCGGCATACTATGCCCTACAATTCCGCATCAGTACTAACCCCTCCAAAACTATCTTTAAAGCCCTGAAGGATCTGATTACCAAAAAAGTGATCGCGACTCACCAGGGCTCTATTGCCCATTGTGATGCCTTGGCAGCATTCTTCTTGGAAAAGGTTCAGGCCATCTATAGAGCCTTTCCGACGGCTTCCCCCCCTGTTGTTGGCACCCTTAAGCCCCTTACCTTGGATGAGTTACATTCTTTCCCGACACTAACGCCGGTGAGTTTTGGTAAGTTGGCTCAACAGGTTAAGTCAGGATCCCCGGCTGACCCTCTTCGCCCGGCTTTGTTTAGGGACTTACCGTCTAGTGGCGTGCCACCGGTCTGTTTCCTAATTAACATCTCTTTAACATCTGGCGTGGTCCCAGTGAAGTGGAAACAGGCGGTAGTTGTACTCATCCTTAAGAAACCAACTTTGGATGCTGCTAAACCTGAGAACTACCGTCCTATATCCCTTCTCCCGTGGCCTGCCAAAGTGGCTGAGGCGCATGTCAACTCTGTCCTTTCTGACCATCTTCTACAAGCTAACATCTTGGACAGGACACAGAATGGTTTTCGGGCAGGGCATAGCACGGAGACGGCTCTATTGTACATGGTGGAGCATCTGCGTTCCGTGCTAGACGCGGGACAAACGGCGGCGCTGGTGCTATTAGACTTTAGCGCCGCCTTTGATACCGTGGCCCACCCGATCCTTCTGCAGCGCCTGGCGGAAGCGGGTGTCACCGGTCCTGCGCTCCAGTGGTTCCGTTCCTTTCTTGCCAACCGTTCTTTCTGCGTTTCCGTTCCGCTCTATCAGTCCAAATTCCATCCTCTGGATCTGGGGGTTCCTCAAGGCTCCTCGCTGAGTCCCACATTATTCAATCTATATGTGAGACCGCTGGCTGAGGTTGTCAGGCATTGGGGCATGACCATGGTGTCCTATGCCGATGACACCCAGCTAGCGGTCACAATCAGCGGGGATGCGGATGTGGATGCCCCCAGATTCCAGGAGGGACTTAGGACGGTCGCCAACTGGATGACGTCTATCTGTCTCCAGCTGAACGCTGGTAAGACGGAGGTTATGATCTTTGGCAAGCAGACGGACCTCTGGGGCGACAGGTGGTGGCCATCGGACCTGGGCCCTTCACCTATTCCGGTCGCTCAACTGAAAAATCTAGGGGTGTGGCTTGATCCATCTCTTTCTTTTGAATGCCATACTAAGCGCACGGCGGCCTGTTGTTTTGGCATCTTGCGGGGTCTTCAACCCGTATTAAAATTCTTTGACGCGAAAACTAGGCAACTTGTTATCCAGGCCACCGTGATGTCACGCCTTGATTATGCCAACGCCCTTCTATTGGGCTTAAATCAGGCGGAACTTACCCGCCTACAGCGGGTACAGAACGCAGCAGCAAGAGCGATCGTGGGATTGCCCAGATTTTGCTCTACGGCCAATACCTTGCGCTTGCTGCATTGGCTCCCTATCGCTCGGAGAATTTAGTTTAAGGTCCTTTGTCTTGCTTTTAAAATTATTAAGGGAGCACCTGCCTTGATTCTTGCTAACCTTCTGTCTCGTTACACCCCGGGCCGTGCCCTACGATCCTCTGATCTGCAACTAGCGGTTGTTCCCCGGTTCAAGCGCTGCCTGGCCGGCGGCCGTTCATTTCAAGTCCGTGCAGCCGTATTATGGAATTCTCTTCCTTTTGAGATTCGGGCACTCGGTGATCTGCTTTCCTTTCGGCGGGCAGTAAAAACCTTTTTATTCCCTTAGCCCCCTTGTTTTCTTTCGTGCCTTGTTGTGTTGTGCTGCTACCTGTCGGGCGCCAGGACGCTCCTTTGCTGGAGCATCTGTGCGCCTTATAAATTAGCGTAACATAACATAACATAACATGTAGATAGAGGAACTAAAGGAATTCATGAGATGTATAAACCGTCGTAGAAAGAGAGAAAGTGTAATAGAGATAGTAGGTGATGTTTTTGGAGCATTTATACCAGCAGTGGGTACATCCTTCAATGCAAACATAATTCAAAAATTGTCAACGATAGTAGATCATTTGTCAACAGATACTGCAGGAGGATTTTTAATGGTAAATACCGAAATGGTTGCTATGAGAGCTATGGTGATGCAAAATCGACTTGCTCTTGATATGATTTTGGCAAAAGAAGGAGAATTCTGTGGAATTTTGAAGGTACAACATTGTTGTACATACATTCCAGACAAAAGTCAAAACATTGAAAGATATATTACAAATCTTGCAGAGTTGCATAAAGAAATTGAACCACTGGAGGTTGATGGTGTTCTTGAGAAACTTGGTAGAAGTTTTCCAGCAGCTAGAAATTGGTTTTATGAAATAGGTAGATCCATATTAGGGATGGTGGTAATTCCAGTAACAACAATAATAGTAGTATTTTTGATTTTAAGATTAGGTTGTAAGCTTAGAAAAAGAAGAAATCTTCAAAAGTCTATAAAGAAGGAATTTGAAGAAAGACAAGAAAGAGAACGTGAAAAGGGTGACATTGAAATGGAAGAATTCAAAGAGAAACTTTATCAAGATAGGAAAAAACTGGAAGAAACTTGACGATCTCATACTAATGAAAAGAATTTGAAACATGTTGAGATGAAATTTTTTGAAATGTTGGTTGTTATTTGGTGATTAACCAAATAACCAAAGGGAGGAGTTGATGGAGTGAGGGTGAGAACAAAAATGTTTGTATACCCCTCCTGAAGTTTCTCCCCCATAACAGTAATATGTATTAATCGTGTGGTTTTGAAATTAATCAACATAAAATAGAATGCACACACATAAATATACGTGGGATACTAATTTGCTTATGTTGCGAATCATAACTTACTAATTAAGTGAAATCGTTATACTAATCTGGTACGCAAATGTCATAAACTAACCAAATATTGTGTGTATATGCTTTTTGTATGTCTTATTGTGGCAGAGATGATGAAGAATGGTAAGTAAACCATGCTTAATTGTGGCTAAAACCGCAAGGTAATAACTAACAGGGTTACCTTAGAATGGGGGGAGGTAAACAGAAGGGCTATACTTCGAAATCCTACGTTTATTTGTGTTTGTTTCTATAATAGTTCCCATAAAGTCCCATGAGGCCTAGTTTAAAAATGGAAGCTTGCGAGACTCTGAGACTGTGATGATCTACGCATGCGCGACTGTGCTCGAGAGAAGTGCAAGCAGCTTGTGCCTGTACAGCGTGGGTCAATGTCAGTGTGGCCTGAAAAGTCGATCAAAAGCCAAATAATTTGTATGTCCGCATCGTGAGCATGGGAAACCACTCTGAAGTGACAATTTAAAGGACACAAGTGGAAAAACTGTTAAAGAACAATCAAGACTTTTATTTTTTTATTATAATGATGACTTTGCGGATATATGGACAATGAGGAGATGAGGTTATGCTCATCCACCCCTTACAAGGACCAATGAGAGTAAACGAAGACCCTAAAAGTTTAAAATCTTAGATAGATAAGTTAGGGAAAAAGGGTATAAAAGAGGACGTTTGGAAGTGAGAAAGAAGCTTGCTTTTGATTTTCTTTTTCGCACCTCGACATGCTGTCGAACTGACAAACTTTTCCTATGGTGCAAAGACTTTGACATTTTTCTTGACTTTAACTTTTGATGGGTGCGGAGTCCGGATGGGAGGTGATCATCAAAAAAAAAAAAAGAGGTGGTTTTTGGGAACTATGATGTCCTTGCTCTGATGTCTGTGTCATGAAATCTTGGTAATAATATTTCGACTTATTCTTCTGAACTATCATGCTAATAAATATATTGTTTGAATTTAACTTCTCTTACTCTCCAGGTTATGAAAAGTTTAAATGAATTTTAAAATAGAGCAAATAAAGTAAGATCATACTAGGAGAATTAATCTCTAAATAAAATTAAATAAATGGAGAATTAAGCTGGTCTTGTTGTCGATTAGTTAACTTTTACTAGCTGATCCATTGACTAAATGGTGGGATGTTTTGATGTTTTCTTGATAATAAAACCATGGTAATATTGTCAAACTGCAGATGTATATAGTGTATACAATTTTATAATAAATTAAAACACTTCACTAGAATCCAGCAGGTCTCCTCTGGTCTTCACTAATCCTGGGAGCAGGGTGATTGTGTGTATAAATGACTCGCTGTGTTATGGGCCCCACTGAGGAGTAATGTGTGAATAGCTCCTAGGAAGTATAGTGACGGGTTTGCAGGTTTTGTTTGGAGCTGCGCTGGATCAGCTGAGAAAACGGCCCAGTCACAAAATCGGCCCCCAGGGGTCCAAAACCGGCCCCCAACCCTGGCGGACCACCGGGTAAATGCCCAGTGCCCACTATCGCTAGTCCGTCCCTGCTCTTCAGTAGACTCCTGGACCCATAGATACCTCAGAAGAAGAACTGCTCTCCTGCCAGAGAACTACCTTGCTGTTTGAGGCCTGCCCTGCTGTTGGAGAAACAACATTGGGACTGCACCTTTTATCTCAGGCTGAAGTGACCCTAAAGGTCAGCTGACTGACCTCCTGTTCTGAGCTACAGGGACATAACAAGCTCCAGAGGCCTATCTGGAACTGCCCAGCTGACCTGCTGTACTTGACCTGCTTATACCTGCAACTAGACCTGCCTGGGCCTGCAACCAGACCTACCGGAGCCCTTAGTGCTACAGCATCAACAGCCTGCAGTGCTCGCCAGTGCGAAACTCCAGCAACCACCGTCCACGACACCCGACACACAAGATCTCTGCCTTACAATGATGACCATCCACAACACACAGCCTGCTCTTTGCGCTACAGCGATGACATCCACAATGCTCCCCCGGATTCTCATGGCCTCCTCCAAACTCCTCATGCTGGACTTTAGAAGGTAACTTTTTTGGCAGAAGTAACTTCACCCCTGTAGCCGCACGCACTCCATAACGGAGCCTGAACTTATGACTTTCACCCAGTCTTGCATGACCATATAACCTAGTGACACTTTGTGCTTTTAGGCACTATACTTATAATAAATGTTTGAAATTGCATATATCCAGTTCTAATGGTGTGCCAAATATTTAATTACACGTTACTCATTTTAAAATTGGTCTGGATTTTTTTGTGTTGTGTTTTCACTTTAGAGCTGTTTGTGTGCTGCATACATAATTTGCACATTGCCTCTTAGTTAAGTCTGACTGCTTTTGTGAAAATCTACCAGAGAGTTAAGTACAAGTTAATTTAGTGACTTTCGAATTGTGGCAGTTGCTTGAGTAGGATTTCACCCCCTCAATCAACAACCCAATTTATAACCGTATCCAATAGCAAAATCTAGGTAACCTGAATAAAATCAATACATAACCAGACAGAATTTTCAGGTTAGGGTTCAAGACCACGGTTCATGACAATTCACTAGTTCTTTCAGTCATAGACCAGAAGATACCAAAGAAGAACTTTATTTTTCTTCACTTGTACACTCCTCTAACGGCATGTCCAAAAAGGATGTGTAGCTGACATCCAAACAACTACTCAAAACGACTAAACATGAAGACTTTCAAAGTGTTGCAACGATCAGGGCATGACATTTTTGCATTGATTTGTGAGGATCTCTTGTGGTGAACACAAACTTGCAAAAAATGGATAAGCACATCTGACACATAGGCAGTGGTTATACCATAAGCGGAAAAACTTTTAGATACAGTTAGCAAAGTCAACTATCACTAAAATGTGCTGATGCCTTCTACTTGGGGGTTTGAGTGAACCAATAATGTCCATTCCAATTCTGTGAAATGGGTTTTGTAAGATGCCATGTTGAGATTACAGAGCTTTACCTACAGGTACTCAATGCTTTAACTGACAATGATGACACTGTTGACATTATTTGTAGGTGACAGCATAGACTGCAAGCTAATAAAATCCCTATGAAAGTAATTGTGTCTTCTCTGGACTGTGGTGTCCGGTAGTCCTGTAAGCAAGCGGTGTTGCAAGTCGCAACACCGCTTGTTTAAAAGGTAGCCATAACAATAATTGTTTTTGTTATCAAGTGGAACAATGTGATACACTATACCTTTCCCTTGATGAGAATAGGGAAACTGGGGAGGTGTTTGCGGTTGTGTTTCTTTTCTTGATCTCTTAAAGGCACATCACAAGGTAAGATTTTGGCTCTAAGCTCATAGAACATGGTTTGGTTCTGCAGTCAGCAATCTATCACGGACTCAACAGATTGAGTATTTAATAAGAGTATTTCCTCTTTCTCCTTTCTTTTTCTGATTATTGCTTTTCTCGACTTCAGCAGGAATAATCTCTAGCATTTCCACATAAGAAAAACTAAGATTTGCTAGCCAGTAGTCTGTTTCTTTACTTAATCTATCAAAGACACATCGTAATATGGCATTTTGGCTCTTAGCCCATAGAATGTGCTTCGGTCATCTGATCTTCAGTCTGTCATGGTTTCATCAGATTGAAGAGCTAATAATGGTCTTTTTTTCTCTGTTCTTTATTTTTCTGATTGTTACTTTTCTTCACTTAAATTGGTTTAATCTATGGTATTCCCATATAGGAAAAATATGTTTTGGCAAGCAAGTGGTTTCAGAGTGTTTCTAGGAGAGCTTCTGGATTGAAGGGCAATCCATTCCTTAACTATGGTCTTGGGCAGACAAGGTAGTACCCCACCCACTATGAGGAACTTCCTTACCTGAACTCCCAACATGATCCTGGTAAGAGAATATGTCTTGGAATCATCATGAATACACATGATTGGAATCATCTGTCCTTTGGGGTCTAAAGGATACTTTTGGGGCTGACCACATTCTCAAGACACCCATTACCTATTAGGCATTCTTTCTTTACTCCACCTACATTCACACCATATACATAGGGATGTCTTCATTCAGATATTTGCCATTAATGAAGGCCAAATACTACAACAAAGATCGGTTCAGGTTTGACCCATTGGGGACAATTCTGAGCCATGTGTCCCAATGGGCTCACTCATAGCATTGAGGACTACTTTTAGAAAGGATCATTGAGTTTGAGCTGTGTGTTACAGGTTGTTGTCTGTGGGTCTCTTTGTCATGTCCCATCATTTTAAGGATGACTTTCTTTACCTCCATGTATTCCAATGTGCCCTCAGGGGTTACAGCATGAAATGCTCTATGCACACATATGAGGTGTGCTGTATAATCAACCCAATGTGCTTCCAACTAAGCTGCATTCTTTTTTTTTTTTAAAACGGGATAATCTCCCTCAGTGCGCTACTACAAAATAGTGGATGGCACATTGGGCTGTTTTTTGGCACTTCAATTACATCACTCAGCTGTACCAGTGCATCTTGGCATTTCTCACTGGTGGCTAAGAAGTGAATCCCTATAATTGCAGAAGTTACAGGAAAGTTTGCCTACCTTTTTATAGTTTCTGGAGTTGCAATTTAAGTGCATGATTGAATTGGTGTTGCCCTTCTGTCAGTTTTCGATGTAGGTTTTCCATGGTGTTGAAAGGCTATCTATCATTCCACTTCTGGAATCAACTGCGAGTTTTTCGTTGAGCCAAGAGATTTGGCCAACAGCTACTTTTTTGTAATTTATTTTTTTATAACTCTTTTTATTGATTCCAGTTATCAACATTATACATATCAAAATTGTTTACCAGGGATGTATTGCTATATACAATTGCAGCATGTTAGTTTCTCTAGCTATACATACAGTAAGCAACTTGTTTGTTACAGTTTACAATTTACTCCGGTCCATCCAGGGAAGGAAGGGGGGGAAGAAGTGGCAGGGCACAGATATCTCCTCTGTATTCATTCCAATTTTCCCAAATTGGCGTAAATTTTTTCGGGCATCCCCTAGAAACCTACACCATTTTTCTGTGAACATACAGCAGTCCATGTTCTTTTTCCATGCACTTACAGTTGGAACCTCTTGCACCCTCCAAAGCCTGGCTATGGTTCTTTTATCAACCATCTGTCCCAAAGTGACCCATTTTCTCTCTTTGCTGTTTAAGTTGGATGGCTCCCAAATATTCAACAAACATCTTTAAGCTTCTAGGGGTAAGCTCGGTCCCAAGGTTTCTTCCATACAATGTAATACTTTTTCCCAATATTGGTTAATGTGGGTGCATTCCCAAAGTATGTGACGGAATGTGCCTTCTTGTTTGCATTGTCGTCTTCAGTGGGTGCCCACCCCATACCCCATCTTTACCAATATTGGTCCGATAAATATATTCTGTGTAGTATTTCTAATTGCACTAATTTTAATCTGCACAAAATAGCGACTTCCTTGTGTGAAGCCAATACCTCTAACCAGTCCTCCTCTTCGAATTCCGTCAAATCGTTTTCCCATTTCCTACAAAGTTGTATGAGTGGGTCAGGGGTATGAACTAATTTACGGTATGTCAATGATATTGCTTTTTTGGGCATATATTCGTCAAGGAGTAGATCCTCCAATGGGGATGCCTCGGGCGGTTTCCCCCACAGGATATTTGCTTGGAGGGCATGTCACACCTGCAGATACCTAAATCGTTCTGTATTTTTCAGTTTATATTCTTGCTGTAGTTGCGAAAAAGCCATCACTTCCCCTCCCTTCCAAAGGTCCCCTACTCAAGACAAACCTATGATGCCCCATTCATGAAATCCCTTCGCTTCCACAGTGTACCCAATTGTTCTGAATCCTATAGAGGGGATAGTGTGAATTTCTTGACCCATCCCAAGCTCATGTGAACAGTATGCCATATCTGGACAGAATTGCTGTGGGCCCAGTTAGGAGCAGCTTTGTGGGGACAACAGCTATTTTGAAAACTTTTATCACATAGTATTTTGTCTTTATTAAACTTCTCCTCTTCACCAGACTTATGTTAGTGTCTTAATACTCTGTGTCTCATTCCAAAGTCTCTTCATTCTCAGTTTATTTCAGAGTACGAAGGTGCAAGGTAAAATCCGGTTGAGGTGGGACTGTTGTTATCCGCTGGTTTCTCGCACCCTGCAGGAAATAAGTTCTAGTCAGTAGCACATCCTCTCAGTCCATCATTGCATTCTTCTTTCATCCCTATCTTACCCTATCATGACCTCTAGCCCCATCTCCCCATTTGCCTCCAAGAAATAAGGTCCATTCAGCAGGACATGCTCCCAGTCCAATGCCTTCTCGCTTACTAACAGGATGTGTCTGCTTATATAGAGGACTTTTCCCAGTCTGCCTATTCTGGACTCCTCCCCTTCTATCCCAGAGTGCTATCTACTTGCTTAGAGAAAGTTATGCTATTGGTGGTAATGTTTTTTAGACTCCACTCCCCCTCCCTTTCTAACTGTCGGCCATGCCCCTCCATAGCATCTCACTTGTTGTTGAGGTAAGAGATGTGAAGGTGTTTTATGGTGAGGCCTCATATGCTGGGTTTATAGTGGCTGTGTATTGCATTTCAAGGGCCAAAGACACATCCAATGGGATCTGGGAAGTATCTTGCTACTTCACTACTATCTATTCACAAGGAAATTTCTTCTCCTGCCTGGTAGTACATCCCAATGTACAAGTGGCATGGTAACAGTATTGTTTATTAGGTTGACTCTTTAGCCTTCCTAAACATGCCTTCAATCCACCAAACAGTCTTGGCGTCCATGTTTGATAGTGATGTATACATTAGACTTCACATAT
Source organism: Lissotriton vulgaris (assembly GCF_964263255.1). Lineage (NCBI taxonomy): Eukaryota > Metazoa > Chordata > Amphibia > Caudata > Salamandridae > Lissotriton > Lissotriton vulgaris. The sequence continues at coordinate 1,918,301,925 of NC_141689.1, read as the reverse complement.
ACTTTCTCTACATCATGTGATCTACTCAACCCATCACAGTTAGCACGTATGACTCATAAAAAAGCGTTGAATTACTCTCTTCTCATATTTCCAACTCAGTGTGTTTGACAGTGTACAGTTAGCAACAATTTTTATCAGACAGACCCTGTGTAAAGTAGAAGGCTGCGGAGTTAACCATGCCGAGTCCAGGATGTTACATGGAAGAATGGTTATGATGAGATGTTGTTCATACCTTGTGAATATAGGAATAGAATTATATGCCCAAGCTTGTGCAGAAACCGTTTTTAATTAGTCATCTGAAATTCTCATTATAACTCTGATTTGTTGATTTTTCTACTACTTTGTTACTCCTTAATTTATTTGAAGATAGTTCACAAATAATGGTGCTGTGTTTTTTTCTTTTTTTGTTATAGGGTGTGGAATCCCTATTTATTAGTGTCTTATATCAGCTCTAAATACATTGCACACATTGCATGTTAATCTTAGAAGGCTATTTAATACTTCCAAAAATAAAAGGAACCACCTTAAATTTGCTTTTTTTCTACTTCATTATCTTACGTGATGGTAGGAATAAGCACCAACTAACTAAGCTGCCAGAGATTCAAAGGTCTTTTCATTCATTCATAAAATCTTTATTTCGGCTATTTGCCATAAAAGAGTACAAAAATAAAGCATATACATGGATAATAATACAATTCATTAAAACGGGCACAATGAATGTTGAAATCCGTTTGTGCTAGAGTGGTACATGGTTTCAGTACAACAGATCTGTAATTGGGTGAACGATATCATACATTGACAGTCATGCACCTGCGCTTAGACCACATAGCTAGTAAGGACTGAGAAACTGCAATTACAATGTGCCTGGTCGTATCGGTTTTTAAAACTCTAAATGCATACATACACTGTACAAACCCAAGTTTGTACATAAAGGTACGAGCCAGTACTTTCTGGATTTGCTGTAAGCTGGGCAAAAAAAAAGAATGTGAAGTTCATCTTTAATGTCACAGCTACACCCAGGACAATTCTTATCTGTTGAAGCTGACCATTTACTGGTAAAGGCTCTTAGGGGCAGAGTACCGTATCTCCATTGCAAATAAAGTTTCCTGGCTACAATAGGATAAATGTCATCCATGAAATCCTCAAACGAATAAGAAATTTTAAATGTTAAAAAAGAATTAATTAAGGTGCCAAAAAGGGGATCAGACTAAACAGCAGTGAGTTTTTTATCCACAAAAATCCTGGTGAGTGCCTTGCGCGAAACCTCTTGGCAACTACTTTCCGGGTCATACCACAGAGCAGGCAAACCCAGTCTTACAAATTCTTGCTTTATGAACATGAGCCAGGGTATTTTTGCTGCACTGTAACAAGATATTATTTCCTTAAGTTCTAGCCTATAGTTCAGCAGCTCTGGCGTTGTCCAGAGCCTACGCCAGAACCTGAGGGGTTTGAGTGCTAACTCATCTTCAATAGGTCTCAACCCCAAGCCAAACCTTAGTGGAAGTAGTGGGGTACTCTGTGGGAGTCAAAAAAACATAAGGGAAGGATCACTTGTGCTGCATAACCAGGGTATGCAGGTAGGTGCGTTGTGTCTCACGAATTAAAAGACCCTCGTGTATTCTGAGTGTTCCTAGCGGTTTATGTTGTCTCCCCGCTTTTTTTACACGTGTGTGCATAATCCTTGGGTCAGTATTTATGCAACCTCCACCTGGAGGATTTACCCTTGGTTAAAACAGTGGTGATCGTGGATAGTGGGGTGATAGGGGAGTGAGTTAAAATATCTGGACAGCCAGAAACATGACTTTATTAGGTCTGGATTCGGGTAGTTCAAGAAGGCGGTTAGATGTGCCGCTCTGGAATAATTAGGAATTCAAGCGCACTGTAGAGTGAGTATTAAAACGGTCAACATGTTTCAGCCTTGTTGCCTATGCTGGTTCAATTAAGCATTAAGTTTGAGGCGTGGGCGGCACTGGGTACTGGAGCTCTGAATCGCATGCACGTACCTGGTGAAATGCGTTTTTGCACTTCTTCGGGTCAGGGGCAGGGAGTGCCTTTCTGACGAAAGATAGGGAATTTTAGTATTTAGGGTAGAGTCTGTTTTTCTTGTTCATCCGTCAGGGTTTTATTGGTGAGGTTTACAATGAGGTTGTTGGCCCCGATCCTGTTTTGGCTCTGGTTATGCTTCTTGTCTGAACCTGTCTGGTTTGGTCGGACCAAGTTACTCCTCAAACTTAATGCTTAATTGAAATTTAACGCTCTATCAAAGCACACCCATAGCCACGATATATATCACGGCACACTCACCCAGGCGTGACACAGTATGCATTTAGCCACTTTAGTTCGCGGTACCCTCATCTAAGTAACCACCGCGACTCACGCCAAACAAATGTACTTTTGGACACAGAATAGTCATCTGCAAGTATACGCGAAGGATCGATTTTTGAACAAACAACAGGGCGCACTCAATAACCCAGTCTTCCCTACCACCTTCACGAGCACCTGTAAGGAGCCACTTAGACAACCATTTGAGGCTCGACAAGCATAGCTCACAATTATTCACTTCACGAGGCTTCATGAGAGTAAGACACCATTTTTTCGCCAGCATGCTACCACTATCACCAGGCATGAGAATGAGAGAGTTGACACCTACCTTCAGTGTGAACCTGTGCTAAAAGTATTGCCATTTTAAAGCTGTTTAAAATCCAACAGATTTTAACTTTGTTGACTATTTGTACATATATGTTGTGTCTTCTATCCCCCTCTCCTACCCTATTCTTGTTGTGTATGTAAAATTCTCTCCTACAGGTACAATGCTACCGTGGACTGTAAACAGGTCATATTTTTCATTTACTTTCACTTCACCTTCCCCATTTTTGCACTGGTCCTGAAGAAAGCCCACCGACCTACATAGGCAACAAGGCTGAAACATGTTGACCATTGTAATACTCACTCTACAGTGTGCTTGAATTCCTAATTATTCCAGAGGGGCACATCTAACCGCCTTCTTGAACTACCCAAATCCAGACCTAATAAAGTCATGTATCTGGCTGTCCGGGTATTTTAATTCACTCCCCCATCACCCCACTATCCACGATCACTACTGTTTTAACCAAGGGTAAATCCTCCAGGTGGAGGTTGAATAAATAATGACCCAAGGATTATGCACACACGTGTAAAAAAGCGGGGAGACAACATATACCGCTATGAACACTCAGAATACACGTGTATGAGGGTCTTTTAATTTGTGAGACACAACGCACCTACCTGCATAGCCTGGTTATGCAGGACAAGTGATCCTTCCCTTATGATTTTTTGAGTACCTAAAGGAGACTTAACGGATCAGTACTCTACCACCCCCCGTTTGATTTCTTGTTGCTCTGTGGGAGTGCCACCAGCTGTCTTATAAATTTGTTTTCTGTTTTGGGAATTTCAGGCCTACAGGAATGTCCCTACAACTCCCCTCATAGAGGATTGCAGCCCTCGCCTTGGTTTTATAAATCTCCAGAGGGGGACTCACAGGTTTAAATGTAGATAAATTAGAAAGCTTTAGTATTCCCCCCGCGAGCTGGGCCACTTTCATTTGTGACTTTATTTGCTGGGGGCCCCATGACAGATATTCATTAAGGGTCACCCTGAGATATTCAAAAGTTGTCACCCTTTCTAATCTGACTGGGCCTAAACTAAGACTCGGGCGGGTAGCTGCAGGTGGGTTGAAGATCATGAATTTTGTTTTGTCAGCATTTATCTCCAAACCCCGACTTCTGCAAAAATCCTCAAAGCCGTCCAATATGCGCTGTATCCCCATAGGGGACTTAGAAAGTAGCAGGGTGTCGTCTGCAAACATGATCGCCGGCACCCTGCTACCTGCCAACCTTGGCGCATCATTGTAAAGGACACCATCTAGGCGTGCAATTACACTGTTGACGTAGAGGCAAAAGAGGGTAGGTGCCAGTACACACCCTGCCTTACCCACTTGCCAACGGGGAACCTGGGTGACAGCGCCCTATTCCTCCCACATCTAACCTGCGCAAAGTTCCCCTCATGTAGCCTCACCAAGAGGGTTAGGAGTTCGGGCGGAACACCCAATTCTTGGAGCACCTTCCACAGTTTCCACCGAGGCACTAAATCAAAAGCGGACCGGAGGTCCACAAACCCCATATAGAGGCTGCCACCCTCTATCTTCACCGTTTTCCAATACAATAGTATTAGGCGAAAAATTTGGTCCATGGTGGAAGTGTTCCTTCTAAACCCCGCTTGATATGGGCTAAGAACTGCGTGCTCCTCCATCCAGTCCTGTAAACGGTCTAGGATGAGCCACGCAAAATGTTTTTGCTGGACATCAATGAGGATAATGGGCCTGTAGTTAACCGGGGGCAGTGGAGAGCCCTTCTTGAATATTGGGACATCTCTGCTCCCATCCAAGTACAGGGAACTGCCATGCCCCTCAGGACTGCATTAAAAATTATTTTAAGGTATGGACCCCAAATCCTAGGTTGATGTCTGAAGAGGTCTCCCGGGAGTTTATCGAGACCCGGGGCTTTTCCCACTGCGAGTTTGCCTATTGCATTACATACTTCCTCTATGGTAAATTCTAGCTCATCATGGTGGTCAGTTGAAAATGGGGCAACCAGAATATTTTCTGCACCTTGTTCTAGACAATATAGGGCCTTGAAGTGTTCTTCCCAAACTTTTGCATCTATAGTTGGTTCAATAGCCGATTTTGGTTCTCCACAACCTATATTGACTATTGACCAAAATCTCTGTGCATCCCTTAAATTTAGGGCACTAATTAGGCTAGTCCACTTTTCCAGATCCCACTCTTGCTTTGCATATTTCATTACTTCCTTATACTGTACTCTCCTAGCTCAAATTTGGGGTTTATTACTGCCAAGCTTTAGAGCCTGGACCAGCTCGGACTTAGCCGTTCTGCATGCAGCATTATACCAGGAGGATACAGGCGCCCTTTTTCTCCTTTTGGCGCCTGGGGATTAAGAACCTCAGCTAGATTTGAAACTAAGTCCATATACAGAGCCTGCATTTTTTCATTAAAATCAGGAGGCAGGGTTGGGTATAAACAGGGGGACAATTACATTATAAACATTACAAAATTTGTCCGGGTTTGCCACTATTTTTTCCCACCTCACCCTACGTCTATCATTTGTTAATATTGTCCTGTCTTGTGGTGCCTCCAAGTCTACCGTAACATTTCCACCTAGCCCAGGCAAGGCCATCTCCAGACTTAGAGCGTTGTGATCTCTCTCCACTTTAGTGTTTACCTTGAAGTCAATGACCTTCGACCAGAGCCGTGTCTCGACCATAATGTAGTCTAGGCACGACTCCTGTCCTAATTTATTAAAAGTAGTCCTTGCTGGTATATCCGAGGGGGTGCGGCCATTACAGGCCCTAATAGAATGGTTTAGAGTTAGGGTCGTGATCCTGATTGCTAGAGGGGACCATGTCTTGGGCGATGGAGATTGACTTGGAGGTATGGCCCAGTGATCATCCTCCGCCATAAGGGCGCTTTAATTCATCCTCAGTAGGGGCTCGTAATGACAGTCACCCCCAACCAGGAGGTGAGTGTCACTTGTGAGAGTGTGCAAGAAGAGCGACAACACATCAATGATGCCTGACTCACTGGCTATGCTTACAGGTCGTGAGTAAACATTCACAATAGCAATCTTAAAAGAATTTGGCCACTTCAGGACTACGCACTGAACATTGTCCGAGTGGGTGGTCAAAGTCTCAGCCATGCAGCCCAGGTGCAGACCGACCCAGGTGGTAGGATCTCCTGACGGTCGCCCCTCCCCCCCAGTGGGCAGGTACATGGAATGCGGCATATCCCACTCGGAGTTGTTCGCGCCCAGGTCTCTTGGAAGAGACAGATGTCATTCTTATCCACAAAGGATCCCCACTCTGGGCAAGCCAGTTTATTGGGTAAGCATGCAAGGTTCCAAGATAATATTGTCACTGGTCTCAATGTAATAGCATTGGTGCCAATGACACCACTCCCCATTAGGACATCTTCACTTGGGCGAACCAGAAAGGGCTCCAAAATACCACTTGTCACGGTTCTCAAAAGTTGGTCATCACTATTAGCTGTAATAGTACCACGAGTAGACAAATGGGGACCCGGGGAATCACAAGACAGTTGGCTACTGGTTGGCTCCATGCCTCCCTCAAAGTGCGCAATTCTCCTACTTTGGGAGGTCCCATTAGTTTCAGCCCGGGTGTGCTGCAGTCAATCGACCATTTCCAAACCACTGTACCTATTTTGAGTGCATATATGGCTAGATGCATGTGGTTGCACGTTCCATCCCCTATCCACCCTGCCCACACATCGATGCTCTACTAGAGTCCAATCACATTCCGTATCTAATAGATGGGGTGGGGGATAAAAATATGACATTGGGAGGGGTTGGATGCTTAACCCATGGCTATGGTGCCTCCAGTTACAAATATGCTCCACTGTCTGTGGGTCCCTAAAATTTACCAACAGACAATCACCATTTATGGTTTTTGGCCTGTACCCCACCCAATACAACCTACGCACCATCAAAATGTTGCTAGTGATGTGACAGAGAGAGGTCTATTTCTGTTGAGCCAGTCAGAGACTTTATTTTTTAGGTACATAAATGATTCCCTACTGGGATTGCTTATTTCGGGGCCCCCAGTCAAAACTACCAGATACCGGCTTGATTCTGGTGGCAGATCAATTCTGAATTCCCCAGAAGAGCCCGCTTCGAGTAAGTCCCAACGGCCTTGTTTTGATTTTGCAACATTGACCCTGTTGGAGTATTGTCAAGTGAGGCCGCAGGTACGGATGGTTTTACAATAGGAACGTTAAGAGTAGGTGGTACTAGTGGAGTAATTGGTTTATGAATTGCAATCTCCCCTGTGCGGTCTTCAATTGTGCATTACCCAGAGACAACACATTTGACTTTATAATGTCCGCAGTTTCCAATATTACTTTCTCGATCTTGGTAAGCCGCTGCTCAATCTGGGTAAGTCTATCTTCAAGTGGTTTAAAAGATGACCTTAGTAGGGCGCCCAGTTTTGCAAGGAGAGGATCCTCTGATACCACTATGGCGCCAGTGGAATTTGCCGCTCCTAGAGTAGTTACAATCAGTAGTGTTGGGCCATTTTTCTCCGTAGGGTTCGAAACCTCTGTGCCCTGGCATTTAAGTGTTGTATCATTAATGCTGGTACATTTAGCAAGTTTGGGCTTTCTGCCTCAAGCGGCAGCAGCAGCCCCCGCTTCCTCTTGCATATCGCCCCCTCACGTCTCCTCCGGAATTGTCGGGTATTTGGTCTTTCAGGGGAAATAGCCGTGGTTGATACTATAGTAGTCTCTATTGCTGCTGATAGTTGGAACTGATCAGCTGAAGAGGTGTGGCCCTGAGCCTGAGAAATTGGTGGGCTGTGAACGATAACAGGAACGTCAGTGATAGTTGCTCGCAGTATGGGTTCTGGTGTGCGAGCATTTGCGAAGTGACCCAAGGAAGATCTTTTTGCTAGGGCCAGATCTTCAGTAACCCGGTGCTCCATTAAAATTATCCCCTGGTGAAAAACTGAATTGGCTCTGATAATGAAGTTGTCCAGCGTCCCTGTTAAATGTCCACTAGAGGTCGCTGCCTAACTCCTACTTTCACGCGCTGACATGTTAATAATACGAATAGTCAACCAGGCAAGTACTTACAGTTGAGCACAGTGGTAGGATTGTAAAATGCACCAAATGAAAGAGGGGTGGCCTGGTCCGGTCTCCTCCGGACTACAACAGGCTTAAACGGGCCCGCCCTTGGCCCTGGCTTCACCCGGCGTTCGCCCGAGGTGATTTAAATATACTGGTAGGTGGTAGGCGGGAAGAGGAACCAGCTGTGGCAGATTGTAGGGCTGTTGGCCCTCGCAGACCCGCTAGATGCTCCTACGTTTGCAGGCAGAAAGAACAGCAAGTCCCCACTGCTGCGAGCGGCCCCAAAGATTTCAGAGCGCTCTATAGAGCAAAGCATTTGCGGTTACATACATCATACAAAAACAACACAAATATCTTATTAATATAAAAGGTAACTTTGTCTGGCCACACCTTAAGGGGAGTATGTTGCAAAAGAGTTACCTATAGTCTGTCCGGTGTCTGACCGCTGGTATCTGGGTTTGGCTCGCACTGGCAGTCACGCATAGAGAAACTCTAAGGGAAGATAGTATTGCAGCTATCTGCTCTCTTGGAAGCAATTCCCATTGCAGCAGTGACTCATACCTACTTGGCCCCTTAACTGGTCATTTTCAGCTGTAATCTGATTTTTTCCAAGGGAGAACATACCAAAAATGGGGCAGCAGTAGCCTTCTCTAAATGAACAGAGAGCCATAAAGGAGGCTCCAGGCACATGTTAATTGCTCCTTGCCGGAAACTGTGACCTGTTTGTTTTCACGGCTATTGCAAAAGACATCTAGGCTTTTGATTTTGTCAATGCATTTTAATGGAATGGATAGTGGTAATGCTTAGTCCATAACTTTTGGTATTCCTCAGAAGGTTAGAATCTAGAAATCTTTAGAAGTTGTGTAAGCAGTCCTTCCACTTTAGCCCAAACTCAGTGCTGGAATGTATCATGAATGGTTCAGGTGCTTCAAGATTTGGTACTGAGCCTTTCGTTATTGGCTTTCAGTCGATATGATGACTTATTTGGAGCCTTGTAAGTTTTCCTCTTTGTATTTTGTTAATCTATTTACTTATGTCTGTGAGCTGTTTTAAACACGGCATACAATGTTGGGTGCTGTTAATATGGCGGCTACAATTCAAAACATTTCTCACCTGACCCTGACATGGTGCTGACTTGTTATAGTCATCAGAGTTAAACACTTAAATAGTCGTGCCAGTCCACCCACTCTTGTCTCCTGGTGATAAGGCACCGTCCTCCTGTGCTATGCTTCCCTTGTGCTGCCATTTCAGTGATGCGGTACAAAAGGGGGTGGTGATGGACGGAGCATCTGAACCAATCAAACACTCACACCCAGTCAACAGATCTGGGTTTAATCCATCACCATTCTTTAGCCCACTCTGCCACCCCAGTTCAGACATGGCCATATGCAAATCAGTCTGACCCTGTGCCTCATGTGAACAGTCCTGTGGTCCTGCGCTTCGGGTTTGTGGCCATTGTGACCTTTTCCTCTGGGCTTGTTTTCTGTAATGGGGAACTTACAGGTTGCTGTGTTGACTTCTTGTCTTGTTCCTGGCAGTAATGGTGTTTGGCTCCCACCTTTTGTCACAGTTGTTAAATCTTCTGAAGAGGCATGTGCATACATGCCAACATTTTAGATGCCAACATTTTAGAGCAGGCAAGTGGGAGATGTAAAAAAATATAGTCTGGAGAATGTATTTTCCCCACTTACTCTTATTGATGCAGAGGCAATCTACCTGAATCAGGTCAATTGGTGTGCATGGTAGCAGACAATCAGTATTTAATTTTTGGCAGTTCAATAATCTACGGCTACCCACTTGTAACTGGGTACCTAGGGTTGCACCTGCCCCAAGCCCCCCACAATATGCTCTGAGACAGTATATGTTGACCGTCCTGCCTCCATCTGCAGCGGTCGCTCCCACCACGCTCCATCGCTTTATCACCAAGCCTCCTGCGGTATCGTAGCTTGTGCCTGCGCTTGCCTGTACTTGTAATCCAGCCAATCGCTAGCGCTACTGTGCCTGCGCTTGAATAGTAATACTGTTGTCAGTGCTAGTATTGTATTATCGCTTTGTGCGCTTGCATTGTCAAAACGTTACGCTAGTTGCATATTTGCTGGCTTCTTTGTAAATTAATCAGATCACATCTGCCTGACTGTACCGGTGACTCTGCCCACCCCAACCCCGTTGTCCTTGCTTCCGCTTTGACTGCCATCTTGTTGTTGTTGTGCCGTCCCAGCCTGCAGCTCCACCCCACATCCCGCCTCCCAGCTGACCATCCCTCCCACAATAGAGTTTAGGATCGCATCCCCCAAGGAAGCGCTGTGACCGTCCAGCCTCCATCTGCAGTGGTAGCTCCCACCACGCTCCATCGCTTTATCACCAAGCCTCCTGCGGTATCGTAGCTTGTGCCTGCGCTTGCCTGTACTTGTAATCCAGCCAATCACGAGCGCTACTGTGCCTGCGCTTGAATAGTAATATTGTTGTCAGCGCTAGTATTGTATTATCGTTTTGTGCGCTTGCATTGTCAAAACGTTACGCTAGTTGCATATTTGCTGGATTCTTTATAAATTAATCAGATCACATCTGCCTGACTGTACCGGCGACTCTGCCCACCCCAACCCCGTTGTCCTTGCTTCCGCTTTGACTGCCATCTTGTTGTTGTTGTGCCGTCCCAGCCTGCAGCTCCACCCCGCATCCCGCCTCCCAGCTGACCATCCCTCGCCCCGCCACCTCCACTATCTACTTATGGTAGAGCAAAAGACGCGCAGCGTTCACGCGCAGCGATCGCGCCCCAGTCGCGCCGCAGGTGCGCCAAAGGTAAGCCCGTCTATGCCCGTCGGCGTCAAGCCCGCGCCCTGCGCCAGACCCCCTGGCCCCCACTCCACCCTCTTAGCCCTAAACCCCGGTCGACTCCCCAACTGCGCCCAAGCCGCTCCTGGACACACCCATGGACCCTTCACATGCAACTCCTGCAAGTATGACGGCACCAAGACCAACTCCTCATCCACTATCACCAAACAGAGATCTGACACCAACCACCTAAAATGCATCCTGCTCAACACCCGCTCGGTCCACAGACACGCCATCGACCTTTGGAATCTACTAGACACCATCTCTCCGGACGTCGCCTTCCTAACAGAAACATGGATGAACGCCTCCTCAGCCCCAGACATCACCATTGCCATCCCGGAAGGCTACAAGATCATCCGAAAAGACAGCACCAACCAAACAGGAGGAGGCATCGCTATCGTCCATAAGAATTCCATCCGCATCTCAACCAGCTCAGACGTCAACCTCGCTAGCGCCGAACACCTTCACTTCCAGATCCACACCGACCCCAAGACCACACTCAGAGGCACCCTCCTCTACAGGCCACCAGGACCCCGTGCACAATTCAGTGAAGACATCACTGATTTTATTACCCCACACGCCCTCCCCTCCGAGGACTACATTCTATTGGGAGACCTCAATTTTCACCTGGAAAAAAGCAACGACAGCAACACCACCACCCTTCTGGACAATCTCGCCAACCTTGGACTCAAACAACTTGTTATTACCCCCACTCACTCCGCAGGACACACACTCGACCCTATCTTCACCTCCAGCAAACATATCTCCTTCAGTCACACCACAGTTCTCCATTGGACGGACCACAGCTGCGTTCACTTTATCTACAAAAAGACCACAACCCACAACCATCCTCAACCCACTCTGCGAAGAAACTGGAACAAAATCACCATCGACCAGATCTCCTCATCGCTTCTTCAAAACCCCCCTGCCCACTCTTCGAACCCCAACCAAGCAGCCATTAACCTCACTCAATGGCTAACCAACAGCGCCGACAACCTAGCACCTCTGAAAAAATGTCAAATCAAACTAGGCAGCATAAACGCCCCCTGGTTCAACGATGATCTTAAGAAATCCAAGGAACTCTGTCGCTCCCTTGAGAAGGCCTGGAAAAAAGACCCAAACACCAGCACCAGGGACGCCTTCAAAAACGCCACCCGCATACACCACCAACTGATCCGGACTGCCAAGAAAGCCGCTTTCAAAGACCGACTAGACAACAACGCCCACAACAGCAAGGAATTATTCAACATCGTCAAAGAGTTTACCAACCCCACTGCCAGCTCCAACGACATCACTCCTTCTCAAGCCCTTTGCGACTCCCTAGCTTCGTTCTTCCACGACAAAATCGCAGACATCCACAACAGCTTTGACAACCAACCCGGAGACCAACCCACCCAACCTTCTGCCGTACCTTCACCCCCCCTTGAACATCCTTAATGACTGGAACCCAATCTCCACTGAGGACACCATCCGCCTGATGAACTCCATCCACTCAGGATCCCCCACAGACCCATGCCCTCACCACATCTTCAACAAAGCAGATTCCATCATAGCACCACAACTCCGAGACGTCATCAACTGCTCCCTCAACTCCGCCACCTTCCCGGAAAGCTGGAAACACGCCGAACTCAGCGCCCTTCTGAAAAAACCCACAGCTGACCCCACCAAACTCAAAAACTACCGCCCCATCTCGCTCCTTCCATTCCCGGCCAAAGTTATCGAGAAAGCTGTCAACAACCAGCTCGCCGCCTTCCTCGAAACCAACAAATCCCTCGACTCCTCACAGACCGGCTTCCGAGCCAAACACAGCACTGAGACCGCACTCATCGCAGCAACAGACGACATTCGAACTCTACTGGACAATGGAGACACAGTCGCCCACATCCTCCTCGACCTCTCTGCAGCCTTCGACACAGTCTGTCATAGCACCCTGTTACAACGCCTCAGAAACATCGGAATCCAAGGAAAAGCATTTGAATGGATCACCTCGTTCCTTGCCGGAAGAACTCAGAGAGTCCGCCTCCCACCGTTCAAGTCAGAGGCCACTGAAGTCATTTGCGGCGTGCCACAAGGATCTTCACTCAGCCCCACCCTCTTCAACGTATATATGAGCCCCCTCGCGACCATCGCACGCCAACACAACCTCAACATCATCTCCTACGCTGATGACACTCAACTGATCCTCTCACTCACCAAAGACCCTAACACCGCCAAAACCAACCTACATGAAGGAACGAAAGAAGTAGCCGATTGGATGAAGCACAGCCGTCTGAAACTGAATTCAGACAAAACAGAAGTCCTTATCTTAGGCACCTCCCCCTCCGCCTGGGACGACTCTTGGTGGCCAGAGGCCCTTGGAAAAGCACCCATCCCGACGGACCACGCACGGAACCTGGGCGTCATCCTGGACTCCTCACTCTCGATGACCAGACAAGTCAACGCCGTTTCATCATCTTGCTTCAACATTCTTCGCATGCTCAAAAAAACATTTCGCTGGATCCCCACCGAAACTAGAAAAACGGTCACCCACGCACTGGTTACAAGCCGCCTGGACTACGGAAACACCCTATACGCCGGTACCACCGCAAAACTTCAGAAAAAACTCCAACGCATCCAGAATGCATCAGCCAGACTCATACTAGACATCCCGCGTAAAGACCACATTTCAGGTCACCTGAAAAACATCCACTGGCTCCCCGTCAATAAGAGGATAACATTCCGCCTCCTAACCCACGCACACAAAGCACTTTACGAACTTGGACCCGAATGCCTCAACACACGACTTTCCTTCTACACCCCCTCCCGCCAGCTACGCTCTTCCAACCAAGCCCTTGCTGCTGTACCTCGCATCAACAAAACCACCATGGGAGGAAGATCCTTCTCCTACCTGGCGGCTAAAACCTGGAACTCACTTCCCATTCACCTTCGCCTCACTCAGAACCACCTAGCATTCAGAAAGCAACTTAAAACCTGGATATTCGACAAGTAATTCCCCACCCTTCTTCAAGCGCCTTGAGACCCTCTGGGTATGTAGCGCGCTATATAAATTAACTGAATTGAATTGAATTGAATTGAGGCATGCACTGCCCTCATGCAAGCAGCGACCCTTTATTTATCCCCTTGCGCCCAGCCATTGGGGTGTTCCACGTTACTCTCTGCATTATGGGGCAGGGCGGCTCACTACATTCATATAAACACAGATGTTGAAAATGAATAAAAAGACAAAAGAATAGAGGGTAAAGAGAACGTGATAAAAGCTAGAGTCAGGCACATAATAAAGAACAACACCAATTTGGTACTTCAGAGTGGCCTATCAACCTCTCCTTTGACTTGAACTGTGGTACTGCAAACAAAGTCACAGTGTCTTTGGCTGATTTGAGGATTCTCTCTTAGATGGTAGGGGTAACCCTGTGTCCCCCCGTTCACTCTTGGGGTTGTCAGCCGGGCATCCTCGCTTCCACTTTCACTCACAGACCATTCACCTCTTGGGCTTGGGGCCATCACCAAAGGATACTCCTAGCTCCAGGATGGGCCTAGCATCGGTGTAGCAGTGCTCAAGCTGTAGATATGGTGCCCAATCCAGATGTTCTGTCTCACTGTCCAACCTCTCCCTCTCCCTGAACCCAGACACATTTCTGAGGCCTTCATTACATGCCCTCCTCACCTTCACCAAGGTGCCCTTCATCCGCCCCACTTCCCAGGCCTCCCGCTCAAAAGGCATGCAGAACTTCCACCCAAGGTGGTGATCCTAGATGACCACAGCATTGTCAATCTGCAGAGTAAGGCATACTACTCTCCGGTCCTGACTAGCTCTCTCATTGTGCACTGTGCATCGCTGATGGCCCACCTGTTCGTCTAGGACCAAGGGGATCCGGAAGGCAACACATCTTGGACAGCCCGTTTCATTACCAGGACACTAGGAGCAAACCCAGCGGTGCTATGAGGCATGTTATGTTATGTTATGTTAAATTTAGCTTATAAAGCGCACGTACGCCCGTAGGCTTCATGGCGCTGTAGGAAGTTTTCAGAAGCACAACACAACAACAGGAGGACAACTTAGAACATCTAAGGATAGGCTTCCCTAAAAAGCCAGGTCTTAAAGGCTAGTCTAAAGGCTAGAATATCCTCGTGTGACCTTAAAGAAGCTGGCAAGGAGTTCCAGAGGGAGGCAGCAAGAAAATGAAAGGAGCTGCCGCCCTGACGTTGTTTCCTAACAACCGGCACCGTGAGCAAGCTTTTGTGACCAGAACGGAGGTTGCGGGAGGGGATGTATCTGGCAAGCAAGTTGATGATAAATTTGGGGCCCTTGCCTTGTAATGCCCTAAAGATAATGCAGCCGGTTTTAAAAGCCGCCCTCTGGGCTACCGGCAGCCAATGCAGATCTGCCAGGCCTGGCCTGATGGACTGCCATTTAGGAAGCCCACAGATCAGCCTGGCCGCCTGATTTTGAACCAGCTGCAGCCTCTTGAGCTGCCCGGCTGGAAGGCCCAAATATAAACTATTTGAGTAGTCCAGCCTAGACAGCACAAGGGCGATGGTCACCTGTATCAGGGCAGAATGAGTTAGGAAATGGGCAATCTTTCTAATCTTGCGCAGCTGAAAGAAGCATGCGGAAACAACTGACCCTACCTGACTTTTCAAGGAGAGGTCTTCACTAAAGGTGACTCCAAGGCTCTTGACCGTGCGGGATTTGGAGGGGGGATTTCCCATCTCCGGAGGCCAAAATTGAGGTCCCCAGCTGAGTTCGCTCTTCCCAGGCAAGATCAGTTCAGTCTTGCCTGGGTTAAGTTTTAGGTGGTTAAGGCCCATCCATCTCTGGATATGAGCCATGACCTCCCTAAACTCAGTGACAGCATCCGGCGACCCCAGGGGGAAAATCAATTGCAGATCATCTGCGTAGTTAAAGATCCACACTTTGAATTTCCTCAAGGAGTACAAGAGGGGATGCAAGTATAAATTAAATAAAAGGGGAGACAGGGAAGAGCCCTGAGGGACACCACAGTCGTTCTTAATTCTAGGGGCTGTGAAGGTGCCCAGTCTCACTGCTTGAGTTCGGTCAGACAAAAATGATTCCACCCAGCTCAGGGCAGTACCTCTGAGGCCTGCCTGCTCGACACGGCCGACCAAAATAGTGTGGTCGACCGTGTCGAATGCAGCAGACAGTTCAAGAAGCACCAGTGCCTGGTGGACGTCCCTGTCTGCGTTACACCGAAGTGTATTTTGGACTGCCAGGGTTACCGTCTCGGTCGAATGGCCTGGACGGAACCCAGCTTGATTTGGCTCCAGAAACCCAGTGGTTTCCACAAAGTTGGAAAGGCAATTGGAGACGTGAGCCTCCAATATCTTGGATAAGAACGGCAACAGGGATATGGGACGATAATTTGATGAGTCCCGGGGGTCCAGACCTGGTTTTTTTATTAGAGGGATTAGCAGGGCGTGTTTAAAGCCAGTAGGTACCCTGCCCTGGGTCAGTGATTTGTTTAGTAGGGGTAGGATACCCTGAGGGATAGTCTGACCGATTTCCGAGAAGATGTGGGGGGGGGCAGATGTCATTAGGGGATCCGGACTTTACCCTCGTCAAAAGTGAAGAAAAAGTTTTACCATCAATGGCCGGGAAGGCATCTAGTACAGAGGGATTATAAAAGACGTCATCCAAAGGAAGTGACGTTGGGGAACTGGCAATGCTCGATTTAATAGTGACAATCTTTTCTCTGAAAAAATTATTCAGGGAATCACATAGCTTCTGCGTAGGAGCTATTGAAGGGGCTGTCCTGTCGTTGTCACAGAGTTCATTGACTATATTAAAAATATCTTTGGACTTGTTAGATGAAGATAAAATTTTTGTGGAAAAGTAGTTAAGTTTGTGTTGACTTAAAATTTTTTGATATTTTTTCCTAGTGACGCAAAAAGTTTCCCTATCCTGTGAGGAGTAGGTGGCTCTCCACTGTCTTTCTTTCTGTCGAACCCCTAATTTAAGTGCTCTAAGTTCCTGGGTGAACCATTTGTGGGCATCATTGCCTCTAATGTTAGAAAAGTATACAGAGGGGGCGAACAGATCTGCTGCTGCTGCATCTGCTGGTATGCCCTTTGAAACTGGTATCAGCTGCAATCAGGATTATCACCTCTGTCCACTCCGATTCTCAGGGCGTTATGGAGAGTTCTTATGAAACGCCGCACTTTCCCATTGGCTTGTGGCCACAGAGGGGGGATGCGCAGGTGCCTGATGTTGACTCGGTGTAAATGTCCTTTGAATTCCTGGCTTTGGAAAGGAGGACCATTGTTGGTTCTAATCTCTTCTGGCAATCCCAACATAACAAATATTTTCTCTAGTGCAGGTTTTACATACTCAATAGCCATTGAACGTATCACTTCTACAGCCAGGAATTTTGAATAGCAGTCCATCACAAAAAGCATTGTTTGGCTGTCCGGAAAACTACCAAAGTCCATGCAGATGGCTGTCCATGGCTGTTGTGGGGGCTTTTTCCATGAATACAGGTGCCACTGGAGATTCCCCTCCTGTAATAATGTAATAATGACAGACTTTGACGGTCTCTTCAACTAGCCAATCCATGCCCAGGAACTACACCTTACTTCTCAAACGGGCTTTAGTTTTGGCTACTCCCTGATGACTTTGGTGTGCTAGGTCCACAGCCCTCACCCACAGACTCTAGGGAATTACTATTTGGTGATCCCTCAATATCAGGCCATCTTCATTCTCACTTAGTTAATTTCTGCAGCACCATAGATATGTCTGTGCTTCCTGTTATTCTGGTGTCAATCCCTCGGTCCCATCAAGGAACTTTCTCCACTTATGTTCCTTTAATACTCTCCTCACTTTTCTCAAACTGGCATCTTCCTTGGTGTGCTCAGTTATCTCTGCCGGCGTGAGTGCCCTGGGAGAGACAGTGGCTGTGACCATTTTCACAAATTGTTCCATGCCTTCGTTTTCTTCATTATCCTTGCTATCTTTACCTCACAACAGATGCCTTGACCGGTAATCCACCAGATTGTTAGACCCGAGTTGGTAAACAAGTGTTGCTGTAACTGAATGAACCATCTTTCGATTCTTGGTGGATTATTGTGAACATTTCCTTCAAATAAGGGCACCAGAGGCTTATGGTCTGTGGCAACCTTAAATTGTTTTCAGCACAAATATGTGGAAGTATTTGCAGGCCTATCGAATGGCAAGCGCCTCTCTTTCAATCTGGGCTTAGCGGTGCTCCACAACTATCAATGCGCGGCTTGCATATACAATGGAGACCCACTCAACTTCCTGTTTCATCTGTAGCAGCAGATCCCCCAGTCACCCATGCACCTACTATCAGCTTGTTTTTCCGTGTCAGATCAAAGTACAAGGCAATGCCGGTCCCATGAACCCTGCACGACTGTCCGCTAGTTTCTGGGCCCCTTGCCAGTATCAGGATATCATGAGGTTTATCCCTGTATGGCGAAGTATTAGGTTCTGCAGACTGGTCGTCTTGCAGCCCTGATCAGTTGGTCCTGGATTTCGTCTTGTCATCCTTGATGTGAGTGTGACAACAGGCCAGTAGCGGCTGGTGGAATTTGAAACTGTTGGGGCGTATGCAGAATGAATCAACATATGCGAGCGCAGCGAGCAACCCCGAACGCAAAGCAGGGGTTTCGGGGGGGTTCTTCCTCTGTGAAGAAATTTTTTGAAAATTGGCATCTTTTTGGTGCGATTTTCAGCACTATTTAAGTGATAAATTAACTAAAAATTCAGTTCTTCTAGGCATTCATAACATAAAACTTATACAATATTTCAGAGAATATCTGGGTTGCCAAGCAAGTCTGACTTCTGAAGAGGACTAGGGTACTAAGTAAGACTGCTTTGGCTCTACCCTTTCCAATAGAAAAGACTAGTTAGCGATGTGAACAAGTTCAGTGGACAAACCTAGGGTCTAGGGAGAGACCCTCTCCTGAGAAAGAAATGTAAAAAAGATTTGCAAATGGTGCATTTTAAACCAAATGAATGCAGTGTTAAAGCAAGGCTTATTAAGCAGTGGGAACGTATAGTCTTGAACTATTAAACACATTAAAAACTGCCCCGTATATTCTTGCATTAATTTGTTCAACAGTTACTGTAATATGTAAATTGTTCTGCATGACAACTTTTGCACTTTAAAATATATGCTTGCCCAGTGTCTTGCAATGCATGCAGCATTAACATTGGAAAATATGCTCTAACCAGACTTCGGGTAGCACCCACAGCTGTTGGCTGTAACCAGTCATATAGAAATATGTGCAGATGAGCGAGTTGAGGGAGCCCATCACGTGTTCTTTTACAATAATATCACAAAAATGCTCCACCGTGCCTTTTATTTCATTAGAAATACCCTTAGCACCAGAAATCTCTAACCTTTATGTGTTATTGATCTGGAGCACAAAGCGGACCTTTCCATATTGTTTTAATTCATTGTTTTCTTCTTATGCTATCAGATTATCGCCCGGACACAGCTGTAATCACTATCCCTTGCTCTAACAAAATGCAGTGCTTTCAGTGAACAACTACTGTCCTGTACTCAGCACCTGCACTTCTCTAATTTGGAAGGGAGACTGCCTGCACATCTCAGCAGTGCTGCAATACATTTAATGGGAGAGTACCGGCACTTTTCAGGAGCAAACAGTTACTAAATAGTGGGTACCTGCAACTCTTTATTTATTTTTAAAGCACTGGAAAAAAGTATTTTAGGAACCATGTAGAAAATTATATAACACCTAAAATATACTCTCCTGTCTTCTTAGGTGGTTAGGGTTACTCTCCCTATGAAACAATGTTTCTCCGTGGTATTAGTCCTGGAGTGGGATAATTTTGTACACGTATTTCCACATTTTTTGCTAGAGGGTCTATGTCACAAAATTTCAGTGATAAAGTGCAGTATTAGAGAATTACTGAAATCAGTGGTAATGCCCTGGGTGTGCAGCAGTTCAGTCCCTGCACATTTCTGCCATTACAGTAGATTTCTAGATGGTTCAAGAGTGCATTGCCACAGTTACACCTGTGCTACATCACAGTTTAAGCAGCCTCTGCCATACATCCATTATACTAAAGCAGTTCTTACGTAGCCTAAATTGTACTCAATCCCTACATTAAATTGAATCGAAAGATTTCCTATTTCATACTCCATTTGCCTAACATTTATGCATAGGTACAGAGAAATACACAACAAGAGCAAAACTCTGGTCTTTCCACTCAACATCAAAACCCTAACCAGAGAACCAACATAACCCACACTCTTCCATTCATAGCACTCCCAGGCAGCAGCTTGTTTCCAGTCTGTAAATGTACCTTTGCCCTCTTCAGAGGTTTCAAGTGCCCTATAATCACACCTACAATCCAATTCAATACTATAATTAGAAAAATGTCAGTTAGTAAAAATAATTTTTCGAAGTAAACCTTTTTTTTGCGCAGGAGACATAACCTTATGAGAAGGAATATACAGCAATAAACCAATACTGAATTGACAAGCGATGTCGAATAATACATTGTATTTGAAACAGGTGATAGGTTGTGGGTTAGATGAATTTAAAACTCGAAAGTGGTGGAGTCGCCAGAAGATGGCTGATGATGGGGTGCCTAGAGGCTGCATTCGAAATGTGTAATATCTCGAAAGAAGAACTACACGTGGTAAGTATATGTAGTATCTTTATTTGTAGACGGAGCGCCGGGGATATACAACTGATCACTTTGAAACGGTCGGCGCCAATGAACTAAAATGGCCGCCTTCCGTTTCCGTTTACCGTGTTTCCTGTTCCGCCTAGCGGAACACTAGTGCGCTAACGCAAGCGCGTTACCACATATCTCCCCCCTTTACTCACAGTGAATCAACAATAAAAGTTCTTACTTCCAGTCCATGTTAAAGTCTTTGAACCTCTCAGGGGTCTTCACTTCTCTTCCCACTCTGGTTCTCACCTTCATCGTTCCCTCTCTGCGCTCCTGTTCCATGCTCTCTTTACCTGGAGTACCACTCTTGTCTGTCATGTCCTTGTCTCTCTCTCCCTTCCTTTTGCTCCTCTGTCCTTCTCGCTCTCCTGCGCCATTGTCATTCTCGGCTACCTCCTGCTGTCCTTCTTCTACGTTCACATTTCTTCCTCTGCTACTTTCTTCTTCTCCATCTTCTTCGACATTCTCTGGACCATCTTCCACATCACATTCCTCTTTGATTGTCCTGCTGCACTTAGCCATCCTGTCCTGCGACCATATCTTTCCGTCGCTCAGCAAGGCCAATCGGTCGTACGGCTCCAAAACTTGTAATGGCGGCGAGAACTTGCTCTCACCATTCTTCTTGTGGACTGCTAGTTTGACTCTTACCCAGTCCCCTTTCTCTAGCTCTGCTCTCTTCACTTTGTGGTTCTTATTGAAGTGTGTCGTATAGATCTCCTGTGCTCTTTCCAGGTTCCTTTTTACCACTGCCGGAGACCATCTGCTCTGTATCACCAACTTCCTCCACGCCTGATTGTCCTTGGTGAACGCTTCTCTCCCCCTCAAAACCTTGAAAGGGCTGTACCCGGTACTGCCCGGTGTGATCCTGTATGCCCAGACCATCTTTTCCAGCTCCTTCTCCCAATCTAAACCGTTGTTGATGGCGGCTTGGATGGTTCCCATGATCACGCGGTTAAACCGCTCCACTTGGCCATTACCCGCGGGATGGTAGATGGGTGGGTGCTTCACTTCTATCCCATTCCTTTCGGTGAAGGTTGTCCATTTTGTTGAAGTGAACTGAGGACCATTATCGCTAATGATGATCTTCGGAATACCTTCTCTTAGGAATGTGGACTGTAGGAAGTTCACCACCGCCTCCGTGTCCATGTTTTCTCTTACTTCAATTTCTGGCCATTTGGAGAATTTGTCCACCAGAGCTACCACGTATTTCTGAATCCCTGCTTTGTTTAGGACTGGTCCTAAAATGTCCACTGATAGCATTTCCCACGGTCCATCCGGTATGGGGAATTTCCCCAGGGGTGGTCTGATTAGATTTTGAGATTTGTCTGCTTTGGCACACGATTCGCACTGTCTCACGTGCCTTTCAACCTGCGCATTGACGGCCGGCCACCAGTAGGCTTGCCTGGCAAGGGCTTTGGTCTTGGTGATGCCCTGATGCCCTTCATGCAGTAAGACCATCAGATGTTCCAGTACGCCTTTGGGTGGTATCACTTTGTCTCCTCTCAACAGGAAGACGGAGTCCTCGGCCAGTGATAGTTCCTCTCTGACCTCCCAGTACCTTCGGAGCTCTTCTCTTAGGTGTCTCTTCTCCGGCCATCCGTGGACGACATACCCCTTGATGGCTTCCAGGTCGACATCCTCTTTGTATGCTTCCTCCCACTCTTGCATACTAATCACTTTCTCTGCCTCTTGGATCATGGCAACCACATACCTGCCCATTCCTGTTCTTCTTGGTCACTCTCGGCTTCCATGGCTGCTGCCCTGCTGAGGAAGTCCGCCACTTTGTTTTGTGGCCCAGGGATGTGTTCCACATCGTAGAGAAAGTCTAACAGGCGCAGAGTCATTTTTGCGATCCTAGGTGTGGCATGCGCATGGCCACTCGAAGTCAACACTCGGACTAAGGGTTTGTGATCCGTTTTTACTAAGAATCACGCTCCCCACAGGTACTGGCGGAATCTCTCCATGGCCCACACCACTGCCAGCATCTCTTTCTCCACCACGCTGAACTTCTCTTCGTTGGGGGCTAGGGATCTGGATGCGAAGCTGACAGTGTGTATCTCTCCCTTCTCAGTTTGTTGCATTAAGACTGCCCCCAGCCCTCGGTCACTTGCGTCCGTCATGAGGATTGACTCTGCCTGGGGATCGAATCCCTTGAGTGGGATGGTGGTACTCATCTCCTTCTTTAATGTTTCAAACTCTTCTTGTTCTGCCTGACCCCACTGGAATCTGTTCCTCTCTTTGAGCAGCTGTCGTAGGTGGTGCGTCTTGGAAGCAAATTGTGGCACGAACTTGCTGTAGTATTCGGCCATTCCCAAGAATGACCGAACGTCCTCCTTCTTGCACGGGGTGGGTGCATCTTGAATGGCCTTCATGTTGGCGGTTTTGGGCCTGATCCCTTCTTCACTTATTTCGTGGCCTAAATAAGTGACCGAATTCACTCCCAATCTGCATTTCGACCATTCTGCTGTCAGTCCGTTGTCCTGTAGGATCTTGAATACTTTGTGGAGCTTTTCATTGTGGTCGTGCATGGACTTCCCCATTACTAGGATTTCATCCTGAAAGAATTGAACGTCGACCACTCCTCTCAGCAAATTGTGCATCATCTTTTGGAAGACTGCGGCTGCCGAAGCTAGGCCAAATGGCACCCTTAAGAATTCATAACAACCAAATGGTGTGATGAAGGAGGTGAGGTGTGTACAGGAGGGGTGCAGCTTGACCTGGTGGTAGGCCGACGACAGGTCCACTGTTGAAAACCATTTGATGTTTTTGGTCTTCTACAACATCTCGTTTATGCGTGGCAGGGGAAACTTGTCAACAAGTATATTTTTGTTCAATTCCCTCAGGTCCACACATAGTCTGACTTTGCCATTGGGTTTTTGAGCTACCACCAAAGGAGAAAGCCACTCTGCACTTTCTATGGCTCTGATCACCCCTTCTTTCTCGAGTCTGTCCAGCTCTTGTTGTACTGCCTCTCTGCTCCTGAACGGGATGTTCCTCACTTTGTGCACCACTGGCGTTGCTCCTTCCTTTAGCTTGATTAGGTGCTTGTATCTCGCCAGCTCCCCGATTTGGCCATTAAACACTCTTGGGTACGCCCTCTTCCATGACTCCACATCGTCTCTTTTCTCCATGTCCATAAGCAGGATTTTCTCGATCCCTCCTGGATTCAGCTGGATTCCTAAGGCACCCTGGTCTCTCCAGCTCAGGACTGAGGGGCCTTTCTCCGCTACGTACAGTTTGCACACAGCTTGGCGGTCCCTGAACTCGAACGACAGGGGACAGTACCCCAACATTGGCATCTTCTGCCCGGTGTATGTGACAGGACGCAAATCCATGGGACGTAGTCTCTCTCCGTGAGTGGACGCAAATTTGTCTTCCCATACCTTCCTTTGAATTATTGAGATGGGAGCTCCACTATCCACTATCATTTCCAACGGTATACCTCCGATGTGCATGTCTAATCGGGGCTTGTCATTTCTCGAGTCGTCCATCTCCAATACCTGGACATCTATGTACAGGATTTCCTCTTGGTCATCAGTTTCTTCAGATTCGTTGGTATCGTCTTGCTGTTCTCGGTCAACGAACTTCACTGTTGCCCCTTTCGGTTTCCGGCGACATACTTTCTCGTAATGGCCAAATATTCCACAATACGAGCACTTTGCTCGGAACGCCGAGCATCCCTTGTCATTACCCAGATGGTTGGCACTGCCACATCTGTAGCAGCTCAGACGTCCTCCCTTATTCCCTCTCTGGTCTGTGGGATTGGTGGACTTCTGCCTTCTGCCATCCTGTTTTTTCTGTGGCTCCTTTTGCCTGGGGCGTTCCCCCCTCTGTTGTGTCGATATCTGGCACACCGACTGCGTACCTCCTGTTTCTTTCTTAGCTGCTTGGGCACAGCGTTTTGATAGTTCAGCTTTCTTTACCATGGCCCAAATTTCTTTGAGTGGGGCATCTTCGTTTACCCATAGCTTCTCCTGGACATGGGAGCTCGACGTGTGCATGATAATCTGGTCTCGGATGAGATCGTCGTGTAGTGCGCCGAATTTGCATGAGATGGCGAGTTTCTGCAGGGCAACGACATATTCATCTACAGTTTCGCTGCTCTTTTGCTTCCTTTGGAAAAAATTGTAATGGTCAATCGCGACACACACCACGGGTCGGAAGTGTGCGTCTAGGTCAGCAATGGTGTGGCTGAAAACATCCGTGTCTGCGGCATCTCTCTCCACTTTCACGATGGTGTCGTAGATTCTGATCCCCTCCGGGCCTAGGTTGTGTAGCAAGATTTTTTTTCTTCTTTTGCTGGAGTATGGAGCGCCTGCCTCCTCCTCTAAAGCGTCGAGGTAGTTGAGGAAATACCTCTTCCAGTCCTCCCATAGCCTCTCCGGTTCCCCTGGATTGGTTAGGAACGGTACGAGTTGCGTGAGGGACGACGATTGCACCGCCATTCTGCCTGCTCTGTTCCTGGTGGGTTGGACAGAAACCGTCTTCCCTTGGGGACTGCCTGGAGCGTTATGCTTGGTCGGGTCCCCTTCTTCAGGGTCGCTCTCGCTATCTTCTCCTAGTTGCGCGTGGGAAGGGGTAGGTATTGTCTGCGCTCCTGCCCCTCCTACTGCATGCACGTCTGCTGTCTCTTCAGGGCGAGTGGTGGATGACTCCCCTCTGCCCTCTCTCTGTTCCGCCAGCTTGCTTGGCTGGTCTTTTTCTCCCTGGGCGATGCTCCCCACTGCCCCTTGGTTCGCCTCCTGTTAGCGCGGGCTCTATCGCTATGCTCGCTCGCTCGAGCTTCTGTGGTGCTCGGTGCCCTGAGCGCTTGCAGGCCTACCTCCACTGCCTGATTTTTCTGTGTGCTTCAGGCCGGGGTGCGCTCCTTGTTTTGCCAGGTGTAGCCCTCTGCCACGCTCCGTCTTGGTGTATTACACTTTGGTTGCCAGCACGCTCGATTGCTTGACCTCGAGTGCTCTTCTGCAATCTTCCTGGGGTTCTGCATTAAAGCTGAAGCCTCGTCGCCATTGTAATATCTCGAAAGAAGAACTACACGTGGTAAGTATATGTAGTATCTGTGAGAAGTTGGCCTGGTATATAATGCTCACTAATTCTTAGTGATCACTTTGTACCATGCCAAGCAACCCTTATGATGATGGTTGTAATTCAACCTTGTAGACCAGTTATCCTAGTGGTAACGTGGACAAAGCAGTCTTAGGCTAAACTCTGAAAGGCATGTGAAGCCAGCTGTTATACCATACACAACCCCCTTGAATACCAAATGAAAGGGACACCACACAGATATATATTGAACATATATATTGATTTATTAACTATAAAAATCCCCTGGACTCTTTATGAGCACAGAAGCACAAGTGTTAAATCACAAGACAGTTTAAAATACACAAAAGTTGCACAATATGGATGAGCCCTAGGGGCCACCTAAACCATATACTAAGAAAGTGGTATAAGAGATACCAGGAGGAAAGTGAAGAGGCCTAGGGCCTTGGGAATCGCTGGAGCTATTCGAGACTGGCAATGACTAAGTCGGGAAAGGCCCACGGGACTCGGGTGCAGTGTTCAAAGTGCACGCACTTTTCAATACAAAGTCTATGGTGCGTAAAAAGCACAAAGTTAGAAAGTTAGGAACCTTCCGAGTGACCTACGGAGCTGAAACTTAAAACACAGGCCCTTGGGATGTGTACCAGTGCAGGAGCACCGGCGGAGCTGAGTTACCTCACCCACAGGAAGCGGGTGCACAGGGTCGAAGTTGTGTCGGGTTTCGTCACGCTGGTCGATGGTGCTTGGAGCTGAAGATGCTGCAGGCGGCTCGATGAGAAGAGTTCCGGTGGATCCAAGGGTGGATCTGAAGATGTGAAGACCTGAAAGCAGAGGGGACAGTGTTCAAAGTCACTAGCCAGTGACTACCGTGGAACCAGATTGGAACCAGGCGATGTCGGGTGCAAACAGGCATTGTCGGGTAGTTTCTTTCTGCAGCCACGTGGATACCCGGGGTTGAGGACGTCCAGGAGTCGGTCACGAGCTGTCCCACGTAGGCTTCTCGCTGTTGGCGGTGTCGGCGACCTGATCCGAGCAAACAGGCCTTGGCAAATGCAAGCCACGCAGAAGATGAAAGATGCTGTTCACTCGGACCAGCAAGGTCAGAGCGGGTGCTCCTTTTCACAGGAGCTTGGGTAGGTCTGGAGCAACCAGACCTGCTGTGTAAATCTTCGGGTTCGTCGCCAAGATGGCCGCTGACCACGTGGCTAGTGGCCGGGATGGCGCGTCGAGTGGCACAGTGCAAAAGGGCCCCACGCAGATCGTGGAGATGCTGGAGGGCTGCTCTTCGGTGCAAGGGCTGCTCGGTGGTGGGGGTTCTCAATCCCCAAAGCACAACGTCGAGGATGCCTCGGAAGCTGCGCAGTCAGCTTTTCGAGTGTCTTTCAAGAGGTCCGGTCCCACGTCACTCGGTGCCTCCACGGGTCCCTTCTTTGCAGGGACTGTGGATCGGGCTCTGAGAGGTCTGGGAGTCTGGTTCTTGTCGGGCTCTGGGCTTGGTCTCCGGCGGGAGGCGGCGGCAAAGCAGACGTCGAGTTGCTGGTTGGTACCTGTGTTCACAGGGTGGCCACTCCTAGGCCACAAGGGAGATTCTCTTCAGTCTTCTGTGCAGCAGAATGTCGAAGTCCAGTCTTCTTCTTGTTTAAAGTTGATTTCAGGATGATCTGCTGTGCAATGGCACTGCTCCCCCTCTTATTCCCAAACTGGGGGTGGATCACCTACTAGGTCCCTCCCCTATGGGTGGGACCAGGAAGGGGGGTGGTTACACCCCCTCTCCTTTGTCCAGCTCCTCGCCAGGACTGGGGCTGGAAAGCCCCAGAACCGGTTTGGGCTGGCTTATGCACAGGGACACCTTGTGTGCCCCAGGCATGTCTCAATCTATTCAGCCCTGTCCTACCCAATACACAAAACCCTGTCTGGGGTGGTGCTCGCACCTCCCCAGGCAGGAAACCCTTTGTCCAGGCCCTCCTCGCTGGAAGGACTCCCAGCAGCAGGAGGTCAGACATGTGTCTGTGGTGGCAGCATCCATTTTGTGATGCTAAGGCTCTGTTTAACTTTAACCAGGGTTAAGGCTACACACATGTCGTGTCCCTCTAGAAGGGTGGAATGCTATCCCCGTCGCCAGAACTGGCGAGGGGATAGTATTCCAATTCGTATGACACCTTACTCGACATGTTTGTAAAGCCAAACCAAAGATAGCATATAGCCGCGAGGATTATAATGCACTTAAGAGTATATGGTATGGCAATATCCCGGAACAGCTTAGGGAGTGGTTCCCGACAGCTGCAGACAGGCTCAGCTCATGCTAGAGCACCATCTCACATATTTCCAAGCACTCTGCCTCCAGGATTGAGGAGGCCTTCCATAGGAGTGGCTGATAGGAACATATGTGTCCAGTTTAGGGTTAGGCACAGGCATACTGTACCTAAGTAAGAGGTGATTACACCAACTTACCCCAGCTGAGTGATCAGCCAGTTGTGTCAAATATGGAGGCCAGGCCAGGGGTGGCACAATACATGCTGCAGCCCCTGGCAGGCCTTGGCTACACCTATGCCCTGGGTACCTATGGTACACTGTTACAGGGGCCTATAAGGTGAACCAATTCCAATTGTGTTATGCACCTAAGGTACATGGAGTCCATTTTAAGGAGAGAGCAATCAGCCTGGGCCCTGAATAGCAGGATCCCAGGCCAACTAAGTCAAAAACCAGCTAAACACCAGGCAAAATGTTTGGGGGTAACCATAGTCAGATATCCACCTTCCTACATAACCCCCCCCCCCCCAAACGAAAGGAGATAAGGCTATCCTTGACCAGGTAAGCCTATATTGCCTAAGTGGCCATATAAGGAAGTACCAGCTCTGGCTTGGTAACCCCCTGTCTCATGGTCCACTAAGCAATCCCTCACCCTAAGGGTATCTGAGGGTCTCCACCATAGGGAATCTCTACCTGTGGTGTGTCTTTGCAAAGTCAAAGGCTGGTGTTGAGATGGAGTACTGAAGTGAGTTTCCTCTGTAGGGCTCAGCTTCCTCCAATCACTCTCCACCATGTGTGCCTTTCTTTCTCTGACTGAGTTGCACTGTGCTCTCAGGGTCAACCTCTGGCTACCTAAAGCTGGAGGCTGGGTCCCTCTGTTTGGCTTACTGGAGGGACAGGTCAGGTTTGGGCCCTTAGGGTCCCAGGTTTGGCTGTGCCCAACAATATCCATCTGGGGGAGGTCCCTAACTACTTTTAAGGGGGATCCCTCAGGAGTTTTTAAAGCTTGCACCTCACTAGGGCTACTAGTTTCGGTGCCCCTAATCTGCTGATGGGGGTGCTTTATTTGACAGGGGGCCCTTTGGGTCTCACTGTCCTTCTTGTCCTCTGCAGCCCTGGGCTGAGTAAGGCAAGGTAGAGAGGGGCAGGTTACCTGCTCCAGACTGGGTCCCTCCTGAGAAGGGTCCACTGCCATCAGAGGCTCTGTCAGGCCAGGCCTAACAACCTCTGGGACAGTTCCTTCATCAGGGGTAAGATCAGTTCCCTGAGGAGGCTGACCCTTTCCTAAAGTCTGGTGGGAGGGAGATTTCTCTTCCTCCTCAATGCTCTCTGTTTGGGTGGAGTGATCCATCATTTCAGGCTTCACTACCCAGGTATCGGTTTGAGTTTGGGCTGTGGCCATCACAGCCCCACCAACCTTTTCAGGAGGAGACTCAGTTTGGGTATGGGCTGTTACTAGTACAGCCCTGCTACTCTTTCCAGGAGGGAAGTTATCTAAAGATGGGGCTGAGGTTTGCTCAGCCCTCCCAACCTTTTCAGGAAGGACATCTTGAATTGGGGCTGTAGCCATTACAGCCCCACTAACCTTTCCATGGAGATTTACCATTCTAGAATGGGTTTGCTGTTCAACCTCAGCCCAGGCTGAGATTTCCAAATCATTACCCAGTAGGCAATCTACAGGCAAGTTTGCTGACACTGCCACTCTCTTTGGGCCAGTGACACCTCCCCAGCTAAGATTGACTACTGCCATGGGATGATTGGATTCTATGCCATCAATGTTTGTCACCTGATATTTGGCATCAGGTAAAAGTTGCCTTGAGGGGACTAGACATTCAGCCACCATGGTGATGCTAGCCCCTGTGTCTCTGAAGGCCTCAACTTTCAAGCCATTGATGAGGGGCTCCTGTCTATACTTGCTCAAAGTGTTTGGGCAAGCTGTGAAATTGGCAAACCCCATGCCAGTCTCATAGACAAGAGTATCTGAGTTAGGGGACCTGGATAGGCCAGGGTCCACCTGTCCTCCAAAAGTAAACCCACCCAAATTCTTGGGGGTGCTCCCACCACCTGGGGGACCACTGCTAACAGTGACAGGAGGTGTTGGAGCCTTACCTGGAGGTATATTCTCCTTATTGCCATTCTTGGGACAACAGCTATCTGTTTTGTAATGCCCCACCTGTTTACAGGTATGACAATAAGGCTTTTTCTGGGATGTAGAAGTGTCTTGGGACCCACCCCCATTCTTGGAGTTTTGGGGCCCTGGGGAAGTCTTTTCCTTACTTTTATCCCCACCCTTCTCTTGAGGCTTGGTAGTCTCTTTCTTTTGGTCACCACCCTGGTTCTTAGGCCTGATCCTGGTTCTGACCCATTTGTCTGCCCTCCTACCCAATTCTTGTGGGGAGGTCAGATCAGAGTCAACCAGGTGCTGATGTAGAAGCTGATTTTGACAATTACTTAAGATTTGCTCTCTCATAATTAAATTATACAATCCTGTATAGTCAGTAACCTTACTTCCCAGCAACCAGCCCTCCAGAGCCTTAGTGGCACACTCAACAAATTCAGACCAGTCCTGAGTCTGTGTCTTCTGGGTGTCTCTGAACATTAACCTGTACTGTTCAGTGGTTAAGCCCAACCCATCAATCAGAACACTCTTCAGGACCATGTAGTTTCTAGAATCCTCATCACTAACTGTGAGGAGTCTGTCTCTGCCTCTACCTTCAAAGGAGAGCCACAAGATTGCTGCCCACTGCTCCTCAGGGATCTGCTGTACCATGCAGGCTCTCTCAAGTGCAGTCATCCATTTGTGGATATCATCCCCAGCTTTGTGGGGGGGCACAATCTTACTCAGGTTTCTTGTATCAAAGGACCTGTCTTTATCCATCTGGATATTGCTGCCACCAGTGGATCCTAATCCACTCTCTCTAGGCTGTCTTGCTCTAGCAAGTTTCTCCTTGGCCAGGGCAACCTCTAACTCTTGCCTCTGGATCCTAAGCTCAGCCTCTCTCATCTTGGCCTCATGTTCCCTTCTCTGAGGGCTAGTCATCTCCTTCCTGGAGTGACCATGAGAGCCTCTAGAGACATGGGAGGTATTGGATTCATCTGAGTGATTCCTCCTCCTCCTATGCCCCTGGTTAAGTCCACCTGGGGGTCTGAATGGGTTGTTACCAGATTCATTCCCAAGTTGGCTTAAGTTAGCCTGGTTCAGTCTACTGACCAGCACCTGACTATCTCTGTCATCATCTGACTCACTGCTTTCCACCTCCTCCTCTTCCTCTTCCTCTTCATCTACCTGAGGAGCTCCAGTGGTGGAGGCTTCCTCATCTACCAGGATGATAGGGGCAGGGGTGTCTACAGTGTCATCCTCTGAAGGATGGCCTCCTTCAGCATCCCCTGTGGGGTTTGCTTTAGAGGTCTTTAGAGCCTCAGACTGATCCAAGAGCTCTCTTAGGTGGTCTGTAGTAGGGGAAGGCCCTGTCTTCAGACCCCTTAAGACACAAAGCTGTCTTAATTCCTTAAAGGGAAAAATAGCAAATTTGGATGGTGCCCTTGGAGGGTCACTCTCAACAGGAGTAAGTCCACTGGACCCCTCTGCTCCAGACATTGCTCTAGTGTGGGTGGATGTGTTGCAATCTACCTACACTGGTGTTTACCTACTAAACCTATCTAGTAGTTGTAGCTAGGGTGTGCTACTCCCTTTGCTCTACAACAACTAAGTTCAGTAGAACTTAAGTATACTAGTCTTGTTTTATATGTACCTAGCAGGTACCTGTATGATCTTTCAAATGATAATCTCAAAGATTGTAATGGTAAAACAACAGCAAGCTCAGATCCCAATCCGCTGCTCACCAATGTGAGAAGTT
The DNA here is from genome assembly GCF_964263255.1 of Lissotriton vulgaris. NCBI lineage: Eukaryota > Metazoa > Chordata > Amphibia > Caudata > Salamandridae > Lissotriton > Lissotriton vulgaris. The sequence goes on along the minus strand of NC_141689.1, from coordinate 1,918,270,571 downwards.
GGCCTGGTATATAATGCTCACTAATTCTTAGTGATCACTTTGTACCATGCCAAGCAACCCTTATGATGATGGTTGTAATTCAACCTTGTAGACCAGTTATCCTAGTGGTAACGTGGACAAAGCAGTCTTAGGCTAAACTCTGAAAGGCATGTGAAGCCAGCTGTTATACCATACACAACCCCCTTGAATACCAAATGAAAGGGACACCACACAGATATATATGGAAAATATATATTGATTTATTAACTATAAAAATCCCCTGGACTCTTTATGAGCACAGAAGCACAAGTGTTAAATCACAAGACAGTTTAAAATACACAAAAGTTGCACAATATGGATGAGCCCTAGGGGCCACCTAAACCATATACTAAGAAAGTGGTATAAGAGATACCAGGAGGAAAGTGAAGAGGCCTAGGGCCTTGGGAATCGCTGGAGCTATTCGAGACTGGCAATGACTAAGTCGGGAAAGGCCCACGGGACTCGGGTGCAGTGTTCAAAGTGCACGCACTTTTCAATACAAAGTCTATGGTGCGTAAAAAGCACAAAGTTAGAAAGTTAGGAACCTTCCGAGTGACCTACGGAGCTGAAACTTAAAACACAGGCCCTTGGGATGTGTACCAGTGCAGGAGCACCGGCGGAGCTGAGTTACCTCACCCACAGGAAGCGGGTGCACAGGGTCGAAGTTGTGTCGGGTTTCGTCACGCTGGTCGATGGTGCTTGGAGCTGAAGATGCTGCAGGCGGCTCGATGAGAAGAGTTCCGGTGGATCCAAGGGTGGATCTGAAGATGTGAAGACCTGAAAGCAGAGGGGACAGTGTTCAAAGTCACTAGCCAGTGACTACCGTGGAACCAGATTGGAACCAGGCGATGTCGGGTGCAAACAGGCGTTGTCGGGTAGTTTCTTTCTGCAGCCACGTGGATACCCGGGGTCGAGGACGTCCAGGAGTCGGTCACGAGCTGTCCCACGTAGGCTTCTCACTGTTGGCGGTGTCGGCGACCTGATCGGAGCAAACAGGCCTTGGCAAATGCAAGCCACGCAGAAGATGAAAGATGCTGTTCACTCGGACCAGCAAGGTCAGAGCGGGTGCTCCTTTTCACAGGAGCTTGGGTAGGTCTGGAGCAACCAGACCTGCTGTGTAAATCTTCGGGTTCGTCGCCAAGATGGCCGCTGACCGCGTGGCTAGTGGCCGGGATGGCGCGTCAAGTGGCACAGTGCAAAAGGGCCCCACGCAGATCGTGGAGATGCTGGAGGGCTGCTCTTCGGTGCAAGGGCTGCTCGGTGGTGGGGGTTCTCAATCCCCAAAGCACAACGTCGAGGATGCCTCGGAAGCTGCGCAGTCAGCTTTTCGAGTGTCTTTCAAGAGGTCCGGTCCCACGTCACTCGGTGCCTCCACGGGTCCCTTCTTTGCAGGGACTGTGGATCGGGCTCTGAGAGGTCTGGGAGTCTGGTTCTTGTCGGGCTCTGGGCTCGGTCTCCGGCGGGAGGCGGCGGCAAAGCAGACGTCGAGTTGCTGGTTGGTACCTGTGTTCACAGGGTGGTCACTCCTAGGCCACAAGGGAGATTCTCTTCAGTCTTCTGTGCAGCAGAATGTCGAAGTCCAGTCTTCTTCTTGTTTAAAGTTGATTTCAGGATGATCTGCTGTGCAATGGCACTGCTCCCCCTCTTATTCCCAAACTGGGGGTGGATCACCTACTAGGTCCCTCCCCTATGGGTGGGACCAGGAAGGGGGGTGGTTACACCCCCTCTCCTTTGTCCAGCTCCTCGCCAGGACTGGGGCTGGAAAGCCCCAGAACCGGTTTGGGCTGGCTTATGCACAGGGACACCTTGTGTGCCCCAGGCATGTCTCAATCTATTCAGCCCTGTCCTACCCAATACACAAAACCCTGTCTGGGGTGGTGCTCGCACCTCCCCAGGCAGGAAACCCTTTGTCCAGGCCCTCCTCGCTGGAAGGACTCCCAGCAGCAGGAGGTCAGACATGTGTCTGTGGTGGCAGCATCCATTTTGTGATGCTGAGGCTCTGTTTAACTTTAACCAGGGTTAAGGCTACACACATGTTGTGTCCCTCTAGAAGGGTGGAATGCTATCCCCGTCGCCAGAACTGGCGAGGGGATAGTATTCCAATTCGTATGACACCTTACTCGACATGTTTTGATAAAGCCAAACCAAAGATAGCATATAGCCGCGAGGATTATAATGCACTTAAGAGTATATGGTATGGCAATATCCCGGAACAGCTTAGGGAGTGGTTCCCGACAGCTGCAGACAGGCTCAGCTCATGCTAGAGCACCATCTCACATATTTCCAAGCACTCTGCCTCCAGGATTGATGAGGCCTTCCATAGGAGTGGCTGATAGGAACATATGTGTCCAGTTTAGGGTTAGGCACAGGCATACTGTACCTAAGTAAGAGGTGATTACACCAACTTACCCCAGCTGAGTGATCAGCCAGTTGTGTCAAATATGGAGGCCAGGCCAGGGGTGGCACAATACATGCTGCAGCCCCTGGCAGGCCTTGGCTACACCTATGCCCTGGGTACCTATGGTACACTGTTACAGGGGCCTATAAGGTGAACCAATTCCAATTGTGTTATGCACCTAAGGTACATGGAGTCCATTTTAAGGAGAGAGCAATCAGCCTGGGCCCTGAATAGCAGGATCCCAGGCCAACTAAGTCAAAAACCAGCTAAACACCAGGCAAAATGTTTGGGGGTAACCATAGTCAGATATCCACCTTCCTACATAACCCCCCCCCCCCAAACGAAAGGAGATAAGGCTATCCTTGACCAGGTAAGCCTATATTGCCTAAGTGGCCATATAAGGAAGTACCAGCTCTGGCTTGGTAACCCCCTGTCTCATGGTCCACTAAGCAATCCCTCACCCTAAGGGTATCTGAGGGTCTCCACCATAGGGAATCTCTACCTGTGGTGTGTCTTTGCAAAGTCAAAGGCTGGTGTTGAGATGGAGTACTGAAGTGAGTTTCCTCTGTAGGGCTCAGCTTCCTCCAATCACTCTCCACCATGTGTGCCTTTCTTTCTCTGACTGAGTTGCACTGTGCTCTCAGGGTCAACCTCTGGCTACCTAAAGCTGGAGGCTGGGTCCCTCTGTTTGGCTTACTGGAGGGACAGGTCAGGTTTGGGCCCTTAGGGTCCCAGGTTTGGCTGTGCCCAACAATATCCATCTGGGGGAGGTCCCTAACTACTTTTAAGGGGGATCCCTCAGGAGTTTTTAAAGCTTGCACCTCACTAGGGCTACTAGTTTCGGTGCCCCTAATCTGCTGATGGGGGTGCTTTATTTGACAGGGGGCCCTTTGGGTCTCACTGTCCTTCTTGTCCTCTGCAGCCCTGGGCTGAGTAAGGCAAGGTAGAGAGGGGCAGGTTACCTGCTCCAGACTGGGTCCCTCCTGAGAAGGGTCCACTGCCATCAGAGGCTCTGTCAGGCCAGGCCTAACAACCTCTGGGACAGTTCCTTCATCAGGGGTAAGATCAGTTCCCTGAGGAGGCTGACCCTTTCCTAAAGTCTGGTGGGAGGGAGATTTCTCTTCCTCCTCAATGCTCTCTGTTTGGGTGGAGTGATCCATCATTTCAGGCTTCACTACCCAGGTATCGGTTTGAGTTTGGGCTGTGGCCATCACAGCCCCACCAACCTTTTCAGGAGGAGACTCAGTTTGGGTATGGGCTGTTACTAGTACAGCCCTGCTACTCTTTCCAGGAGGGAAGTTATCTAAAGATGGGGCTGAGGTTTGCTCAGCCCTCCCAACCTTTTCAGGAAGGACATCTTGAATTGGGGCTGTAGCCATTACAGCCCCACTAACCTTTCCATGGAGATTTACCATTCTAGAATGGGTTTGCTGTTCAACCTCAGCCCAGGCTGAGATTTCCAAATCATTACCCAGTAGGCAATCTACAGGCAAGTTTGCTGACACTGCCACTCTCTTTGGGCCAGTGACACCTCCCCAGCTAAGATTGACTACTGCCATGGGATGATTGGATTCTATGCCATCAATGTTTGTCACCTGATATTTGGCATCAGGTAAAAGTTGCCTTGAGGGGACTAGACATTCAGCCACCATGGTGATGCTAGCCCCTGTGTCTCTGAAGGCCTCAACTTTCAAGCCATTGATGAGGGGCTCCTGTCTATACTTGCTCAAAGTGTTTGGGCAAGCTGTGAAATTGGCAAACCCCATGCCAGTCTCATAGACAAGAGTATCTGAGTTAGGGGACCTGGATAGGCCAGGGTCCACCTGTCCTCCAAAAGTAAACCCACCCAAATTCTTGGGGGTGCTCCCACCACCTGGGGGACCACTGCTAACAGTGACAGGAGGTGTTGGAGCCTTACCTGGAGGTATATTCTCCTTATTGCCATTCTTGGGACAACAGCTATCTGTTTTGTAATGCCCCACCTGTTTACAGGTATGACAATAAGGCTTTTTCTGGGATGTAGAAGTGTCTTGGGACCCACCCCCATTCTTGGAGTTTTGGGGCCCTGGGGAAGTCTTTTCCTTACTTTTATCCCCACCCTTCTCTTGAGGCTTGGTAGTCTCTTTCTTTTGGTCACCACCCTGGTTCTTAGGCCTGATCCTGGTTCTGACCCATTTGTCTGCCCTCCTACCCAATTCTTGTGGGGAGGTCAGATCAGAGTCAACCAGGTGCTGATGTAGAAGCTGATTTTGACAATTACTTAAGATTTGCTCTCTCATAATTAAATTATACAATCCTGTATAGTCAGTAACCTTACTTCCCAGCAACCAGCCCTCCAGAGCCTTAGTGGCACACTCAACAAATTCAGACCAGTCCTGAGTCTGTGTCTTCTGGGTGTCTCTGAACATTAACCTGTACTGTTCAGTGGTTAAGCCCAACCCATCAATCAGAACACTCTTCAGGACCATGTAGTTTCTAGAATCCTCATCACTAACTGTGAGGAGTCTGTCTCTGCCTCTACCTTCAAAGGAGAGCCACAAGATTGCTGCCCACTGCTCCTCAGGGATCTGCTGTACCATGCAGGCTCTCTCAAGTGCAGTCATCCATTTGTGGATATCATCCCCAGCTTTGTGGGGGGGCACAATCTTACTCAGGTTTCTTGTATCAAAGGACCTGTCTTTATCCATCTGGATATTGCTGCCACCAGTGGATCCTAATCCACTCTCTCTAGGCTGTCTTGCTCTAGCAAGTTTCTCCTTGGCCAGGGCAACCTCTAACTCTTGCCTCTGGATCCTAAGCTCAGCCTCTCTCATCTTGGCCTCATGTTCCCTTCTCTGAGGGCTAGTCATCTCCTTCCTGGAGTGACCATGAGAGCCTCTAGAGACATGGGAGGTATTGGATTCATCTGAGTGATTCCTCCTCCTCCTATGCCCCTGGTTAAGTCCACCTGGGGGTCTGAATGGGTTGTTACCAGATTCATTCCCAAGTTGGCTTAAGTTAGCCTGGTTCAGTCTACTGACCAGCACCTGACTATCTCTGTCATCATCTGACTCACTGCTTTCCACCTCCTCCTCTTCCTCTTCCTCTTCATCTACCTGAGGAGCTCCAGTGGTGGAGGCTTCCTCATCTACCAGGATGATAGGGGCAGGGGTGTCTACAGTGTCATCCTCTGAAGGATGGCCTCCTTCAGCATCCCCTGTGGGGTTTGCTTTAGAGGTCTTTAGAGCCTCAGACTGATCCAAGAGCTCTCTTAGGTGGTCTGTAGTAGGGGAAGGCCCTGTCTTCAGACCCCTTAAGACACAAAGCTGTCTTAATTCCTTAAAGGGAAAAATAGCAAATTTGGATGGTGCCCTTGGAGGGTCACTCTCAACAGGAGTAAGTCCACTGGACCCCTCTGCTCCAGACATTGCTCTAGTGTGGGTGGATGTGTTGCAATCTACCTACACTGGTGTTTACCTACTAAACCTATCTAGTAGTTGTAGCTAGGGTGTGCTACTCCCTTTGCTCTACAACAACTAAGTTCAGTAGAACTTAAGTATACTAGTCTTGTTTTATATGTACCTAGCAGGTACCTGTATGATCTTTCAAATGATAATCTCAAAGATTGTAATGGTAAAACAACAGCAAGCTCAGATCCCAATCCGCTGCTCACCAATGTGAGAAGTTGGCCTGGTATATAATGCTCACTAATTCTTAGTGATCACTTTGTACCATGCCAAGCAACCCTTATGATGATGGTTGTAATTCAACCTTGTAGACCAGTTATCCTAGTGGTAACGTGGACAAAGCAGTCTTAGGCTAAACTCTGAAAGGCATGTGAAGCCAGCTGTTATACCATACACAACCCCCTTGAATACCAAATGAAAGGGACACCACACAGATATATATGGAAAATATATATTGATTTATTAACTATAAAAATCCCCTGGACTCTTTATGAGCACAGAAGCACAAGTGTTAAATCACAAGACAGTTTAAAATACACAAAAGTTGCACAATATGGATGAGCCCTAGGGGCCACCTAAACCATATACTAAGAAAGTGGTATAAGAGATACCAGGAGGAAAGTGAAGAGGCCTAGGGCCTTGGGAATCGCTGGAGCTATTCGAGACTGGCAATGACTAAGTCGGGAAAGGCCCACGGGACTCGGGTGCAGTGTTCAAAGTGCACGCACTTTTCAATACAAAGTCTATGGTGCGTAAAAAGCACAAAGTTAGAAAGTTAGGAACCTTCCGAGTGACCTACGGAGCTGAAACTTAAAACACAGGCCCTTGGGATGTGTACCAGTGCAGGAGCACCGGCGGAGCTGAGTTACCTCACCCACAGGAAGCGGGTGCACAGGGTCGAAGTTGTGTCGGGTTTCGTCACGCTGGTCGATGGTGCTTGGAGCTGAAGATGCTGCAGGCGGCTCGATGAGAAGAGTTCCGGTGGATCCAAGGGTGGATCTGAAGATGTGAAGACCTGAAAGCAGAGGGGACAGTGTTCAAAGTCACTAGCCAGTGACTACCGTGGAACCAGATTGGAACCAGGCGATGTCGGGTGCAAACAGGCGTTGTCGGGTAGTTTCTTTCTGCAGCCACGTGGATACCCGGGGTCGAGGACGTCCAGGAGTCGGTCACGAGCTGTCCCACGTAGGCTTCTCACTGTTGGCGGTGTCGGCGACCTGATCGGAGCAAACAGGCCTTGGCAAATGCAAGCCACGCAGAAGATGAAAGATGCTGTTCACTCGGACCAGCAAGGTCAGAGCGGGTGCTCCTTTTCACAGGAGCTTGGGTAGGTCTGGAGCAACCAGACCTGCTGTGTAAATCTTCGGGTTCGTCGCCAAGATGGCCGCTGACCGCGTGGCTAGTGGCCGGGATGGCGCGTCAAGTGGCACAGTGCAAAAGGGCCCCACGCAGATCGTGGAGATGCTGGAGGGCTGCTCTTCGGTGCAAGGGCTGCTCGGTGGTGGGGGTTCTCAATCCCCAAAGCACAACGTCGAGGATGCCTCGGAAGCTGCGCAGTCAGCTTTTCGAGTGTCTTTCAAGAGGTCCGGTCCCACGTCACTCGGTGCCTCCACGGGTCCCTTCTTTGCAGGGACTGTGGATCGGGCTCTGAGAGGTCTGGGAGTCTGGTTCTTGTCGGGCTCTGGGCTCGGTCTCCGGCGGGAGGCGGCGGCAAAGCAGACGTCGAGTTGCTGGTTGGTACCTGTGTTCACAGGGTGGTCACTCCTAGGCCACAAGGGAGATTCTCTTCAGTCTTCTGTGCAGCAGAATGTCGAAGTCCAGTCTTCTTCTTGTTTAAAGTTGATTTCAGGATGATCTGCTGTGCAATGGCACTGCTCCCCCTCTTATTCCCAAACTGGGGGTGGATCACCTACTAGGTCCCTCCCCTATGGGTGGGACCAGGAAGGGGGGTGGTTACACCCCCTCTCCTTTGTCCAGCTCCTCGCCAGGACTGGGGCTGGAAAGCCCCAGAACCGGTTTGGGCTGGCTTATGCACAGGGACACCTTGTGTGCCCCAGGCATGTCTCAATCTATTCAGCCCTGTCCTACCCAATACACAAAACCCTGTCTGGGGTGGTGCTCGCACCTCCCCAGGCAGGAAACCCTTTGTCCAGGCCCTCCTCGCTGGAAGGACTCCCAGCAGCAGGAGGTCAGACATGTGTCTGTGGTGGCAGCATCCATTTTGTGATGCTGAGGCTCTGTTTAACTTTAACCAGGGTTAAGGCTACACACATGTCGTGTCCCTCTAGAAGGGTGGAATGCTATCCCCGTCGCCAGAACTGGCGAGGGGATAGTATTCCAATTCGTATGACACCTTACTCGACATGTTTTGATAAAGCCAAACCAAAGATAGCATATAGCCGCGAGGATTATAATGCACTTAAGAGTATATGGTATGGCAATATCCCGGAACAGCTTAGGGAGTGGTTCCCGACAGCTGCAGACAGGCTCAGCTCATGCTAGAGCACCATCTCACATATTTCCAAGCACTCTGCCTCCAGGATTGATGAGGCCTTCCATAGGAGTGGCTGATAGGAACATATGTGTCCAGTTTAGGGTTAGGCACAGGCATACTGTACCTAAGTAAGAGGTGATTACACCAACTTACCCCAGCTGAGTGATCAGCCAGTTGTGTCAAATATGGAGGCCAGGCCAGGGGTGGCACAATACATGCTGCAGCCCCTGGCAGGCCTTGGCTACACCTATGCCCTGGGTACCTATGGTACACTGTTACAGGGGCCTATAAGGTGAACCAATTCCAATTGTGTTATGCACCTAAGGTACATGGAGTCCATTTTAAGGAGAGAGCAATCAGCCTGGGCCCTGAATAGCAGGATCCCAGGCCAACTAAGTCAAAAACCAGCTAAACACCAGGCAAAAAGTTTGGGGGTAACCATAGTCAGATATCCACCTTCCTACAGTATCTTTATTTGTAGACGGAGCGCCGGGGATATACAACTGATCACTTTGAAACGGTCGGCGCCAATGAACTAAAATGGCCGCCTTCCGTTTCCGTTTACCGTGTTTCCTGTTCCGCCTAGCGGAACACTAGTGCGCTAACGCAAGCGCGTTACCACAAAATGTGCGCCTAGCAAGCACAAGTTGATATTGTGCATGTATTTTTATCGCGTTTGCTGAAGATGCCCAATTATGCAAAAAATTAAATAATACACAAATAAAGACACCAGTAACCAAAATGCCGTAAATTACATGTTTCTGTCATTAACAGAATTCTCGCAGCACAGCCCATCCCAACCGCAGTGGCAAAAGTTTAAGTGAAGAAAGACTCAGCAGGCTGACGCATGAAACTCTGAAAAGCGTGAAGAAGCTTTCCCCAAAAGCAGGAAACGCTTTCGGCTGGAAATTGGTGTGGGTGCAGGGTGTTCGCCCAGGACTACATAAGTGGAAACACCAAAGCAGACGCACATTTGAAGCTTAACAAAACACACACCTGTCCAACCCGTTAGCGGTTAACATGTTTACAGATCAGGCCTCCAAACGTTTCTCTGTCATTGTCCCGCACAAACTGCGGCTAAAGGGCTTGTAATTTTATTCCATAATTATTCCATCACTTGACTTTGATGCTAAAGGAGGAGCGGCGATGTGAGTAAAGATGTTTTTAAGCACGCGCATTCAACAATTTTGCCAGCTTCTATGCAACGATTTCTCCATCTACTTCTGTATAATTGGCATAGACATACCGGCCCCTCTATTGCGATTTTTATTTAAGTTGCCCGGATTTTACCTTATCAGAAAAAAACCATCAGTATGCTTCTAGAGGGTTCCAAGAGAAGGTGCTGCTTCTGAATCGGTGCCATTAAATCAGTAGTGTTTTTGTTGTTGTTGCTCAAATCGTTTTATTGGAATTGTATAGCGTCCACTCCTGGTGATAAATATGGGGCACAAACATTGAAATTTAAAGAAAGCAATAAATAGGTGAAAGAAAGAATGACATCCATCAAAATAAAAGGGAGATAAATACTTCATAGCAAATATTTAGATTTCCCAAGATTACTTAATAAAACACCTGTGCAATAGAGCAATGAACATGAAATCTAATCACACCTACCATTTCATGACATGTGGTAAAAGAAGCATAACTAATATTGTCTAAAGGTGCACCTAGCTGCCGTTCTAAAATAATAAGGAACAGTAATAATAAAGTAACAGTGATCAATACATCTGTAAGAGGGATGCCCAAGATGTAATGATGTCAGAGATGTTAATGCATAATTTAAGTGGAAAAGCTCCTTAGATATAGCACTTTAAGCTCCTCATCAAAATTAAATGTTCCTGAGAATCTCTTGCATGATGTAAGTGGAGGTTTACTGACACAATACACAAACCTGGTATTTGTCAGTGCACGCTGTAAAGTGATTGCGGGAATGAATGCATGCAATGGTGTTAATCGACTGTAAGTGTTGTAATTTGGCTGCGATCCGGGTTAGCATTTAGCTAAAGCCATCTTCTTTTCGGCAGCCATCTTGTATGCCATGTGCTCAACATGTTCTCTGTCCTTCCTTGCTGTTGTTTACTCTTGTACTCTGCTTATGGACAGACTATATTTAGATTCTGCTACTCTGCACTTGCGCATAAGACACTTTAACTGTTCACATATGTCTTAGTCTGTAACTGTCAGGGTATTTTTACCGCGATTAGCTAACTGCTAAGCTCGGCCCTACTGTTAACTGTGCATTGCTGTATGACCTTTGATGTATGTAAACCTTCTCTTCTGTACTTTTACCTCCTTCTTCTGAGCCCCTGTGTGGGTATAAAATTACCATGTTCCTTCTGTTCAGTGTGCTACTTCATACACTACGAAGGGTGTTGTGTGAATGTAGTTCCACGTCTTGAGGTTAATAAAAGTACTTTGTTTTATATTCCAGTTTCCATGCTAACTTCTATTCTATTGGTCTGAGGACTTGCTCAGAGAAGAGCGAGCCCCTAGCACTGGTAGGCCTAACTGAGGCTCATCACGACAAATGAATGCATAGTATGTTTTAAGATTAACGAATGCATGCGCCAAAAGCTTTAAAATGCTCCAATGGATGCATGGTGTGTTCAAAAAAAGTAAACGATGCATGTGTGTTGAATGCACGTGTTGGGTTGTAAGATGCAGGACGGGGTACAGGGGATGTTGCAAGATGTAGGGAGGTCTATTACGGTGCTGGAAGGAAGGCTCAGTGCATTTCAAGAGACAGGGAGGGTGAACTTTGTGTTATTACTTTGAAAGTACCACTTGCATGTACTTTCCATTGAGATTTGGAAGAGGGGGGCGCTCTTTCCCCCAATTTAATAGTCTCATGACACCCTACAGATAAAATACCTCTTCACCAGTGATTGTGTAATAACCGTCTAATGGGATGGGAAGCATTACATTCCAGGGTGGGGGGAGAAGATGGGAGCAACGCGCGCAGCGCAGAATAACCAGCACTGGAGGAGATGGTTAAAACGCAATTTGTTTTAATGAAATCATCAAATTAATTCAAACTCATTTCACAAATGACATATTTCCTTTAAGTAACATGCCCAGGTCTGCTTTCTAAATATGGGATGTCTCACGCGCTGCATATTGTGCCCTTGGGCCTTCTGTGGGTTGTTTTTCTGGGTGAAGCGGCAGCTGCATGGATGGCCTGGCAAGTACCGATGATGGCATCGCTACGAGACCTTCAGCCATGGAGCCAAACAGGATGACTGGAGAGGGGGCATTTCTTCTGGAGAATGAGACATGCCTGCAATTATTTTGCAGTGAGGGGATATATAGAGATGGGGCCCCAAAACTCTCACATAAGGGTGACGACCAAAGATGGGGGACCACCGACCTTCTCATAAATGAGCGATGAACAGAGATGGGACCCTGTCAAGGCTCGCAACGCAGTACTCGCTGCGGGGGTCGTGTGCGGGTGGGGGCCAGGGAATTAACATTTTTAAAAAAAGAAAGAAAACTTACCTGACCACCGGTCCGCGCCGCTTCTGCTGGGCCCTTGGCGCCTTCACTGGAGTGGCAACCCCTCAGCCAATACTGGCGCTGCTGGAGCAGTGCCAGGATTGGCTTAGAGCAGGGTTTCTCGCCGCCCGCCTGCCCATTAGGAGATCGAGGGTTGAGCCTTTGATCAACCCTTGCTCTCCTAATGGGCATGCGCCAGCCAGAATGGACACTAGTGCGCATGACTGGGCGTGTTGGAAAAATTCACCAACCTTCACCAGTCATGTGCATTTGTGGTGCTGCCTGCTCCTGGTCTGACAATGCATTATGCACTCTGTATTTTCTTTTATAGTGGAGAGTTGCTATCTATGTTTATGACAGAACTGGGTTTCTCTGTTTTTGGGAATCAGTTACTTGTAAAAGAGGTTGATCCCAGTTTATGCTTTTTCTCCCGCCTTTTTTGTTGAATTAAGTCTATCCCTGTACACATGCTTGCCAGTTTACTCAGCCGCAGAAAGAACATGTCCACAGACTCCCCCTCCAACTGGTGGACTTGCTGCAATTTGAAGTGTTCATAGTTTGTGTACAATTGAGGGTCGAAATGTCTATCTAAAGCAGCCATCACTGCCTCAAAGTCATGGTCCGCTCTCGTGTTTGGTAAGTTTATGAACAGGTAATAGAGTTCATTACCACCCATATGGAGCATAAGGGAGCATTTGATGGTGTCATCTGTTTACTGTGTTGCCAGAAAAAAATGGTTGGGTTGACCTATCCAGTGGCACCACCACGGTGCCACCTTTGCTAGGTCTTCTAACTGACTAAATGGAGGGAGTGCTGTGATTGGTGCTTGCATAATCTGTTGTAGGACCTGCGGTGTGTCTGCCACTGCTCCTGGTGCAATCATTCTGAGTTCTTTGTATCTGTCCTATATGTATGATAACTCTCTCATCCACGTGTTCTGTCGCTATCTTTTCTTTTTGTTCTACTTTTATTTATTTTAAAAAATCAAATTTTTTGCAGCAGCGTTAAATTTTCTGTCTTTAGTGTCTGCTTGTCCAGCTGTTTGCCCTCTGGATGTATACAGCTCTATCTCTGCATTTCCTACTGCAAAATTAGTTTTATGCCTTCTCTGCCCTCAGGCCACATGCCTACCTCAGTCCTTCTTGGCCTGGCTGCTCCTTTCACGTCCTCAGAAGGGTGGGCAGAGCCTGCTGCTTCAGTCAAGCTTCATGCACGTGTGGAATCTGCCAGCGCTACTCCCCTCATAGACATCAACGGTCCACACCAGCTCCATCGCTGTGTGCGCAGCTGATGCACTGCCTCAGCGCACTCACGTACTACTGTCATGGCCACGAGCACATCACCTCAGCAGCCAATGCCATCACAGCAGGTTCAGGGCAGGAAAATGGGCTACGGGCACTCGTCCAACTCACGCCCAACACAGCAAGTGTCGTCGCCACCCTCGTCGCCAGTGTAAGGGTACCCACATGTATTTGGGTACCTATGGTTGCACTTGCTCTAAGCCCACACACAATACGCGCAGAGACACTATGGAGCATATTATCAAGCACTGCGTTAACATTATTGCCGCTTCAGCGGCAGAAAACTGCTGCTAAAGCGGCGATAATGGGCTTGATAATACGCCCTTTTGAATTCCCATAGAAGACCATGTTCACACAAAAACATGGGCTTCTATGGGAATTCACAAGGGCGTATTATCAAGCCCATTATCGCCGCTTTAGCAGCAGTTTTCTCCTGCTAAAGCGACGATAATGTTAACGCAGTTTCTTGATAATATGCCCCTATATGTTCTGGCGTGTACTGCCCTTGTGTGAGCAGGCATCCTTTATGTATCCCCTTTGCTGCACCCAGCCCTCGGGGTGCATGCCACTTCCCTCTCTGCATTATGCAGCCTGGTGCTCTTACAAAAACCATAGCGCAAGCAAAAATAGAGATGTAAACTCTTTTTTTTGTTTGCGCTATGTAAAACTGCCGAAAATAAAATGTGGAAGCATGTCACATGCTCTAATTTCCCCATCCAGGAATTAAGCACATAGCGTTAACCTTTGAGGTAAGAGGTAGTTCTTGGAGGGGGAGAGTGAAGCATGCATGACTGGGATGAACACTTTATTTTTGGGAATTTTTGAGTCTTGAAAACTATTGAATCGGGAGGGTTGGCATGTATGCCTGTGGTCACAAGTTTCAGTTCTGCTGCACACCCATAAACCATGGCATTTTTAGGTAAGCTGTACGCTATTTATTTCTTTTAATTTGTCCTTTCTACAAAAAGTCATCGATATCTGAGAGAGGTGGACTTTCACAATGTCTCTCCACATTTTCCTTCTATTGTCTCTGATTGATGTCCCTTCACTTTCAGTTCCTGGCGATCTCGGAAGTGATGTCTAGTGGGTTAGTTAGCCATCCGTAAGGTCATGTTGCCAATCTTGTCCTCTTCTCACCAATGTAACAATTTTCCAAACAGAGTTAATTTATTAAATAAATAATTGCAAACCTTATTAATACTAAAAAAACAGTCTTTTAACCTAAAGCTGAGCTGCGTTTTCAGTTTGAAATTTATATGAAATTATCTTATGAATTAACTAAGCCCTGAACAAGTGGGCAAGGTATTCATGGAAGGAGGCAGCACACCCCCTAGAATTAACAGCATCGGCATGGATACAGAGCTGTAATTTGTGCTGTTTAAATTTAGAGGTTTGGCCTCACATTTTATATAATCTTTTCATTGGTTATTTAGCCGCATGTTGTGCATGGCACTGTTCAAAAGGCTTTTGTTTGCAATCCAAGCTCTAACAAAGAGCCCGGTTCAGATGGGCTCATACATTTTACATGCAAGTTATTCTTTTTCATGCCTATGTTCGTTCTTCCTTCTCAAATTTATTTTGAGTTTCTTAATACCAAGTAATCGAATTCTGTCCTTGGAAAGCCTCTTCTTTTTTAGGCCACCTCTTTTCGAAGGTACCTTGTGAACAAAAAATTGCCTGGGATTATTGTTAAATTCACATTGCTTATTGTGTCCACCACAATAAATAAGTCTATGCTAAATTGTATTTTCAATGTATACATTAAAGCATATCTGTGAAAACCTGGATTGCTGGTTGACTAGGATGTGCGCTCTGGTCAAGCAACACCCACAATCTCCTGCAGGGTGAACCACGAAACACAAAATTAACATGTGCTTTAGCCTGGGTAGCTTGACACAAAAAGGAGTAAGGCTTAACTTAGATGCAATGTGCAAAGTATCTATGCGGCACACAAATAGTATTAAAGTGAAAGCACAACTCTAGAAAAATACAAAACAGAGAACATTTTAATACATTAATTGGCACCAAAAAGACAAAAATCCAATCAGTAGAACCAGAGTTATGAATTTCGAAAGATGTTAATAAAAATAGAGCCAAAAAGCATACAGTGGCAACTATGGATATCTAGTCGCTCTGGACTGGGTCATAGTCACAAGTTCAGGCCAACCGTAATGGAGCACAGTTTGGCTACAGTCACCAGATTAGTCAAGCTGAAAGTGTACCTTCTCAAATCAGTGCCAAGAGTCCTGTTCATGGTGGAGCGGTCAACGAGGAGCAGTGAGAGTGTTGTAGTAGCGCAGATAGAAGGCCATTCAACATGGACAGGCTTTGCTGGATCTTCACATTGGTGGCCCCCACAAATAGTCAATGCTGTAGCGTGAAGCAGGAGCTTCCCATAGAATGGCGTTACAGGCGGCGAGGTCTTGTTGCGAATGGGCCTGTTGGTGGTCGCAAAGAGCCCAAAAACTTAAATACTGTTCCCAGATTCACACAAAGAGTTCAGGACCTGACTGATTCACTGGAGCTGGGTTCAGGTGCTGGTGCAGGATGTTGGGGAGCCTATTATGTCCCTGAGGCACAAATCAGGAGGCCAAAAGACTAGCTCTTCGAGTCACACTGGTAGCCCTGAATTTAAGATGCAGTTGCAGATCAAGCTCGTCTTCTCCTGGCAAGAGGACTGCAGGGTAGAATGGCAGCAATTCAGTGAGGTAGCAGCAGGTCAGCAGTCCAGCAGAGTGGCAGTCCTTCCAGCAATACAGCAGTCGTTCTTCCTGGGAGAGTAGCCATAGGTCGAGAGGTGTACTGAAGAATTGGTGTCTGAGTTCCCCTTCGTATATCCTGGTGTCCTCCTTCTGTAAGATGGAAGACGCTTATAGACAGTGGGTTTGAAGTTCATGGAATTTCCTGAGTCCTCTGCACTGGCTCCAAGCTGACAGCAGTGACAATGTGGAGGAGAAAGGTCCTTTGTGTGAGGGCAGAGCACCCCCTATTCAGTTTCAAAAGGGCTGTGCTCAACTCTGCCCCCTCATCCTGGCAGCAAATGGGCCATCTAGTCCCTCTATTGTATGACTGTCTGGGAGGTATTCACAAAGTTTAATTGTCAGTTACACTCAGTCATGTAACCCAAGGCGGGCTAATGGCACAAAAGGGCTAGGGGCAGAAGAATTCTAGCTTTCTAAAAACACAGGTTTCGAGATTGCAATCAAAAACTCATCTTCCACATTAGATAGGGGTTTTCATTACAATTCTAAATACAGCAAACATGACATAGCTACAAGCTCCAATTGGAAATCACAGCATATTAAAGGTAATAAGGAATCCACAATGTTATCCTACTGGGTGGGTAGGCCTCACAACAGGGAAAAATGAATTTAGGAGTTTTTCACTACCAGAATATGCAAAACTTAAAAGTGCATGTCCAACCCTTTAAGTACACAACACCATGCCCTATTGGCAGTTTAGAACTGCATTCATGCTGTAGTGGCAGGCCTGGGACAAGTATTAAAGTGCTTCTTAAATGGGTGGCATAATAGGTGCTGCAGGCCCACTAGTAGCACTTAATCTACAGGCCCTGGCTATATGGTATACAACTCTACAAGGGACTTAGAAGTAAATTAGACAGTCCAGTTTGGTATATGCCAATTTACCATGTTTAAAGAAGAACGAGGAACACCTTAGCACTGGTCAGCAGTGGTAGGTGCACGAGTCCTAAGGACAACAAAAAAACAAATTGAGCAAAAGTGGAGGGTAAAAGGCAAAATATTTGGGATGACTCTGCAGAGAGGGCAAGGTCCAGCAATATCTGCAACACTTTTTCTTTTCAAACATCGCACTCATGGCACCTTTGTTTCTTTGGATTGTTTTCAATGTCACCACTGTCAAATACACTTCATTAAAAAAATCCAGATCAGTCACATTCTCAAAAGGCATCCCAAAAAACAGTATGCCCCAGATTTATTAAAGTTTCTTGCAATGCAGGATGGCAAGCAAAGCTGCAGCTGAGTTGCTTAATACAAAGAGAGCAGAAATGCAAATTATCCATTAAGATATGATGCACTTCTGCTTCCTTCTTGTGCTGGGTCACTGTGTGCTGCCTAGTACCAACAAAGACCCCCTCGTGCTATGCTGCAAGAGTGTTTGTGTTATAATCCAGGTTAGTTCTGTGCAACCAATCCTTAAAATCATTTACCTTTCTCTATGTGTGATGTGGGATGCATCACACATAGAAAAAGGAAGTAACAAGGAGAAACACAAATATTTCTTCTCGTTACTTCTAAGTCTGGTAGGGGGCACCACTGTGATGCAATCCCACATTTACTGAACTTAGAAAATCTGGGTGAATGCATGGGAATACCCATGCTCCACCAGTGGAATGCCTCCCCGACGCATGCTTACGCAAGGCAGTGATATGCTTTGAATGACTTGGTAAATCCCAGATAAGGACTGTATTGCCTTGCGAAGACTTCTGTCACGCAAGGAAAGTGCAAGTCCTTATTAAACCTGGCTCTAAGTCCTTTGACTATGATTAGTGTCCTTCTTACTTCATTGGTAACCACTACTAAATAATTACAAAACATTAACTTTACTGTGTTGGAATGTGTATTTGCGCAAGTTATAAGAATACTCACGGTTCACTTAAATGACACTTACATTTGGATATATTGCACTCAATCTCAATATGCATTTGGCAAATTCTGTACTACAAAACATATAAGTTTATCTTCAGGCTGTTGCGCAATTAAATATGAATTAAAATACTTTGTGTTTCAAGGTCAACTCTCTTAAAGCTCATGAATGGTGCATTATCTCAGAGTGTACGTGTGCACTGTTGCATATTTCTGTAACAGGAAAAATGAATTCAAATAGTTGTATTATGATTTCAAAATAAAAGATGCAACTGATATTTGTTTCTGTAGTAGAGAAGTTTTCGAACATTCAGTAATGCTCCCTCGCAGTGCATTGTAGCACATACACTGGTGCGGTGTGGAATTATAGTTCTTAATATTACTGCAATGTCTGTTGAAGTGCTTCCAACTGTTGATAGAATTGGTTTGAAGTATCTAATAATCCTATACACTTCCAAGATGAAAGAGATCATTATTTACATACTAGATGTATGAGCCATTTTTCCTTCCATCCTTGCTGTTACAGATCAATTTAGAAACATCACAAGCTATATTTCAGGTTCAAATCACAAACAGGGAGACAGATGGGCACATTTATGAAAAAGTGGAGCAGCACAGTAAGTCACCTTGCTGCGCAGCACTGCATCATTGAGGAAGGGCAGGAATGTGTTGTATTTAAGCATATGGTGCATTTCTGACTTTTCCTACTGTGCTGCCGCACAATGGGCTGCCCAGCGCCAATGCATAAAGCAAACAACAATATCTCAACCGGTAGAGTTAGGGAGGATGGTTAGGCATGCAAAACTTTACACGAAAGGACAAACCAGGAGACTCTTGGTTGATTTTTTAGAATGTGCATTCAGCATCATATATTTGAGGGCAAAAAATAAACATAAATAAACAGACAGTTATGACAGCACTGTAAGCTAAAATACGTGAGCAACCTGAATTGAACTTGGTGCTTGAATGTGAAGGTGACACAAAAAGTGGTGACGCAAGTGACAATTGTTGATTAGCGGAAGAGAACGGCGCAATGTGCTAATATGAGCACTTATATACAGTGAATAAGGTGGTTCCAGACATGAATGAACGAATGGGAGAAGAATTGATAATGATTTCGTGGAACCACAGTGGCTGCACCTTTAGTTGCGCTAAAGGGTCGCTGACGTTTTGATCCAGTTACTATGGATCATCATCAGGACAGGGTTGTCTAGAGAGAAGGACTACACCTACCCATTTATCCGCCTGCTTTATAATGATCTCGCCATCGTTCCTCAAATCATCAAGGGCTTTTTGTTCGGCTTTGGGGACATTTTGGAATGTTTTTTTGATTTTATCTCTCAATCCATCTATGTCTTTCATAATGGCTTGTTCAAAAGTAATTATTTCAATGGGAACTTGTGAGTTCATAGGACAGAATTTGGATTTCTTCCGTAGTGACGTGTCTCCATCTGGGGTGGGAGTTGCTTGGTTGTTAAAAAAATGTATGAATGACCGCTAAGACACCTTTATATTTACTGCATCTTAGATCGCTAATTTATGTCTATAACCTGGGGCCGGAACCTTTTGAGAATGTTTGTCTCTTTTGATATACATAGTGTGAAAGAGTACATCTTACAATGATCGATAACTTTACAACGAGAAGACACCTAGATAACACCATACAACCCATACTGCGAAATTGCCAAGCTGGATTTGTACATCAATATCCATAGAATGAGTAGAGAAATGTTGCTATATTTCGACTTACTAATATGTACCACCATTTCCATTACAATGAGTGAGAGAGTGGACCTTTGCCATGATTGTGTGTGGTCTAACCAAAGTACTGTCATTTTCCAGTTGCTTCGCTACAATAAGCGTTCTTCAATGAATTTATAGAACTTTTTGTACACAAGTCCAATTCAAACTCCCCTTCCCCTTGTCTATTTATGTTTTTTTGTATTACAGGTACCTTGCGACCTACTAGGAGAAGGATTAATATATCTCTTCCCTCTCCTATTCAAATAGGTAGCAAAAAATTCTATTTGAGACAACACTCACAGAGACGCCCTTGGTCTCGCCACACCCTACACTTCGGTCCTGATGAAAGCCCCCTTGACCTAACCAGGCAACCAAGGGCTGAAACATGTCGACCTCTTTAAATTATTAATCATAGTGTGTTAGAGTCCTAACTACTCTCCATCACACGACTCTAATTTTTTTATCTCGAATCCAGATCAAATAAAGAGGATTACTCTGGCTGTACGAGATTTTAACCTCCAGTTATCACACCTTCACATCACTGATCACTACTGTTTTTAACCAAGGGTAAACCTCCGGCTGGAGGATGCATAACCACTAAACCCTATGATTATGCAAACACATGTCTATAGTAGCGGAGAATTAAGAAAAACCGCTCTTATTACCAACCCTACACGTGAATGAGGTTTTTTTAAATTGAGACATATCGGTACGCAACCTGCATACCCTGGTTATACAGGACAAGTGATCCTTACCTACATTATTATGTGACTTTGAAACTAAGGAAGCTGAATGGATCACGTCTTCCTTCTCTCTCCATATTTGATTTTCTGACTATGAATTATCTCAGACACAGCGACGGCTCGTGGAGGGAGTTACGGTGGGGCAGGAGGGTGGGGAGGGGGAGGGGCAGGGCGGAGGTTGCTAAAAACCGGCATATGGATAATTGCAGGTAAGTAAACAATTTAATTAATAAAACGAATTTCGTAGCTCGCACTGCATTGCATTTTGCGATGCAAGGCGCACTACGAAATTCGTTTTATTAATTAAATTGTTTACTTACCTGCAATTATCCATATGCCGGTTTTTAGCAACCTCCGCCCTGCCCCTCCCCCTCCCCACCCTCCTGCCCCACCGTAACTCCCTCCACGAGCCGTCGCTGCTCAGACATGCTTGATGTCTATCAAACTGCAAGCCCAATTTTACAAAACGTTTTTCTCCCTGTACTACACCCCTTATAAAATTGCAAAATGGGGGACGGGAAAGGGAACCACTTGCCCGCGCTGTACAATGTTTGAGGCTGACATTATTCACATGTTCGCCTAATGCAATATACTTTCTAATCTGATAACCGAAATATCTATTTTTTTATCAGAGGCATTCCAAATAAGAATAAGTATTTCAACAGAAGAGATCATGTTGGGGGAAGCAAACTGTAATCGACCAAAACATATGCAGGGGCTGGTCTTCGTGGCTGTGGCAGTTTTGCGGCTTTGAGTAGCTTCATCATGGCTAGATACGAAATCCCTGGCGTTTTCACAGTGGAGGGCTAGGTTACTCGCGACATGTAGCCTTGAGGTGGCCATTTACAAAAATAAAGGGTATAACAAAAGAAAAAGAGGTATGATGATTTGGGAGCCACTTCTTCAGTGGATTCAAAGCCAAACTTAAGACTGGCGATCGCTCCACATAGATATTTGTATATATCATGGCTATTTTCAGCTTTCTTTTGCACTTTGTGATAAATTGTATTGATAATGTATATGTGACCATTTTATTTTACACCCATTTGTGTACGATGGAACTTCATCCAGAATTTATATATGTAATAAATTGGTTCTATCTTTTCTCGGGTTTTGATCTTGGTCTCATGGGAGGGGGGTGTTGTGTAAAACTGAAAGAACTGTGAATAAAGATGTTAAAAAAAAACAATGTACAGCATAAGTTAATATTTAATTAATAAATTATTTTGAGGGGTGTGTAAATGACCACTAGCTGAACTGTGTGGGGAGATGGTTTCCTAGAGCTCGAACAGTAATGGCGTTCCTTCTGAGCTCTGTGGCCCTTCTGGCTGATGGGAGATTGGCGCAGTGTGACGTGGCTGTTGTGTTGATATCTAATGGGGTTGAGTTGGAGCATGTGTAGGGAGACCTTGAGCTTGGGTTTCCACTGCATTACCCACCTGGGAGGTCTTCTTTGATTGACCTGCTCTGACCCTGACCAACAGAAGCTGTGACTGAGGCAGAATTTATGGTTGGAGGATATTAGGAAGGACAGGTAAAGTTGAATTAAGGTTTAACTGTTTTGATGCCATATGGGGTTAGGATTCACAACCACTAGATGGACAGGAACAGTTTGGTAAATAGAGTCCGAGGACTCAAACATTTACTGCAGATGTTACTTGTCAAAGAAGCCGCAAATGAAATGTGAGTATGCATACAAGACTGAGAAAGGCTGCTGTGTAAGCAGAAACGCGTCTCTCCAGTCGCTGTGTCAGAGGAGGCACTATTAAATAAAGAAGCCTTAACCCAGCAGCACTCGTGTGCATGCTCTCTTCCTTGTGAAGTAGGGGTTGTTTGTCTGTGCGTGTGTATATATATATATATATATATATATATATATATATATATATATATATATATATATATATTACCTACTATATATTACCTACTGGCGGTCGCCAGTAGGTATATATAGTTATTTTATTTAGTTATTATCAGGAAAATGGCACATTTTAATTCTGAGCGTCCCCTGAAAGTTTGGGGGGGTTTCGTCAAGCGGGGGACGAGAAAAAAGGGGGGTCCCAAAACGTGTTTTTAATATTGAGTTTTCCATAGGGCGGTTGGACTCACTTTTAGCCCGAACGGCTGAATGGATTTCCACCAAACTTGGCAAAATTGTAGGGACTGGTACCCCGATGTGCCTTTGCTATGTCTCAAGATTTATGCTCCAGTGGTTTTTCCGACAATTAACTTTGAAAAATATATATTGGGCTACATTGGGCTATATGTAGCCCAATGTAGCCCAATGTAGCCCAAAGATGGCCACCAGAGACAAAAAAAAACCAAATGTAGCCCAAAGATCAGCCAGATGTAGCCCAACTATAGCCCAATGACAGAATGTCCCAGAGTGTCCTAAATAACAACTAGAGCGCTAACAGTCTTACTTATGACAAAAGTATGGCACACCTGAAGTCATCTTGATTGGAATAAAGTGTTAACACTCAAAACATTTAATTTGAAAAGGAACAAAATGAGGGGTTTCATTTTGCCATAGAAATGATATATATATATATTACCTACTGGCGGTCACCAGTAGGTATATATAGTTAGGATTTTTTCGGCAGAAATTATCAGGAAAATGGCACATTTTGTTTCTGAGCAGCCCCTGAAAATTTGGGGGGGTTTCGTCAAGGGGGGGCCGAGAAAAAAGGGGGGTCCCAAAACGCGTTTTTAACATTGAGTTTTCCATAGGGCGTTTGGCCTCACTTTTAGCTCGAACGGCTGAATGGATTTGCACGAAACTTGGCAAAATTGTAGGGACTGTTAGCCCGATGTGCCTTTGCTGGGTCTCAATATATGTGCTCAAGTGGATTTTGAGAAATTAACGTTCAAAAAAACAGATATATCTGTGACAGCGTCCCGGGTAGCGCACCAGTTCGCGTACTTTTCGCGTAACGGAACTTTGCGTAGCGAAGCTGATTGGCTCTCCGGTGTCTGTCAACATTCTAAACAGTCCCGAGCGGCCGCCATCTTGTCTCTCGGTAGGATCGAGAGACAAGAGGAGGAGAAAAACGAAGGAGGAATTTAATGAAAGGGGGCAAGGTAGACCCTTCTTGACCCCCTAGGAATGATGTTGGGGTTATTAAAGGGTCCCGTGGGGCAAATAAAAAAATATTGTTTTTTTGCGGTAGAAGCGCTTTCCGGTTCGCGAACCGGGTAGTGAACCGGGACGCGAAACGGGAATTCGCCATTTTGTGTTTCGATTTAATTAAATTACAAGATGGAGGAAAAACAATGTGAGAAATGGGTATAAGGGGGTACAGGAGAAGTATCCTGACCCCCTATGTTTTCTGAGGGTGGCTGAGGAGGCTCATATATGTTGATACTTGTCTTCCAGCGGCTGCGCGTGAGCGTTTTTTTTTTTTTTGCTGCGTGACGTCTGTTAACGTTCGATTCGAAGGAAATCAGGAAGTGTTGACCGCCATTTTGACACTGCGAGTAAATATATTGTTAAAAATAATTGTTTTAAATTAATCCGTATTGATAAACATTGTCTGCGCCATCTTGCTTTTTTCCAATGCCACGCTTTTGTCGTGCACGGCAGCCATTTTAGATGCCTTGACCAGACCCACTCTCTGCACGCCGCCGATCGTGACGTCTGTTAACGTTCGATTCAAAGGAAATCAGGAAGTGTTGACCGCCATTTTGACACTGCGAGTAAATATATTGTTAAAAATAATTGTTATAAATTAATTCGTATTGATAAACATTGTCTGCGCCATCTTGCTTTTTTTCCAATGCCACACGTTTGTCGTGCACGGCAGCCATTTTAGATGCCTTGACCAGACCCACTCTCTGCACGCCGCCGATCCTCAGCATGGCTCCCCACCCTCGCAAGCATCTCCCCCACGCACTGGTCACCCCCGCTCTCTGTCTTATGCATGGGCCATAAACCTCCCCCCATCTGCGCTGCTCTTCCCTGAGAATCACACCCTGTGCCCGCCCGACACCACCCTTTCACCCTATTCACTACCGCACCCTCTGACATTCCTCTTCCTCTGTGTCTGATTGTCCAGGCCGGTCCCAGGCTATCACGTAGCCCTGCGGATGTATTTTATGGCCTCAACTGTAAAGAATCACCCCTCTTCAAAGGAGTTACAGTAGATCAAGGTCCCCACCCGATGAGATCCGTCACACCACACGCGTTCCTACTATCTGATAACCATCCTGTATTGTGATTGGGGAGGGGATTCTCACTGTGAGGGTGTGTGGGACCGAGACTGAAGCGGAAGATTCCAGGGATGCCTTTTTGTACATCAAAGTCTTCACAATTATGTGTCACATTAAAAATATATAGCACTCCAACAAAGTAGTAGGATTATAACACTTTAATAACTTATAAATATATACAACGCAACAAAAACAGTAAACACGTTAAAATATTTTTATTAAAACAGAAGCAACAATGGTCAGTAGCGGTCTGTTGTGCGAATAGTCCCAAGGCAGCACAACGTGCTGAGTTCTGGACGGCACCCAGGTGATGTCACCTGGGTGCCGCACTGGTTTTGGTATCCTACAATGCTGCTCCGAAAAACGGCGTGGGGCGCCCCGGGGGGGGGGGGGTAGGGAGGCGGCGTGAACGGGCCTCCCCAGGTGGAGGCTCGTCTGTTGTAGTGGGGCGCCCCTTTAGCGTTTCACTTGCCATTCAGCGGTTTTCCGCCCGCTTTTGCTGCACTGCGCCTTGTCAGTAGCGGTCTGTTGTGCGAATAGTCCCAAGGCAGCAGAACGCGCTGAGATCTGGACGGCACCCAGGTGATGTCCAGTAAGTTGCCGCACTGGTTTTGGTATCCTACAATGCTGCTCCGAAAAACGGCGTGGGGCGCCCCGGGGGGGGGGAGGCGGCGTGAATGGGCCTCCCCAGGTGGAGGCTCGTCTGCTGTAGTGGGGCGCCCCTTTACCGTTTCAGTTGCATTCCGCCCGCTTTTGCTACACTGTGCCTCATCCGCCATTCAGCTGTTTACCGCCCGCTATTGCGGCTACAGTGTCTCGCTCACCATGTAGTTGAGTTGCGCCCACTCTTGCGGTGCAGCGATAGGCGGCTGCCACAGGACTCTTAAAATGGCGGCCGGCTCTTCGGATTTCGGCCTGGTCCACTAAAATGGCCCTGGGACACCTTGGAACTCGGACGCTTGTCTGCTAGGGCTTGGGCTCCATTCTCGAAAGCGTCCCCTCAGCCTTGAAGATTCTAAAAAAGTCTTGGGGGCCCCCGACTCCCGCAGGCTTCCGGTGGGGAGCGGCTGCCATGATTGCTTGCGGAATGGCCACGACGGAGCTACGAGATGGTGGTGCTCTCATGCTGACGCCAGCTTCAGTCTGAAACATCCAGAAACACTGTAGACTATCAATTCGATGAGTTCCGGTGGAGCCCCAACGTGACCCGGTAGGGAAGAACTTGCCCTCCCCTTTTTTGAGTGATGGTTCTTGTTGCCTGTCCCCTCTGTTGTCATCTAACGGAACCTTTTTTGATTGCCGAGTGAGAAAAAAAAGGTGGGTCTTTCATCGTTTGGGAAAAAAAGATGTTTTAATCCAATGAAAAGTGTTATTTTTAGGTCATATGATCAAGCCTTCCATCATTAGGAAACCAAAAGTAAAATGAACCAATGAAAAGTTTTATAAACAAGTCACATGACCTGTTATGCGGCTTTGGGCTATAAAAAGCGTACAAAACCCGTTGACCCATGAGGAGGCGTCAGTAGCGGACCGATGTGCGAATAGGCCGAAGGCAGCACAACGCGCCGAGATCCGGATGGCACCGAGGTGGTGTCCAGCAAGTTGCACTGGTGTGGCCATCCTACAATGCTGCGCCGAAAGACGGCGTGGGGTGCCCGGGGGGAGGCGGCGCGAACGGCCCTCTTCCGCCTCCCCAGGTGGAGGCACCTCATCTGCAGTGCGGCACCCCTTAGCGTTTCACACGCCGTCCATCCGAGTTGCACCCGCACTTGCTGCTACAGTAGGCCAAAGGCAGCACAACGCGCCGAGATCCGGATGGCACCGAGGTGGTGTCCAGCAAGTTGCCGCACTGGTGTGGCCATCCTACAATGCTGCGCCGAAAGACGGCGTGTCCAGCTGAGTTGCGGTCACTCTTGCTGCTACAGTACGCCGAAGGCAGCACAACGCGACGAGATCCGGATGGCACCGAGGTAGTGTCCAGCAAGTTGCCGCACTGGTGTGGCCATCCTACAATGCTGCGCCGAAAGACGGCGTGTCCAGCTGAGTTGCGGTCACTCTTGCTGCTACAGTACGACGAAGGCAGCACAACGCGACGAGATCCGGATGGCACCGAGGTGGTGTCCAGCAAGTTTCACTGGTGTGGCCATCCTACAATGCTGCGCCGAAAGACGGCGTGTCCAGCTGAGTTGCGGCCACTCTTGCTGCTACAGTACGCCAAAGGCAGCACAACGCGACGAGATCCGGATGGCACCGAGGTGGTGTCCTGCAAGTTGCCGCACTGGTGTGGCCATCCTACAATGCTGCGCCGAAAGACGGCGTGTCCAGCTGAGTTTCTCCCACTCTTGCGGTACAGTGACTCGAACGCGCCGAGATCCGGATGGCACCGAGGTGGTGTCCAGCAAGTTTCACTGGTGTGGCAATCCTACAATGCTGCACCGAAAGACGGCGTGGGGTGCCCGGGGGGGGGGGAGGCAGCGCAAACGGGCCTCTCCCTCCTCCCCAGGTGGAGGCACCTCATCTGCAGTGGGGTGCCTCTTAGCGTTTCACTCGCCTTTCAGCTGAGTTCCGCCCGCTTTTGCGGTACAGTGACTCACCCGCCATCTAGCTGAATTGCAGCTATTCTTGTGGTGCAGCGATAGCCGGCTGCAACAAGACTCTCAAAATGGCGGCCAGCTCTTTGGATTTGGGCCTGGTCCACTTAAATGGCTCTGGAACACCTTGGAACTCGAACGCTTGCCTGCTAGGGCATGGGCCCCATTCACGAAAGCGTCCCCTCTTTTGACTGATTGTTCTTGTTGCCTATTTCTTCTGTTGTCATTTAACGGAACACTTTTGGAGTGCCGAAAATGGTTCTGGTCTGACCGCTGGTTGGAGGAGACATTTTGACTATATCCTGGACCTGCCCGGCCTCGCCCAAAATGGCGCCGGTATAAATGGGACTCGTAACTCCTTGTTGTGTACTGGTTGCCCAACCTTGATATCACGAGATACGTATGCAGTTTTGAAGCACATGGCGGGCAGGGACGAGAATTGATTGAACATTTTGACATCCCTATTGATATTAAGTTCTGATGTGTTATTGATTACTGTACTATGGAAAGTTCGAATTAACGTCACCCATGGTACTTGCCCGCAAATGTATATCTAGATAATTTTATTGTA
The DNA here is from genome assembly GCF_964263255.1 of Lissotriton vulgaris. Classification (NCBI taxonomy): domain Eukaryota; kingdom Metazoa; phylum Chordata; class Amphibia; order Caudata; family Salamandridae; genus Lissotriton; species Lissotriton vulgaris. The sequence continues at coordinate 1,918,242,940 of NC_141689.1, read as the reverse complement.
ACTGGCCCTGTCGTACTTTAATTATAAAATGTACGTCCACCGATTCCGCAAATGTTAGACACCTTAGTTCTTGCAATCTAATGGGTCGCTCGTTACGTTCTTCTACAGTGTAAATGTGCCCTCATCATATACGATTCCAGTTTGCTCCGTGGCAGGCCCACGTGGTTATAGGCCCGTATTTGTATACTGACATTTTCACAATAAAGGTTTTTTAAAAAAAACATGGTAGTAGTACCTACATTGGTAAAGTTTTGAATAATAGCCACTGTTTTCTAATCAGTAAAAGGCAAGTGAAATAAAGCAGTCCAATTACATGACTGTTAAAAGGTATAATACGCAGGAACGCAGTAAAGATAAATGGTCAAGGGCTGTTGTGTTTTCTACTCCTGCAACATAAAGTGATCGATAAGAATCTGATATTCATGCCTATCAGCGACTAAGACAGCAGGCCGAGCCTCTTTTGCTCAACGGCTCCCTCATGGGACGAAGAAACGCCCTTTTTCTCGAAAAAGGAATATTTTACTTGCAGGACAGTTGTAAATTTCACGGGAAAATACATTAGCCTGGAACATTGTTAGTGATAAACTGTAAATGCATCTGGGTCCTTTGCTTTACAAGTCAGAGTGAGAAAAAGAAAGGTGGGGCTTTCATCATTTGGGAAAAAACAAATGTTCGAAAGCAATGAAAAGCGTTATTTTTAGGTCATATGACCAAGCCTTTCATCATTAGAATAACAAAAGTAAAATGAACCAATGAAAAGTTTTATTAACAAGTCACATGACCTGTTATGCTTACGTTACGCGCTGCGCGCCGCGCTCTGGATCGTTTCCGGGAAGCTGCGCCTTGCGCACCGGAGCACTTCCGGGTGCACTAACGCGGCGCGTCATATGACGCATTACGCGACAACGCAGGTCCAGAATATAGTCAAAATGTCTCCACCAACCAGCGGTCGGAATACAACCCCTTTCAGCAGTCCAAAAAGTTCTGTTAAATGACAAGAGAAGGGACAGGCAACAAGAACAATCAGTCAAAGAGGGGAGGGCAAGTTCTTCTCTACCGGGTCACGTTGGGGCTCCACCGGAACTGATCGAATTGGTAGTCTACAGTGTTTCTGGATGTTTCATATTGAAGCTGGCGTCAGCATGAGAGCACCCAATTCTAAAACAGTAAATGCTTGGATAACAATCAATCAAATGTAGAGGGAAGCAGGCACGACGGGTTACAACGGGGGCAAAGGCTTACGTTACCTACCCTTCACTATCTGCAAAGAGAGAATACTCCTAAAAGAAAAGAGGAGGGGGGGAGGGGGGGCAGCGTTCAAAGCACATCAGCGTGCATAAATACGAAAATGTTTTTACCTACCACGTACTTGACATTTTACAGCTTTTGATGTTTGCTATTAAAAAACCATTGAAATTCACTGAAAAAACCATAGGTTATAGACGATATATAGTTAGGGATTCGCATTTACAAAACCTTAATTTACTCGGACAAAACCATAGAAATTCGCATATATAGTTAGTTGCAATAACTATATATCGCGCACCCGCAATCCACTGCTGATGATGTCACATATTACATCATTCATGACATGGTCAGTGACATCACTGATGACATCACTGATGACATCTCAAATGACATCACTGATGACATCTCAAATGACATCACTGATGACATCACTGATGACATCTCAAATGACATCACTGATGGCATCACTGATGACATCTCATTTGACATTACTGATCACATCACTGATAATATCATTCATGTGATAATACGATGAACCTCTTCAGACTCTAATATAACCTTAGATACAATCAGTGTAAATAGACACTCACAGATTGTCACTCATCCATGGAGTTACTCATACATCTAGTCAGTCATGAAAAGAATCAATCACTCCTCCATTTCCTCAACTATACAGTTATACACACCTTACTAATTCAAACATATTCTAACACATATTTACTCTCTTATACAATCCCTGATACAAGTTCACAATGATTCATACAGCCACTCTCACATTCACTGGCTCTTATGCACAGTTATTTATATATGTCAACTCTCACATGTACTGTGTTTTACATATGTACTTACCTTGACATGTAGCACTGAGATATCCATTCACTCACCAATACACTCATGCGCACAGTCAACTACCCATACAGCTGTTTCCACATGCACGTTTGAACCCATACATCTAGTGAATCAACTGCTCACACATCTATGCACAGAGTCATACACCTCCCAGCCACCCACACACATACTCAGTCTCCCATACAAATACTTGGGCAACCAATCAATAACCCATATAGTTACTCATATAGTTACTGATTAACACAAGCAGCAGTTTACAGAACAACAGACATAATGATGCACAAATTAAGACAGTTTAGTCACTAACCCATGCACTCAGTGAGACACATTTAATCACTCTCTCATACAGTCAGTCATGCACCTACTAAATCCTTCATCCAGACACTTATACATCCACTCATTCTTCAATATGTAAAACATATTTAAACTTTACAGAAACACACAGTCACTGGATGATGTCATCAGTGATGTCATCAGTGATGTCATTTGAGATGTCATCAGTGATGTCATCAGTGATGTCACTGACCATGTCATGAATGATGTAATATGTGACATCATCAGCAGTGGATTGCGGGTGCGCGATATATAGTTATTGCAACTAACTATATATGTGAATTTCTATGGTTTTGTGCGAGTAAATTAAGGTTTTGTAAATGCGAATCCCTAACTATATATGGTCTATAACCTATGGTTTTTTCAGTGACACTAGCCCAGCAGTAACTTTGACCTGACCTGTATTTTGTTGAGCGAGGAAGGCTCTGCCATAACAACGGATTCTTGCGCTGTAGAGACCCCCCACCGCCTCCCTTCCGCCGTCCTACTGTTTGCTTCCATCTGACAGCGGGGCCGCCGAGTGGAGCGAGGCGAGGGGCTGCCTACAACTCCAGGCAGCCCTCGAGGTCTCCAGCCACACCCCCTTCACGACGCGCTAGGAGGCGCATAAAGGGCGTCGCCGCTACAAGGAGTTGAGACACGCTGTTTCGCCACACTAGCCCAGCAGTAACTTTGATCTGACCTGTATTTTGTTGAGCGAGGAAGGCTCTGCCATAACAACGGATTCTTGCGCTGTAGAGACCCCCCACCGCCTCCCTTTCGCCGTCCTGCTGTTTGCTTCCATCTGACAGCGGGGCCGCCGAGTGGAGCGAGGCGAGGGGCTGCCTACAACTTCTGGCAGCCCTCGAGGTCTCCAGCCACACCCCCTTCACGACGCGCTAGGAGGCGCATAAAGGGCGTGGCCGCTACAAGGAGTTGAGACACGCTGTTTCGCCACACTAGCCCAGCAGTAACTTTGACCTGACCTGTATTTTGTTGAGCGAGGAAGGCTCTGCCATAACAACGGATTCTTGCGCTGTAGAGACCCCCCACCGCCTCCCTTCCGCCGTCCTGCTGTTTGCTTCCATCTGACAGCGGGGCTGCCGAGTGGAGCGAGGCGAGGGGCTGCCTACAACTCCCGGCAGCCCTCGAGGTCTCCAGCCACACCCCCTTCACGACGCGCTAGGAGGCGCATAAAGGGCGTGGCCGTTACAAGGAGTTGAGACATGCTGTTTCGCCACACTAGCCCAGCAGTAACTTTGACCTGACCTGTATTTTGTTGAGCGAGGAAGGCTCTGCCATAACAATGGATTCTTGCGCTGTAGAGACCCCCCACCGCCTCCCTTCCGCCGTCCTGCTGTTTGCTTCCATCTGACAGCGGGGCCGCCGAGTGGAGCGAGGCGAGGGGCTGCCTACAACTCCCGGCAGCCCTCGAGGTCTCCAGCCACACCCCCTTCACGACGCGCTAGGAGGCGCATAAAGGGCGTCGCCGCTCCCTCTCGCGGGACGCGAGCGGGACGCTGGGCCAAGCCTGGGCCAAGGGTGGGCCCGTCCTAGCCCGTCACAGACCGGAGGAGACCGGGCCGGGCGCACCCCTCTAACACCTAAGCAAAGGTAAAATTCCGAGTAAAAGCTCCCCAAGAGGTAAAAAAGTGTAGTACTCCTTCCAACGACACATTACTAACTCAAGTTCTACACACTTTACTTTACCTGGCTATCTAATATACAATGACCACAAGAGGTTCCAGAAGCAAAACCATGAAAAAAAACATAACAACTACTGTTGGTCCTATCGATCAATTTTTACACAAAGTAAATGAAACCATAGATCAAACAGTATTGATAATTGATCGCCGCGTCTCATATGAGCTAGATCAAGCACGACGCTCATCTATGGGTATTTTGGCACAGGCTCAAACTCCAAATGTGGTACCTTTAAATAAGTCAACCATGGATACAAATGTTGAAATACACGCATTACCAAATACTGTTGACCTATCAGTAACTTCACAACTGTCTAACTCACAATCCTCACAGGATCTCGAACTGACCCCCGATATTTTTGCAAGCTTACAACCAACAAATAACGACTTAACACAGTCAGAACTCAGAGGCATAAGGGAAGGAGCAATCCCTAAAAAACAGAACCATTCACAACCACGACCTAATAGTTCAACACACATAATTGTCACAAACTCGGATTCTGTTTTACTCCCTAGTCAACAAACCCAACAGAATATTGACACTACAGAATCCTCCAAGAACATAATTTCCGACGTCCTTATAGTTGAAGACCATGCGAACAGATTTAGCATCAAACAGAATCGACAAGAAAAGTCGACTCCTCGCATGGAAAAAAGTACAAGTCACTCCAAGGTAGATACATCTCTGTTAAACGAAATTTCGGAAATAATAAAACATCAACTACAACCCCTACAAAAAAGTCTCGAAATAATAGAAAAACAAATGGCTATATTAATCGCCTCTGCCAAAACAACCACCAATCCAAGGAAAAACGAACTTCCTGTCTCTCTAGGCACTGCCACCAACCTTGGAAAAAGAAATGCTACTAACTCATCAAAACAATCAGTCAACAAACCGACTACTACTAACATTACAAACACCATCACGAAAACTGTGAAAGAATCGGATAACAAACCAACTAATCAGATCAACCCCGCGAAAACAAAGCCTGATCAAAACAATGTAAAACCCATTTCTGGTACTCAAAACCAACCAACTACAGATTCCACTTCTGCAAATGCCAACCAGATAAAAACTCCTTCCATCCCACCTACTGCAAACACCCCCAGACTTGAACAAACACAGATCCATAATAGTAAACCTGGACGACCTAATAAAAGATGGCCAAAGGTAGTGAATCTCCCCCCGGAAGCAGCTCCTTTTGTAGCCATACTAACGGGTGTCCCCGAATTAAGCAGAGGCACAGATGAACCCACCTGGTCTCTACTAAATAAAGCGCGATACTGGTTAAATATCAACAGGCCCAACCACCCTAATAACATCACCAGAATAACCACGGTAAGAAGGGTTTCCTGGATAGGCCACCAGCCAAAAACAATCCCTGGAGACTGCATAATTGTAAATTTCGAAAATCCACGGGCAGTCGACTACATTTGTTCCTGGGACACTCCAGAAAACAATGAAGGAATAAATGTTAAACGCCTATCCTTTTTCTACCCTCGACAAAATCATCGCTTTGAGGACCCCAGTTGGCCATCAAATTGGTCCTGGAGTCAACCCGAGCAAGGACCAAGAAATTGGCACCAGGGTAACAGGGGGCAAGGAAATATCCAAAGGTTCCACCCTCAGGGGGATTGGGGATATGAACACAGAGAACGAAGTGATTGGAATAATTTTGGCAGGAGACCATACCAACAAACGTACAACGAACCATGGTCGGGAATTCCGACCTTTAATCATTTTAGCTGCCTAGACATGGTCGACTGACCACCATCACAGTCCCACACTCCAAGTTACCCGCACAAAACTAGCATGCCACTACTTTCATCACCTAGTATCTCTAAACCAAATACTTTAGGAAAGGCTCAAAGCCTATTACAACTAAGAACAAAAGACGCCACCCCAAAACCTATAATTCAAAACGGAGGCAGCCAGTTTGAAATCAGACAACATCACGCCAATTTGGTCTCAGGTCTGCAGAAACTGCCACTATCTTCCTTAAAAAAGCGACAGCCCGAAATGGCCCTGAATGCAGATGAATCAAATCTAATGGTACATGAATCACCCCCCCCCCTTACGACCCAACCTACTGGCAATACAACTAACGTCGAGAGGAATCTGTTATTCTGGAATGTAGCGGGTCTCGCAACCAAGCATCAAGAGAAAGTCTTTCTGGACTTGGCCCATACAAATGATTTAATATGTCTTCAGGAGACATGGCTGAATGATCCAGCCCACCTGGTGGGATACAGAACATACTTCTCGCAAGCAACAAAATCACACTCAGGGAGAAGCAAAGGGGGTCTAATAACATACATCTCGAACCTTTGGTCCTGTCAGGAAATAACGCCTATAGTACTTCATCAGAACTACCAAGTAATCAACATTAAAGTAACTAATCAAGTTTCCTATACAATAATAAACTTTTATAACAATATGAGCTCGGTGGACCTACTTAAAGCACTAAGCGAAATTACTGAAGTAACAAACGTGCAAAAAATCAAATATGCCAAAGTCTCACACTCAATAATCTGGGGCGGAGACTTCAATTTACACATCTGCAGCAAAAGTAACGCACCCACTTGTGGGATTACCGATGAACAGGACAACCCTCTAACTCATTTTCTACATACGGAGGAAGGAACTAATATACAAGCCGTCATGTTTGAGCTAGATTTAGGGTTTGCGAATATGATAATGTCACCGACAACCCCATTTACGTCAACCTTTCATGGTAGAGGTGCTCAAACATTAATTGACTACATCCTGGTTTCTACCATCAACGCAGAACGCATAAAGCACTTTGAAGTGATTAATAACGCACTCCGCGACCACTATCCGCTCAAATTAACATACCTAGAACCTGATCACAATTAGAATCCAGCAAAGGACCATTTTGCTCTACTGCACCAAGAAAAACTCACGCTAAACAGGTTGAACGGCTTCACCCTAAAATGGGGTATTCTAGACCAAGAACTGACCACTATTATAACCTAAAGAAAGCCCTAGCAAAGAAAGAACGAAACAGAGAAGAGATAGTGAAATTAAGGAAATCATATGCGCATGCACTTAAACAACGGAAAAAAGAGATACAACTCAACCTCTGGACTCAGCTTTTAGACAGCAGTTTGCAAAAAGATAACCTAGCATTCTGGAGAATAGTCAAGACTCCATTCTTAGTCGGGAACAAGGAGGGCCCTTCCTTAGACATTGCAATAAACGCGGGGGAGTGGTTGCTGCATTTTTCAGGGGTCTTTGGAGAGGTAAAAACTGGAGACTCAATCCCTCGACCTGTTCTTCCATTGGTGAAATACCCGTTAGAAATACACTTCACCATCAATGAGACACAGAAAGCCATTAATTCTGCAAAAAATGGCAAAGCGCCAGGTCCAGACTCCGTTCCAATGGACCTCTACAAATTTCTTCCTGATCTCTGGTCCCCACTTTTAACAAAAGTACTGAATGCAGCCAAGGAAATCAATCTTCCTAACTCATGGTCAACATCAATCTTGGTTCCTATTTTCAAGAAAGGCAACAGAGACAGTCCTTCCTGCTACCGACCCATCTCGCTTCTGGACTCAGTGGGAAAGATGGCAGGAAGGATACTTCTTGATCGTCTCCAGGAGTGGTCTAAGGAACACGGGGTTCTTTCAGATCTTCAATACGGGTTCAGGGCGGGCCTGAGCACCGTGGACCAAGTTCTGAATTTAACCCTACTGGCCGCAAAATACACAACTGTAAAAAAAACTAGTCTCCACATGGTCTACGTTGACCTTACGGCAGCGTTCGACTGTGTGGAACATTCAAAACTCTGGCTAATAATGTTGGAAATGGGGATAGACCCTGCAATAGTGGACTTTTTACGTGAGCTATACTCTGGCGCCACAGGCAAGGTAAGATACGGTCTGGAAGGACAACTCACAGACAGCTTCCCAATACAGAAGGGGGTCAGGCAGGGGTGTGTGTTGGCCCCCTTCTTATTCATGCTGTACACTAACGGACTTGAGGCAGCAATGCTACAGGGAACAAAAGACTTTCCAACAGTAGGTCGGCGACCAATTCCAGCATTGTTTTACGCCGACGATGCGGTGATTCTTGCCCGAACTCCGATTCAGTTACAGAGAGCTTTAAATAACTACTGCACTTTCATGACCAACCTTAACTTGAAAGTCAACATAAAGAAAACCTTTGTGATGCACGCCGGCAGTAAGGGGAAAAGGGTGAAAACAATCTTTGTGGACAATTTACCACTTGAAACAACAAAAACTTATCCATATCTTGGCATCACCATCGATGAGGAGTTCAAATGGAAAGATGCAATCAATTCCCGCAAGCTATCGCTCATACGAACAGTGGGCGCTCTAAAAGCCTTCTCTCTTCGCCTAGGAAAAAAACCCCTGGTAGAGATGTTAAAGATCTATAATGCAAAATGCATTAGTACGGCCATCTTCGGAGCAGGAGTTTGGGGAATTGCAAACGTTGAACAAATTCAAAAAATCGAAAACACCTTCCTCAAATTTTTATTAGCAGTCCCTAAGAGCACGACCACCTTTGGATGCCACCTAGAACTTGGAGTGGAACATATCTCCGACCTCATTAAGATCCAACCCATAATGTTATGGCGCAGAATATGGGCTACGGATGAATGCACACTCACAAGAGCAATTATTGAGGACTGCATGAACCTAGAGCACATGGAAAAGATAAAGTGGCTACACTATGTAAAATCCTTCCTTGCAGATATTGGCCTTCTGAGGTTCTATAACGATCCGCAGTCAGTAACAGACATAGCGAAAAAAGAACTAAAAAAGATATGTCTGTCTCACTTAACCCAATTAAGGCTGATGACAGAAATAGGCAAACCATCAGTACAACACTGCCTCATGATACAAACTGTTCCAGCTATACAACCATATCTGCAGCAAGACCTGACCCAATTTGAAAAGTTACTGCTCACCCGTTTCAGGTTCAATCTTTTCCATATCATGGTTTCATTCCCCACTCAGAATAACTGGACACATAATACAACAGCGTGCCCTTGCGACTTCAATTCTCCTCAGTCCACAATTCACGTTCTTTTCTTTTGTACTTTTTACACGCCATTCCGTAAGAGGTGGATTTTACCAATCTTAAAAGTAATGAAGGTCAGAAGATGTCGCCCAGCATTCCTGGCACTGCAGTTCTTGGAGAATCCCCTAGTGTCAAAATCTGTGGCACACTACCTTAGAATGTGCCTTAAACACCGTATGAATTTATGAGTAATCTGAGAACCTGCCTTAACACGGACTCTAGTAAACGTACTGTATAGTATAAGAGACCTTAATTTTAACATATCATGAATTTTTTACGTTTTTTTAATGGTTTTTTACTGTGTAAATTTGTACTTTTGTGGCTTTTATACTGAAAACCGAATAAAGTTATTTTGTATTGTATTGTATTGTATATATATATATATCACTGTAAAAACCATAGGTTATAGACCATATATAGTTAGGAATTAGCATTTACAAAACCTTGAAAATTCACTGAAAAAACCATAGGTTATAGACCATATATAGTTAGGAATTAACATTCAATGTATAATTAATTCTGTACTTTGAATTGTGATTTTTAATATGTACTCATCTTGTCTCATGCTCACTCATCTTTTACTACCTTCTATCAATTTTTAAATTTTTGTTCTTTCATTCACAGATTGAAAGTATAAAAATAACAAGTGACTAAGTTAACGATAATTATAAGGTAAGTGTTTAGTACTCATTCCGTTACATCTCTTTCACATTTAACTTTTATTAGTTCCACTGCTTCATTTCTTTAATCCTCAGTTTCCTGCCTTTGCTACTTCCCTCATTCCTTTATCTATTACTTACTTACTCTACTCCTTCCACTCCTTTTCTCAGTCCCTCTGTTCTCATAGTTCCTCACTCTTGTTCACTCACTCCGTCTCTATTACTCTCACTGTCTCTGACTCATCACTCTTTCACTACTTGTTTATTATGCTTTATCCCTGTAGTTCAAGCACACTATGTTATTTACATTTCTTTGCTGTTTCAATCATTTCTTTTCTGTCACTTCTTCTTTTCTGCTTTCTGTTTTTTCTCTCTGTTATTCCACATGTTATAACCTTAGTCACTGTCATACATCTTGTTTTATTCCTATTTACTTTCGCTCACTGTTTTCTTAACACTTTCCCTCAGGATTGTTCTTTTAGTCCGGTTCTATCCCTACCTCTCATTCCACATCCTTTACTGTATTTCTTCTTAATTTGAACATTCACTCACATTCTCTAAGAAACTCTTGTTTATTATTCTTCTACTCTCCTTTTTTTCTTTCACTTCCTTATCTATTTTGTTTTTCACAATTATACCCTCTTACATCTTTTCTTCGGTAAATAGATCTATTAAACAGTATCTCTGTGTTACTCCCTCTAGCTGTCTTTCTTTTAACATTACAACATTACTCTCTGTTTACTTCCCTTATACTTACTCTTCTTTTTTTAAATTTTTTTTTAAATTCTGGTTCGCTTCCGGGTTCGCGTACCGGCGCGCGAACAGGGAAGCGAATCAAAAGAAATAGAGGTTTCCAGAGTGCTAAACATTCTAGCAATTTCTTATAAAGGGGAGGTAGTTCTGCAAAGAACTTTATTTTTTATTATTTTTGTTGTTTTATATTTTTTTTATTATTTTTCTGAACATTTTTCTTACTTTTTTTGTATTTTTTGAACGGTTTTATATTTTTTTTGGTTTTTTTTGGGGGGGGGACGAAAATGATTCATTATAAAGGGCTCAACAGGAGCAACAAAAAAAAGATAATTTATTTTCTGGGGCATTTTGGACATTTGTGATTGTCAATAGCTGTGTTGATTAAATGTATGCTACTCTCCCTGTAGCAAATAAATTGGCCGCAAAAAATGCACACTTGCTTCACATTCCCAAACTTCAGCAGGATATTTGGGACCGTCTCCCTCGCCTCTGGTCCCATCACTGCCTCTTCATTTGATGTACTGGCCACAGGAGGGGGGTTATCCTGCAGGTCACGTACCTGCGCAGCACTGTAATTTATAGGGTGCCACCTGTCCATGTGCCGATGCATGGTGTAATTGCCATAGCTGTATTTCTTATCAGTCCCTCTGGACAGATCTTTTTTGCAGATGAGACAGGTAACGTAGCGGGCATTTACTTTTTTTTGGCCCCGGGGAAATGTGAAAAATTGCCAGATGTAATTTTCTTTGACATGGGACCTCCTTGGTTCTTCTTGCAAAAACGGCCTTCTCACTTGCTGATCTTCCTCTTCTTCTTCTTCTTCTTCCTCTTGATTAATGAAGACCTGAGGAGGTGGTCCATCCTTTTTTGGTGGTGGTGGTGGTGGTGGAGGGCCTCCAGCAGCTGCAGCTACAACACTTGCCATTTTTGCACAGTTCCAAAGCAGGTCTTTCTCTCATAAAAATGAAAGTCAGAGTGAGGAAAAAAGGTGGGGCTTTCATCATTTGGGAAAAAAAAATGTTCTAAACCAATGAAAAGTGTTATTTTTAGGTCATATGACCTAGCCTTACATCATTAGGAAACCAAAAGTAAAATGAACCAATGAAAAGTTTTATGAACAAGTCACATGACCTGTTATGCTTACGTTACGCGTCCCGCTACGCACCCGGAGCGCTTCCGGGGCACTGCGCTTCACGCCTCGGTTCGCGCTCCGGAGCACTTCCGGGTGCGCTAACGCGGCGCGTCATAAAACGCATTATGAGGCAATGCGATACGTCGCGTTTACGCGACGCGTCACGATGTTGTTTTCTTGCGCGGCAGTTGCGCTAACGGAACGTTTCCCGGTTCGCGGACCGGGTCGCGGCACCAAATTGAGCTAACGGGAAGCTACCCGGTGCGCGGACAGGTAGCGAAACAAAAAATAATAATAAAAAAATATATATAAATAAAAAAATTATATTACAAACATATAAAATATATTTTTGCATTATAATAAGAATACATTTTACAGCTTTTGATATTTGCTATTAAAAAACCATTGAAATTCACTGAAAAAACCATAGGTTATAGACCATATATAGTTAGGAATTAGCATTTACAAAACCTTAAAAATTCACTGAAAAAACCATAGGTTATAGACCATATATAGTTAGGGATTAGCATTTACAAAACCTTATTTTACTTGCACAAAACCATTGAAATTCGCATATATAGTTAGTTGCACTAACTATATATCGCGCACTCGCAATCCACTGCTGATGATGTCACATAATACATCATTCATGACATGGTCAGTGACATCACTGATGACATCACTGATGACATCTCAAATGACATCACTGATGACATCTCAAATGGCATCACTGATGACATCACTGATGACAACATCCAGTGACTGTATGTTTCTGTAAAGTTAAAATATGTCTTACATATTGAAGAATGAGTGGATGTATAAGTGTCTGGATGAAGGATTTAGTAGGTGCATGACTGACTGTATGAGTGAGTGATTAAATGTGTCTCACTGAGTGCATGGGTTAATGACTAAGCTGTCTTAATTTGTGCATTATTATGTCTGTTGTTCTGTAAACTGCTGCATGTGTTAATCAGTAGCTATATGAGTAACTATATGGGTTATTGATTGGTTGCCCAAGTATTTGTATGGGAGACTGAGTATGTGTGTGAGTGGCTGGGAGGTGTATGACTCTGTGCATAGATGTGTGAGCAGTTGATTCACTAGATGTATGGGTTCAAAAGTGCATGTGGAAACAGCTGCATGGGCAGTTGACTGTGTGCATGAGTGTATTGGTGAGTGAATGGATATCTCAGTGCTACATGTCAAAGTAAGTACGTATGTAAAACACAGTACATGTGAGAGTTGACATATATAAATAACTGTGCATAAGAGCCAGTGAATGTGTGAGTGGCTGTATGGATCATTGTGAACTTGTATCAGGGATTGTATAAGAGAGTAAATATGTGTTAGAATATGTTTGAATTAGTAAGGTGTGTATAACTGTATAGTTGAGGAAATGGAGGAGTGATTGATTCTTTGCATGACTGACTAGATGTATGAGTAACTCCATGGATGAGTGACAATCTGTGAGTGTCTGTTTACACTGATTGTATCTAAGGTTATATTAGAGTCTGAAGAGGTTCATCGTATTATCACATGAATGATATTATCAGTGATGTGATCAGTAATGTCAAATGAGATGTCATCAGTGATGTCATCAGTGATGTCACTGACCATGTCATGAATGATGTAATATGTGACATCATCAGCAGTGGATTGCGGGTGCGCGATATATAGTTAGTGCAACTAACTATATATGCGAATTTCAATGGTTTTGTGCGAGTAAAATAAGGTTTTGTAAATGCTAATCCCTAACTATATATGGTCTATAACCTATGGTTTTTTCAGTGAATTTTTAAGTTTTTGTAAATGCTAATTCCTAACTATATATGGTCTATAACCTATGGTTTTTTCAGTGAATATATATATATATATATATATATATATATATATATATATATATATATATATATATATATATATCACCAAAACATCCTCATTGCAGAAGAAATCAGCCGCACACCAGCAACGGAGCTTGCATTTCTTTAATCAAACCGGCGGTCCACCTGACATGTTTCGTTCTCACTCGAACTTTTTCAAAGGTATGCCGTCACTTCTAATTGCTGTGAAACCACATTGCTTGTGCTTTTGTTTAAAGTTTTGTCCCCGCCTCTTACTTGGCGCGCTATGAATTGTGGTCCTAGTGGTTCACATTTGCCATAGTTTATCAACCCTCCATTGGGTAACATGATTGAAGTTAATTTTAAAATCCGGTTATTCTAAATGCAAAGTCTGTTGCGCCCCGCGCAGCCCATTTTCGAGGCTGACTCGGGGTCCATACCAAAGGCAGTCTTTGGCGCTCACCAGCCTCCCCTTCTCCGCTACCACGAAATCCACACCTGGGTTCAATGCGGGAAGGCAACGGCGCATATATATATGTATGTAAATTCGCCACACTCGCTGGAGCAGCCGCCTCAGCTCTCGAATTAAATGACGAAAGAACAGACCCAGATTTCGTGCTTAATTGAGGTGTTTAATCTTTTCCAGCAAGCCTGCCGCCGCCATTACGCGTTTCACCTCTTACAAAGCTTGATCACATATATATATATATTACTCCAACCCTGCTTCACTAAAAGACAGGTCTGACACATGCTCAGGTTACCAACAGTGATTTATTCCACCGGTGCACATTTACCAAGCTTTGCGATGTCCACAATTATCAGCATCCGGCAGACGCGTTTCGGCGTGTGCCTTATCAGTGCCGGGTAGTTGCTGAATGTGCCAAGGTGAGTTTGACACGGAGCTGCTGTTTAAATACCACCCGAGTGTTCTCATTGGCTGGGAGTCGTTCTCAAGGGAAGCAGACAGGGAAAGTTCCTCCGATGGTAAATGTCGCTATGCTCCCAACCAAGAGGCCTCGGACACAGTGCACCAAGTCCCGCAATGAGGAACTCACAAGCAGTCAGATTAAGGTACAATGTCCCATCCTCGCACATGATAATGCTGTTGTTGCTTTGCTGGCTCCTTAAAAATTTGCGGGAAAACATAGGTCGGATTATATCACTGCTGAGCAATCCTTTAAGCAAACATATTGTCTGCTTCCTCTCCCCAATACCTTCGAGACACTCCAGGTTGGGGGGGCGCCGCATTGTGCCTTCCAAGCACTCCAAGCCAAAGTTAAAGTTTGTCGGTTATATGCGGAGCTCCAGACCGAGGGGCGTGTCAGAACAAGCAGAGCCGACCTCCGCCTTAACATACTACTCCAACCCTGCTTCACTAAAAGACAGGTCTGACACATGCTCAGGTTACCAACAGTGATTTATTCCACCGGTGCACATTTACCAAGCTTCGCGATGTCCACAATTATCAGCATCCGGCAGACGCGTTTCGGCGTGTGCCTCATCAGTGCCGGGTAGTTGCTGAATGTGCCAAGGTGAGTTTGACACGGAGCTGCTGTTTAAATACCACCCGAGTGTTCTCATTGGCTGGGAGTCGTTCTCAAGGGAAGCGGACAGGGAAAGTTCCTCCGATGGTAAATGTCGCTATGCTCCCAACCAAGAGGCCTCGGACACAGTGCACCAAGTCCCGCAATGAGGAACTCACAAGCAGTCAGATTAAGGTACAATGTCCCATCCTCGCACATGATAATGCTGTTGTTGCTTTGCTGGCTCCTTAAAAATTTGCGGGAAGACATAGGTAGGCTTACATCACTGCTGAGCAATCCTTAAAGCAAACATATTGTCTGCTCCCTCTCCCCAATACCTTCAAGACACTCCAGGTTGGGGGCGCGCCGCATTGTGCCTTCCAAGCACTCCAAGCCAAAGTCAAAGTTTGTCGGTTATATGCGGAGCTCCAGACCGAGGGGCGTGTCAGAACAAGCGGAGCCGACCTCTGCCTTAACATACTACTCTAACCCTGATTCACTAAAAGACAGGTCTGACACATGCTCAGGTTACCAACAGTGATTTATTCCACCGGTGCACATTTTCCAAGCTTCGCGATGTCCACAATTATCAGCATCCGGCAGACGCATTTCGGCGTGTGCCTCATCAGTGCCGGGTAGTTGCTGAATGTGCCAAGGTGAGTTTGACACAGAGCTGCTGTTTAAATACCACCCTAGTGTTCTCATTGGCTGGGAGTCGTTCTCAAGGGAAGCGGACAGGGAAAGTTCCTCCGATGGTAAATGTCGCTATGCTCCCAACCAAGAGGCCTCGGTCGCCAGTAGGTAGTTATAGTTAGGATTGGCTACCATAGGAAATTCCGAACATTCTATTGGGAATAACTTTGGCGCCGATTGAGGGATCTGTCTGTTTTTTCCTTAAAATGGTCTCGCTGCGCTCTGCTCCTTCCCTGAAAGTTTCCGGGGGATTCGTGAAGTGGGGGCTGAGAAAAAAGGGGGGGTCCCAAAACGTGTTTTCTCCATGTTAATTTCCATAGGACGGTCTGACAAGTCTACAGCCCGAACCGCTGAACGGAATTATGCCAAACTTGGCAAAATTGTAGGGACTGGTGCGCAGATGTGCCTTTGCTATGTTTGGTGAAAATTGCTCCAGTGGTTTTTATGAAAATTAAGTTCAAAAACACTTATATATCTATAGGCGCGCTGCCGGCACTCCCCGGTGCGCGTACCGGGGAGCGCACCCGGCGCGCTACCGGAGTGCGCGAGCGAAAGCTGATTGGCTGTCGGGTGTCTGTCAACATTCTAAACAGTCCTTGGAGTCCGCCATCTTGTGTCTCGGTAGAATCGAGACACAAGAGGTGAAAAAAGAAAGGGGGACATAATTAAAAGGGGGCAGAGTAGACACCCCCTGACCCCCTAGGTTTTCTGTGGGGGGCCTAGAAGGACCATGAAGGGCTAAAAACCTTTTTTTTTTAAAAAAAAAATTTGCGGGGTGAGCGCTGGCGGCGCTCCCCGGTAAGCTTTCCGGTACGCGCACCCTGAGTGCACCACGGGGAAAAAGAGTGTAAAAAAAATAGAGAAAAAAAATGATGAATGTTTAGAGGAAAGTGATGCATTCCTGGAGTGTGTCAAAAAAGTGATGCAACTCCAGCAATGCATCCTTTCACATGGGGCCAGGCCCATGTGAAAGGGCCTGCATCAGTCTTACGCCTGCTGTGGTACAGGCACAAGATTTGGACGCAACAGCGTCATAAAAGTGACTCAGTGATATCTCTTAGATATCACTGCCTCACCTCTACGACCCTTTCTTGCGTCAATACACCCCTTTTGTATACATTATACCTGATGTAGGTATAATGTGGAGCAGGGGTTTACAAAGTGACGCATCTACCTAGATGCGTCACTTTGTAAATATGACTCAATAAGGTGCATTTTTTACAGCACTGGTGCATCACAAAAAGTGACGTATCGGTGGCGTAAAAGTGCTGCATGGCCTCATAAATGAGGCCTTCAGTCTTCTACTCATGCATCATATTAAATAGATGACGCATTATGTCGCAAGTACTTACAGATACGTCAGTATTTCTGACATATCTGTAAGCGCAATGGTGATGCATTGCTGGAGTGTGTCACAAAAATGATGCAACTTCAGCAATGCATCCTTTCACATGGGGAAAGTCCCGTGTGAAAGGGCCTGCATCAGTCTTACGCCTGCTGTGAGGCAGGCCCAAGATTTTGACACAACGGCGTCCTAAAAGTGACGCAGTGAAATCTCATAGATTTCACTGTGTCACCTCTACTACCCTTTCTTGCGTCAATACGCCTCTTTTGCATACATTACACCTGACATAGGTATAATGTGGCGCAGGGGTTTACAAAGTGACGCAACTACCTAGATGCGTCACTTTGTAAATATGACTGAATAAGGTGCATTTTTTACAGCACTGGTGCGTCACAAAAAGTGACGTGCCGGTGGCGTAAAAGTGACGCATGGCCTCATAAATGAGGCCTTCAGTCTTCTACTCATGCGTCATATTTAATATATGACGCATTATGTAGCAAGTACTTACAGATACGTCAGTATTTCAGACGTATCTGTAAGCGCAAAAGTGATGCATTGCTGGAGTTTGTCACAAAAGTGACACAACTCCGCAGTGCATCCTTTCACATGGGGCCAGATCCATGTGAAAGGGCCTTCATCAGTCTTACGCCTGTTGTGATACAGGCGCAAGATTTTGACACAACGGCGTCCTAAAAGTGACGCAGTGAAATCTCATAGATTTCACTGCGTCACATCTATGACCCTTTCTTGCGTCAATACACCCCTTTTGCATACATTACACCTGACGTAGGTATAATGTGGTGTAGGGGTTTACAAAGTGACACATCTACCTAGATGCGTCACTTTGTAAATATGACTCAAGAAGGTGCATTTTTTACAGCACTGGTGCGTCACAAAAAGTGACGCACCAGTGGCGTAAAAGTGACACATGGCCTCATAAATGAGGCCTTCAGTCTTCTACTCATGCGTCATATTTAATTTATGACGCATTATGTTGCAAGTACTTACAGATACATCAGTATTTCAGACGTATCTGTAAGCGCAAAAGTGATGCATTGCTAGAGTGTGTCACAAAAATGATGCAACTCCAGCAATGCATCTTTTCTTACCCTTCCACACCCCCGTTCCTTTTCTACATTTTCTTTGAATATCCACATTCCCCATGTTCACTCTCCTTCTCCTCACTTTCCTTCCCAACACTCACCTTCTTTCAGTCCCTCTACTTCACTTCCTTTCTCCTCTCATACCTTTCTGTTCTTTCTCACTCATTTTCCTCTCCTTTATCAATGCACTCCACTTCACTTACTCTTTTTCATTTTTTTAAGAACATAGCTCTTTGATGAGAATTGGAGGTAGTTCTGAAAATAACTTTTTTTTTCTTTTTTTAGAACAAAAACAAAAACAGGGAATGGAAACTGCTCAACAGCAGCAAAAAACAAAAACAAATTTAGGGCTGGGAATGGCAGCGATGGTTCTCCAATGCTCGAACCATGAACAGAACAATTTGTTCCCCATAGCAAAGTAGCTGATCACAGTCTCTGCATTTAAGGACGCCTTTGTTAAAAGCAGGCTGAATATTCGGAACCAGCTCTTGCGATCGCCCCCTCACCGATGTTGTTGGTCCTCTGGTTGATTAAGAGGCCCCATCACTGGGAACCTCTCGTGCCAGAGCCCTGACACTTTCCCGAGCAAAATTCTGGGGGTGCCTCCTCTCCACATGGCGAATCATTGTGGAGTTCCCAAAATAATATTTCTTAGTGGGGTCACCCCGTGACAGGACTGTGTGACAGATCCTGCACTCCACTTTTGGTCATCAGGAATTGAAAATAACTTCCAAATAAAGTGTTCTTTAACTTTCGGCTGAGGAACCTCTTCATCAAGGAATTCATTGGTGTCATCTTCACTGCTAGATGGTCTGGTAGCCATGATAATCCAAGATGTCCAACAAAGTACCGAGAGCAAAAAGGCAGGTCTTGCAGTCACAAACGTGAAAGAAGAAGTGAAGGAAATGGGTGGGGATTTCATTCTTTGTAAAAAAAACTGTTAGCAACCAATAAAAAGAGTTATTTTAAGGTCACATGACTTGACGCGCTTACGCTGCGCGCACCAAAGCGCTTCCGGGGGCGCTTACGCGGCGCAAACGCAGGGGCTTCTGGGGGCGCATACTCGGCGCGAACGTAGGCGCTTCCGGTGGCACTTACGCGGCGCGCCTAAGTGACGTTTCGATAGTTTCACGGAAATGCAAAATCATTTTCATTTCGTAAATCAAAAATACTGCTTTTATAAGTATAGTACTAGGGGCCCGATGTAGGTAGCCCTTTACCGATCCGAATCGGCCGAAAATACCGATTTTCGCCCGTTTCCGATCGGTAAAGGGCTACCGAGATGTAGGGGCACATTTTCGGTAATTTTACCGAATCGGTATCATTACCGAATCGGTATATTTACCGATTCGGTAATATGTACCGAATCGGTAAAATAATTACCGATTCGGTAATATTTACCGATTCGTTAAAATTACCGAAAAAGCAATGTAGGTAGAAATTTTACCTTTGGCACATGGCTTACAGAATCGGTATTTTACCATGGAATACAAATCCATGGTAAAATACCGATTCCTGTGTACATGCACATCTGTGCATGTACACATGTGCCATGTGACAGACAGACGTGCCCTTAGGGCATGTCTGTGTGCCACATTGCACACATGCCCGTTTTGGGGGTGCTAGAGGGTGTCAAAGTGACACCCCCTGCACCCTTGTGAATTCTTTAATTACCGATTCGGTAAATACCGAATCGGTAATGCCTAATCATTCCTATGGGCTTCAAAGCCCATAGGAATGAATGGGCATTACCGATTTGGTATTTACCGAATCGGTAATTAAAGAATTGTTAAGGATTCGGTAACGAATCCAGATGTTGGGACCTACATCCCATTTACCGATTTTGAAATACCGATTCGGTAAGATTCGGTATTTCTAAATCGGTAATTGGGATTTACCTACATCGGGCCCTAAATGTCTTTCGTTATTATTTACTTTTCATAAATTTTTTTTACACAAACGCAGAAATAGCGCTCTGGGTGCGCTCTCCGGAGAGCTTACCGGTGCACGCACCCAGAGCGCCCCAGGAAAAAATTATAAAAAAAAAAATTACAAAATATTATTATTAAAAAAATAATTATTAATAAATAATACTTACACAAAACAGAAAATAAAAAAACATAAAAAATCAAAGGTTACAAACTCGATATAGAAAGGAATTAGCTTTTAAAAAACCTTTAAAATTCAGAGAAAACACCATAGGTTTCACAATCGTTATAGTTAGGAATTAGCATTTAAAAAACCTTTGAAATTCATTAAATAAAACAGAGGTTTCACAATCGTTATAGTTAGAAATTAGCATTTAAAAAACCTTTGAAATTCACTGAAAAAACCATAGATTTAACACCAGTTATAGTTAGCTGGACATTTTACTCATACAAAACCATTGAAATTCCCACGTTATAGTTAGTTGGACTCACTATAACTCTTGGGGCCGCAATCCACTGCTGATGATGTCACATATTACATCATTCATGACATGGTCAGTGACATCACTGATGACATCACTGATGACATCTCAAATGACATCACTGATGACATCACTGATGACATCATCCAGTGTCTGTGTGTTTCTGTAAAGTTAAAATACAATTAAGTTATCAAGACTGACGCAAGCCCTTTCACATGAGGCTGGCCCCATGTGAAAGGATGCATTGCTGGAGTTGCGTCACTTTTGTGACACTCCAGCAATGCATCACTTTTACTCTTACAGATACGTCAGAAATACTGATGTATCTGTAACTCCTTGCGACATAATGCATCATACATTAAATATGACATGAGTAGAAGACTGAAGGCATTATTTATGAGGCCATGCGTCACTTTTACGCCACCGGTGCGTCATTTTTTGTGACGCACCAGTGCTGTAAAAAATGCACCTTCTTGAGTCATATTTACAAAGTGACACATCTAGGTAAATGCCTCACTTAGTAAACCCCTGCGCCAAATTATACCTGCGCCAGGTGTAATGTATGCAAAGGGGGCGTATTGACGCAAGAAAGGGTCGTAGAAGTGACTCAGTGAAATCTATGAGATTTCACTGCGTCACTTTTAGGACACCGTTGCCTCAAAATCTTGCGCCTGCCTCACAGCAGGCATAAGACTGACGCAAGCCCTTTCCCATGAGGCTGGCCCCATGTGAAAGGATGCATTGCTGGAGTTGCGTATATGGACAGAGTCACACACCTCCCAGCCACCCACACACACTCACCCTCACATACAAATACTTAAACAACAAATCAATAACCAATATAGCCACTCATATAGCTACTGATCAACACATGCAGCAGCTTACATAGCAACAGACATACTGAAGCACATATTCAGACTGTTTAGTCACGAGTGATGTCACTGACCATGTCATGAGTGATGTAATATGTGATGTCATCAGCAGTTCATTACACGCGCAAGTTACAGTGAGTCCAACTAACTATAACGTGGAAATTTCAATGGCTTTATGTCAGTAAAATTTCCAGCTAACTATAACTGGTGTGAAACCTATGGTTTTTTCAGTGAATGTAATAGGTTTTTTAAATGCTAATTCCTAACTATAACTGCTGTGAAACCTATGGTTTTTTAAGTGAATTTCAATGGTTTTTAATAGCATTTCTCTATAGGTATAAAAAGTAAAAATTTTTATAACAAATTTATATTGTATAATTATGTAATATTTTTTTATTTTTTGCCCCGGAGCGCTCCCGCGGCGCGCACCGGTGAACGCACGGGTAAGCGCCCCGTGGCGCGTACCGGTGAGCGTCCCGTTAGCGCTATTCTCGCGTATGAAAACAACATCGTGATGTTTCCCGTAACCGCGTGATGCAGCATATCACGCACTGCATAAGCGCACCTGAGAGCACACGAGCGCATACGATCGCGCAACGTCCTGACGCGCTTACGCTACGCGCCCCCGGGCACGTAGCGTAAGCGCGTCGGGTCATGTGACCTGATTATAAAACTTTTTATTGGTTAATTTCACTTTTGGTTTCCTAATGATGTAAGGCCAGGTCATGTGACCTAAAAATAACACTTTTCATTGGTTCAGAACAGTTTTCTTTTCCAAATGATGAAAGACCCCACCTTTTTTCCTCATTCTACCTTTGTGCTTTGAGAGAGGTAGACCTGCAGTTATTTCAGTAGAAAATGGCTACATTAGCTGCACCTGCTGGATCTTCTGGACCACCACCACCACCACAAGGACCACCATAACTTCACAGTGGTGGAGATCAAGAAGAGGAGGAGGAGGAGGAGGAGGAGGAGAGGAGGTTCGTCCCAGAGGACAATATTACCTACAAACCAAAAGAGCACATCATCTGGCAATTTTTTTCAATCCCCAACAACAAAGAAAAAGTAAATGCACCTAAGGCAACCTGCTTAATATGTCATCAGGAGCTGTCAAGGGGGAATCCCAACAAAAAATACTCCTTTGGCAACCATACCATGATCAGGCATATGCAACGGAGGCATCCAAATAACTATGCTAGGGCAGAGGTCAGGGAACTGGCCAGAAACCCTGTCCAATCTTCTGCCAGCACCTCCCAAACTAATGTTTCCACCCCATCAGGACCGGAAGTTAGGGAGATGTGCTCCACCATACAAACAAAGTTTGCCCATTTTAAAATGGTTTGTATTTTTTGTGGACAAACAATATGCTATGGAGAGAAATGCATCACACTTATTAACCGTGCTTGGGATAACCACAAGTGCCCAAGGAAACATTAATTTTTTCCGCTTTTTTTTTTGCTCCTGTTGAGCCCTTTAGAATTCCCTGTTTTTTGTTTCTCCCCTTAAAAAATACAACAAAATAAAATGTTCATAAAACTCAAAAAAAGTAAAAAATGTTCAGAAAAACATAAAAAAATATAAAACAACAAAAAGAATAAAAACAACAGTTCTTTTTAGAACTACCTCTAATGTATAAAAAAAGCAACTTTTTGGGAAACTCTGTCATGCTTTTTTCTCCACGGTACGCTCCCCGGTACGCGTACCGGGGCACGTACCGGTCGCTCCACCCGTGAAAATCAATTTTTTTTTTGTTTGTTTTCAGCGCCGGGGCCCTTTTATGTCCCCCACATCAAACCTAGGGGGTCAGGGGGGGTCGACCCTGCCCCCTTTTGGTTATTTCCCCCTTTGTTTTTGGCCCCTCTTGTGTCTCTATCCGACGAGACACAAGATGGCGGCCGCTCCGGACTGTTTCGAATGTTTACAGACACCCGAGAGCCAATCAGCTTTCCTTGCGCAAGTCACGTAGCACGCCCGGAGCGCTCCCCGGTGCGCGTACCAGGGCGCACTTATAGATATATATATTGTTTTGAACCTAAATTACTCAAAATCCACTGGAGCACATATCTTGAGACACAGCAAAGGCACATCGGCCTACCAGGCCCTACAATTTTGCCAAGTTTGGTGGAAATCCATTCAGCCGTTCGGGCTAAAAGTGAGTTTGACCGCCCTATGGAAATTAACATAGAGAAAACACGTTTTGGGACCCCCCTTTTATCTCGGCCCCCGCTTGACGAATCCCCCCACATTTTCAGGGAAGGAGCGGAGCAGAGTGGGCCACCTACTTTGAGAAATTCGCGAAGATTTGTTGCGGATTTCCTATGGAAAGTAGATCCTAACTATAACTACCTACTGGCGACCGCCAGTAGGTAATATCTATATATCTATATCTATATATATATATATATATATATATGTATATTTGTATATATACACACATATTACCTACTGGCAGTCGCCAGTAGGTAGTTACAGTTAGGACCTTTTATGCATAGGAAATCCACAACATTCTATTCCCAATATCTTTGGTACCGATGGATGAATCTTTGCAAAATTTTCCAAACTTTTGGCCAGCTCTGGTCCACTCCTATCCTGAAAGTTTTGGGTGATTCGTCAAGTGGGGGCTGAGAAAAAAGGGGGTCCAAAACATGTTTTTCGCATGCAATTTCCCATAGGACCTTTAGCCAAAACTACAGCCAGAACCGCTGAAAGGAATTACTCCAAATTTGGCAAAGAGGTATCCCTCAGTTCAGACTTGTGCCTTTTGCTTAAATGGTGTCAATCTGTTTAGTAGTTCCTGAGAAAATTACAGTTAAAGTCATTTATATATCTATGGGCGCAGTGGATCTGCGGAGTGTGCGAGGATCGTCATCGTACCATAAGCGCACCCTTCTGATCACGAGCTGAATGCTAATTGGCTGTCAAGTAGTTGTCAACATTCAAAACCAGGAACTGTTAGCAGCCATTTTGTGCCTCGGTAGAAGCGAGGCTGAGGAAGTCAGTGGAATATGTGTGCAAAATGTAGAAAGGGGGTAGGGTAGAAATACTTTTACCCCCTAGACCTGCTTAGGTGGTTCCAGAAGGACCCCCAGGGCACTGCTGTAAAAATGAAACTGAGCGTTTTTATAATTACCCCTCCGGGGGGGTTAAATACCAGGGGCAAAATTATTAAATTTTATGGAGGGCCCAGAGGGGCTCCCCAGCCCAAGGGATCGTCATCCCCCAGGGCTAAAAAAAATTGTGGGGGGAGGGGTCCAAGGTCTCCAAAGCCGCAGGGACGATCACCCCCTGGGGTTTTATGTATTGTGGGAGGGGGACTGCAGGGCTATAAAAAAATACCACCACCTTTCCATTTGTGTTTCAGACCTGTATTTCCCCAGTCACTATCCATGCACTCTACACTACTCAAACACTACTGCACTTCTCTAAAACACTATCAGAGTACGACCCCCTACACTACACAAACAGCACTGCACTACCCTAAACTGTAAAATACAATCCCAGCACGATGCCCTATACTACCCAAATATCATTGCACTACCCTAAACCTTAAACTTACCCCAGCACGACCCCTTACACTACTCAAACACCACTGTACTACCCTAAAAGAGTACTTTAGCCTGATCCCCTACACTATATAAACACCACTGCACTGCCCTAAGTCTACCCCAGCACGTCTTCCTAAACTACCCATTCACCACTGCACAACCCTAAACCCTAAAACACTACCTCAGCACGACTCCCTACACTACCCAAACACCATTGCAGTACTGTAATCCCTAAATCTACTCAAGTACGACCTCCTACACTTCACCAACTTCACTGCACTATCCTAAAGTCTAAATCTACTCCCAGCACGACCCCCCTACACTACCTATTCACCACTGCTCTACCCTAAACCTTAAAACACTACCCCAGCTCGACCCCTACATTACCCAAACACAATTGCACTACCCTAAACCTTAAACCTATCCTAGCACGACCCCTTGCAGTACCCAAACACCACTGTACTACCCTAAAAGAGTACTTCATTAGGAACCCCTACACTACACAATCACCAGTGGACTACCTTAAACTCTAATTCTACCCCCAGTACGACCCCCTACACTACATAAACACCACTGCACTACTCTAAACACTAAAACAGTACCCGAGCACAACCCTCTACACTACTCAAACACCATTGCACTACCCTAAACCTTAAATCTACCCCAGCATGCCACCCTACACTACTCAAACACTACTGCACTACCCTAAAACACTATCAGAGGACGACCCCCTACACTACACAAAGACCACTGCAGTACCCTAAACTGTAAAATACTACCCCAGCACAACCCCCTACACTACCCAAATACCATTGCTTTACCGTAAACCTTAAACTTACCCCAGTACGACCCCTTGCACTATGCAAACACCACTGTACTACCCTAAAAGAGTAGTCTAGCATGATTCCCTACCCTATATAAACACCAATGCACTACCCTAAACCTTAAATCTATCCCCAGCATGACTCACTACACTACCCATTCATCACTGCACTACCCTAACCCCTAAAACACTACCTCAGCACGACTCCCTACACTATCCAAACACCATTGCAGCACTGTAAACCTTAAATCTACTCCAGTACGACCTCCTATACTACACCAAGGTCTTTGTACTATCCTAAAGTCTAAATGTACTCCCAGTACGACCCCTACACTACTCATTCACCACTGCACTACCCTAAACCATAAAACACTACCCCAGCTCAATTCCTACACTACCCAAACACTATTGCACTACCCTAAACCTTAAATCTTCCCCAGCATGACACCCTACACTACTCAAACAATACTGCTCTACTGTAAAACACTGTCATAGCAGGACCCTCTACACTATACAAACACCAGTGCACTATCCTAACTTCTAAATCTACTCCTAGTATGACCCCTTACACTATATAAACACTACTGTACTACCCTAAACACTAAAACAGTACCCAGCACTTCCCTCAACACTCCCAAACACCATTGCAGTACCCTAAACCTTAAATGTACCCCGGCATGACACCCTACACTTCTCAAACACTACTGCACTATTCTAAAACACTATTACAGCACGACCCCCTACACTACGCAAACTGCACTGCACTATCCTAAACCGTAAAACACTACCCCAGGACAATCCTCTTTACTACTCAAATTTACATTGCACTACCGTAAACCTTAAACTTACCCCAGCATGACCTCTTACAGTACCCAAACACCACTGTAGTACCCTAAAAGAGTAATTCAGCATGATTCACTAAACTACATAAACACCACTGCACAACCCTACACTCTAAATCTACCTTCAGCACGACCCCCTATACTACCAATTCACCACTGTACTACCCTAAACCCTAAAACACTACTCCAGCATGACCCCTACACTACCCAAACACCATTGCAGTACTATAAACTTTAAATCTATCCCAGCATGACACCCTACACTACTCAAACACTACTGCACAACCATAAAACACTACGTCAGCACAACCCCTACACTACACAAACACCACTGTACTACTGTAAACCCTAAAAAACACTACCCTAGTACGACCCTCTACACTACCCAAATTCCATTGCACTACCCTAAACCATAAACCTACCCCAGGACGACCCCTTACACTACCCAAACACCACTGTACTACCCTAAAAGAGTAATTCAGCACGATCCCCTACACTACATAAACACAATTGCACAACCCTAAAACCTAAATCTACCCCAGCACAAGCCCCTACACTTACTATTCACCACTGTACTACCCTAAACCTTAAAACACTACCCCAGCACATGTGCTACACTACCCAAACAACATTACAGTACTCTAAACCTTAAATCTACTCCAGCACGACCTCCTATACTACACAAACACCACTGCAGTGCCCTGAACTCTAAATCTATCCCCAGCATGACCTCCTACAGTACCGATTCAACATTGCACTACTCTAAAGCTTAAATCTATCCCAGCATGACCCCCTACACTACCTAAACACTACTGCAGTACAGTAAAACACAGTAGCACAGCACAACCCTCTACACTACACAAACACCAGTGCACTATCCTAAACTCTAAATCTACTCCTAGTACGACTCTCTACACTACATAAACAATACTGTACTACCCTAAACACTAAAATGCTAGTATTGTGATCATTTAGTTAATATGCATGTACTCATACAGTGCTTCAGGTTTTAGTGTTATGGAGTGCTTCAAAGTCCTATGTACTATGTATGTACTGCTCTTACCACCTTCACAATTGTGCTTCAGGCCTATAATTTCTTAGTCATAATTTATATGGAATGTGTTTGTATAGTAATAAAAAATTCAAATTTTAAAGTTATTAAAACATATTTATTTATGATTATTTTTACAGATACTGTTTATCATCATTAAAAAAAAGTTCTCATGCCAGAGAAAGAAAGAAGAAAAAAAGGTCAGAAGTAGGATACTTACTTGAAAAAAACTCAACAACAAGTATTGGAAGAACAACATAATGTGACTAAAAAGAGAAACATTTCTGGCAAGACCACAAAAGACTTCATAAAAAATATTACTAGATTCAGACAAATGTTCCAAACACAAAAAAGTGCAAAGAATAGGAAAGGAAAAAAAGACACTGTACATACAAAGAATACAACTTATACTAAAAGAAGAGAAAATCAATATGAAGAAATCCACACCACCCAAAAAAATATTTTACAACAGAGTAGTCCATAATTTGATGAAAGACACAAAGAAATATAGAAAGAGAACAGAATTTCATAAAAAGAAGAATATCGAATCCATTGTTGAAAAGGCTTTTGAAGTAAAGAGGAAACTATTTATTTTAGTATTAAACAGAATTCGATCTCTAGATAAACCAGTGCATTTAATGAAGGCCAAAAGTAAGAGGAAAAGAGTAATTAACAAAAGTAATTTTTGTGATATTTTTTTAGGGCAGTGGAAACACAGTTCAAGTTCTGAGCCTTTTTTAATGAAGAGAGTTATTTATATACCAATGATTTGTTACATTCTGTTGACACCAGTGGCCGAGCTTATGAGGTTTGAAATGGTTGTCCAATTGACAAAGAGCAAATGGTTCCTAGGAATGCAGAAGAAGTGATAGCTGATGAAGTTCTAGGCAGACGTCCTAAAGCCCCAGTGTACACTTGGGATTGTAGTAGTATTTGTAGTGTACGGCAAGAATCTAATGATAAATAATGTAATTTCTTACAAGCATGTTGTAAAAAAGTGTTAAACAAAAGATTAAGGTGTTGCAAGGACTAGACCCTTGCAGAGTGAGAAAACATAGTGGTTTGCGAAGTCATTCTCTGACGTGTCTTTCAAGGAAAGAATGTCAAAGTGTTTTTCACCATTTCAGGAGTTTGGCAGTACATCATACTCAAATGTGGAAGTTAGTGAGAAGATTGTATTACGCAAAAAGTCCAGCACTAAAGTTAAATGAGTTGAACAATGCTCTTTTGCGTGGGTCAGTATCAGATGTGAAAAAGGTTTGTGATGATATTGAGTTTTATTACATTGTTCCAGAAGAAGAGAGTGAAGAAACTCAGACATTAGTAGAAGAAAATATTGTAGAGAATGTTGAACATAGCTGTACAATAAATTTTGAAAATTAAATTACAAAGTTTAAGGTGATTTCAGATGAAAGGCCAAATTTTTCTAGTATTTGTTGTGAGCGAACTCACTATAAAAATTGGACTAGGAGTGTTGATCTGTATTTGAAAAGTGAAAAAGAAAATAATGATAAGTGGAAGGAATTTGCAACCTATTTGTTGGTAGAGAATTGTTTTGGTTTGAGTTCTGATCAGTGTGTTTGTAAATATTGTTATAACAAATTAGATGAGAATAAAATGCCTGCTACAGCTGTGTATGATCATTTAGAGTTAGTTGCTATTCCTCCAGACTTGATAGATTTAAACACCTATGAGACTATTCTCATTCAATGTGTGCATCCGTTTCAGGCTATTGTTCGTATTTAGCCTAAAACAGAAAAAAGTGCCTCCTTCAGATTTACAAAGAGGATTAAAAGGAAGAGTTGTGTATTTACCGTTAGATTTAAAGGAAAATATTTAAACTATTGGTGTAGAGAGTGTAGAAAGAGAACCACTAGTTATTCTTGTTAATGGTGTGCCGACTAAGAATAAGAAAATCTGGCAGGAGTTAGTGGATGTTAGGAAAGTGCAAAAGGCAACATTATATCTGATAAAAAACAATGAGTACTATAAAAATGTTTATATGGGAGAAGAAGAAATAGTTTTAGCAGAAGATACTGAAACGTCAAGTGGACAAATTGAAAAAGTGGACATGTTAAGATTTGAAGAAATCTATTAACATTACAGTGTGCATCCACTTCATTCATAAGACGTGTTGGGGAACACTATTGAGTTGTTCCAAATGAAAAAAGCAAAGGGAAGTCCCATGAGTGTATGGGAAGAGAGCTTGGAAGCTCGTTATTTTCTGCAGTTGTTTCCAACTGGAAAAGGAGGATGATATGATGAACGTCCTGTGTGGATTCCTGCATCTGAATATCGGACAACAAGATTATATGCAGAAGATCCGAGATTTCGACAATGTATCCCATATATATGTTATCTTTTGCTTGAAAGTGACTTGTCTGGACTTTCACATGCAGTCAATCACATTTTAAAAACTGGAATACATCTGCAAAATGTATCTGCAAAAGATTTTATGGATAAAGTGCACCAGAGAGATGATCATCTAGAATCTCAGCTCATTAATCTGATGGCATGTCAGCATGAGACTAATGAATATTGGAACCATCGTCAAGGAGAATTGAAATGTATGCTATGGAACTTAGGAACTCCAACATGGTTCCTTACCCTTAGCTGTGCTGAGTACGCTTGGGATGATTTGCTAGAGTTTCTTCGAGAGGCAAATTCCAATATAAAAAATATTGAATACAAGACACCCGGAGAATTGTGTTCTTTGGATCCTGTTAATGTGTGCAGGTATTGTAATCATAGATTTGAAGCTATGATGTCTTTTATCTGCAATAAACAAAAACTCCTCTTGGAGAAGTTGTGGATTTCTTTTGGAGAAGGGAGTATCAAGCAAGAGCTGTTCCTCATATACATATGCTGTTATGGATTAAGGACGCCCCCAAATTTGGAACAGATGCGGATGATACTGTTTTGAGTTTTATTGAACAATATGCAACATGTGCTGTACCCAAAAGCACTGAAGAAAACAACTTAAGAGCACAAGTCTTCGATTCCAAAGCCATCGATGTGGAAAATACTGTCGACGAAAGTACTAATATAAGAACAAGTTCGACACCAAATGTTGTTTTGCATTTCCACGTCCTGTAATATCCAAAGGAAGAGTGAACAGTTTTATGTCATCTTTGCGACATACTATCACAAGAAAGTCTCAAAAAAATACCTGCAACTTAAGAAGAAATGAAAAGTCAAAATACATAAATGACTACAACCCAGTTATTTTGTCCATGTGGAATGCTAACATGGATATTCAGTATGTTGCGGACAATTCCATTGCTGTTGCTCGATATGTAACGTCCTATATTACGAAATCAAAAAAGACGGAATTGAAAGAAATGTGGTAAGAGATTTCTCATGAGAAGACGCTAAGTAAGAAAATATACAGTTTCAGTTTGAAGATGCTATCCCATCGAGAGATCGGAGCATATGAATGCTCAGATCGGTTATCATCTGCAAGTCTATACTCTAAATCTAGAAGAATCATTTGGGCAAGTCTAGGTCTTGCAGCAATGCGAAATCGAGTACTGAAATCTGTCCAAGAAATCGAATATTTAGCAGAAAAAGATCCAGAAATTACAGATATTTTGAAAATGAATATGTTGGACACATATTACCCAAACAGAAGTCATCATCTTGAGAACATGTGTCTCTATGAAGTGCTGCAAAACTACACTTTAAAACGGAATACTACAGAGAACATCAATGATGGAAAATATGGAGTCATTGGTTCCGAAGGATATTTGGTGAAACAGACAAAAGGAAATTTGATTAATCACAGAAAGCTGAGTTGTGGCACTGTTGGTAAAAGGGAATTTTACTATTTAGCCCTTTTACAACTATTTAAACCATGGTGTTCAGAACTGGAATTGCTTGGAGATTTCCAGAGCTATGAAGATTCCGTTAATGCTTGTAAAGATAGCATACAATGCAGGGCTTTTGCAAATTGTGTTAAAATGTTGAACAATGAAATTGATCAAGAAGCTACAATTGCAGCTGAAATTGCTGGAGACAGTTCTCAAGACAGTCAAAGTTCTGCTGCGCTGAATCAAGATCTACTAGGGCAACCAATTGTTGAAAATGAAGCAGCAATCGCCATGAATGAGGTGGAAACAGCAATGCATCAAGCTCAAGAAGATATTAAGGACTTAGGAAACTTGGAAGAACAACTAAATGTTGAATAGAAACAAATATATGAACAAGTGAGAAAACAGATTGACCATGGATTACTTCATGAAAAGAAAGAGTGCTCCTGCACATCATTTCAACCTATCCGTATGTATGTGAGTGGACAAGCTGGAACAGGAAAAAGTATATATATATAAACAAAAAAGTACTGAGATATCAACAACCGCAACAGTACACAGTACACAGTACACCTTCTTGATAGGTTTGATAAGTAGTGTTTATACTTTCTTCAAATTAATTTTTCATGTAAACACTACATCACATAAGCCTCAAAACAACCTACACGTGTTTCGCGCTCCACTTCGCTTCTTCAGGGCTTTATTTTCCTGACATGTGATCTAAATTTCACTCTCCCATATTTCAAATAAAAAGGCTTCCTTCATCTGTTTATTCTCATATTTCCATATTTAGTGACCTTATAATCCAAATGTCCGCTATAATAATAATTTCCTCTTGTCATGATGTCCCCATGATACTGGTCAAATGTCAGCTGGACGCCTCCGATCCTTCACCTTCTGATCCTGTGCAGGGCATTCAAAGACCAGCTTGGCAACTTTAGAAAAGTCAGTCTTCCTCTCTAATGCCAGATATGAGGACCTTGAAGTGCTCTCAAGTCACAACAGTGTGCACATTGAGAGCATTGCAAAATCCTCTTCATGTGAAAAAGCTGACATTTTTGTTGAACTGCTACTCTCTGACCTTTTTAGCTGATACAAAGCTACCTAGCTCCAAGAACATCGGCTGGTGTTGTACCATGCTTCATCAGTCCTGGGCCGTTGAACTACCATGATAGAGACCAAATATTGAAAATGGTCAGTGAGTGGAGTCTCCTGGAGTATCAAGGAGCCAAGATATCCTCTTTCGCTGACTTTACAAGGTCAGTTCAAGAGGTGACAAACGTGTTTGCTGAACTTAAGAGGACAATACTGCAGGTTGGAATTGGCTTCGCCATGGTATACTCTGCCAAACTTAAAGTCAAGTTTGATGGTTGTGTGCAATTATTTAGCAAAACCTGACAAAGCTTTTAAATTCTGCAAAAAATGTGTGCAAAAAGAGGCACCAGACAATACCTACAAACTCCCAGCGGGGTATCCCAATCATTCATGAGTGGCAAAGAATGATAAGTGCCCTTGAATGAGATGCAGGCCCAATGAGGAGACCTCCTAGTTTCTACGAAATTTAACTCTGAATGTCTTCAAAGCAGTAATTTTGTATTCAGTTCAATGGTGTAAACATTAAAAGACCAGTACCGCTGGTACAATGTTATGCTAGATGGATGTCCCCCTCCTCCTCCTTAAAGAGGCATATTGTGTCTTCAATAAGGTGTTCCTACAAAAAAAATTGGGTATTCTATTTTTAAAATTTTTGAAATTTGATAAAGTATGTTGAGTTTGTAGTTGTATATGGTTAGTTTTTTTTTAAATCTATAAAAATTGTGATTTATATTTTATTAATTGTTTATTAAATATTTATTTAGGCTGTTCATTGTTAGCAACAGTTAACTAAATTAATGCGTCAGTATTTATTTATGATTTGTTGCATTTGCAGATTATAGAAAGGAAGGTGTTTTATTTTGAATGATAAACATATTTACTTGTATAGTGTTATATTTTAAATATAATGTTAACATTCTATATTATTAACTTGTATTTATATGTATTATAGTTGCTATTTGTCGGCTAAAATCTGAGGGGCCGATTACGATGGCGGGTGGATAAAGTCCGCCTGCCATCGTGGTGCAAAAGGGACCGCCCGCCATAGGTGCGGCGGTCCCCAAATAAATTAGGATGCGCCCGCCACACTGACGGGGACATCCTGTATGTTTACATTGTGGCGGGTGGCAGCACCCGTCACAATGTAAAAATAAATGTTTTACATTTGAATGTACAATGTGGCAGGCACCGTGCGGTGACTGCTACCTTGTACATGCAAATGTAGGGGGTACCATCGGTACCCCCCACATGCAGCACCCCACCCCGCACCTCCCTGGGGGCCCGCAGTGGGACCCCCAAAGGCATTTTCCGCCTGTCTTTTTGCGGCAGAAATTCCGCTGCAAAAGACAGCCATTCAAATACCCACGGCGGTGCCTGGATTGCACCGCCTCCATTAACCCCCTGTACCTGGTCCCGCAAGGCGGGCCTGTTCCGCCCGCCTTGCGGGACCACGGCGGACGGAAAGACCTTTTCCCTTCCCACCGCCATCCTAATATGGCAGTGGGAATTTCAAGGGTGATGGCGGTGAATCCGCGACCACTAAGCCGGCGGGCCTCACCGCCGGCCCGGCGGTCGCAGATTCACCACCATCGTAATCGCCCCTCAGCTTCTAATATCCATAGTGCTAAACTGTAAGTTAGTTGTAATTATTTTATTAGAAAAAAAATGTTGGATGGTGTATTATTTTTGCATATTTATGCTTTTTCAATACTATATAGTTTTTACTCTTGCTATATGTTATTACGTTACTTTGCATAGAAATATTTTTATTTAGTTTTCCTTTAGGAGTTGAAAGTAATTGGCTATTTCTTTCAATGATTTTAAAATATCATGTGTTTTACTTTGGATGCAATTGTACTATATTATCTTTTAAAAAGTATGATCAATATTAATTTATTTTATATCACACTGATATTTTAATTGAACATGTATCTAAATAGTTCATTTTTTTTAGAATGATAAAACGAAATTATCATCTATTAAAAATAATCACAGTTATTTAATTGCAACCCTAGCAACAGGTATAGCACAATCAGTCTTCACTCTTCGATCATTTTGAAGTACACACATTTTAGTGCAAAAACATGCACATAATATTTGACATATTAAAATTCATTATAAAAATAAATATATAGAGGCGTTTAATGTGCTGCTGATTACCTCACTGGATATGCTTTACATACCAAGGCATCATCCCTTTGTGAAGGAACTGTACCCCAAATACTAAATCACACTGCTATTAAGCAGTAATTGGCCAAAGGGATTAAGGGGTTTACCTACTTGAGACTGCATTTTGGGGAGATCAATTTTGGATTGCCTCAGTGCTAGGAACACCAAGGATGTTGCGAATGAGCACCTGATCTGCAGTTTGAGAGGTTGTTTCCAAATTGTGCCAAAACGGGGCAAAAAGGAACAGATGGTGGGACTAGAACAGCTGCATAGATATATTTGGATTTTCATCTATACAATAGCACTGATCATCTGAGACCTTCCCTCTACTCTACTTCAAAAGGAAAATGTGTGGTGAGTCACAACTAAGAGAGATAACTTCAAGCCTGGCATAGAGCCAGCAGTGCTTATCTGGTCCCACTAAAAAAGCAAACATTCAATACGTGGGTTATTGCAAGTCAAAGTTCCATCCTGAGCAGGAGCATGGTGATAAAGTCCACTGATGCCTTCCCTGCATTTAAAAGGCAGATTTTGCCAAAAGTATTTCAGATTTGTATGTTAGATATATCTCTACACTTTTGTATTAATGTGATCTGTCACAAAGCAGACAAGGGACAGGAGGAAGAAGTAGGATTTCTATCCATGAGTGATTTAACGTGCCTGAGCCCACAGGATGGTAATTACAAAGTAGGATTTTAAGAAAATTGTAATCAAGGTGTGCCTACCAGTTTTCATGACTAGACTCAAGCAACACTCAGACTAACAGTGCAGACTGTCCAACGGTCTAACAATGTGTCCATTTACAGAGACCCAAAACTGAGGTTCAAAAAAAGGAAAATATGTAAACACAGGGGATAGCAATGTGAAACAACCATTACAACGCAGTCATTACTATGCACTACCTTTACAACGCAGCTAATACAATGCAACTGCCTTTACATCGCATGCCATTACAACGCATGCCATTACAATGCATGTTTCTATAACGCATGCCATTCAACGCATACCATTACAACGCATGCCATTACAACGCATTATCAGGTAAGTAATGGAGATTTTTTAGTTTTATGGTGGGTATGGGTTTGGAGGGTGCATGGGATACTATTGTTACCCCTACACTATCCAAAAATTACCCTACTGTTGCACTCACTGGAGTAGTAATAGTATTTTTTACCCCTACACTATCCAATACCTACCTTACTGTTTCACTCACTGGAGTGGGAATAGTAATTTTTACCCCTACACTATCCAACACTTACCCCCACTGTTGCCCTAAAAGTATGCATTGTAATGGTATTCGTTGTAATTGTAGTTTTTAAAAATGCCTTGTAATGGCATAACAGAAGAATCCACACTTGGAGGCCAATTTACAAAAGAACCTAAAAATACGGAATACAGTCATTCTTCAGTACTCTTTAACTGACTCTTGCATGCCTCTGTTAATCAGCCCCAAAACGACTAAAATAGGCATAACATGGGAATGTTTGGGTTGGTTGAAATAGAAAGGAATGTCCCCTCTATTTACTGAAACTAAGAAGGGTTGGACGTTGCGGTCCAGTTCACAAAGGCATGTAAGAATACGCCTGTAGAATTACTTTCTGTAATTTTGCATGTGTATATATTTGTATGCGCGAGTGTGGGATTCTTTTCTGATTACCAGTCTAGTTTGCAATTTGGTTTACCATTATATACAATTATCATTTAATCATATGCAAAATGTTTATATGCGATTGTCAAATTAAGTGAGATTCTTTTCCGATGTCCTGTCTACTTTGAAATGTTGTCTACTATACAAGCACCATTTGATCTTATCAGATATTTTCACGATCAATTGTCAAAATAACAAATTAACTGCCACAATAAGTGTCTGTATGCATGTTGAAATAATTTGGTTTAAAATATCTAAATATTGAAACTATTGTATAAGCATCATTAGCATAAGTTATATTTGACTTTTTGTGTCCTTTCGATGATTAGGCTCGCCTTCGACTTTCCCAGTTAACAAAGTTTTTAAGTTATTAGTCTTATAATATGTTAACAGGTAAGCTTTTCTTTCTTTCTTCACTGGGTATGCTGAGTTTTGGTGTCTCAGAACTCACATTACACAGACTGGAAGCAGATTATTACAAAAATAGTCGTTTTTGTAGGATGTACTGTTAATTTGCAAAGAATTGAATAGCTATATACTCAGAGCTATGGAAAAGTCACAACCTTTCCAGATTAGGTCCTACAATGGGAATTAGTATTTTTTATGGTTCAAATCTTTTTTATTACCAATTCCATAAAAAACAAGAAAACAGTGCTAACAATAGACCTTGAGCATTCTTGGGCTGTGCATAGTCCCTTGCAATATAAACGCTGTAGTGCAGGTGTCTAAATGGCAAATGACCCCAAATCCTTCCCGCCCCCCACCCTCTCTCCACTCACTACAGGGTTAGTGTATGAATTCAACACTGCCTGTGATGGCGCTTAATGTTGCTCGGATGTTGACTGAAGGGCAATCTTAGGCAAGCGTAGGAGACAGAGATATCTAGGGCATGTAAGCTCCCGAAATTCTTGTGAAAGTAGGGACAGCAAAGATTGCCATAAATCTCTGAAACCAGGTCCCTGTCCAGCCAAGGTTAGCGTTATCTTTTCCATACCTAGTAGGTGCCACAGCCTGTGGATCCAGCGGGTATGAATAGGCGTCTGTTGATTACCCCAGCCCAATTAGTCTTCCTCTTCTAGAGTTCAGGGATTATGTTAGCAGATTTGCTAGGCCAAAGAGTATGTATGCAGGGAATCGTGGTAGTTGGGTGTCTAGGTGTGTGTCAATTTCGACGTACGCTTGAGACCAATATTGCTGGAGCTACAGGTAATCCCATAGGTCATGTACTGGAGTGCCCGGTGAACCACAACCCCATCAACATCCCACATTCCATGATGGGGAAACCTTGAGTACCTGCACTGGAGTGTAGTATCAGTGGGAGGCAATTTTTGTGAGTGTTTTGGTTAGTGCTACACTACTGGCAGTATGCTTAGCTCTATGGTATATTCCTTCCCATTCTTTGCTACTCAGTGATCTACCTAGGTCCTTCTCCCACCTGTCCCGACTGGCATTGTGTGTATGTTGTTACGGGAGATCAAAAGGGCATATAGTTCGGATATAAGTTTCTTATCTGTTGATTTGGTGAGAAGCCATTTTTCGTAATGTGTGAGGTGTTGCTGCGCATTGGGCTTATTTTGCAGGTGAAGCGTCCAGCGTCTGAGCTGCAGGTACCGGAGACGTTGTCTCAGGGAT
Source organism: Lissotriton vulgaris (assembly GCF_964263255.1). Taxonomy (NCBI): domain Eukaryota; kingdom Metazoa; phylum Chordata; class Amphibia; order Caudata; family Salamandridae; genus Lissotriton; species Lissotriton vulgaris. The sequence continues at coordinate 1,918,204,812 of NC_141689.1, read as the reverse complement.
GCCATAGTCAACCCATCAGATAGTGCTGATGCGCTGCTTGGTAGTATGAATGGAGGTCAGGGATCCCTAGATACCCTTCTCTAGGAGGAAGAAAGCTGATAGCTTTCTTCATACAAGGTCTCCGTCCCCGCCTCATGAACTGCAATAGCTCTGTCTGTAGCATGAGGATCATACCTGTAGGTGGATGCAGAGGGGTTCTGGAAGAGGTATAGTATATTTGGGAGGATCATCATTTTAACGACTGCTACTCTGCTTAGCCATGAAATCTAATGGTGTTTCCACCGTTGGAGATCGTTGGGTATTTGCTTATGCATTGTACGATAGTTGATAGCAGCTGTTGCCTGCATGGTTGAAGCTAGGTTGATTCCCAGGTATGAGATGTTATTTTTTGACCACCGAATGGGGTGTTACCCCTTCAGTTGTTCCACTACTTGGGGGGGAGAGAAAGGCTGAGTGCTAGTGATTTCTCAACATTGACCTTAAAGCCAGAAGCCCTGCCAAATATCTCCAGTTCCCTCAGGAAGGCTGCAAGGTCCATATCTGGTTTGTTGAGTGTTACTGGGACATCCTCCACATAGAGAATTATGGTGTGTTGGTTGCTCCCGAAGGACACCCCGGTGATGTCAGTGTGGTCCTGTACTCTTTGAGCTAGCGACTCCATTTAGAGGGCAAACAAAAGGTGCAACAACGGGCACCCCTGCCAAATACCTCTGCCAATTGGGAAGGAGTCAGAACTGTAGCCATTGTTTCTGAGCACGCATTTGGTGTTGTCACTAGTCTGCCTCTGGGGGATAAAGCCTGCTTTGTCTGGGTCAATCAGAGAGGGCATATATGGGTTCAGCCTCTGGGCTAAAATGCCTGTGAATAGTTTTAGATATGTGTTTAACAGGGATATTGGTCGGTATGAGCTGCACTGTGCTTTGTCTTTACCTGGCTTAGGGATAATATTATTGAGGCCGCAAGCATTGAGGTAGGAATTGCCCCAGGCTCAGTGAATTTATTGAAAATTTGTTTCAGGATGGGCGTTACCATGGGGCAAAAGATTTTTTTTTATAAAAGACCGATGTCAATCCATCCAGGCCTGGGTATTTTGACAGCTTCAGACAGGAGATTGCTGAGATGACTTATTTGATGCAAATCTCTCTGTCCAGCTGTTCGGCTTGTTCCGGGTTAGAGAGGACATCTGCGCTTCTTGAAAATATTGTATGCTGTCAGGGTTTGGCTCGAGTAGAGGTTTGACTAACATTCTTGAAAGCCTTTTACTCACTAAGTCCCCCTCACTTGTGAATCCCTTGGATCCCTTGTTTCTGCCAGCTAACCCATATTTTGTCAGCTAACAGTCGTCTGCATTTGTGCCCTCCCACATGAAAGGAGTGGTGTAGCCTACATATTCTGTCTGTTCTAAATCAATTGCAGCCAGCTGTGAGTGTTGCGTGGTCAGCTGACGCCATATTCTCTGGGTCCAGTGTGCTGGTGTATGTGCTCTATCTAATTCTCTGATTTGCTGAGAGAGGCGTTCACTTTTCTCCTTCCATCGTCTATTATCTGCAGCTGAGATCGCAATGAATTTGCCTTTTAGTACAGTTTTAAGTGCCTCATATAGTACTGCTGTACGGACCACTGGGGTGTCATTATTTGATAGATAGTCCTCGATGGATAGTTGGATCTGTGTTACTACCTCTGGGCGTTGCATCAGCATATCTCTCAAATGCTATTGTCGGAACGGGCACTCCTGTGCAGGGAATGACAACGAGATTGTTACTGCCGCGTGGTCTGAGAGTGACACAGTGAGGATCTCCGTCTCTGTTGTGAGTGTGTGTATGGGACATATTAGCAAGAAGCTCATTAAAATTATCATTGTTTTAGCAGCAGGAAATGGCCGCTAAAACAGTGATAATGGGCTTGCAAATATGCGCTACAGAATTCCAATAGAACCCCAGTTTAGATGTCCTGCACATCTAACCTGGGCTTCTATTGGAATTCTACCATGCATATTAGCAAGCCCTTTATCGCCGCTTTAGCAGCAGTTTCCTGCCGCTATAACTGTGATAATAATATGCCCCATACACACACCCGGAGTTTTCGGCCTGGCTTTGTGGCGCCTCCGCTGCTGAGGATGTGTCCCCCATATTGCCCCTGGTGGGGCGCGAGAGCTTGTCCTTGAGGGAGCTGTCTTTCTTTGCGGTTTGTAAACATTTTCAATTCTCGCTCCCCTAGGGTCTCTAGCTGTCAGCTCATGGGACCCAAGGCCTCTGACTGCCGGCCTGATGTCCTTGTGCAGCCTCCCTCTGCTTATGCTATAGCTGCGGCCTCTACCTAGCAAAGGAAGCGGTAGCCTGGGTCTGCTCTGGACTGTGGGGACCGGGTTTGATCGTTAGGCCTTGCTGGGTAGCCCACATGTTGATCCTCTGGCCCCTTGTGTGGATCGTACAAGCCCTGGTGCGTGGTCTAAGAGCCTTGTATGGGTGCCCCTATGCTGACCCAGTCTGACAGATGCTCAGCCGGGGGCCCTTAAAGCATTCATATTCAAGGGGGCCTCTCTCCCTGTAACCCCTGGGGTGTATCAGAACTATTTCTGTCATCCAGCTCACTCAGTTACTCTCCCAGGCTGGTTGGAGCTCTCTCCTTGGGGGGCCTGTCCTGTTACTGGTTTAACCCCTTGTGTCTCTGGCCAGATGGCCTATCCGCCCCCACACCCCCCGGAGGGGTTTAGTCTCGGGCCTTGCTCCTCTCCTCACCTTTAGCAGGAACTGGCCTGCACCCCGGTCCACAAAATGTTGGCCACCGAGTCTCTGAAATACTCTCTTGGCCTCGCTGCAAGCCCCAAGTTTTTTGCTGCTTCTGGCAGCAGCTGCCACGTGTAGCACTGGTGCCTTCCCCTAGGCTCTCGAGGGCCCGCTGCTTTTGATGCATAGACACACAGTGCCCCGCTCACCGTGTCAGGGTCGATTGCTCAGCTCCCCAGCCCCTTACAGCACTCCTAATCTGGGGGCCTTCGCTCTCTTCGGCCCCTGGGGTGGGCCAGGGCTCTTGCGCAGTCCAGCTCCCTCAGTTGCTCTCCAAGGCTAGATGGCACTCTCTGTATGGAAGGGCCTGTCTTGCCACAGCTTTAGCTCTCTGCGTCTCGGGCAAGAAGGCCTTTCCGCCTCCCCTTCTGTGAGGATTCAACCACAGAGCCTTGCTCCTCTCCTCACCTTCAGGGGGTACTGTCCTGCTCCCCAGACTAAATCATTTGGACCAGCGGGTCTCTGCGATGCCCTCTTGGCCTCGATCCAAGCTGAGAGTTTCCTGCTGCTTTGGGTGGCTGCTGCTGCTTAACTCCCTGATGCCTTTCCCTGGGCTCCGGGGGCCCTCACCACTTCCGACATGTGGGCCGCCTTGCCCCGCTCACCCCCTCTGTGCTCCCATAGGTTTCCTCAGGCCTTTAGTCGGACTCAGTGGACTCCTCTAGCCGGGCTGTTCCACCTGCTCCAAGGGAAGGGCCTCCGGCTGGCCCGTCACTTCGGCCGAGTTTCTCCCCAGATTCCTCTCCTGCTCGCTCTATGGCACCTTTGATGCTTATCTGCCAGTCATTGTTTAACATGAGTGCTCCGACAGGTGCATCTGGCTGGGCAGCCCCACTTTACCACCAGCTACGCTGTTATGGGCCGGCGGCAGGCAGGAGAGACGAAGGAGAGTGTTCTATGTCACTGCCATCTTGGCCACTCCCTACCAATTCATATATTTTAGTAGAACTAGTTAAGCAGAGGATTAGGCTGCTAGCAATACATATACTCAGAGGCGCAACTAGAGAAAAATTTCGGGGGGGGCTAAGAAAAAATTTCAGGTGGGGCTAATTCTTCCAGCAGTATGCAGAGTGGAGATGCAGGGGCTCTCTAAAAAGGGGTGAAAAAACAACAAAGCCTCATTAACAAGCAAATGGTCTTTTAAGGACCTGTGAAGTACTCAGGTGTGGCTGTGTTTGTGCCCAGGACGCTGTCTCAGCCGGGCTGACACACACGACAGGGGGGAAAGGCTGAAGCCCTTTGAGACCAATGGGCGTTGCACGCCTGGAGAGAGCCCAGAGATGGCTACATATTACACATTAGTGTTATGTAGTTTTATATTACATCTTTGTGTTCGGTAGTTAGCTTGAAACCCCTGTTTTAAATGTTTAGATTTATATACTTGCATGAATAAATTGTTGATATAACAGTGGGCAATGGTGAGGGACTTCGGATTTATGTGATACATGGCTGCAGGGTTTACCACATAATTATAGATTTACCACAGTGGCCATATCATTTTACTACCTATTCTTTAGAATTAACAAAGAATGTTGCTTCTAGCTAATGATGATGTAGCCTTGCGGCTAGAGCGGTGGACCTTGGACCTGGGGAACCGGGTTCAAGTCTCAGCAACGATGCTCAACATCCTGTGATTCTGGGGATATCACTTAATCTCCCAGTGCCTAACAAAAATGAATGTGTACATCTGTAACAAAACTGGTGCTCATGTAAAGCGTTCTGATACTTGATGTCTCGGGTCTAGTTTGTGCTATATAAAACTCTAAAAATTAAAAAATATATATATAATGTGCCACCTAAATTGCAGCTTTTTAGCCACAAATTAGATAACCTTGCTGCATAATGTGGTCCTCCAAGCCACATACTCTCAATATTCTTCACAATGTAAAGCTCAGCAGAGTGGTTTGGGTAATATCATTTTGATGATGAAATCTATATTCAATGGCAATCCCTGTGAAATATGGGTTCGTATACTACTGCATTCTGTGTAATAAAAGCACCTAAATATGTAGTATATTAGTACTAAGGAACATTAAAGCTGTGAATTCTTTGTGAACTCCCATCTATACCCAGACATTTATAATCCTAATTGGAACCAAGGAGAGAGCCACCCTCCTCGCAACTTCCCCAAACAGTCAGTGTGCAAAAGACAGAGACAGTATCTAGAGCCAAAATGTGACGCAGATCATGCCTCTCGGTAAGCAAGGGCTTGTAATTAAGAGTTGCTGCTACCAACAAGCAAAGGTGAGACACATCATGTGCTCACTCTCTTCTGCCTTGAAGTTGCGGGGCTGTTATTAACTTGAGACTGTATTAATATAACTGCATCTACAATGGCCCTCCAGCTTCACGGCTCAATCGGTTGCAGACGGCCCAGAATGTCTCACCTGTCTCAGCGTTGGGTAGAAGCGATCATGGTACAGCAGCAGCTCTAAATCCCTTCACTGGTTACCAGTTATAAGATGGAATCCTTTTCAAACTTGACTGATGGATGTATAAATTGCTGTAGGATGAATATATGTACTTGGTCCTCCTCTATCCATCCAGCAGAATCTCACTCTACTGTAACATAAAAAATCTAAGAACTCAGGATAAATTGTTTTTGAAAGTCCCACAAGTCAACTTTAAAATTAAGGCTTCAGAGCTTTTTCTGCCCCAGGCCCATCTATCTGATTGATTGATTGAGACCATATATAAAGCGCTCACGGCTACTTCAGTAAGAAGTGTTGCGATGCTCTGAGGAGAGTGACAGTGCCAATCAACTCGGTCAGTAAGATCTGGACTCTCTCCGAGAATTGCTGAGATATCCGTCCAACTTGACTTGCTGGGCAATGTATGAGCCCTGCTAACTTGTCAATTTCTCCTACAGGGAGAGATCTCTTTCAATGGCAATGTCCTTATATTATGTTGAGGTGGCATACGAGGCTCCTTCTGCTGCCACGGGGCCTTGTGAATACATCACACATACCAGTCAGCGAGCCAGGCCGAACCCATCAGGGCGCACTGGAAAACCTTTAACAGATCAGTACGTTGCTTCTCTCAGCCAATGTTTTCTTAAGTATTTTTATTTTTATTATACTAATAAGAATGGCCGAGATGTGACTTATGCAGTATGTGCTATAGAAGAGAATTCCCTCCGTGTTGTCAGAGCGGGAAATGTTTGAGCACTGCGTGGAAGACTCAGAAATGTTACTATTCCACTGCTACCGTGTCCACTCCTCGTGAACTTGGATGTGCACGACTGAGGTACAGGACATGGACCCCCATCATCTCAGTGAATAATGTCTCACTGCTACAGGCACTCCTCAGATATGTTGTGTCACTTATGGTGACGCTGATGGCAATTCGCCGGCTCCTGCCTATGACGCTCTATCTAGACCCAGACATCTAACAGCGGCCTTGATGTTGCAGTTTTATTTTTGAACAATTAACTGCCTGGGCACAACAACAGCAAGAAACAGGGCCCCAGGGCACAATGATGTCATCTTGTGTAAATGGTAGTAGAGCTCTGATGCCTAACAGGGCCTGGTTCATGCTTCAGTAAATTGAAAAATAAATACAGAAATACATTCCATAATTACCATGTGGCAGCACTCTGACTGCAAACAAGAGCTATTCTTACTCCCAATATTATGTCACGGTTAACACTTCAAACACTTCACATATAATATGAATGCAAAGGCTTTGCCTCATCTAGTACAGCCACTGAGATTGCAAGTTTTACATTCCTGCGCTCATGTGATGTTTTGGCAGGCACAGCACTGATTATACTGTCATTTATTTACACCTTATCCCCCGCGTCTTCCAATTAAAATGCCCCAAAGACAAAACAGTTACCAAAGGAAACTATGTCAGCCCTTCTACTATAGTGAAACCAAAGCGCCATCAAATATTTACCAAGATGTGCTGCATATTCAAGGAGGAAATCGTCACTGTGCGTTTAGCTCACCAAATGTACAAGTCCACTTTTATGGCAGAGCGTGCCTAACCCACGTCATTTCTTTCTCAAAATCCTCATTTACAAGTAAATGGTCTTTTAAAGACCTGTTAACTACTCGGGTGCGGCTGCAATTAGATGCTCGCCAGCCCCAGCCTGCGAAGCTGTGTCAGCCCGGGCTGAAAAACACGAGGGGGGGGGGGGGGGGCTGAAGCCCCGTGAGCCCAATGGGTGTTGCGCGCCTGCATTTACTTATAAGGTATAAAAGAGATAACCTAGAACCAATGTCTTAATCGATTTGCTTGAATAGAAAGGTTTAGATTTAATATTTAGGCACAGTTTGAAGGGTTTGGTGGACATATCTAGAGTATGTCCATATGTATAACTTCCCTTCCCTCAAAAACACAGTGAGATTGAAAGTGCACGTATTATTCAATGAATACATTTCATGTTAATAAAAAGTATAAATATTCGGTAGTAGCCAATTCATAAAGACGTTTATGAGTGCATGAGTTAAGTGTTCATGTGTCCTACTTCACATAATCTTAAATGCCTTGGTGAATTGCCTCAAAACATTTAAACCGTGAATATTCAGGAAATATTCATATATAATCAGTACGAAAAAAAAAGTATTCTGGCCTATGTGCAATTATATTCATTATTAGGGAGTGGGGGTTATGTCAAGTAGTACTCCAGAAGTATTAACTCACGCACTCAGAAGTGCCTTTGTGAATTGTCCCCAAACTGTTTAGAATTTGGGACAGGAAACCCAGACCTTGTTATTCGAGACACATATTTCTTATCACACAAAGGAATTCTCTTTCCTGCAGAAGGCAGCCAGTATTACTTTGTGTGGGGCAACTTTTTTAAAACCTGCAGCTGCCCAGTGAGGCCTGTATTCACAGTAATGCATGATGGCCTTGTAGAATATACAAGACCAATCAATAAGACTACTTCCTTGGAAGTATAAATGCAATTACAACGGCTTAGCGAAATGCTGTTGTTTGATCCCCATAGTTAGCAAGGCATGGCTATGTGCCGGAATGTCTCCAATTTCTAACAATGAAAGACCCAATATAATTCCATAGTTCTTCACTACTTGGGGACTCCATAACTTCCATTATATGGTTGAGGATTTACTTCCAGAAAGGGGATAATTTTGTACAGGACCAACGTATGAGGTTCAGGAAGCCATGCATCTTGTTACACAACCATTTCCCATCTGATTCTTTGGGAAATATTCTTGCACTGTTGCAGAGTAAGGTACCCTCTATACAAAAATTTGTGCCAGAACTTAAAACAGAATACTCCGGGAAACCTGCTGTTTGGCTCCCCATAGGTGGTCCAATTCCTCCCCCTCTGTAATTTCCCAAAGCTCATTTTCTGATGTCCTCTGATGTGACCACATGAAAAATGACACAAAAATGAGAAACATTGGTCAGGAGGTGCACAGACATAATATCGACTCCAAAATATCGTTTGGACAGAATATCGAGTTTTAAATATCGTTTGGACAAAATATCGACTAGACAGAATATCGACAGCCAAAATATCGTTTTTAAGGTAAGTGAAGTAATATCGACTGTAAATAATATAGACAGTGAAAATATCCAAGTATATAATGTAGATAGTAAAAAATATAGTTTTTAAAATAATATTTAATTATTTATAGTGTTTTTATGTTATGATATGTGTGAAAAGTGTCATTTAATTTTATAATTATTTTTAATTAATGATTTTTTTAATTATTGTGTAATTTTATTCTGTAGCGGGTTGTGGGTTTATAGGGGAATAGGGTGGGAAGTAATTTAATTATAATTAATTAAATATGTAAATTCATTAATTGGTAGTAATAATTAATTAATTGGTAATTAAATAATATATGTTAATTATTTAAAATTTAATTGGTAATTAATTTAATTTAATTGATTAATTTCTAATTATGTAAATTAAAATAATGTATTTTCTGTAGCGGGTTGTGGGTTTATAGGGGAATAGGGTGGGAAGTAATTTAATTATAATTAATTAAATATGTAAATTTATTAATTGGTAGTAATAATTAATTAATTGGTAATTAAATAATATATGGTATTTAATTAAAATGTAATTGGTAATTAATTTAATTTAATTGATTAATTGCTAATTATGTTAAATTAAAGGGGTATTTTTAGGGTTCAGGGTCAGTTTTTAGTTTTTGGGTAAAGGGGTATTTTTAGGGTTCAGGGTCAGTTTTCAGTTTTTGGGTAAAGGGGTATTTTTAGGGTTCAGGGTCAGTTTTTAGTTTTTGGGTAAAGGGGTATTTTTAGGGTTCAGGGTCAGTTTTCAGTTTTTGGGTAAAGGGGTATTTTTAGGTTTCAGGGTCAGTTTTTAGTTTTTGGGTAAAGGGGTATTTTTAGGGTTCAGGGTCAGTTTTTAGTTTGTGGGTAAAGGGGTATTTTTAGGGTTCAGGGTCAGTTTTTAGTTTTTGGGTAAAGGGGTATTTTTAGGGTTCAGGGTCAGTTTTTAGTTTTTGGGTAAAGGGGTATTTTTAGGGTTCAGGGTCAGTTTTTAGTTTTTGGGTAAAGGGGTATTTTTAGAGTTCAGGGTCAGTTTTTAGGTTTTGGGTAAAGGGGTATTTTTAGGGTTCAGGGTCATTTTTGGGTTTTTGGGGTACATATACAATATTGCCTATTATTTAATTAAATTTTGTTACTATATATATATATGTTTTAAGAAATATGATTAAAAAATTATTATTTTTTTACTTTCATTAATTATTTAATTATTAAAAGTTATTTTAAGTATTGTTAATTATATTTTAGTAATTAAATTTTTATATTAATGTAATTAAACATTGTTTTTAGTAAAGTCGATATTTTTTACAACGATATTTTTGTAAACGATATTTTGTACTCGATATTTTTGTACTTACCTGTTTGTACATACAAACTCGATATTTTGGTTGTAGATATTTTTTCCTCGATATTTTGGGTAGTCGATATTTTGGTAGTCGATATTATTTCAGTGATCCTGGTCAGGAATATCAGGAGTTGTGAATTTTAAAGTGAAGGCAGAAATTGGTCTATCGATCCAGAATCAACTTTTTCCAATGATGTTGTGCATTCCCTAATGGCAGGGGCGGATTGGCAAGGCGGGCATTCGGGCATGGGCCGAAGGGCCGGTGCCTCAGTGCCCTCTGTGGGCCGTTTTTTTTCTCCCCTATCCCAGTCCACAGAGAGTGGACTAGGAAAGGGGAGAAAAAAAAACGGCCCACAGAGTGCACAGAGACAGAGAAAATGAAAGCAGCCTTGCAGTGCGGCCAGACATCGATTGTCAGCTGTGGCCTCTCCTTCACCCCTACCCTGCCAAGCAATCAAGCTGAGGCTGGGCTGGGGAGGGGTGATTGTTTGCAATAATCGGCCTCCCTGGGGGCCAGGTGTTTCTCAGGCCTTTGAGCCATTTGCACCTCGGCCCCCTGGCGCCCATGCAGCCCAGAAACGGTGTTAGTCTTAACACCTCGCCCACAGCCCTTCACATTCAGGGCATAGTGGGCGAGGAAGAATGGGTCTTGCTGTGGGGGCCTGGTGATGTTTGGAATTTTTTTGTTTTATTTATTTATTTATTTATGCGATTTTATATAGCGCGGACTTTACCCGAAGGTGTCAGAGCGCTTCACACTAGGAACAGCAATAATACATGAGGAGAAAATTATAAGTGGACAAATTACAAAAGCAAACGTTAAGTTACATGAATCAAAAGTGGCAATAGTGAGCAACCAAAATACAAGCGGAGCAAACAATACATTACAGGAGGAAAAAGTGATATGTGTGCAGGTTACAAAAGCGTACAAAATACAAGCAGAGGTATAATACTGCAATTAATGGCAGACACTCCAGCACAAGAACAAACGTTACGTAGGCAATGGTGGCACTTGTGCAAGTATCTAAAGCAAACAAAAGTGAGAGGTAGCAAACAGTGTGTTACAAGAGAAAAGTGACGTGTGCAAGTTACAAAAGGGTACCATACACAGGTACAAGGGTAATACTACAGTAAATGGTAAATACTCAAACTGCCAGAACACACTGGAAAGGCACTTCCCATGCACCAGCTTCACCTCAGCCTCCCCCCTGGCTACCTGGCTACCTTGGATGACCCAGAAAGTTGTGTTTTGTGCTCCCCTGCCAGGACATTTTCCCAAGGCCTGGAGGGTTGATTAATTTACTAATTGCAGGGGCCTTACCTCTGTTCATGTGCTCCTGAGCTGAAGGTCTGGGGAGGGCTAAGTAGGTTAGTAATAGCAGGGGCTTTGCTGCTTTTCAGGTGCTCCTGTGCTGGAGGGCTGGAATAATTTTGTGACAAAAAGGGGCCTTGCTATTTTTTTTAGTTGCTCAGCATGTAGGCCATTGTCACCTTGGCCCTGTGTCCTGTGCAAGAACAGTATCCTCCCACTTTCATTCCTTGTCTGTGCAAATGGTGTTCCATGAAAGGGCACGCCCCTTGAATGTGGGCCACGCCCCTTAAATATGGGCCACGCCTCTTGAATGTGGGCCACTTTTTTCGTCGGTGACCGGGCCGAATTGTGATCCCAATCCGACCCTGCCTAATGGTACCTTAGGGAGTGTGATAATATGCGTGTCCCTCACTTGGGGAACGTCCTCTGGTCACTGCGATGTCCCCTATGGGGTTGTAAAATTTTCCAAACAAACGTAGAAACAAGAAATCATTCGTAATTGATTTACGCTCACAACCATTTTGTCGTCACTATAACATGTTGTAAGGTGAGCAGTATAATGCGGTAGTTGAAGACTGATGTCCTCGTGTATTGAACACATATTTTTGTTTTCTGAATCATGTTGCCCAGATGAAGGCTACTATTTAGCCGAAATGCATTGGATGATTTGAAACATGTATTTTGGATTGGAACAATTTTTGATCAAAAAGTGAGGTACAGCTAAACAAAATGAAAAAGGAATAAATAACAATTGAAAATCAATTACAAATGATTTCTTGTTTCTACGTTTGTTTGGAACATTTAACAACCCCATAGGGGACATCTCAGTGACCAGGGGACGTCTCCCAAGTGAGGGGCACGCATATTGTCATTTAATAACGCGCATAACGGAGTGTGCGCCCTGGAGCACGCAACAACTTACAAATTGAACTAACTTGAGTGCGAGTGTATTTCTAAATCATTGTATACCTTAGGGAGAGTACCACATTTACGTTTAGCATTGAAACAACCTAAATCCTTCCAAGACCCCCGAGATTGTTGTTAAAAAGTTTAAATGTTAGAAAAAACACCTTCTGTCCAAAACACACTTCTACTCGGTTTGGTTCGGTTCATAAAACTTTATTTGGCTTGTAAAAACAACCATAAAAGTATATAGAACATATAATAAATACAGTAAAAACATCATAGTAGCCACATAAAAAATATTTTCTCAGTATACCCATTACATAATTTAAAATCGAAGGCCCACTATTAAATAATGCTTTTCCTCACATTAATGACTTTCAGAATAAAAAGGACAACATTCCAAAACACTGAGGGTTCATTTATTGCAATCAAACATTTTATTGCAATTTTATAAGTTCTAATGTTCTGCACGACAAGAATGGATTTTTGATAAAAACACCTAAGATTCTGAAAACAATTACAAAATGGCAGCAAGTGCAATGTGCTTTGCTTCCTTCAACCATCACATGAACAGGGGGTCATATCCTGGAAAGGTCACTAAATGATGCACTATACCACATCTTAGTTTTACCAAGGCAAAATGAGATGCTGTATATTTGTCACCCAGGATAAGTAGCTATTACCACCTTCCTCTAAGTCAAATGACATATAAAGGGCAACTTACAATTTCATCCAGGCAACAGCAATTCACCGGTCAGATCTATAATGAAAAAAGGTTTCTTTTATAGTCTTCTTATTTAATGATAACACCTGCGCAGGATCTGACAATATGGGCAATTTAAACAGCATACTAAAAGATTAATTAATAGAAGCTAATACAGGGAAACATTATCCAGGGTTAGACAATATAAAATAATTGATCTAGTAAAGCTAGTTTCCTCTTTTGCCCATAAGGAAAACCATAATAACAGAGGTCTTACCAAAAGTATATCTTCTAAATACTGCAGGCCGACCTCCTGATGAACAATCGCATTCGAAGTAGAAACAGGCAAACATAATAATTGTTTTAAAAATCTGTTTTCCTCAAATAGCTAGTCAGTGCTAGAGACGTAACCCAAAAGCCCAGCCCCATATGTAGCAGTGGCACCCCTCTAGCCTTATAATCACTGGCAAAAGACACACAATTGTTGGACCGAATGCAGAACAAATGAAAACATTCACCCCCAGTCAAGAGATCTGGGTTAAAACCATAATTCTTTTGCTCACCATGCCATCCCAGTTTAGACCTGGCCATTTACAAATCAGTCTTGACCCTGTGTCTCATGGGAACAGTCCAGCCTGAACTGCCAAGCCAGGTCCTCCATGGACCGGAAACAAGCATCCTAGGACCGGTTTCGGATTTAGGCCCAGATCGCTGTACTGGGGTGAAACTGCCTGAAACTGAACTCAGACAAGACGGAAGTCCTCATTCTGGGATCATCACTCTCTGCCTGGGACGACTCCTGGTGGCCCACTGCCCCGGGCAGTGCACCCAAACCAACGGACCACGCACGCAACCTGGGCTTCATCCTGGACTCCTCCCTCTCGATGACCAGACAAGTCAACGCCGTCTCATCATCATGTTTCAACATCCTACGCATGCTCCGAAAGATCTTCCGATGGATCCCCACCGAAACCAGGAAGACGGTCACCCAGGCACTCGTCACCAGCCGACTGGACTACGGAAACACCCTCTACACAGGAACCACAGCCCAATTGCAGAAAAGACTCCAACGCATCCAGAACGCCTCCGCACGACTCATCCTGGACATCCCCCGACACAGCCACATCTCCGGACACCTGAGAGACCGGCACTGGCTCCCCGTCAGCAAGAGAATCACGTTCCGACTCCTCACCCACGCACACAAGGCCCTCCACGACCTGGGCCCCAGGTACCTCAACAACCGCCTGACCTTCTACACTCCCACCCGCCAGCTACGATCGACCAGCCACGTCCTCGCCGCCGTTTCACGCATCCGAAGAGCCACCATGGGAGGAAGATCCTTCTCCTACCTGGCAGCCAAGACTTGGAACTCCCTCCCCATCCACCTCCGTCTGACCCAAGACCACCTCTCCTTCAGGAAGCAACTCAAGACCTGGCTGTTCGAGCAGTAGCCGACCCCTCTCCCCCAAGCGCCTTGAGACCCTCCGGGAGAGTAGCGCGCTATACAAATTTCTTGATTGATTGATTGATTGAATGTATGACATTGTTCTGCATTCTGTCCATCAACTGTTGTTTTTGCATTTGTCACCCCGAGTTGGACGGGTATGCTCAGACATGAGTCCTGTGCTTTCCATGCCACTGGAATCAAGCTATCCTGGCTGATGAGGGCTGAAAGCCCGAAACCTGTCTTATGATGCTTGTTTTCAGTCCAGAGAGGACCTGGCTTGGCAGTTTGGACTGGACTGTTTCCAAGGGGCACATGGTCAGGACTGATTTGCATATGACTGGGTTCAAACTGGTAGGGCATGGTGAGGAAAAAAAGATGGATTTAGGCCCAGATCTCTGTATTGGGGTGAATGTATGACTTTTTTTGCAGTCTGTCCATCAACTGTTGTTTTTGCATTTGTCACCCCGAGTGGGACGGGTGTGCTCAGACGTGAGTCCCGTGCTCTCCATGGCACTAGAATCAAGCTATCCTGGCTGATGAGGGCTGAAAGCTCGAAACCGGTCCTAGGATGCTGATGCTTGTTTCCAGTCCAGGGAGGACCTGGCTTGGCATTTCAGGCTGGACTGTTCCCATGGGAAAGAAGGGTCAAGACTGATTTGGACATGGCTGGGTTCAAACTGGAAGGGCACCGTGAGCAAAAAAAACAATGGATTTAGGCCCAGATCTCTGTACTGGGGTGAATGTATGACATTGTACTGCATTCTGTGCATCAACTATTGTTTTTATAATCACTGGCAGCAGAAAACGTTGTGTTTCGAAAAGGCTGTTGACAGCAAATTTCAATGCTCACCGACACAGATCGCACCGGTGTTGCACCCATGTCACAAAGTTCATAGTATTTACGCACTAATAAAATCAAACAGAATCACCTTGCATGGAAGACACAAACACCCACTCCTAGATAAGTCTTGTAGAGCTTTTTTGCGGAACCAAGGTCTACATTTTAACCTCCATATGTAACTTCTAGATAATAAGAAACAAAGAAAAAAAGAGAAGGACAGAAAAACCGTGAAGACGCCAAGCCCATAACCTCCTTCACGGATAGATCTCCTTCCGAGTTGGATTCCATAAAATACGTTTAGAAGCAATCAAGGTACATTTCTGGTATGTGTAACTCAACAGGAACAATAAAAATATTTAACACAGTATTCATGTAGTAGTCCATTCAAATAATACTCCCATGTCTCTTAACATGTACTTACAGTGTCCTATAAAAGTACTCCCAGCCCTTAAGAAGAACTTGGAACATATTAAGTTCCAACCACGAAGGTCAAAAATGCGTTGGCACACATTTTCACTGAGGCCAAGAGCTACCATGTCCAACTATTGGGAAGAAGTACCAAATGCCAAAGCATAATGAAGATGGCTTAACTAAGAATCATCACATTTGTACTCTGACCTCTTCTGCACCCCACACTTTAAAGGGTTGAGGGCACAAGGACGATAGGTCCTGATGTTAGAATTTAGTTGGCCATATAAGATTCATCACATGGAATAATTGGCACAGCCCAATAAGATATATGTAATGTCTAGCAGGTCTATTTTGTAAAATGTATGTAATGTCTAGCATGTCTACTGTGTAAAATGGTTGCTTTTTTTCTGTGTGACTCACATTTGTGTATCATTTTCAGTAATGCATTATCACTGTCCAAAGTATAAATATGCATGTTATTGTTTTCTTTCATTGTTACCTCCAAAGATAAATATTTGATAAAGGTAACTCACCTGACATACGAGTAATGATTTTGTATAACCTTTTGGGTTGTACACTTTGGAGAAGTGTGGCTCACTGGTTAGAGGAGGCAGACACGGATGCTGAGATCAGACCCGGGACCAGGGTTCAATTCCCGACGCGGCAGGGTCTTGAGCCCAAAATGTCCACGGACTCGGTAATTCTCGCTTCAGTGCCTACTCGAATCACAGGTTCACACTATGCAACACTGGGCAATAGCTTGCTTAATCTCCACTACAGCCCCCCGCGGCGGGATGCCTGGCTTTCATCTTGGGGATACCCAGTAGGGGCTATCTCACAGGGAAAAACCAGGACGGGTTCCCAATGCAAAGCGCTTTGAGACCTGGCGGTGATATTGCGCTATATAAAAACCTATCCATCCATCCATCCATACACTTTAACTCCAAAGAGGGAAAAAGCTAGTATTTTTCCACAAAGATTAAACAAGTAAGCAGGGTTCAATAATTGAACGGAGCTTCACGTTGGCGGTCATCACGGGTGGCAGAGTTTTAGCAAACTGACCTGTTTGTGGTCGTAAAGAGCCCAAATGTTAGGATTTTTATTGTTTTTTCTGGAGGAGCTTCTAACTGATGCCAACCTAGGGTCTGGGGGGCATATCTTGGGGATCAGGATACACTCCGGCAAAGGTCAGCAGCTGAGGTCATGCAGGTCCTGGAAGGTCCAGTTGGTGCTGGTAAACTGGGTAGTTGCAGGGAGGCCTTTGGAAGCTTGCTGTGTTCCTGTAGCTCACACAGGAGGTCAATCAACTCACCTATGGTGGCACTCAGGGTAGCTTGGGATCAAGGCAAATAGGTCCAATGTTCCTTCTTCAGACCGCAAGACAGTCCTGCAAGCAGCAGTGGGGCAGTCCTATTGGCAGCAGGGCAGTCCTTCCTCTGAAATTTTCACAGGTCCAAGAGGGTTCTGAAGAGTGGTTCTGAAAGATATATTTTATGTCTGGTGGCAGATTTTGTGAGGCAGAATTTGTTGACTTACCCCTAATACTGATTCTTATCAGTTCTTCCCATTCTCCTGGTCCTAGCTCCACATTGTCTATGGTGATCAAAGGCGGGGCAAACCTGTTGTCCGTTTCCTTTGTTTATGCTGTAGGCAAAACCTTTCAAATGTAAGTGGGGCTGGGTACAGCCCATTTCTAAGTCATCCTGTCAGGATCACCCATCCTGTCTACACCTAAGCCCCTTTGTCTCACTGTCTGAAAGCAATATACAAACTCAAACTGCAGAGGCATACACAGCTAAGTATCCGAGGACACTGGCAGAAAGGCACAGTTGGTTGGAACAAGGAAATGCCAACTCTCTGAAAGGGGTACTTTCAGAACTGTGGCTTAAAATCCAACTTTAGCATAAAAGAGGATTTCAAATTACAATTGATTAGAGAAATTACAGCACATCTCTATCAACTCCGTATCTAAAGTTAACGCTTATTAAATGTAACAGGGTAACGCAGTGCTAGTCAATAGGAGTGATAGGACTTGCAACAGGGAAAAATGACTTTAAGATGTTTTTACTGCTGTGACATATAAAACTTAAGTGCCTATGTCCTACTTTTTAAATATACTGCACCCTGTCCTTCGATTCATCTCTACAGCCTACCCTAGGAGTGGGTGACTCTTAAATAAATATCAAAAAGAAATGTTTAGGACGGGTATAAGTTTTATTTTGCCAGGTCGAAGTGGCAGTTTTAAACTGCACTGCAGGCTGCAGCGTCAGGCCTTAGACATTTTTCAAAGTCTAATTTAGTGCGTGGCACAATAAGTGATGCTGCTCACTAGTAGCATTTAATTTACAAGCCATGGGTAAATGTAGTACCATACACTTGAACTTACTAGTAAATTAAATATATCAATCAGCCGTAGGCCAACTTTGCTATGTTTAAGAGGTAGAGCACAAGCACTTTACTACTGGTTAACAGCGAAAAAGTGCACAGAGTCTCAGAAGCAAACAAAAAGTGGTCTGGCAAAGGAAGGCAACAATGTGGGGTGACCCTTTATAAAGGGCGAGGTCCAGCAGGTATTAAGAGTCCATCCAAAGAAGCTAACAGCTAATCATGAACATCAAGCCACCAAAAAGACAGGGATTTCATTGCTCACTGTTTCGCGACCGATGACATAACAAGGTTGACCCATTCTCCTCCGTTAAGCCAATCAATAGCCTTCATTTGCCGTGGAGGGGCCAGTGGAATGTAGCTAATAAGTGTTTCACTTGGAGAAGAACAAAATATAATAAATACGTTTCTTTGGATTAGACAAACAAGGGTAGCCAAACAGTTGTATTGGATGAGTAAGAATTAAAGCAAAACCAACCCAGTAAAGAACCAGTAAAGAAAACTAAGAGGGTTAGGAGAATATACCAAACATTTTTTTATACAAAAAGTACTTCATAATAAGAGTGGAGGTGCTTCTATAACAAATTAATGGCAAAGAAAGGTATAAATAGAAATAACATATTAGATATCTTAATTCAGGTGGATCTTGAGTCGATAGTGATCAAATATAATATAGGTATTAGAACAGTTGACATTTTAAAATATCGATGTGTTGGCCCCAGAGGTTTACTTGACCTAGACTATCATAGGAACTGTGTCAATAAATAGTAAGAAAAGCAACCTGAAATCACACAAAAATATAGTCAAACAAGAAAAAAGAAGGCCTACAGACACCATAATGAGGGAGTGATTAAAGTAATAAAGTGGATGTTAGAAATGGGGGTCTCTAGTTGGCAGTGGCTTGCACCATGTCCAAGTAGAGACCCTTTCCTCTAGTCAGGGTAAGGGAGTTACATCCCTAAGAAAACCCCTTCTCACCTCCTTTGTAGCTTGGCAAGAGCAGTCAGGCTTATCTCAGAGACAACGTGTAAAGTATTTGTACATAAAACACACAGTAACACAGTGAAAACACTACAAATGGACATCATTCCCATTTAGAAGGATAACCAATCTTTATCTAGGTAAAAGAATACCAAAACGAGAAAAATCAATTCAAGATACCACTTTTAAAAGGTTTAAAATAGTTCAGTCCATATAAAACTATGGATGCATCACTTTTAGTACAGAGTACCTGGAATGCGTCAAAATCAAAGATGAAAACACATGCAGGGACCGTGATGCATTGGTTCATTGCATGAAGAAAGGTGACGCATCAGTTCCTTGGCTCTAAGGGAGGTGATATGTAGGTTCCTTATTGACACGTAAGGGATGTGATACATCGGGTGATACATCGGGTCCTTACTGGGAGAGTAGGTGATGCATCGGTTTCTGGCTGCACGGGGAGGTGATGCATTGGTTTCTCACTGTGCGGGGAGGTGATGTGTTGTTTCTCCAGACAAGCGGCCTCAGTTCCTTATTTAAACCCAGCGTCAATGTTGACTTGGTGCACAAGTGCGATGCGTGGAAATCCAGCCATGCTGGGGTCGATGTAGCAGCAGTGAAACCGCTGCTGTGTCAATTCTCCTAGCTGCGAACAGGTGCTGCATCAATCAATTGGCCTTAGCATGGCGATGCAATGTTTTTTCAGCCTCCTAGCCGGGTCAGTGTCTGAGCCGGTGTCTTGGACGTTGGAGACATAGTGCTCAGGACTTGTGCTGTGGCAAACGTGGAGACACGTGAACGGGTGCAGCATTGATTCTTACAGCCGCAAACAGGCTTTGCGTCGATCCTTCAGCCGCAGTTCGGAGAAGTGTTGATTTTCCGAACACACAGCAAGCCTGCTGTGGGAAAACAAGCGGGGGGTTGCATCATGGATTTTCTTTTTCTTTCTGCAGCAAAGCCAACTTTAAGGGCCCACAACTGGAATTAGCACCCCTTGGCAGGTCAGAACTCCCAGCAGAGGAGTCCAGGGGATGCAGGTGAAGTCTTTGATGGCCTTGAGACTTCCAACAGGAAGCAAGCACACACAAGCCCTTGGATAACATTGTCAAGCAGGATACAAAGCAAAGTCCAAAGGCAGTACTCTCGTTGACATCTCTCCAGTGCTTCCTTGTGGCAGAGTCTCCTCTTGATCGAGAAGTGTTCTAAAAACATGAGGCTATAGGTCCAATACATATACCCCTTCTGGCCTTTCAAGTAAGCATACTTCAAAGGATTGTGTTTGTAGTGCAAAGATCCTGCCTTGCCGTGTCGTGGCTCCAGGCACACTATAAGGGGGTGGAGACAGCATTGTGAGAGGACCGGCACAGCCCTATTCAGGTGTCAGTGACAACTCCTCCCACCTCTCTAGCTCAGGAAAGCTTATCAGCCTGGTAATGGGAAATCCGGGTATGCAGGGCACACCTAGGCTCCTTTTGTGTGAGTGTCTAGAGTGAATGCAGAAACAGCCCATCTGTCAGTCTAAACTTGACATGGATTTCACAAGCAGACAGAGGAACAGGATGGTAATGCAAGTACATGGCCACTTTCTAAAAGTAGCACACACAACACGATGATGAACAGAGTGCTGACACTTTTCAGCCATTCACCTCTGGTCAATAGATCTGGGTTTAATCCATTGTTCTTTTGTTCATTATGCCACTCCAGTTTGGACCCATCCATATGCAAATCAGTCTTGACCCTGCTGCTCCTGACCTGGGAACAGTCCAGCTTAAACTGCCAGGCCAGGTCCTCCATGGGTTGGAAACAAACATCTTGGAACCAGTTTCATGGTATCACCCCTCATCAGCCAGGCTTGCTTGAAGCTTGTGGCGCAGCGAACAAAGGACCCACATCTGTGCATACACTTGGACACTTAGGGCGAAGATGGCAAACAAAACAAAATGATGGCCCGAGTGCTGAAACTTTTCAACCACTCACTTCCAGTCAAGAGCTATGGGTTGAATTCATCTTTCTTTTGCTCACTAGACCACCCCAGTTTAGAACCGACCATATGTAAATATAAGTCCAGCCCGAACCACCAAGCCAGGTCCTTCCTTGGCCAGTAAAAAAAATCCTGGGACCAGTTTTGACGTATCACTCCTCCTCAACCAGGATAGCTTGAATACAGTAACACAGCATGCAAGGGTCCCAAATCTGGGCATATCCTTGGCCAGTTAGGAGGAACATAGCAAACACAGCAAGATGATGGATGGAGTGCTGAAACCTTTTAACCACTCACCCCCAGCCAAGAGTTAAATCCATCATTATTTTGCTCACTATGCCATCCCAGTTTGGACCCAGTCACATACAAATCAGTCTTGACCCTGCTCCTCTTGGGAACAGCCCAGCCCAAGCTGCAGCACTTTCTAAAAGTAGCATTTTCAAATACACAATTTAAAAGTCATCTTCAGAGAAAGATGTATTTTTAAATTCTGAGTTCAGGGAACCGAAACGCCAAATCTCTATATCTTCCTAAATTGAAAGTTACACTTGTAAGGTATTACAAGGCACCTCCAATGATAACCAATGGGAGAGATAGTCCTTGCAATAGTGCAAAATTAAATTAGCAGTATTAAACAAGTAGGACATGTAAAACACACCATTAGGACATGTAAAACAGACAATGTTGTACCTTTCACATACACTGCATCCTGCCCATGGGGCTACCTTGGGCCTACCTTAGGGTTGCCTTACGTGTAATAAAAGGGAAGGTTTGGTCGCAATGGCAGCTTAAAACTAAGCATAGGCGGAAAATCCGCTCCGCTCGCGGATTTTGCGGATTTTCGGTAAATTAGCAATCCGCGAGATTCGCGAATTTCCCGCAAAATTCGCGAGCGGAACGGATTGGGTCAAAAGTTCAAGCTGGCTTTTGTAACTCTTTTAGAATGGCGCTGGCAAGCTGCCAGAACCATTCTAAAATAGTTACAAAAGTCAGCTTCAACTGGAAGCTCTAATAGATAAAGTAAAGCAGGTGCTCGAGTTGAAGGTCAAATTCAGTTACACAATCATTAATCACCCGAAACGTGGGGTGATTAATGATTGTGTAACTTAATTTGACCTTCAACTCGAGCACCTGCTTTATTTTATCTATTAGAGCTTCCTGTTGAAGCTCTTTGTAGCTATTTTAGAATGGCGCTGGCAGCTTGCCGGCGCCATTCTAAGTGGGGCTGAGGGCAGAAGGGCACAAAAATGGGACAGAGGGCAGAAGGGGATAAAAAATGAGTGGGGCAGAGGGCAGAAGGGCCCAGAAACGAGTGGTACAGAGGGCAGAAGGGCATAAAAAACGAGAGGGTGGCAGTGATTAACCAGGCAAAAAAAATAAACTGCGAACACGCAAAGCGCCCCGCGAACACGCAAAGTGCCCCGCGAACACGCAAAAATAAAAAAATCCGCAAATTCGCACGAATTCGCGAATTTTGCGGATTGCGAATTTGCAAATCCGCGGATCCCGAATTCGCAAAATTCGCCCATGCTTATTTAAAACTGCACTTCCAGATACTGCAATTGCAGATCTGAGACATGTTTGTAGGGCCACTCGTATGGGTGGCACAATCAGTGCTGCAGGCCCACTAGTAGCAAAGTACCCTGGGCACACACATGGCACTTTGCTAAGGACTTAACAGTAAATCAAACAGGTCAATCATGGATAACCAATTACCAATACAATTGTGACAGAGAGCATATGTACTTTAGCACTGATCAGCAGTGGCAAATTGACAAGATTCCTAGAGCCAACAAAAACAGGTCAGAAAAAAATCGGAGGAAGAAGGCAAAATGTCTGGAGATAAACCTCCAAAAACAGACAGGTCCAACAGTAGGCTTACCTCAAAAACTGTCACAAAACGAAGGGCTAGAAGAGGAAAAGCAATATTCAGTGCAGCAGCGAGTTAATGCAATGAGGAACCAGTTCCTTTTAAAATATATAGTAAAAAGTATATACTTATTTACTGGAAGTATACTATATAGGGGTGCAAAGGAGTACTAATGCCAGGAACACCATGGATTATCTAACAACCAACCAGCAAAGAAAGGAAACAAAACATGAATAAAGTGGCATACCTTGAGACAAATATAAATAGGGAAAAGGTGGATCAGTAAGAAAGCATATGAATGTGCGAGGAAGGCAAAGAGCTAATACTAAAAAGTAATCAAAGTTCTTCGATACATGCGCATACTTTCAGTTTATTGTGCTATCTTCATGATCCTTGAGACCAGTGGTGCAAGTGCATTTACAGAGGTATTAATTGGTAAGCTAGGTGTTGTAGCTTCAATACAGTGCTACCTAATTGATGTCCATTGTTAGACCTGGCATCATTGGCTTGAGTCCCTCCTCCATTTTTTCTGTTTGCCTCCACTGTTTTACGATGTTTTTGCTGGTATAATGCTTTGGGCACTGTGCCACTGCTGATCAGTGCCACAGTGCAAGTGCTCCCTATATTTTGATGTATTGATTGAATTCTATGTTTGGCTTATTTGGTTTACTGTCAGACCCTAGTCTAGTGCACCAGGAGTGCCAGGGCTTGTAAATACAAATGCTGCTCGTGGGCTTGCAGCACATGTTGTGCCACCCACAAGAGCGGCCTCGTAAAAGTATGTTTGAAGGTCTGCCATTGCTAGACCTACGTGCAGTCTGGTACTGTCACGCTGACTGCGCAAGTACACCTACTTGCCAGTCCCTAAACCTTCCCTTAACTTCATGTTAGTCACCCCTATGGTAGGCCCACGGGCAGGGTGCATTGTAAGTATAATGTAGGACAAGCCTGACCAAGTTGGCATGTCCTAATAGTGAATTACAGCCATATTCGTTTTTCACTATTGCGAGGTAACCTGCTCTCCATTAGTTAGAATGGGCCGCCAGGATTATTAATGCTATGATCCTAGCTGGCTCGGGGAGCATGGTGCAATGTCGAGTTTGGTATCCCTTAACTCAGGGTTTAATAACGCATCCGTGTGTGTGGATGGTTTTTGGACTCTGGGTTTGAAAATAGCACTTTTAGAAAGTGGCTATTTTCTTGTCTAACTATTTCTGGTTTCTGCTGGTTTGGTGTGTGCGTGATAGGAGCTGGGTGGCTCCAGAGTTCTGCTGAGTCAGTGTGGGATGAGTGGGACATTTGCGTTGAGAGTAGGGGGAGAGTAGTTGCTGATAGCCAGCCCTGCCTGATACAATGCTGGCTCCACCTCCTGCCGGGCGACTGATAGCTCTGCTCCTGCCAGTGACAATACTAGCTCCACCTCCTGCTGGGCGTCTGAGGACCCAGCCCTGCTCAGTGGATAGGCCAGGTGCCTCTGCCTGGCTCCACATACATCCACCCACAACAGACCCAGGATGTTGGGAAATTCCCCTGCATGGACAAAGGGATCAAAGCCAAAAAGGGGTATAAGAGAAGGACCCCTGAACCAAGAATTTAGATCACTTCTGACAAGGAACCCTGAAACCAAGGACAAGAAGCCTGCTGATCCAAGGACTTGCCTACCCCTTCTGCCAGTGTGCTGTTTGCTGGGGGGATCCTGCATTGCTTCTTCATTTTTGCCAAGGAACCAGGAGAGAGGAACTGTGTGTGTACTCTCAAACTTTGCTAAGAAAATCTCCAAGGGCTGGAAGAGTGCCAGCCTCCTGTTGAAGTCACAGGGCTAAAGGACTTCATCTGCTAAAAGTACTATTTGCTGGAACCTGTGAATCCAGCCTCTCTGAAAGACACCAGCAATCTCGACGCCGACGGACGTCGCCGAATCCAGCTCGACATCGTGAGTAACGGCTCCAGTGTCCCGCTTCCTCGACACCGGCCGCCGGGCCTGATCGATGCCAGCAGCAACGCCAGTGAGTAGTGAGTTCGGCTCCAGCTCCAAGGGACCTCGTGTCTGCACCGCTGCTGATCGCATCGACTTCGTGCCCTCTCGACTCCGTGAGCGCTGCTCACACTTGCAACAGCATCATCGACATCGGCGACTACTGAGGCCTGATCGACACCGAAGACGCGACGCCGGATTGCTCGACGCCGCTGATCCTCGTGTGCTTCATTTTCCTAAGGTACTGTGTTGTTGGGGGTCCGTGTGACTCCGGGCTCGACGTAGCGCTCCTCGCGGTCGACGCCGAACCCTTTGGATTAACTTTGCCTCGACGTCGTGTGACTCCGTGTGGGTTACATTGTTGCTAAGAACTGTGTTTCCAAGAAGAAGAGTTGCTTTTGATACTAAAGACTTTGTGCTAAGAAGAAACTACGCTTGAACTATTATTTTCCCTTCCAAGAGTATTTATTAAGATCGTGGTATATTTTTGTCGTTATTTGGTCTTGTGCTAAGCCTTATATAAAAATCCTTATTTTTATAATACTACTGTGTCGTGTCCATTTGTAGTGTATTCACTTTATTACTGTATGTGGTCATAAATGCTTAACACACAGCCTCTGAGATAAGCCTGTCTGCTCTGCCAAGCTACCAAGGGGGTGAGCAGGGGTTATCAAAGGGTGTGATCCCCTTGCCCTGACTAGAAAAGGTGTGTCCCTATCTGTCAGAAGTGCATACCTCTGCCAACTAGAGACAGCCGGTTCTAACATTGGACGCAGCGGTGAGGATTTGAACCTTGCATTTATGACCCATGTGCAGTGATTAGTGTGCGCTACATAGTGAAAGCAGACCATAGCGCAGCCACAATCTACTTGGTAGGATCCTATTTTTGTTCTCCGCTTTTTTGAAGCTTGATTTTTTGAACACTGCCAGTTTTGACCATGAGTGACACCGGAGTCACTACCCCTGTTGTTGCTGTGGAGGAATTTGATAGGGAGAAGATGAAGACATACGGGAAGAAGCAGCTGCAATACTTTTGCAAGCAGTTCCAAGTTCCTACCACAGGCCTCTCAAGAAAGGAGGGATATTTCAAAGCATTGCAGGCCTGGTTAGAGGCCAGGAATCCCACTGATCCGGTGGTGGTACCGCCAGTGGAAGGGGCTGAGGAGGTGCCAGTGAATGGAACAGTGTCCTCTCCCGGTAGCAGTGTTTCCTCCAAAGGTCTTTCCCCTGAAGAAAGAGAAGAAAGGGCGAAAGAGCGAGAATACAACATGGAAATGGCAAGGCTTAAGATAAATGGGCAGTTGGAGTTAGAAAATGCAAGAGGTAGGAGAGAAGCTGATTTGGAGACCAAAAGGTTGGATTTTGAAAGAGAAAAGTTAGCTTTGGAGCGTGATACCAAGTTGAGGAGTTGGAGATCCAAGCTAAGAAGTTAGAATTGAATCCCTCTGGTGGCAGCATCCCATCTGTGCCTGCAGAAAGTAGGTTTTATTTTCCTAAAGATGTGATAAAAGATTATCATAGGAATGAAGATATTGGTCAATGGTTTAAAGCATATGAGTTAGCATTGTTGGCCCACCGGGTCCCTGAGAAGGATTGGGGAGCGGGGTTGTGGGGTCGCTTTGTGAATGAGGGAAGAGATACCCTGTTAGACATGCCTGTTGAGGATAGGATGTCTTATGCTCATATGAAAGATGCTTTAATGCTGAGGTATGGCCTAACCCCAGAAAAGTACAGACAAGCTTTTAGAGAATGCAAGAAGTTGCCTGGTACGACGTGGGTTGAATATGTGTCTTTTTTTTGCAGAGCCATGGATGGTTGGGTAAAGGGCAGCAAAGTGGAAAGTTATGAAGCTCTTTATGATTTGTTTGCTTGGGAGCATTTGTCTAATAACTGTTTTCCAGTGCTGCGCCAGCACCTTATTGATAGCAAGATATCTAATCCTAGAAAACTTGCTGAGGAGGCGGACCGCTGGGTCAGTACCAGGGTCCACAAGGGTCCAGTGGGAGACTCAGCCAAAGGTGGGCAGGGTCCCCAGCAGAAGAGTGGGGGGACAAGGGCAAACAGAAGGAGTCCCAGAAAGGGCCCCAAAGTAATCCCCAAGGGAACCAAGGGAAGGGTTCCCAGCCTCCCCCAGAGAAGAAGCCAGGGGCCCGACAGGTAAACCTGTTCATAGGGGCCCAATGACCTGCTACTTTTGTCGCAGGTGGGACACCGGTATTATGATCCCCAGTGTCCCATGAAGAATTCGAATGCACCGCCGCGTGCACCCCCCCCGTCAGTTGGCGAGTGTAGCCCTGGGAGGGGAAGAGATGGTTGTGCCTGGTGGGAGGGGTCCCGCAGAAATGTCCCTGGTCTCGCTAGGAGACATGGAAATGGTCCCTCCACCCCCTCTGCTTAGTAACATTAATAAATATAGGCAGTGGGTGACCAGTAATGGCCATAGAGTGGAAGCTCTCAGAGACACCGCAGCGAGTGTGACAGCTGTCAAGTGTCACTTGGTGTCCAGAGAGCAGGTGGTTCCCCACGCATTCTACCCCGTGATAGCTGCTGACAACTCCCAGAAAGAGTGTGAGGTAGCTCAAGTTTCCTTTGAATGGGGGGGAGTTTCAGGTACTCTTCAGGTTGCTGTGAGGCCCGCCATGCCTGTTGATTGTCTCCTGGGCAATGATTTAGAAGACTCCCCTTGGGCTAAGGTGGAGAGAGAGACACATTTGAAAATGTTGGGTGTGCCAGAGTGGGTGTGTGCAACCACTCGTTCCAGGACAGCAAGTAAGGGTGTTGATGGGGTCCCGGAGCCTGAAAATATGGCCCAGGACCCAGCTGTGAAGAGAAGAGGCAGGAAGCGCGGGAAACCGGCCCCCATAGTTCCCGTGGTCCCGGAGGAGGTAGACCCTGAGGGGGATGCCCTGGAGCCCACAGGGGAACAAGTTGCTGAACTGGGAGACCTGCCCGAGCTGACCCATTGGCAGCAGGATGGTGGTCCCTCCAGGGAAGAGTTTTGTGCCGAACAAAAAGTGTGCCCTTCTCTTGTGGGTATGAGGCAGCAGGCCTCAGCCCAAACCTCAGGTGATCAGTCAGGGTCACATTTTGTTTACTGGGAGAACAACCTCCTGTATAGCGAGCCTAAGGCTGCTGAGCCTGGGTCAGCCCATGTGCTGGTGGTACCCCAGCGTTTCAGAGCCTTCCTACTGGGCTTGGCTCATGACGTTCCTTTAGCTGGACATCTGGGGCAGGACAAGACCTATGACAGGCTTGTCACCCATTTTTATTGGCCTCATATGCAAAGGGATGTAGACATCCATTGTAAGACTTGTCACACTTGCCAGGCAAGTGGGAAAAGCGGAAGGAAGCAGAAGGCTCCCCTCCAACCTTTTCCAGTGGTCAGTACCCCCTTTGACCGGGTGGGGATTGACATTGTTGGGCCCCTGGACCCCAAGACAGCCCTGGGCAACAGGTTTATCCTGGTCTTGGTGGACCATGCCACACGGTACCCGGAAGCCATCCCTCTCCGAACAGTGACGGCCCCCGTGGTGGGACGGGCACTGATGGGTGTGTTCTCCCGCATGGGGTTCCCCAGAGAGGTGGTGTCAGACCGGGGCACCAACTTCATTTCCAATTACATGAAGTCTCTGTGGAAGGAGTGTGGGGTAACCTACAAGTTCACCACTCCTTACCACCCTCAAGGAAATGGGCTGGTTGAGAAATTCAACCGGACCCTTAAAGGCATGATCATGGGTCTTGAAGAACCAATGAGGCGGAAATGGGACGTCCTCTTGCCATGCCTGTTGTTTGCTTACCGTGAGGTGCCACAGAAGTCCCTAGGGTTCAGCCCCTTTGAGCTTTAGTATGGTCACCCGGTAAGAGGACCTTTGAGTCTGGTCAAAGAAGGCTGGGAGCAATCTCCCAGGAAACCTCCCCAGTATGTATACAGTTACATGCTGGCCTTTAGGAACCAGACTCGGCGCTTCAGAGATCTTGCTCAGGCAAATCTGGAGGCCAGCCAGGAGGAGATGAAGCGTTGGTACGACCGGAATGCCACTCTGGTAGAGCTTCAGCCAGGTCAGGAAGTTTGGGTCATGTCCCCTGTGGAACCTTGTGCGCTCAAGGACAGGTGGACTGGACCGTTTAAGGTTGTGGAGAAGAAGAGCGATGTCACCTACTTGGTGGACTTGAAATATCCCAGGAACCCCTTGAGGGTCCTGCATGCCAACCGTTTGAAGCCCCACTTAGAAAGGTCCGAGGTGGGCATGCTCCTAGCTACGGATGCTGGAACGGAGGAGGAGAGTGAGCCTCTTCCTGACCTCCTGTGTGCTAAAGAGCAAGATGGGTCAGTGGATGGTGTTGTCCTCTCTGACACACTGACCCTTGAGCAGAAGCAGGATTGTCGCCAACTGTTGGGACAATTCCCTGATCTGTTTTCCTTGGTTCCGGGTGTCACTCATTGGTGTGTCCATGATGTTGACACCGGAGACAGCCCTCCTGTGAAGCACAAGGCTTACAGGGTGACTGACAAGGTCAGAGCATACATTAAGGAGGAGGTCTCCAAAATGTTTGCCTTAGGGGTGGTTGAGTCCTCTAGCAGTCCTTGGGCCAGTCCAGTGGTCTTGGTCCCGAAGGCTGCAGCGCCTGGTGCTTCACCAGAACTTCGGTTCTGCGTGGATTACCGAGGACTCAATTCAGTCACCAAGACTGACGCGCACCCCATCCCCAGAGCTGATGAGCTCATAGATCGGTTGGGGGCTGCACGGTACCTTAGCACGTTTGATCTAACGTCTGGGTACTGGCAGATCGCCTTAACCGATGGGGCAAAAGAGAGGTCCGCATTCTCCACACCAGATGGGCTCTACCAGTTCCGGGTGATGCCCTTTGGGATGAAGAATGCCCCTGCCACCTTCCAGAGGTTGGTCAACCAGGTCTTGGCTGGACTGGAGGATTTCAGTGCCGCCTACCTGGACGACATCGCAGTGTTCAGCGCCAGCTGGGAGGAACACTTGCGCCACCTCCAGGAAGTGTTGTTTGCCCTGCACAGAGCAGGCCTCACAATCAAAGCCAGTAAGTGCCAGATTGGGCAGGGTTCTGTGGTGTACTTGGGGCACCAAGTAGGGAGCGGCAAGATGGCCCCCCTGCAACCCAAGATTGATACCATCCTGGCTTGGGCGCCGCCCAAAACCCAAACTCAGGTGAGAGCCTTCTTAGGTCTCACGGGTTACTACAGGAGGTTTGTCAAGGATTACGGTAACATTGTGCACCCCTTGACTTCGCTGACTTCCAGGAAGCAGCCACGAAATATGATCTGGACTGATGCCTGTCAAACGGCCTTTGACACCCTGAAAACTGCAATGTGCACAGCACCTATACTCCAGGCACCCGACTTTTCTAAAGAATTTATTGTCCAGACGGACGCTTCAGAGCATGGCGTGGGGGCTGTTCTAGCTCAGGTGAATGAAGAGGGCCGAGACTTGCCTGTAGCCTTCATCAGCCGGAGGTTACTTCCCAGGGAAACGAGGTGGAGTGCGATAGAGCGAGAAGCATTTTCTGTGGTCTGGGCGCTGAAGAAGCTAAGACCCTACCTGTTTGGAACTCACTTCCGGGTTCAGACAGACCACAGGCCCCTCAGATGGTTGATGCAAATGAGGGGTGAGAATCCAAAACAGTTGAGGTGGTCCATTTCCCTACAGGGGATGGACTTCACGGTGGAACACCGCCCTGGTACAGATCACGCCAATGCTGATGGTCTGTCCAGATTTTTCCGCCTTAGTGATGAGGACTCCCTAGGTCAAGGGTAGTTCTCCCCACATTTCAGCTGGAGGGGACACGTGTTAGACCTGGCATCATTGGCTTGAGTCCCTCCTCCATTTTTTCTGTTTGCCTCCACTGTTTTACAATGTTTTTGCTGGTATAATGCTTTGGGCACTGTGCCACTGCTGATCAGTGCCACAGTGCAAGTGCTCCCTATATTTTGATGTATTGATTGAATTCCATGTTTGGCTTATTTGGTTTACTGTCAGACCCTAGTCTAGTGCACCAGGAGTGCCAGGGCTTGTAAATACAAATGCTGCTCGTAGGCTTGCAGCACATGTTGTGCCACCCACAAGAGCGGCCTCGCAAAAGTATGTCTGAAGGTCTGCCATTGCTAGACCTACGTGCAGTCTGGTACTGTCACGCTGACTGCGCAAGTCCCTAAACCTTCCCTTAACTTCATGTTAGTCACCCCTATGGTAGGCTCACGGGCAGGGTGCATTGTAAATATAAGGTAGGACAAGCCTGACCAAGTTGGCATGTCCTAATAGTGAATTACAGCCATATTCGTTTTTCACTATTGCGAGGTAACCTGCTCCCCATTAGTTAGAATGGGCCGCCAGGATTATTAATGCTATGATCCTAGCTGGCTCGGGGAGCATGGTGCAATGTCGAGTTTGGTATCCCTGAACTCGGGGTTTAATAACGCATCCGTGTGTGTGGATGGTTTTTGGACTCTGGGTTTGAAAATAGCACTTTTAGAAAGTGGCTATTTTCTTGTCTAACTATTTCTGGTTTCTGCTGGTTTGGTGTGTGCGTGACAGGAGCTGGGTGGCTCCAGAGTTCTGCTGAGTCACTGTGGGATGAGTGGGACATTTGCGTTGAGAGTAGGGGGAGAGTAGTTGCTGATAGCCTGCCCTGCCTGATACAATGCTGGCTCCACCTCCTGCCGGGCGACTGATAGCTCTGCTCCAGCCAGTGACAATACTGGCTCCACCTCCTGCTGGGCGTCTGAGGACCCAGCCCTGCTCAGTGGATAGGCCAGGTGCCTCTGCCTGGCTCCACCCACAACAGACCCAGGATGTTGGGAAATTCCCCTGCATGGACAAAGGGATCAAAGCCAAAAAGGGGTATAAGAGAAGGACCCCTGAACCAAGAATTTAGATCACTTCTGACAAGGAACCCTGAAACCAAGGACAAGAAGCCTACTGATCCAAGTACTTGCCTACCCCTTCTGCCAGTGTGCTGTTTGCTGGGGGGAATCCTGCATTGCTTCTTTATTTTTGCCAAGGAACCAGGAGAGAGGAACTGTGTGTGTACTCTCAAACTTTGCTAGGAAAATCTCCAAGGGCTGGAAGAGTGCCAGCCTCCTGTTGAAGTCACAGGGCTAAAGGACTTCATCTGCTAAAAGTACTATTTGCTGGAACCTGTGAATCCAGCCCCTCTGAAAGACACCAGCAATCAAGACGCCGACGGACGTCGCCGAATCCAGCTCGACATCGTGAGTAACGGCTCCAGTGTCCCGCTTCTTCGACGCCGGCCGCCGGGCCTGATCGACGCCAGCAACAACGCCAGTGAGTAGTGAGTTCGGCTCCAGCTCCAAGGGACCTCGTGTCTGCACCGCTGCTGATCGCATCGACTTCGTGCCCTCTCGACGCCGTGAGCGCTGCTCACTCTTGCAACAGCATCATTGACATCGACGACTACTGAGGCCTGATCGACACTGAAGACGCGACGCTGGATTGCTCGACGCCGCTGATCCTCGTGTGCTTCATTTTCCTAAGGTACTGTGTTGTTGGGGGTCCGTGTGACTCCGGGCTCGACGTAGCGCTCCTCGCGGTCGATGCCGAACCCTTTGGATTAACTTTGCCTCGACGTCGTGTGGCTCCCGTGTGGGTTACATTGTTGCTAAGAACTGTGTTTCCAAGAAGAAGAGTTGCTTTTGATACTAAAGACTTTGTGCTAAGAAGAAACTACGCATGAACTATTATTTTTCCTTCCAAGAGTATTTATTAAGATCGTGGTATATTTTTGTCGTTATTTGGTCTTGTGCTAAGCCTTATATAAAAATCCTTATTTTTTATAATACTACTGTGTCGTGTCCATTTGTAGTGTATTCACTTTATTACTGTATGTGGTCATAAATGCTTAACACACAGCCTCTGAGATAAGCCTGTCTGCTCTGCCAAGCTACCAAGGGGGTGAGCAGGGGTTATCAAAGGGTGTGATCCCCTTGCCCTGACTAGAAAAGGTGTGTCCCCATCTGTCAGAAGTGCATACCTCTGCCAACTAGAGACAGCCGGTTCTAACATCCATTAAGCCAGACTGCAAAAATGATACCACTAAGCTGTGGAAACAAAACTAAAGGCCTCCATTGACTCCCAGTTGAGTTAAGGATCTAATTTAAAAACAAAAACTGTGCATCATTCACAGGGCATAATTAATTTTCTGAGAGATTACCACAAATCTGTATAATGCACAGAGAGGCTTTACTACTCCGCATGCATTAGCCAAATATCACATAATATTTTTTGTATAGTGACCAATCCTAAAGCTTACAGAATATCCCAGCCAACTGTATACAACTGTTTGGCAACATACTAAAATTATTTGAGGGCAAAGTATGGAAAGTTCATTCAAATATTTGGTATACCCATGACATAATTCACTCTTAAATAATTACATCTCCTTTAGGTCCAAATATTGCCACCATCTTTCGTAATAATGAGCCAGAACAAGCCATCTGTTCCGAAATCAAAATTGAAATATTTAATATCCCACAATATCCTTGTGCAAAGAGGGTTAGTATGGAATTGATAAACACTAGCACTGTATCTGTGTGATGTGATAAATGCCTTCCACCCATCTCAGAGTAGTTCTGAAACATGCATTAAGACCCTAATTACTTAAAAAGAAATATCACCAGACCCAAGGGTTCTAGGCAAATATCACCCATTCACATCAAATCCATAAAGGGAGCAGGTGTGCACCAAACCTAAGAACACTTATATTCAAACAGAATTATCTGCAAATATCAGATTGGTTTCAGCCTGAATTCAAACTTGTAGACTGGTGTATGTGCCATTGCAGTTCCGGACAGCACCAACAAGTTGCTTAATGTTTTCTTAAATGTGGGTATGTGTTATGCATTTTATTATTACATCATAGGTTCTGGTTTGCCTGAAATGTGTTATCATTAGCCATGTCTCTGTGAGTTTGCAGTCTTTGCTCATTTTGTATTCTAAAAATATGTATAGAAACCCTTTGATTTTAGGGATGAGCAAGAAGACTTTCCTTTTCCACTAAAGATGCAGTTAGTTTCTCTTGTGATTCTAACAAATGGATTTCAGATTTCTTAGACTCTCCTCTACAGATGCTGTCTGTTTCTCTTATGATTTTGCTGTGCATTTGGTGTTTAGAATTATTCTAATTTTCTTATTGTGTACTTTGCATTCATGTCTTTATGGCATTTAATATTTATCCTGCACTGTTTGAATTTAAGATTTTGCAATAAAACCCTTTAAACCTTCCCTGATTTAGAGCCCAGTTATTGAATGGATTCAGTTACTTATTAAGACTCTAGAGTTCAGTTGTTTCCAGTTTTAATAAAATATAACTTGCATCTAAATGTAAGATATATTGTCAAAGGTGAGTTATGGGATTTTACTGGAAATGAAATTAGATTGATTGAAAGAGCAAAGTCAGTCAAAATAAAAGTCAGACCTGGTGCAATATTCCCTAGAGCTAGACAGAACAGACTCACAAACGAAGAAGAAGAGGGAATGAAGGCAGTGATTGAAAAGATGTTTAAACAGGAAATCTTCAGAGAGGTACTTGGCAGTTCTTCTAGGTCTCATGTGATAGGATTTGAACGCTGAATGACAAGTGGAGATAGCTCACAACCTTAGAAAGATTAACAAGATAGTGATTCCGTGTTCTCCCGTGATACAGAAGCCAGCAACAATTTTGTTCCAAATTCCA
Organism: Lissotriton vulgaris; assembly: GCF_964263255.1. Classification (NCBI taxonomy): domain Eukaryota; kingdom Metazoa; phylum Chordata; class Amphibia; order Caudata; family Salamandridae; genus Lissotriton; species Lissotriton vulgaris. Next base: position 1,918,170,659 of record NC_141689.1, on the reverse strand, counting down.
TCAGATTTAGAAAGGTATACAGTCATTGGTTTATGCCAAGCATTATCTCAATTCATTTGCATGCACAAGTGCAGTTCTTTTTGAATTTCAATTTTTTATTAAAGTTTTCATGTGGTGTAGAATCCCACAAGGGTAGTCTGAAAATACTTACATTTTCTAGACAAATCCTGAAGAGAGATCTAGAAAATTTGAGATTGCCTTCCATTTCAGTATTGATCCAGTACAGTGATGATCTACTGGTTGCATCAAAGACAAAAGAGCACTGTAAACAAGATACAATTGCCCTATTGAATCATGTATCTGGGAATGGACATGTTTCCCCAACTGAAATGCAGGATTGTAAAACTGAACTAATCTATCTTAGACACTTCATTAAAAAAAGGGTGTGACGAAAGTCTCAAAACAACCCTTTTCTGCAATTCTTTAGATGGAAGGTTTGGAATGCTCTTGAAATTATTGGCTACTGTTGTCAGTGGATTCCAAACTTTTCCTTGAATGAAAAGCCTTTTGTAAGGTTGACATGTAGTGATATTCAAGATTCAATTCCATTTGGCAAAAAATGATGTAATGCGTTCGACAATTTGAGAGAGTGTTGTGTGCCTGCACTTGGGATCCCTGATCACAGTTTAACATTCTTTTAACTTAGAAATGAGAGAGGTGGCTGTGCACTTTCGACTCTTACACAGGAACAGGGAAATCTAGTGTGCCCAGTGGCTTCTCAGCTGTTTTGGATCCAGGAGATGTAAGTTTTCCAGGTTGTTTGAAGCTGGTTGCAGCTGTTAGCTTTTCCAGTGAGCAAAGTGAGGGAATCATGACGGGACACGCTTTAATTGTATATGTTCCACACTCAGTTGAAAATCTTTTGACAAGAAAGAGTCACAGCACTTGACTATTAGCAGGCTGACTCGCTATGGGCATTTGATACTTTCTGCTAAAAACATTTCTAGTAAGTCATGTAATTCACTAAATCCAGCAACACAGCTTCATGTTGCATACAAATATTGCCAAGACACGGAAAATGATGAATTTGATAATGAATCTGAGCATGAGTGCATGAAAGTGGCTGAGTTATGCACAAATGCAAGGCCAAACATTAAGTAAACTCCTCTCGAAATGGCTGATCTGACATTATTTGTTGATGAATCTTATTTGAGAGACCAATGTGATGCATTGAGAGCTGCCTAAACACTGTTTCTAAGCCGTTACAAAAATGTTCTCTGGTGAACATAAATTCAACAAAAGTGGCAGAGTTGGTTGCATTAACAGGTGATTTCTGCCCGTCAGAGAATTTGGAACTACAATTTACACAGACTGCCAATATGGATCTGGAGTTCTGCATAATGTTGGACAGTTATTGTCACTAAGGAGTTTTATGACATCTTCTGGAGCACTCTTTAAAAATAGTGCTTACATCCTTGATTTGTTATAAGCAATATTAAAACCAAAAGAGATTGCTTTGGTTAAGTGTTCTGCTCATAAGGCTGGAAAGGACTTAGTAAACATTTGGCAATACATTTGTTGAACAGATTGAGAAATACTGTGCATTTCAATATTATTCAGTTGTGCAAGAAGGTGAGGATGAAGATTCAAGAGTGAATACAGTTCAAAATGTTAATTGTTTTCTTGTGAGTACACCCAGACTTTTTTGAGAGAACTTAGAGATCTAAGGGATGGCGTCCAGATGATAAGAAAAGAAAGGAACTACTGAAAATAAATATATCCTGGCAAACTCCATGTTGTAACCGATATGCAAGTATTTACATGGCCCATGCAGGAAAAGACAGTTTAGTGAGAATATTCTAAAAGTATTAGGAAAATACAAAAATAAAAAGTGTTGCCGTGGATGTTTGTTCACATGGTTTAAATTGTCAGTTGAGTAATAAAGGAAGGAAGACAAAGGTTTTGGTGAGTTATATTGGCAAAACAAAACGCCCATTTACAAGACTACAATAATTTTTTATTGATAGTCCAAATTACAATGGATTAATAGTCTGATTGTTCTCTAAATGGGTTGAAGCATATGCCATTCAGAGATCAGATAGCCTTACAGTTGCCAAATTGTTGTTGGTGGAGTTACTTCCACATTTTGAACTCCTAATTTCAATTAATACAGATTAAGGAACTCATTTTAAAAATGAGGTTTTGCAAATAATCCGTGAAGCATTTGAGAAAATTCAAATATATCATTGTAGTTATCAACCTCATTAATCTTGAGTGGTGGAAAGGGAAAATTCAACTCTCAAAAATAGCTGGTAAAGGTTTGTGCTTCAATTGGTTTAAAGTAGCATGGTGCCCAGCCACTTGTTTTGATAAGAGGTACTCCTGACAGAAACACTGGTTTGTCACCCCATGAAAGTATCAAGTGGCAACAGAAGATGCAAAACACATTACCTGTCATGACAGACATTGTGATCAAGTGTGCTGGCGTGTCGCAGTGGATCCACACTGCTTACAAAAAGAGAGTAACAATTCACACAGTGGATTGATATGTTGCTCCAGAGTTGAGAACACAGAGTCAATTTCAGAGTCATGCACAAAGTCACAAGCAAAGCTAAACTACATTTTGCAGTGTGGATCCAGAAGGAGGTTAACATTTCAAATCTGTTGAAGGTACAAGCAAAGAAGTGAAAAATCTGAATTTCAAGTTAGTGAAAGTTCTGTTGAAAGACCCGAAAATTCTGAAGTTCAGTTTCAAAGCATAAATTAGAGTGAAGATATGTTGCAGTGCAAAAGTCGAAAACATGAGTGGCAGCAAGAATAAGTAGCCCCTGATCCAATCAATGAAAAATTGCAGTTGAAAATCAAAGTTACAATGACCTCCAGAGGAAGAAAGACATTCTCAGTGAACAAAGTAGACAAAGATGAAGTTGAACAATCTTCAAGTTCAAGCTCTAATCAAATTCCCTGGAGAGTGAAGAGACTCTGACGAAGAGTGTTTCTGAACAAAGATAGACTGAAGAAGATATTCGAAGGAAAAACATGCAAAATAAAACACTGTGAGCCAGTTAAAAAAGTTAAAGACAAGCAGAGACTGAAACATGTGGTAGTGAATCATCATCGGCCAAAGATCAACAACAAGAAGAGTGCCAAGTAGAAAGTGTGCTTCACCAAAATGGGTGTATCTTGCCACAGAAGCAGCAGAATTAGAAGATTTTAACCCAGTAATAAGCTACAGCCAGTTCAAGTATGAGACTGAATTTGAGAGTGAGATAGAAACAAATAAAGAAACACCTTGAAATAGTTGGAGTGGACTGTTTAGATTGAAAGAAACTGATACGATAGAAAGTAATAAAGAGCAAGATTGTGAGGAAGAAACTGAGGAAAATCACCAACTCTTGAACTGTTGAGAAGACTGGTTTTCCAATTTTTGTTTTCATTAGTTTTTTAACAAAATAAGAAGGAAAATATATTTTTTCGATTTGTTTTTATTTCAACAGACCACTTTGCTACCTAAGAAGATGGGATACAGCAGATGCTGTTAAATTATTGGGATGGCAATTTAAATAGTAATAGTATTAGTTTTATTTGGACTGTCAGGGTGCTTATAAGCTCCGGTGGGATGTTTCCATAGTGCTTGAATTAACAACTGTTAATAATAAGTTAAATAGAGATATTTTAGAAGCTAGAGGGTTTTAACAATTATCATATTTATACTAGAATGAATAACGAATATGTAGGGATAATAAGTGTTGAGGTATGTTATATATGTTCTTTAATTCCTACTTCTCTGTGTGAAGGTGTTACCTATTTTCAATGCTGGCTATTTTATTTGTTATTTTCTACTGCTTATGTATTTGTTTTCAATGGAGTTCACCTTCTCCATATTTGACTGAATGTAATGTTTCTATTGAGAATCTTCCCATTAAATTATTTAGACCTAATTTTAGGTACAGACCTAATATAAGTATGGCAAATGTTTCAAAATAATTGTAAATTCTAAACATGAATCTAAAATGACTAATGAGGAGTATGTGTGATTTAAAAAACAAAGACAAAATATTTATTCATGAATTTAATGAAAGAAGATTTAAGATTATGAGGAATTTTGGTGGAAATGAAAGTTGCGGATGAACTGTTAAAGGAAGAGGAATTTCAAAGCCAAATATGCATCCAAAATTGAAAATAGAGCATTAGAGGGTGGGTGAATTATGTATGGTTCAAAGGAAAATTCCAAAAGGTGGTAAAGTTGAAGAATGTGGGAGAGAATGTGTGTAGAAGAAGTTATGAGGTGAATGGTGATTCACTGTTGGATGGAGAGCCAATCTTGAGAGAAATTTATTATATGAGGGAAGAATGTTTTTTTAATTGATGGAAGAATGTGGTTGTATTGTGCTATGTGGCTCTAGTGTTCCTTAGAATCTATCATGTGAGTGGAATTGATGAAGCAATGGACTTAAGAAGAGTGAAAAGGATCTTTGGTACAGTAACCATAGATACATTGGGTGTTATGATTTCTTTTATATATGTTGCAGTGGATGATGTGAAAATGGTGTGTCTGTCCACCTCAGTAGACATTTGATAAAGCCAGAGCAATTAAGTTTATGAATGAATATATGATTGCTGTTAGAGCTATGGATATGCAGATATTCTTTTATTGAAGGAAGGAGGAGCCTGCAAGGTAATTAAGGCTATGGGTTGCTGTATATAAGTGCCTGATAATAGTTGAATTATAGAATCTTATAATACAAGTTTGACTTTTGTCTCACATTCTGTTCAATCTTTAGAAGAGCATGGCTTATTAAAAAGTGTAGGTTCTTGATTTAGTGGGCCAGGAAAGGGTTATAATAAGGTTGGCGAATGGTTGGGTGATTTAGGGGGAAATACCTTTAAAGTAATAATAACTCCAGTAGTAATAATAATTGTTTGTGCAAGTATTTTGTTTATTTTGTTACAATGTTCTGAGAACAATATTGAAAGTTTACATGTAATGGTAATAAAAGGAAATAAGAGAAAACAAAGTTTGGAAATTAGTAGATATAAAGGATCATGTCTACAATAAGGTAATATTGGCAGAGGAGAACTCTTGAAAGCAATGGAGGGTGGGGACGACTTCTACTAACTGATTGCTGACTAATAAGTGATTGTAGTCATTATAAAAAAACAGAGGGGGAGGTAATGGAGGCTTTTCAAAGGAACAATTTTTGGTTGCAATGTTGAGCATAATTTGTATGGTGAATTCTAGATGCAAATGATGGCATAATGACATTGCACTTAAAATGAAAGCAATATGACATTCAGAAGTGTGTTTATTAAGTGATTTAGTTGTGACACATTTTAACCAGGACACCATTTGTATTAATATGGATGTTGTTCATATGCACTGTTCAAACTGCTCCTGATCATTCCCCCTCCCATCAATACCTCCTGGGTGTCTTATCCCCACGAGTCTTCGCAGAGCAAGAGACACTGTGACAAAACTTGTTGCATGGATTGTGAATAGGCTGTTCTTTATGTTCTGAATGCATCTAATTCACAAGGTCTTTTCCACTCTATTTCTGATGCCACTCCATAAGAAACAGGGTATAGGTCATTGTTGAATTATTGTATCATATTGACTTGTGCATCTCTTGATAGCAACGGCAGAGGTTGCTCGACATTTTCTTCAAAGTGTGTGTTATCTTTTTTTATTATGTCTCATGTTTCAATTTGCCTGAAATGTGTTATCACTAGTCATGCCACTGTGAGTTTACAGTCTTTGCTAATTTTGTAGTCTAAAAATGTGTATTCAAGCCCTCGATTTGGGCGTGAGCCAGAAGACTTTCCTTTTCCACTAGAGATGCTTTGATTTTCCTTGTTATTCTAACAGGTATATTTTAGATTTGTTTATACTTTACTTTAGGGATGCTGTCCATTTCTCTTATGATTTTACTGTTCATTTTTGATTTACAATCATTCTGATTTTCTGTGTATGTACTCCGCATTTATGTCTTCATAGCATTTAATATTTATTCTGTACTATTTGACTTTGAGATTTAGTAAAGAAAAAAATGTACCTTTCCCTGATCTAGAACTCAGTTACTGAATGGACTCAAATGACTTATTTTATTAATCTGCTAAATTTATGTAGTGCATGATGTTGAGGAGGGTGTTCTTCGTTGCAAGATCAAGGGTGATGGACCAGAACCAATAAAGATACATTTTAGGGTTATCTGAATTTTGGGGGGGCATTAAAACTATGAGGTTCGGGATTCTGCTCCCACAGACCCAAAGCCATATTATGTATATTAAAAGCAATAGATCTCTTTGCCAGCGTTGCTGCTGGAATCCGGTCCTAAAAAGGATAGCCTTGAGTATGAAATGCATGTGTGGGATAAAGAAAATAAATATGTGATGAATGTATTTTTAATATGTAAAAAATTCCTCATTCATTCAAATAGTGGAGGAGGGATACAGCCGTAGAAAAAAGGTGAGACTGATATTTTCCTTTGGGTTGATACAAGATGCAATGTCTCAAGTTGGTGGTGAAGATTCCAAAGTAAATTAATGCATTGGATGAAAAAGGCTGGATCAAAATTACTTATACTCTCTATAAATACAATATATGTTTGCCATGATTGGCATGAAAACCACTACATGTCCTACCTAAAATTATATGTAATGATTGAAAAAATACACTCAACATGGATTAGTGTAAGAGAAAAAGAAAATAAATGCTTGTCAGGAGGCATGAGAGTTGGCATGGCTTACAGTTTAAGGCTTAGCAGGGCAGGGGCACAATGCTCCAAACCTGCTTGCACAAAGTCCGTTTTAGAGAAGGAAATTGTCAGTACTGCCCGGTATTAAGCTTTGCATATATGGGTAAAGCACTATGCATTTCCTCCCGATGATGTACCTAATTTCCCAGCAGTCAAAGTTTCATGTTTGGAGATGGTGGCTGCTATCTTAAATCACGTTCTATAGCTTCCCTCTTGGTTTAAGGTGACCTTGGTATTCAGCTATACTAAGGAGTTGTTTCAGCCAGCACCTTGCTATTTGGATAAAAAAATATCGAATAGATGTTTCTGTGAGAGATTATGGGGGAATATTGTGAACACAGAAATTGAATTGTAAGTAATGTTGAGAAGCAAACTTTGAACTATTTTGAACATTTGACTTTAAGCATTGCTAAAGACTTGGGAATTTTTGCAGTGAAACTTTGGATTAACCCTGTAAAGCAACAGGCAGAATTCTCAGGTCCAGATGGTTACATATGAAATGTATATATGAACACACCTATGGTACAAGCTCTTAGCAAGTGATGTATGTATGCTAACACTATGAATCACACAACATTGATGTCTGTTAATTACCTTCCAGTGGCAAAAGAATCAAGTAGAAAACCACGCTATCTCCATATGATGGCGCACAGGTATAACGCCTGAGGAACTTAACTTACAAATAAAAAGCTGTTGATTTACGCATATAAAGGTACTCTTCTATTACTATACTTCAGTGTCAGGAAGGCAGCCCTAAATTAAGAACACAGAGACAAATGTACTAGGAGATTTTGTGGTTGCAAACTCTGAGATTCAAAAACTCCTGTTTTTTTGTGAATGCCAAAATATGTTTTTCCACTACTACCCTCATTTTGTGATTCAACCTCCTACCAAGTCACAATTTGGAAGGGGTATATTTAGTATTTGTTTTCACATTGCAAGTTTAGTTGGTTAGGTATGTTTCAATGGCTTGCAACTGCAATTCTGGTTGCAAGCCATTGATCAGTTACCTACTCCCAGATTGGGGTGGTAAATGATCCCAAAGGGAAAGGGCCCCCTTAGCTCTCCTTCCCCTTTTGAAATCAGGATGACAACTTCTAGGGGAGTAGGCAGTGGGCCGGAGGACCATTGCTAACTCTCACTTATTTCTTTCAAAATGGAACCTTTTTTTTTTTTTAAATAGTACCTGTTCCTTAATGAAAATCAGGCAATTTTTTTAAAAAAAGGTTTCAATTGTAAATTCTAATCACTGTGAGTGTAGGCAACCTCAGGGGTTCCCACACTAAGAGTTCCTAGTGAATATTGATGAGGAATAACAATCTACAACCAGTTGTTGCCGTTCCTGCGGAGCAGTAGAGTGGTGGGGAGGGAGAGAGGGTGGCCTGGGGGGGAGAAAAATATTTAAAAAAAGATAATTTGTTTGCCAGCCGGCCACCACCTCTCTTCTGTCCTCTCCATCCTCTTCGTGGCTTCTCTACGAACAGGAAGCAGGATAGGCTCCCCTAAGCAAATCATAACACTGCAATGCATTGTTGTGATTCCTCTGAGCACTGTGGTTCGGTGCTTAGATGGGGAATGGGATCCTGGGCATTAGTGTGCATGAATGTTTGGCCATCTCCAGTGGTACGGCCAATCATTCATGTGCATGTAGGATGATGCCACCAATCCACCTCCCCCCACAGCCAAGCCTGCCCCAGCACAGAAAAACAAAATGATAATAATATTGTGTTATTATCATTTTATTTTTCCCTTTTTTGCCATGATGAAAGGCAGTGGGGCAACGCTCCTCTGCCTTAGCGGGAGAGCCGCCCCTTCCTACAACCTCTGTGATTACCTATTATGTTGACGTAACTATTGTTAGAAAGGGGGGCCATTAGTTGGCAGTGGTATACACCCGGTCCAAATAGGGACCCTTCCTTCTAGTCAGGATAAGGGGATTTCCACGCGCAAGATAACCTCTGCTCATCCCCTTGCTAGTTTGGCACGAGCAGTCAGGCCTATATCAGATGCAATGTGTAAAGTATTTGTACATAACACACACAGTAGCACAGGGAAAACACTACAAATGGACACCACACCGGTTTAGGAAAATGAAGTGTCTAAATCTAAACCAAACAAGACCAAAATGACAAAAATCCAACATACAGATCTTAAAATATGACTTTTTAAGTATTTCAAGTGTTTCTGTCCATAGAACTCCATGGATACAGTTATTTTACACATAGTACTTTAGATGAATCAGACTCCACAAAGAAAAACAACCTCAGAGGAGCAAAGCGTCGGAAAATACAATAAGTCCCTGGGGAGGCGATGCACCAGTTCTGCTGCACGCAGAAGTGTTGCATCAAATCCAGACTGTAAGGGGAAGTAATGCATCGAAATCCAAGACGGTTCTGGTCTGTGGGTGATGCGTTTGTAAAACCAGGCGCACAGGTACGATGGTTAAAAATCCTGACACGCTGGAGGGCGGTGTGCAAAACAAGCGCTGTGTCGATTTCTTTAACTGCGGTTTCACAATTCATCAATTCTTTCAGCCGCATGGCAGGGCCTTCATCAGAGACAGTGCGGGGAACTCAGACTTTTGAGACACGGTGCGCTCAACTCGGGCTGTGGAGGTTTCTTCAACTGTGGGCAGATGCTGTGTTGATTTCTTCAGCTGTATGGCAGAGTTGTGTGGAAATTTCTCCTGCATGCGGTGCTGCATCGAAATAACAGGCACTGGAATGGAGATGCATTGATTTTTATGTCTTTTGCAGCTTTTTGTAGCAGGAACAACCTCCAAGGGCCCAGAATTGGAATTGGCACCACTTGGCAGGTCAGAACTCCTAGCAGTGAAGTTCAGGAATGCTGCAGGTGAAGTCTTTGGTGGCCCTAGGACTCCTTAACACGAGGCAACCACACACAAGCCCTTGGAGAAACTTCACAAGCAGGATACAAAGCAAAGTCAAGTCTGTTTCCTCTCCAAAGCAGAAGAATCAACTGCAGGCTAACCCAACAAAGCACCACACAACAAAGGGGCAGTACTCCTCCTCACAGCTCTTCAGGTCTTCTTCTTGGCAGAGACTCCTCTTGTTCTAACAGCCTGGGGGTTTAGGTCTAATATTTATACCCCTTTTCTGCTTTTGAAATAGCCATTCTTCAAAGGACTGTCTTTGTAGTGCACACATTCTAGTCCTGCCCGGTCTTGGCTCCAGAAACACTGCAGGGTTTGGAGACAGCACTGTGAGAGGCTAGGCACAGCTCTACTCAGGTGAAGGGGACAACTCCTCCCACCACTCTAGCTCAGTAATGCCCATCCGCCTGGTGATGGGCCATCAGGATATGCAGGGCACGCCTCAGCTCCCATTGTCTGACTGTCTAGAGTGAATGCACACACAAGCCCACTTTGAAACCTGAGCCCAAGGTTAGTGCTTCTGATACTGCTATCCCAAATATGCTATTGGATTGTAAAGCCTTCGATTTGACATGGCTAAAAGTTGGAGAATAATACAGACTGTGAAGAAGATTAGGCACATGTTGAAATATTTGGGAATGAAGCTAATACTATGATCAAATTACTATATGCCAAATGTTATGGAATCGAATGCTACTGTGACAACAATGACAAATTCATTCAATTGTGCAGTTTAGTGGTAACATCAAACACATTGGCCTTTAGACTGGATTAATTTTAAATATCTCAGATACAAAATGGTTTACTTGATCCAGCCACTAAAGTAAAAAAAATAAAAGAACTCAACACAATACTGTATATCTTGTTCAGCATCTGGACCCCTTGTTTCTCGCTCAAATGAAAAATATCAGTCTGGAAGAGTAATAGAAAATTCTCCAAACAACTGAACTCCTCCTGCACAGTTTAAATGAATACAGTCTTATCTTTATAAATATTTAAAAGTGTTTACGGCCATAATGAACACACAAATCATTCTATTGCAAATGTACTGTATTGTGTTCTAGCTGAAGTACTAAAATACAAGTGTAAATGCACCTCGCAGGCTCCTCTGATAGCACTGTCCATATCTAAATAATCCAAATAATGAAGCCATTGAATCGGCATTCGACTTGAGTTATTTATTTTAAAACCCCATTCTTCAGCGAGATGAGACACAATCTCGAAAGGCACACAGACATCAAGAGGCGGCTCCGATTTTAGAGTATATCTGGAGGTGATACAATCTTGAAACTGATTTGATAGACAAGCGGCATCCTTTTGCTAACAAGTGATATGCGCTTCTGAAAGCTGTCTCAAAGCTCAAGCGAAAAAACGCACCCTTCATAACACAATGATTTCCCGGCGCTGCACGGCATGAGTCAAACACGATACCATCAGTAATCTCCACAGTGTATTAGTTTATGTTGCCTAGATTGTGCTTTGTGCTGAAGAGTGCAGTCGATCGAAAGTAAAGAGAAATGCTCCGTGCTTAACTTTCAAATTAGTACATTTGTGGACTTTAGGGGTTCAGTGATATGTACTGCATTATACAGAAGTCAGAAACTTTTGAAACAAATATCAAACAATTCCAGTAAGTATACAGCAGTCCTACCACCTTGATTGCACATAACAAACAGAGACGTGTCTTAGGGTGTCATTCTGCATTCTATGGTGTTTGGGAAGGTAAGGCTGCAGCTAGTAATTACCTTTGCCACCAGGGGCTGTATTAAATACTGAGCCCTAAAAGAGCAAAGTGAGTGTGCACCTGTTTTGTGCTCTATGGGGCACTGTAGTATTACAGAAGAAGCCACAATACTTTTGTTGCCCATTCTAAAATACAGATAGTGGTGGCATACATACAGTGCAGCGCTTTCTTAATGGTTTGTACCATCATTTGCATGGGGGTGTGGCCCCATGCAATTAAAGGAAACACTTTGCCTCTACACCTACATTGTACGATGGATGTTGGCGCAGAGCCAAAGAGGCCCTAAGGAGGTACATTGATAGTGCACCACAAAGAGGTGGAGTAAAGTTAGTTGTCCCCTAGGGTTCCTCTCTTGATAAAGGAAAAGGGGTCTAATGGACAGCAGGTGGGTGAAATCCATCACTGCACCTGCCTGCAAGGGAATCTCTGTCCACCTTCGAAGTCAAGGTAGTTGCCGCCTGCACAGTGAAAGAATGAACAACGACAGGGCACTGTGTACATATTATGGTCCTCTGTGCTCTATTTAGCGACTATAATATTAAAACCCCATTAAAAAGTATGCATCTTGGTTTGGGTATACCATAGGTATACCATATGTTGCTCTGTACTTAGCTCCGCAACTTATAATGTTGCAGTTTTTCCCTGCAGAAAAAGTCTGCCAAGTTTTATCTGCCAACGTGTGTAGAACAAAGGGCCATATTAGTAAGGGCGTTATCGCCACTTTAGAGACACTTCTTGCCTATAAAGCGGCGATTTATTTATCGCCCAATTACCAAGCTGTCATTAACAGCAGTTAGCGACAGCTTCTAGGCGATAGTGACTGGTTTGACAGCGATATTGATCGCTAATGACATGCAAAGTGGGCGCACCCAAACTGGTAGCGACTTAAAGCAGTCGCTAACACAGCTATTGCCTATTAGCAATACCCGCGACGCGATAAAAAAACACGGGCTAACCGCAATTAGCACCACAATTTTACACCTGGTAAAAACCTGACTTAGCCATATTAGTCAATGGGAGGTGGATTATATGGCTAAGTCCCCACCTGCTTATTAGCAAGATTTTCCGTAGGATTTTTATCGCTGGAAATCTTGCGTTAAACATGGGATTCGCCGCTATCGCTGGATTTTTTATCGCCGTGGAGATAAATGTTGGTAATACTGCTTTCTATCCGCGATAAAATCCTGTGATAGGAGGAGATTAAAAAAAATCGTGCTGAGCGCGGTTTGCGATAATTATCACAAGTTGTTGCTAATATGCCCCAAAGTGTTGTATTTTCAAAGTACGTATATCCTTATTTGGGAGCAAACTCCTGTCCTGACTTGGATGAAACTCATTGTTATGCTAGATTAATTGCTATATTAAAGGAGAAATGTATATGTACACTGAAATATGGTCCTAATCGTAATTGCAAGCACACTCCTAAAGTTTATGCATGAGGGCAAGGGGATACTCCCAGCTGGACGCCTGTGGAAGTTTCATACACAGCCTAATTTTGCATCAGGAAAACATCCAGTCACATGGCATAATTTGCAGAACTGTAGCAGGCAACTTCAGTCTAACAAAGACCACTAGCAGCTGGACTTTGATGTGGTAGTTGGATCATTTCAGGGATACACTGAGATTCCACTTGGGCTTTGAATTTAACATATTTGAGTTTCACTAAATAAGTCTACCAAAATAAACGTAATAAACTGGTAGTTTTAAATACTATCTTGAGCAACACTAAAATTAGAAAGCTCCCATGCAAGCAGCAAGCGCTGTACAATATCCAATGGATGACAACATATTTTTCTCATAATGACGTGCCTCATTACTCCTGTATCACATCATGGCCACAGTAAATTTCAATTGCACAAACATTTAAAAATGTGATGTGAACGGAATAGTCTCAAAGTAAGATAATTTCATACTTCGCTCATTAGCATTGAGAAGGGGGAAGCAACATGCATAGAAGAAGCGGTATGCATTTGGGAGAATATGACCCCTCACATGTCAGTCAGCCTAAAATATAATCAGCTGTTTGCCTTTCTGTGGTTGATAGTATATGAAGTGCTTTTTTAATTGGGCAATACCATCATATAATCTTTAGATACAGAGGCATGTCAGTTTATTATAAATACTATGTGTAATTGTTTTAGTCTTTAATCTACTTATTTATATGGATGTATATAGTGTACACAGCATGAAATGAAAATTGTTACACCTGCAGTTAGTTCACTACATCATAATATCATCGTCTGTCACATAATTCTTCAGAAGCAGATCTTATCCCAACCATTATAGACGCAACATGATAAAACTACAATAGACAAAGTATGGCCTATGCTGTAAAAGGTGTTAGGATATACACATATCAATGCTGTAGGAAATCCACCTTTTCTGGATGGTCAATCTTTACTTCCCCCATTTAGTGTACCCTATCTTTGCTAGTGTTTTGATTATGTCCACTGTGAAATTGTTTTTCCATTCAACGATGCTTTTGCTCTGTGCATAAAATTGGTCTGTAAAATTGGGGTCATCCAAACGGTGTATTTAGCTCTCCAGCATGGCAATTGTAAGTTGGTGCAGATATTGCACAGTGGCCTGGAAGATAAATGTCATACGTGGGCCATAGTGAGTAACCACACTACCCAGATATAGACCCATATATTTGACAAAAATATATGTCTTCATCATTGTACTCTGGCTGGTCAGCAGTTCAAAAGCACTGTAGTGATACATGGCAGGGAAAAGGGACCTTACCATGTGGAAAACCTCCATTCATACAATAGCTAAGTCACCCCTAAAGAGTGTTTGTAAGCCAATAGAACTGTGTGCAGAATATACAGATATGAGTCATGATACCCATTTGGAATAGTATGCCCTCAAAGTAAACAGCTGTGCAAAAGCTGTTTCACTGTGTGGATAAAGCTACATTTTCAGGAATAGGCCCGGATCTGATTAAAACAATTAATTTATATTTTGTCCTAAGAAACTCTAGAGCATTAATTAAAAGTTATTTTCTCTTAGTGTGAGCAGTTTAAGTAAATGGTGAAAGTAGATTTTTGATAACTTAGTGGAAAAGCCGCTTTGAAAAAGCGAATTGTTTTCTGCTTCAAAGTAAACCAGTTTAGAAGTTGTTTGCCTCTTTCAATTCTCAAGGGGAGCAAAACACATGCTTGGCTGGATGCGAATGACCCTGCTGCTAGATGACAATGGCTTGCTGTTGGAAGGTGGTTTATTAGTAGGGGTAAGTCTGCACCTACCACTAGAAATATGGCAACACAATATAAGGGCCAGAAAAAGGTCTCAGTAAATTATTCCCTCACTCAACCTTTGGCAGTTGGCAATAGGCAGGCAGGCTTAATTTAGGAGAGCGGTATGTAAACCACCAATACATTAAATAAGTGAGACACAACAGAAAATAAAAATCCCAATCAAATATATAAAGATAGGAAATATTTTTCTCATTAAAATACCACAAAAATGGGGTGTGGCCAAGCCGGAGACCGCAATGGTCGCTCGGTGCTCAAGCTCTGGTGCCTGATGACCAAAACTGCCAAATTTGCACCCGCCACATATTAAAAATGCCGGGGGAACCCTCCGGAGTGTGGTGTGGCTCCATCTCCCGCCGGACAAGAATATGTGGACCGTGCTGTCCCTTTTGATGATGAGACAAAGATGGCCCAGAGCAGTGAACGGTGGAGGCCCGCATGAAGACAGGTTCCTTGGGTGAGCCTGAGGCCAAAGTTGCAGAACTCCACTGGGCCCCACCGACTTGCTGAGAACACTTGGCCTGAATTGCAGTGAATCATCCTCGCGGAGGCGAGAAAGATCTGTCCCCAAGACGCTACTGAGCCCAAGGCAGGGTGAGTGGGGAGCGGGACTGGGCCTAGCTGCTGCCGGCGTCTCCTGGTGCAGCTGCCATTGGTGCGGTGGGCTTGTCCTGGTCTCTCAGTTCCTCTGCTCCTTCTGCAGTCCCTCGGGCCACCCCATCCTCATGGCTGCTGATGGACATCGGAGGACACAGCCGGTGATAAAGGCCCAGCAAGGTCCATTTTTAGGACACAGCGTGAGAGGCCCGGAGCTCCTTTGGAAGAGCATTTCATGACACAGGTCTACGCCCTTCCACCCTCATACTACCTCTGAGGCAGCGCCTGAGACATCGCCCATACCACCCATACCCTCACCCGCTCGGGCAAATAGAGGGTGTTAGAGTGGACACAAGAGGCACCAAAGGCGGGCTGCCACCATTTTGGGCTCCCCGGAAGCCTGGTGTGGGCTGAAAGCTGGGGTGGTAATCTCCCTCCATACCCAAGTCAGTATTACCCTGATTGCCTGACCGAAGCTACTGAGATTGCAGTCCATGGTGACTAAGCACCTCGCAGGGGTTGCCGCACTGTGGGGGGTAACTAGAGACTTGGCACTTAGACCTGCCTTACCTGTTGCGCCCCCGGGGAGATCAGAGTACATTGAATAAGGGGAGAACGCCGCATTATCGGTAGGTTCATTCTAGCATGCTTCTGCATTTCAATAGGATCTCTCCGTGGGTTGCGACCCTTGAAACTATTCCCTTGTAAAGATGGGCTGAGTAGACCCGAAACAGCGCAAGATCACCTTCGACAAGGTCGACAGCTCGGAGCGTCCAGGCAGAGACCCCGAGAGGGGCCAGAACACACAGGCTAACTCCATTCCACAGAAGGGACCGCTGCCATAATGGCCGAGCTGCGCGCAGGATTTTGTGGCATTGACGAACGCCTCAACACACTGTCTTCTAGGCTCGGTAGGATGGGAGAGAGACTAGAGGTGCATACTACTCGGCTGAATGAGGCAGAACAAAGAATATCTACTCAAGAAGACAGATCTGTAGATACAACGCCCAGACTCGAAAGGGTGGAAAGACTGCTAAAGACGGTAGCGATTAAGAATGAGGACATGAGGCCAGGTCCCGCAGAAATAATATTTGCATACTAAGCCTGGTGGAAACTACAAACATGGGTTGCCCAGAACATTTTCTTGAAACCCTGTTGACTGAACTGTTTAGTGCAGAGAACCTCTCCGAAAACTTTGTGGTGGAATGGGCACATCGATCCCTTGGGCTGCGGCCTCCCCCTGGGAGTCCTCCTTGCTCTATTATAGCTCACCTACTTAATTATAGAGATCGGGGCACGGTCCTCCGGCTGGCCCAGGAGAAATCCCCATGCAATATCAGGGATCTGTACACTCTTTCTACCCTGATCATACCATCGCAGTGCAGGAGGCCCGCCAAAAGGTCCAAGAAACCAAATGACAACTCTGTGCCCTGGGTCTCCAATACGCCAAGCTATATACAGTGAAATTAAGAGTGATGGTGGAAGGTAAGCACCCGCTTCTTTGACAATGCTACAAGCACCCTTGCCTTTTGCAAACAATGACAGGGAGCGGTGCAGAGATGCCCGGTGCTGTCTTCTGAACACTCTTCCCCGGATAATCGAATGACCGCCAGCGCTGACCTCTTTGATGCAAATTGAAGACCCAAAACTTTATTGTCAGTAACACTATTGCCATAGTTGTCTATATTTTCTTCATATCATTGCAACTTCTTCCCCTTTGGCGGACTTCCAATTTTTGCAGGGGATAACATGATAGGCTGTTCAAAGGTTTTCATAATGCTCAAATTAAGGAGTATCAGTTGGGGGCATCGGGTGTCCGAGGCATTGCCCACCCCTTAGGATGACTCCAATCCTAATTCTGTTGAGGTTTTTTCTATTCCCCTTTTTTTGGGGTTCTTACATGAGGGATCAAGTTCTTGAGGCTGACGGCCCCATGTGTGGGAGGTGGGTGGGTTTTGCAATAACGGTGGAATGTGTTGTATTGTGAGTTATTAGATAAGCAACATGTGTATTTCCCCTCATGTGTGTCCCTTTGTAGGTTCCTTTCATCACCAACTCCCATATAGAGTTATGCACTTTAGCCAAGTAGGCATATGATTCCTTTCCCCTGGGTATTGCTCTGGTCCCGCAGGTAGATGTTAATCTTATCAAATGGAATGTCAGGGGGCTTAATAATATGAGAAAATGTAAATTGATACTAGCATATCTCAGAAGACACAAGGTCAAAATAGCTTTTCTGCAGGAAACCCACCATCCCATTCAGGGAACCCCTCCTTTTGCATCCTCCTGGGGTCCCACCAGTTCTTCGCAAGCTATAGCACTTACTCTCCGGGGGTCTGTCTCCTGATCCACCATTTCCTCCTGTTTATGCATAAAGAGACCATGTCTGATGCACAGGGACGCTATTTATTGGTGACAGGGACACTCCTAGGTCAGTCAGTCTTTTTACTAAACATATACGAGACTAATGTGGATGACCCCACTTTGTTTGAGGAGCTGCATACCCTGTAAAGCTGTTAAGATGATGATATCATTTTCTTAGGGGGTGACTTGAACTTGTGGCTTGACCAAACATTTGACTCTTCTAATCTGCTTGCCACTTCCAAATAACGTTCATGTGGCGTGATGAAGGAGCTCATACACTCCTTGGACCTACGAGACCACTGGCGCAGGCATCACCCCATGGTCCCCAGATACACCTTTCCCTCTACACCCCACTCAACACAAACTCGCATAGATTATCTCCTAACTAATGCAGTAGGCTGTTGATGGGTCAAGGGGGTGGACACACTGCCACATACTTTATTGGACCACTCACTGGTGCTTCTTCACTTGTGTATTCCACACTCGGCCGGGTGGGAACGCAGATGGTCGTTTCCCGCATCTGCATTACTGAATGAGGTCTTTCAATCGGAGGTACAAGAGGCCATTCCTGAATATTTCTGCCTCAATAAGGGTAAGGCAGAGCGCTATTCCACGCTATGGGATGCCTTTAAGGCACATATTCGGTGTGTAGTTATAGTCAAACAAGCTGGGGTGTTGCAGGCGATATGGGGAAGCCTTGCCAGAGTGGAAACTGAGCTCACTCTATTAGACGCTTCATCAACGGACCCACAAATGCAGAACAAGCACAGTGCACTCATCTTAGAATTTACCGAGCACGCAGACAGGGAGGCATCCCTGCTAGGGAGTAACAGATGGCCCAAAGATACGAGGATGGAGAACGTCCAGGACAGACACTTGCACCCCTGGTGCACCCTCCCAGGGGGACTGGACATATAGCGACAATCATACGCTATGATGGTACGGTGGCCACAGACAATGCCGACATATTAGCAGAGTTGGTGGTATATTATCGATCCCTCTACTCTACCACACTCCCCAAGGATTTTTCCCAACATCTAGTATACTTGGAAGAAGATGCCATGGTCTGGTTTACCAAGGGCCAGGCGGACTTCTTGGCAGACCCGTTAACAGTGGAGGAAATCACACCTGCTATTGATGCTCTCACGGGCTCTAATGCACGGGGCTCGATGGTCTGATTTTTTTTTTATAAAGCATTCAATGGGACTTTAGCAACACAGCTCCTAGAAGTATACACTGAGGCCCTGGAAACTGTTGCCATCCCCCCCTCTATGAGGATGGCAGCCATCTCCCTGTTACTCAAACCGGGTAAGACACCCACAAACTGCTCCTCCTATCGCCCCATCTCAATCATAAATTTCGACAATAAAATCCTTGCCAAAATGTTATCCACTAGATTATCCCCATTACTAGAACAAACACTTTCCCCTGTACAGTCGGGTTTTATTCCGCACCACAGCCCTTAATCTGAGAACAGTTTTTTCAGTTATCAATCTCATAAAACCCACTACACCTGCGGCTGTGGCGCTATTAAATGCCAAAAAGACCCTCGATTCCCTTGAGTGGCCTTTTCTCATGGCCACGTTGCGCAAATTAGGCCTTCATTTTAATTTCATAGCACTGATTACACTGCAGTACACATCCCCAACAGCCCCACTGCGGGTGAATGCTTCTCTGTCACCTCCAGAGGTGGCTCGCCGAGGGAGTGCTGCAGGGTGGTGGGGCGGAGCGGGGGGGGGGCTTGCGCTGCATTGCCGAGTTGGTGTTGCAGAGCGCGCAATGTAAATTGTTTTATTTATTAATTTTCCTACTTAACTCCATTCCACCGTATGTCAAAGTTTACTACCACCCCCACCTTGCCCCTCCCCCACCCCACGGCCATGCAGCACTCCCTCGGCGAACCGCCAGTGGTCACCTCCCATTCCAATCATGCGTGGAAGTCGTCAGGGATGTCCGCTATCCCCCTTATTATTTATAATAGCATTAGATACTCTGGTTTGACATATGCAGGAAAAACACATGTTCCAGGGCTTGCAATTTCCTGACGTCCCCCTATTAATGTCCATGTCTGCGGACAACATCCTGCTTTTCATTAGACATCCCAGAGATAACCTACAACCTCTTGTGGAGGAGATCGGACGATATGGGACCATGTCAGGCCTGAAGATAAACAGGGGTAAGTTGGTTCTGTTTCTCATTACGGATGCTGCTTTGGCAGACACAACCAAATATCCATTGCCAGTGGCTGAAGACACTACTAAATATCTTGTGATCCACCTCCACAGAGATAAAGGACAGGTTATACAATTGAATTACGGGCCTGCAGTTGAGCAGCTTATGTCGCAGGTAGAAAGGTGGATACAGCTACCTCTATCAATGGCAGGCCGCATAGGGCTACTTAAAATGAAAGTACTGCCCCGTTTCCTCTACCTGTTCCACTTACAAACACATTTTTTAGTCAACTGCGGGGACTGCTTATCAGACTAGTATGGGCCGGGCGTAGGCCAAGAGTCTCATGGGATACTCTGACGCTCCCGTATAAGCGAAGTGGGTACGCGGTCCAGATCTTCAACTTCTTTTTTTTGGTAGCGCAGGCCCAATACGCACATCACTGGTTTCATCCAGACGCCAGAATACCCTACACGAAAGCCGACCAGGAACTAGCGGCGCCTACGCCATTGAAAACTGTACTCCCGAAGGGCCTGCCACTCGATCTGCAGGATATTCAACCTTTGTCCACCAACAGCTGGGCCTGGCGCAAACCCAACATCCTGTTGGGTCATGGCCCTCTTTACTCACCTGCCTTTCCCCTACCTAATATTCATTTCCTCCCACTCACCTCCAAAAAAGTGGTACAAAATACTCTTGCTAAGCTAGATTTTGATACTTTTGGCTCTCTCTTTCCCGAAGGCCGAGCACGCATGCTGTCGGACTTAGCTGACCTCCCAGGGATGACCTACATGGGTAATTTCATAGTTAGACTATTGGGGACACTTCACACTAACATTACTACCTTTTCCTCCCCATATGGGGATTTTACCCCACTCACTTTGCTTATTACAGATAAATAAGGAACACACATGGTCACTAAACTGTACAAAACTTGTATGGCACTCAAAAAGGTACAAGACATAGGGATCCTGCAGCACTGGGAGGAAGACCTGGGGCATTCTTTGACAGACAAGAAATGAACGTTCTTTCTTGACCAAATCCAGAAAATATCCCTGAATCATAGGCATAAGCTCCTTCACTTTAAATGTATTCATAGGACCTACATCACTCCCCAACAACTAGCCAAGTTTGACCCTTCCAAGTCATCTAGCTGCCCCAAATGTAACATGCAAGACGCCAACTTTGCCCATATGGCCTGGTCCTGTCTTCAAATACAACCATATTGGTCAGAAATTTTCCAAACAATTGATTTTTGTACTTTTTTTATTTTTTATTTTATAAAGTTTTATATAGCGCGAACAAGATTCCGAAGGATATTAGAGCACTTTACAATAAGTTGGAAGAGGGGACAAAATTAAATATACACAGCAATTGTGAGAAAAAAAATGCTAAAACAGTTAACAGTGGTACACATCTAAGGTATAATATTATGCAGAAGAGACGATCCGTGACTGTTAGTTTTGCCATAGAGCTAAAAACCAAGAGACAGCCACCTTATGTGTGCCTCAACCCCTTATGGTAAGAATTTGCTCATTAAGAATCTTTTGGCTTCCAGTTTGAAAGCCGTCATCGAGGAGAGTCTGCGTACATCCGGAGGAAGAGAGTTCCATATTTTAGGGGCAGCACCAGAGAAGTCTTGGTGACAAGTTCTCTTTTTGCTAAGGATGATTGGTTTCAGGAGGAGAGTAGAGGCGCTTCTCGATGCCCTCTCCCCACAGGATAATTCAAGTTTTTGTGCTAGATACGTGGGAGTATTGTAGTGAAGGGCTTTGTGCATCAGGATTGCAATCTTTAGCTGGATTCGTGCTTCAAATGGTAGCAAGTTGAGAGATTTAAGGACTGGGGATATGTGCTCATTACGTTTGGAGCCTGTAATCAGTCTTGCTGCAGAGTTCAGTGACTCCCTAAGTGGAGCCAAGGCGTAATGAGGAAGGCCAGAGAGAGTTGCACTGCTATAGCCTAACCTTGATAAGACAAGAGCTTGTACCACCTGCTTGAAATCCTTTTGTGGCAGGAAGGGTATGATCTTTCTGAGTGTCCTCATCAAGTGGTTCGCTACCTTACAAACATTGCTGATATGAGTCTTCATACTCAGGTGCTTGTCCACTGTGACTCAGAGTGATTTGGCTGACTCTATGATGATCGGAGTGCAGTTGAAAGCCGTGAGGTGAGGCATCCAGAGATCGATCTTGGGGGTGTGGTTCGGCGGGGAGATGAGCAAGAATTCCGTTTTGGAAGCGTTGAGCAGGAGATGGTTCTCCGTTAACCAATTTGAGTCGACATGAGGATAGAATTTAGTGAGATGATGTTATCCGGGGATGACATTTTCAAATAGAGTTGTGTGTCATCAGCATACATGTGGAAGAGAATGTTCATAGAGTTAAGTAAGTTAGTAAGATGTTCCAAGAAAAGGTTGAAGAGGATAGGAGAAAGGGGGGCGCTGAGAGAGAGTAGTTTGTCTTGAATTTTTGAGATCTGTGAAGAAGGAAGGATGAAAACCAATGGAGCACCCGATCCGAGAAACCCATTCTGTTTTGTTGGAGGGATAGGAGAATGTCATGATTGACCATATCGAATGCAGAGGAAAGGTCAAGGAGGATCGAGAGGCAGGATTAGTTTTTGTCAAGCATTTGCAGGATGTCATAAAAAATGTGAATGAGGGTCTATTTAGTGCTGTGACCCTTATGGAAAACGGATTGATGATGGTCTAGCAGTTGGTAATTCTCAATGTGAGCGCACAGCTGGGGTTGGACACAGTTTTCATGAAGTTTTTGCTAGGGTGGAGATGTTGGAGATAGGACGGAAGTAATTGAGATCCGATTTGTCAGAGTTGAGTTTTTTTAGAATAGGTGAGACCTGGGCTGCTTTTAGACAGTCGGGGATCAAGCCTTGAGATAAGGAGGCATTTGCAATCTTGGTCCAGGTAGGGATGAGGGCGCTCTTGATCTCTTTGAAGATGGCCAGAGGCAGCGGGTCACCGAAGTGATTAGACGGGGTTGATAGTCTGGAGAATTTTTTCTATTTCTTTTTCACTAAAAGGGGAAAAGGAACCCCATGAAGCATTGTTCTTACATCAAAGATGGTCGGGATACGCTTTTCAGGCGAGGGCGAGGCAGCTGAAGAAGGGGGCAAAAGAGCCTTCTTAGAATTGAGGTCAATGGAGATGAGTTGTGATTTCTTCGTGAAGAGAGCGTCAAATTCCTCCTAAGAGGGTGGGTTGGCATTCGAATCAGAGAGGCTTGAAGCAGTAACCGATTGCTGTTTGACCAGTTTGAAGAGTTTTTTGGGGGCGATTTGCTGCTTGATCTAGTTGTAATCTGAAGTAG
This sequence comes from Lissotriton vulgaris, assembly GCF_964263255.1. Classification (NCBI taxonomy): domain Eukaryota; kingdom Metazoa; phylum Chordata; class Amphibia; order Caudata; family Salamandridae; genus Lissotriton; species Lissotriton vulgaris. The sequence goes on along the minus strand of NC_141689.1, from coordinate 1,918,147,611 downwards.
TCAACCTTAGCTTACTTGATCTGTTGTTTTAGAGGCCTCTGACATCTCTCAGAAGTTTTAATTGATCCGAGGAAGGAATGTGAACGCCAGGATCGTTCAAGTGCTCTAAGGTTGAGGCGTTCAGAATTTAAGTTTTCATTGTACCATGGTTTGGTAATTTTTGATGTGGTATTTTTAAGCTGGATTGGAGCAATGTCGTCAATGATCTTGGTGATGCTCGAATTGTAGTGGTCCGTGAGAGTTTGAACCTCAGCCAAGTCAGCTTGGGAGGAAAGGACAGATTTACAATGAGCAGCTAGTTTGTCATGGATTATTGATCTGGGATCTCGTTTCAGAATCTTTGATTTAAGAGGTTGAGCCTTTCTCAATATCACCTCCCTGTTAATATAGAAAAGGATGCTGTGATGGTCCGATCAGTCACAAAGGGATATGGCTTCTATAGAGATGGTCTGTTCCTTGGAGATGATGAGGTTAAGGGTTTCCCCTTTCATGTGGGTTGGTTGGTCACAGTGCTGTGACAAATCATGATCATTCAGAAATGATTTGAGGCAGGATACCGCTGGGTCATTGAGTTTAGACCAATGCAGGTTGAAGTCCCCTAGGAAGCTTTGTGATACTGCAGAGTTGACATTGCTAGAGATGATATCCATTAAGTACTAAATGAAAGGGAGATTATCTCCCGGTGGGTGGTAAAAGGTGTGAAGTTTACAGATTGGTAGGTTCTTACTTGAGATGCTGAGACAGAGATATTCACAGGAGATGGGGGGAGAGGACTCCACTTGAGAGATCAAGAGAGTATTCCTATAAATGCAGGCTAGACCACCGCCCAATTGATTATATAATGAGTGGAAGGTACTAGGAGATCTAAAATAGGAGTAGAAGAGGGATTTAGCCAAGTTTAGGTGAGGATGATAAGATCTACATCATTGTGTTGGATGAGGTCTAAGATATCGAAGGCGTATTTACTGGTTGATCTGCAATTTAATAGTACACACTCGAGACAAAGCGAATTCAAGGGGGAAGAATTCTGGGTGATATTCACCCTAGTGAGGTTGTCAGAGATGCTGCATCTCAGATTGCGGGAAGGATCTCTGTTCGGGTTAGGAAGGATGGAGTGAATTTGCCTTGGAAGGGTCAGGTTAGCATTGGTCCCGGAGGAGCGGGAAGAGAGATAGTCTTGAAGATCAGTAAATGCTAGGCCGGGCTTAAAGCTTTTGGGGCAGGGTGGCGAGTTTGGAGAGGGAATAGATTTCGAGATGGTGGGGGATATTAACTGCCCTTTTTGATTGCTGAGTCCTGTAGAGACTTTGGGCCAATTATTACTACAGATCGTGGTGAGAAGATCATTCGAGAGGGCCTTTACGTCATGTAACTCCACCAAGAGATTTAACAGTTGTAGAGTTATATCATCAAGACGTACCGCCAAAACTGGGTAATGGTTGGGGGAGGAAGGCAGTGCAGGAGAGACTGAGGGTGTCAGGGGGCCATTGAGAGGAACTATGGGGTCCACTATGGTGGAGGGAGGTTCATGGCTAGGTGGTTGGTCGGAGAGTACTAGAGGACAATTCGAAGGTGAGGTATGAACCATCACATATGGGTGGGGGTCATTATTCAGAGGGTTGGATGAGAAGAAACCAAAGGGGAACATTGCCCAGAAACAGGCCTGGCTGGGGGCAAAGTTATAGGGGAGGAGTAAAGGGACTGGAATGCGATTGGGACTGCTGGGATTGGTCAAACGTATCAAGCTCTGTTACTGGAAGTTTGTAGCTATTGCTATAACGCTCACAAAAAGAGAGACGTAGCTGTACACTTGGGGGCAAAAACCAGGCCCATAAAATGGGCGTGGGCACACAGCAGGGCCTATTGCAGTCTGCAAACAGAGATCTATGCCACGCTTCAGCCCCCAACCTCAAGACCTCGAGATATATGGTGCGTATATCACACGTACCCACAACAAACACTTGACGCCTCCCAGACCCACACACTGAAACCGCAGGCAAGCCCCAAAAGTGCAGAAACCGGACTGACTCATAACTCTGGTCGAACTTCTGGTGTAGTGCCCCCTTCCACTACTAATTGTAGAACCATGGCAAATACCCAAGCGAACATACTCGAATGTGTCTTGTGCAATGCCAATTAGAACAATGTGTAGTGAACCTGAAGCTAAGAACCCCCGTCTTCCTCTTTCTATCCCCCATTGTTCTCTATATGATTATTGTGTTTTTTCTTTTTTCTTTTTTTTTCTTCCAATATGTTTAATGGATGATTTATTTACATTTTTTGCCACATCAACTATATTCTTCTGATTGCATTTTTCAATAAAACTTTTAAAAAAATACGTTGATTAACCACATTTATGTTTCCTTAGATTACTTTCTAGAGAATGAATGACATTTTAGAAGCTATCACATACAGAAGCCCTTAGTAGAGGTAAGAGAGTTCTTTGCCGCCAACTGACAGTTTGGTCAGATATAAACTTGTTTTCCACCACAATTAAGACCTAGGGCCCGATGTAGGAGCCCTAATACCGGTCGGAAACGGCCGATTTCGGCCGTTTCCGACCGGTATTAGGGTTGTTTAATGTAGGAGCATGCTTTACAGAATCTGTATTTTACCTAATCTGTATTTACAGACACGGTAAAATTACCGATTCTGTAAAAGCACATGAAGGTAGCACATCTTTGAGTGCTGCAGGCCTTTCAGATTCGGTATTTTACCACCCAATCCCATTGGGTGGTAAAATACCGAATCCAGGTGTGCATGCACATCTCTGCATGCACACCTGTGCAATGTGACACACAGACATGCCCTTAGGGCATGTCTGTGTGCCGAATGTCTGACATAATATCGACAGACAGAATATCGAAATACAAAAATATCGGAGCAAAAATATCGACATCAAAAATATCGGAATCCTATCTTCATAAAGGTAAGTACAAAAATATCGAAAAAATAATATCGTAGTACAAAAATATCGGAATCAAAAATATCGTTTTTTTAAATGTATTAATAATAATGTAAAAATAATTTTAAAATACATATAATTTTACAAATATTAAATAAAAATATTAAAACAAAATTAAAACTAATACATATACATTTAAAATAAATAAAACACTTAATATTTAATGTAATTTTTTTTTAATGTTATTTATTTGATTTAATGTAATATTTTTTTGTTTTTACCCTGTACGCCTGTACCCCAAAAACCCCAAACTGACCCTGAACCCTAAAAATATCCCTGTACCCCAAAAACCCAAAACTGACCCTGAACCCTAAAAATACCCCTTTACCCAAAAATTGAAAACTGACCCTTATCCCTAAAAAAGCCCCTTTACCCAAAAACTGAAAACTGGCCCTGAACCCTAAAAATACCCCTTTACCCAAAAACTGAAAACTGACCCTGAACCCTAAAAATACCCCTTTACCCAAAAACTGAAAACTGACCCTGAACCCTAAAAATACCCCTTTACCCATGAACTGAAAACTGACCCTGAACCCTAAAAATACCCCTTTACCCAAAAACTGAAAACTGACCCAGAACCCTAAAAATACCCCTTTACCCAAAAACTGAAAACTGACCCTGAACCCAAAAAACTACCCCTTTACCCAAAAACTGAAAACTGACCCTGAACCCTAAAAATACTCCTTTACCCAAAATTAATTAATATTATTTAATTACCAATTAATTATTAATTAACAATAACAATAAAGTAAATATATTAGCACATTAGCTGTAAATATTCTAATTTAATAATTAATATTATTTTTCCCAATTAATTAATTAGGAATAACACAAAATTATATATAAAAAGAATTAATATAATTAATGTAATTAAATAATTAATATTAATTAATTACCAACTAACTAATAGTTATAAATATGCACAAAATTATATTAATTAATTAACTAATTAATATAAATTATTTACCAATTAATTATTAATTAAAATATGTACAAACATATATTAATTAATTAATTATTATTAAATTACTTCCCACCCTATTCCCCTATAAACCCATAACCCGCTACAGAACATATTTATCAATTAATCAATTAATTAAAATTAATTTTAAAAAAATTCTCAATTAATTAATTAATAATTCCTACTAATTATTAATTAATGTAACATGATTTAATTACTTCCCACCCTATTCCCCTATAAACCCACAACCCGCTACAGTAGTAAAAGACAATATTTAATTAAATTACATTAAAAATAAATAATAAAATATAATAAATACAATATAATATACACTAAATGTATTTAAAAATTGATATTAGTAACATCGAAGTTATTTATTTCGATATTATTGACATCGATATATAAAACTTCGATATTACTGATATCATACTAATATCGATATTGAGACTGTCGATATTACTTACCTTCGATATTTTGTCCCATCGATATTTAAACTTCAATATTTTTGTATATCGATATTTAAAAATCGATATTTTGTCTGTGTACCAAACAGTCAATGTCAAATAGAAATTCCCTTGGAACCAGTATATTTGAAAGGACGTCCTTCTAAAATACAATTAAATACTGATTATAAAACAACCCACAAGTTGGTTTAATCACATCTCATTGCATCAGCTTCCAGATGTGTTACCTGTATATATTCTCGTGAAATAACTGAACCACAAGTGATTCCCATAGGCAGTCCCCTGGTGGGTTCAATCACCAGTAATCGTGGTTAAAAAGACAGCGTGCTCTGATTGCTGTTTGGGTCTGATGATGAAGCTAATGTGCTTGGTTCCCCCTCTTTGGTACTAAATATGTATGGAGTGTTTGTTTTTGAAAATTGATTGCGATATGACGTTGTACTGGTTCCAAGGGAATTTCTATTTTACAGTGCCCTCCTTGGGAGCCTCTACGCCTTTCTCTTAGTCATCCGGAGGTAGAAAACAATTACTAATTCCCACTTTTCACCAAATGCTGGAAAATGTAGTCAGGGTCCCTTCTGCTACTCATAGGTTCCCAGAGCATCCTTCTCTCTCTTTCTAGCCAGAGCTCCTCCAGAGTCCACTGTTTAGTTGTCAGGGGGGCCTTCTTGGAGATAGGAGTCCTTCTGGTTTTTGTGTCCCTGTAGAAGATAACAGATGGCCAACCATCTGACCTGGTCCTTTGAGAGCAATTTTAGTCTTCGGGTGCATGAAGTGGTATGAGCCAAGAGTCCATAAGACAACTTCTCCCAGCAATCGTGTATTCTTTCCTCAATATGTTTTCTTTCCAAGTCTGGGCTGTTGTGAGGAGGTGGTCATTGGGATGGGACAAAATATCGAAGGTAAGTAATATCAACAGTCTCAATATCGATATTAGTATGATATCAGTAATATCGAAGTTTTATATATCGATGTCAATAATATCGAAATAAATAACTTCGATGTTACTAATATCAATTTTTAAATAAATTTAGTGTATATTATATTGTATTTATTATATTTTATTATTTATTTTTAATGTAATTTAATTAAATATTGTCTTTTACTACTGTAGCGGGTTGTGGGTTTATAGGGGAATAGGGTGGGAAGTAATTTAATCATGTTACAATAATTATTAATTAGTAGGAATTATTAATTAATTAATTGAGATTTTTTTTTAAATTAATTTTAATTAATTGATTAATTGATAAATATGTTCTGTAGCGGGTTATGGGTTTATTGGGGAATAGGGTGGGAAGTAATTTAATAATAATTAATTAATTAATATAATTTTGTACATATTTATAATTATTAATTAGTTGGTAATTAATTAATATTAATTATTTAATTACATTAATTATATTAATTCTTTTTATATATAATTTTTTGTTATTCTTAATTAATTAATTGGGAAAAATAATATTAATTATTAAATTAAATTAATTACAGCTAATGTGCTAATATATTTACTTTATTGTTTTTTTTTTGTTTTGTTTTTTTTTTGTCCTCATAACCACCGTTTAGACCAGTGCCAAAAAGGAATCAACGGAGAATAACTGGCTCAGTTAAAACTGGTGCGGACAGATATCTTGAGGGCCCTCTATCCCACAGTCTTCCACCGTAATCCGAAGAGGCACTAGATCTTAACTTGCCATCCCACAGCAAATCTCGGAGTAGTTTTGGCAGCCATATAAAAGCCGGGCATGAACCGGATAGCAGCTGTTTCAATGGTGCTAAACACAAAGAGCATCCATAGGAGATCAATCATTGGACTCGGGGAAAAAAAATAAATAAAAAGAAAACCCCGAATGTATCACTGAGACCACTTTATCATGTGCCAAAATGCCCTTTTCCTGCGATTTCCAGATCTAGCCAAATCCATGACTGATGTCCGCAATACAGAGTCTTGCCAGTCTCTAAAAGTAGGAGGTGAGGAGTCCTTCCATTTCCTGCAGATCTCTCTTCTTGCGAGCAGGATGGAATAAAAAACTAAACATTTAGGTAGATGTTGTACTCCTTCCACCACTCCAAAAATAATCAGGGACAAATCCATTGTGACATGTCTTCCTAAGGACTCAGTGAGGCTGTTGCTGATATCTTGCTAAAAAGATGTTAATGTTGGGCATTCAAAAAACATATGTGTATCCGAAGCGGCGATTTGGCCACATTTGGTGCAGGACACTGTCTGACCACCTGTAAATTTAGAAAGTCTAGAGGGGAAGTAATACGCCCTATATAGGGTAAAAATGTGGTTTCTACGAAGCCATGATGGCTTAACGATACTCCACAAGAGCTCGAAAGAGGATTTCCAAAGTATTTGTAGATTCACATCCCCCAGGTCAGAACCCCATATGGACTCTGGTAAAACAAAGTGTCCATCTACCTCCTCCATTATAGAGTTGTACCATCTAGATATTTCTTTCTTTTCTGGCCCTCTGCTTAGTAGATCGGAGATAAAGGGGCTATGTCCACCTAGTTTGAACTTATTTTTATTAGCAGGAGATGCTTTATAGGCTGCTGTCCAACTGTAAATCTGGTTATATTTGAAGCGAGAAAAGTTAGGACCGATCTTGGCTTGCAAATATTCCCATGGAAATAAGTCTCCTTCGTAGAAAAGATGCCCCCAAACCTCCATGCCCGCCTCCCTCAAAGGGACTGCCAGGATATCATCAAGCCAAACCGGACCTTCGGGTAAGCCCCACAACGGGGTTTTTTCGCAAAAGTAGTTTACTTTTATAGCTTTCATGATTTCTGCCCATGTTCGTGCAAGACCCTGTAAGATCTTCAGTTTAATCTTCTTAAAAAACTTAGGATTTCCAAACTTAAAAAGAAAACTAGAGTGATTGATATTTTCCCCCTCCAACATTGCTGCATACATCATACCCACCCCCAAGGAGTCAGGGTTCTTTAACAACATCCTTGAGTGGGATAATTGAAAGGCCCAGGCATAGATTTTTAAATCCGGAGCCGCCAACCCTCCCTTTTCACGTCGCCGTCTTAGTTTTTTCCAGGCAATTCGTGGTATGTGGTTGTGCCAGATAAAAGAAGAGACGTTTGATTGAAATTTAGCTAAGATTTTTTGATCAAAATATAGGGGAATGGTATTAAATAAAAAATAAATCTTTGGAAGAATATACATTTTGATAAGATTGATCCTACCTATTAATGAGAGGGGAAGATGTAACCAAGATTGAAGAAGCTTCCGACAGTCTTTAAGTACTGTGGACAAATTAACCTGGACTATTTTATTTATGTCTTTTACAATTGTTAAACCTAAGTAGCGCATTGAGGTGCTGGGATGAAGTTCTATAGGTGGATTCTCAACATTCCAGATAAGCATTTCGGTTTTGGTTGCGTTTATCTCATACCCCGACACCTGTCCAAAAGCGGTAGCTAGCTTCACTATGGCAGGGAGAGCCGTGACGGCCTCTGATGTTAAAATAAGTACATCGTCGGCATATAATGCCACCTTTCTCGTCCAACCTTGATAATGAAAAGGTTTAATGGTGGGCTCCTCCCTTAAATATTGCGCAAACGGTTCGATGTAAAAATCAAAAAGTAAGGGGGAGAGTGGACAGCCCTGTCAAGTTCCCCGGGTAATAGAAAAAGGACTTGATAATTCACCATTCACGAGAAGAGATGCCGAGGGATTGCTGTACAAGAGACTGATCGCCCTACGAAAACCACCACCCACACCAAATTTGGCCAAGGCCTCCGACAGGTAAACCCAATTAACCCTGTCGAAGGCCTTGGTTGCGTCCAGTGTCGGGCTGCCAATGGAAGCTTATTAGATGTTGCTATATCTATGGCGCCAATTAGATCAAAGGTCAGTTCATATATTTGTCTTCCCTTTAAGAATCCCTTTTGATCCAGATGAAGGACCGATGGTGCGATTTTGGCTAATCTTGATGATAAAACAGTGGTAAAGATTTTATAATCCACATTCAAGATAGATATTGGCCTATACGACCCACATTCTTCCTTCGGTTTACCTGGTTTTAAGATAAGGGTAATAGAGGCACTATCCCAGGATGTTGGAGGAGACATACCTTCTAAGAGAATTTGATTAAACAACTTTGTGAGAAAAGGAGCAATCTCTGAGTCTAAAAGTTTATATAATTCAGCCGGAAGGCCGTCGGGACCCGATGCTTTCCCCTTCTTAGAATTCTTAATGGATGAGATCACCTCACTCTCAGTAATGGGGCTGTCCAAATATTGGGAATGTTCTAAAGAGAGAGAAGGTAAGGTAATATTATCCAACCAGCTCTTAACAGACTCAGCCGATATCACTTTGTCTTCTTTATAAATAACCTGAAAAAAATGTCCTAAATGCCTCCCTGATGTCCTCATCGGAGGAGAGATTAGTATTACCTATTTTTATGGTTGCAATGTTGTTCCGGACCTGGTCTACTTTAGTCTTCCAGGCCAGAAGTTTGCTTGCACCTTCACTATATTCGAAGTGGGCCAGCTTGCTGGCTTCCCACCTCTGTTGGACTCTCAAACTCAAAGTTGATGCCAGGGTCCCCTTCAGGGTCGTGAGTTTGTTATGTAGGGGGTCTAATATTGACCTTGACAATCCATTACTTAGATCAATTTCCCGTTCAATAGAAGCCATATCTGATTCTATAGAAGAGATCGTTTCGTTGCAACTCTTTCTCTGGAAGGCAACTTTGGCAACAATCAACCCTCTCAATGTTGCCTTATATGAATCCTAGATAATTTTATCAGACGCAGTACCATCATTAGATTGGAAGAAATTACGTGTCTCTGTTTTTAAAAACGAAATGTCCTCCTCATTAGTGAGCAAGGAACGATCAAAAGACCAAACAGTCGAAGTTTTTTTCCTGCGAAGACTCATCACTAATTTAACAGCAGAATGATCTGAGAGGTGTGATGGGAGATATTCTATTGTTATAACTGAATCGACCAGTCTTTGGGTCATTAAAATGTAGTCTATCCTAGACTTATGGTGATACTTATGATTCTTATAAGAGACCCCCTGTTGGTTTCCCGATCTTTGCCGCCAGACGTCGACGAACCCTTGCTGTCTCATGGCGTCTAATAAAAAGGATCTGGTTTTAGACAAAACCCTGGAACGATTGTTGGGAGATTTATCCAGGATGGGGTCCAAAACAATATTAAAGTCACCGGCTAAGATAATGGGTCCTGATATTGATAATAACTTCAAAAAAATTGTTTCCAGTATCGTGGGGTCATCCTGATTCGGACCATAGTAGCCAACTATTGTAATTGAGACCCCAGAAATAAGAACTGTGGCAATAGCCCATCTGCCAGAGGAATCCACAACCTTTGAGATTAACTTGGCTTTGGCTCCCTTTTTAAAAATGATAGCAACCCCTCTTGTATGGAATGTTTGTGTGGTAGTAACCATAAAATCAATCCATCTATTCTTTTTAATTATTTCCAACATTTCAGTATGCATAAGATGGGTTTCCTGCAATACAATGACCTGCACTGCCGAATCTTTCAAATATTGTAGAATTCTATTTGCACGGGGCTTTGTGCGCAGGCCATTGATGTTCCAGGAAAGGAGGCCTATACTACTCATCTCCTAACCGATGGAACAGTTTGATTAATGTTGCAACAAAAAGAGACCTTTGTAATGCTGTTAACTGATTGTATCCGGCGATTATAAAAATATGAAAGTTATGTACAATATATGAACCAATAATTATTATTCCAAAAATTTCCATACTAGTTATTGAGGACATTTTATAATTTTGCCACCCCTGTGCACTCACCCGCTCAAGGTGAGAGCCCCCCCCCCGTGAAGAACCCCTGCATTATCTAACCGGAACATAGTCCCAGTAGATAGATCCCCACCGGTTGATCCCCTACAGAGAAGTCCCACCGCTAAGTATTCAGGTGAGTAGACCTAAGTCCATAAGATAATTTTTGTGTTATATTTATTTATTTATTTATTTTTATTTTTATTTTTTTTCCCCCCTTTAATTAATTGCCCTTTTCCCTCTTTCTTTTAAATCTTTTTTTCCCCCTTTTTTTTTAAATTTTTTTTAAGTTCCTTATCCAACCCCTCTCTGTCTCATTTTACCCACATGTAGCCACATGTGGAGATATGTACCACCGGTCAATTTTATCAAAATTAAGACTATGAGACTATGAAAAGACAAAGATCAAACATATTGAGTCCATTTGGTATTGGGGAGAGGGGGAGCTAACTATATACAAGATTTATGCCTAGATTCTTTCCATTCAAGCCCACTTATGGGTCATTACTTATTATTCAGATCATTGTTTTACTTTTGCCCTAAGAGGCTGTTTTACCCAGATCCATCAGCAACTCATCTGCCGCTTGCACTGACCTAATGTTATACATCTTGTTATTATGCATAACTTTAAGAGCTGCCGGAAACATCAGCTGGGCCGTTGCCCCCAATCTTCTGAAAGTATCCAAGCGTTTGCCAAACTCCCACTGTTTTTCAAGTGTTATTCGGGACAGGTCAGATCTTATCAAAAAGGTAAAGCCTTTCCCAGACAAAGACTTTTGCTTCAGGGCCATATTCAAAATACCTTCCTTCAAGACGTAAGTGTGAAAGTTTACCAAAATCTTTCGTGGTTTAGAACGCTGAGGATTAAGCCTAAAGGGGTCTCTATGTACCCTCTGGATGTCAACAGACAACTCCTCGGTAGTGTGTTCTAGTGGCAAAGCTTCTTTCAGTAGTGAGACGATGTATTGCTTTATATCTGACCCTTCAGAGCCTTCCGGGACATTTAAAATGCGGATATTTCCTCTTCTCGCATTATTCTCAAGGGTCTCCATCCTCTCACTAAGGGCCAGATCTTCCTTTGTAAGTTTGACTATATCCTGCCTCGCCTGATCCAGATAAACTGTATGAACACCTACTGTTTCCTCTAATACTCCCGTTCTTATAGTTAGGTTTTCGATTTTATTGTCAAGGGATTCGCAATAATTCTTGAACCCTTGTTGATTAGCTGCAGACTCAGCAAATCCTTTCCTTATCTCCTCAGTGAGGGCTGAAAACATCTCTAGTACAGAGGCTGCTGTCAACGGAGCTTGAGAGATTAGAGGGGCTGGTAAGGAATTAATCTCGAGTTGAACCAAATTTGCTGAAACTTCTTCAAGGGGTCCCCCAGATGCCCCACCAACAGCCCCCAAATCAGTAGGTTCTAATTCTTCATCCTCTTGAAAAAAATCTATAGTGGGAGATTGGAGTTCACTCAAGTGCTGCTCCAGAAACAACTTTGATTGTGACTGATGTTGGTCTGGATCTAATATTCCTCGCGAACTAGCCTCTCCACCAGAGATTATGTCAGTAGCTTTAGCACATTCAATCATTTGATCAGGAAGTTTCCCGACTAGAACCGACTCTTTGGATAATACTGTATCATTTGATGTGAGTGATTTAACAGCTGATGTAGTATTGGAATCCGATGTTGCAGCCATACCGTGACTATTTAAGCCTTCAGAAAGGTGAAGAATCTGAGGAATGGCTTTAAAATAGGCACGAAGTGAAGGTGTTAGTTTAGAACCTGCGGAGGGTAATACCTTGGTGTCCTTGGAGATAATCTTGGCTTTTAATTTGGATTTAGCCCTCACACTTGAGGCTTTAGACTTGACTTCGGTATTTAAATATGAAGAGGATTTTGGTTTGGATAGTGTTTTAATTGCTTCACCTGCTTCTGCCCCCTCTTCTAAGGTTCCGACCTTATTAGGCACTACCTTCTTCTTCTGTCGACGACCGCGACTGCTCTTAGTTCCACTTTTGAGAGTATTAGATAAGTCGCTAATTGCATTAGATGCACCAGATGCACCAGATGCTGCTGACGTGTCTTTATCAAGAAGGGACTGTGCTTGCTCCCCTACCTTGACTGCGTTACCCCTCTGATCAGACAGGGTGATATCTAGTAATTCCTGACTGTTAAAGCTGATGTTAACCAACTCGTGCTCAAGAGACCCCTCCACTGTTGAGATGATAGCAGGAGCTTGTAAGTATTGGGGGGCTTCGTGAGAATCACCCTTAGAAGAGAAAACCCCACTTGTTTCAGGCTCTAAAACTGTTTTTAAGTTCTTGGGGGGAGAAAAAAGGAGGTTCCTCAATGTTTTCCCTTTTCTAAGCTCCAGGGCGGCTGTGCAGATCCTCGGACTGAATAACGTGCCCAATGTTTTTAGGCACTTGTTAGTAGGAATTAAGGAAGTTGGGGGAGATATAAAGTTGCTTCCAACTCCTGCTTGATGTGGAGTACAATTAATGCAAAGAGTTTCAAAACCTTCTCCACTCGAATCACCACCGCTCCGACTGCAGCAAATTCCAAAGTTCAGAACAGAAACAAGCGACTTACCCTTGGGTACTGAAGCCTCACCGACTCCCCGTTACACCCGTTACCTCTGCCGCCACACCCGCAGCTGTCCTCCTCGCAGCATACCTCCCAGCTGAGCTCGCGATCGAAAGCAAGGGAGCATGGAGGTAGAAAGAGGACTCCTGCTCTGCTCCAGCCGCCTCGCCAGGCAACCACCATCGGGACGGGACGGGAAAGCGAAAGCGGGATCCGTCAAAAAGTAGGTGGAAATGTTTGTTCAATGTTTGCCGGTTACATTAAGCATAAAAGTGCCTTATTCAGGGCCTCCGTGGTCGCGCAGTCATAGTTCAACGGGACTGTCCTGCGGGGATCGACCTGAAGCACCGCGGCGAGCTAGTGCGCTGCCGCCATGTTCTTCCTCTCTTCTTAATTAATTAATTGGGAAAAATAATATTAATTATTAAATTAAATTAATTACAGCTAATGTGCTAATATATTTACTTTATTGTTATTGTTAATTAATAATTAATTGGTAATTAAATAATATTAATTACTTTTGGGTAAAGGAGTATTTTTAGGGTTCAGGGTCAGTTTTCAGTTTTTGGGTAAAGGGGTAGTTTTTTGGGTTCAGGGTCAGTTTTCAGTTTTTGGGTAAAGGGGTATTTTTAGGGTTCTGGGTCAGTTTTCAGTTTTTGGGTAAAGGGGTATTTTTAGGGTTCAGGGTCAGTTTTCAGTTCATGGGTAAAGGGGTATTTTTAGGGTTCAGGGTCAGTTTTCAGTTTTTGGGTAAAGGGGTATTTTTAGGGTTCAGGGTCAGTTTTCAGTTTTTGGGTAAAGGGGTATTTTTAGCGTTCAGGGTCAGTTTTCAGTTTTTTGGTAAAGGGGCTTTTTTAGGGATAAGGGTCAGTTTTCAGTTTTTGGGTAAAGGGGTATTTTTAGGGTTCAGGGTCAGTTTTGGGTTTTTGGGGTACAGGGATATTTTTAGGGTTCAGGGTCAGTTTTGGGTTTTTGGGGTACAGGCGTACAGGGTAAAAACAAAAAAATATTACATTAAATCAAATAAATAACATTAAAAAAAATTACATTAAATTATTAAGTGTTTTATTTATTTTAAATGTATATGTATTAGTTTTAATTTTGTTTTAATATTTTTATTTAATATTTGTAAAATTATATGTATTTTAAAATTATTTTTACATTATTATTAATACATTTTAAAAAACGATATTTTTGATTCCGATATTTTTGTACTACGATATTATTTTTTCGATATTTTTGTACTTACCTTTATGAAGATAGGATTCCGATATTTTTGATGTCGATATTTTTGCTCCGATATTTTTGTATTTCGATATTCTGTCTGTCGATATTATGTCAGACATTCGACTGTTTTGGTACCCTGTTCCTTGGATAGTTGGGCTACTCCCTCCATTTTTGCATATTGTGAGTACAGCTTTTGGGCTGGGGAGAATAGGTTGTGATTTGTAAACTATTGACATACATTTATATATATATCACTGTCGGGATAAGAGTTGATTTCGACCTAATCATGTGATGGATTCTATCAAAACGTGTGATTTTTGTGAAAAACAATTTAACAAAATTATCAATATGAATACTAAAAAAGGCAACAAAGTGACTATGGTATCAGGAAATAATTTTTTAAATCAGGCGCTATTCCAGTTGGTTTACAGGTTAGGGATGAACCTGGCTTGTTTATTGAAAACAGGAAGTTTCTTGAAACCTGGTCCCACATTTCTAATAGATGTAACAGGGACTGGATCCTTCTGATCATTGAGACCGCCCAAGAAATTATCATCTTAGAAAGAGAGGAGATAGAAAAACTCGAGGCTGAAATTAGTAACAATACAGTCTTAGAGGACGCCCAAAAAAGTTAGAAGAGCTTAATGTAGAAGTAGATGGTTATATAGAATATTTACTGAACAAAAAGATGAAGAAATTATGGAAAGATGTCAGTAAATATAGTGTGGAACTGAACTACCCATTTTTGGGTAAAGATTATTATCAACAACAAAAAAGAGAACCAAACTGGGAGAGACCTCCTTTCCACAAACCAATTTACTCTAGGGGTGGACGAAAGCATATTACGTTTTCTGAAACTTCTGGCTCTAGCAGTGAGGATGAATGTGCTAAATGTAAATGTATTTGAGCTTATATAGCGCAAAGCTACCCGCAGTGGGTTTCCCAGCGCTTGCTTAGGGAACCCGTCCTGGTATTCCCCAGTGAGATAACCCCGGCAGGGTATCCACAAGGTGAAAGCCAGGCATCCCGCCGCGAGGGGCCGTTGTGGAGATTAAGCAAGCTATTGCCCAGAGTCGCAGAGTGTGAACCCGTGAGTCGAGAAGGCACCGGAGCGAGAATTATCGAGTCCATGGAATTTTGAGCCCAAGACCCGCCGAGGCAGGGAATTGAACCCTGGTCCAGGGCCGATCTCAGATTCCAGGTCTGCCGCCTCTAACCCCTGAGCCACACTTCTCCACAGCTAGCAGACAGGATTTGGGGAACCATTTCCAAAAACCTAACCATGGTTCAGGACCTTCTACATCCTCTCCTTCGTCTTTTTTAGCCCAACGCCGGGGGGGGGGGGGAGGCAAGAGACAGAACAGGAACTATGGCAGAGGACAATACATGAGGAATCCCCAACAAGAGGACCACCTCGAAACCAGGAATCAATGGTACTGGCATTAAATAAGTTTCCAATAATTAATCTATCGTACCGGGCACTCAACAAAATGGAAATTGAGGTCCTGGAGAAAGGATTCAGTTTTGCACCCACACCCTTCATCAATGAATTCAATTTAGAAAAAGATTTAATATCTTTTTTTCGGAAAATACGATTAAATTGTTTTTTTCGAGATCAGAGAATATATCACTGATGAAGGTATCTCTGGTCTAAAATCTAAGTCTACATTCACCCCCAACCTTAATATGGTGGGCAGAAATATTGAAGCCTTTGATTATATAGTAGAATCTAAGATACGTAACATTTGGGATAACCCCCACCCATCAACAATAATATGAATAGACAGCAGAGAGAAGCCATCATGTCTCTTAAAAATTATTTACACATCACAATTAAACCAGCAGACAAGGGGGGAGGAGTGGTCATTTTTGACACTCAAGATTATGAACAAAGAGTCCTTAACCTTCTTAATGTGAAGAAACACTACTCCAAGGTCTCTATGAAACATTGAACTATGTTGAAAGATAAGGTGATGTATCTTGTAAAATCTGCCAAAGACAATGAATTGATTATAGTCAGCGAGTATAGGTTTTTAACTTAGAACAGTGCCAAAATACCGGCAATATATGGTCTTCCCAAAATTCACAAGAATGAGGATAACCCGCCACTTAGACCCATTGTGAGTTGTATTGGGTCACCCCTTCACCACTTAGTAAGTATATAGACAGTTTTTTAAGACCGGTGGTACAAAGGCAACGGTCTTATATAAAAGATTCTACCCACACGATTAGTGTAGTGGAGGGACTCAGTTTTGATGAACGGTCACAGTTATTTGTGACTTTGGATATCGAGGCACTATACACCAGCATCCCCCAGGATGATACTATCTCAGTTATTAAACACATCCTGGAGGATGTTGGTGTGACCAGAGGTGCGAGTGCAGAGTTTATAGTTGAATGTGCCAGACTAGTATTGAAGGACAATCTATTTTTATTTAAAGATGATCTATATCTTCAGTGTAAGGGGACCAGCATGGGGGCAACTTGTGCCCTGAGTCTGGCCTGCTCGTATGTTGGCCGATTTGAGTCAAGCCGCTTTCTATGAAAATGTGTCAAACTGGCACATATTTCTTGATCTTAATATAAAACATGTAGCAGGTAAGCTTGAAGTAGAACTTTTTTCCAAACCTACAGATAAAAACACACTGTTACATTACACAAGTTATCATCCAAGGGCTCAGAAGGACAACATACCCTTCAGACAGTTCCTTCAGCTCCGAAGGAACTGTTCCTCCTTGACTGATTTTTATAAACATTCAGAAAATTTGAAAACTAAATCAAAAGATAGCAGTTATCCGAAGAGATTAATTAATCATTCATTTAAACGAGCCAGATTTTATAATAGAGAGACTATGTTAGATAATGCGCTTAATAAGGAACAACAGAAGAGAATAACAAATAAAATTGTTTTTGTAAGTCAGTTCTCAGGCATCATAATAAGATAAAGAATATTATCAATTCTAGCAGGTCAATCCTTAATGACAATGAGCAAACATCCTTGGATCGCCCTTTTTTTGAGTTTAAACGGAATAATAACTTAAAAATGAACTTGGTGCATACATATAGAGAGCCAGGCGGACTTAGACAACTTAATATGGAAGGAAATAGAGTTGTTGGCAATTATAAATGTGGCAATTGTATTATCTGTGACCAATGCATTGAAGGTAAAAGTATTACCCATAACAGACAAAAGATTGTAGCCAAGGATTTGAATAACTGTAGAAGCAAGAACTTAGTTTACCTCCTGACATGTCCTTGCAAAATAGGCTACGTAGGCGAGACAGGACGGGAGTTAAGAACCTGTGTGTCAGAATATAAATCAGCTATTAGAAATAAGAAAGTGAATGCCCCCTTAGTGGAGCACTTTACAAAATGGGTCATACAGATAATGATGTAAAGTGATTCATTTTAGAGAGAATTGTGGGCAGTAGACGTGACAGTGATATCACTATTAAACGTAAACATTGGGAGCAGTGGAATATATCTATTCTGAACACCGTAATAAATGGTTTAAATTTGAAAGAGGATTGGTAGCGGATTATAGGTTAATATCTGCTTGAAATGATCTTAAATGACACTGGAAGACAATCTGCGGTACCCCCGTTAGGTTATGGTAATTTATTCAACATTAGTAAGCCTCTAACATGCATTGTTTTGATTGATGCTGTACCGGCCGGTAGCTTTGATATATTGTGCCTGTTATGCAAAGCGGTTGTGTTATGAATCATATTGAATGTGTTTTAAATAACTGAGTTAAGCGCAGATTAGGTTATAAATTGGACTTAATTGAATAAAAGATAAAAGATAACACCATCTTACCTTTGGAGTGATAGCGGAAAGATGTAGCACAGAATTACTAGTTTTGAAACAGTCATATAGTCGGGTAGATCATTATGGTGTTTCGAGACTCACTTGGTAAATGAGGGTCTATTACAGTCTCTACGGTAACTCTGGAGTTGAGCTTTACAGACGTGGCCGCATAATACGTTAGATGCAGTGCCACGTAACTGACACCATGGTAGTCATGATCACTACCCCAGGTGGAAAATATTGTGAGCAACTCCTGGACTATTTAAATCCCAAGCCCTGGTTGGCCATTATTTCCCGCTATTCCAGGAGGACGGAGGTCGTTTGACATAAACTCTCGCTGACAAGGTATGTTGGGATCCTAGGGCAACGTTGCTTGATAGAGATATATATAGAGGAACGTTGGTTAATACCACAAGTTCCTTGTTTTATCTGGGGGGGTGATTCTTCATCCCTGTGTATAGACATTTTTCTCAAGCTCTGGGTTTCATTTTGTTCCCTTTAGGGTTTGCCATATATGAGAACCGGGTCTGTTTTATTAAGTGCTGCAACAAAGCAGCGGCCTTTTAATCACCACCACAAGGTTACCGTACCCTTTGTTGATCAGCCTCAGTAACTGCCTGGATTTTTCCATTTTTACAACTAGATAACGCACAGGTATTTAATTCATGTAACGACTCATTAACGTATGATTTATCTATTTATTGGCAGTTCTTAGTTGGGGACTTCTATACAATGTTTTTTGTCTATATTCTTGTAGATCTGCCGGATGTGGAACTCTACCTGTGGTGTATTTGATTAAGCACTGCAATCAGAGCAGACTGTCTTTTTAACCACGATTACTGGTGATTGAATCCATCAGGGGACCCCCTATGGGAATCACTTGTGGTTCAGTTATTTCAGAAGAATATATACAGGTAACACATCTGGAAGCTAATGCAATGAAATGTGATTAAACCAACTCGTGGGTTGTTTTATAATCAGTATTTTATTGTATTTTAGTAGGACGTCCGTTCAAATTGAAGTTTTCACAGGTACTTGATATACATAAAGCATTGACTGTGCAAAGGATGACCTCTTTTAAGGTATGTACAAAAACAAAATGGCTAGGTACTAATCAGGTGTAACTTTGTTTACGAGTGGTTTGAATACATCTCCTGTTTGGTATCTCGATTTATATGGTCTTAAAAGGTTTATGATGGGCTTATTTTAGCTTCATGGCCAGGAGTATTTACCTGGAATATAGGAAATACAAATTTGATTTTTAATTGAGGATACATATATTTTTATATTGATGAATGATTGGTTGTGTGTATGGGTTTATATTGAAGTTAGTGCAAGGTCAAGTGTCAACTGGGGAGAATCTTGTTATAGTTGTGAATATAACCACCACATAGTGTTCTCCAAGTGAAATCAAACTGGATGTTATTTATATATATTTTTTAAAAACAGACATAATGTTAATTGTTCTGAGTTATTACATCTGTTTTGTATTTTATGATATTGTAATAATGAATTGCAATAATGTGTTGTTTTTTACATATTTGTGTTTTTCATTTAGATATACATGAAATTACTTTTTGTGAAAGAGACAAGCATCTACACTAGTCTTGACAAAGGTGGTGCATATTTGGCAGCACACCGAAACGTATCGACGCTACTGCTTTAGATAAATTTTAGGAACTATTTTGTCATCATTTACCGATGTAATTCTAACGTAGTTGCAAATAGATTCTAACGAGTTAATGTTTTTTTGATGATTTTGTAAAATATCACGTGACACTCTCTCTTTCTTGTTCTTTTTTCATTGTTTAATTATATGTATATGTGAACAGTTTTTATTGAAAATACTGTTTAATGCTTTGTTTTTAATCTCATATATCAATTGATAATAAATTTGTGCAATTTATAAACTGTTTGGGTCGGTTGATGACGCGAATGTGCTTGTACTTATAACTATGGGGTTCCACCTCTTTGGTACTAAATATGTATGGAGTGTTTGTTTTTGAAGATTGATTGTGATTTGACGCTGTACTGGTTCCAAGAGAATTTCTATTTTACATTGACTGCTTTTGTAAACTTTCCTTGGATAGTTGGGCCACTCCCTCCATTTTTGCATATCCCTAGGAGGGCACACCTTTATCATGAAAAGAAATAAAGTAAACCCAAAGCACTTCAAACTTTGAGAAGGTGGGAGTGGGCAATGGTAAATAAAGATACACATAGTGAGAGCTAATGTTCTCAAGGTCAGACAGATCAATTATGCTTCCCAAGCCAGATTATGACCAGCCTTTGTAGTGGCACATTTGGGTTGTCAGAGCAGAGCTAAAATAAATACCTATCATGTGCGACGCTGTATGGCAACAGTGCTTTTTACAACTACTTCAATTTTGCTTCAGTTCACACTCAGCCTAATCATCTTTCACTTTTTTCCCCTTATCTCAAGTCCTTTAGCCCTAGTGGTTCTTGTGCCTTACCAATATCTATGTTTGTTGGTTTATTTTCCCTATGCGCAGGATCTATCATTCCCAGTTCTTCAGTGTTGTTGTTTCTTACTTTGCCTCTTGGTGAGACTCAAGGTATGCTTGGGGCTAGTTATAGTCTGCCTGCATGCTGCACCATGAAAATCCAGATTCTTAGGCAAGATGGTGGCTGCGTGAGTAGGCCGTTTGCTGCTCTCTGACTACGGACTATGGACTGAGTTAATACAATAGCGGCAGGAATGGACAAGAACGTATCAAGCATATAGCATTGATGGCCGCCACATTTTAATGAGATGAAGAAAATCAAGGCGAAGGAAAAGAAAGAAAAAAGAAAAAGTGGAAGCTGAAGGCAAGGAGGCAAAGAGAACAAGATTGGAATGGATGCCGCATTTTCATACGTAAAGCTCTGCCCCGGTCCCGCCCATTGTGGAGTAGCGCTCGGCCGCGCAGAGCTTGTGAGGGATCTCTCTGCTTGTTTGGCGGTTTTGACACTTGGTGGAGCGAAGAGGGAGCACTGCCTAGGGTGTTCGGATTTTTGCCGGGCGTGCTCTTCAATCATGGCCCCAAAGATTCCTGTCGTGACGGGGGCAAAGGGGAAAACACGCTTGGGAGTGGGCGCTGCCTCATCTCCCAAAGCGGCTACATCTACGGATTCCCATCTGAAGCTAGCTGGTGGGAAGAAACAAAATTCCAATGCAGCGAGTGCTTTACTCAAGTTGGATGAAAAGAAAAACCGGAATGGAGCGCAACCGGCAGCCGATCCTACTGTTTTGGAAATGCTGCAAGCAACGGCAGTGATAAAACATCCACAATGGCAAGAAAACCCAGCAGGTGAGCAGCATCATGGGGGGACAATATGGATAGGGGAGATGTGAACAGGGAGGTGGATGGTGCAACCCTCGTAGCATCAGATGAAACACGGATTGTGAGTATAGATACTGATACAGAAACATTTAAATCTAGACAACATATTCAGCTTCCTCTCCCGTCGATCACCCTCTCCTGCCTGCAACCAGAGACAGGGGTTCTTAAAGATGGAGGTATTATACCGGGGCCAGGGCTTCAAGAAAGAGACACTATACCAGGGACCATTACCCCTACCTCCACTCCAGGTGGTGCTATGGCTATGGCTACTAATCATGCTACATTCTCGAGTCATAGTGAGCAGGATTTCTTTTCACTTTTCGTTGGGATCTGTTTAGTATCAGGCTCAGCCTCTGAGTCACTTGGGGACTCTAGTGAAGAAAACTCAGATACAGGAAAAAGAGATATGACAGCCACAATGTGCAAAGCAGCTGGGAGAATAAGCCATCCCAGTTCACAAAAAAATCTAAGATAGGACTATCTGGGAGCAGATCTACTTAGCACCAGTGCAGTATCATCAGCTAAAGGCGAGAATATATCCCTCCAGTACCTACAATTCTAGATACAGTTATCCAATGTATACTCTCCCATCGAAAAGAAACAAGCCAAGACAGCAAGCGCATACAGACGACAATGCGAAAGATTCAAGGGATTTAAGGGGTAGTTAGAAAAGTTGCAAAGTCCTGTGCTGTTAATAACAAACATCTTACAACCCTTGAAGTCCATATGGAAGCACTGGAAAATGATGTAGCAACCACACGTACCAGCACTATTGCCCATGATGCTCACTTAATTGAGGACTATGAAAATCGTCAACGCCGAAATAACTTACGAGTCCTAGGCGTACTGGAGGGAAAGGAAGGGGCAGACACTCGGATGTATATGGCTGATATTCTATCTAAGGCATTTCCAGATGCGGAGGGCTGGAACTTGGAAATGGAAGTACAAAGAGCCCATCGGGTCCCTCTTAATCTCAAGTTGCCTGTGAAGCCCGATACGAAACCCTGCGCCATACTCGTTTATTTTGGTAACTTTCTACTGCGGCAGGCAATATATGACAAAGCAAAACCAACAATGAAGCGGAGGGGTGGGGATTATTCCTTCTTTGTCCAACCGGATTTCTGCCACTTCACGGTAGAAAGACGATGGCGTCTCCGACAGATAATAAAGCCAGTGCAAGATCGAGGGGGGCAAGCATATCTGTTACATCCAGCTCGTCTAATAGTGATAAAAGGATAACATGTTTGTTTCATCACCTCAAAAATCGAAGCGAAAGAATATCCGGAGAACTGTGATTTGAAATCATAGATTGATTAATTTGTTATTGAGCCTTATACTTTCCCATTACTCTTTATCTGTTTATTTCATATTTTGGAAATAGTGCTATAAGGCTTGTGTTTATAATATATGTTTCAATTCTTTCACCTGTCCTAACTGTCAGTTAGTTAAACATTTGAGTCAGGGGGCAGGAACCATCACAAAAAGACTGATAGTCTGAATCCCTTTCTACATGAGACGGGGTGGGACTCAAGGGTGCTTCAAGGGCACGGTTGTAGGGTGGGTGAAGGAAGGTGGGAAGGGGGGGGTGGTGGGAAGAACACAGGGTGGAAGGGCAACAAAAAGGGGGAAACATTTTGGAGAGGATACAATTAAAAAAAATATGAGATAACAGCTATGAGTAGGCAAGGGCGATTAAGGCAGAGGAAACTAAATGGCTCAAATGGGTAAGATTACCATTTGTTTGGCTAATGTAGGTGGCCTCTATGATAAGTCAAAGCGTATCAAAGTTGCAGAAATATTAAGAGGTTTAAAAGCTGACATAATATGTCAGCAAGAAACGCATATCCCTTGGGGGAACAGAGATATGCTTGCTATAAAGAGATATAATCTCGTAGCTTGCTCTACACAAACTTCAACTATCAGAGGAGTTACGATTCATGCGAGAAATTGTTTTGGACCAGCTACTCGGATTCTGGAAGATAAATGGGGGAGATAGGCTATTGCACAACTCCCCATGGGCCTGACTGTTTGCCCAATATATGTTTCAAATGAAGATGATCCACAGATTTTTAATGACCTAGAAGTCAAGGTAGCATCATGGCCGGCCTGTTCATATTCTGTGGGGGTCTGAATATTCACTATGAGAAGGGGTGTGGTAGAACTGAGAAATATCAAGGGAGAAAACCCCATGTTCATCAAGCCCTTTCGGCTCTAAAAACTAGTTATGACCTGAGAGATGTTTGGGGGACGAAACATCCTACTGATCCTGGTTATACATACTTTTCAAATCCCCACAAGAACTTTTTTCAGCTTGATTATTTTTTGGTGTCATCCTCTCTAGTTTCAACTGCAGGAATAAAGAAATTACCCAAATTACTATCAGATCTCAATCCCCTAGTTATGGACATAACACTTCCAAATGTAGATCATCCACAGGTGAAATGGACGTTTGATAGATCACTATTACTCAACGATATTTATCTCGAGTACATTAAAAAATGCCCTATAGAATACAACAAGATCAATCGATATAGCTCCTCACGCAATGTAGTCTGGGATAGCTTTAAAGCTGGTCTCCGGGGGGGGGGAAACATTCAGTTTTTTGGGGAAAGCTATAAAACAAGAAAAGAGGGAAAAAATACGTTGGTAGATAGCGATTATTAAAGCTGAATTAAATAACTATTATACTAAAAAGGGGGCAGCTATCTATCAAGCACATAAGTCTAAGGGATACGAATATGGTGCGACCATTGGTAAGGTTCTTTCCTTACGGACTAAACAAAAAGCAGCTAGAAATAACATAATTGAAATCAAGGGACATGATGGAGTATTATATACAGAAATGAAGGATGACCTTTGAGAAATGTTATCAGGACCTATATCAACAGGGCAATATTGATTGTATGCCTGGTAACAACACTGAGGTAATTTTTGGTAACCAACGTAGGCTCTGCGAAGAAATGCGGCAAGAGATGGATAGAGAAATAACTAAGGAAGAGGTTCTCTCCACCATGCAAACTATGGCCTCAGAGAAAGCGGCAGGCCCAGATAGAATCCCACTGGAGCTATACAAAGCAATCCAAAAGGAAATAGCCCCTATACTTTTAGATCTGTTCCTTGGAATACAGTGTAGTGGGATCCCCCCTGAGTCTTGGCAAAGAGCAGATATTGTGGTCTTTCTAAAAAAAGGGGACTATATAGACTCCAGTTATCACTTATAGGATGGTGTAATATTCTGAAAATGGTTATGCTCCCTAAAATTCTATACATGTTCAGGTCTATTCCAGTAGAAATCAAGGATCATTTTTTAAAGAAAATAGATAGTATCTTCAGTAATTTTGTCTGGAAATACTCCAAAATTTGGCGCTCTCTTAAATTTTTAATATTTCCACAAAATAGAGGAGGATGGTCCGCTCCTAATATTAGATATTATTATTCCGAATGCTTCCTACAGCAAATGGCTTTTGTAATTCTTCCAGGTATAGGAAGCAGACAATATAATATAGCTGGGGATCTCCCTTTGATATACGAGCTAGCTATAGAATAAACGTACAAGGAGTACTTTTTCGGCAAATAGAGCCAAGCTACTACAAAAAAACTAAGTTTAAGGTGGTGATAGCTATTTGGAAAATCTGGAAAAGGATGGTTGGCCTTATGAAAATTCCTATACATAATAGTTATACGCCATTGTGGCGATCTCCCCTTTTTCCCATATCAATGTATGATAAGCTGGCCAGGCAATGGGAGGAAAAGGGAATTCTCAGGGTGGGGGTCCTTTATTTAATAGAAATAGTTATTTTTGGAGATACAGCAAAGATACGGTATAGCTGTTGGAACACATTTTAGATACTGACAGTTTTCTAGTTTTGTAAACAAAATGAAGGAGAAGGGATTTTCCCTGCAAAGGAATTCATTAATAGAAATGATCTCTCAGTTTCAGACCAAAATTAAATATATATATATATAGAATTTTAATAGTTACACTTTCGGACGACCTGTAGGTGGTAAAAACTAAATGGGCTACAACAACTGGAAACCACGATATTGATATATATCGCTCTTTAACTTTAGCTAAAGAGGCATTTCTTGCAGCAAACCTAAAAGTCCAAGACTACTATATGGTATATGACCTCAATTTTACTCCCGAAAAATTACATCGTTGGGGGAAAAGGGAGAATGACAAATGTCCCAGGTGTGATGAAGCGGACATAATTCACATGTTTTATATCTGTGAGAAATTAGACCCACTAAAAAAACAAATATAAACATTTTTGACAGCAGTTATAGAGAACTCTATCAAAATATCCCCAACTTTAATTCTGCTAGGGTGCGTTGAGAAGGTACAATGCGATTATCGCAAGAGTAAATTTGTTTTTATTGCTGTTGACATAATTCGACTTCATATTGCCACTCACAGGACAGATCCGGATGCTCCAGGCTTTCAAGCTTGGATTAGTCATCTGCTGGCATATATCATCTTGAGAAATCTTTATATATATGTAAAGGTTGTGGTGCGCGCAGGCGAGGTAGAGAACTTTGGGCCCCTGTGGAAAAGTGGATTATTAGACGATCTGGTGTGTAAGGAGAATAGGCTGAAATCTGGTTTCTGGATCACGAGATGGGGTGGAATCGATTGTAGATTGATATTTTATTTTCTTGATGTTTCTGTCGGTTGCTTCTGTCCTTCTTTTCTTCTCTTTTCTTTTTTTTCCCTTTTACAAAGTAAATATATATGAAATATGGAGTTATAAGCTCTTGTCCAATTAGATGCCAGCTGTAATTACATGTGTAAATTGTTTATGAATTGATATTTTTTCATCAAAATATTTATTAAAAAAAGAAAATCCAGATTCTTTTTCTGTGATAACACTATCTGTATCTCTGAGAAAACACATCTTTTGTTTAGTTCCCCCATTTTTTTGCTGACTTTTTTTGCTTGTGCACACTGGAGCACTCTCAGACCTACTTGGCGGCCTTCTCTTCCACCCCAACTACGTTCTCTACTGATGAGGGTAGATATCCCGAAACCCGGGCCATGTCCTGGGTCTAGAGATCTTCAGAACAACAAGTACTTACTTGCACCTACTTAGGTGAACCACTTACGAACTATATGTACCAGAATCCTTAGGGGCGATCCGGAGGAGGGGCTAGCGGTGTGCGATCCATTGCAGTTGATTCCACTCTCAGACCTAAGACATATAGAAATTGACTAAGCTCTGACTTTCATATTTAACTCTCCTATAAGAACCTAGTATGTGGTGACTGCACCCAAGGCATGGAATGTTAAATGACTCCTACAGCACTTATTATGCCATCCAATAATGTGACCTAGAAACATGGTTTTTGAGCTTACTATTGCAGACTGCTGCAGTTTAAACCTGTGGTTTGACCTGTTAAATAAACCTTCTGTTTTACCGGTAAAAACCAACCTTTAAATAGTAGTAAGTCACCCCATATAGGCCTTGCAGCCCACAACATAGGGTGCATGGTAATTGAGAGTGAGGCATGTAGAAAATCCACTTCAATTGTAAAGTTGGATTGTTAATATATATTGAGTAAAAGTAACTTTTAGAAAGTTGCCCTTTACCATTATGAGGTTTCAGGCAGGAATTTTGCCTTAGCTACCCTGACCCAGTGGTCAGATTTCAATGCAGTGTGAAATTCCTCCCAGGAGCACACAATAGGCTGACCTGTATGGGGAGAGATGATGCCTCTCAACTTAATAGAATATACAGGTTGGGAGCTGTGCCCCTCCTGTTGATACCTCAATGTCAAATCTTGCCTGGCAGGTCTATCTGAAGTATATGTAAATGTGTTGTGAGTAGACAGGATTCTAGGACAATTCTATTGCCTGTCTGGATGCTGAAAATCCTGCATTTTTCCTACCAGACCTCTGTTTCTGGCTTTGTTGTGTGTACAGTGCATGCCTTAAACTGATGTTCAGTGTTAGATGTGAGAGCACAATAGAATTACCAGAGTAGACTCCTCACACACTCCCAGCTCTCAGAGCCCAAGTTAAGTGTGGCTGAAGACTTTCGCCATCTTGAAAATTCCCTGACAGATAGCCTTTTGGGCCTGTTCACAATAAAGCAAGCTGGAACTATTGCACAAGTACATAGGTCAGGGTCTGGAAACCTTTGCTCAATTGGTTAGAGTGGAACTAGGAGTGGCTTAGGGTGTTCCCAACCAGAGGCAGGCAAACCCCACAAAGATGGACCCTCATCTGGCCTTCCTCAGAACACCATCTCAACACTGCGTCACTTGTGAAAGGATAACTGGTGGACTGAACCTTTTGCATTTAGCATCTGTGCCTTGTGAGAATGACCTGGACAGTTTGGATCCCGTTCTGCTTACAATTGCAAGGCAGAAATATCATCAAGTTGGTCTCCTAGGTGGCACCAGAAAAATGAAAAATCTGACGAGGACATCCCTTCGAAGTATCCCAGCTGTCCAATGGAAAATGGACCTGTGCTATATTTTGCTATTATTCTCTGCCTTACACCATGAGATCTCTAAATGTTCTCACTGAGGTCCTGGGGTCCTTAGAAGTTTACTGATTTGGTTGTTTTGGCACCAAATAAGTTTGGAAACTTTTTCAAAACCTTTTGCTCCAGAACTTCAGAGCTTCAAGGGTACCAAATTAAAAAAGCATCTAACTGGTAGTTCCATGGCATCAGGCTGAACTGTAGATTTGTCCAGAGTTTTACTTCAGAAAAACCACAAAGCACCTTTTCAGACTGCAACTTAGAAACTTTTTTGAACTTCCCTATTTCCAGGCCCTAGCGGAGCCAATGCACTTTATGTATCTGACCTGCACTTGGCGGGTTCATAATCATGATTTGGGTCATTAGAAAATGTTTGCCCTTTGTGTTTTCATAACTTTCTCTATTTTAACTTACAACATCAATGTCTTTATCAAAATGTAAAATGTACTTTTATTGCCATCATGTGGCCGAATAATGTTTTAATAGATTGATTGACCTGTACTTCATTGTGGTTTGCCTCAAATCACACTAAGATCCTGGTCTACCCCAGACATTTACCAACATTGGCGCATTGTGTATTTTGCTGCAATTTTTACTGAAATCTTCAAAAATTCTTATCTACATTTCCACTTATTTATTTTTTTCCATTTTGATGTTTTTTTTAATAAATGTTACCTATTTTTCTAAATTAGAGTGGGATTTTTATTGTGTTCTGAGTTTGACTTTTTAACTGTTTTGGTATTTCATAATGCACATTTTCTCTAAGTTGATCCTGTCTGCTCTGTACCATAGCTACCAGGGGTTGAGCTCAGGTTTATATTGTTGAAACCTTTGACTTGATCTAGCAGGACAGTGACTTTATTACTTTTGGTGAACACCAATCCACCACAACTAGTAAACCACTTCCTCACAGAATTCATTTAGTGTGTTGCCCTTTTACTGATTTGTGCTACCTCTCTCCTAGGAGGAAAACTGCAGACTCCTTTAACCTTGTTCAATCGTTTCATGCCATATAACCATCCAGTCTGGGTTTCCCCACAACCAGTCTACCAGAGTATGTTCCATTTTCTCCATTTCCTTACCCTCTTTCCTTTTTACACTTGGGTCCTCTTCACAGACTTTGAGATAACCGCAGTGTGTGAGAGGACCATTTAGGGGAGAACGAGAAAGTGACTCACTGTGCCACTGGATTCAAGCTATCCTGGCTAATGAGGGGTGAAACCCCAAAACCAGTCCTGAAATGCTTGTTTCCGGTCCAGGGACTACCAGATTCAGCAGTTCGTCTGGACTGTTTCCATGAGGTACAGGGTCAAGACTGATTTGCATATGGCCAGGTCTAAACTGGAGTGGCATGGTAAGCAAAAGAAGATGGATTTAACCCAGATCTCTTGACGGAGGGTGAATGTTTTGATTTGTTCTGCATTCTTTCCATTAACTGTGTGTCTTTAGCTTTACTTTCTGTAGCATCAAATTTCATTATGTTTTTGTCTGCACTTTAGAACAATAGTTTTGATGCCTTTAGGAAATATGCATGCCTGATTCATTAACGAAAACCATCTCAAAACTGTTGGCTGTGGGAATACATATTTTTATTGGTGCCATGTAGCATGAAGAAGCACACTGAAATACATAATAACAAAAGAACAATCAAACAATCAAAGAAAACCAACCCTACCCTGCACTGTGAGTAAAAACAAAATCAGTTCAATGATATATCTAAAAGAGAAGGTGGGCTTTTGTTATTTAAGCATATCAGTTTGTGACAGTTCCAATATGTAACATAAGCCTAATCAAGTAAACAAACATCACCATTTACATGTAGAACCAAACAGATCTTGCTTAGCATTGCGAAATTGTGCCTGATAACACCCCTATATCTAGCTACTGCTGATTGCCTTATTGAAGCAATTTATGTCATATGCCTATCAATATCAAGGTTTGTCTAGACCACCCAAAGTGTGTTCAGCTTGACACCTCTAAGCTTTCTCAAAATAGTACACATCCAATGCCGCGTGGGCCCAAGCAATGCTATGAGGTGGTGAAGTGTCCTTCCGCTTGTGTTCAATCAGTAGGTGTGAAAATGTTATCTCCAGAAAGACAAAAGCATCTTACATGCTAAGGCTGATACTAAACCCTATCAGGAAGATATCCAGGGTGTCCATAAACTTGTCATAATGACTTTTTCAGAAAAACCTTATTGGATAAAAGCGTGAAACCAGGGCATGTTAGAAACACATGTACCTTTTCTGTCTCTGATTATCCACTGAGGAAGAATTTTAAACCCACCGCAGATGTCACTTGCCATTTTGCACTTTCAGCTGAAGTTAAATGACATTCAAAGAGCTAACAGTAGCGTTTAATTTAGATTTTTACATATACTACGGAGACTGCGGTGGCTTTTGTTACGCCACTGGAGAGAGAAGATTTTGGAAATGTCATTTTCGAAGTGGTAGTATCGCTCATGAAAATATAATGTCTGTAAGGTGTTGTAACTAACTAAAACAATCATTGCGTTGAATCTATATTTAATGTGAATATCAGAGAATGATTCAAAGACCCAACAGTTTACCAACCTACTGAAGATTGGAAGGGATTGTAGATGACTTGTTCAGAAAAGAACAGGTTGTCTAAAAGGCACAGTTATACGAGCAGTGATCATTTTTATACCTATTCGCAATATCTATAATATATCATGAATAGTAACTTTATTACACCTAAGATTTTGGGCCCATCGAATCTCAATATTCGCCTGCAAACATCTGGTCTTCCCATAGATCTTTGAGAGAGATAATAGGGACTCAGATAATTAGAGATGGATGCTATTTCCTTCATGAGGACCTATAATGAAGAAAAAGCTTAACCAACAATAATAATCACAATATGCATTAGGTCAAATAACTCATCAATAAAGACAAACTCTGTATACTTATCAAGTCACTTGTATCAAAATATTTCAAATATGAATGGTCAACGCAAAAATGTACATTTTAAATATAAATTCTATATTAGTACACAGTTACAGGCAAAATTACAATAAGATAATACAGTTCATGGCAGATACATCATAAATCGATCACAAATGTGAGAGGAGAGAGAGAAACAAAAAAATAATACATTGCAATATCAGTATGCAAACGAACCTAAGATCAATGAACTAATGCACCGCGGACAATAGTCAGAAATAGCTGACCCTTTGACCAAAAAGGTACAGCTTATGCAGCATCACCAGCCAATAAAGTGCAAAACAATCAGACTAGTTCAGTTCAAAGAAATTCAAATTTTGGACTGACAGCATGTCATTGCCCAGGATTTCAAGGAAAATACCCAGCCAGAGTAGCATAGAGAGTGCCAGCAAGAGTAGCATAGAGAGTACAACAGCAAAAGGCTCTCTTCTTATACAAACAACTACTGCCAAGTTATTTTCCCACGGAAATAGTTATACCCCAATATGTTTACAACTCCAACCCCCAAATGTTTCAATTCAACAGTTTGATTCAATTCTATTAGTTAAGTTCATAAGGAGATCATTCTCCAAGCCAGTTAATCCTGAACTTTAATAATTCAGTTCTTTGTTAAAATGGATGTTTTTTTTTCCTTTTATTTTTTGTCCTCATTCACCTCAGAAAGGAAGATAAAGCAAGGAGTCCATTGTTTCTGCCCTATTTTTCAAGGGGGGATAATGATCATTAAATGACATACCATAATAGACACCCGCCCTTCTGCAACTTTCTCTCTCACATGGTGTTACCACTGGAACTGCTTATAATTTTGAGAGTGTGACCAGACCCTATAGCAGTCAACAGAGTTTATTTGCCTGTGTAATTATTGGACATTATTTCAGATCTTGTGTATATAATGTATAATATTAGTAAGTTACTTATAGCAACCCTCCAGTGATTTCCAACCATAGTCGTATTAAATTCCAGAAGGCTTTCTTTTTTGACTTTTTTCTAAATAGGTCCTTCCTGGACATATATCTTGGAGACTCCAACCATTCTGCATGTTGGGGTGGTATATTGCTCACCCACTTTCGGCATATCTCTATTCCTGGCTAAAAGCATTGCATAGAACAACATATCTCTAGTACTGCTTGTGTATTCATCAGCAACACCAAAAATAACCAGGAGGAGGCTTACCTTGATATGCCGACCCAATGTACCTGATATTGTCGGTTACACTCTGCTCCAGAAATCAACAATTGCTGGATATTGATAAACATATGTATATCCAAGGCATCTTTGAGCCCACATATGGCACAGCTGGTTCGACTTCCTTTCCCCATCTTTGATAACTTCTCCGGTGATATGTACGCTCTGTGGGGTGAAAACAGGTGGTTTCTTCTTAAAAAAGCAGGTTTAACTATTTGGTAAAGTGTGAGCATAGCTACTTGCCAGATATTTTGCAGCTTCTCTCTCGGCAAGTAATTCCACCACAGTTCTTCAGCCAAGGTGAATTCTCCATCTATAATATTGTGTAGGTGCCAGTACCATAGTGCTACTTCCTTCTTCCCTGTTGATTTAGTTACCAGTTTATCTTCTAGGCAATTTCCTAATCCTATTGTTGATTTTTTGCTTTGATCCCAGCTTTTCAGTTGCAAATATTTAAACTTGGAAAGAGTTCCCGCCATTATCTCATTTAAGTTGTGCCAAGATAATAATTTGCCGTCTTGTGTCAAGTCACCCCAGATTTTAATATCAGCGACTTTAATTGGTGGTGCCATTTTATCCTTGAGACATTCTGGGGTGCCTGATGACTCCCAGATGGGGGCGAAGTACGAATAATAATCCAGTTTCATAAGACGTCTGATTTGATACCATACTCTTGCCATTGACTGTAGCACCTTCAATTTAACTTTTTTTTTAAACTTAGGATCACCAAATTTAAAAATAAAACCTTCTGAATCTATCTGGCACTGCTTTAGCATAGCTGTATATATTTGACCTATCATAGATGTGCCCAGCGTTTTTATAAGCATTCTAGAATTCTTTATTTTGAAAGCCCAAGCATAATATTGGATGTCAGGCAGAGTTAAGCCTCCCTTCTCCCTTCTCCCCGTAGTTTTTTACAGGAGATTCTAACCCCTTTATTAACTCAGATGAATGAACTTGTATCTTGTTGTATTTTTTATATAGTTATTTTTTCAAAATGGAGAGGTATGAAATCGAATATGAAGGTGAGTTTTTGTAAAATAGACATCTTATCTAAACTAACTGTACCGTACCTAAGATGGTTAATGGGAGATGTATCCAACTCTTCATTAGTTTAGCCATTTCCTTAGATACCCTTTTCAAATTATTCCCTGCAAATGCGTTTATATCCTGAGATATCCTAATACCTAGATATCTTCAATTTCCTTTTTTATTAAGGAATTACTTCCTGCATGATTCTATATCATCATTTCTGTCTTGTTTTGATTCACTGAGTACACCGACATTTCTCCAAATTTTGTTGCTATATTTAAAATTGCTGGTAAGGCTCTTTTCAAATCGGAGGAGTAGACCATGAGGTCATCCGCATACAATGCAACTTTCCTGACTCAGTCTCCCTGTTGAAGTGGTGGAATATCAGATGTATGTCTAATTTTAAAAGCAAAGGGCTCCATATAAAAATTAAACAAAAGGGGGGAGAGAGGACAGCTCTGTTTTGTGCCTCTAAACATTTTGAAGGGCGAAGATAATCTTTAATTTACCAGAATCCTTGCTACCGGTTCTTCATAGTTTAACCTAAGTGCACTGCACAAACTGTCTCCCAAGTTGTATCCCTCTAGAACTGAGAATAGATAAAACCATCTCAACTTATCAAGTGCTTTTCAGGCATCTAATGTAACTATAGCTAAAGGGGTATCAAAAGTTGTTGCAAAATCAATAGCACCTATAAGCTCATGCGTGAGTTCGTGTAGATTTCTTCCCCTTACAAAACCTCTCTGATCTCCATGAATTACACTACTTGCAATTTTTTTATAGTCTATTTGATAACATTTTTGTACAAATCCTGTAATCAGAGTTTAAAAGAGAGATTGGTCTATACAACTCACATATTGTTGGATATTTTTTTGGTTTTAAAATAAGGGAGACTGTAGCCTCATTCCATGACTTAGGCAGTTTTTTACCCTAGCCTAATATCTCATTCATCACCACTGTCAACAAGGAGGACACTTCCTCTATTAAGGTTTTGTATAGCTCCGTCGGTATACCGTCTGGACCGGCCATTTTACCCCTCTTGCTAGTTGAGATCCCATTAGCAACTTCCTTCTGTGTAATTTCATGGTTAAGGCTATTTTGTTGATTACCCTCTATAGGCTTTACACATTCTGTGAGCCAAGCCTCTAGCCCTTCGTTTACTATTTCCTCATTTCCCTCCTTATATAGGTTGCCAAAGAGTTCTTTAAAGGCCTCATTGATCTCAACATCGCTACTCAATAGATTTCCTCATTGAGCTTCTCTGACTTCTTCACCTTTATTCTTTGTTCAGTCTGCCTTAGCTTTCCAGGCAAGGAGCTTGACGGCCCCCTCCCCATATTCAAAATGTGCCAATTTACCAGCATACCACCTTTTTTTATCCATATTGGGAGGATCTCTGATAGTTGGTTCTTAGTTAGTACTTGTTCTTTCTCTAACTCTATTTTTTTTCTTCTAAGTCTATATTTTAATTTCCTTATCTATTCCCTTCAGCTCCTCCTCTAATTGTGATATCTCTCTTTTATATACTTTATTTCTGTAACAAGTTAGTGATGTAATTTTGCCTCTTATAAAAGCCTTTAGAGTGTCCAAAACTATTCCATTTGAGGCTGTATCTCTGTTGATGTCAATGAATGTTATAACCTCCTTCTCTCTGCGGCCTTGCTACTATCCTTCAATGTTAGCAGAACTGCTGAATGGTCAGATAAATGAGCTGCTTTATATTCTATTTTCAAAATATGTTCTCTAAAACACCAATCTACCAAAAAGTCGTCACTTCTGGACCTACTCCCATATTTCTTATTGTGAAAAGACATGCCCTTTGTGGTTCCTGCTCTTTCTCTCCATAGGTCGCAAAGTGTATGTTGGGCCATCATAGCTTTTAAGAGATTACGTGATTTAGGGGTTGGAATTGTTCTAGATTTATCTAAATTAGGATTTAGTAACACATTAAAGTCTCCTCCCATAATTATGGGATCAGGGAAATCCAAAAGGTTAGCAAAAAGGTTTATTAGGGGCTCACAATCATCAGAATTTGGACCGTAGTAATCAACAAGTGTCAATGGTCTATCATTCACCTTGATTTTTGCTATAATCCATCTACCCCCTTTGTTAACTCTGGTTTCTGTTACCCATATTTTTGCTTCTTTTTTCATAATTACAGCTACCCCTCTTATATTACAACTCTGGTTTGTACAAAAAACTTGTTCTACCCAGCTTCGTTGTTCAAAAAGATCAACACATTCCTTTTTTAACAGGTGTATCTCCTGCAGAACTAGGATGTGTGCCAGGGAGTCTTTCAAATATTGGATTAATTTATCTCTTCGTCCCTTTACTCGGAAACCATTGACGTTCCAGGTTAAGATCTGAATAGCCATATCCCTTTTATTCTCACTAAAACTGAGGATCTTGAGGATTTTTTTTTGATTTTCATGGAAAATAGCCAGCCATAGTAGCATAGGGAGTACAGCAGCAAAAGGCTATCTTATAGAAACAGTAACTACCAAGTTATTTTCCCAGATGTTTACAATTCTAAACCCCAAATGTTTCACTTTTACAGTTTCATTCCATTCTATTGATTAAGTTCGTAAGGTGATCATTCTCCAAGCCACTTCATCCTGAACTTTAATAATCAATTTCCTTGTTAAAATGGATGTTGTCATCACTCCTCAGAAGCAGGAAAAAGAATTGAGACTTCTTCATATCCTCACACTCGCTTGCACATCAGCTTGCAACATAGTTGACACAGTTATTCTTAGAAAGAAATACTCTAATCGTAGGAAAGAAATTCTAATGGTATGTTGTACACAACTAAAGAAGTAAATCAGCATTTTAGAAAGAATGAAGGACAAAATATATTTTTCTGAGGCCTAGGTTAGGAAGAATGGAAATAACTCTAGCAGATTTTGAGGCCTTCATAGAGAAACAATAAATTGTTGTTTTTCTGCAGAATAAAACATAGAAGATAGAGAAAATACATAGGAAAAATTATATTCTAGGATTTATTATTTTAATTGAACTCCTAAACATAATCAAATGTAAGCTATTCATAATGAATCATTTAAGAAAAAGAAAACATAATGAAAAGACAATTTATATTTTTCTTTAAACATTTTTATTTCATATTTAATAATTCTACTTGTAAGTTACTTGGTCTATTTGTTATGTTTGTCTCCTGTCGTATACGTTTCATAAACACACAATTCTCATGCTTTCTGCACGTTTATAATTGCGGCTTCTGATTACTAAATGTTTTGTTTTTTTCTTGCACACTTTCACATTGTGCTTTTAAAAGTTTCATATGTTAATAATTTTTACACTGTTAGTTATGTTTATTTAAAGCACACTTAAGAGCAGATTTGATCAAGCAAGAATATTCACAAATATTAATGCTTCATCAATCCCCCATCTGATGGCGACTCACGCATCACACAATCTACATAATCTGATTATGATCTGATTATTTCCTAGAATGCACTTGTTCTCATTTGTTTTAGTCTAACACCCTCTACATTTCTCAATACTTCATAATAAGTACCTTTCTTGTCTTCCAATTCTATTACATCTTTTTTTGTTTTTCTTGCTGTTCATTTTGTGTCTTTATGTTTGCACTTACAGCATTTTTATATCAATATTACGGTTTGTATGCCAGCAGCAATAGCAATTATTGGTGCTAGTATTTGTCCTAACAAGCTGTGACTCAGTGCCAAAAAAAAATATCTTCCGAGGAAAAACCCTTACCAGGTTTCTCTCATGCACCGTCAACCTTTAATTCTGTTAAATCATTACGCAAATGTGCAATGTTACTGATATATCCCTCCAAGTCTCTGCTTTTACCAGGGATATAAGTGCAACATTGTTGAATTTTCAGCATACAACAGCCTCCACCCTCCTTTGCCAATAATACATCAAGGGCAAGCCTATTCTGCAAAACCATAGATCTCGTTGCAACCATTTCAGTATCAATCATCAAGAACCCACCAGCAGTATCCGTTGATAAACGTTCAACTACTGTAAATTTCTAATCTTATGTGTGTTCAAGATCACTCCCACTAAAGGTATTAATTCACCAAAAATATCGCCCACAATTTCTGCAGCACTAATTCTTCTTTTATTCCATGTTAGTTTCTTTTCATTGGTTCCATGATTTTCACTCACATAATAAATCTTAGGAAATAATATACCTACATAACAACATCCATTCCAATGCTGTACCAATCTATATTAATCATTTTTCCCACACATATAATAAACCACAGGATAAGTTAGATCAGTACCACCTCTTAACCCCCATCGTCCTGTGATTAGTAAGGTATGTTCACATTCACTAGAACCAATGAAGTAATTGTTATTTTCAGTCTTTTGTCTTTGTGATTCCAATCTAGAGTCACTGCAGCATATGTCTCGCCTTTCTTATCATTACAGTCCCTATGATCCCATGGAGGTATATTAGTCTTTTGTTCTGCAGCCTGTTTTTTTAACTCTTGTCGCCTATCTTCTATAGTATTTATAAATTCTATTTCTACTCTGCGTAAGCTACAAGTCAAATAATTTCGATGCACATATACTGTATCTATAGGATTAGTGTGATGAAAGAAATCTCCCATGTATTCTGTATTGTTTGCGCTATTCACTATATTCATATTCTTCTTAATAGGAACGTCTGAAAAGACCAAATCATAATTAGAATAAAAATATTGAAATTGCTTTTTGCCATAGAATAAAACTTGTTAGTACACTACACAAAATTCCATATGTTAAAGGACGGTGGTAATACGTCACCCCTTCTGACACAGATGAGGGCAATTGCATACACACATACACAACAATCTTGCATCCATAGTGTCTATGTGCTCATAAAGGAGTTTAGTAAAAACATTCAATGAAAAGTAATTAATAGAATTATCTTGATGCAAGTCATTCCCTGTTAATTTTTCAATATTAGTCTCTGAATTTACTTTAAGAACTTTCTTTATGTTGGTTATTGTATTACATAATCATTGGTAGAATTAACATTACCAGGATACATAAAATAAGGCTCTCCTAAAAGTAGTATTAATCAGACAAACAATGTTATAAAAACACGTATAAAGCAAGCATTAAGTCACCTTCACCTGATTAAACCCTGATTTTGATTACCAGTCTCAATTCTATCCATTTTATGGAAAAAGGAAAAATCCTTTATTAAAAAAAAATCCCCCCAAAAATAATTGTCAATGAGATTTCTACTAGCAATTTTTTTTAGCAAGGCAAGATTTGTGTACCCTACCCCACACAATTTTCAAATGCTTCAGGTCAAGACCCTATTTTCAAATCTCCTCTCTCTTCTTCTGCACTCCTTTTCTTAAGCAGAGTTCATTTAGGGTGGCTCATATGATGATTTGTCTTTGGAACAAAACACAATGAATTATTTTTCCTAATCAGTTGAAGCAGCAGTCAAGTATCTTCATTCAAGTGCTGTGTACTTCTTACTTGGGATTCGTGCTCTCTTTGTTCTGCGTACTGAACTTTCTTCTTCAGTTTCGATTTGTTCAGATTGATCAGAGATTTCAATTACAGTCACTGGAATCTTCTCATTCACAGTATATTTCAATTTCTTAACTCCTCTAGGCCATTTATCACCTTTTCCAGAAACACTATATATTTCATTGGATTCAAGACTTCGCTTAGCTGATTCTCTTTTTTCTTTTCCTCTGTTTCTTTCAGGGATCAAATTTCTTTCAGCATCGACAATGACAGTGTGGCGAGACTCAATAGCTTGTGCCCACTCTACTTGATTCTCAGTCTGTTCAGGTTTTTTTTATTCTCTTTGTCCACCTTCAACTGACTCTGTGCTTTCAAGTGAACATGGGACTCAATGAGTATGGCTTGTATGGATCCAATTAGGCAACCCACCACATTTAACTGCTGTGTTGTCACAAGAATCACTTGATATGGCCCACGCCAACGAGGATCCAAACAAGACCTCCTCACATACTTCTTGATGAGCACCCACTCTCCGGGGCTCATGTCATGTGCTTGTTCTTGTTGAATTGTAGTTGCGACTTCTCCAACCTGGTGGGACACAGAACGACCGTCAGCCAATCCTTTGCAATAATTGAGCACTAAATCATTAGTTATGTTCACTAGTTGATTTGCTGGGCCTATTGGCTGTCTCATAGCCCTTCCTATCACAATCGCATGTCCTTCCCATCACAATCGCATGTGGGGATAGTCCAGTTCTTATGTCTAGGATACTTCTCAAACTCATCAACACTGATGGTAATGCATCAGGAAATATCAGTGTTGTGGATGCACAAACCTTGGTTAGTCTTGACTTGATTGTGCTATTGATCTGTTTGCCCACACCAGATGCCTATAGTCGATAAGTACAATGTCATTTTTGCTCAATTCGAAATGCAGCACAAATCGTCCGAATCCCCTCATTAATAAAATGAGTTTCTCTATCTGATTCTAATGAGACTGGAAATCCAAACCTTGGAATAATCTCTCTAAGAAGCAGATTAGCAACAGTTAGGCTGTCATTACTTTTTGTTGGGTATGCCTCAACCCAACGAAAGAACAGACACACAATCACTAACACATACTTTTAACCATGACAAGGAGGCATGTCAATAAAGTCAACCTGAATGCGTAAATGGACCTGCTGCTTTTCCACTTCGGCCCAAACTAACAACTGTTTTCCTCCCTGCATTTTTTTGTTGAAAAGTTATGCACCTTTGACAGAGACTCTCTGTAATGACTCTAAATTTTAGGATTATACCATGTCTGTTTAAAGAATCTAATTATAGCATTGCTTCCCACATGTGTTGGACAATGACAAACTCTTGCCATTTGTGATAACAAACAGTCTAGCAATATTGGTCTTCCATCAGTGTAAATCCACACTTCATCATCAGCTCTGCATGTACATCCTGCTTTGATCCACCCTTCTCTTTCTGTATCACTAGCTGCATCTTGTAACTCTCTGATTTCTTCCCATGTTCAACAGATGAGAACATTAACCTCCATTCTTCCAAATGCTCCCCATTGATTGTGTATGAATTTTTAGCACAAAACGCTCATTTTCGACTGCATATTTATTGCCCACGATGACATAGTCACAACCAGATTTATGTGCTGAACATTTCACCACCCCAATTCGGGCAGGCAGCTACAATGCCATCAATAGATCTTTCACACATTCTCAGTTTTGTATGTGTGAACCCAAAGAGGTAAAAAATCCACATTACTGTACAACTCGCATATGCAGCTCGCAAGGTACCTTCTGAATCTTTCAAGCAGGACCCTTCTACAAACAACGTGAAATCATATTCAGGTAACAGAGTATCTTGAACGTCAGGTCTTGGTTTCGTACACAAGTCAGTCACATCCAAACTATCATGATCTACTTCATCCACCACCACTTCACAACTTGGACCGGCATTAAAGTAGTTGGATTCAAACTCGTGCATCATGTCACTGTAAAATTTTCAGCTTCCAAAATCACTTGCTCGTATTTTGTTAACCGACTGCTTGTAAGGTGATGTGTGCGAA
The DNA here is from genome assembly GCF_964263255.1 of Lissotriton vulgaris. NCBI lineage: Eukaryota > Metazoa > Chordata > Amphibia > Caudata > Salamandridae > Lissotriton > Lissotriton vulgaris. The sequence continues at coordinate 1,918,107,266 of NC_141689.1, read as the reverse complement.
TTTGTGATAACAAATTTTCAACTGAATGTGACACATGTACTTTCAACCAATGCCCCATTACAATCGTTTCACTCTGCCCCAAACTCATACACGTAGCAGCAACTGTTTTCAGATTACCAGGTAAAGCTGCAGCTACAGGATCTAAAGTGGCTGAAAAATATGCGAATGGATGGTGTGCTGTTCCCTACATTTGCAATAGAACTGAAAGTGCACAACCATCGCCTGGCATCCCCAATGTGGGTGCTCAACACAATCTGTCTCGCAGATCAAGAAATGCTTTCATGCATTCTCCATCAAGATGTATTGGATCTGACACGTCTTTGTTTGTCAATCTTTGTAAAGGCTTGGCTATCAGTGAAAAACTAATGATTCACTGACTGCAATATCCAATAATTTCTGGGAACATTTGAACTTCTTTCTGTGTTTTTCGCGGACTCATTTGTAAAATAGCATTGACCCAATCTTGAGACACTTTCCTGATTCCTTTCTCAATATTTGACCGAAGTAAAGAACTTCTATTTGACAAAATTGTAATTTTGTGGGTGACACTTTAAGTCCTCCCACTGCTAAATATCAGTAGAGCAATTGAATGAGTCACTCAAGCTTCTTTTGTTTTTTGATGCAACCAACAAATCATCTATATTTTGCACTAAAACTGAATTGTTAGGCATTACTAATGATTCCAAACATCTCTTCAATATCTGATTGAAGATTGAGGGGCTCTTTGTATACCCTTGAGGAACTCAGCACCATGCCAAAACACAGAAAGCAAATAAATATTGGCTATCCGGATGCAGAGGTATCGAGAAAAAAGCTTCACACAAATCAATCACCGAAAACCATTCTTCTTCACAAGGAATTTAATAAAGAATCACAGCTGAATTTAGCACCATTGGACAACAAGGTATTACAATCTGATTGATTTTGCGCAAACCCTGAACTATTCTATATTTACAACTATGTTTGCAAATTCCCATGTTAGGTGAATTGCATGGACTTGCCAGAATCTCTTTTAGGATACCTTGTTCAATATACATTTCAATCACAGGTGTTATTCCTGCAATTGTTTCACAACTCATTTAGTATGCTGGTGTTTTGGGAAATTCTGCATTTTGTTTAACTTTAATCTGAATTGGAGCTACTCCTTTCCTCAATCCTGTCTTTTCCTGAAAATCCGACACATCAGACAACACCAAATTTCTCATTTCAACAGGCAAATCATTTGCAGTAAATTGAGGATATAAATCATTCACTTCTGCTCCCTGCCTTGCCATTTTGAAAACCACGTCCTCATCTTTCGTATGAAATGCTATTTCACCTGGTGTACAACAGATGGAGCAAATCATCTTGCACAAAAAGTCCCTTCTCAATAGATGAACGGGACTTGTTTCACACATTACAAATGTGTGTAAATCTTGAAATCCTCTAATTTGCACCTTCATCAGTTTAGTCACTGGGGTCTTAATCAATTTGTTTGAAACTTCTATGAATTGGATACTTTCTCCGGAGAGGGGTAGGTTGGGAATTTCTACAGTTCTTACAGTGGAACGGGTAGCACCAGTATCTATAAGGACCGTTTTGAATTTCCATCCACCCCGCCATCCACTTAGGGACCACACTGATCTACCTCTAAGGATGCGCCAAACACACACTCCTCTTTCTCCCCTCTTAGGCACCGTTATTGAGATGTATATGAATCATTTTCATAACACTGCATCAATTACTGCAAAGACACCTGAACATTTGAATTTAATTGATTATGTTACGGAAAGCCACACTTGCATTGTATTTCTGTATTTTACCATTTTGATTCTGCATAAGAGCTTGAGGTATCTGCTGACCCTGTTCTCTGCCAACTGACATTTGCTGATTCTTATTCGGTTGATTCATCTGATTAATTCCATTTACTCCTGTATCACCTGTATACTTTTACACTCTCACTTCCCATGCCCCAATTTGCTGCACGCATGACAGGAAATTTCTTTTTCAATTACTCCTTATTACCTCTACCTCTCCCTTGTGGAATTGGTATCATTTGCATCACAGTATTTCCATTTGACCCTTCACCTCTCATACCAGTATTAGTCTGACCATTTTCTTGGTAAGCTTCTGTATGGTCTGTATTTAAAAATCCTCATTTCTTCGCCGCTTTCATCTGAGCTAACATTAGTTTCTCTTTCAACTTTTTATGTCTCATCTCAATGTCATCACCACAATACTTCTCATAACGAAGAATTTCATCATTCGACTTACTCTGCCAACAAATTAAATGCTGCTGAATCATAGCACTTATTTCTGGTCTCAATCCATACACAAACCTATACACAAAATGGCCCATATATTTTACAGTAATGTTCTCAATGCCATTGTACTGTTTGAACACTTGTAGAAGCCTTTCGTAGTATGAATGCACTGATTCTTTCAATTCCTGTGTAGTCCTGTCTATTCCCACTGAATCTGTTTGTTTTGGTGAAATTTTCCCTTTCAAATATGTAATGACCTGATTAAATTTTTTCATGACTTCTTCAGATGATGCTCCTGTTTTTGGATCTCTTGAATATTCTTCTTTCAGCCAATCTACAGAGATTTTACACTCAACCCACAAATTACCTGGAACTACAATATCAAACAAGCCATCCAAATCCTTCCACAAAACTTTCGAAACTTTCACAAACCTTTCCACTTGTTTGTACCATTCTACTGGTTTTTCTCTCAACCTTGGAAAATCATTTGTAAATGATAATATATCCTGTCTTGACCATGGGACATGAACAAACCCACCTGCCGGTACTTCTCGTATAGGATATATTGTCACATCATCTGTTTTGGCTCCTGTCTCCCTCACATGTAATGCTACCAAATTCACAATTGTATCCTCATTGTTTTTACCTCATCTTCCTTTCCATCGATCCAATTCACCCCAACGCTTTAGTGTGTTAATTCATTCTTTAATCTGCAAAAGTCTTCCTGAAACATTCAGAGTCTCCAAATCTTTCTAACTAAAATCTAATCTATATGTCTTTTGTAAAGCTTTAGATTTCTCTATGTCAACTCCATAAGTTTGTGCAATCTCAGCAAATTTCTCATGTAAGCTCCTTGATTTTCTTGTAATATTTTTGCACATAAAAATCAATTCTTAATTCTGATATTTACCTAATCTTTCTTTTTTTGTTGTATTTCTTTATTGCGTATTCAAACACTTTAAACAGTTTGACATAGAAATGAAATAGAAATGAACATACATTGTTCTAAGGTATAAGACATAATCATTACAAACGTGTGATGTGTCTCCAAAAAGTCTTAGCACATTGATCCTACGCATAACAGTCCTCCATAGCAATCTATAAATGGGGTAGTAAGGAGGGTATGGGGGACAACCCATAAGCAAGGACAAAATCAGAAGAAGAAAGATGAAAGGGGAGGGGCATGTGTGTGTGTATACCTGAATAGGCCTGTGTGTTTACCTCCTCCCCTACTGGGTTGGATGGGAAATTATGTCTTCTCCAGATTTAAGCCCTACCTCCCTTCACCCACCAAGTTGTTCAACAATGTGTCTCGCTTTGGTGGTGCCTTGTTTCATCTAGAGGGACGAATCCAAAGACCAGTACAGGGATGGCATATGGGGGGATGAAAGGAGACTCGCTGAAAGGTCTCACCGTAGTGGCTCTAACGTAATATGGACCCGTTGACAGTGTGACCATACAACAATTGAGCACTGTGGATCCTGACGGCACAGCAATATTTGTGTGGGCATTGGCATGCATGTGGGTGTCAGCGTGCCAGAGGGGGGAAATGTATGGGAGGAGGGGGAGAAAGGGAGCTGAAATATGTACTGATGAGGAAGGAACATTGAGCAAAGTCAATTCATCAAGTAGAGGAGATGGAAAAGAAAAAAGAGAAAGAAAAGGAAAAAGAAAAAGAGAAATGGAGCAAGAAGAGAATGTGCCGAGGGGTGAAGGAGAGGGTTGAAGGGGATATGACGGTCTGCAGGGCGTCTGCAAGGTACTATTTATTTAATCACCAGGGTTCGCTGCTGACTTATCTTCGTCCACGTTCGGTGCCTCTACATGCAGAAAGGGTGTCCATGTTTCCAGAAAAATCTCAGACTGGTCTTGTAGGTAATATATGATCCTCTCATGGGAAGCCGCTTGGATCATAGCTGTCAGTCAGGATTCTTGTGTCGGGCCGCAGGCCTCGTTTGCTGCAGTATACAAAGCTTGGCTGCGGCCACAGCTGTATGAAAGAGGTGAGGTTGTGGTCTGGATAAGTCTGGGAACCTCTGGAGATCGTGCAGAAGTACTTCAGGGGGCAAAAGCAGTAAGTAAAGTGTCATGGTAGCACTCAGGGTCCATCCCACGTACTCCCAAAAAGCCTGCACTGAGGGGCACTCATAAATTATATGTGTGATGTCACACTGGGAGTTTGGACATCTCCAACAGTTGGCATGGGGGAGGAGGCCCGTTCTGTGCAGTATCGTGGGTGTCCAATACCAGTCCTATAAGACTTTGAAAAGGCAGAATTTCATCCGCACCTCCCTTGCGCCTTTATCCAGAGATTCTAGTATGTCCACCCATTCATCATCTTCATACGTGATCGCCAGCCATTCCTGCCACCAGGCACGTAGCATCCGTGCCAATGAGGTCGAGAAGCGGTGCAACGCTAGCACCCATATAGTCCAGACATCACCCCCTTGTACCGTTCCCAGACAAGAAGAAATGCAGCTACAGGAGATGGGGGCAAGTTCCAGGGAGGATCCCCCAGGCTTTGCCGCAGACAATGTTGTAGCTGGGTGTATCTACAAGATTGTGTCACAAGGAGGCCATACTTCTCTCCTAGTTGTGCCAGCGGTTTCCGGGAGCCTTTGCAGATAATCTGATCAATGGAACTTATAGCCGCTGTCTGCCACTCAAACTATCTCAATTGCTTCAATCCGATCCGAATGGCTTCAGTCCCCCATAATGGGGCCTTCTCATGCAGACGTGGATGCACCCCCAATAGCTTGTGGGCCTGATGCCCGGCCTTGCAGGCGGCGGACACAACCGGATGCATTGTACCAATGTTCCCGGGTTTTGCCATGTATAATACCGGCCGAAAGTAAGTGTCATTACAGCGGAACCCATTGCGGCGTATCAGTGAAACCTGGTAGAAAGTATGCCATTTGGGAGAGATGTAATACCAATGCATAAAGTTCTACTGATGGGAGGCCAAGTCCCCCTTGAGTCCGGCGACTGTAGCTTTGACGTGGCAATGCGCGGTTTTGCAGAGCCCCACACAAACAACCATATCTTGGAGTCTATCTGCCACAAAAGTGTGAGAGGCACCTGCATCGGCAGCATCCCCAAGGTATATTTGAAACGCGGTAATGTTACCATGTGGACTGCCTGCACTCTACCCCACAACATCTGGGTAATAAGCAGGTTAAGATTGTCCTGAATCATGTTTGCTAGGCCTTTATTGACAAGAACTCCCAAATACTTAAGGAGCGAGTGTTGCCAGCGGAAGGGAAACCCAAGTATTGTCGCTTTTGTGGTCCCGGCCGAGAGCGGGAGCGCTTCACTTTTGCTCCAGTTAATCTTATACCCGGAGAGGGAGGAGAAGTTGTCAATAATCTGGAGCAGGGATGAAAGGGAGTGGGGTAAGTCTGTGAGGGTTAACAAAATGTCATCAGCGAATCGATACAATTTGGATTCGCCTATTGGGAGTGGAGCTCCCATAATGGCCGCCGACTTGCGCATGGTGGCGGCTAGTGGTTCCATGGCCGATAGGAAGAGGAGTGGCAATAGGGGGCACCATTGACGCATCCCTCTACATACGGGGAAGGGGTCGGATACAAATTCACCACAGTTCACTTGTGCAGCACGGGTTCCCAGTGAGGAGGAGTACTTTAGCTATAAATTGAGCCCCAAGGCCATAATGTTCCATCACGCGGTAGAGGTATTCCTACTCAATATGGTCAAATGCCTTCTAATCATCAAGGGAAAGAGCAATGGCATCCGCAGGGAGGGCCTTGGATGCCCACATAGCATGGGTGAGGTTGGGCAGGTGGTTCCTGGAGGATCGGCCAGGGACAAAGCCCACTTGCGAGGCATGTACCAGGAATGGCAGACCTTTATGGAGTTGTGCAGCTAGTATACTGGTCAGTATCTTCATATAGCAATTTAATAGCAAAATAGACTGGTAGCTCCCACTCTCCAGCGGGTCCTTCCTGGGTTTGGGTTTAACAGCTATGACAGCAATATATGAAAATTAGGCCCAGGGAGGCTGACTGTTCTGCTTCGCAAAACGGTACCTGCAGCATAGTGATCACCTCTTCCCCCGCCCAGCGGTAAAACTCCGCTGGGTATCCATCTTCACCAGGAGCTTTATGATAAGGAAGTTTCAATATTGCTGAGGAGATTTCCTCCTTGCTGATCTCCCTTTCCAGCAGCTCCCTTCCTTTATCCGAAAGGCAAGGGAGTTTCGCCTCCTGCAGAAATGAAGTCAGTCTATCCACCTCTATTGGCGGGCCTGGAGTGTGCAGGGCCTTGTAAAAAGAAGCAAATTTGTTTGTTATATTTTGAGGGTGGGTTAAAGTATCGCCCGTTGCCGACCTAAGAGCCAGAATAGCCATGGACGCCTCGCGTTGGCAAAGTTGAGCTTCCAGGAGCATCCCCGCTTCTTCCCGTGTTCAAAGTGTCTCCCCTTCATTCTCTGTAGTGCATATTCCACTTTAGTAGTGAAGAGGCTATTCAAAGACATCTTTGCCTGCTCCAGATCCTTGCGGTTCTGTGGCATGGGACGTTTCGAATATAGGCAAGCGTACTTCCGTATTTTGGCTTCCAGCGCTATCTGTTTGTCTTGGTTCTGCTTGCTGGCTTGGGCCGAGTCCCTCATTAGTCTACCACATAAGGTGGCCTTTGCTGCCACCCCAAGAGTTCAACTGGAGTCAACTAACCCCTGATTTTCCATTAAAACCTCAGTGAAGGGTGTCTGTAAAAGAGATTTACCAGTGGGGGCCCGCTTGTGCTGAATATTCATTCACCAGGGTTTGCGCCTAGGACTGGCTAGTCCTAGTTCCAGTGAGAGGAGGGTGGGGGAGTGGTCCAAGAGTGCCACCTCCAAGATTTGGGTTTCTTGGGTGAGCTGCATTACTCTGTGGGAGGTATGGAAGTAGTCCAAGCGGGATAGTATACCATGTACCTGAGAGGGAAAAGTGTATTCCTTCTCTGTGGGATGACTCAAGTGCCAGTGATCTGTCAGTCAGTTATCTTGCATCACATCTTCCAGCAATGCCCTGTCAGCTGCATTGCTCCTATCCAGTGGTTCGATCCTATCCAGGATCGGGTCCCTCGCTAATGTTCCAATCCCCTCCTGTAAGGATTTGGGTAGCACCTATTTCTGACAGAACTCTGTTTAACTGCAAGAGGAACAGGTTTTTCACCCCTGTTGGAGCATATACCGACCTCACAGATATGTGATGGTCACCTATCTTGAGCTGTGCAAAAATGTATCAGCCATTAATATCCGTCCAAGTCTTTGTCACTGTCGCTGGGAGGGATTTTTGGAGAAGAATCGCCACTCTGCACTTGCAGGGTGGACCATCATACCAAGGAGCCTCAGCCTGCATGCTGCTATATAATACCCATACTACCCAGTCTCGCCACAGCTTGTCCGATTCAACAGCGTCTGGGTGTGTTGCCTGCAGGGCAATGTTGGCGCGCTTGGATTGCAGATACGCCCAAACTTTTTGCGCTTTCAGTTGTGCGTGAGACCATGGACGTTCCAAGTGATCGCTTGTAGTGGGCGCAGAGAAGTGATAGTGTTCAATGTAGCTGGTGTGGATCCGGGAGTTTGACATTGTGTAGTGTGTGGTGCGCCCTGCAGGGGGTGGGTGCAATGAGAGAGTGGAGACTAGTGAGAGGAGGGGGAGGTTCGGGTCTCTCTGAGGATTACAAATTGTACTGTGAGGAGTTTCGGGCACAGGGATGTTTCAAGGCGGGGGGGAGTAGTGATCCGATTCCAGAAATCCAAAGAAAGAAGAGTGAGAGCAATAGCAAAAGAAAGGAAAAATCAAGAGGAAGGTAGAAAATGAGAAGAAGGGCAAGAGACAAAGAAACTACAAAACAACAGTCCATCCAAACAAGACAAAAGAAACAAGAGACAAAAAGCAAAAGGAACAAAACAAAAGAGGAGGGAAGGCAGGGTGGAGTGTCCGGGAACCCTCTGACAATTCCCTGGTTGTCTAGATCTATTAGTTCACTGGGGCTGTCATCGGGCTATAGGGAGATTGAGAGGGCAGCGTGGATTGGGAGGACGCCTCAATCGATGGGGAGGCGCAGCAGACAGGTTCTATTTTACCACAGGGAGAGTATGCTGTTCCTGGATTGCGATGCGCCGCAGAGAAAAAGAAAAGAAAAAAGGGGGTGAGCAGGGCAACCGGGAAAGGGTAAGGGGGAAAAAACAATAGGATACCGGAAATAGGGTACCGTCCCAGTTCTGCTCCACAAGAGCGATTATCTGTCTACCGCAGTTCTACACTTGGTGGAGCGCCGCTCCGAGGGGGCACCTACCTCCGATAGCGGGGTGGGCCGATGCTATGAAAAGGCTCATCATGATATATAGAAAAGGTTTCAAAGGAATAAAAGGTGTAAAGGGGTAAAGAGAATAAAGAGGTTGTAAGACACTCATCACACAAAGGGGCATCCCTCAACTCCTACATGTGGTGATGCGCAAGTGGGGCCCAAAGGTCCGTCAGGTGCACAGGACCCACCAGGTGTACATATGTGAGCTGAGGCGCAAAGCGGTGGATAATGATGTATACTAATAATAACATGGCTACCTAGAGGGGCGACTGTGCTATGTGTGGGATTGCAGGCCCTTTTGATGTGCCTATGTGTACATGTGCACAGGAGGGGGGTGGCAGTGGAGCTGACGTAGGCAGTCGAGGCAGAGGCGGGGACCTACATATGTGAATGTGAGCAGTACTGCCACACAGTGCTGTTATTACAAAAATGTAATCTACATTTGTCTTGATGAAAAACCTAGACTCATCTACAAACTTCCGTGTCTCAAGTGCACAACATAAAAGCATAAGGTGAAACAGTATAATCCTTCAAGGTCTAAAACACCCATCAATACAATACAGCACATAGGATACTCAGCTGACTGTTGATCAAACATCGTCCCACTGCGTCGTCGGATGCAGAACCAACTGTAGTGGGGGGTCCTCTGCTCGGGTCCTCCAATACGGGATCTCCACACCCCTGAGTCGACCCAAGTGTTGGTTTCAAAGGTGAATGAGATTTGTCTCTCTTTGACTCTTGAACAAAGGTGGCCACAGCATGGAGCGTAGAGGCTCTGTCCTCTTGCGTATGTGCCAGTCTGTCCTGTTCTCTACCACATTGCCACAGTCCTCCAGAGGCCTTTCTTCGTCTTTCCATCAACAGAGCTGGTTCTGGCATTGGGGAGGGTTCTGAGTCACCCGTAGACGTCTCCATGTTCTGACCCATCACAGTGTCCAGAAAAAGGCATACGTCCTTTGGGTCATAAAAGTCATTGGAAATACCATCCTTGGTAATGCAAAATCTTGCTGGTTCAAAGAGACCATATTTAAGGTTGAGCTGCCGGAGCCTGGGCCTGAAGGACAAGAAAGCTTTGTAGCGGTCATTTGTTTCCTTCAATAGATCAGCAGCCATCTGAATGTTGTAGCCATCGTGGGCAAACGATCCCTGTGTACGCGCTGCTGCTAGTATTTACCTCGTCTGGTTGTGGCACAGGAAACAAGCAATGTGCGGCCGTGGCTGTGCGTTAGAGTCCTTGGGTAACGGTCCTATGAAGTGGGCCCGTTGTATCTTAAGGGGTGGATCGAAGAAGGCACCAACAAGCTTCGGGACGATGTCCTTCAAGAACACAGCAGCATTTGGACCCTCAACGGATTCCGGAAATCCAAAAAAGCAGATGTTGTCCCTGCGACTGCGGTCCTCCAAGTCAACAAGCTTGCTGTGTAAGAAGAGGAGTTCTCAATCTCTGTCTGGTATTGTATTCAGTCGGCCTTTCTTCGCTGTCAGCCTCTGCTCCAGCACCTCAGCACAGGAGTGGAATCCAGCCAGGTCCACTCGTATCAATTTGGCTTCATCCGTCACATGATAGGCGGAGCCAGGCTGCTGATCGAGGTCCCCCCGGAAGATGTTAGTGTCACTGGGGCGAGCAAGTCTGGTAACCAGAGTGGTTCCGGTGCTTCATGTTCCTGCAGTCTGTGCAGGGGGAGGGCCCAGGCTGTCTATACGACACTCACAGTTGTTGGTGGGCAGACCTCTATAAGTGTCTGGGGAGAGACAGTACTTGCTGGGGTGTGAGGGGGTACGCCTGTATCTCCGGCAGGCATTCCCCGCTGCTCTCCCACCCCTCCACCTTGCAAAGAGAAGAGTTCCACGTGTCAAGCTGAGGCCAAGGGCCAATGGAGCAGGCACTACTGTAGGTAGGGGTGGCCGTAAGCACGAGTAGCACATGCCCCTTGCCGGAAACCATCTCGGCCTAGCTGAGTACCGCCGCTGGGTTGGAAGGTGGGGTCGGGCAGCCACTCCAGCCCGAGGCTAAGGGCATACCAGTAGGCCCAGAAGTGGTCCACTGACCTGCCGCCCCCTTTGTCCATTCCACAGATCTGGCAATGCTACCAGTGCTACCGGGGCAGGAGGGGAAGGTTGACTCTGCAGCCATGGGCATCGCCAAACTCAGGGAACAGCCCTGATTCTTCTGGTAGGCAACGTTGGGTGCAGGGATGGAACCAAGCAGTCACTCGGGGATCAAGGGCACGGTACAAGGCCCAGAGGTCAGCCGCAGGGAAACCTTCTCTGTCACCCGCTTCCCAGGCAATGGTACCTGAGCAGAGAGGGTCAACTTCTGTAATCACGGAGGAGCCTCCAGGCACAGGGGTCCCCCGATATCCCACTGCAGACACAGGAGGCGGGGCCAGGCAATCACTCGAGGCCGAGGCTGCTGACAAGCATCAAGGCCTGAGAGTCTTCCGCGGTGTGCTGTCCCAGCCTTGCACTCTCCAGCCGCGACAACGGCACCAGAGCATCCGGAGTAACCCCCGTATACAGGGCCGCCGGGATGATGTCACAGAACCACATCTGCAACACCGCATTCCCGCCAGGAGTCTCCCTCGGAGAGGAGCTATTCTCTTAGGCACCCATCTCCATCCGTGGCAAGACCACGCCCTTACCTAATCTTTCTGGACTAATCATACCTAAAATAATTTCTTCAAAATCTGCTTTTAATTTGCTCACATCTATACTTGTGTTATTATTCTGTATGCTGCAACCAGGTGCAATTTCTTTGATCCATTCATCTAATTCTTCTGGAGAAGGACCTAATGATCTCTGAGTATCTTCACCCGTTTCACTTCTTGACCTTCCTGATGTAGGAGTCACTCTTTTCTCAATCTTCAATACCCTTTTTGGATCTAAATGTATGCCTTGTTTTGGGGGTTTCAACTGATCTTTCTGAAATATTAATTAATGGTTCTGATTCTTCTCCTGTAACTACACGCACATTTGTCCAACTATTTTCAATGAATCCTTGGTTAAAATAATGTATTTTTCTGTAAACTGTTTGAACTCCACTCGTATTTCTATCTAACATTAAAGCATGTATTCAAGAATCTCTTTGTCCATCATTGTATAATGGAACAATTGGACCAATAGTCACTGGGGCTGACAAAACATCTGGGTTCATTGTTGTTACTATTCTTGGCAACTCCTCTCTAACTAGATTTTGATTATGACTTAAGGGCGTTTTTTCTTGAGGCACTTCTACTTGAATTAAGCACTTGGTAAATAATGTATCTTTACTCTATTCTGTTCCTCTTAATAGGACGGAGGTTTATTGATCAGTAACTTATATAAAAATTCATCATCTATGTCAACAATTTCCTTAGCAAATTCTGTATTTTCAGATCTCTGTTCCTCAACATTCTTCCTTTTCTCCTTACTTTTTCGAACTCATTTGTCTCAGCTTCCATAACTGGAAACATCCTTGCTCCTTCTGCTGTCTCTTCTCCAGAATTTCTTTTGAGCATTCCATTTTGCTTCTGAATATCTACTCACGGTATTCTTGTATCTAGTGTGATACATTTCCCTTTCTGTTTTGTATGCCTCATGTTCCTGTTCTTCAAGAGCTTCATAACGCACAGGTCTAGGATTAGGTTTCAAATTATTCATTTGTCACCTTAACTTGTCTAAAAATCTAGGATTAAAAGTCCCATTATCTGGAAATGCCAAATGACCATCTTGTTCCGTATATTTCATCCAATTTTCTAACCATGTACACATATGATTACCCCTTTATAATGCCATGAATTATGTGGGGGTCCCTTCAGAAGCCACAGGAATTCCTTCTCTACAGGGTATTGGCTCATCTTTACTGAATAAAGTTTTTAACAATTTTAATAACTTCATGATTCTCTATGCTTGCAGTAAAACGATATAAGTAAAATCTTCAACAATTCGTTTCTGTGTTATGATTCTCTGCTATCAATCAAAATTAATCACACTGTCCAATCCCAGCGCGACTCACAGCAGCCAACCTATACCAGCGCAGCACTTCTGTGACGATCTCTCAGCAGCTGACCAATACCAGTGCGGTACTTTGTGACATCAGTTTAACTCCTGCAACTGACCCTCCCTTTACAAATTCATCCTCTGCGTCCTTATAAAGTCTTTAACAAAACAAAAGAACATAAAAAACTTGTCTTCCCGACTAAAAGAAAAACAATAGAATCATATACTCGAAGAAATCTTTGCTTCAAGCAAAATGTCGACCAGTGAGTTTTTATCCTCACTCAAGTGAAAACTCTCTGGACTTCTCCAGATGCGCTTTCCAAAGGTACCTAAATAAATCTTCACTATTCTCACTTCAAGATTCCCTGTGCAAGTACCGACAATACAACCATTGCTCAGGGCTGCATCAACAGCAGAATACACACTCAGTGTGTGCCACACAAAGACTGCCCTTAGGCTTATCCCGGGATCTTAGACCAACGACGGACCCGTTACTTTCATTAAGGACAGTGACAGACCACAACATATAACATGAAGGTATGAAGTAAATCAATGTCTATCTCGTGATTCTCTTAATTCCGTCTGTATATTAGCAAGTATATTTTGTCTAAACAAACCATCAGATAATGCTACCAGAAACTGATCCAGCGGAAGCGGTGCAATTTTTTATACATATTCACAATATCTCCAATATATCATTAATAGGAAGTTTATTACATCTAACCCCCAGATGCATCAAGCACCCACTCTGCTAATTCTAAATAGCAAAAAATACCGAATCGCTAACTAGAATTCGCAGAATTGGATGCATCATCAAAATCGCTAATAAAGTGCGAATCGCAATCGCCCGCAATCGCAATATGTAAATTCACCAAAATCGCAATTAAATCGCAGAATCGTCTGTTTCCCAACCCCAAATTGCGATTTTGCAAATACAGAAATCGCAAATAGCGATCTCGCAGATTGCGAGATCGCAAAAACGGGAAGTCGGATTTTGAGCACAATGATGACATCACAACCAGGAAGTAGGCAGCTCCATGACTCATTTGGAACACAGAGCTGGATAGAGGAGGAGGAGGCACAGCACTGAGCTCCAGGAGACACACCCTGCAGTCCCAAGACAGGACACACATTGAAACCACAATGTCCCAGGATGCAGCAGGATCCAGTGAAATTGGCAGGAAGAGGAAAATCAAGTTCTCCAAACAAGAGCTGGAGTACTTGATTGAGGGAGTCAGCAGGGACCATGACAAGCTTTTTGGAAAGCTTTCCAGGAAGGTGGCCGAGGCTGACAAAAGGCGCATCTGCGCATCAGGGCAAAGGTCAACGCCATAGGAGTGACACAGCGGTCAATTGATGCCCTCAAGAAGAGGTGGCACGACCTCAGAGTCCGTGCCAAGGAGCGCATCGCAGAGAGCCATGCAACTGTGCCCCAGTCCCCTAACAATGCCCATGCCCCCAGAGCTAGCCATTTGGTGACCCCAGTAATGCAGTCCCTGCCCATCGGAAACGCCCAATTGCATTGTGGGACCTGTAGTGTGACAATATGCCCTGATAGCCACACACAGCCAGCACAGTCAAGTGAAACATACCCCTAAAGCCAGTCAGGGAATGCAAGCCTGCATGCATGTTGCTACATCCCAGGTGCCAGAATCATATCATTAATCGTGCACTCATTCACATCACAGGTGCTGCAGATGCTGAGACCTCAGATAGCAAGGCACTCCATATCCCGGAGACTCCAGATGAGACGGAGGGAGAGAGAGCCATCCTGCCCCAGCACCAGGACCGTCACATGCACCGACACCAGTACCAGCACCATCCCAAACGCAAAGGGCCCCTCCTGCAGCCACAGAAGGAGTTAAACCACCCCAGGCATCACGCATGGCAGTGGATCAGACCCCACCACCACCCAGGAGGCAGACACCCCGCACAGCCACTGTGCGGTCCCAGGCAAGCGGCCGGTTGAGGCAGCAGCGCACTTGGCCACACGACCAGACAGGGAGCAACAGGCCCAAGATCTAGGCCTGGGAATTGAAGCCCGGATGCTAGCTGTGCATCGCAAGCAGGCACAGCACATGGCAGCCATGCAGCTGCAGCTGTACAAAACTGCATGCAATATCAACCAGCTGACAGAAAGTGTGCAGGAGGTAACGGCTGCATTGAAAGAAAACAACCAACTGAAGGTGGCGCAGCAGGACACCACCCGCCGACGCCACCGCCAGCTGCTGACCCGGCTATTTGCATATACCCGGTCGAACCACCTGATTTGGAACACAACATCACAACTGTCGCGCAGCTCATTGGCCATGCAGCTACAAATGGTACAATTCTGCCAAGATGTAGCAAGGGCCTTGGAGCAGGTTACCACTGCAATTGAAAATCAACAGGTGTGCGGCCATGGCCATGCAAGGGGGGGGGTGATGCCAGTGAGGGCACATCGAGCCTGAGCAGCCTGTCTGTGCCGGTGCTACCAGAAAGGCGCCGCAGTGCCATGCCCAGTGCTGCATCACGGCCGGACACTCCCAACGTAGAGTTGGAGAGGCGACAGGGTGTGTCCGGCAGGAGGCGCCAGTGACTGACTGAACATTACCAGCAGTGCCATGGTGATGTAACCACGCACGCCTGCTCTGGATACAAGAGCCTGTATGACGCAATACATTTGTAATATTTTTTGATAGATTAAACCACATCTAGAGCTTGTTGAACAAACAGATAAGAATTTATTTTGAACACAAATCTTTCTCAAGTCATTAATTCATGCGGCATGCATGAGTGCAGTGTTGTGTGAGGGTGCACTAGTAATAGTTCCATGTGATGTTGTTACGGCGCCTGTGTCCTTCAGCAGGATTCTCCCCGCATGCATGATGCACATGTGCAGGTGGCAGGTTGTCCCCCTCCGACTCACTACCAGACACCTCCACAGGTACCCTCTGCTTGGTGGCAATATTGTGGAGTATGGCACACACGGCCACGATGCGGCAGCAGACCTCAGGCTGGTATTTGAGGGCCCCGCCAGTCTTGTGGAGGATGCGGAATCGACTCTTTAACATGCCAAATGTCCGCTCAATGACATTTCTTGTGTGTAAGTGTGCAGCATTGTAACGCCGTTCCTGTGGTGTAGCAGGGTTGAGGTATGGGGTGAGGAGGTATTCACGGAGGCCATAGGCGCTGTCACCTGAAGGATAGGAGCAAAGGGTCAGTGCCTGTTATGCGCAGCTACATGGTCCTGACATACTGTATGTGGGCATGTGTACTTACCTAGGAGATGTCCTTCGCCAAAGTCACCCCTGACTAAGCGGGTGTAAATGCCGCTGTGCCGGAAGACGAACAAATCATGCGTGCTCACTGGGTATTGTGCCACAATGTCTGTAATGATGGTCTTCTCATTGCAGGCCATCTGGATGTTGAGGGAGTGGTATGACTTGCTGTTCCGTAACATGTATTCGGTCTCAGCAGGTGGACAGATGTGAATGTGGGTGCAGTCAATGCAGCCAATTACATGGGGGAAATGGGCGGTGTGATAGAAGTCCAGTTTAGTTTGCGTTAAGTCCTGTTGGGTTGTTGGGAAGGTGATGTAGTGATGGATCCGGCTCAGCATGGCGTCCAGGAAACTCTGTAGGCAGCGTGACAGGGTACTCTGTGATATGCCCCCGCAACTGCGACTATCCCCTGGAAGCTGCCGGAGGCCAGGAGGTGCAGGCAGCACAGGACCTGGTCATGGGTGGGCACGGCATTGGTCCTCCGTGTTGGGTGCTGCATCAGGGGGTCAAGGTCTCTGATGAGCTTCTTTATCATAGCCCCGTTGAGCTTGTATTTGGAGTAGATATCCTCTTCAGGAGTGTAATCCGCAGCCAGAAGATGCGCTCCTGGATCCTGCTTCGGTTCTGGGATGCAACCTGGAGCCTCAGCCACCTTGCCACGATGTAGAGACCTGGGATTGTGACTTTCCTCATGCTCCTACTGAGTCTCCTTAAGTGTGTTTGGTTTAGCCTACACCTGTGTCTTGTTTGCAACTGGTTTTTTTCCGCAATTGGACTTCATGGTTACCACCTGGTTTTGCTTCTCCTTAAATTGCAACTCCTTTTTTGTGAATTTGGGTAATTTCGCAAATTGCGATTTTTGATGAATTTGATTTGCGAATTCGCAATATATTTGCGAGTTCGCAATGTATTTGCGAGCTCGCAATATTTTTTTTCAGAACATGTGGGTAATCGCTGTTAAGGAATCGCAATTTGGGTTGACAAATGGATTTGCGAATATTTGTTTTGCGATTTCGCTATTTACTGAATTTGTAGTTGATGAATTGCGGGAGCGGAAATCGCAATCGCAAATGCTCATTCGCAGCTATTGCGATCGCTATTTTGCTTGATGAATCTATGCCTAAGAGTTTGGGCCCACAGAATCTCAATATTCACTTACAAACAAGTGATCCTCTGATGGATCTTTGGGAGAGCTAATAGGGACTCAGATAATAATTTGCTATTTCCTTCAAGAGGCCCTATAATGAAGAAAAAGCCTAACTAACAATAATAGTCACAATATGCATCATGTCAAATAACATCAATAAAAACAAACTCTGTATACTTTTATCAAAATATTTCAAAATATATAATGGTCAACACTCAAAGTACATTTTAAATATAAATTCTATATTATTACAAAGTTACAGGTAAAATCACAGTAAGATAATAGAGTTCATGGCAGAGACATCATAAATCAATAACAAATGTGAGAGGAGAGAGAGACAAAATAAATAATACATTGCAATATCAGTATGCAATTCAAGTTTAATAAGAACCTAAGATCAATGAACTAATGCACAGCATGTAATAGTCAGAAATAGCTAACCCTTTGGCCAAAAAGGTATAGCTTATGCAGCATCACCAGCCGATGAAGTGCAAAACAATCAGGATAGTTAATTTCAAGGGAAATTCAAAGTTTGGACCGACATCATGTCATTGCCCAGGATTTCATGCGAAAATAGCCAGCCAGAGTAGCATATAGAGTACAGCAGGAAAAGGATCTCTTATAGAAACAGTAACTGCCAAGTTATTTTCCCACGGAAATAGTTATACCCCTAGATGTTTACAATTCTAAACCCCAAATGTTTCATTTTTACAGTTTGATTCCATTCTATTTATTAAGTTCATAAGGAACTTTAATAATTCAGTTCTTTGTTAAAATCGATGTCGTCATCACTCCTCGGAAGCAGGAAAAATAATTGAGACTTCTTCATATCCTCAAGCTCTCTTCCAAATGAGCTTGCCCCATAGTAAACACAATTATTCATAGAAAGAAATACTCTAATCGTAGGAAGGAAATTCTAAACAACTAAACAAGTGAATCGGCATTTTAGAAATAATGAAGGACAAAATACATTTTTCTGAGGCCTAGGTGAGGAAGAAAGGAAATAACTCTAGCTGATTTTGAGGCCTTCATAGAGAAACCATAAATTGTTGTTTTACTGAAGAATAAAACATACTACTGTTAAGAAGATAGAGAAAATACATAGGAAAAACAATATTCTAGTAGTCATTATTCTAATTAAACTCATAAACATAATCTAACTTCAAAATGTAAACTATCAATAATCAATCACTTTCTTGGTATGAAAAGGGAAACATAATAAAAAGACAATTTATATTTTACTTTAAACATTTTTATTATCATATTTAATAATTCTAATTTTAATTTACTTAGTACATTTGTTAAGTTTCTCCCTCGTGTCATATAAGTTTCATAAACGCACATTTCTTTTGGTTTCTGCATGTTTATCATACTAAACATGCTGTGTCTTTCTTGCACGTTTTTACTTTGTACTTTTAAAAGTTTCACATGTTAATATTTTTCACTCTGTTAGGTGTGTTTATTTAAAGCACACTTATGAGAAAATTTGATCAAGCAAGATTATTTGCAAATAATCATGTTCCATCACTGTAACTAACTAAAACAATCATTGCGTTGAATCTAAATTCAATGTGAATATCAGAGAATATCAGAGAATGATTCAAAGACCCCCAATTAAAACAGTCTACAAACAAACTGAAGATTGGAAGGCACTGAAGATGACTTGTTCAGAATACAACAGGTTGTCTAAAAGGCACGGTTGTAAGATACACTGTAATATATGAGGATATTCACTTGCCAAATGTATCATAGCAAATGTGGTATAGGTGTTAGAAGCACTTAAACTTCACATGTTTGGGTGCAATAAAGGAATAGCAAGTCTTAAATGTGAAACATCTCAAGGTCATAGAATTCATCAACAAATGTCGACTCATGATAAGAGTTCTGAAAGAGCAGTATTAGTCTGCAATAAAACTAATTATGAGGAGCCAGATTCTGCTGGTGAGTGGGAGCTGGGGAAAGCATAGCACCTCTTAGGTTGCATATAAACTTAAATAAAAGATGTCAGAACCACATTCAATTTTATAAAAAAAAACAAAAGATAAAGCTGGGCGAGCTAGGAAGAAATGTATACATTTTTTAAATTAAATTGGTCCTTCCCTATAATGGCAGATATAAGTGTTACCTCTTCTTTAAGGTGCTGATACATTCCTGAAGAAGCTGGCGATCACCCATGCTACACATAATTATTTGTTCGAGAGAGAGAACCCTACTTATCATATCTCTAGCACTATTCTGGGCTTCTGAAATTTGTAGCAACAACTAACAATATTTGAGTCTTGTAGGAATTTAATTTATAGCGTGAATAACCCCCAAAATATTGCGATAGTGGTTCAAATAACTGCAGCTTTAAAGAATGAGAGAGGGACCCTTTACAAATGTCAAGGGAAATAAGGTGCAAACCTAGGATAAAAAATACAATTCCCTTGACTTCAAGTGACATTATCAGTGCGGTAGTCAAATTAATTAATTTGTCACTCAAATAAAATAATTGTTACATTTATTCAAAAGTTAATAAGCGAAAGATAAACATCTTTCCACACACACATTTTTTTAAAAAAGATTTTAAAAACATTTCATATTAAAAAATCTAATTCTATCATACCATATATATTGCAATTCTAACATAGAAAAACTCTACCACAATGGCTTTTCAATTGCTTCTTATGACCAGCATAAAAAGAAGAAGAGACAATATAGTAGTATGACCTAACCCTTTGTCAATTACTCATACACATTCTGGAACATTAACAGAAAAACCACCTAATCAATATTTTAATTCCTTTAACATTTGACGCTGGGGTCACACAATTCAAGGAACAACCTTACCTGATGAAATGTTAAAGGAATTAAAATATTGATTAGGTGTTTTTTCTGTTAATGTTCCAGAATGTGTATGAGTAATTGACAAAGGGTTAGGCCATACTACTATATTGTCTCTTCTTCTTTTTATTCTGGTCATAAGAAGGAATTGGAAAGCCATTGTGGTAGAGTTTTTGCAATATATATGGAATGATACAATTTGATTTTTTAATATGAAATGTTTTATAGATCTTTTTTTTTTTAATTGTGTAGAAAGATGTTTATCTTTCGCTTTTTAACTTTTGAATAAATGTAACAGTTATTTTATTTGTGTGACGAATTAATTAATTTGACTCCTGCATTGATAATTTCACTTGAAGTCAAGGGAATTGCATTTTTTATCTCAATTAACTGCAGGCCTAGCACCAAATTTGAGATATAAATTAGAACCTCATCGGCAAATGCAGAAACTTTGAGAGCCACATTTTTGCAAAATGTTATGGTATTGAGGCTGACTGATAATGCAGGCTCCATATGCAGACTATAAAAAAGAGGCATTTATAACCTAGAACACTAAAAAGAAGTGGTTTTTTTTGTCCTCATTGCTTACCCTCAATTTAGGAAATACCAACGGCCTTGCGTGTCCTTAGCTTAGAGCCGGAGCAAAATGAATTTACCTGTCTCCTGTGCCAGAACGCGAGTATAATATAATGGTGGCAGAGAGGTCCCAGGGGGAAGAGGGGCTTTTAGGGGCTTGCGCTGACTCCATCAAGGTATGTTTCAACCTGTAGGACCAATATCGTAAAGAGGCTAGACCCGGTCCAAGGAGTGTTAATGGCTTAATCATAGGACCCGGAAAAAAAAAACCAAAAAAAAAAACCCCGGAATACTATCTCTACTTGATCAACAAGTCCCAAAAAGCCAGGTTACGCTTACTGCATGATCTAGTCAGGTCAACCTTCGATGTTTCGTATAGGGACGTGAGCCAGCCAGAGTGTGATGGGGCAGTTTTCTCTACCCAATGTATACAGATTTGCCTTCTGGCCAACAAAATGGCATAGAACAGGAGGGACCTAGCCTTACCGGTGACACAGTCCTCCAAGCCAAAGATGAAAAGTGGCAGAGTAATTGACAGTGATGTATTTAAGATGGAGTTTAAAGTAGACTGCACTTCCTCCCAGAAACGGCCGATGTCCGGGCATTCCATGAACATGTGGATGTCCGATGCTCCCATAAGGTTGCACTTATTACATTTCTTATCCGGGAGAAATTTAGAAAGTCTCAGTGGCGTAATGTATGCACGATGAACTGTGAAGAGATGGTTTCGTCTTAGCCATGATGGTTTCACAATTTTGTAGAGGAGGGCAAAAGAATTTAACCATACCACCTCACACTGAAAGCCAGTCGCCTCCCCCCACAGCTCATCTGGGAGGGCAAACTCCCCATCAATTTCCTCCAACAGCTGCTAATACCATAAGGCTACCTCCTTTCCTCCCCTAGCTCATTCCACTAACAGCCGCTCCAAGTTGCTGGCCTTCCCAAGTTGTACACCTTTACGACACTGGGCTCTCACCCAGCTGTCCAATTGGATGAACTTAAATCTGGAGAGCTCCGGGCCAATGTGGTCGCGTAACTCATCCCAGGCTATTACCGACCCTTCCACCATTAACTCACCCCATCTTATAGTTCCGGCATCCTCTGAGGAAGACAGGCTGTCCCTTAAACATAATGGTAGACCCGGGGAGTCCCATATTGGGGCAAAATTAGAGTAATAAGACAGCCCCAATCTTTTTCTGATGGTTAACCAAGCATTAGCCCATGACTGTAAAATTTTAAGCTTGATTTTTAAAAAAAATTCAGGCTCCCAAACTTAAACAAAAGCCTGTCGGCTGGTAAATCTGCCCCAGTTAACATGGCTCTATAGATCGACCCACTGGGAAGGTTAGATGGTGTTTTTAAAAGCATCCTAGAGTGAGACAGCTAAAAAGCCCATGCATAGTATAGTAAGTCAGGCAGGGCAAGACCTCCCTGTTCTCTCCTCCTCCTTAACTTTTTCCAAGCGAGTCTGGTAGATTTATAATTCCAGATAAAGGAGTTGATTTCTCGCTGGCACTTATCTATCAATTTGGGATCAAACGCCAGGGGAATTGCATTAAAAATAAACGTAAACTTTGGGAGGATACACATTTTTACCAGATTCACCCTGCCCATTATAGAAAGTGGCAGGTGAGTCCAAGATTTCAGAAGCCTTTTACTCTAATTAAATAAGCAATTCAGGTTAGTTTGTCCAATACCACCCACTTCTTGAGTGATTCGTATCCCAAGGTAGCGCATAGAAGTGGAGATATTTACACCCACCCGTATATCAGGTATATTCCATGCCATAATTTCAGTTTTAATTGAATTTATGCTGTACCACGAGATACGCCCAAACTCCTATGCCCTCTGGATGACAACGGGAAATGACAGTACCGGGTCAGATGTAAAAAACGAAATGTCGTCAGCATAAAGTGCTACCCGCCTTTCCCACTCCCCAAACTTGAAAGATGCAATATTGGCCTCCGCCCGCAAGACCTGGGCAAACGGTTCAATATACAAATTGAAAAGGAGGGGAGAAAGCGGGCAGCCCTGCCTCGTAACTCTAGTGATCTTAAAGGCTTCTGTCAAGACCCCATTAATTAGCAGCCTAGCCGAAGGAGCCCCATACAGCTGGGCGATGGTTCTACAGAAGCCCTCCCCAAAGTTAAACTTTTTTAGTACGTCATACAGATAGGGCCAATTAACCCTATCGAAGGCCTTTGTTGCGTCTAAGGTGAGGGTGGCCAGTGGAAGGAAAAAGGCTGAGGCGATGTCTATTGCCCCTACCAAGTCGTGTGTTAGGTCTGATAATTGTCGCCCTTTAATAAAACCTTTCTGGTCTTGATGGACTATGGTGCCAATTACACTGCCCAGTCTTGCCGAAATGATAGTAGTGAAGATTTTGTAGTCACTGTTCAGCAACGATATCGGTCGATAGGACCCACATTCCGAGAGAGGTTTCCCTGGTTTAGGGATTAGAACAATTGTGGCCTCACCCCATGATTTTGGCGGTGAATCTCCTTCTCTTAGAATGCCATTGAAAAGGGCCGTCAACACTGGGACGATAGCATCCTCCAATGTTCTATAAATCTCTCCCGGAAGACCACCTGAGCCTGACGCTTTTCCTTTTTTTATTTGGCCAATTGCTTTCCTCGCCTCGACTTCCGTTATTTCCATCTCTAAGCTATTGCTCTGTATTGTTGAGAGGGTTGGAAGCGTAATACCCTCCAACCATCTATCTCTTGCCACCTGGTCATTGGGAAGATCTTCCCTGTAAATGGCCTCAAAAAATTAAAAAAAAGCGTTGCCGATCTCTAAATTAGAAGATCTTATCGTAGCCTCCCCGTCTACCCTAATTTCTCTAATGTATTTAAGGGCTTGGTCGGACTTTATCTTCCATGCCAATACCCTACCTGCGGCTTCCCCAAATTCGAATTGGGAAATCTTGCTCGCCTCCCACCTTTTGTTTAGCCTCTCTTGCAGGATGTTTTCCAGTTGTAGTTTTAACTCAGCCAGTTTCGTCTGCTCCTCTGATGATCCTAGGGACGGGACAATTTTTAACTCTATTAGTTTCATTTCCTGCTCCAAACTGGTTGTCATTTCCCTGTATTTTTTCCGCCGATAGGAGGCCCGACTAGTGATACGACCTCTTAAAAAGGCCTTAAATGCCTCCCAGACTACAGCTAGAACTGAGGATTCAAGATTTAATTAAAAAAATAAGATGGTCTCTGCTACCAAAAAGTTAACTTCTTCGTCCTCAAGCAAGAGTGTTCGGTCAAACGACCAAGATGGAAAATTAATCTTACTGTCGGATCTCAAAGTAAATACCAAAGAAGAATGGTCCGACAGATGAGAGGGGAGATAATCTATCGCTGTCAGAGTGTCCTTCAAGCAATAGCTAAAAAGGGCATAATCAATTCTAGATTTATGCTTAAATCGGCTATTCCGGATAGACACCCCCATTTTATTACCTACCCTTTCTCTCCACAAATCTGCCAAGCCAAGCTGGGTCATAATCGCAATGAGGGTTTGCCTAGATTTAGCAGAGCTACAGGCTCTAGAGTTCACCGATTTGTCTAGCCTGGGATTAAGCACGATATTAAAATCCCCCATCCAGATCATCAGATCCTGGGATGTTACCAGATGATTCCTAACGGCATCCAAATGTGATGGGTCATCTGAGTTAGGGCCATAATAGCCCACCAAGATACAAATCTGACCGTCCAGTGAGACTCTCAGTATCACCCATCTCCCTGTGTGGTCTTCTTTGTGATTCAGAATTTGGGCTTTTACTGATTTTCTGAAAATAAATAATCCCCCCCTGATGTTAGCATTGTGGTCTGTGCAGCAGAATTTGTCAATCCATCTCTGTTTTTTGAGTATAGCAGTGACCTCTGCTTTAAGAAGATGTGATTCCTGGAGGACTATGATCTGCGCGGGGGAGTCTCTCAAGTATTGTAGAATACGATCCCGCCTACTTCTCACGCGCAGACCATTGACGTTCCAGAACATATATGGAACAGAGGTCATGATGTCGCGCCTAGCCATAGCTCCGTCACAATTTTTAGCTCCCGCAGGCGAAATTCTAGTCTAAACATTTTAGGATTCTGGTGTTGAACAAGTAACAAAAAAGGACAGGCTAAAAAAAAAAAAGGCAGACTCATGAGGAATTTTTACTATTTTTAGTCTCCCTCCCCTACCCCTCCCCCCCCCCCCCTGGAAAACCCACCCCTACTTACTCTGGCCTGATGTCTAGCCAGATATACGTCCAACAACAGCCTTAAACCTCAATCCCACACTGCTGCTCTATTCAAAAGGAACAAGCTACAATTACCTGCCGAAATGGACGCAGAGGAAAATCTTAGGTTTATATCCCAGGAATACTCTTACAGTGTAGTGCAAAAAAACCCCAAAAAAAAACATTTCTTTTTTTTTTTCTCCTTATCCCCATTTTTTTTTTCCCTCCTCAGTCATTTATTTTATATATGTTTTTTTGGGGGGGTTTAGGTCTTTGCTACACCACTTAGTGATTTTTTTTCCTTTCTTAACCCCTTTTATTTATTCATTATATCCTCTCTCTTTTTTTTTTAAATTTATTTATTTCTATCTTTTAGGCTTAGTAGTTTTCATTTGATATTTTCGAAAATTGGGAGATCTTACACATAGGAATAGCTGTGATATTCCAACTGGACCTAAGTTAACTTCCACTTCCACTCTGAACCTGGGCATGATCTCTGATGGTCTCTAATAGATCGTCAGCATCCAGTGGGGAACGAATGTTGTGCATTTTATTATTGTACATAATGCGCAAGAATGCCGGAAATCTCATCTGGACTGTGGCGCCTAATGACCTAAATTTGTCCATGCGCTGCCCCAACTCCCACTGTCTATCCAGAGTGGTTTTGGATAGATCTGACCGTACCTCAAAAGAGAAGTCCGGCCCCTGTAGTGTTCTGGCTTTCAGTGCGAGGTTCAAGATCTTATCTTTGAGTGTGTATGTCAGGAAGTTTATTAAAACCTTTCTAGGTTTGTTTCTTGCTGGATTCAGGTGGAAAGGATCCCGGTGTATTCGCTGGATGTCCTTATCTAAGTCCTCGACCGTTTCCTCGAGGTTAAGGCAGTCCTTCAATAACTTAGTTATGAAGCTTTTGAGATTTGCGCCTTCCTTTCCTTCCGGGATCTTCAGGAGTCGAATGTTATTCCGTCTGGAATGATTTTCCAATACTTCAATCCGCTCCCGCATACTCTCCCCGTCTTTTTGCAGTGATTGTATTTTAGATCTGGCAGTTTCTAGATTCGATGTCAGAAGACCCACAGAGCTTTCCAAAATCACAGTCCTTTCACACAGGCCGTCTACCTTTTGTTCAAGCACCTCGCAGGATGCTCCTATATCATTTTGATTGGCCTTAGAGACCGCAAAATCACACCTTATCTCCCCCCCCATTGCAGTTATTGATCTGACCAGAGCCTCAAGTGTATTGCTTACTCCCAGGTCACCTTGACCCCGTTCTGCACCATCACCCATTGTCTCCTTTCCTAATGAATTTTCCGCTTGTCCCCATTCGCCTGCCTGCTCATCTTGTAAGGTAAATGCATCCCCCACAGTAGTAAGCTCTGAGAATGCCTGTAGGCCAGATGGTACATCAGGTAAAACAACAGGTGAGGGATTAACTGTGGGAACGGAGACAACTAAAGGAACAAAGGGCGCTACCGGTTCAGAAGACAGGCTAGAAGTGGAGATAGAAACAGAGACAGGGGTAGACAAGTCCGCCTGCAAGACCTCTACCCTGGAGGCAGCCATACCTTGTGAAATATCTAATACTTGGGGCAGGACTTTGAAGAAGGAGCGCAGAGATGGTGTTATGCCAACAGCAATCCTCAGGTTTTTATTTTTTGTCTTTCTTTGCTTTGTTCCTTTACCTTTACTTTCCTCCTTTGTGATTGCCCCCTTAGCCTCACTTAACTTTATTTCGTGCTCCTGACCTGCACTTTGAACCAACCCGGTGGTGCACCATGGGACCTGTGTTTTTTTTTCATCCAACCTGTGCCCCTTGCCTCGCTTCCTAGTTTTACTCCTTGTATCCCTTACGAACAGTTCTTTGCCCTTGCCGCCCGTATTTATTCCACCCTTGGCCAGCCCAGTCACCTTAATTCAGGGAGAGAAGGAATCCTCCGAGTCGTCCGAATCAACCGCCTCACCGTCGGCTCTAGGAGCAGCCTGCACCGACGTTGCACCGGCCAGAGAAGAATGAGATCCTGGCAGGACAGTGCCCTTCGTTCTCGGCCCTCCTCCCCTCCCACCGCCAGCTATTGCGCCGAGGAGCCCACGGGCAGCGGCCGCACGGCCACGCCTAAGCTCCACGGCTGCCTGTCTCCAGCACGGCAGAGAGGTGGAGGCGGGGAGGGGAGGTACAGCAGGCAGGCACATCCACTGAGCACGTCACGGTTCAGTCTGGAGAAAATCACAGCCGCGCGATCCCCGTTTTCGGTGTAAAGTAAAGACCAAAGGTCATGGTAGCCCAGAAGACTGCATCCTACGGCATAGCCCCGTTACCAGCAGCGCAGGGTCTTGGAAAGCTGCTCAGAGCGTGCGGACCGCTCTAGCCGACAGCCGCCATGTTTTCCTCGACAAAAGCTAAAAAGAAGTGTTATTCACCAATCAGCAAATACATCTCCCTGCACAGAGTACTTAATCCCTAAGCTTCCTCAATGGGTACCTGCTGCTTGCACCCAGTCAGCGATACTGGAGCAAATAAAGCTGCACCTTTAATAAGGGTGAGCATGTGCTTGTTCCAGAAGAATCATAGGTTTATCGGTCTGCTATTCCTATACTCTTCTCAGAGCTCTAAAACATATTGGGTTTGAAAATATATATCAATCAAATAAATAGGATGTTTTCTTGTTTCCTAGTGTCCCAGTTTGTTGTAAGGTCTGTCGCTTCACCAGTAATAAAAAGTTCAATATTGACTCTATGTACTGATGATGCCAACACAAATAACATATGCCCAATGAATAATCAGTAAATATCTAACAAAAGACATTGGCCTAGCTGGTTTCCTTGATCTATTTTTCATGCATTCTTTCCAACTTCCTCCCCTTAACTCACATACCTCTTAGACCCAGTCCTGGGTAAGCTATGTGTGGAATGTTTTGAGTGGGATTTGAGAAGCACTATAGAGAGGGCAGTAGGGGAGCTCTCTTCCCAGATATAGGCCAGCTCTGACATATTTGCATGAATCTGAATGTGAGATGCATTATCTAATTGTAAAAGTAACAAATTGTTCTTGTTATTCGTCAATATTTTCCTATTAATCATGTCGGTTTACTTTGCTTCCCTCTTGTTTTGTAGGTCTGGCACAACAGTGTTAGTTTGGTCATGGCTTTTTGAACTCATATTACAAATAGGAATATACGGAGAGGCTTTGCCATCAGCCCGTTTCAGCCATTGCTTTGCTTGGTTGTCATACATATTTTGGATGAGCCTATCAGCTAACTTACGCAGAATGACGAAAGTAGTGATCTTCGACAAGAATACGTCACCATGGGGCTTCAGCTGATGGTCAGCCAAACTCGAGCCCACACCGATACCCAGCACCCATGTCAGGAACTACAGAATACTCTGACAGCAAACTAGACATGAAAGCGCAAGTCAGTGTTGTCACTGCATTCTACTTCCAGACTCTGATGATTCAAAGGAAGATCTTTAATAAAAAAAAAAAAACAACACAAGAACATTTTGTACTCACTCCCTACCCCACCCTCTAAGCTGGGATCACCAAGCAACTCACTAAATGATGACAAACCATCCAGAACTCGGCAGCCAAAATCATTCTTAACCTCCCACACAGAATTCACATCACACCACACATCAGAGAGCTCCACTGGCTCCGAATACACAAATGTGCTAATTTCAAATTTCTCACACAGACATTTAAAGCACTATACAACTTGGGACCCACCTACCTGAATCGTCTCCTCTCTTTCCATAAACCACCCAAACACCTCTGCTCTAAGCCAGATCAGGAGAAAGGGCATTCCCTTACATCACTCATAAAGTATGGAACAGCCTCCCACTCCACATCAGAACCTCCTTCTCACTTTTTCAATTCCTCAAGAAGCCGATGCTGCTTTACAAATACACATAACTATGACGAAATAGGTCAGCCCCCCTTCATTGCTTTGATTACAGTGTCATTTGTATTTAGAGTCAAGGCACAGGTTAGGAAACAACCATTACAACAAAACCTTTTCAACACATATGCCTTTACCATGCATGCCTTTGCATTGTCATGGCATGCATGGTAAAGGCATATGCGTGGTAAACGTTCCCATTGTAATGGTAGCTCGTTGTAAAGGCATTGGCGTAGTGATACCAGTGTTGGAATGGTATGTGGTATTAGTATGCATTGTAACATCCTACATTTCAGCCATTTGGTTGCTAACTACTGTCCTGTTCCCTTATCCCAACGTGCTGCCTGAGAGAGTTGCAACCGACGTGTCCAAGTAGCTGCACATAACTGGCTCTCACACCACTCTATCCCCAACAATCCACCAGCTTCCAAGCTCTAAGCGCAACTCAGCTTAGAAATAGAAACCTCATATATGGCTAGTAGCCTTCTAATTGTGTGTAGTTCTTGCTCGGTTATGAAAGACATTCTTTGCCTGCATTTTTTATATCGCAGTGGAATTGGGCAAGTTTCGCAGGTATAGGCCATGACCTGCTCACCGGTCAGGTGTGGGAGGACAATGATTGGCCCACTGAAGAGCTTGTACAGCCCAGAGAAGAGGGAATGTGAGGTACTAGCTTACTGGGTTTTCTGCCAGGAAGTGGCCTTTTCTTCTGAGCCTCTCCAAGCCTAAGCCTGCCATCAGAGACACCATTTATATAAGATAATTGCTACTCTAAAAACTCTGGGCCATAATATCAAGCAAGGGCGATACATTATCGCCACTTTTATCGGCAGCAAACTGCCACTAAAGCGGCGATAATTGTGAATTCCCATAGAAACCCAGGTTAACACCAGAACCTGGGGGCATATTATCAAGCAGGGTGTTAAAAATTATCGCCGTTTTAGCAGCAGGAAACTGCTGCTAAAGCAGCGATAATGGGCTTGATAATATGGCCTTATGAATTCCAATAGAAACCCATGTTCTGGTGTGAACATGGTCTTCTATGTGAATTCTCCAGGGCATATAATCAAGCCCATTATCGCCGCTTTAGCAGCAGTTTTCTGCCACTAAAACGGCGATAATTGTAAATCCCTGCTTGATAATATGCCCCCTGGGCTTCTATGGGAATTCACAAGGGCATATTATCGAGCCCATTATCTGCGCTTTAGCGGCAGTTTCCTGCCGATAAAAGCGGCGATAATGTATCGCCCTTACTTGATAATATGGCCCCCTCTTTTTAATGTGCTAACGCATGTATATACAGACATTTATAAATGCAATTTGCATGAAAAATGTAATTAAAATCAGACGTATTGACTCCGCTAGTGATCGCTTCAATTTACTTTTTTTCTTTTGGAATGATTTTGTGCTTACAAGTCTAAATGCGCTTTTCGCTTTCTTAGACCCGGCCGCCCCATTCCATGTTGTATATCTAGTCAGGAGGAGGCCTTCTGAGCCAGAAATATGTCAATATTCATTGGATGTTTCCAGCTATTTGAACTGGGAATCTTGAATTCGTTCTGTAGGTTCACAATTCTGAACAGTATTACCTTTCTACCTACCTATTTCAACAACAAGGATATCATGTAAACAAACTGACACTTATGAAAAGAACGTGCCAATAGGTTTCAAATAGCACTTATACGTGTCTCTTGTTTTCCCGATGGCTTTGACTGCATCTCGCCACAGTTTCGCTCTCTTTTATGAGGGCACCAAAACTGCTAAAGGTGAAAAAAGGGACAAACGTACTTTGATTTCTTAAAAATAATTTTGAAGGTTTTCTGTAAGGTTCCGCTTTACAATGATGCTGCCATGCACATATAATATTTGTCATCCTTTCTGTAAAAAGCTAGATCAATATTTTTACTTTGAATATCTTTCGATGGTACGCTGTGGATATCGCACTTTGTGGTATATAAAACGACCCTAGCTTTACACACACCATGTCCCATTACAGGAGCAGTCATACCTTTTCTGTGGAGTCCAGCTGAATCAGAAATATAGAAATATGAATGCGCTTGTTAAGGCTGCGCAAAGTAAATGTAATTGGGATAGCTCACTCTAATGTTTTTTTCGAATTATGCATTTATTCTAAGGCTCTACGAATGTTACAATTTGAGGTAGGGAAGATTAATTGATTTCTAACGAATCACAACATTCTAAGTCAAGTACAGAACCTTGGGCCTCATTTATGAGGCCGTGCGTCACTTTTACTCCGCCGGTGCCTCACTTTTTGTGACGCACCAGTGGCGTAAAAAATGCACCTTGTTGCGCCATATTTACAAAGTGACGCATCTAGGTAGGTGCGTCACTTTGTAAACCCCTGCGCCACATTATACTTGCGCCAGGTATAATGTATGCAAGGTGGGCGTATTGACGCAAGAAAGGGTCAAGGAAGTGACGCAGTGAAATCTATGAAATTTCACTGCGCCACTACTAGGACTCAAATGCGTCAAAATCGTACGCCTGCCTCACAGGAGGGGTAAGACTGATGCAGGCCCTTTCACATGGGGCTTGCCCCATGTGAAAGGACACATTGCTGGAGTTGCGTCACTTTTGTGACACACTCCAGCAATGCGTCACTTTTGCGCCATACAGATACATCAGAAATACAGATGTATCTGTAACTCCTTGCGACATGATGCGTCATACTGTAAATATGATGCGTCATTGATGTCGCAAGGAGAGCGCAGTGGAAAGCAACGCATCGCTGTTTTCACGCAGCAATGCATCACTTTTCATAAATGAGGCCCCTTGAATCTAGGTGCTAACGTTCCAAGTACTGTATCTTTAGTGCAAGACCTCATCTCACCATGTGTGTTTCACTTGTTCAATAATGATAAGTGAATATTATGTTCATACCGTAGGGCACAGCCATCCCTAAGACTCCCGAACCCTATAAAATACTCTGGAGTCAGTGCCAATGTGGCTATGATAAACAACATAACATTCACCGTAAAATTGATTTTTCCTTACTCGATTCCAAACACAGAGTTAAATGGAGAAAAAGTATAACATATATCTTTATTATCACATCCTACAAAATAGAACGTTCTCCAAGATATCACAGCACTTCATTATTTGGTCACATAAGGTGAGCTGGTGATTAAGAGAAAGAGAATCAATATGGCAAAACGAGGGACACATCTCTTTTCAAATAAAAGAGCTCTGAAAGTTTAAATGAACATTTTTGAACAGCACACTTATTTGTACTTGTAGTACTGGCCATGACACTGGCCATGACACTGGCTCACAAAGCCTTGCATGCCACGGGTGCCCAATATTTACAAAAGAGGCTGGCTTTCTACCTGCCGGCACGATCTTTAAGATCGGAGTCACTGGCACTAGCAGTAGTCCCCCGCATAAAGAAAGCCTGTATCGGAGGACGGTCTTTTAGGCTGCTGGCCCCTCAGCTGTGGAACTCCTTACCTTTGTCTTTGCGTTCCACGCCCAACTTACTCGCTTTCAGGAAGAGTTTAAAGACCTGGCTCTTTACTGGCTAGAGTTTCCTAGTTCCATCTTTGGTTCTGCTGTTTTGTCCTTTTACTGTTATGTTGTATCTGTTTCCTTTTTTTTTCTAGGTCTGGGGCACAAAGCGCCGGGACACTCCTTTGGAGTAGCCGCGCGCTATAGAAGACCTATAATAACATAACATAACATAACATACTGATCATTTCATTATAAATGCAGGACAACATACACCAGAATACAATGGAAGGACCCGAACTGGATGAGCTACCCACAGATGGTCCTCAGACATGTGAGAGATCTAAAATGATCACCAATATCTATCAGTTCCAGCAATGACAAGCAAGGTTATTACATAGGGTTTTAAACATATCACCCAAAAAACAAGCAGCACTAGGGTGACTTTCTCAACTCAAGTCATCATAGACACTGCATCCAGCTCTGAACATACAGATCATTGCTATCAGGAGTGTCAGTCTAACTAGTTCAATGGAAGCAAACCAAGACTACGACTTTCAGAATGCATTAGTCTCACACATTAAAGCCATGACTGCAAACTGCATACACAATGACATGGAGAAGGGTGGTCTCCCTAAGCATCCCAAAGATCTACCTGTTGTTCTTCACTTCACTCAGAGCAATTTCGACATAAACCTAAGATATATGACAGTTTATAAAATATATCAGTGACAGAATAGAGGGCAACAAACTGAAACAGAGGGAAATACCCCATAACACAAACAAATCCTTAAATATGTGTTTAAAATGCACAGTCCTGTTTGAGGCAAGCAACAAAATTATCCTGAACAGCTTGTAACAGCCAGACATGTAAGTAAAGATGGGCTAGAAAGGAGCATCTTAGAATACAGCCCCCACTAGAGAATATGCCCTAGTGACAAAGGACAGAACTGCATGATGAGCTCAAGAACGTCTCTCTCAAAGAAGAGTACCACACAAATCTTACTCTGTCCACATGGAAGATCAGATCATCAAACACCTAATACATAGCAGGGGTTAGTCCTCTAGCCCCAAACCACAGTCCCGATGAGAGTCCTACACTAATACCACACTTTTTAGAAGAGGCAATATAAATCTTAAAGAAATAGCACAAACTATCTTCTACATAATCAAGACAATAACAGAAATGTAACCCTCTAACAAATGCATCAATGTAGAGCTTGCTAAACATTGGAGCTGAAAGAACATTTTAATGCAAATTATTTCACTCAAACATATGAGAAAAAGGGTGCAAAACATATTGAGTAAATATACCAGAGTAAACAAGAGTAAACAAGAGAGTGAAAAAAGGTGATACTTAAAGATCAAGAAGACATCTAAACAGTCAAAAGAAATCGTCAACATCTTCCCCAAAATGACTAACATGAATGGAGGGAAAAAAGTGAACTGTCTGCAACTTAATCCCACTTTGATGATCCACATAACACAAAATCACATATAAAAATGCAGGCTTCATTTGTGGTATCAAAAGTAGGCTTGCTTTCAGAGCTAAGATATCATACTTAGCAGTGAAATCATGCTTGGAAGCTTGTACCAAAGAGCTCTTCCTAATACTTGCCTTTGATATCACAAGAGTGGTGAATGCATTCATCATTATGGGAACCAACCTGTAACAACTGAAATCCATACTACCATAACTTCCCTTAAGAATGAACCCTTATGAACCAAAATAGTCTCATAAGTTAAATGTCCATCTTGAAAATAATTTTAGAAAATTAGATGAATAGACAGCTGCAGCATTATGTGGAACATAATAATTTTCTATATGAATAAAAGCCTACTGACAAATGAGGGGAATCTAAATTAACTCTACCCAAAGCATGATGAAGATATTCTCATTATACTGAATGATGATGAACAAGCAGTTTTAATTCTCTTTCATCTCTTAGCTGCCTTTGGCACAGTTCATCCCGAATGCCACTTAAAAGGCCGAAGGACTATATGAGCTCTCAAGAACGGCTTTAGAGTGGAACACATATATCCTTAGAAATAACATTCAACAAATGAATATTAGATTGGGTCCCCTGTAGGTCGCCGCGCTCTTTGATTTACCTTCAGTGCCCACATTAGCCCATCAGTAAATGTAATTGAAATCCAAAACTTCAACTTCCAGATGTAGACTAATAAAAAGGTAGGTCTACATCCTCATGAAAAATATACCATGAAAATGGGCAACATCACATCATTCGTAGCCCATGAGCGTGCTTGATAAAAGAAAATGTCCTCAGCTAACTAGTTCTTTCCCAAAAAATTGTTCACTGTTGTGGTAATAAAATAGTCAGAATAGCAGCCTCCCACTTTTATTAAATGATTTAAATGTAAGTCTTTCTGGAAACTAATATTCAAACACAGCTTCTCAAGATTTTCAAACATTGGAAAGAGGCATTAAACTAGAATATCCCACCCAAAACTCCAGCTAAAATCCTAATGAAACTGATAAAGCTGCAGATCACATAATGTGCCAGGCTCACATCTGCTCAATGCTTTAAAAACTGAGAACAGAAACTCAACCAATTTCAGTTCAATAAACATTTGAAATGATAATTATGTTGGGGCACCTTTTACTATACAGGACAGTCAGTGTTGGTCGAACATTTACTACCTTGCAGACCAACTCCAAGACAGGCCATTCTTAACCCCTATTCCTCAGTCGAATCCAGTTATTGAAGTAGAAACCAATGGCCCAGTTGGTAAATAAGCAAAACCGTACCCCAATATTTTAAGACACTCCAAAATTTAGAAACCCTGAAATTTTACCTCATACAGTTAGTATGAATGTATCAAAAATATGTAACTGGGACCACTCAATTTTTCTAGTTTCAATAAGAGGTTAAAGAGTTTCATTGCAAAAACCTCAACTATCAAGTGATGTAGAATAATGCAATGAAAGATCAAATTGCTACTTTAATACAGAGTAATCAACAAACAGAAATCATTCTAAGTACCAAATGAGCAGCAAAATCAAGAAAAAGTTGGACAGCATCCCTATTACACAAGAAGAACATCAAACAAAATCTGGTTCACCCCAGAATCTAGGGATTCTTATCCATAGGTTTTGCATAGAAAATTTGCTAAGACCACAGCTTCAACATGGAATGATCCCATGTAATAATTGCTTGGCAAATCAGAATATCAGCAGCATTACATGTTAGCACTATCCCATTTCTTAGAAAGTATCCTGCTTTTCAGTGTCACTTTCATTTAAAGATCTTCTGAACAAAATATATAACAGTTAACAAAGGTGATTCACAAATGAGCAAAAATTAGCAGACCTGCAGAAACACAGCACAAGGGACCATGAACATAGCAACACAAATATAGACCTGATCTCATAAGTAAACACAATGCTCGGAAATCCCTCCAACATAGTGACCCTAATTGGTGTGAGAAAACAGCGGCTGTTGATATACCGTCTGTTCTAGGGAATCCATGTTAACATTATATTTAAAAAAAAGAAAAGTTTTGAACTCAGTCTCCCCCGGACTATACCACCCACTGGTGTGGACAACAAAGAAAATGAAAAAAAAAGTAGTGAAAAAGATTGATGCCTCACTGGAGGAACACCATGGGAGTGTGCAGATTGGTATTCACCGGCACCCTCAGGTCCTCATCATCAGCTACTGCCAACCCGTAACAGAAAAAGTGTAGAAAAGTGAGAGAAAGAATGTGCTCAGTGTGGTGTATTGTAATGTCAGCACTCAGAGTACCTTATCCGTGTGCCTGGCTGTACCAACCCTGTAAGGAGAAATGGAATCAGAGCATGATTTCCACTACTCCAAGTCTAAAACCAAGCTAGACAACCACCGGCTATCCTATTTTATTTATATGCTGTGGGTCTGCTCACATTAAAACCAGGACACACTGTTGCCTACTATCTAAACAGTTATAGAGGGCCAACATGTTTCATTGCCAAAGGGAACTTATGGCAATTTCTTCAGGTCAAGGGTCAGTTCTCGCCACACTGCGACAATTTTTATGTATTTTTTTACCTGAGGGAGACAGAAATAATACAATACAACATATTACAGTCAGCATGGAATACAACATATAGTACGGTAAGTATAGGAGCCACCTTAATCTCATGAATATAATTACCGGGTGGTTACCCCCCCTGGGCATACCTGCAACCCCCCTGTATTGTGAATGTGTTACTGGCCCATATTGTGTCAATTAGTACACTCAGTTTCAAAAAGGCTGCTTGCTCTTCTTGATTCATTCATCATATCATATCCCCATCTAACAACAGATGTCCTACCACCCCAAGTTGGGTTACACAGGGTATGTATCAAGCCTCCACCCGTGGGACTTTCTGTTACCACCTAGTTTTGTTCAACGTGAAGTAGATAAAATTTAAAATGAAACTACTTGCAAGTAAATTAAATTAAAATTGCATAGGATGACAAGCCTCCTGCCTTAGTTATGCCGCTTACTGGGTCAGCGAGAGAGTGTGACGTCCGCTCAGCACCTCGCGGACTCGTTCTCGGCCATCTCATTTCAACGCGCAACGTGCTGCATGCGCATGTTTGGTCCCGCCCATCACCTAGCAATTACCGGCCTCACAAGTCAGTAGAGGGTAAAGCGAGCATCATCTTAGAGTGGCGGTGGTGCGTTGGTATATACATGTAGTTTTGTTAAAAGCAACCTCTATGAGAGTGCTTATGGAAATTCTGTGAAATTATTCTGTATTCAACAGTGATGCCTCAATTACGAGCAGTCGGCTCAATGTTAGCCAGGAAGAACAGGTATCAATTTAATACTAGTATTAATGCAGTTTTGACACTATGTGTGTGGTGAGTGATTGACAACGCACCCGCTTCCACTGATCCTGAAAATCTGCCCAGTGCGTGTGTGGAGACACTTTTTTACAATACAGTGTCCTCCTACTACAATACAAATTGATTAACTCATAGCTCCTTACTCCAAGCACAACATATTTGGATAGGATCTGTTGCATGCATACAGATATAGGAACATGCATATAGGTAAAAGTAAAAAAATTGTGCATTTGAATTTAAGGAAACACGCCAAGCACGACAAACTCTGGACCTTAATTGACCACCAAGTCGACACTACCAACATATGCTCCCTATATCTATTCGCTGTTCTGATGACATCTGTAATGACTAGTTTACGTCAGTCCCATCTAATAGGGGTTATTATGAACCTAGGGCCTCATTAGGATGGAGGACGGACCTGCATCCATCCGCCACCCCAGAGGAGGAGGGACCGTCTGCAGGGGCAGCGGCGGTCCCTCCAGTGCAATTAGGATGTGACCGCCACCCTGGCGGTCACATCCTCAATATTTAACATTGCAGTGGGTGCTGCTTGAAGCAGCACCCGCCGCAAGGTTAAATATGCATGCTTCGCATTTGCATGCAAAAAAGGCAGGCACCGCGCAGTGCCTGCCGCTTCGTGCACGCAAATGCAGGGGGGTACCATAGGTGCCCCCATGTGCACCCCCCACCCCTATCACCTTGGGGGCCCGCAACAGGCCCCCAAAGTAATCACCGTATGCCTTTCCACGGCGGAGAAGCTGCTGCGGAAAGGCATCTGTTTACCCCATCCTGATATGGCTGGCGGTGTCTGTTAGACCCCGCCTCCATATTAGAGCTTTTCTGCCGCGGTCGTAAGTTGACCGCGGCGGAAAAGCGGCAGACGTTCTTCCTGACCCCCCAGCCATCCTAATCTGGCGGGGGGTCTTTGAAGCCTCTGCAGCGGTTTTTCCGCATCCTCCGGGCGGCGGACACTTCCGCTGGCCTGGAGGATGCGGAAAAACCGCAATCCTAATGAGCCCCTTAGTGTGTTCCTTCTCTGTTCATTTAATAACAACATTAAGACCATGTTGGTCCGCTCCATCCTGGTAGAACCAGTGTGCTTCTATGGTGCTAAGCCTGCTTTCTATGCTGTATTGGTCACCCACTACCTTTTCCAGGATCACCCATCGAATGTCCTTGTGATGATGCTTCTGTGATAGAAAATGTTCTGCCAACCTAGTGGTCAGTTTTCCTGATTTTAACGTACTCAAGTGCTCCTGCATTCTGATTTTGACTTTGTGTGTCGTGAGTCCAATGTAGAGGAGTACACAAGGACACATAAGCCTATAGATGACGTTGGCAGAGTTACAATTGCTAAACCTGTTGAGGTACCAGGTTTTCTAACTGGTCAATGTAACACTCTTGGTGGTTTCAGTAAGTTCACTTTTCTACACTTTTTCTGTTACGGGTTGATAGTAGCTGATGATGGGAACCTGAGGGTGCAACACACTTCTCAACTGTATATTAAACTTATTTCAACTGCATGCATATCCATTCATTATTTGTGTATTGGATTCAACAGAAAAATCATGAATACTCAATACTTTTTTTGCATAAAAGTATTAACTTAAAAACAGTCTAACATTTACCCCCTCTGATTATTTTATATAATCACTAAACCCGGTAATAGCTTTATTAGTCAGGAAAATCCATCACCATGCATCATTTCACTCTGTATATTTCTGGACTCCTCCTCTGATATCTTTAAGTGGCTGTAGATACAATCTTTGATACCTTCCATCTTGTTCTTTTGAAGTCTTTTCTTCTCCATATTACTCCCTTTCTTTTCACACTTTTTAAACAAACATCCTTAACATTTAGAAAATTAAACAGGACAGTTACAGAACTCATTATGAATATTACAGAGGGAAAGACTGGATTCAAAGTACTTCCTCCTACACCATTTAGCTATTCACTAACTTTACTAAAAACCCTTTCCTATCCCAACAAACATGGAGCCTACGTTTTCCCATTAGCCAAGCTTTTCAAAAGCTTGAACCTCATTGGAGATTGTCACAGGGATCCTGCTCTCACACAGAACTATGCATAGAGACTTGGAACCTCAGTGAATTAGGATATACCAAAACTCACCTTGGTACCCAGAATCCCCTACCAGACTAGCAATCAGTGTTTCATTGGTTCTTACAAACTCCCAATGTTTAGACAACCCAGAACATGGACTTAGAACACCTCAGGTAACGTGGAACACATGAACACTCTTTCGTTATACCAACATTTCAATCCAGAACGAGGAGTAAATGAAGACAAGTGCAAGTTTGAAATGTTTATTTCTAATGCAGTGTTCTCAAGCGCAGTGTCTTAGCTAATACAAGCAAACATATTATAAGAAACAACGTTATCAGCATAGTTACTAGTCCATAAAATACAAAGGGAGAAAGCATGTTAAAATGCTAAAGGGAAGAAGGCTAAATGGGACCTAAGTCTTACCCTCCCTTGCTAGTATATTATTTTATATCTAAAGAAGGTCTCTTTGGGTTTTAGAAGGGCGGCCCCATACCTCTGATCCTAGTGGAAAGGGATAACATCATCTTCCACCATCTCTCTGCATGCGAATACCCATCAAGTGTGTTTGCATGCTCTGTGCAGTGCAATATTAAACGCGCCTAAAGCCAGATTTGGCCGCAGCTGCATATGTGTTATGTCTAGAACGGGCGCAGATCAGACCTCACAACAACCACTGTGTTGAAATAACCTTGAAGGCCTCGGCACCCACTGTTCAGACATAGCTTACCAAGAAGGCTGATACAATAGCAAAATATATTATGCTCATGTGAAGCAAAATATTCTACTAAGCTCAAAGCTCTAATGATAATATGTGCCGTGTGCAGAAGCAGCAGAAAGGTAAAATGGCGTTTAAACTTCTAATAAGCTCATGCTAACTTAACACAGTGTGAAGGCAAAGCATAACTATATGACAGGATATTAGTTAAGTTAGTAATGAAAGAATCAATAACCCTATTAACAGGTACATTCCTGCAACAACTCTTTGCCTTTATTAACTTACAAATTCCACCCTCTTGTGCCAGGATAATAGCTAATGGTAAGCAATTCTACATTACCATGGCTATAATAGCTATCATCTCCACATTTACTTGCTTCCTTGGTTCGAAGATCCTGATGTGTCTGCTGCAGCTTAGCTACAAGGGTACAAGGGTAGACAGATGTCTAATTTTCATATAGTTTATTTCCACATCCACTGAAGGAATTATAACACTGATAGGGAGGGGCAGGGCCAGGAAAATGAGAGGGGGGAGGAGGACTGGTTTGTGCACTTCTAAGTGTGCATGTGTGTTAGTCCGGGTTGGAGAAACGGCGCAAACGCCCTGCCCTGAGCCAAACATCAAACCAGCCCGCTCAGGCCTATCCCCACACCGCTCTCATAGCACAAGAGCAGCATGGGGATTGCACAGGGAGTCTGGATTGCTGTCCCAGTGTCTGCTGGGACCAGGAAGAATACAGAGGCAGGAGGCAGGAGGCAGGAGGTGGCTGGCAGCCTCAGGTAAGTTCGTTTTAAAAGAAATTATTTTTATCCCCCAGCGCTCTGCCCTACCACCTTTTGTTTGTGGTGGCCACCACTGGTTTCACCCCTTTCATGCCAATTTCACTATCAATTTCACTTGTATGGAAACTCTTATAAATACTAACTTTAAATACCAAGACCCACCCCAATTAAGTGACAAATTAAAATAAAAAGTTTTTCCATAAACATTGAAAATTCCTCTCAAAACTGCCTCTCTACCCAGCAAATAGTTTCCACTTGCTTCATAGTTCTGTAAAAATCACTTTCTCCTTCAAATTCAGCCTTTCTTTCTTTGAAAGGAGTACGCATTACCATACACAATTCTCTGCTTTGTTCCTACTCCATCCTTAACCTAGGATGCACACTTGCCAACCTAAATTCTTCTTCCTTTGTCGATTAATTTACAGCCTTTTTTTCTTCCTAACTGTGCACAATCTTTATTTCTCTCTCATTGTAATCTCTAATGAAATTACGCTCTTCATTACTCAACACACACACATAATCTCGATTAGTAATTCTACTTTCATACTTGTTTTGTGCAATCATCTTCAAAATATTGTTATATTTAATAGCCTTATTATCTTCTTTTCTAGGTAAATCCTCTAAAACACATTACAATCCGTCAAGCAAAGCAAAAGAAATACCTAATTGTTAAATATAACAACATATACATTACACAAAAGTGCATATGGAATTGGAAGTTGTACGTATGTAGCAGCCAACCCAGCAATGGTAGGAAGGAAAGCACACACAAATAATCCCATTATCTTGATTATATTTCTATACTCATAAATTATTATATATATTTTTCTTTGCAGCTTGTCTGCTGTCACAACAGTATTGGTTTGGGTGAGAGACACAATCCTGAGAGAGTGGCGGAGCAGAAAGCGGAAGTAACGGAGAGAGGTGGGCAGAGTAGCTGTGAGTGGGGAGCAGCAGTGGAGTTGTGTGACCGCTTTTCCTCCTAAACATGCTGACTGCCTTATTACTGTTTCTGTACAGGACTGACACCGGTACAGGCAGGAGTACAAGCGTGTTGCGGGGGAGGTCGCAGGAGCCACAGAGGAGCGGGCCGCATGCTTGAACTTTTCCAACCGCAACGCTGCAGCGTCCACACCTCACTGTACAGCCTTCATTGCTGCAAGTGAGGCAAAGACTGCCGGGAGGCAGGCAGTGAGACCCAAGGCGGTGAGGCCTAAGGCGCGAGGCCCAAGCACTTGGAGGTGGAGGAGGGGGATGTGGTAAGCTGGCTGTCTGCTGTTTTCCTGCCCGCGCTCCAGCTCCAAGCCCAGTCTCAGTCTCTGGCTCCTTTCAGCTGCTCCCAGCTCCTTTTTGTCATAAAATACACTCTGACATCTGCCTGCCTACCTGCCTGTACCTATCTACCGGTACAGTAATTACTGTGCAATACTGTGATTGAAAGACCACCTACAAGGCGGATAGACGAGATCCAGCTACTGTACTCAGCTGTCAGAGAGCGAAGGAGTCCTCCATTTGTTCAGAGCGAGGAGCGGCAAGGTTCTTCAGAATACCAACGGTCCGAAAGCACTGAATGAGCGCATTGTTTTTGACCATCATTACTATTTCCTCCCTGTTCTGCTCCCTGACATAAAACTGCAGTTGCTGCTTGGAAATAGCCAGGACTTGAGGTGTAATGCCTGGAGTGGTTTCAGCTCTTCTGAGTACAAACAGTCGCATCTTGAGGAAGCCAGTCTCCTGGTAGTGCAGAAGCAGCCAGCACTAGGTTGGTGCGGCCCTCAGAGGGGGTTACTCTCTGGGACAGATATATATATATATATATATATATATATATATATATATATATATATATATATATATATATATATATATATATATATATATATATATATATATATATATATATATATATATATATATATATATATAAATATATATATATATATATATATTTATTTGTATATATATTTTTTTAAATCAAATTGATTGACTGGGAAGGAGAACATCGCAGAGAAAAAGGGGAGGGGGGGAGCGCTAGTGATACCAGTGGCACCAGCAACATCAGTGGACTAGTAACAAAGTTGGTACTTTTGGTGAACCCACAACATTTCTGAGGATGACCTCTAGGTGCCTGCATTCTGGTCGCTTAATCGCACTCTCAGGATAATTTTCAGGGTTGCCAGCATCTACCCCAGGGTTAGCTGACCTACACTGAACCACACCAGCCCCTCTAAGTTACAAAAGACCATCAGGCAGAAGAAGCCCCGAGCTCACTTGTCCTATTTGAAAGCCCATCTCTCAGTGTTGCCTGTGTTTTCGAAGGGTCTTAGGGGCACAGTGCTAAAAAATAAGGAACCAGGAATTGCTCCAGGTGCAGTTAACATGATTGCGGTGGGCATATGTACTGTTCTCTCCAAGATGACAGTTCTGCATCACCTCAAGTTCACCAAACAGAATTTAGGGGAAGCAACTGTACCTGTTTAGCTTATTGATGACTGTGCCTTAACTATAGCGGTCGAAGAAACGGAAATAGAAATGGACATGGATGTGGAGGATGTCAAGGTTAAATCTGAAATAAATGATGTGGGTGCTAAGTTGTTGACCGAACCTGTGGTCACGCTGGAGCCAATGATCCCGGTCATTATAACAAGCCCTTTGAATATTGTAGAACCATCATCAGGTTCCTCTTCCTCTAAAGTGACCCCACGAGTGTCTCTGATTGTTGATCGCAGCTTTGAACTTGGGGATTTAGAGCACTACACACTGCCGCATATTGCCACACACGTGGAAAAATTAAATGAATGGAGGCTAAATTAAAAATGTCAGGTGCCCAGGAATCGGCTTTGAGACTGTCACTGGACTATCCTGTTAGCTGCCCTCGTATGCCAGTTTTGTGCAGTAGCACTCCTTCTAGTGTTTACCTTTTACAATCACTGGGACTATCGAAATTTGAGATGTCTCCAAACAAAGGGGTACAAGACATTTGCCAGTTAACAAATAACGTTGCTTGAGAAATCTACTGTTAACACTGATCACATGCTGGATGTATTATCCCCGATTTTAATGTGGGT
The DNA here is from genome assembly GCF_964263255.1 of Lissotriton vulgaris. Lineage (NCBI taxonomy): Eukaryota > Metazoa > Chordata > Amphibia > Caudata > Salamandridae > Lissotriton > Lissotriton vulgaris. Next base: position 1,918,063,876 of record NC_141689.1, on the reverse strand, counting down.
GCAGCAGCTCAGTTCTGCCGGTTCTTGTCTAGGTAAGGCAGGAAAGGGTAATGATGTGAAATCTCAGGCAAGTCAGACTAATATAGGGGTATGTGAAATGGGAATCCAGGTGGGGGCCATGGAAAATTTGAGGAACTCTTCCACATTGCTGCCCAGAGATAGCCCTTACGTCAGATAAATCGAGTACCACCCTAGAAAATCAAGTGACAGGAGATCATATTCATGCTGTTTCAGGGGAAAAATACAAACGTATCGGCACCTAAGACTTATCCGCGGGTAATTCTATATTCAAAAAAGGGAACACCAGTGTGTCTTGTGATATAGCTCCATCAATTGCCCCCCCCCCCCATTTGTTAACCAGCTCAGGGATGCATTAGATGCTGCTCCCCCTGGGGAGGGTGACCCTCATGTAGAAAGTATTGGGCTAAAAGTACGGAAGGAAAAGAAAAATAGGATTCGGCGTATTACAAAAAGTATGCCCAAACAATTAAGGTTACCTACAGCATATGAGGAACCTGATATTTCCTCTTTGCCCCAAAATGGAAATTAACCCAAGTCTGCTTGGTCCCATGTCAGCCAGAATTTAGGGCACTCAGAGGTAAATCCTCTTCCTCCCCCTATCATGAAAGATGAACCTGCATGGAGGGCAACAGGAATGGCATGAGAATATAAGGAGGGGGGGGGGGGTTGTGCACCAATTGGAAAAATCATAAAATAAGGATTGACCTGGTTTCAGAGCCCCATAAAACATGGATAGATCTGGATTTAGAGAGTTTAGTGGTAAAGACAAATGATGTTCCATCAGAGGTAGGGCAGATTGTGGATACTTTTCCCCCAAATCTTCCTGGTAGGAATACTCTCCTTGTAGGGATAGGTCTTAATCAAGGGATGTTTTTCATAGGGGGGCCTGACTTTACTTCTCATATAGGACAAATGTCAGAGTTGGGGGCTGATCCAAGGCTGAGGAATAAGGTATGTATAGGGCAGGGGCCAGGGCAAGAGTCAGACTAAACCCTGTGTTTTGCTTCACTGTTTGATAGAGAATTGAGCCCACTTAACAGAAGCTTCCTTTTGCAGTTACTATCTGAAATTGAGGACTTGGTAATAAGTAAAGCTATTGAGCGGGTATACCTAGAACTCAGAAGTGGACTTCCAAACTCCAGAGTAACTTTTAGCTCCGGGCTAATTGCAATGTTAGTTTTGGATAACTTTGATCATTACAGGAAAAATGGGATTGATGTTTTCCTGTTTGAGGAGCCAGTTTTTTTCCCACTCAAATCACATAAGAAGGATTGTCAGAACTTAGGTAGAGTGTTAGGGGGACGATAAAACTGAAAGATATTAATATCTCGGTTTGTACCTTTTCTGGGAAAAGAGTGATTATTATTGCAAGACCTTAGGCCCAAATGGTCACCAAACCTAGAGGGGAGGAAGAGATGGCCCAGTGGATTTTGGTAGCTGGTTCACTGAATGCCTCCAAAGAAAGTATATATCTCCCTATGCTGCTGAGGTAGCCCTCTGGGAACAATTTTGTCCTGGAACCTGGCTGGTGTAGGAAATGCCAGATCTAAGTTAAATTTCCTAATGACACATGATTCAAAAATAATTCGCCTTCTGTAAACATGGAGTTGTGTAAATTCTAACTTTGAGATTTTTTTTGTTTTCTGTTGTGCAGCAAAACCTTCAGTAAAAGGTCATGCAAGTGGAGGCCTAGCTTTCTTGCTTAGCTGCAGTATAAATTGGAATCCTCTGGTTTTTCTAAATCCATCAGAACTTGGGCATGAAGTTTACGCTGGGTAATGGGACACGTGGTGAGCATCCATCCCTTCTCTTGGTGAATGTACATATTCTCCCTGGGAGAGAGTCTGACTCTCTGGTTGAGTCTATATTTTCTTTTGTGAATAAAATTAGTATCTCAGAAGAGAGCACATCTATATTGGTGGTGGGAGATTTTAATGCCACAATTACAAGCTGTTCTTCCATGGCCTCTTGTAACAAGGAGCTGGAGGATCTATGGACCATCCCTGAATCAATGTGTATTGGCCACATGAGATCAGATAAGCGAGGGCTAAATCTTTTGAATTTTCTGCGAATTAATTATCTCATTATTCTGAATGGGAGATTCCCAGAGGACTCCCCAGGCTCCCTTACTTTCCATGCTTCTTGGGGCAGTCACTAATTGACTGTATGGTGGTATGCTTCCAAACTCTTCGGTGTATGCACACAGTTCAAGATACTGAGGACATCCTTGAGTGGCCACAGTATTCTATCAGTAGATTTCAACCTGGAACTCAAGTCACTGGAGCTCTGGAATCACATAGACGATGGCATTATGTATAATAAAACAAATGGACACACTTTTTGGTCCAATACACATCTCACACATCTAGGGAGGCTTATTAAAAATGTGAGCTCTGGCCCTATGCAGGAAACCCCCATCACTTGTTTTGAGAAGAATCTGGCCCTATTTAGATCAAGTGGAAGGAAAAAGTGGATCACTGGCAATAATCAACCAGTGATTATTTCGGGGAGGTAAAAAAGTTAAACCGGAAGGTAAATGCCCTAGTAAGGGAACAATTTAAACAGTCTTCCGAGACTAGACAAAGGGAAATCAATAGATAGAAGCAGGTGAGAAAATGCAGGCTTCGAAACATAGAAGGGAGGTGGATTCAAACTGTATTAAACTAAGAGAGGCTGCACAGTCCTGTGCCTTGCGTAAACATTGGGCTTTAATTTTCAAATATTGTGGTAGTAGAATTAAGGCAAAAGGCATTTTAATATCAGATTCAGAGTGGATCCTATATATCTCACAGTTATATGCACTAAATCCTACGACTAGGCCGAATTCAGAGCTAACCTTGGAATTTCCACTTGGGAAAGAATGCAGCCCCCCTTTCTGCAAGGAAATAAAGTGCTTCATTAAAGGGGCAAGGTACTCAGGTGCGATGGGCCCAGATGACCTACCAATAGCTATAATCGAACAAGATAGCTCTGCATGGGCACAATTCCTTTGTCCAATATTCTTCTATTGCTATGCCTACAGGAATAATCAGTCTAATTAGAGAAGTACTGTGGTTCGGTTATATAAAAAGGGTCCCAAAACGTCCCCTGCTAGCTTTAGGCAGTTCGCATTATTAGATGCAATCGGAAAACTGTTTGCTAAGAGCATACTTCTCCATGTCAAGGATTGAACTTTTGGAAATGAACTTGTAAACGCAGAGCAAACTTAAGCATAGTGGCACATTAGATATCGCTGCCCTGCAAACCCTGATTGAAAAATATCCAATGGGCAAAGGAATAGCCCTGTATACTGCCTCTATAGATTTCTCCAAGGCTTTCAACCGGGTTGACCAGGGGACACCCTGGAGTATATTGGCCACAATGGGGATCCCCTTGCACTTGCTCAGATTGATCATTGCATCGCACTCCTCAACTTGGACCCAGGTCTTGATCGGAGGTAAATGCAAAAACCACAGTTGATGGACAGAATGCAGAACAATGTCATTTTTGCAATTGTCACCCCGAGTGGGATGGGTATGCTCAGACGTGAGTCTCATGCTCTCCACACCACTGGATTCAAGCAAGCCAGGCTGAAGACGGCTGGAATGCCAGAAACCGGTCCTCGGAAGCTTGTTTCCGGTCCAGGGAAGGGATGGCTTGGCAGTTCGGGCTGGACTGTTCCTATGAGGCACAGGGTCAGACTGATTTGCATATGGCCATGTCTGAACTGGGGTGGTGTGGAGTACAAAAAAACGATGGATTTAGGCCAAGATCTCTGTACTGGGGTGAATGTGTGACATTGTTCTGCATTCTGTCCATCAACTGTGGTTTTTGCACTTGATGGGAGGTAATCAGGGCCTGTCGAGTAAAGTAGAGACTCATAATGCATTGAAGCAGGGGTGCCTGGTAGCTGCTCTCCTTTTCTCTCTTTACATTAATGATTTGCTGAATAGTGTGGGGCTCTGTAAAGGGGACTCCCCAAAATAAGAACAATGAAATTGAGCTGCCTGCTTTACGCGGGTGATGCCATCCTGTTGAACCTAACTCTGATAAGATTACAAAGGTTACTTAATGAGTTAGCACACTACTCAGATGATAATTTTTAAAAATAAATACCTCAAAAAGTAAAATTATGTTTTTAGATATCGAGGATGTAGAGTTAGGAGAAATATGCATTGGTTTCTGCGGTAAGACAAACATGATTTAGTGAAGTTGTACCCATATCTAGGAAGAATTTTTACAAGCAAGTGTTCTAGCAGTGATCACATTGTCCAGTGCAGAAGTAAGGCAATATCCCAAGCCTGTGGAATTGGTAGATTTGATAAATGTTGTGGGCAAAGACACTTCGCACATGTTTTATCTGTTTACAAAATTAAAATCCCGCCAGTACTGAGTTACGCTTGTGAGGCAGTGGATAAACAGAGGGGGATTATTTTGAGAAAATGGAAGGGTGCATTTGGCGCCAAATGTGTAATCTGAACTGTGCACCCCCAATAGCGGGGATCCGGTTTAAATTCGAGCTCCTCTCGAATCATGTGTTCGCCATGGCTCTGTGCTTAAGATGGAGTAATGCCTTACTGAATAGTGCTGAAAACCCTTTATGGGAAGCATTCCTAAAGGAAATATTTGCCTGTCTGAAGGCGAAAACTGTTTTCTTCAGTAAGTATGGGAAAGCTGCAGTTTTATTTGAAATTGGGCATAGTAGTGCAGGCTCTCTACCAAAACAAGTTTCAAAAACTCTAATTAAAAAAACTATTTACAAAGTTTCCCATAAAAGAGATACAGTATTGAGTTCAGAGCATTCAAGTAATGATATAATAATGGGGAGTAGTATTTATAAACAACTTCAACAGTATGTTGTATGGAATCTTCCCCACGGAGTGCGCAGAACTGTCCTGTTGGTAAGGTTGAACTTGCTTCCCTTATGAATTGTAACAGGGGCGTGGAGGGAATTAACCAGGCAGGACAGACTTTGTCACCTATGTGAAAACTGGGTGCACGATCTAAATCACGTTTTGCTATTCTGCCCCCTATTACAACGATAACAATGTTGTCTACTGAGACCACTGTATCTAAAACACAATGCTGCAGCCGAGGAGGCCCAAAACTGTCTCTTGGCTCCCCCTATGAACCATGTGTTTCAAAATCTTTAGTTTTTTAAAACAAATTTTAAATAGATTTTGGAGAAGGGCTAATGTGTTGTGCTTAGATGTAGTACGTTGTACAGGGTCCCTTTTGGGCAAAATTCATTGCATATTGTAAGCAGAATTTTAGGGTTGTTTGTGTTGTACAGCTGAGGTTGTTATAGTATTTAATTTTATAATCCGATTGACACTGTCCTAGTTAGGATGGTATCTTAAAGTATTTGTGACATTGCTATTATACTTGCACTTTTGACATCTTGTATGCTGCTATGAATTTTGTACCGCATAATGAAATCTGTATCTATTAGGCCTCTGCATGTATTTTGCACAGGGTATCCTTTGGACAAAATGTATTTAATATTATAAGTAGAATCTTTTATAGGATTTGTGAAATTGGTATTATACTTGTGCACTTACACTTTCGACATCTTCCATGCTGTACTGTACAATGAAATCTGTAACTGTTAGTTCTCTGTGTGTATTTTGCATATAATCCTTCTAGCACCCCTTGAGCAGGCCTAGGGGGTCAGGGTGACTTGTTTCTACTGAGCCACATGATGGCTGCCAACGTTTCCTGTTTTGGAGTGTGAATCTTGTGCACGGGACTCAGACTCCGCCCAGATATCAAAACTTTTATTTTGTTTAATTTCTCAGCAACTACTGAACTAATTTACACCATTTAAAAAAAAGGTTGCTTTCTGAACCAAGCTCTACCTTTCTGCCAAATTTGGGGTAATTCCGCTCGTCACAAAATTTCCTATGGAAATTAACATGGGAAAAAGTGTTTTGGGGCCCTCCTTTTTTCTCAGCCCCCACCTGACGAATCACCCCCAAACTTTCAGGATAGAAGCTGACCTGTATAGACTTTCATGCACTCTCCTTTCCGTACTCTAATCTTCCAGTCAGTACCCATGTACTCATGGAATGACCCAGGAACTAACACTGCTACAATCCCCTGTGCACTACCCATGCAGACCTCAACCACCTACACAGTAGTGATTCACTCCTCCAATTTTCCAGGATGTACCCATGCACTCCAGAAATCCCTCTGTCACTACCCATGTACTCTTAAAATCAGCCATCCAGCATCATGTACTTATCCAATCACTTTGCCAATACCCAAGCAGTTATAAAATCACCATGCACTGTCTTTGCAGCACTCTAATCATCCAGTCACTACCAATGTACTCATGCAATGACCTAGGCACTAATGTATGGCAAATACAGAGGAGGTCATGCTAATCACAGGGGTACCCCAACACATAGTGTTCTCTAGTGTATATAGGTGTTTTTACTGTATTTTAAGTGTCTTTTAGCATAGCACTGGCTCCTGTTCTGGTCAGACAGTGTCAGTTACCACCAGCATTCTGACCGCAGCGGCGCCACCGGACGGGATGCCCTGCATGTCTTTTAGTCTAGGTAAGCACCCCATTACTTCCACTAGCCTCAACACATCAGTACAACTGGCAAGCCCTGCGGAGTCTTGGTTTAAACCCCCTCATTTCCCTACAGGTTTGCCTTAACTAGGGCGATCACCAACTCTTGTTCCCATCCGCACCCCTCCCAGTCCGGACTTCTGGAACCGTAAGCTTACGTGGGTAAGCGCTGTTGCCCTTATCTCCTAAAATTGACAACCCTGTCTACAGGTTTAGTCCTATTTAGGTGCCTTTTCCTTAAAAAGCCTACCCCCGACTTATCAGTCTGAATTACTACAGCGGTGCCATCGGATGGGACGTTCAGCTTACCTTATCACCTAGGTAAGCTCTCTATAACTCTGCCAGCAATGATAGAGTCCTGTGGCTTAAGACCCCTCGTTAACAATAGGTTACCCCACATGCAGGCACCAGACGTCTTGCCCTCTTTTCCTAGTTGGGCCACGTTAAGTCCCCGGTTCCTCTTGGAACTGGAACACAGTCATCTCCTAAATTCAGGACCTTTCCTTGGAGCTCCTCCTGGAAATAGGTAAATCCTTAGCCTTCCACTCCTCGCACTCCTTATCCTATGTCTATCACAGTACCCCAATCACTGGTTTCATATCACAAGCAGGAATTTCTGGATGAATGTCACCAGACACCTGCATGTATGGCAGCTTTTCCACCTTAAGGCATGGTGTGAAATTCCTTTATGCTATTTACTGTAGGAAGAATTAAGATTTTAAACAAATGTTCTTTTTTTTTTTTTTTTTTTTTAAATAATATTTATTAAATTTTTCACACAAAGTTTTTCCAAGTAATCCAACATATGTTTACAGCACAATCAATTTCCTCCGGTGGTTCTATATACATTTATCTATACATTCCAATACGATAAAACATAAACAATAACATAGATAAAAATAGCATAAGTATACTCAGCTTGTAAACTACAAACTACCCAGCTCCAAACCATATTCAGGACATCAAAGAAAGGGAAAGAAAACATACACATGAAAAAATTAACTATTTATCGTCCTTTCTTAAGCTATACTAGGTTTATCCTATTATTTTTCCACCTCATAATAGGTTGCCATATTATATCACCTAGTGCTTTAGCCCTTCTGCCTTTCCTGGCATATATTGCTTTTTCCAGATTGAATATAGTGAGAAGACTGGCTATCCATTCCGAAAATAATGGTGGAGTCTTATTCAGCCAATTCCTTGCTATACAAATGCGAAAAACTGCAATTGAAACAAAGATAAACTCTACTGGCATATCTACAACCATATCGGCCACCCCTAAAATAACTAATGTATCTTCGAGTTAAATTTTAATCTTCAGTGTTTTATCAAAAAATTCTTCAATGGCCGTTTTCAGAGTAAATAGTTGTGGACATTGCGAGAACATATGTATAATGTCTGCCCCATTCGCGTTCCACCGAGGACATGTAGTTCCCGTTGTCCCACCCCACTGGGCGATCCTAGCTGGTGTATGATATAATGAGAACACAGTTTTGAAGTGCTGTGATTGGAGGGTTGCCGAGCATAACACTGTTCTACCCAAATCCAGTGACTCTTGAAAAGTTTCTGAACCTACCCCCAGTTTTTCCATCCATTTCTGCGAATATTTCGCCCTTTCATCTGCTTTGTTTTCTTTCAATTCAGCATATAGTTGCCTTATCGTGCATTTATTAGTTGTTTCTATATATTCCATGAACTTGCATTGTCCCATCCCTGCTGTGCCACCTTGCTTTTGTATTAAGAAGCTCCTGGTTTGGAGATATTTAAAAAAGCTATTTTGCTCTAGACCAAATTTCCTTTTAAGCAACCCAAACTGTATCATATTACCCTGACTGTCCAGTAGATTCCCTATCTTCACAATGCCTTTGTTATACCAATCATGCATGGTGGCATCCTTAAAGATCTCGCTCGGTAGAGAACAGTTTGTATATAATCTTGTGTAATTATTGTATCTGCCTAAGCCAAATTTTTTGGCCACTCCTTTCCACACCCTGTATACTGCTTCCAAGGTCTTGAATCTCGTATGTTTAAAATACGTGAAGTCAATGGTATTTAAGAGCCCATTCTCAGCCTCCTCACCCAAAAGTATCTTATAAACATTGGCTAACCCTACATTAATTCCCATTAGGTATTCTGACCCTCCCCCACCTAGTAGCACCCCACTATATTGTAATACTGCTGCCCAGTAGTAAAGCCTAAAATCCGGTGCTCCCCACCCTCCTTTTTCCCTTCCTACAGTTAAGTGCCTATATGCTCTCCTTGTTTTCCCTTTAACCCAAATAAATTTATTCAGGATCGCTTCTAATTTGTTAAACCATAAAGTATCAAAAAATAGCGGTATGGATCTAAATAAATATAAAACTTTGGGGAATGTTACCATTTTAATAACGTTAATTCGGCCCATTAGGGTCAGGTGTAGATTATTAATTCTCTCCGTATTTGTTTTAATTTTTTCCAGTAACGGGCACATGTTGATTTCTACTAACCTATCTAAGTCAGCTGTAATTTTCACCCCTAGATATGTAACTTCAGATGCTGTTCTTACATCCTGATAGTTTACCCAGTTATTCTGTATTATTTGAGTTTTACTTCTGTTTAGTGAATACCCTGCGAATCTACCAAAATGTACAGCCTCTTGTTCAATTTCTATAATAGCTGTCCTTGGATCTGGTGTGACTATTGCCACATCATCTGCATATGCAAGCGTTTTATACTCCTGTTCATGAAATCCAATCGGGAGAATGTTTAGATTTCCCTCTAATCTTCTCAAGAAGGGGTCTAAATATAAGGCAAAGAGTAATGGTGAAGCCGGGCAGCCCTGTCTTGTACCTCGCTTTATGCTTATGCTCTCCGTATACCCCCTGTTTATCCTTACTTTAGCTGTTGGGTTTAAATATAATGCTTTAATAGCCTTAATATAACCTGTGCCTATCCCAAACCATCCCAAGACTTTCCACAGGTAGCTCCAGGAGACCCTGTCAAAAGCCTTTTCTGCATCCAAAAAGATAGCCGAGGCAGGGTCTCCTGCAGCACCCGCAGCGTCCAAAATGGTAATCATTCTCCTTGTGTGTTCTGTGGTCCCTTTACCTGGAATGAAGCCATGCTGTGTTTTGTATACCAGCCCCTCAATAACCCTGCTAAGCCTAAGTGAGAGGGCCTTAGAGTATATTTTTGCATCCGCGTTCATGAGCGTGATTGGCCTATATGAGCCAGGATCCAAATGTGTTTTGTTCTTTTTCAGGATGACCACGATACTTGCTCCAGCCCATGATTGTGGTATATCTTCCCCCATCTGTGCATGCCTTAGAATTTCTAACATATCAGCCCCCAGCACCTCCCAGAAGATTTTATAAAATTCTGCCGGAATTTGGTCGGGCCCTGTGGCCTTCCCAGGAGGGAGTTTCGTTACTGCATTATATACTTCGCCCAGTGTTAATGGTAGGTCCATAGCCTCTTTATCCTCTAACATCAATTCTTTATGAGGGATTCCTGCCAAGTAATCCTCTATTGCCTCCGCCCCAGTGCCCAGGTCCTGCTCACACAATTCTGCGTAAAATTCCCTAAACACCTCCCTCACGTCTTCCACTTTAGTTACAACGTTCCCTCCTTTATTCTTAATTTCTTTGATTTCCCCGGCTGCAAGGTCTTGTCTGATACGGACTGCTAGCAAGTGTCCCACCCTTTCATTAAACTCGTAACATTTTTCTTTTTTTGCTAAGTAATTGCTTGCTGCTTTGTTTGCCAATCTTTCACCAGTCTCTGCCTTTTTCAGCTCTATTTCTAGTAAAATCTGCTCGATGGGTGCATGGCTTATAACTACCTGAATAAGTTGTTGTTCTAACCTCATTAGGTCTTGTAACCTATTAGTCAATTCCTTTAAACAAATGTTCTTTGTGTCTTTTTGTTTCTCCAAATTATTCACAGGCTTGCATGTTAGGCAATACATTGGTTGTCCTGATGATGATCCTTCATTTTAACAGGATCGAAACGCCGTCGACAGTTGCTGTAGTTTAAACACTAGTTCCCCACTGTGTGACAAAAATGCATTTTTACTACATGAATAAAGCTAGATTGATTTTTTTCTATTTTGTACTAGCTGCTCAAAAATTGTAAAATTGCCTGCTAAACCTCCTACCCTTGTAAATTGTTTGTCTAGCCTTGTTGTTTGTTGTGGATACAGGATTGTGTCTCACTATATACATGTCGTTTTGAAATGTTTTCTATCCTTGCCATTGATTAAATTCAGGGTCCGGCTGGACACCTTACTTATTATAGTGCAGATTGTGGCCTATAAATATTCTAAGTCTGTACATTCTGTTTTCTGTCAAGGACCTTTGTTGATTGATATTACTAATACCTTTGGTCCTTGCTTACCAAGTGGGTTCCCTTGTTTTTCCTAATAGTATGTTGCTCAATCGTCGGATTGCAAGGGTTAGTTCCCTATCTATTTCCTCCTGAAGTGGGCCCTTCCCTGTACCCTTCTTTGTATTCTTGTTTGGTATTACTAATTCTTTTTTACCTCTCAGTGACGCATAGCATGTCTGACCTTGCCCCCTTGTATTCGGATGAATACATCAAAAAGATCTGTGAAGGTCCTTCCCTGTTTTCTGGTACCACTAAGAACGCTCTGTCCAATGTCTCCTCTACTCTGCCCGACCAATTGAAAAAACGAAAGAAAAAACAAGTACGTCAAGAATTAATGACCCTTATGCTAAGACAGTACCTGAAAGCTGATATAATACCAGTAGGACTTCTAGTACATAATATTCCCGGTATATTTACCGATAATCCAAAATACATCCATAACTTTAGCCATATTGGTACTACATGTTCTAGACACTGGCTTGTCCTGGGCATTGAAATAGCCACTGAAACCCTTTCTGCCCTAGTTGCTGAGATTGACAAAATTGCAAAAAAGATTAAAGATACCAGTCCAGTCCCTGATGCCAAAAAGTTATTAGACCAGGTACAGAAAACTGTAGACGATTTCTATAGGATTGAACAAAACAAAAAAAACAATAAGGTTAAGAAAGATATTCAGGCCTACCACATTGAGACAACATACCCGTACCTTCAAAAGGACTTCTATTCCAAATCGTTCCTATTCCAACCCACGTAACACCAGGCCCTGGGGTCACTTTAACCAATGCCAAACCCTAGTGGGCTTCTCCAATTCCTCTGTTGATTTATTGGACAACTCTGATTCAGGGGATAACTCAGGTCCATCTAATAGGAACCCCGGTCCTAGCAGAAGCAATTTTTTTAGAAAGAGGCCAATCCAATCCACCCAAACGAGGGAAAGCCAAACGAGTACCACACCACGGTGGTACAACCCCCTGGGGGAGCGACAAACTCAGCAGAAATGTTACCAGTGGTAGGTACAGATACAATGAACACACAGATCATCCCCATCTTTAACCTATCAACACATAATTTGTCCACTGCCGAAACCTCACTCCTCAGCAAGGGACTCTCCTTCGTGCCCACCATACGCACTGACTTTCTTGAATTACAGACGGAAATCCTCAGATTCTTCCGCAGGATTCGTCTAGAAGCTTTCTTTCAAATAAATCCGACACCTGTGGCTATTGCAAACACCCCCCTTAGACCACCTTCCACCTTCTCTCCCACAGCAGGGATGGTCCCTCCAGAAGTGATTACTTTTGAAAAAATGGTGACTAAAGAGCTCAATGAGCTTAAGGAAACCAAAAAGATAATTCCATAAAACTTGCCAATGGAAGAAAAAAAAGCCATCCAATCACTGAAAAACAGTGATACACTAATCATTAAAAGTGCGGACAAGGGTGGAGGTATTGTCTTACAAAACAGAGATGCATATACAAAGGAAATTCTTAGACAATTAGCAAATACCGACCACTATATAAGGCTCCCCACCAACCCCACTAAGGACTTACAGAGCCTTATTTCTAAAATTACCACAGAGGCCCTAGATTTGGGAATCATTAGTCCAAAGGAATTCCAATTTCTGAACATCAAATCATCAAGAATGCCCGTAATTTATACCCTGCCGAAGGTCCACAAAAGTGTTTTAAACCCATGGGGTAGGCCTATAGTATCCGGGTGTGGCTCCATTCTTGAGCCCCTTGGGAATTATGTGAATTTCTTTATTAAAGATTTTGTACCAGTCACCCAGTGCTACGTCAGGGATAGCATGGCCATGGTGAACCCGATTGGTGAGACACCTTTTTCTGTGGGAGACCAGGTATTGTGTACAATGGACGTTGAGTCCTTGTACACGAACATCCCCCAGACTGCATCCATCCTTGTTATACGGGACATTCTTGAAACCAGGCCCAGACCACACCGGGTACCTTCCGTCTTCATCCTTCAATTGTTGGAAATTTGCTTGACAAGAAATTTCTTTGCATTCGAACAACAATACTACCAACAAGTCAAGGGGACTTCCATGGGGGCTATTTTTGCCCCCAATCTGGCCATACTCTTTATTGACAAAATTGAGACCGACACCATACTGACTCCCTCTAATCCATTCTCTTCTGCCATCTCCATTTGTAGACGTTACATCGACGATATTTTCTTAATTTGGAATACAGACCTTGACAGCCGTAATCAGTTTGTCCATTGGCTCAACAACAATTGCTGTGGACTCACATTCACCAGCACAGTTGACGCAGAGTTTATTCCCTTTCTAGACCTCACCATGTACCACTCTGAAGGCTCACTACACACAAAACTTTACCGCACACCCACCGAAAGGAAGACACTTTTAAGCTATAATAGCAATCTAGCAATCACCCCAGAGCGCTTAGGGACTCCCTACCCTATTTACAATTCCTTCGCATCAGATGGAATTGCTTCGCAAAAGAGGATTACTTTAGGGAAGCTGCAGTCCTATCTAACAAACTAAAAGACAGGGGCTACCCCAGAAGACTGGTCAGGAGAGCAGTAAAACGTGCCTGGTACTGCCCTAGGGAGGTTCTCCTCTGCCCCAAAGATAAAGAAAAAGAATCCAATCCTAGAATAGCCTGTGTGACCACATTTTCACCTGTCTCCAATGCCTTGAAAAAAAGTATAATCAAACACTGGCCCACACTTAATGCTGGTACTCTGCACATAGATCGACCTTCGTTTGCATTTAAGAAAAGTTCTAACCTAAAGGACCATCTGGTAAGGGCTGCACTCCCTAGTCCCCCAACACGTGACACGATAAATTCTCTTTGGAACCAAACACCGCTTGTGGGGCATGCTAAATGTGGACCCTGTAATGTGTGTGACTTTACTATAGAAGGTAAAACGTTAATTTTTAACAATGTCACCATCAACTGTAAAACCTTCACCAATTGTAACAGCAGTGATGTTATTTATTTGATCCAGTGTCCATGCAAGCTTTTATATGTTGGTCAAACCAAACAAAAGATAAAAACCAGGATAGGCCAACACCGCAGTAGAATCCGCTGCAAAACCCCAATGCTCCCCTGGTGGACCATTTCACGGAAAAAGGACACAGTGACAATGATCTGAAATGGACTGTCCTCAAATCAGTTAAATTGCCACCCCATGGAGGAGACATTGTGCACCTATTGAATAGAGAAGAATTGAAAATGATCCTACTCATGGACAGTATCAGGAATGGACTGATTCGCAATGAGGATTGGACCACACTTCTCTGAACATGAAGCCTTCTGTTAAAACAGGCTATTCGTTGTTCAACCACTTTACCAAGCTGTCATGATTTAATAATGTGTGTCCTCCTTCTGTCACATGTAAGGTAGAGCTGCACACAGTCTCCTTTGGAGTCTGCACAACGTATGTAATTCACTCACACTCACTGCGCCTTATTTTTAATCTATGAATTATTTTTAGTCACTTCCCCCCACTGCGCCGCAAATTCACTCCACTCTAATATGGCCGCCTCTCCGAGACTTTCATCCCATTCCAAAATGGCCGCCATAGTCGTCCACTACGTGTATACTAGCCCCATACAATATGGCCGACACTCTATTTCTATGCTTCACGCATGGAACCCTGCGTCTGACCGGTGTGACTCGGCCCTCCAGACGCTGACTGTTGTTCCATTGTGAACATTGAGGTAAGCGTTCATCCAGCTCTCCCCTTGCCACTCTTTAAATGTGAGCTTCAATTGCAAGCTCTTTGTACTTTTGCTGAAATGGTTCAATTTTCACAGGTTCAGCCTGGAATTTGGGCGGTTACCGCAACTTGCTCCCATCAACTACTCATCTGGGCTCGAATTATTTCACACGCTGGTAAGCGCTACCGCCTCTATCAACACTCACTCCCTTGTCCTCAGGCCCTCTCCTAATCAGGCTCCTTTCCCTCTAGATATCCCAACCACCTTCATTCTGACCGTAGCAGCGCCACCAGACGGGACGCCATGCATGTCTTTTAATCTAGGTAAGCACCCCAATACTTCCGCTAGCCTCAACACGTCAGTACCACTGGCAAGCCCTGCGGAGTCATGGTTTAAACCCCCTCTTTTCCCAACAGGTTCGCCTTAACTAGGGCAATCACCAACTCTTGTTCCCATCCTCACCCCTCCCAGTCTGGACTTCTGGAACCGTAAGCCTACGTGGGTAAGCGCTGTTGCCCTTATCTCCTAAAATTGCTACAGCGGCACCATCGGATGGGACGCTCAGCTTACCTTATCACCTAGGTAAGCTCTCCATAACTCTGCCAGCGTTGATAGAGTCCTCTGGCTTAAGACCCCTCGTTAACAATAGGTTACCCCACATGCAGGTACCAGAGGTCTTGCCCTCTTTTCCTAGTTGGGCCACATTAAGTCCCCGGTGCCTTTTGGAACCGGAACACAGTCATCTCCTAAATGTAGGACCTTTCCTTGGAGCTCCTCCTGGAAATAGGAAAATTCTATAGCGCTCCACTCCTCGCCCTCCTTATCCTATGTCTATCACAGTACCCCAATCACTGGCTTTATATCACAAGCATGAATTTCTGGATGAATGTCACCAGACACCTGCACGTATGACAGCTTTTCCACCTTAAGGCATGGCGTGAAATTCCTTTATGCTATGTACTGTAGGAAGAATTGGGATTTTAAACAAATGTTCTTTGTGTCTTTTTGTTTCCCCAAATTATTCACAGGCTTGCATATTAGCCAATACATTGGTTGTCCTGATGATGATCCTTCATTTTAACAGGATCGAAATGCCGTCGACAGTTGATGTAGTTTAAACACTAGTTCCCCACTGTGTGACAAAAATGCGTTTATTTACAAGCTAGATTGATTTTTTCTATTTTGTACTAGCTGCTCACAAATTGTAAAATTGCCTGCTAAACCTCCTACCCTTGTAAATTGTTTGTCTAGCCTTGTTGTTTGTTGTGGATACAGAATGGTGTCTCACTATATACATGTCGTTTTGAAATGTTTTCTATCCTTGCCATTGATTAAATTCACGGTCCGGCTGGACATCTTACTTATTATAGTGCAGATTGTGGCCTATAATTATTCTAAGTCTGTATATTCTGTTTTCTGTCAAGGACCTTTGTTGATTGATATTATAAATACCCTTGGTCCTTTCTTACCGAGTGGGTTCCCTTGTTTTTCCTATTAATAATAATAAAAAGTTGGGGGCACAGGAGGACTTTTTGCTTCTCTGTTTGTTCTTTCTGCACATCTCTTGCTTCTTCCTGCACTTTTGTTCGTCTTTCTGGGCCTCTGTTGACTATTTCTGCATTTGTCTTGCTTCTTTCTGCCCTTTTATTCCTCTTTCTTCACATGTCCTACCTTTGTAGGCATAGTTAGAAATTAGCATTGAAAAAACCATTGAAATTCACTGACAAAATCATAGGTTTCAGGGATGTTATAGTTAGAAATTAGCATTTAAAAACCTTTGAAATTCACTGAAAAAACCATAGGTTTCAGGGACGTTATAGTTACAAATCAGCATTTAAAAATCCTTTGAAAATCACTGAAAAAAATTCATAGATTTCAGGGATGTTATAGTTACAAATTAGGATTTAAAAAACCTTTGCAATTCACTGGAAAAAGCCATAGATTTCAGGGACGTTATAGTTAGTTGGACATTTCACTCGTACAAAACCATAGAAATTCCACCATTATAGTTAGTTGAGCTAACTATAACTTGTGCCCCTGCAATGCATTTCTGATGACGTCACATATTACTTAATTCATGACATGTTCAGTGACATCACTGATGACATCACTGATTACATCTCAAATGACATCACTGATGACATCACTGATGGCATCATCCACGTGAAAATCTGATGCACCTCCTCACAGTCTAATATAACCTTTGATACACCCACTGCAAAATACAGACTACCATTTTCGAAACCATCGACACACCAATACCCGTTACTAGATACACACTCAATGACTCGTAGGTCTACATACACATACACTCATACAATCACTCATACATACAGTTACTCATCAATACAACACTATCATCAACTCATGCACCTATGCAGGCACTCACACAGCGCCAATTATTCATGAGTTACTCACACACCTAGTCAGTCATGCAAAGAATCAATCACACTTCCATTTACTGACCTATAGAGTTATACACACAACAGATCACTTATTCAAACAGAAACAAACACATAATTACTCTCTTAATCAATCACTAATACAAGTAAACACTCATCTATATAGCCACTCTCACAATCACTGACTCTCACATATATATATATATATATACTCCAACTCTCATATACACTGCCTTTTACATATGTAGTTACTTGGACATGTACCACTTAGACATCCATTCACTCAGTAACACACACATACACACACTGACATGCCTATACAACTGTTTCCAAATGCACTATTGAACCCATACAGCCAATGAATCAATAACTCAAACATGTATGCACAGAGTCACACACCTCCCACACACCCACACAAACACTCAGGCACCCATACAAATACTCTGGTAACGAATCAATACACTCATGTAGCTACTAACCAACGGATGAAGCAGCTTATTCAACAGCAGACAGACTGATACAGACATTCACACAGTTTAGTCACTAACCCATGCATTCAATAAGACACATGTAATAACTCAATTAAACAGTCAGTGACACAGCTACGAAATCCTCCATCGAAACACTCATGCACCCACTCATTCTTCAATACACCTTGGCATATATATAATACATATTTTAACTTTACAGAAACACACAGTCACTGGATGATGTCATCAGTGATGTCATTTGAGATGTCATCAGTGATGTCATCACTGATGTCACTGACCATGTCATGAATGATGATGTAATATGTGTAAAAATAACAGTTGATTGACAGGAAGCAGAACAATGTCATACATTCACCCCAGTACAGAGATCTGGGCCTAAATCCATTGTTTTTTAGCACTCCACACCACCTCAGTTCAGACATGGCAAATCTGCCTTGACCCTGTGCCTCATGGGAACAGTCCAGCCCGAACTGCCAAGCCATGTCTTTCCTGGACCGGAATCAAGCATCCTAGGACCAGTTTCTGGCTATCAGCCGTCTTCAGCCAGGATAGCTTGACTCCAGTGGTGTGAAGAGCATGGGACTCACGTCTGAGCATACCCACCCCACTCGGGGTGACAAATGCAAAAAGAACAGTTGATGGACAGAATGCAGAACAATGTCATACATTCACCCCAGTACAGAGATCTGGGCCTAAATCCATCGTTTTATTGCACTCCACACCACCCCAGTTCAGACATGGCCATATGCAAATCAGCCTTGGCCCTGTGCCTCATGGGAACAGTCCAGCCCGAACTGCCAAACCATGTCTTTCCTGGACTGGAATCAAGCTTCCTAGGACCGGTTTCTGGCTATCAGCCGTCTTCAGCCACAATAGCTTAACTCCAGTGGTGTGGAGAGCATGGGACTCACGTCTGAGCATACCCATCCCACTCGGGGTGACAAATGCAAAAATAACAATTGATGGACAGAATGTAGAACAATGTCATACATTCACCCCAGTACAGAGATCTGGGCCTAAATCCATTGTTTTTTTGCACTCCACACCACCCCAGTTCAGACATGGCCATATGCAAATCAGCCTTGATCCTGTGCCTCATGGGAACAGTCCAGCCCGAACTGCCAAGCCATGTCTTTCCTGGACCGGAATCAAGCATCCTAGAACCGGTTTCTGGCTATCAGCCGTCTTCAGCCAGGATAGCTTGACTCCAGTGGGGTGGAGAGCATGGGACTCAAATCTGAGCATACTCATCCCACTCGGGGTGACAAATGCAAAAATAACAGTTGATGTGGAGTGGTGTGGCTCACTGGTTAGAGGCGGCAGACCCTGAAGCAGAGAACGGCCCAAGACTAGGGTTCAATCCCCAACGCGGCAGGGTCGTGGACCAGGGTCAACAGACTCGATAATTCTCGCCTCGGTGCCTACTCTAACCAGGGATCACACTCGGCAACTCTGGGCATTAAGTTTGCCTCATCTCTACAACGGCCCCCCACAGACGCCGGGGATGCCTGGCTCCACCTTGGAGATACCCAGAAGGGACCATCTCACAGGGAAAGCCAGGACGGGTTCCCCAGAGGTCTTCAGCGCCAGGACGCTCCCGGGCAACAGTGCGTTTTACAAGTCCCACACATTTACATTTACATTCACATGGACAGAATGCAGAACAATGTCATACATTCACCCGAGTACAGAGATCTGGGCCTAAATCCATCGTTTTTTTGCACTCCACACCACCCCAGTTCAGACATGGCCATATGCAAATCAGCCTTGACCATGTGCCTCATGGGAACGGTCCAGCCCGAACTACCAAGCCATGTCTATCCTGGACTGGAATCAAGCATCCTTGGACCGGTTTCTGGCTATCAGCGGTCTTTAGCCAGGATAGCTTGACTCCAGTGGTGTGGAGAGCATAGGGCTCACGTCTGAGCATACCCATCCCACTCGGGGTGACAAATGCAAAAATAACAGTTGATGGACAGAATGCAGAACAATGTCATACATTCACCCCAGTACAAAGATCTGGGCCTAAATCCATTGTTTTTTTGCACTCCAAACCACCCCAGTTCAGACATGGCCATATGCAAATCAGCCTTGACCCTGTGCCTCATGGGAACAGTCAAGCCCGAACTGCCAAGCCATGTCTTTCCTTGACCGGAATCAAGCATCCTCGGACCGGTTTCTGGCTATCAGCCGTCTTAAGCCAGGAGAGCTTGACTCCAGTGGTGTGCAGAGCATGGGACTCACGTCTGAGCATACCCATCCCACTCGGGGTGACACATGCAAAAATAACAGTTGATTAACAGAATGCAGAACAATGTCATACATTCACCCCAGTACGGAGATCTGGGCCTAAATCCATTGTTTTTTTGCCATTGTGCAATATTCTGTCCATCATCTTGTGTGTTTTGCTGTTCACCCTATGTGGGAAGGGTATGCCAAGACGTGGGTCCCGTGCTCACTAAGCCACTGGAGTCAAGGAGGGGGAGGAGTTGGTTCACTTTGCAACATTAAGCAGGAACGCATAGGGACAATAGTCTACATGTATTAAGATGTACAGTTGGTGTCAGGATGGCAGACCGGGAAGTGGGTGGAGGGAGGGGGAGGAGTTGGTTCACTTTGCAATATTAGTGCAGACCGGGGAGTGGGTGGAGGGTGGGGGGAGGAGCTGGTTCACTTTGCAACATTAAGAAGGGACTCACAGAGACAATAGTCTACATATATTAGAATGAACAGTTGGTGTCAGGGTGGCTGACCGGGAAGTGGGTGGAGGGAGGGGGAGGAGTTGGTTCACTTTGCAACATTAAGCAGGGACGCATAGAGACAATAGCCTACATATATTAGGATGGACAGTTGGTTTCAGGATGGCAGACCGGGAAGTGGGTGGAGGGAGGGGGAGGAGTTGGTTCACTTTGCAACATTAAGCAGGGATGCATAGAGACAATAGTCTACATATATTAAGATGGACAGTTGGTGTCAGGATGGCAGACCGGGAAGTGGGTGGAGGGAGGGGGAGGAGTTGGTTTACTTTGCAACATTAGCGCGTGTTTATATATACACAATGTTGGATTCGAATACGCACATTTCCAATACGCGTGTGTTTATAATTAAAAGGCCGAACAGACCCTATCGATTTGCTTGCTGCGCAACAACTACAAGGGACACATAGAGACAATAGTCACAAAAACATATTGTATACCCACAAGCATTGTGAAATTAAACATATTACAAACGTGCACTTACTCTTTTC
The DNA here is from genome assembly GCF_964263255.1 of Lissotriton vulgaris. Lineage (NCBI taxonomy): Eukaryota > Metazoa > Chordata > Amphibia > Caudata > Salamandridae > Lissotriton > Lissotriton vulgaris. The sequence goes on along the minus strand of NC_141689.1, from coordinate 1,918,043,085 downwards.
TTTCTCCTCCATTTAACCAGACTGAGCCACAGCAAAGCATGGCCGGGTACAGCTAGTACAAAATAAATGCCTTGAAGGCTCAACTTGCTAAGCTAATGCTAAGAGTAGTCAAAAATCTGAAATCCCAAATGAGCTGCAACCAGATAGCACCCATAATAAGACAAGAAGAAAATCTAAAAAATATGGCTCACCACCAAAATCAATATGTCGTTGTACACAATTCTTGCATAGAAAGGTAGCTAAGAGCTCATATTCAGCTTGGCAGTATCCCATGTAACAATTCTCAGGCATATCAGAATCATTTGTGCTAGCAGTGTTATAAGTTAGCACTTTTCCATTTCTAAGAAAGCATCCTAGTTTTCCATGTCACTGTCATCCGGAGATGTTTCAAATTAAATATGCAGCATTTAACAAAGGTGAATTACAAATGAACAAGACTGAGCTGAACTACAGAAACACAGCAGGAGGGACAGTGAAAGCTCATCCCCATATTTTGATGCACCCCAAACTTTTGCTCATCCCAAAATTTAACTTAGGTGGTTCTACTGCAATATGAGTCACCACTCTCTTCAACATCAGGCCCAACTCATTTAGCAGAGTAATATGATAACTGGGACAACTCAATCACTGAGTTCTGGATCAGTGAACAGTTAAAAGGCTTTATGACAAAATCTAAAGAGCCAAGTGATACACAACAGAATACATTGCATTGAAGACACAAATGCAGAGTGCATAATCCTACATCAGAATAATTTTAAATCCCAAATAAACTGCAAAATTAGTTGAGAAATGGACAGCATCTACACAGGAAATTCTAAAATTGCTCAATTATAATAGTCAGTATCACAACATTTCTAGTAGTATGGGCAGAGTCTTGTGAATAACAAAAAAAGTCTGTTGCTCGTACATTTCTAGCATTAATAATGAAAACAAACTGCAATCTCATATTTTTAGCAAATCAGAGCCAAGTATTTATGGGAAATATAGCACTAACCTACCCGTACAGAAGTCTCCACCAGCTTCTATAATGTTGCTGTCCTGAGATTCACAATATTAGGGAACAAATTATCAAACAATAGCTCATACACAAAAAATATGATGCTAATTATCTGTGATTGGTTGAACACTAACCAACTCAAATTAAAGTCTGACAAGATAGAGAATGTCTAACCACAAGCAAGCATCGTCTGTGGAATTCCACATTCTGGCCAGCCACAATGGGTATCTCCCCTTCCCCCCCCACATAAGAACTCAGTTAAGAGCCTCTGAGTTCTGATTGACAAGAAACTGTCTATGAAACCCCAAAAAGGGGAAGTAACTTCATCCTGCTTTTTGCAACTTCATAGAATAAGATAAATAGGGAAAATTCTCACCTTAAAGCTCTTACCCAGGTCATCATTGCATTAGGCATCTTGAGTATGTAGACTCTCTCTACCTGAGCCTACCCAAGGGCGTCAACTGTAGCTCAAAATTATGGCAGCCAGGCTAAACTACGAATAGCACAGGAACTAATACTTCACCCCCCTGATGTGGAAACTACACTGACTGCCAATAGAACAGTGAAGCACATTCAAGGCTGGCTGCACTATCTTCAAATCCCTGTATGGAAGCAGACCAGCCTTTATCTCAGCCTGTATTCAAAAATATACACTTATCTATAGTTTGAGATCCATCCACCTGAATCTTTACACTATTACCCCATTTAAATAGAAGAAACTAGACGGCTCCAGATATTTGGTACTTACCCCAGGATCTGAAACTCTTTCCCACTCAAGATCAGGACCACGCCCTGCTATACAAGATTCAGGATACTCCTGAAGATGTGGCTCTTTAGACAAGCTTACAATTGAAACTGTGGTCAGTGTGTAATGTTTCTATCACCCAAGTGAAAAAGAAGCCGATAAGTGTACATGCGTTATACAAATGCTTGTAACATAACATAACAGAACATACACCAATGTTCTCGACTAGGCCAACATCAGGAATCTACAGTTGAAGGACTTTGGATTTGTTGCATTCAGAGCATGAAGAACATTTTTTTCACAGTACAGTGCAGTCGTAATAAAATAACTAGTTATTTCATTGTATCCTATGATCTGCTAAGACTGGAGGGGGGATTGAGCAGCAGCTGTTTGAGCGGAACATCGGAAACAACATCCATTTTATTAAAATGGTGAAATCATGAAATTGCAATTCAACTTTAACACATTGATAAACACACTTCTACATGTTTCAGTAAAATAATTTCAAGTGCAGTATTAATAATTAATGAGTTATGACTAGAATAATTTATAAGAATTATTACTACACAAGATTTGTCTTTTCCACCCAATTTGCACATTAAAAAAAAAAACTTCAACAGAACCTTGAACATTGCAATCTATCTAGTACACTCAAAGTTTCATTAATACGTCTATATATTATTAACTGTTAGGAAACCATTACATCAGCTGTCTTCACTTTCACAGAGCCTGTGGGGAGAGAAGATGTGCAGGTAAAACTGATTAGAAAGTGTGAAAGCAGGAGAGGAAAACAGAAGCAGTAACAGCATCAATTTTATCCAGCATGGGATTTTTACAAAAATGTGGCATAACTAAATCATTTTAATGAACACATTTCTAAACCTCATATTAAACTCATTTTAACTTCATACATATTATTCATTATTTGCATATTGGACCCGGCAAATAATACTTAATACTCAATATTATTTGCTGCATGAAAATAGGAACTTTAACAACTCTCTAACAATTGTCATACCACAGACACTGAACAGAGAAGGTCAATGTGACAGCCACCATAAAATTCGGACTACTAATAATTGTTAAAAGTATCAGAATGTTCACATCCCTTGCAATAAACTTCTCATGCACTTTATGGGAATGCCAGGACCGTAAATAAAATGTGTATGCATGTTCATTTCATGAAAGCAAGGTTTTACTTAGCTAAGTGACATGGGAGCGCCTGGACCTCCAACAAAATATCCGTCAAATCCTTCTAAGCTCAGGTAGGTATATCCTCACCCAGCAATGAAAATGTACTCAACGATTCAGTTCTCATTCATGACAAACACATGTGCATTTATTTTATATGTAGTAACTTCTTCCTGGTACATTGCTAACGGTTGGTAAACAATGCTCTCATCCCTCTGCATCTGCAACCTTGAGAGATTGTTGCAAATGTCAAAACGAGAACGTCATATCTCACCTCCTAGTCTTCGCATGCCATCTGGAGCTGAGCACTGCAAATACCCTAAATGATTAGCTATGAAGCCCATGCATGTATTAGTGCTGTAGCCATGAGATCATGTGACACCAGCAAGATTGTCAGTTAGGTTTTGCATTTGCATCCCAGGTGCCCAGTGCCCACACTTACTCTTGATTAAGTAGAAAATGTACCAACCGTAGTTAAGATCCAGGTAGTTAACAGAAGGTGACAAATCATGACTGTACAATAAACCTTAATAAATAAGTACATGTAAAATTAAATAACTATAAACAGTGACATCTGGGTGGCATTTGATGATGTATGGCGTATGTATTGTCCTATTTGTAAATAGACAATATATGTTTTATACAGCAACATTTACGGGTGTTGATTCACCAAAAGGCCTGCAGTAGCGAAAGTGACATCACATGCCCTTTACCCTTAATGACATCACAGGATATAACATCATTTGACCCTTGACTTTGATTTTATCTGGAAAGGCATGTCCCATGACTCTAACATCATATTCACACTCCCTTATACCCCTTTACATGCATTCCTATTCATTTTCACTCACTCACTTGCATTCACTCTAAATCTCACTCATACTTACGGACACGCAGGCCCAGGTTCACTAATGCTTTGCACTGTGTTTGCGTCACTTTTGTGACAAAAAAGTGTTAGGATGAGATTTACTATCCAACGCAAATCATGTTTTACTTTGGACAGTCTCCCAAAGTTACACAAAATTGCACTTTTCGCTGCCTGGTGTTATTTTGCCTCAAAGGGGCATTCCATGGGTGGCCTTCTCAAGGCGTAGTGAGGATATTTCCAATTTTTCATGTGCACTGCATTGCACAGCACACATACAAAGTGGGAAAAGCCTTAAAGCACACATTTTGTATTGAAAGGGACCCAGTGTACTATGGTGCAAGGGTGTGCGTGTGTGTTGGCTCGTGGCTGCCACAGGGAGAGAATAAATGCACCATATCTCAATAGATATGGTGCATATTTTCTCTTTTTCTTTGACATGAGGTAGCGCAGCAATGTTGGGTCAGCGTAGCCTTTGCATCAAAGAATAGTACATTGAGGCCTCAACCTCAACCAATCTCAGTCACTACCTGTCACTGATTCTCATTCACTTACACCCACCCACACATATGCTTACACATACAGACACATGCTCACACAAACACATGATCTCTCGCATAAACACATATTCACATACGTTTAAAACACTTTATACTTTCCACAGCTGCCACCAAATGTCCTGTTCCAACCATGTGTGTTGCATTTTTTATTACACTAATAGAAAATAATAGAATATTATTCACTATTAGTATAATGAAGAAATATCAGAAAATAAGCAAAGTGGAGCTGGGCTGCTGTTCTTGGCACTGATGTTGCCACCTCTCAGGCCAGAGGTCGCAAAGACAGTGCCAGGGATTGCAAGGGGAAGCCAGGGGTCACAGCGGCCACTAAATGATGTTCATGTTTTACAGTAGTAGCACATTACACAATGCCCTTAGTGGGCCTGGGGTAGAAATCCTAACAAAAACTTAAAAAACAAATTTTGATGAAACGGCTACCTTGCTAATTTTGATAACAAAAAGTATTTTTTGCTTTGAATATCCCAGATGTATACACTTTCCTCAGATCAGTCAGGGCATTAGGAGGCTGTTATTTGAATGGCTGTGCCAATGCATTTTTACTCTCCGTACCAACCTTCACAAAGCTTTCAGCTGAAGGATAGACCTGCCATTACTTTTATTACTCTTAGTGTCAGTAAGTAGGATTGCATATTCATAGAAGGAGTCACGCAACATAATATGTGAGTTGACCACTTCATACATGTTCTATTCTTGCTGCTTTCTACTTAATATTATTCGTTAGATTTGTTGAAATGAAAGCGTGCAGATTTGTGCTTATAATCATAATGGCTGTGCTATTAATTTGCTATTTGGTGAGCAGGAAAATATTGAATGATCGGTCCAGTCTGCCTACTTGACTATGACCTCACTAATATCCATACCTGATGAAAGGATCCAATCCTAATATGAGTGGGTTCTCAAATTCTTTGAACAAACACCAGTTCCTCTAACGCCTTTCTAATATTGAAGGCGCTGCTACTCTAAGTCTTTTTTCGGTTAAAATAAACCATAAAAACATACTTCTAACTATTAAAACATAAATTCCATGAACATATTACATTAACCGATGCATCCACCATGTCACAATACATCTGAATTCAAGCATGTGCTACAACAATTATGCTTAATACAAAACATACCACCGATACAGTGACACCGCCAAAAAACCTGTACCACAGTACTTTTACTTGATAGTTGCTTGGTAGCACATTTTTGGTACCAGTATTAGTAAAGAAATAATCACATGACTGGTATTGGTACAGCAGGCGGGAAGAAAAGAGGCAAAATTTTAAAAGTGCTTGTGCATAAAGTGTCAGCAATCTCAAATGTAGTAATAACAACATGGTTTGATACCAATAGAAATTAAATATATATGCAGGCTAGTTTTGATGCAGTGGGCAGATAAATTGAGACTAAGGACCTGATTTAAATCTTGGCAGATGAGTTACCCCATCACAATAGTGACGGATATCCCATCCGCCGAAATATAAATCTCATTATGTCCTATGATATTTATATTTCGGCAGATGGGATATCCATCACCATTGTGAAAGAGTAACCCACCTGCCAAGATCTAAATCAAGACCTTAATCTAAAAGTGCTTGAGCATTAAAGTGGCATCAATCCATTAGTTACTATCTGTCTTAATTCACCCACATTACATATAAGAGTATTGGACACAGTCTCCTAAATCATCAACATTCATATATTAAAATTAAGGTTGATAAAATTACAATTGAAAAGGTGTGGTGATCACTTAATGGGATTGCATGCTTAAAAAAGATTCAAATCTTACATCCTGCTTCATTCTGTTACATCTCAACCGCCAAACAAATGGTAAATATCTGGACTAACCATTCCGTATTATCACTTTTTAGTATCCTATTTGTTTCCTCCAAGGGGGATATAGATAAAATGTAGCTTTATTCATGCCTTCCTGAGTAAGGAATAAGCAGGACAGAAGAAGATAAAATGTTCCTCTGTTTCAACCCTTGCCTCACAAGAGGTGCTAGATGGTCGGATGTGAAAAAGCAATTTACTGAATGAATTACCAACCTAAATTCAAACAAGATAGATTTAGCTTGGGGTGGTTCTATTCTATTCAGGGATGGTTCAAGCAACGTTATCCTTAAAATCTAAAAACATCATTGTTACACAAACATGCTGCATTGACTTCATTCCAGAACTTCTTTTTTAAACATACAGGGGTTGCTTTTCGATTTTCTCAGGATTAATCCAGGACTCACTCATCCCTAGTCTAGATAACCAAGTTTAACATGTTTGAACTAGATGATTGCCTGGGAGGTAGTGGAGATTTATTGATCCAGACCCTGAACCAGTAAGATATTGGTCTAAAGGCTTCCACATGCACTATATTCTTTAGACATAGTCTAGTCGCATTGGGGTTAGTGGGGCATTCTGGGGCAGTGCAAGTACTAATCACTTTCTCCAGACCTCCTGTGTGATTAAGGCCCCAGATCTCTGCTTCATAGAGGGCAGCCCCAAGCCCTCTAGCACAATATATTTCTAACGCCAGTGTAACTGGCTTATAACCTGAGTTTTTTTTAACCTTTTTACTGTGATGCAGGTTGTATGGTCAGTTGACTTTTAGTTAACTGAGGTGCCCACGTAAGCATGTGAGCTATCCTTACCCCTAGGTAGGCAAAATGATTTACTTGTTCCATATAGGCTGCCCCTAACTTTAAAGGTCTTGTGTGGGTTAAAAGTCATGAATTTTGTTTTGGACACATTGACTTGCAGACCAAGGGCCCTATGTAGGTAATCCCAGATTTCCGATTCTTAAATACCGAATCATACCGATTCGGTATTTAAGAACAGGCAATTGGGATGTACGTACAAAATTACTGAATCGGTAATTTTAGGTAATTACCGAATCGGTATTTACCGATTCGGTAATTGCCATTCATTCCTATGGGCCTGGAGGCCCATAGGAATGAATGTCAATTACTGATTCGGTAAATACCGATTCGGTAAAATTGGGAAACAGTGAAGGGTGGCAGGGTGTCACTTTGACACCCTGTTGCACCCCTCAATTGTGTATGGGTGCACATGTTACAGACATACATGCCCTAATGGCATGTATGTCTGCAACATGCAACTGTTGGAAGAGCAAAAAAAATGCTTTTTCAGAGGTTTTCATTATTTACCACCAACTTGTAGTTGGTGGTAAATAACGAACCCTAAGATGGAAAATCACTCATTTGAGTGCTCCCTGCATATCAGGATTCAGTAATTTACAGAATCGGTATTTAAGAATTCGGAATTTTACCGATTCCTTAAATTACCGATTCGGTAAAATACCGAATCCTCAAAAAATGCCACCTACATCTGGAAAGCCCAATACCGGTCGGTAACGGCCGAAATTTGGTAATTTCGGCCGTTACCGACCGGTATTTGGCTACCTACATCGGGCCCTTAATCTTACATATGAAAGAATAAATTAATTAAATACACTTTGGAACCCCATGGGAGTCTTTGATACCAGTAGCATATCATCTGCAAATAGCAGAGCTGGCATTATATGGTCTGCCAATTTCGAAGGATTGCCATTACAGTCAAACAATGTCTTAATAAGCCCATTAATGTATTGAGTAAACAGAGTTGGAGATGAAACGCATCCTTGTCGAACTCCTCTGTTTACACTAATACTCTTCACCATTCCTTCCACATCTCACTTGGGCATAGTTATTGCTATGAAGCCACTTTATAATATAGAGCAGATTGATCGTCATCCCTATCTTTTCAAGTCCGGCCCACAATGTCCCCCTATGCATGAGATTGAAGGCTACACGAAGGCCTACAAACACTACATATATATGTTCTTTCTTTCTAACCACATTTTTCCACACTATTAGTAGAAATCAAAAAAGGTGATCCACTGTGCTTGTATCAGCTCTAAAACCTGCCTGTAATGGGGATCAGACCCGCTCCTCTTCCATCCATGTTTGGGCCCTTAGTAGCAGCTGTCTACAGAATAGCCTCTGGGAAAGATCAATCAGGCTAATCGGCTTGAAGTTCGCAGGGTCCCCCTTATCTCTCTTCTTGTGAACTGGCACCACTTCTCCACCCGTCCAACTGAGATTTCTGTCCCTTTTTTTATTGCGCAAAGGATTTGATTTAAAATGTATCTCCAGATAATTGGCTCAGAGGCAAAAAGGAGCTACTATTCTGCAGAATTGTCGGTCTCAAATTGAAATCAAGGAGAAGGGGAATTCTGGATTTAGGCATCATTAGTAAATGTAAAATGATACTTCTATAGCTCACTACTCACCCGCAAGGGTCTCAAGGCGCTTGTACGAATACCGCTGTGGTACCCATCCTGGCTTTCCCTGTGAGGCGTCCACTTCTGGGCACCCCCAAGGTGGAGGCCAGGCATCCTTAGCGTTGTGGGGGCCGTTGTGGAGATTAAGCAAGCTATTGCCCAGAGTAGCAGTGTGGGACTCCATGATTGGAATAGACACCGAGGTCCGTGGAATTTTGAGCCCAAGACCCGCCGAGGCGGGAAATTGAACCCTGGTCCCGGACTAGACCTCTGCATCAGGGTCTGCTGCTCTAATCATTGAGCCACACTTATCCACCATTAGTGAGATACTCGGAGCTTGAGTCACAAAGAAAGACTCCCACTTTCGTGTAAGTTTACTACTTTTCGGAATTCACAAACCACATGCAGAGTTTTATGAACCCCTACTCTCTATACTCATGTGTGTGGATGTCTTTACACCCAGATACTCCACACACATACGTATATGGAGTGCAGCTTCGTAAAGCTCCCCACATAGTTTGTAAATACCAAAAAAACAGTAAACTTAAACAAAAGTGGAAGTTTACCTGTGTGAATCAGGCACTCTGTTCTAATAGGCATCTATCAAATTTGCAATGTTTTCTTAGGAAGGAAGCTGTAAAATAAAATATTACTGACTGATTCTATGACAAAGACTCATGTTGCAGACCGTATGCTAGAAGGTAGTTATTGGATTCATTATCACATGCAGAATTGAAACTCCCTGGTGCGCCAAGCCTCGATAGAATCAGAGATAAAAATGGATAGATTCGGACCAAACATACCCAAACATAGGCAAATTCACCAGCTACTTATCTTTGAACATTAAGACATCAGGCATGAATCATCGAAAAATTGGTGACGAATCAAATTCTATTTATTAATATCAGCTACACTTATTGTCTATTTAATTGCTCTCTTTGAATGCCGAGTCACTATCAGCTCTAGACACGTGCATTGAGGTTCTGAATTTTATAAACAAATCCTATTTTCTGGTTCATGCATCTGTGTTTTTAGTAAATGCAGTTTAGATTGCTGGGGTGACATAGGCCAGGGCTAACACATCTATCTTTTTGTGAATCAGTATAAGCAGTTACCAAATCGTTTCAAGAATGCATATTTTTTTCTTCCTTTATGGGTGAATTCTTGTGGGCAACAACCAAAACACACACAGGTCTGTTCTCCATGCTCGCTGCTGTAGAGGCTGTTCTACATTGCAAACCCTGGGAGTCCACAATATGATCACAACAAAGAATGTCCTTGCCCGGAAACAGAGACCAGAGATCAACAGCCCTAGCTAATAATTAGCTACAAAGATAGATTGACTTTGGCCACTCCGAGGCCAAGTGCGGGGTGGCCTCTGGAGATAATCAGATGAATATCTGGGTTGTGAAGCATATGCTTATTGTTTGTGGTTACAAGAAACCCTACTACGCCTCGCCGGATGAGTGACATTTTATGGGCTCTTCCACTATAAACCAGAATATATGGCCAACCCACCACATCAGAGAAGGTCACGCCTGCTATTTAAAAATCCATAGGAACATCACTCACTGTAACGAGCACACCCATTTAATTAACAGTCCAAAGTCCTAGTGAACACAGACGAACAGAATAGGGTCCTTAAACAGGTTTATGTGATGCACACACCTCTTGTCTGGGACTGTCAGCAAGGGAAGATGTTTGTGGGTTACTCGAAGTCCAGCAGAGAGCTACTGACTATAGCTCAGTGCATGTCAGCACTGTGCGAGTCCATTCCATTCTCATGTATGCAATTCGCACAAACAGTAAATGGTGTAGCACTTTAAGCTAAAGATACCCAACGAGGTGTTATAATTTACAATGTTTTAAAAGCATTGAGACAAGTGTACAAGGAATACAAAATGGAGGAAATGCCCCAATAAAAAATTATTTAGACAAAATAACATTAAAGAAAATCCAGTGAATGTAAAATGAAACTACTATCACTACAGATCTTGGCCATTACTGTGGGTACAGCACCATGAGATGGAAATCAGATTTATTTAAGGTGGTGATTTAGTGAATATTTTAACAATTTTAGTTGGATAAACATCATAGCTTCTGTGGGGCATTTGAGCACTTGGAGAAAGGTCATAACAGCCAATGACCAACCATAGATATGTGATCCAAGAAGCTCTGTCCCTGACTCAGAACCACTCTGGCGGCCTCGGCACTGTGGTTACATTTCTACTCAGTATTCCGTTGTGTCAGTGGGTGGTCACGGCATAAGCAGGCAGTGATAGGTAAACAGACTGACCTACCATCAACCAGGCATTCTTTACACCTCTGCATGGTGCATGGCAGTGGCTGGCATTAGCAGAAAGAAGTGCAAGAACACCTGTTACGAGTTTTTCAAGCACATGTTTATGCGACTACCTTGTGGCCACTGGTGCATTCTGCTTTGGAACTAGGGCTCTCCCACAGCTCCAAGGCAGGGCCCCTTCTGCATTCTGGAAGGTACACATTCTCTTACATTCATTTAATCCACATTACATTCACCTTATGATGATATCCTACATAGGCAAACACCTGCCTAGAGTCGACAGTCAGCTGTAACTGTCTGGAAAGGAGCAGCAGATAAACACAGAGGCAGACGACAATAATATCCACAGTGGGGGCAAGCAGAACAACAACCTCATCACAAGCAGTATTTACTAGAGGGCAAGTGGTGGAATAAAATGTGTTAATGATGCTCTAAATGGTTCCAAAGAACCTGGCACCCATGAGTGGTTGATTGAGCTGAGGGATGCAAGAGCCTCAGCCATTGAAACTGTATAGACCTAAGTGAAACCAAATGGACAATAACCTTGACACCCAGCCTTGCCCATCCCATCTCCCACCACACACTAAATAATCATAATGGACATTACAATTAACCTAGAGAGATTGCACCTGTTCATTATGATTTCTTGCTAGGTGGTAGGAGAATGGAGTGAGCAAGCATTTGGTGATAAGCGCAATGTCCATTTGATTCAACTGAGGTCTATGTACAGCAGCGTGATGAGAAATAAGAGTCCCTAAGTGTGGCAACATCAGACATCCTCGCTAGCTCGGAAGAGGCAGCAAGGCGGGTTTCCTTCAAGAGAGTGTGAAGTGCAACATTAAGTTCTACTTTAGAATCCAAAACACATATGCCCTGACTCTAAGTTGATAGGAGAAAGGCTATTTTTGCACTCTATGAATACAATAAATTGGAGGATGTTATTTATCAGGTGCGATAAACAACACCTGTTATGAGTTTTTTGTAAATAATGTGTGGATTTTGATGCTCACTGTATCAGAATCTGCAGGGTATGCCCTTTTCCTCTGTTAAAGTCCTAAAGGGTAGACCTGCCTAAATTGAACAAAGGGATAGATATTTAATGTGCCTGGTAAATGCAACAAAAAAGAGCGGTATTAAGGAGCCCTCTTTGCACAACTATGTGAAAAAGAGCATTCCAAACAAGCTGAATAAAAGAAACAGATAGGATGTGGGTAAAACAACCCCACCCAATATGCAACACAAGAAAGTTTGTGGGCATGCCAAGAAAGAAGCGGCAGAATAGCAAAGGGTGCAAGACCACCTGGATCAGACCCACATGGATACCAGCTTTGAAGTGGAAGAAACCTCTACATTTCCCACCCACAGATGGTCTGGAATTTAATTTCCTTTCTCTGGGCCCATATTCCAAGATGTCTGGAGTGGCAAAAGGCTAGTGTGAAGTTCTTTGTGAGTGTGCTGAGGTAGCTCCTTCAAAATGTAAGTGGGGCAGAGAAAAGCTTTGCCCCACACAGAACAGCTCACCCCACACATCCTGGCCAGAGGGCCAATCAGCTAACACCTGGTCCTCTTATGTCACAGTCATGTGACCCAGAGCACAGGCTGCTGGCACCAACTAGTTAGGACAAGAACATGCCAAATTTCTATAAGTGGCATTTTCAGAATTGTGACTTAAAATCTGACTTTACCACTAAAGAGAATTTCAAATTACAATTCATTAGAAACCAAACATGACATTTCTACCTGTTCACAAACGAAAGTTATCACCTAAAAAATATAATAACTTTTTAAAATACACTGCACTCTACCCTAAGGGCTCTTTACGGCCTACATTTGGCAAAGGGGTTTATTTTGCCAGCTCAAATTGACATTTGAAAACTGCACACAGGCTACAATGGCAGGCCTGAGACATGTTTGAAAGGGCTACTTAAATGGGTGGCACACTAAGTGCAGCAAGCCCTCTGAGTACATGTAGTATCACTTTACTAGGGTCCTATTAGTAAATTAAATGTACTAATTGGATGTATGTCAATTTTATCATGTTTAGGGGAGTGAGTACAAGCAATCAATTTGGCACTGGTTAGCAGTGCTAAAGTGCACAGAGTCCTAAGGACACACATTTAGAAAAATGGGAGAATTGAAGACAAAAGGTTTGCCAAACTGTACCCCAATATTTAACACTCCAAAATGTATAAAACATGCAATTGTATCTCACATGGTTCTCCCATTGGAAATAAATGTGTACCACGCCCAAAATCAGTTTAGCAAAAATAAGAAACTGGGACCGCTCAATAACTGAGTTCCAGATTCTGGAAGAGGTTAAAGGGATTGATTACGAAGATCTAAAAAATCAAACAATCTATATACATAAAAATGTAAATGTTCGTTTGTTCAAAATTGTAAATCTCCGAAAGTTCTTGACCGGTTGCTTTGAAATTTTGACACAACGTTGGATTCGAATACGTGCCTGTTTTTATATCGACAACGCTGGAATCAAATACGTGCGCGTCTAATACGTGCGTGTTTTTAATCGAACGCCCAAACAGACACATAAAAATGTCAATGTTCGTTTGTTCAAAATCTTAAATCTCCGAAAGTTCTTCACCGATTGCTTTGAAATTTTGACACAACGTTGGATTCGATTACGCGCGTGTTTATATATACACAACGTTTGATTCGAATACGCGCGTGTCCAATATGCACGTGTTTTTAATCGAAAAGCCGAAAAGACCCTACTGATTTGGTTGCTGCACAACAACTACAAGGGACGCATAGAGAGAATAGTCTACATATATTAGGATGGCCAGTTGGTGTCAGGATGGCAGACCCGGAAGTGGGTGGAGGGAGAGGGGAGGAGTTGGTTCACTTTGCAACATTAGCGCAGACCGGGAAGTGGGTGGAGGGTGGGAGGAGGAGTTGGTTCAATTTTGCAACATTAAGAAGGGACGCATAGAGACAATAGTCTACATATATTAGGATGGACAATTGGTGTCAGGATGGCAGACCGGGAAGTGGGTCGATAGAGGGGGGAGGAGTTGGTTCACTTAGCAACATTAAGAAGGAAACATAGAGACAATAGTCTACATATATTAGGATGAACAGTTGGTGTCAGGGTGGCAGACCCAGAAGTGGGTGGAGGGAGGGGGAGGAGTTGGCTCACTTTGCAACATTAAGCAGGGACGCATTGAGACAATAGTCTACATATATTGAGATGGACAGTTGGTCTCAGGATGGCAGACCGGGAAGTGGGTGGAGGGAGTGGGAGGAGTTGGTTAACTTTGCAACATTAGCGCAGACCGGGAAGTGGGCGGAGGGTGGGGGGAGGAGTAGGTTCACTTTGCAACATTAATAACGGACTCATAGAGACAATAGTCTCCATATATTAGGATGAACAATTGGTGTCAGGGTGGCAGACTGGGAAGTGGGTGGAGGGAGGGGGAGGAGTTGGTTCACTTTGCAACATTAAGCAGGGACGCATAGAGACAATAGTCTACATATATTAAGATGGACAGTTGGTGTCAGGATGGCAGACCGGGTAGTGGGTGGAGGGAGTGGGAGGAGTTGGTTCACTTTGCAACATTAAGCAGGGATGCATAGAGACAATAGTCTACACATATTAAGATGAACAGTTGGTGTCAGGATGGCAGACCGGGTGGAGGGAGGAGGGAGGAGTTGGTTCACTTTGCAACATTAGTACATGTTTATATATACACAATGTTGGATTCGAATGCGCACGTGTCCAATACGCGTGTGTTTATAATCAAAAGGCCAAACAGACCCTGTTGATTTGCTTGCTGCGCAACAACTACAAGGGACTCATAGAGACAATAGTCTCCATATATTAGGATGAACAATTGGTGTCAGGGTGGCAGACTGGGAAGTGGGTGGAGGGAGGGGGAGGAGTTGGTTCACTTTGCAACATTAAGCAGGGACGCATAGAGACAATAGTCTACATATATTAAGATGGACAGTTGGTGTCAGGATGGCAGACCGGGTAGTGGGTGGAGGGAGGGGGAGGAGTTGGTTCACTTTGCAACATTAAGCAGGGATGCATAGAGACAATAGTCTACACATATTAAGATGAACAGTTGGTGTCAGGATGGCAGACCGGGTGGAGGGAGGGGGGAGGAGTTGGTTCACTTTGCAACATTAGTACATGTTTATATATACACAATGTTGGATTCGAAAACGCACGTGTCCAATACGCGTGTGTTTATAATCAAAAGGCCAAACAGACCCTGTTGATTTGCTTGCTGCGCAACAACTACAAGGGACGCATAGAGACAATAGTCACAAAAGCATATTTTATACCCACAAGCATTGTGAAATTAAACATATTAGAAAGGTGCGCTTACTCTTTTCTTTCTCCTCCATTGAACCAGACTGATCCACAGCAACGCGTGGCCGGGTACAGCTAGTAGATTAAAAATGCCTTGAAGGCTCAACTTACTAAGCTAATACAGAGTAGTCAAAAATCTGAAATCCCAAATGAGCTGCAGCCAGATAGCACCCATAATAGGACAAGAAGTAAATCTAAAAAATATGGCTCACCACCAGAATCAATATGTCGTTGTACACAATTCTTGCATAGAAAGTTAGCTAAGAGCACATATTCAGCTTGGCAGTATCCCATGTAACAATTCTCAGGCATATCAGAATAATTTGTGTAAGCAGCGTTATACGATAGCACTTTTCCATTTCTAAGAAAGCATTCTAGTTGTCCATGTCCCTGTCATCCGGAGATGTTTCAAATTAAATATGCAGCATTTAACAAAGGTGAATTACAAATGAACAAGACTGAGCTGAACTACAGAAACACAGCAGGAGGGACTGTGAAAGCTCATCCCCATATTTTAATGCACCCCAAAATGTTGCTCATCCAAAATTTAACTTAGGTGGTTCTACTGCTATATGAGTCACCACTCTCTTCAACATCAGGCCCAACTCATTTAGAAGAGTAATATGATAACTGGCACCACTCAATCACTGAGTTCTGGTTCAGTGAACAGTTAAAAGGCTTTATGACAAAATCTAAAAAGTCAAGTGACACACAACAGTAATTCATTGCATGGAAGACACAAATGCAGAGTGCATAATCATATATCAGAATAATTTTAACAGCAAAATTAGTTGAGAAATGGACAGCACCTACACAGGAAATTCTAAAATTGCTAAATTATAATAGTCAGTATCACAGCATGTCTAGTAGTATGGGCAAAGTCTTGTGAAGAACAAAAAAAGTCTCTTGCTCGTACATTTCTAGCATTAATAATGAAAACAAACTGCAATCTCACATTTTTAGCAATTCAGAGCCAAGTTATTATGAGAAATATAGCACTAACCTACCCGTATAGAAGTCTCCAGCAGCTTCTATACTGTTGCTGTCCTGAGATTCACAATATTAGGGAACAAATTATCAAACAATAGCTCATACACAAAAATATGATGCTAATTATCTGTGATTGGATGAACACTAAGCAACTCAAATTAAAGTCTGACAAGATAGAGACTGTCTAACCAGAATCAAGCATGGTCTGTGGAATTCCACATTCTGGCCAGCCACAATGGGTAACCCCCCCCCCCCCCACATAAGAACTCAGTTAAGAACCTCTGAGTTCTGATTGGCAAGAAACTCTCTATGAAACCCCAACAAGGGGCAGTACCTTCATCCTGCTTTTTACAACCTCATAGAATAAGATAAATAGGGAAATGTCTCATCTTAAAGTTCTTACCCAGGTCATCATCGCATTATCCATCTTGAGTATGCAGACTCTCTCTACCTGAGCCTACCCAAGGGCCTCGACTGTAGCTCAAAAGTGTGGCAGCCAGGCTAAACTACCAATAGCACAGGAACTAATACTTCACCCCCCTGATGTGGAAACTACACTGATGGCCAATAGAACAGTGAACCACATCAAGGCTGGCTGCACTATCTTCAAATCCCTGTATGGAAGCAGACCAGCCTTTATCTCAGCCTGTATTAAAAAATATACACTTATCTATAGCTTGAGATCCATTCACGTGAATCTTTACACTATTACCCCATTTAAATAGAAGAAACTGGACGGCTCCAGATGGTATACACCTGTTACAACGCATTCGTTACTCCGCACTACCATTACAACGCGACTTTTACAACGCATACCATTACAACGCATTGCGCTGGGGGGCGCTCTAGGATAGGGAATAAGTATAATTTACTATCCAACACCTTCCCTAGGGTCCACGGGGACTGGAGTTAGAATAGTAAATTATACTTACCACTATCCAGCACCTCAAAGCGCTATGCGTTGTAATGGTATGCGTTGTAATGGTCGCGTTGTAACGGTAGGTAGTTGTAATAGTATGCGTTGTAACATGGTACATCCGCTCCAGATATTTGGTACTTACCCCAGCATCTGAAACTCTTTCCTACTCAAGATCAGGACCACGCCCTGCTATACAAGATTCAGGATACTCCTGAAGATCTGGCTCTTTAGACAAGCTTACAATTGAAACTGTGGTCAATGTGTAATGTTTCTATCACCCAAGTGAAAAAGAAGCCGATCGGTGTACATGCATTATACAAATGCTTGTAACATAACATAACAACATACACCAATGTCCTCGCCTAGGCAAACATCAGGAATCTACAGTTGAAGGACTTTGGATTTGATGCATTCAGATCATGGAGAACAATTTTTTTCACAGTACAGTGCAGTCGTAATAAAATAACTAGTTATTTCATTGTATCCTATGATCTGCTAAGACTGGAAGGGGGATTGAGCAGCAGCTGTTTGAGCAGAACATCTGAAACAACATCCATTTTATTAAAAAGGTGAAATCATGAAATTGCAACTCAACTTTAACACATTGATAAACACACTTCTAAATGTTTCAGTAAAATAATTTCAAGTGCAATATTAATAATTAATGAGTTATGACTAGAATAATTTATGAGAATTATTACTACACAAGATCTGTCTTTTCCACCCAATTTGCACTTTAAAAAAAACTTCAACAGAACCTTGAACATTGCAATCTATCTAGTACACTCAAAGTTTCATTAATACGTCTATGTATGATTAAGTGTTAGGAAACCATTACATCAGCTGTCTTCACTTTCCTGTGGGGAGAGAAGATGTGCAGGTGAAACTGATTAGAAAGTGTGGAAGCAGGAGAGGAAAACAGAGGTCGTAACAGCATCAATTTTATCCAGCATGGGATTTTTACAAAAATGTGGCATAACTAAAACATTTTAATGAACACGTTTCTTATCCTCATATTAAACTCATTTTAACTTCATACATATTAATTCATTATTTGCATATTGGACCTGGCAAATAATACTTAATACTCAATATTATTTGCTGCATGAAAATAGGAACTTTAACAACTCTCTAACAATTGTCATACCACAGACACTGAACAGAGAAGGTCAATGTGACAGCCACCATAAAATTCGGACTACTAATAATTGTCAAAAGTATCAGAATGTTCACATCCCTTGCAATATACTTCTCATGCTCTTTATGGGAATGCCAGAACCATAAATAAAATGTGTATGCATGTTCATTTCATGAGAGCAAGGTTTTACTCAGCTGAGTGACAAGGGAGCGCCTGGACCTCCAACAAAATATCCGTCAAATCCTTCTAAGCTCAGGTAGATATAACCCAGCAATGAAAATGTACTCATCGATTCAGTTCTCATTCATGACAAACATATGTGCATTTATTTTATATGTAGTAACTTCTTCCTGGTACATTGCTAACGGTTGGTAAACAATGCTCTCATCCCTCTGCATCTGCAACCTTGAGAGATTGTTGCAAATGTCAAAACGAGAACGTCATATCTCACCTCCTAGGCTTCGCATGCCATCTGGAGCTGAGCACTGCAAATACCCCAAATGATTAGCTATGAAGCCCATGCATGTATTAGTGCTCTAGCAATGAGATCATGTGACACCAGCAAGATTGTCAGTTAGGTTTTGCATTTGCATCCCAGGTGCCCAGTGCCCACACTTACTCTTGATTAAGTAGAAAATGTACCAACCGTGGTTAAGATCCAAGTAGTTAACAGAAGGTGACAAATCATGACTGTACAATAAACCTTAATAAATAAGTACATGAAAAATTAAATACTATAAACAGTGACATCTGGATGGCATTTAATGATGTATGGCGTATGTATTGTCCTATTTGTAAATAGACATTATATGTTTTATACAGCAACATTTACAACACGGGTGTCGATTCACCAAAAGGCCTGCTATAGCGGAAGTCACATCACATGCCCTTTAACCTTAATGACATCACAGGATATAACATAATTTGACCCTTGACTTTGATTTTATCTGGAAAGGCATGTCCCATGACCCTAACATCACATTCACACTCCCTTATACCCCTTTACATGCATTCTTATTCATTTTCACTCACTCACTTGCATTCACTCTAAATCTCACTCATACTTACGGACACGTAGGCCCAGGTTCACTAATGCTTTGCACTGTGTTTGCGTCACTTTTGTGACAAAAAAGTGTTAGGATGAGATTTACTATCCAACGCAAATCATGTTTTACTTTGGATAATCTCCCAAAGTTACACAAAATTGCACTTTTCGCTGCCCTGTGTTATTTTGCGTCAAAGGGGCATTCCATAGGTGGCGTAGTGAGGATATTTCCAATGTTTCATGTGCACTGCATTGCACAGCACACATACAAAGTGGGAAAAGTCTTAAAGCACACATTTTGTATTGAAAGGGACCCAGTGTACTATGGTGCAAGGGTGTGTGTGTGTGTGTTGGCTCGTGGCTGCAACAGGGAGAGAATAAATGCACCATATCTTAATAGATATGGTGCATATTTTCTCTTTTTCTTTGACATGATGTAGCGCAGCAATGTTGGTTCATCGTAGCCTTTGCATCAAGGAATAGTACATTGAGGCTTCAACCTCACACAATCTCAGTCACTACCTGTCACTGATTCTCATTCACTTACACCCACACACACATATGCTTACACATACAGACACATGCTCACACAAACACATGATCTCTCGCATAAACACATACTCACATACGTTTAAAACACTTTATACTTTCCACAGCTGCCACCAAATGTCCTGTTCCAACCATGTGTGTTGCATTTTTTATTACACTAATAGAGATTAATAGAATATTATTCACTATTAGTATAATGAAGAAATAGCAGAAAATAAGCAAAGTGGAGCTGGGCGGCTGTTCTTGGCACTGATGTTGCCCCTCTTAGGCCAGAGGTCGCAAAGAAAGTGCCAGGGATTGCAAGGGGGAAGCCAGGGGTCACAGCGGGCACTAAATGGTGTTCATGCTTTACAGTAGTAGCACATTACACAATGCCCTTAGTGGGCCTGGGGTAGAAATCCTAACAAAAACTTAAAAAACGAATTTTGATGAAACGGCTGCCTTGCTAATTTTGATAACAAAAAGTATTTTTTGCTTTGAATATCCCAGATTTATATACTTTCCTCAGATCATTCAGGGCATTAGGAGGCTGTTATTTGGATGGCTGTGCCAATGCATGTTTACTCTCCGTACCAAACTTCACAAAGCTTTCAGCTGAAGGATAGACCTGCCATTACTTTTATTACTCTTAGTGTCAGTTAGTAGGATTGCATATTCATAGAAGGAGTCACGCAACATAATATGTCAGTTGACCAATTCATACATGTTCTATTCTTGCTGCTTTCTACTTAATAATATTCGTTAGATTTGTTGAAATGAAAGCGTGTAGATTTGTGCATGTACTCATAATGGCTGTGCTATTAATTTGCTATTTGTTGACCAGGAAAATATTGAATGATCTGTCCAGTCTGCCTACTTGACTATGACCTCACTAAAATCCATACCTAATGAAAGGATCCAATCCTAATTTGAGTGGGTTCACAAATTCTTCGAACAAACACCAGTTCCTCTAACGCCTTTCTAATATTGGAGGCGCTACTACTCAAAGTCTTTTTTCGGTTATGATAAACCATAAAAACATACTATAACTATTAAACATAAATTCCATGAACATATTACATTAACCGATGCATCCACCATGTCACAATACATCTGAATTTAGGCATGTGCTACAACAATTATGCTTAATACAAAACATACCACCAATACAGTGACCGGATATAAGGGGACACCGGCAAAAAAACCTGTACCACAGTACTTTTACTTGATAGTTGCTTGGTAGCACATTTTTGGTACCAGTATTAGTAAAGAAATAATCACATGACTGTATTGGTACAGCAGGCGGGAAGAAAAGAGGGATAATTTAAAAAGTGCTTGTGCATAAAGTGTCAGCAATCTCAAATGTAGTAATAACAACATGGTTTGATACCAATAGAAATTAAATATGTATGCAGGCTAGTTTTGATGCAGTGGGCAGGCAAATTGAGACTAAGGACCTGATTTAGATCTTGGCAGATGGGTAACCCCATCACAATAGTGACGGATGTCCCATCCGCCGAAATATAAATCTCATTATGTCCTCTGATATTTATATTTCGGCAGATGGGATATCCATCACCATTGTGACAGAGTAACCCGCCTGCCAAGATCTAAATCAGGACCTTAATCTAAAAGTGCTTGAGCATTAAAGTGGCATCAATCCATTAGTTACTATCTGTGTTAATTCACCCAAATTACATATAAGAGTATTGGGCACTGTCTTCTAAATCGTCAACATTCATATATTAAAATTAACGTTGATAAAATTACATTTGAAAATGTGTGGTGATCACTTAATGGGATTGCATGCTTAAAAAAGATTAAAATCTTACATCCTGCTTCATTCTGTTACATCTCAACCGCCAAACAAATGGTAAATATCTGGAAAGTGCAAAGACTAACCATTCCGTATTATCACTTTTTAGTATCCTATTTGTTTCCTCCAAGGTGGATATAGATAAAATGTAGCTTTATTCATGCCTTCCTGAGTAAGGAATAGGCAGGACAGAAGAAGATAAAATATTCCCCTGTTTCAACCCTTGCCTCTCAAGAGGTGCTAGATGGTTGGATGTGAAAAAGCAATTTACTGAATGAATTACCAACCTAAATTCAAACAAGATAGATTTAGCTTGGGTGGTTCTATTCTATTCAGGGATGGTTCAAGCAACGTTATCCTTAAAATCTAAAACATCATTGTTACACAAACATGCTACATTGACATCATTCCAGAACTTCTTTTTTAAACATAGAGGGGGTTGCTTTTTGATTTTCTCAGGATTAATCCAGGACTCACTCATCCCTAGTCTAGATAACCAAGTTTAACATGTTTGAACTAGATGATTGCCTGGGAGGTAGTGGAGATTTATTGATCCAGACCCTGAACCACTAAGCTATTGGTCTAAATGCTTCCACATGCGCTATATTCTTTAGACATAGTCTAGTCGCATTGGGGTTAGTCGGGCATTCTGGGGCAGTGCAAGGACTAATCACTTTCTCCAGACCCCCTGTGTGATTCAGGCCCCAGACCTCTGCTTCATAGAGGACAGCCCCAAGCCCTCTAGCACAATATATTTCTAATGCCAGTGTAACTGGCTTATAACCTGTTTTTTTTTTAACCTTTTTACTGTGATGCAGGTTGTATGGTCAGTTGACTTTTAGTTATCTGAGGTGCCCACGTAAGCATAAGAGCTATCCTTACCCCTAGGTAGGCAAAATGATTTACTTGTTCCATAAAGGCTGCCCCTAACTTTACCCTGCTTTTAAAGGTCTTGTGTGGGTTAAAAGTCATGAATTTTGTTTTGGACACATTGACTTGCAGACCAAATCTTTCATATGAAAGAATAAATTAATTAAATATACTTTGGAACCCCATGAGAGTCTTTGATACCAGCAGTGTATCATCTGCAAATAGCAGAGCTGGCATTATATGGTCTGCCAATTTCGGAGGATTGCCATTACAGTCAAACAATGTTTTTATAAGGCCATTAATGTATTGGGTAAACAGAGTTGGAGATGAAACGCATCCTTGTCGAACTCCTCTGTTTACACTAATACTCTTCACCATTCCTTCCACATCTCACTTGGGCATAGTTATTGCTATGAAGCCACTTTATAATATAGAGTAGATTGATTGTCATCCCTATCTCTTCAAGTCCAGCCCACAATGTCCCACTAAGCATGAGATTGAAGGTTGCACGAAGGGCTACAAACACTACATATATATGTTCTTTCTTTATAACCACATATTTCCACACTATTAGTAGAAATCAAAAAACGTGATCCACTGTGCTTGTAACAGCTCTAAAGCCTGCCTGTAATGGGGATAAGACCTGCTCCTCTTCCATCCATGTTTGGTCCCTCAGTAGCAGCTGTCTACAGAATAGTTTCTGGGAAAGATCAATCAGGCTAATCGGCTTGAAGTTCGCAGGGTCCCCCTTATCTCCCTTCTTGTGAACTGGCACCACTTGTCCACCCGTCCAACTGAGATTTCTGTCCCTTTTTTTATTGCGCTAAGGATTTGATTTAAAATGTATCTCCAGATAATTGGCTCAGAGGCAAAAAGGAGCTACTATCCTGCAGAATTGTCGGTCTCAAATCGAAATCAAGGAGAAGGGGAATTCTGGATTTAGGCATCATTAGTAAATGTAAAATGATACTTGTATAGCGCACTACTCACCCGCAAGAGTCTCAAGGCGCTTGTACGAATACCTCTGTGGAACCCATCCTGGCTTTTCCTGTGAGGCGTCCACTCCTGGGCACCCCCAAGGTGGAGGCTAGGCATGCTTAGCGTTGTGGGGGCCGTTGTGGAGATTAAGCAAGCTATTGCCCAGAGTTGCAGAGTGGGACTCCATGATTGGAATAGACACCGAGGTCCGTGGAATTTTGAGCCCAAGACCCGCTGAGGCGGGGAATTGAACCCTGGTCCCGGGCTAAACCTCTGCATCAGGGTCTGCCGCTCTAATCATTGAGCCACACTTCTCCACCATTAGTGACTCGGAGCTTGAGTCACAAAGAAAGACTCCCACTTTCTTGTAAGTTTACTACTTTTCGGAATTCACAAACCACATGCAGAGTTTAATGACCCCCTACTCTCTATACTTATGTGTGTGGATGTCTTTAAACCCAGATTCTACACACACATACGTATATGGAGTTCAGCTTCGTAAAGCTCCCCACATGGTTTGTAAATACCAAAAAACAGTAAACTTAAACAAAAGTGGAAGTTTACCTTTGTGAATCAGGCACTCTACTCTGTTCTGATGGGCATCTATCAAATTTGCAATGTTTTCTTAGGAAGGAAGCTGTAAAATAAAATATTACTGACTGATTCTATGACAAAGACTCATGTAATAGACCATATGCTAGCAAGTAGGTATTGGATTCATTATCACATACAGAATTGAAACTCCCTGGTGCGCCAAGCCTCGATAGAATCAGAGATAAAAATGGATAGATTCGAGCCAAACAGCTTCTAATCTTTGAAAATTAAGACCGCAGGCATGAATCATCGAACAATTGGTGAAAAATTATATTTATTAATATCAGCTACACTTATTGTCTCTTTAATTGCTCTCTTTGAATGTCGAGTCACTATCAGTTCTAGACATGTGCATTGAGGTTCTGAATTTTATAAACAAATCCTATTTTCTGGTTCATGCATCTGTGTTTTTAGTAAATGCAGTTTAGATTGCTGGGGTGACATAGGCCAGGGCTAACACATCTATCTTTTTGTGAATCAGTATAAGCAGTTACCAAATCGTTTCAAGAAAGCATATTTTTTTCTTCCTTTATGGGTGGATTCTTGTGGGCAAAAACCAAAACACATCCAGGTCTGTTCTCCGTGCTCGCTGCTATAGAAGCTGTTCTACATTGCAAACCCTGGGAGTCCACAATATGATCACAACAAAGAATGTCCTTGCCCGGAAACAGAGACCAGAGATCAACAGCCCTAGCTAATAATTAGCTACAAAGATAGATTGACTTTGGCCACTCCGAGGCCAAGTGCGGGGTGGCCCCTGGAGATAATCAGATGAATATCTGGGTTGTGAAGCATATGCTTATTGTTTGTGGTTACAAGAAACCCTGGCACGCTGCGCCGGATGATTGACATTTTATGGGCCCTTCCACTATAAACCAAAATATATGGGCAAACCCACCACATCAGAGAAGGTCACGCCTGCTATTTAAAAATCCATAGGAACATCGCTTACTGTAACGAGCACACCCATTTAATTAACAGTCCAAAGTCCTAGTGAACACAGACGAACAGAATAGGGTCCTCCAACAGGTTTATGTGATGCACACACCTCTTGTCTGGGACTGTCAGCAAGGGAAGATGTTTGTGGGTTACTCGAAGTCCAGCAGAGAGCTACTGACTATAGCTCAGTGCATGTCAGCACTGTGCGAGTCCATTCCATTCTCATGTATGCAATTCGCACAAACAGTAAATGGTGTAGCACTTTAAGCTAAAGACACCCAACGAGGTGTTATAATTTGCAATGTTTTAAAAGCATTGAGACAAGTGTAAAAGGAATACAAAATGGAGGAAATGCCCCATCATCAATTACTTAGAAAAAATACCATAAAAGAAAATCCAGTGAATGTAAAATGAAACTACTATCACTACAGATCTTGGCCTTTACTGTGGGTGCAGCACCAGGAGATGGAAATCAGATCTATTTATGGTGGTGATTTAGTGAATATTTTAAAAATTTTAGTTGGATAAACATCATAGCTTCTGTGGTGCATTTGAGCACTTGTAGAAAGGTCATAACAGCCAATTACCAACCATACATATGTGATCCAAGAGGGAAACAACCTTTACAGCGCAACTTTTACAACACACTACTATTACAACGCAATCATTACAACACAACATCCCTTACAATGCATGCCATTAAAACGGAACCATTACCACGCATGACACTACAACGCATACAATTACAACTCATGTCATTACAATGCAGTGATTACAACGCATACCATTACAACGCATACCATTACAACGCATTGTACCCTTACACAATCCAACACTTACCCTATTGTTGCACCCCCTGGAGTTCGAATAGTAATTTTTACCCCTACACTATCCAACACTTATCCTACTGTTCCACCCCCTGAAGTTAGAATAGTAATTTTTACCCCTACACTATCCAACACTTACCCTAATGTTGCACCTCCTGGAGTTAGAATAGTAATTTTTACCCCTACACTATCCAATACTTACCATACATGCAATGTAATGGTATGTGTTGTAATGGTATACGTTGTAAAGGTAGTATGCGTTGTAATGGAATGCGTTGTAAAGGTAGTTTTTAGAAAATTCGTTGTACTGGCATGCGTTGTAATGGAATGTGTTGTAAAGGATGTTGCATTGTAAAAAATGCTTTGTAAAGGTATGCGTTGTAAAAGTATGCATTGTAACGCCATACATCCCATTGTGTCAGTGGGTGGTCACGGCATAAGCAGGCAGTGATAGGTAAACAGCCTGACCTACCATCAACCAGGCATTCTTTACACCTCTGCAAGGTGCATGGCAGTGGCTGGCATTAGTAGAAAGAAAATGCAAGAACACCTGTTACAAGTTTTCCAAGCACATGTTTATGCGACTACCTGGTGGCCACTGGTGCATTCTGCTTTGGAACTAGGGCTCTCCCA
The DNA here is from genome assembly GCF_964263255.1 of Lissotriton vulgaris. Lineage (NCBI taxonomy): Eukaryota > Metazoa > Chordata > Amphibia > Caudata > Salamandridae > Lissotriton > Lissotriton vulgaris. Next base: position 1,918,016,530 of record NC_141689.1, on the reverse strand, counting down.
CAGCTCCAAGACAGCGCCCCTTCGGCATTCTGGAAGGTACACATTCTCTTGCATTCATTTAATCCACCTTACATTCACCTTATGATGATATCCTACATAGGCCAAACACCTGCCTAGAGTCGACAGCCATCTATAGCTTTCTGGAACGGAGCAGCAGATAAACACAGAGGCAGACGACAATAATAACCACAGTGGGGGCAAGCAGAACAACAACCTCATCACAAGCAGTATTTACTAGAGGGCAAGTGATGGAATAAAATGTGTTAATGATGCTCTAAATGGTTCCAAAGAACCTGGCACCCATGAGTGGTTGATTGAGCTGAGGGGTGCCAGAGCCTCAGCAATAGAAACTGTATAGACCTAAGTGAAATCAAATGGACAATAACCTTGTCACCCAGCCTTGCCCATCCCATCTCCCACCACACACTGAATAATCATAATGGACATTACAATTAACCTAGAGAGATTGCACCTGTTCAGTATGATTTCTTGTTAGGTGGTAGGAGAATGGGTGAGCAAGCACTTGGTGATAAGCGTAATGTCCATTTGATTCAACTGAGGTCTATGTACAGCAGCGTGATGAGAAACAAGTGTCCCTAAGTGTGGCAACATCAGACATCCTCGCTAGCTTGGAAGAGGCAGCAAGGCGGGTTCCCTTCAAGAGAGTTTGAAGTGCAACATTAAGTTCTACTTTAGAATCCAAAACACATATGCCCTGACTCTAAGTTTATAGGAGAAAGGCTAATTTTCGCACTCTATGAATACAATAAACTGGAGGATGTTATTTATCAGGTGCGATAAACAGCACCTGTTATGAGTTTGTTGTGAATAATGTGTGGATTTTGATGCTCACTGTATCAGAATCTGCAGGGTTTGCCCTTTTCCTCTGTTAAAGTCCTGAAGGGTAGACCTGCCTAAATTGAACAAAGGGATAGATATTTAATGTGCCTGGTAAATACCACAAAAAAGAGCGGTATTAATGAGTCCTCTTTGCAAAACTATGTGAAAAAGAGCATTCCAAACAAGTTGAATAAAAGAAACAGATAGGATGTGGGTAAAACAACCCCACCCAATATGCAACTCTCGAAAGTTTGTGGGCATGCCAAGAAAGAAGTGGCAGAATAGCAAAAGGTGCAAGACCACCTGGATCAGACCCTCATGGATACCAGCTTTGAAGTGGAAGAAACTTCTAGATTTCCCACCAACAGATGGTCCTGAAATTTCCTTTCTCTGGGCCCATATTCCAAGATGTATGGGGTGGCAAAAGGCTAGTGTGAAGTTATTTGGGAGTGTGCTGAGGTAGCTCCTTCGAAATGTAAGTGGGGCAGAGAAAAGCTCTGCACCACACAGAACAGCTCACCCCACACATCCTGGCAGGATAGCCCATCAGCTAACACCTGGTCCTCTTATGTCACAGTCATGTGACCCAGAGCACAGGCTGCAGTCACCAACTGGTTAGGACAAGAACATGCCAAGTTTCTATAAGTTTTTTCTAACAAGGGGTACCAGGCCACCAATTTCAGTACTGCTAATTAATACTGCACTACATTCTATAAGTTGCATTGTCAGAATTGTGACTTAAAATTTGACTTTACCACTAAAGAGAATTTCACATTACAATTCATTAGAAACCAAACATGACATTTCTACCTGTTCACAAATAAAAGTTATCACCTAAAAAAATAATAATAATTTTTTTAAATACATTGCACCCTACCCTAAGAGCTCTTTAAGGCCTACATTTGGCAACAGGTTTATTTTGCCAGGTCAAATTGACATTTTAAAACTGCACACAGGCTACAATGGAAGGCCTGAGACATGTTTCAAAGGGCTACTTAAATGGGTGGCACACTAAGTGCAGCAAGCCCTCTTAGTACATGTAGTATCACTCTAATAGGGTCCTATTAGTAAATTAAATGTACTAATTGGATTTATGTCAATGTTATCATGTTTAGGGGAGTGAGTACAAGCAATCCATTTAGCACAGTAGAGCCATCAATAACAAGGAGATGTTGACAGCATCCATATTACAACTGCTATCTTAACCTAGAACTGGGTAGATGTTTTGACCCATAGAAAACAAAAATAAAAATCATCAGATTTGTAAAAGTGAATATTCAAGTGTGGATATTTAAGTCGAACCCTTTGTAAGACTTGCAGACCTAAAACAGAAAGCTCTGGAAAATCCTTTCCATTCAACAAACGAAGAGAATTTGTGAGATGTGGCGTATTCATTGTTCTCTGGTATTCTGAGGATGAGGAAGCAGTCCTGGAAGCAGATATCACTTCTAGTAATAGCTTATGGCACTGGAGCCTGCTACTGCAAGCATTTGTGTCTGGCTTAAGGGACCTTATGTAATGTCCTAAGCTTTGGAACCCTTCTGCAGAGAGTATTTTGTCTGATTCATGGGACCTCTGGTAAGGCTGTAGTTACTGCGGGTTGCACAGAAAGCATTTGAGTCTGACTCAAGAAACCTCTAGTAGTGCCTACTGTACTTCACCCTCCTTTGGAAAAGTTAGATTGAAGCTTTTGAATAAGCATGGGCGGATTTCGTGGATCCAAGATCCGTGAATTTGTGGATTTGCGGATTTGCGAATCCGCAAAATCCGCGAATTTGCAGATTCGCGGATTTTGCGGATTTTTTTAATGGGGGGGTTTCTGTGCGAGTTCAAGTGCCTCTTGTGTGTATAAATGGTCAGAGACCGATCAGAGCAGCAGATCAAGAGAAAGAAGCTCCTGGTCACAGGAACAGCACGAGGATTGCGCTCGTGGAAGTCAAGGATACAAAGGCCTCTATCCAGCATCACAGTTGATTTTCGACGGTAGATTTGGGAAGAAGGCACACCTGCCCAGCCTCGACGATGCTCACAATTGTTTTTGGGCTGATGAATGAGTCACTGAATTTGAGCTTCAACTAGTTCCAGCGGCCATGTGTGTGTTACTATGCAATCGCCCCCGAAGGGCGCAGGGGTCCCTTGAGTGAGCTGTCCATCATAGTGGGTAAATGGTGGGAAGACGGTGCACAGCCACCTCGAGTGTGTGAGCGGGGCCAAACGGGCGGGGCTTCCATGCGAGTTCACATGCCTCTTGTGCGTATAAAAGGTCAGACCCGGTCAGAGCAGCGGATCAAGAGAAAGAAGCTCCTGGTCACAGGAAAAGCACAAGGATTGCGCTCGTGAAAGTCAAGGATACAAAGGCCTCAATCCAGCATCACAGCTGATTTTCAACAGTAGATTTGGGAAGAAGGGCGGCACACCTGCCCAGCCTCGACGACGCTCATGATTGTTTTTGGGCTGATGAATGAGTCACTGAATTTGAGCTTCAACTAGTTCCAGCGGCCATGTGTGTGTTACTATGCAATCGCCCCGAAGGGCGCACGGGTCCCTTGAGTGAGCTGTCCAAAGTGTCCATCCATCATCCTGGGCTGTAACTATTTTAGGATGGCGCTGGCAAGCTGCCAGCGCCATCCGAAAATAGTTACTAAATTAACTTCATCAGGCAGCACTAATAGATAAAATAAAGCAGGTGCTCGAGCACCTGCTTCATTTTATCTATTAGTGCTTCCTGTTGAAGCTAACTTAGTAACTATTTTAGGATGGCGCTGGCAGCTTGCCGGCGCCATCCTAAAATAGTTACAACAACAACTTCAAGCTTGAAGGCTTGAACTTTTGCCCCCCGAATTCGCCGTTCGCGGATTCGCGGATTTTCGGTAAATTCGCGGGAGTTCGCAGATTGCGAATTTACCAAAAATCCGCGAAATCCGCGAGCAGAACAGATTTTGTGCTCACGCTTACTTTTGAATGGTGTCCTTTAAAAAGTTAGATCAATTGGCATTACAAATGATATTTTATGATTTAACACGTTTCGATATAACCAGGTTGGTGGGGTTCTGCTGAAATGGACTTTTTACCGGGGACCGCTGTCAAAACTGTTTCAAATTAATCAGTTCAAATATTCTTTTTGCTAGAGCACCTACAAAATGAATCTGAGAATCTGAGAATTTCTTTGTGCATCCTGCAGTGGAGGAAAAAATACTAATATGTTTTATGTTTTCGTACTTTCTTCACTCCTGACGGAGGTAAAAATAACATTTACAAATAATACATTAATTTGAATTAAAACACATCTACGCAACTTTTTTCCAAATACAACTAGTGCAAATAATTCCTTAATGTGAATTGTGAAGGTTTTTCCAGTGATGTTCAAGCTACTGGAAAAGAAAGCCCCAATGAATAACTCCTGCAGTTCTGGGTTGATAACACAAAGCTCCCCCTCATGTCCTTTTGTATGCCTCTACATGGAGCGGTTGTCAAGCCTCACAATGCAGTAGTATAGCCGCAGCTGTACATTTTATTTTCAAATGAGTGAAAGCTTTTCAGTTGCAGGAACGATACAAATGGTTTTCTTTTTAAAACAAGTAGTAATGGGCACTTGAGAAAAACTCTAACTGAATTGCCAGTATGCAGATGCACAGTGTAATATTTTATTTATCATTGTTGAGAATTTGGAAGGGCATAACTCGCTTGAGGTGAATACAACAGTGTAAGAAAATGGTTAATAGTTGAGGAGGAAGTGACTCCTTCTCAAGTAAAAACTCCAGAATCTAGTTAGGTCAAATTCACAACTTTAATAAATAAATATTGGCTCAACTCCTGGTAGCTATGGCACAAAGCATAAAGGGTCAATTTAAGGCAAAGTGAGTGAACTATTCCCCAGTACCAAAACAAATAAAAAAGGATAACACAACACAGTAAAAGTCTGTCGAAGTTGGATAGCTATTGGGTGAGGTCCCCTAAAACCGTTGGTTGTGGCAGGAAAATCTGGGAGTATTCAGATTTTGCGGTCACCCATGCCCTCTTATCAGGTGGATACTTTTTGCCCTTTCGCTTAGTCTAGATTTCTCCCTTCAGACTTATCACCTTATTATGAGTTTGGTGGTGTGGCAGCGGGAAAGCTCCGCACAGCCAACGCCGTGGAAAGCCCCGCACAGCCAACGCCGTGGTTCAAATGCCTCCCAGATTAGGAGTTTTCTCCTGTCTGGTGGGCTGTTCTTTGGGGGTTCCCACTTTAGTGCTTATGAAATAGGTACCTCAGTGGGAACATCAAATTCAGTACCTGCACAGCATGGACTGATGCAGTCAATACCCTGCAGGTACTGGGCTGCATTCACATGGATGGGGGCACAAAATGTGATCCCCTGAATGCACCCTACGGCGCAGAGGTACAAGGGGGCCCTTGTTTCCTCACCACCACACTTTTCATGGCAGTCGCACTGCAATTAAAAGTGTGGCACTGAGGAAACTCAGAATATACGTAGCGAGACCGCAGCGGTCCAGCCAAGCATAGTGTGACCTAAAGACTGTCGCAACACCGCAACATATCTCTGATCCTTATCGGTTGCGGTGGTCCCGGGGCACCTGACCATTCTGGTCGTGATAGGGCCGTCTGAAGACCGCCACGCCCCATCGAGTCTGGCGGTCCGTAGACCGCTAGAGTTGTAATAAGGCCCTTAGCTTCTCTGTTGGAGATCAAAATCATCCAGCAGGGCCAGCCTGAAACCCTTTTGAGTGTTGAGTTGAGTTGCTCAGGAACAGGGTTATATCCAGCCTTAAGCTGTATTCAATAAATTCATCTCAAAATTGGATATCCTTGTCTTGATGTCCTGTTGAAGCTCCAGAGGCCTTGGAAGTACAAAACGTTTCCAAGTCCCAACTTCTCAGACTTTCTGGCGCAGCTTTTCCTGGTCACATCTAAGGCTTTCAGGACCACAAGGACAGAACTTAGGGGCCAGGGATTACTTAGCAGAATCCAGTCAAGGTCCAGTTGTAACTAGTCAGCTGGTCACTTTAGGATAAAGGTCTTTTGAAACTTATTGTGTTCCTTTAGCCACATAGGTCAGCCAGGGGAATCTTGGAGTACACTTATCAGTTCTTAGTACAAGTGGGAGCAGGTACAGATCTTCAGGTCTCCACATAGGTCACAGACAGCAGGTCTAGTTATATTCTGTTCTTCCTCAGGTACAGATATGTTATAATAAACTGTGAGTGAGAAGCCACTTTTGTAGGAGTCCCTAAACAGTGGGTAGGGGTAAGTCCTGGACTCCCCCTAATCAACTAGAAAAAGGTTCCCATGGACAACCTTTCTCTCTTTTGCAGCACAACCTGTTTACCCTACAAGCTATCCCACAGTGCACTAGTGTGAGAAAAATCCATTGTGGCAGCACTCTATTCCCCATGGAGGTGTCTAGTGTCTCAGTCAAGGGTATTGTGAGAAAGTGGTTTAATGGTTGAGGGGAGTGAAACCCTCCTCAAGCAAAAACCACAATTCTTGTTAGGGTGAAACACAAAAAGTCACTAAATTAAGTTGTGCATAACCGTCTGTTAGCATGGCACAAAAGCAGTCATGCTTAACTCAGAGCAAATGTGTAAAGTATTTATGCAGAACTCAGACAGCTATAAAGTTAACCCACAATACGGAAAATCCCAAACTAATTTAGAAAATTAGAGTACAATTTATTAAATGATTTTACACTAAAATACCAAATCTCCAATCAATAGAACTGGAAATAAGCAATTTCAAAGATTTATGTTAAGCATAACACCTAAAAGCACAAAGCAATACGAGACCAGATGAAAGTCACAAGTTCAGCCCATCAGCAATGGAGGGCGGGCTAGATACAGGGACCAGGTAAGTCTCACTGGAAGTCCAGCACAATGAGTTCTATATGCAGGGGAGGAGGCCGTGAGAAGCAAGGAGTGGTGGATGGTTGTTGCTATAGCTCGAAGAGCAGGCCATGTGTTGTGGTCCTCGGAAACTTGTTTCCGGTCCAGGGAAGACATGGCTTGGCAGTTCGGGCTGGACTGTTCCCATGAGGCACAGGGTCAGACCGATTTGCATATAGCCATGTCTGAACTGGGGTGGCAGAGTGGGCTAAAGAACGGTGATGGATTAAACCCAGATCTTCTGACTGGGTGTGAGTGTTTGATTGATTCAGATGCTCCGTCCATCACCACCATTTCCCAACAAAGAAGTACTATCTTTGAAGTGAACCTCTCCCATCCTGTCAACACCCAGTCCCCTATTGAGTGGCTGTCTGGAAGGAATACACAAAGGTCAGCTGCCAACTACACATAGTCATGTGACCTGGGAAACAGGTGCAGGCACCAAATGGGGAGGACTAGAAAAATGCCAACTTCCTAAAAGTGAATTTTTAGAATTGTAACTTAAAATATGACTTTACCATTAAAAAGGATTTTAAATTACTATTCTTTAGCTGCTATTCATGATATTTCTACCTGTTACCAAGCAAAGGTTGTTTCAAGGTGGAATATAATGTAGTATGTCTGGGCTGCCTTACCATGCAATATTCTCACAATACATAGTGGATGATCCTTGGATTCAAAAACAATAATCCTTTGCTCACTCCTGGAAATGTGGCAAAGAGCAGTTAGGCATTACTGGAGGAACATGTGTTAAGCATTTTACAGTACCATTATGGTGCATAAGTAATTGAGACGACTCAAAAGAAATCCGACTCCAATTCATTAAAATAGAGTGTATTTTTATATAAATATAGACACCAGAACTAACTTTGTATCTCACATACAACTGGAATTGTGGATTTTTAAAGTGTTTACAAATAGATGCACTTCATCTGTTAAACTGGTCCCATTGAAATGATTTGTGGAAAACACAGGTGACACTCAGCCACTTGCAGGTTGAGTTTAAACAGCCCTTCTTGTGGATAAGGGCATGCGGGTCCCTAGATCAAGTTCTAAAAGCTGCTACTTCTTTACCTTGCCCAGGGAGTCCGGATGCAGAGGTGATTTGGCTAGCCTTGGTACCGAACGGAAACTACCGGAGCTGTCAAACTTGTAGCACTTGACTCTAGCTATGGAGAGTAGAGGCCTTGGGGGTCATAGGACCTGGGTTCAAAAGCTGTATTTCTTCTACCTTGCTTGGTGGCTCTGGGTGCAGAGAGGTAACTGGCAGATGTCAATCACCGGGGCAGGTCGCACTGAAGATACTTTACTGCACACTCGAAGACTCCAACTTCAGAATGCATGAATGCAGCAGCGGGGTCATTGCCGACATCGGTCGCTGTTGCTGTGAGGTGCTCTTGGACTGGAGATATCATTCAAAGATTCAATCACCCATCTGGCGATCACAAAGCCCTGGCGGGGGCAAGTATAATCCACAGTTACTTTGGGGGCTAGAGGGCCAGAGGAGTGGAGTAGCGGCTTGAAACTCAGTGTAAGCTTGCAGGACACCACTTCTCCTTGGGCTCACACTTGACAGGCCCAGTGGATTGCAATTCTTGTCATGCATCACATCAGTTATCCTGCAGCTTGCAGGGGACTGGACTCACCAATCCCTGGGAGTCAGCTTTCGTTCTGGCATCCACTGGAGTCCCTCTAGCTGGGAGAAACAAGCATTTGCCAAGGAAAAAAGTTGAACACACAGTTCCAGTAAATAGTCTCTTCAGGTCACGTAAATGTCCTATCTTTGCACTGAGTCCAAGGTCCTGTTTTTGGTGACACCATCTTCTTTGTGCCTCTTCTCAGATTTAAAGTCAGATCAAAGGTTCTGGTGTCAGGGGAGCCCCATAAACCCCAGTTTAGGGGGTGTTAACGGTGCAAGAGACAGTAGCCAATAGGCTACTGGTCTCTGCAGATTACCCGCCACTGAGGTGACAACATCCTGTCGTTGTATGTCACCTTTCTACCCAGAAACCTTTAATTTAAGGTCTTCCAATATGGCAGAACCCTTCCTTGGCTGTACAGACCTCCTAGCCGACCCGAAAGGTGTGGCTAGCCATTTAGAGGTGTACACCTCCTTATTAACTAATTTTCCCACCCGTCAGGTTTGACAGGATGGGAAGGGCTTGGTACTCGGGTGGAAAATAAGTACACTTAAACATCAAGTGCAGTGAAGTCTTTGAAGCTCACTGCCTTGATTGCTGTAAACACTAGCCATTCTAAGAGGGAGGTGGTGTGACCTCCTTCCTGCCCAGACTTTGTCTCCATCTTGGGGAAGTGCTAGCACATCCCATCAGGAGGGCAGAATCTTGTCTTGGTGTCAAATGGCTTGGGGTAGCCTGCTAAGGCACTGGAGCAATAAACCTTAGGTGGGAGCCCACTGAGGGTGGCACCCTACTTTCATACCAGTTCACCCTCGACACGGAAACGTTGGGGTAAAAAAGCATGGTGTTAGACACCAAACATGACACAATCCGGCTGTTCCATAATGGAGCTGGCTATCTACAGGTTTCTCAGTAGCCAGCCCATGCTACTCTATGGACCACCTGTAACTTACAGTAAAACCTTGCTTTACAGTGTTGCAACAGCGATATATATGTGTATAAACATATATATCCACACTGTTAATTTAATGCTCTCTACCTCCTGGGCTTAGGAGGACAACCTTAAGAGTGACTTACCTTCATTATGGCTGCTTATGCAGGGCTGCATTGGCAGACCTGTAGACATACTTCTACTTGGGTCACACAGGGAGGCACAATATAGTGCTGCAGCCCTGGTGACACCTTTACCACCCTTGCCCTGGGTACCACTGGTACCATATACTAGGGGCTTATAAGGGGGCAAATACCTTGCTAATTGGGTGTACCAACTAACATCACTTTTAGGGGAAAGAGCACGGGCACTGGTGCCCCAGGTAGCAGGTTCCAGGGCACTATCAGAGTAAAAAAACAGTGTCTAGCAGGTGCAAAAAGTGAAAGGGCATCTACAAAGAAGCCCAGTTTCTAACATGACCACATCCCAGCCAACATGCATAGGGGAACTCAGCCCACCCCTTCGAGAGTATACCTGTCTATTAGGTGAGGAAGCAGGAAGGAAACTAGCTATCTTAATGCAGGCCTACTCTTGCCTCATATCCTCTCTGCAAGGTCACCTCCTCTAGGATGCTGACCCATCTCAACAATGGTAGGATCCATTTTAAAACTAACCTTTTACATAACTGTTTTATTTTCAGTTTCCCCTTTTACCTTGGATAGTGATGTGCCCACCTCACACATCCCTATAGTAGTTAGAGAAATACCTAGCATATCTACAGAGGTTATTCAACACTTAAGCAACTCCAGTGTGACAGCAGTGTCAGGGGGCCCAATTTGCTTTTGGCTTTGGGGTCTGCCTCCTATGCCAAAGACAGTGCTGCCATGAAGCCTAGCACCCAGCTGTCTGTATCAAAAACCACACCCTGCGTTCTCCACTGAAAAGTGGCTGAGCTGTCCCAGGGCCAACAGTGTATTCTTGGAATCTCTCCTGCTGTTCTGAGTGGGGGGCTACCACGTCCTGTGGCAGACATCCTTCTTCCACTCTCCCTTATGTCAGAGCAGGGACAACACCCTTTTCTGCACAGGTGCCTGACTTCTCAGGACTTCTCTAGGGACAGAAGAAGCCTCACCAGTGCCAACTTTGGGTTCTACTCCGACTGGGTCAGAAGGCCCTTGGCTCACTGCTTCCTTCTTTACAAGTGGCTTCCTTTTTCTTCTCTTTTTCACTTTCTTGTGGGATATCTATCTCTAAACTGCAGGGACTGGATCTTCAGGAACTTTGGTTTCGGGGTACTCTGGGCAACCACCCCACTTGGGTTCTGACCAACCTCTGATAGATTATTGTCTAGAAGGCAATCCAAGGAGAGGTCAGAACTGACTAAAACCATCTGCCATCTAAGGGTACCTTGCCTCTCCAGGAACACTATGCTACAGTCCTAACTGAGATCTTCCCAGAGGCTAACCTTATCTTCTTTTTTTCTCCCTTCCCATACTGATCTGGGGTCTCCAACCGGTCCACCACTGTGTTGTGATTGACACATAACTGGGATCCCATTCACCTGATCGGAGTGGATTTATTTCCTGTTTAAGTCATTAACGTCTTTTATATGTGTGCTTTGTATTTCCTAATTGGTATGAGAGATAATCAAGAGATAGTTGGTTTCTGTCAAACATCATAAAATAATGTATATATTGTATAGTTTGACATTCTGTAAGGTCCAGCCACAGCCCATCAGTGAAAATAGTTTTCAGGGCCTGGTCACTGAAGGAACATGCTAAGTTTAAAGTTGCACATGTTCCACTTTTAAATATCAGGTACCCTACCTTGTTTGCATAAATATATGTTTAGGGGTGACATATTAATATTTAAAGGTATGGTTTCCTACCATATCAAAAAGTGTTATTTTGACTATTTGTGTAGCAGGTTTTAGCCTATTGCAGTCAGGCTACTCAGATTAGTTCAAAGCCATATTTCCTATGTCAATTTGGTGGATGCCACAATATGTGCTAAAGTCTACAATTGTTACTTTGCTTTCCATGCCATTGGTGCATCACCATATACTATGCTAACAGGAAAGTTAAATATGCCACTTAGGGATAACTCAATTCAACCATGTTTTAGGGAGAGCACGTGCAATTAACTCATGTACTGTAAAATGCATAGAGTTCAAAATCCAGCAATACATATAAGTCACAAAATTGCAATAAACTCATGCAAAAGGTGGGCATTTCCTACAGTAGACTACTTGGCGTGTGGTTGACCACATTTGGCAATGAGATACACACATCTATGTTTTGTAAGGAATCAGCAGACAACCGCATACTGCATTACCATGGTTTTCATCATTAACCATTGCAAAACAGTATAACGTATGGTAAACTTCTGAAGGCCATACGCAATTATAATGCACCACAAGTCTTTGAAAGGGATCAAGTATTGACCAGAATTAAGTGAAGAGGTTATATCGAAAGAACACTTAATAAAGCTAAGATTAAATAGGATTCTGAAGAAAAGAAATCGCATTTGTTTGTTTCACAAAAGAAAAGGTAAGAAAGTAATGCTGCTTGCTTTATTACAACTTACAATTTGGAACATAATGACATTTGCAAAATGTTGTCAAAGCACTAGAATTTACTACAATTGGATCCTGCAATAGATGCCAGATTGAGGGTTAGACTCGGTATCACGTATTACAGCTAAAGTTTCCTTCTTGAGGAGCTAATTTCTGGTCACATTTCAAGTAACTTGGAAAAGCTTTCATAGTCCCTACCAACAGGGGGTTTTGTGAAATGAGTCACAAAAGAAAAGATACGCGAGTAATGTAACCTGCGACATTACAGCTTGCAACATGGAACATAATAACATTTACAAAATGTTGTCAAATGTAATTCTCATTTTAATGGTAATAGCTAATAGCTACAGAACAAAATGAATGAACAGAATAACATCAAATTTGGCATGAAAGTAGAACTTTACTCGAGAAAGTGCCAAGCAAACCATAAATCGCTTGCCAAATGCAATGATTCTGATCTCATGTTATTTATATATTACAATGGTGGCAATAGTCCCAGTATAGCTATGGTTAGGTGAGAGTTATTACAGGAAAGATATATTTGTTTTCTTATTACTTTTGCGCCGTTCAATTTATCTGCACAAGACGTTCTATAACAAAAGCTTAGATACTTTAGTTCCTTCATAGAAGGTTTCATGGCAATCCATCAAACAAGGTAAAAAGAAGTGGTGGGTTCTAAAAGCGTGATTTCCCGTTGACAAATTTGCTCTCTGATACAGAAAAAATGTCTAAACAGAATTTCACCAACCTTGGCATAAAGAGATTACGGTTTTATGAGAGGCTTTGCTTGGGCCTGCCCTACTGTAGGCATGCCAGGTGGGCAACAGCTTGATGGCACCACCATATCCTACACCCACCGGGTGATTACAACCCTGGGACTTGCATCCAGTTGTGGTACCAGATGGACAGAAGTAGGCCCTCTACAGCCATACCCATTGAGTCTGTGAAGCTTGCAACTAGTGATGGTCTAATGGGTGGTTAATACTTGTCCCTTTGCATCTAGGCCCCTTGAGCCTATGAAGCTTGCACATAAGGTGGTGTACGGGCCAGGCAGTGCCAGCACCTCTGCAGCCGGGCCACTTGAGTTTATAAAGCTTGCCCCCAGTGGGGGGTATACCCGGAGAGTGTTATTAGCACTTCGTGTCCATATCCACTGTATGTGGCCTGCCTGAAGCCGGTTGACTGCCAAGTTCCGGTTTGTGAACAGACCCTTCTGTCTTTTTAAAATATGTTTTGTTGGATCTGTGGATCCAAAACAGGATCCTCTAATCCACACTGGCGGGCCTCGCTAGCACCCATAAATCCAGGTACTGAATCTCACAACAAAATCCGATACAGTGCCTTTTGTAATCTATTGCAGTGTACGGCCATTGAAAGGATCAGTATTATACAGTGAGGGATGAAGGATTTGGAATTTTTGCCTTCAGTTATCTAATGCAGCATAAAGTAATAAAAGTACCCTTTGCCCAACACAGGGTAAAGAAATGAATAATACAATACACTGCAAACATATAGGCTAAACATGTACATTTTACAGGCATTCCCAAATTATTTTCCAATACACTCTGTGAATGGTCGGAGATTTACTCCAGGTGAGGGCCGGAAGGGAAGGTGAATAAGTCGCCGACAAATTCGTTTTGGGTGATGGTGCACAGCTTCCTTCGTGGGTAATTTATTTCCCATAGAGACAAAAAAAGGGGGGAAAAACATGCATTTGAACAGATGTCAACATCCACCACTGCATAACTCAATGCTACTTAAAATTCTGCATCATGGAAATATGAGCCATAAGGAACATGATGTTCATGTAGTACACATGGAAATATGTATCTGGTGCTGCTTTCCATGAATACTACTGTGAATGTTTGAGAATTTAAAAGAGTATAAAAAATATGTTCAGACACAGAGCTAAATCTCCTCCCATACCTTTTTTGTTTTAATTAGTGATTTGATGTCTGAAAGAGCATGTAGCAAGCAAGTTGGAACCTTCAAGCCATATATTTAACACTTGCCTTACTTCAAGTGGTTAATTCGTGCAGTCTAGACTAGGTAGGTTGCTGTGTCAGCCAACATGGGCGAGAATGTGGCCTAATGGCCAGAGCTGCCAACTTTAAAACTGGAGAACCAGGTAGGAGCTTTGGCCTCGGCTCAACATTCTGCGATTCACGGAATATCACTTAGGGCCAGATGTATCAAAGCGTTTTACGCATTCTGTGTCTAAGGGAAAATGCTTTAGTACATATAGGCCATAATCTCCCCCTCCATCCCATAAATGAATGTGTCCTTGTGTATTACAACTGGTGCTCATGTCTTGTAAAGCGCCACAATACCTTCGGTAAACGTTTGTGCTATATATAATGCAGATATGGCTAATACTTGAGGTTTTACTTTTGGACTTTCAAAACTTGATTATGGTCCATGTTGGTTTGAAGAGGTAGTTAGAGGGAATCTCCCACAGTCAGGTGCACAGTGAGCTTTGATACCAATTTTATAGATGGCTGCATTGTATTGTTTTGTTATTTAAATAGCACTTTCTATATGCCTTGCAAGTACTAAAGTGCTTTCTGGGGGATTCAACAGCATTACGTATACTGGACTTCGTCCACCTGACGTGTTTGGAAAGTGCTCCAATTGGGATTGGGGTCCTAGGAACATTTCAAAATGTCTGACTGAAATGGTTTTGTTTTTAGGTTGACCTATTTAAGACATGCAGTTTGAGGTGTGCACAGTTTAAATAATGTGGTGGTAACACAGTGCGAATAATACTGCTGCCCATAAGCATGATGTGTAGTGGATATAAAATAGATACTGTTAGGCATGCAGGTACTTGAAGTACTTAATTCGAGCCGGTGGTTTCCCGTGCGGGGCACCGGCCCTTAATTGCCAACATTGGTACTGTCACAAGGTGGCACTGTCTGGCTAATTTAGGAATGACCACAACAACAGTTAATTATCAACTAAGTATACATTAAAAACTAGTATTACCTGCAGCCCAAGCCTTTCTTCTAGCTTTGGGGGTCTGGAATAGCCTGAATTGTCAGACTTGTAGGAGTGTGATGGTTAGTAGTTGTATTGTTACTATCACTGGCAGCATGGCAGGGGCAATTATTTGTTAACAAATTAAGCACTAGGTAATTGCCTGACATTGATGTACATCAGTTGGGTCCACTCAGTACATCAAAAGGAATGCTATTTTGAGGCCACAGAGGAGTGACAGGGGACCATTCCTTTGGGGCTACTTTTAATCCACCACTGAAGTATTATATGGAATGCAGTGCAAATGGTGCTTTTTGGATACACTTTTAGTCGATGAAGAAATGCTTTATTGCATCCACCTAGGCGCTATAGAAGACCAACCCTCCAGAGACACTTTTAAGCCACCATATAAGCAATACAGAAAATCTACTAAAAAATGACAGCCAAACTGCTCATTGAAGGCTCTATTGTACCACCAAGAGAACTCTATATTGTGTACACCAAGGAGCAATATAGGACAGGTCAACTGGAGAGGAGGTTGAAGCACCACTGAAATATTTTAAGGACTCCACCAAGAGGCGGTAGAGACTCATTCATTGGAGACATTTTTAAGCAACCAAAGGAATTCTATATTGTGTGCACAGAGGAGCCACAACAGGCTAGTCTATTGGAGGTATGAATAAACCATCTAGGGAATGCTATATTGTGTTCACCCAGGAGCGACAGGTTCGGTCCATGGGAGAAGCTGTAAAACAACCAAAGAAATGCTGCATAAAATCCACCCAGGAAACAGAGGACATGCTCACTGGAGGTACTGTCAAGCCACCAAGACAATGCTATATTGTATCCACCCGGAAGTGACCTTAGATCCGCTCTTATGGGGCACCCAGAAGCAAGAGAAGCAAGGGTTATATTGTGAGACAGAAGGTGATAGTTGTAGTAAGAGAATAAAGTACCTGCCGGAATACTTTAGAGAAATGATTACCTAATGTTTGACACGGGCGAAGGATGATAAGGCTTCCAGCAATAAAGAACAGTGCTGCTCAATGAAAACCAGAGAAGGAAAGCTCACATTAAAAACTGTGCAATAGCATGCAAAAGTCAAAATAGCACAGCACAGGATAGGATAGGATAGGAATTTGTAGAGCGTGCTAAACCAGGAAGGTGTCAAGGCGCTAGGCAGGATGAAGATGAAGCAAGCAAGCACCTACTACAAGCTGAAAAGCCTGGTCTTTAGGGTTATCTTAAAGGATGCAAGTGAGTTTGCTGTGGTGATAGAAAGAGGCAAAGTGTTCTAAAGTCTAGCGGCCACCACAGAAAATGAGCGGCCACTCCACCTGGAGTGACGAAATCTAGGCGAGACAAGCTTCTTCTGAGAGGAAGACATCAAGGTTCTTCCTAGGGTGTACCAGTGGAATAAGATGTTTAAGGTGAGATGATCCTGTACCATGCATGGTCTTGTACACCAAATTCAGAGCCTTAAAGGTGATGCAGTTCCTGATCGGAAGCCAATGCAAGGCACATATTCATTCTCTGATGGACAAATGTTTAGGGATGTTCAGTATAAGTCTTGCCGCAGCATTTTGCGTTACCTGCAGCTTGTTCAGGGAGCCTTTGCTGACATTGAGGTATAATGCATTGCAATAATCAAGCTGAGAGGTGACTAGGGCAATGATAGTGGGCCGATAAAGATCCGAGGGAATGTATGGCAGCACTTTCTTAAGAATTTTAAGAATATGGAAACAGGTGCTAACCGTGCGGTTCACCTGGGCATCGAAAGACAGGCCCTTATCAAAGATAACTCCTAGGTTTCCAGCAGTTGTCACTGGGACAGGAAGAGGGCCGCAGATTTCAGGCCACCAAGCGGCAGACCAGATTGTGAGCTGAGGGCCGAAAATCAAAACTTTGGTTTTCTTTGTATTAATTTTAAGAGAGTTGTCCTTCATCCAGCGTATTATGCTGGTCATACATATATTAAACCTTTGAGCAACCAGCTGCAAATCATCAGAGATGGATATAATGATTTGTGTGTTATCCGCATAGGAGATGACCTGGAAGCCGAAAGATCTCACCAGTGAAGCCAAGGGGGTCAGATAAAGATTGAGAAGAGTGGGGTTATGTGAGGAGCCCTGGGGGACCCCACAAGGAAGACTGAAGAGTTTGGCTTTGAACCCGCCGTAACTGACTACATTGGTTTTGTCGTGCATAAAAGAGTGGAGGAGCTGTAAGGCCTTCCAAGTGACACCAACATCCTGTAGTGCTGAAACACGCGGACTTGGGAAATGGTGTCAAATGCCGCCGAGAGGTCCAGCAGGATCAACACCGCTGATCCGCCCAGATCGACCTGCATGCAGATACAGTCTGAGGCTGCAACCAAGGCGGATTCAGTGCTGTGCCATGCCCAAAACCCGTTTTGAGAGCTATCTAAGATGTTGTGTGTTTCAATGAATTTCATAAGTTCAATATTAATACATTTTTACAGCATTTTGGCAGGGGCGAGAGAAGGGAAATAGGCCTGTAGTTCTTCAGTTTTAAAGGGTCGGCCTTAGGCTTCTTAAGGAGGGGTGAGACCGTGGCTTCCTTCCAGATGTTTGGATAGTGTTAGGATAAAAGAATGTTATTGAAAACTTTGCACAGGGACTCAGCTATTAGAACGGGCGCAAGTTTAAGTGTGGAAACCCTACAAGGATTGATAGGAGACTCAGACTTGAGGCCAAGTAGGTCAACATTTGTTAACACTGTATCTTGAAAGGCAGTGCTGCCCTTCTCAGTACAAAACAAATGACAATTATTTAAATTATGGCAATATCAGCAGATAAGCAATGTCAAAACCAAGAAATTTGATGTTTGCATTCTAAAGGTAAGGATGCAAGAAGTTTACGAAGAAACAAAAGAGAACGAGAGTAAAGAAGAGAAGAGAGGAAATGGGAGGGAGGAAGAAAGAATAAGAGGAAGAAAGGGGGGAAAGAAGTCAAAGAAAGGGAGGTAGGATAATAAATTAGTCCTCCTATGTGTGTATGTAGGTGGTGATTGTGTGACTGCATGCGTGTTGTCTGTGTGTGTCTCTTGTATTATCTATATTTATGGGTGTATGGGTGCCTCGGTTTCTGGTCTGCAAGTCGATATTTACATATTTGTCTGTAGGTCTAAGTCAGTTGGGCCCCATTTTATTTGTATGTATATGTCTGGCAAAAGCTCTGACATTTCCATCAGGAATGTTGTTCATGTGGGTGGCAGCAGTACATACCGTGGCATGTAGTTTTGGAAGGGATCACAAACCAGACTCGATCATTGAAGCATATGGACATACGTGCTAAGCTGTGAGAGACAATCAGTGAAACAAAACAATAGGCAGGCAATATAGCACAGTCTCAAGCAAGACATCTTTACATTGTGGATTTAATGTGTATCTTTGTGGATGTTTCCTCTCCAGCCACATAAGTTGGCTCGTTTAGACTCGTTTTAAAGCTGTGCAGTGTGAGGCAGGTACATGTAAAGGTCGAGCAATTCAGTGAAGGGGGCCTAGAAGATGAAAGGGTTGGAACTTTGATGCTGCACATGGTGGTTTTGCTGTGACCAGTATGGTCGATTGGAGCCTAGGCCCGTCATCTGTCTGGGGCTTAGTTAATGGGTGCACTGTACATGTTGTCTATGAAATAACAGTATTATTTGGGTCTGCCTGGTAATGTCACCAGTAGGGGTGGACGGAATTTGGGAAATTAACTTTCGCAAACTATCGCGAAAATGTTAAAAATCTCTGCAAACACGTGAAAATATCGCGAAAACGCAGACGTTTTTCTCCCGCCCGTTCGCAGTATTTTCTGCATGATCGCGTTGAAAAATGTCTTGTTAACTTACCCATACGGTTGCTCTTGGGCGCGGCCATCTTGTTTTCACTTGTCCCGCCCGCTCGTGCTGCTTACTTCCTGTTCCGGCTTGCATGCCCGCACCCGTTCGCGTTACATATTTCCTGTTCGGGAATGCTTTTACGTGTTCGCGCCACTTTTTGCGTGCTCGGGGAGAAAATATTGCGCGAACTTGCGCACGTGGTCGCAATCGGCGGGGCCATCATGTTTTTCACTCTATGATATGGTTCTGGGGCCTGCTTTTGAATTCTCCCTTTATCTTTTCAATCCTTACTTTCTGGAAATCTTTTTTACTTATTATTATTCATACTATTTTCCTGCTTCTATATTTTTGTTTTTTTCTGCTTTTTTTGTGTTTTTTAGCAACTTTTTCACTCTTTTTCTATTGCCTGCTATTTCCGTTTCCTTTACTTACTTTTTTTATTTATTCCCACCGCATCTCACTCTCCCCAGAACCATGTCGAAGGGTAGGGCTCGGCGCAGCCTGAGCTGCGACCACCTTCCTTGCGGAAGGCGGCGCCCATAATGGGTGCAGGCACAGGCCTTATTTGGGGAGGTGGAGTTGGCTGCACTAATTTTCTTTGTGCAGCGCCACCTCCCCTCAACCCTAGCAGCAAGTGGCAGGCCTGGGTCCGGGTACGGGCTCTGGGAGCATCGACAGCGGTGGGGGAAGGTGCGCCGGGCATTGTTCTGCTGCTCTGAGTTCTGGCGCACCCAGGCGCAGTTGACGCACCGGTGGTCTGACATCCTGGACTGTGAGCAGGACCTGCTGGACCTGCTAGGAGTGGAGGTCCCGGGTCTTGGTGAGTAACTATTTAATTATTACTGCTTTGTGTAGTTCTTATGCTTTGTGTTATATATTGCGAATATCTTTTTTTTCTTCCAACCAGCTAGAATGTTGCTGGTTACATTCCAGGTGAATTACGTTTAAAAGTCTTCTGTGATTGTTATGACACAGGTGCTCCTCTGCGCTACTACTAATCTTACATGTTCGCAACTTTGCATTTGCGCTCGCTTAGGGTGATTATGTAAGAGTTTATTTTAGAGAAATTAAGTTACGTAATGCTATAGTGACTCTAGTCCTTACTTTGTCCTGTCACTAAGAGATAGGGGCGGATTGATACTTCAATCAATCAATCAATCAGTGAATTTGTAAAGTGCACTATTTACCCGTGAGGGTCTCAAGGCGCTGAGGGGAGGAGTGCTGCTACTGCTCGACGAGCCAGGTCTTGAGGAGATTCCTGAAGGTGAGCAGGTCTTGGGTCTGGCGCAGGTGGGTGGGGAGGGTGTTCCAGGTCTTAGTGGCGAGGAAGGAGAAGGATATTCCGCTCGAGATTGATAATTGGATTTGCGGCGAGGGTGAACCTGGCAGAGCAAAGCTGTCGGGTGGGGGTGTAGAAGTGGAGTCTGTTGTTCAGGTAGGCTGGTTCGGTGTTGTGGAGTGCTTTGTGTGTGTGGGTGAGGAGCTTGAAGGTGATCCTCTTGTTGACGGGGAGCCAGTGTCAGGTCTCTTCGGTGGGAGGTGATGCGGCTGCGATGAGGGATGATGAGGATCAGGTGGGCGGAGGCGTTCTGGATGCTTTGCAGCCATTGTAGGTGTTTGGTCGGGATTCCTGGAAGAGTGTGTTGGCGTAGTCCAGCCTGCTGCTGACGAGGGCTTGGGTTACTGTTCTTCTTGTTTCGGTCGGGATCCACTTGTAGATCCTGCGAAGCATGAGAAGGGTGCTGTAGCAGGAGGAGGAGACGGCGTTGACCTGCTTCGACATGGAGAGGGAGGAGTTGAGGATGAATCCTAGGTTGAATCCTAGGTAGCATACATGGTCCGTTGGTGGCGGTGCTGTTCCCAGTGTGGTCGGCCACCATGAGTCATCCCAGGCAGAGGGGGTGGGGCCAAGGATGAGGACTTCTGTCTTTTCTGAGTTCAGTTTCAGGCAGCTGCTCCTCATCCACTCGGCGACGGCCTTCATTCCCTTGTGGAGGTTGGTTTTGGCGGTGCGCGGGTCCTTGGTGAGGGAGAGCTGGGTGTCATCGGCGTAGGAGATGATGTTCAGGTCGTGCTGGCGGGCCACTTGTGCGAGGGGGACCATGTAGCCGTTGAACAGGGTCAGGCTGAGGGAGGAGCCCTGTGGTACGCCGCAGATGAGGTCAGTGGCTTCGGATCGGAAGGGTGGGAGGCGGACTCTCTGGGTTCTGCTGGAGAGGAAGGGCGTGGTCCAGTCCAGGGCCTTCTCCTGGATTCCGGCTTCTTGGAGGCGTGTTCTTAGTGTGCGGTGGCAGACCGTGTCGAAGGTGGCTGACAGGTCCAGGAGGATGAGGGCCGAACTTTCGCCGTTGTCGAGTTGGCGCCGGATGTCATCTGTGGTGGCGATAAGGGCTGTCTCGGTGCTATGGTTTTGTCTGATTCCGGACTGGGATGGGCCTTGGATATTGTTGTCCTCGAGGTGGCGGGTCAGCTGTATGTTGGCGATTTTCTCGATGACCTTCACCGGGAAAGGGAGCAGGGAGATGGGCCGGAAGTTCTTGAGGTCCTTGGGGTCCGCCTTTGGCTTCTTGAGGAGGGCGTTGATTTAGGCGTGCTTCCAGCTTTCCGGGAATGTCGCTGCGTCGAAGGAGATGTTGATGACCTTCCGTAGTTGGGGTGCGAAGGTTGCGTCAGCTTTGTTGATAACATGGTGCGGGCAGGGCTCTGATGGGGATCCTGAGTGGATGAAGTTCATGACCTTGCGTGTCTTGTCGTCATTGACGTGGGACCAGGAGGTCAACTGGTTGGTGCAGGTGGTGTTCGGGGCGGGGTCTGTCGTGGTCGTAGCGGATGGGGTGTTGAAACTGTTGTGGATGTCGGCGATCTTGCGATGGAAGAAGGTGGCCAGTGAGTGGCACAGATCTTGCAAAGGCGGAATGTCGTTGTTGTTGGCGCTGGGGTTGGAGAGTTCCTTCACTATGTTGAAAAGCTCTTTGCTGTCGTGTGCATTGTTATCCAGGCGTGTTTTGAAGGAAAATCTCTTGGCTGTTCTGATGAGGTGGTGATGTCTGTGGATGGCGTCCTTGTGGGCTGCATGGCTGTCTGGTGTGCAGTCGTGGAGCCATTCCATCTCCAGCTTCCGGCAGGTACGTTTGGAGGTTTGGAGTTCCTCAGTGAACCAGGCAGCTTTCTTGCTGGGGTGATTGATGAAGGGTTTCTTTAGCGGGGCGAGGGTGTTGGCGCAGTCTTCGATCTACTGTCTGAGGTTGCGAGCGGCGGCGTCTGGGTCGGTGGGGTTGGCGGGGGGTTCTGGGCAAGGGTGGAGGTTAGCTGGTTCTCAGTGGCTTTGCTCCAGCAGCTGGTGGGTGCGATGGTGCATGGTTGGTTTCTTGAAGGTGAAATCAATGCAGCGGTGGTCGGTCCAGTGGAGTTTGGTGGTGTTGTTGAAGGTGACGTGGGTGCTTGTGGAGAAGACGGGGTCGAGCGTTTGGCTGGTGGCGTGGGTGGGTTCGGTGACGAGTTGTCAGAGGCCAAGGTTGGCGAGGTTGTCAATCAGGGTGGCAGAGTTGGCATCGTTGTTGTTCTCGAGGTGGAAGTTCAGGTCTCCGAGGAGGATGTAGTCCGTGGAGTTGAGTGCCTGGGTGCTGGCGAGGTCAGCGAAGGAGTCATTGAATAGGGTCCGGGGTCCTGGAGGTCTGTAGATGAGTGTTCCTCTGAGGGTGGTTTTGGGATCGGTATGTATCCGGAAGTGGAGGTGTTTGGCGGAGTTCAGGGAGTTGTCTGGGAGGGTGTGGACCTGGAGGGTGGGCTTGTGGACCATGGCTATTCCTCCTTCGATTCCATTGATGCGGTCTCTGCGGGAGAATGAGCAGGAGATGAACAAAGCACTGGGAGGAGCCTGCTGGACAGGAACAGGAAGTTGGAGATTCTGTGGCACTTCCTCCCTCTCCCCACCTTTTTAAACATGGACTCCTTGCACCAAAAAGGACATCCAAAGGTCAATCTGAGGAGTTTTTTTCATCCAAATCATCATTTGCAGAAGGTTTCATGCTGCTAGAGCTGATGTTCTTCTCCAAATTGAAAATTTTACATGTTCGAGTTCTCGAGCTTCACATTACTTCTGCTGTCGCGTCCAAAATGGCGTGATCGTGTTCTCTCGCTCCTTGTCGCGTTGGATATGACGTGTTCGGGTTCTCTCGCTCCTTGTCGCTTTCGATATGATGTGTCCGCGTCCTCACACTCTCGCTCGCGGTGGAGAATGACGTGTTCGAGATCTCATACTCTTGCGGTGCATGATCGCGAGACGAATGACCTGATCATGTGACAAATGACGTGATCGCGTGACGAATGACGTGATCGCGGGCGCTAACTCGCGCGAGAAAATGGCTACCAACAATCCAACATCTCGTGGAGAACGCGACCGGATCGGGAAAACATGTCGGCGAACGCAGGGATGCAGGTAAGGCGAACGCATGCGTGAGGATGTATTTTTACAGCGCAAGCAAGAAAAAAAATTCCGGACGATGAGGATTGCAGAAATTTTGACATTTTCGTGTTCTCCGCAGAACGCAAAAATGTAAAAATATCGCAATTTCCGTGATCGGAACGGAATTTGACTCCCGCCCCTAGTTACCAGCAGTGTGTTTTATTTCAATGAGTACTGTTGCAGTGAAATGCTGAAAAAAACAACAGGTCTCATTCGCTAGTGGTTGTTGATTCCCTTTGATTTGATTCGGATTCCAGAAATTTTGTTTAAGCACCGCTAGACTCTGTGTCTTAGGTGAGTTACATTTCTGGTGGTAGCCCAAGAGATTTCACTATTGTCTGAGCAACTGTCCTGGCACTAGCCAAAGTAAGTGTCTAGTTTTCCTTTCCCAAATGAAGAACCTTGGTACATGGGTAGTAGTAAAATCAAGTTTATTGTTTTAGTTAATTAAACCAGAACAATTTTACAAAATGATATAAAAAGATTACATTTTATGGACATCTTTTTAAATGAGTCTAAAAGAGGGTGCATTATTCAATTCCTTCGAGGATAAAAATATTTTTTTTTCAAAAAAGGAGACAGGATAAACTGTTCTCAGTTTTGATTGGTGGAAGCAACCATCTCCTTCCGTGGCTATAACTGCCCCACATTTTAAAATCTGGGATCAAGGTAATAGCTTTTATATCCTATCAATAAACTTCATATGTTGCAAGGCCAATGGGCATAAAAGAAACATTTGTAGTACATGAGTAGTAGTTCAGGAATTGATTTAACACTAATTTACTGAACAAGGGTGTTAGAAATTGGGTTTCTGGTTGGCTATGGTTTGCACCAAAGCCAGGCAAAAGATAACCTCTGCTCACCCCCTTGGTAGCTTGGCAGAGCAGTCAGGCTTATCCCAGAGGCAATGTTCAAAGCATTTGCGCAACACACTCACACAGCCGTGACACACTAGGCACACCACAAAAGAAACTCCTCACAAGGTTATATACAAATATCCTTTGTATTATCCATAAACACATTAGTTCACAATCACATATATTACTGTGCCACTAGGCACTTGTCATGACTTCATAGGGATTGCATAATTCACTCGGCCAATCGGGCCACTGTCATAAAAAATTACAATTAGGGTGACCAGTAACTACTGGTAGGATTGCACTTAGCGTAAAATACTATGCATAAACCACATCAGCAGGGTACTATCTTATACACTTCTAAACTGCACACATTATAGTAATAGTCTTACTGACAATTAAACCTTATATCAGGGCACAACACATCCACATTACCCGTTACGCAGCAACTGTCTCCCCCTGCGTAGGCTTCTGGGCTACTTGCCTGTCTACCACAGGGAATGTGGTACTGTCATACTTGGGGCCCTGTTCTGGGCTCTCCTCGCAATGCCCTTTCTGAGAGTAAGGGCTTAAACCAATGGGGCTGGCCGTGCCCCCATTATGAGCAACGCCATATTCTCTCAAAGGAAAGGCCCCCGTGAGCAGGGAGACCTCACTTGATCCCCCGTGAAAGTAACTCTACCAATGACAGCCACCCCCGGACAGTGAGGCTACTACAGAAACAAAACAGGAACCCAATACACCAATGGTGGGTGCCCCCGCACAAGCCTCCTCAGGCCTGGACGACAACTGCAGCGCATCACCCACCTGCCAGCCTCAGGTCGTGCAGGCTCCTTCCTGATTGGAGCACATCTGCTCAGTACAGGGATGCATCAATCCTGCAGGTACTCACCTCCCAGCTGGGCTCTCATGGGAGGTGCTGCTCTTGGCCGTGCGCAGCCACCTCGGTCCTTAGCGGCTGTGGCGGCGGATGGCGCTGACGTGTCCCCAGCCTTTTGTGTATCCACTGGTTGCCTTGGGGTACCTTCTGGGCAGCTCCCTCCTGCTGGGCCTTGGATCTGCAGCATCTCCTTATGGCGTGATTGTACTCCTCTGCTCCTGCAGCACTTTTAGAGATTAGCCCGTGTCTCGGGCTCTGGCAAGAAATTCAGCCCCCACCACCAGAACATCTGAGCAAAGAACAATGAAGTGCTCCTCGGCAGTATGAGGCCACACCTGGGGCTCAGGCAAATAAACCCCAGCACACCCCAAGCCCAGGTTCCGGGCCCAAAGCCCAAAGAAACAAAGCGCTCGAGTCTGCCCAGGCCAGGGGCACAGCAGCACTCCTGGGAGAGCACTGGGAACACACTAGCAGGGCTTAGCCAGGCAGGACAGCACGAGGGTCTCAGAACAAAGTGCTAATCCTTCTCTCATCCAAATAGGCAGTATATCAGCCCCCCAGAATAGCTCAGCCCCAAGGTGGTTCATCCTGAAAGTCCAGCAGCCTGCCGGTCCCACATCCCACGCAGTGTCTTCTTCTCACATAGGGTTGCAGCCCCTTTACTTATATTCCTTGTATCTTTGTTCTGGGGGTATTTTAAACACATGTACAAGTGCACAACACCCCCTATTCCCATTGTAAGCCCTGGCCCCAGACACACCACAGGGGGGGCGGAGCCAGCATTGTAGAAGGCAGGCAAAGCCCTATTCAGGTGCAAGTGCTACTGCTCTCACTACTCCAAATGCAGACTAGGACTATTCAGGTGTAAGGGAAAACTCTTCCTGCTACTCTAAATTCAGCCAAGGCCTATTCAGCCTAGTGCTGAGTCATCCAGACAGGGCAGGGCACACCTTAACCCCCCTCCTCCCCGTCCCCCCCCCAGGGACTGGCTGGAGTGAATGCACACCCCCTCTCCCTTGTCAATCAGACTGTCAATACAAATCCAGGCAGGGCACAAAGACACAGGAGCACACAGAAATGTCTACTTCTAAAAGTGGCATTTCTAAAATAGTTATATTAAATCTGCTCCCATCAATAAGCAGGATTTATAACCACTATTCCAAACATACCTAACATGGTCATGCCAGGAATTACCACTGAAGCACGTATCAGGGAATCCCCAATTCACCCATGTGAGAGGATCGCCTCACAGCAGTGAGAAACCAAATAGGCTGATTGTCACTACCAGGACATGCCACACAGTTAAGGCACATGTCCTATCTTTAACCTACACTGCACCCTGCCCATAGGGCTAGCTAGTGCCTACCTTAGGGGTGACTTATATGTAGTAAAAGGGGAGTAATAGATGTGGCGGACACTTTATAGGCCACGTCACAGCGGCAGTAAACTGTGCACGCAGGCCCTGCAGAGACAGGTTTGAGAGGCTACTTTGGTGGATGGTGCAAGCAGCGTTGCAGGCCCATTAGTAGCAATTAATTTACAGGCCCTGTGTATACGGGATACCACTCTACAAGGGACTCACATGTAAATTAAATATGCCAAACAGGTGTAGACCAATCTTACCAAGTTTACCAGAGAGAGCACATGCACTTTAGCACTGATCAGCAGTGATAAAGTGCCCCGAGTCATAAAAGCACCAACAACAGGTCGGAAAAATTCCAGGAGGAAGGCAAAACGTTCTTGGATAACCCTGCAAAAAGGGCCATATCCAACGCAGGGTATGAAATAGTAGCAGTTCTGTTTCTTTCAAAGTTTAATCAAGCCGTCAACGGAAAGAGTCTTTGATCAAAAACAAAACGATCACTTCCCCCATCTCCCACACTCGTACTGAGGTCAGGTAACGGCTCTGAAATGTAACTCGTGCTAATGAGGAAGGTAAGAGGTGGGCTCACGACTTCCAGCAAACCTGCAGCTTCTCTAAATGATCGTGCAAATGTTTGTGTGTACAGTATTCCTAACAGCAATTACCTTAGTAATAGTGATCTATTGTAGCTTTACTTTTACTGATTGGTTTGACGTCAAAATATACCTGTTCTGTGCACCTTGCATTGCAGCTACACAAGCCGTCCCTGTTCCACATGACCGAAGGATGCAAACGGAAACTTCAGTTGGTGCGGCCTGTGACCAACACGTTGGTGTGTGAGGGTGGCATACACATCTTCTGTACATGCATAGTCTGTCTCCCGGTGTAGCATAAAAGCCCTTTTTACAGTATAAAGGAAATGCCTATCGCCTTTATCTGTGCTTTTTTAGAAATCATTTTAGCATGCAAGATCACATTTCCTTAACTCTAAAGTCATAAGACCACGACACATTAGTGTTACAGTGTACTGAAAAAAGGTCTCTGCAATAGCAGCTAAACTTTCTATGACCTGGTCACGATTCCCACTGGTGTGGTGAAAACTGAAAGATTCTTCCATGCATTATGTATTTCTCAAACAAGTTATAGAAACGCTAAGGGTGAAAGCTCGGTCACTGCGACTGATACACAATGGTATGTGTCTTTTAAAAAGTAGGTCAGGGCTTCACTTAATAGGGCAAAGTGTAAGAAAAAGATGAACAATTTTCTATGTGTTAATCCTACTGTATTTCAATTCTAGCATTTTGATGGATGTCTTTGCTAATTTTTTCACCACCAAAGCAATTATCACACGCATTATCCAAGATGAAGAAATCTCTACAAATTGCATCAGGCTGTGCTAAATTGATAGAATATATTATAATAATATCTAGAATTATAGATGGATAACAATGAATTACCGTAATGTTTTTCACTGAGACCTGTCTGGTGAAAAACTAAAGTCGTAATTCACTTTTTACTCATCTACAATTTTATGGTATGTATGGCTCCTAAAATCACCCCCCCCCCTGCTTTTACCTGCCTCTCAGAGTAATGGGGGAACTATATATACACTCCACGGTTTCTCCTCCCTTTCCAAAATTTAGAAAAAAACATGGCCTCCTGCCACCTACTCCACCACTCTCAATCCCTTCTCTCCCCTCTGCTCCAGAAGCTGTGCTCCCTACTGTACATGTTTCACAGGGAGCCCAGCCAGATAGGTGAGAAATTTATCGCAAGACAGGAGATGACTAAATGGATTCGAAATCCACTATTTAATGATAATAATAATAATAATAACCCACGTCCTGTCTCTTTATCTCACCCTTGCAGGTTCTTTTATCACTTTTCCTACCACTGCCTTCCACTTTCTTCCTCCCTGTGCTTCTCTCTCTTGCTCTGCGTCTGATGATGCAAAACAGGCCGGAGTCCCCCCCTAAATGCAGTTAGAGCAGTGCTTGGAAATATGAAATATGTATCGATCTTGTGGGATAAATGCAATAGTGTGTTTCTTCGGATGTCTTTATCGGTTCAATTCATCTTCTGGCATCCATGTTCATGCTATAGACCCTGTCCCTTTTCCTTATTTGGTAACACACCAGTCTACGTTCCACCACTTGGCCCTGGAGATTATTCTGGAGGTAAGTTTCCTTTTATTAGCCTTTGCCAAGTTGATTTGTAAGAGACTGTGCTCTGACTTCCTTGAGGAAGTGGAATTACGGGAGGAGAATGCTCCCCAGGAATTTCCTCCACCAGAGCGAAAAGGATGGTGGAAATAATTCGGTGGTTCTACTTTAAACATATTAGGGAACGACATCCGATTGAAGTGTTCTTGGACTTTGCAATTGACTCTCGATCGATAATTTGCCTCTTCTCCATCACATTAAGAAAAATTGTGAGTCGTGGTGAGAAATAGACTTTGCTTGTTTGAAAAGCCTTACCAATATTTCGCTAAATTGAAGGGAAACGTTTGATATTAAACTGGTTTAAAAAAAAAAAATCACAAGCTATATTGAAAAATCTACATGAATCAGATCAGGCAGTATTGTAATGGAACAACAAGCCTGGTTTGAAGAGAGTAACACCACTCTGTTGATAAAGAAGCAACTGTTATATTCCCGGTTTAGGCCCATGTAGCGAAGAAGCTCATTTCCTACATTGTCCTCACAAGTAACATTTCCAAGCTGTGCCTTTTTGCTTACATTTGCACACACATCAATGTTGGACTATTTTCTCTGAAACGAAACTTGTTTTACATCTATCTGCGCACAACATTATCACAACGGCCTGAACATCATGTACAAGGTCTTGTTCCTTACTAGGTACAAATGTCATCACTATATTCTTCCACGGGGCTACAGGGCTATTTATATATCCACAACATCACTAATCTATGCACACATCACAAGGCTGCTTTCTATTATAAAAGCTGAGCATCCCAATAGATTAGCAGAGGAGCTACTTCTGCTGACATAAAGGGTCCTTGCATGCTGAGAAATCACCTGCAGTGGTCTGACATCTTGTGAGGGGTTCCCAGTTTGTGACCAAGATAGGGTCCTTCACTCTATCCCATCAGGCAATGGGGTTGGACCATTCCTTGGAGGAATACTTGGCTCTACACCTACTCTAGGTACAATTAGAGTAGGTTTTGCATAGTAGAAGTGAGCCAGATTACTGCCATGTTTATATGCCTGCATATATACAATTGTTTAGCACCATGGGAGAACTATATCTATTATTTACGCTCTTGGTGCTTGTAATCACATGTATCTGCTGCTGTCATATAATCACTGCAAGAATAACATTGGTTCAATAAATATTATTAAAAACGTCCCACTGTGTATTCTCTGTATATTTTTCTGAGAATATGTGAGCACGAGTCCCTGAATGAAAGGTTCTGTACTGTTTCCACGATTCCTGAGGCATCATGGTTGTTGTGTTCAGTGGCTGCCAGAAATCATTTACTCCCTGGTAGGTTAGGGGGTGCTTACAGTGGCACTGTGAGCAAGCTGGTCTATAGGCCAAAGAAGTCGTGTAGTTCCAAGTCATCAGATAGAAGGGACAAGTGTTGTTTCACCTGATACAATGTTGAGTTTTTTAGCCAAACAAGGCGTAACCTCCCAACACTGTAAGTTGTCACCACCCCAAGTGTTCTGTGTACACATAACGCAGGTCAGGCCTGCTGATCTTGAATCCCTTGGTGTTACCAAGGAACCATGCTTGACATCCTTTAGAATCTAACAGCCACACTAGCCATCCCCTTCAATTAGTGTCCGATGAATTGTACATGCCATTGCATAGCATGATGGCTAGTGTTTCCTCCTTGTATTTTGTAAATTGCTGCTAGTTTTCAAAATGTGCAAATGTGGGAATGCGTGGTGTATGCAAATCCTTAATTTTATGTAAACCAAGACATGGTGTTTGTTGCACAGTTTTGTGCAAGAAAATCACTCCCCTGAACCTGCCAGTTGTTTGGTCCCCAAATTGATTTAACATCGATAGTGTCCCTCCAAAAGTCCAACCTTTATGTGGACAGCTGGGAAAGAAAAGAAGCAGAGCATTTACGTTTTTGTGTCTGTCAGAATATGTTTATGTGCAGGAGATGGTGTAAGCTTATAATAATAAGAAACTGGGTTTTTTGTATCATAACCAGAAAAATAAGCCAACTTTTGTACAAATGTTTTTGAACTACCCCGTGTTAGTGTAGGGCATTGTCATTGTATATAATTAAAAACAACACATGGAGTGCTTGCTTTATGCAAGAAACAATGACCATATTATTGGAAAAAAATATATCATCATAATTAGATGTGCCTTCTAAGTATGGGCGAAATGTGCAAACTTGCGGTACTTGAATTCACGCGAAAGCGAATTTGCTATTCGCAAATTCCGCAAATTTGTGCTAATTTTTTTATTTTTCCATGCTTGCGGGGCGCTTTGCCTGTTCGCTGGGTTTTTTCAGTGCAGCGACCGCAAAGTTACCCATGCTGTCGTACATGGGCGCGCCCATCTTGTTTTCAGTGTTCACGTTGCGTATTTCCGTTTCCGGGCACCAGTTGCATGCTCGCCCTGTGCATTTTCTAAGTGCGGGCCGTATTTACGTGTTTGCGTCCGTTTTTGCGTGCTTGCGGGGGAAATATTGCGCAAAGTTACCCACGTGGTCCCAATGGGCGCGGCCATCTTGTTTTTCATTCATTGCCATGGTTGTGGGCATGCTTTTTCTATCCTCCCTTAAACTTTGCAATCCTTTGTTTATTTGAACCTTGTTTTATTTTTTTTTACTCATTATCTATCTCTTTATTTTTCTACATCTACATTTTGTGTTTTTTTCTTCTTTTGAATACTTTAAAACTACTTTTTTAAAACTTTTTCCTTTTATTTACTTTTCCCTATTCTTTCTTTCCTATTTTATTTTATTTTCCTTTCCAGGACCATGGTAAAGGGCTTAAGGGGGGAAGAAGTCTTGGCCAGGGAGATCTTCAGCGCGGTGGAGGTGGCCGCACTTATCTTTTATATGCAGTGCCACCTCCCGAAGACCATCGCAGCAGGCGGCAGGCCCGGTGCAGGGTATGGCCTCGGGAGCGTCGCAAGCTCTGGGATAAGGTGTGCCGGGCCATGTTTAGATAGTCAGAGGTCCGGCGCACCTACAAGCAGGGTACGCACCGGTGGTCAGACCTCCTTGACCGGGAACAGGAACTGCTCGACCTGCTAGGCGTTGAGATCCCTGGCCTTGTTGAGTAGCTATTCAATAACTACTTTGTTTTCTTCTGCTCTGTGTTATATTGCTAATATATGTTTTTCCCGAAGAGCAATAATGCTACCGATTCGATTACATTGCAGGTAAATTAATGTTTTAAATAGCTTCTGTGATTGCAAGTGCTCGCCTGCTCAGTGGCGTTGCTACTATGCTTACTTGTTTGCAACTTTGTGCTCATTTGGCCTGAATATGTATGAGTGCAGTACTTTACAGAACTGCGTAATGCTAGAGAGATTAGAGACTCAAGTCTAGTCCTTCCTTTGTACTCCTGCTGCCAGAAGAGATAGTGGTGGATTGATAGGTTGAGTATATTATGACTTGTTATTTAGTAGTATGTCATTTTTTAGTGGTCTGCAACCATGATGACCGACTGTGTCTGTCACGTTGCGTGCTGCTGAGTGCTGACAGTCATAGTAGAACCTTTTTGTAGTTGCTTTAGTTAGTGATTTACATACCTTTCCAAGTAGACGGTCTGGGAATTCAGCAATACTGCACTATCCTCCTAG
The DNA here is from genome assembly GCF_964263255.1 of Lissotriton vulgaris. NCBI lineage: Eukaryota > Metazoa > Chordata > Amphibia > Caudata > Salamandridae > Lissotriton > Lissotriton vulgaris. Next base: position 1,917,984,472 of record NC_141689.1, on the reverse strand, counting down.
ATGACCAGATCAGTCTATACATGTAGTGCAATTGTTGGTAATTTGTTTCCCCAAGATAATTTTAGATTGTGGTCAAAGAAATCAAATATTTAAAAAAACAATCATCCATGTTTGTGTTTATTTCATGATCATCAGCAGCACCTCCCACGGGCAAGACGACTGAGACGCCGGCAGAACAAGGTGGGCAGGATCAGTCCTCAGAGGTCTCTTCTGCTGGCCCCAGTAAGTTGTTCTGTTGTTAATATTAATAATTATACTTCCCTAACTTTTACAGCACCTATTCATTCCAAACAGTTTCCTAATTCTATTTTTTACAAAATAGTCTTTGATCATCTTGTAGACTGTTTCTACATTCTTATCCTGTCTCTACTATCACTTTCTGTGCAACTACTATTTACTATTATTATGAGTCGGTCTGTTTAGGTAGCTAAGCTTGCCCAGTCGGCAAACTCTGATCCAGCAATAGCTCTAGGCACTGAGTGCTGTCCCCTGGGTTGCCCTTGCTGTCTATTCCAGTCATCTTAATGTTAGTGCTTTGACAATTCCCATCAACAAAATGTCAATGTCCACCAAGAATAAGCTAGTAGTTGGCTTTTTGATTTGATAGGAGCACATACTATACCACTAGTGTTTTCGGGACTATTCTGCACATACAGAAGCATGGACAAGAGAAATAGGACATTATTGATGATAGGTGCAGTTCGACTTTCCACATACCTCAGTCAGAACAGAAGTTGAACCCCCAATTCCCTGACCGACTATCTAGTGTGTCTGACCAATGATTATATGATCCAGAAGAACAGAAGAAGACTACCGAGTCCTGACCTATCAGAGTCACGGAAGCATGCTTGCAAAGTTCAGTAGTGCAACTGCAAACCCTTCCGCTCACTCACTCGTAAACAAAAAGCACACACTTTTTTTTAGTTTTAAAGTTTTATTTTCAAATAACAAATAAAAAAACAAGTTCTTTATTTTTAATAGGGCAGTATTCCCAGCAAGCAGTGGTGATAGATGACGTTAAAGTTTAACACCCTTCCATAGAATATACTTCAACTTAACACATCTAATTATTATAATAACTGTGCAGGAGCCCTCACCTTGTTTGAACTTCAAGTACTGGTGGTGATGAGGAGTAGGTGGTGAAAATTGAAAAGCTCTTGTTGGCAGAAGGGCAATGGAATCTTCTGTCTGTAATTAGAAAAATGGTGCACATTAAAAAGGAAGCATTCATCAGTTGTGCCAAAAAGTGTTGCATGTTATGGCTAAGCATATAAAAAGTTAACACCCTCCGCAAAACAGTCACTTTTTTTCAGTCCCAATATTTAAAAATTGTTTCTGTATTAACATTTTCTTCCATTACGAGACAAAACAGGGGGTGGTGTATGGCATCTAAAAATATGACATGTTTTTTCTAGGTGTCACAACATCGGATGCGGCACCTAACACCACCAGTGCCGGGGCCAGCAGCGCGGAGGCATCCACTCCAGGGTCTGATGCAGCGGCACCACAAGTGCCACCAGGAGGAGCTGCTGTGGGGGATGGCTCAGCAGCGGTGGACGGTGGTAAGTTAATATACTCCTTACTTATTGACATTTTAGAGTAGGCTCGCAAAGGGGTGTATGATGTACTGTACAGTAGACAGTACACTCGCACAATTACACCGTACTGGTAAAAACAGTTACTAATTTAGAACTACATTTTTGCCAATCACGGAGAAGACAGCCACCCTTGACTTAGCAATAGCATTAGCAGCGGTAGTTCTCGAGTAAGCAATGGCTCCCTCTATGTGACTTTAACTCAGGTGTGAAAGTTTTATCCTGAAGCCAAGTCAGATCAGATGAACTTGAGGGATGTGATGAACTAAAAGGGAAAGAAGGGTGTAAGGAAGGACGAGCGAGTCGTAACATTTATGACTGAAAAGAATGATATACATGTTTTTGAATGCATGCCAAGGTGGCTGATAGGAAGGAATCAGATGCATGGCTGCTTGAAGCAAGGATGGTTGGAGGAGAAAGAAAATATGACTGCCTGTGTTGGTGAATCAGAAAATGCATGTGTGTTGTGCATTGCAATATATCATTTGGGTGAAACTCAAATGCAAGTCAAGACGGTGGTTTATCAAATAAAATAAAAAGGGTGTTAGTTGGTTGTTGAGAAAAAGTAAAGTTGGTCCAGTTGAGACATTAAGAAGAATGATAGACGTTTACTTCGGAAGCCTGGATGGTATCTTCTTCCTCATAGATAGCAGAGGTGTATGGAGCAGACGCTCAGTGGATGAAGAGTGTTACTTTGAACAGCATGTCTATGGCAGAGTAGCAAAGCAGAGGAAATCCAAATACTAGAAGTTGTGATTTGTTCAGAAACACTCCCTTGACTAACAGTACAGTAGTTTACTTTGCAAGCACAGCATATATTGTGTATGTGTTTTATAGTTCACATTAAATCAAGTCAAGTCCCTTCCTCCAGCAATTATGGGTACCACACTCACTCCCTATGTTATTAATATTCTTTCAGCTGTGTCAATCATGGGTGGCTTATCGCTGTTGTTCACTCAATCTATCAAAACAAAGCACCTAAAGTCATCCATCATATAAGCAAAGATCATGTGATCGGCTGGATATATGATCAGAAATGAATAATCTTCATTTTCCTTTTGTAGTAGTCAAGGCCCGGGGGGGGCAGTGCGAAATATAAATTACATTGAGCAGTAGCCCTTGATGTGAACGAGTATGGCCAGTGCCACTCCTATAGAAAAGTAAGAGCTTCCCTATCCCCACCAGCATGTACTGCTTAAAGTAATGCAAGTCTGCGACTCCGCGTCATCATGGCTTGTGTCTGTTTTTCTTGGGTGCAAGCTGACTGAGCTAGCATTATGCCGGCTACCACAAGTTCACGTACAAGTAATTTTTTTCACAAAACAAGAGAAAAAAAGAAGACTGGTATACTCTCTGACTCTCTGACTATGTAGTGAGTCCATAGTGCTGCTAGTACAATTCATGAAACTCCCACTAATGTTACAGGCCTACAAAGACGGCGGAAAGATACATGCCAAAATGTTATACTGTGCTTGCAAGTTGCTAGTGTTACTGTGAGACAACTTTATGATGAATTATTTGTTAAAGGTAAAGAGTATTGGTTACAGTATTTTTCTTTCTTTCTTCATATAGATGCTCCAAAAAAACTCTCCCGAAAGGAGATGGCTGTCCGGGCCAGGGCCTGGAAGCTGTAGGCTATTTGTGCCGAATATTGGTGGCTGGTGGCTCAGGAGCAGGAGGAGGAGGCGGCAACAGCTGCATCCTCCTCCAGTGCCCCTGGGTCCACCAGCCAGCAGCCTCCAGTGGTACGACGCCGTGGTCCAACAGCCTCCCGCCGCCGCTGTGGAGCAGCAAACACAATAGCTGTCCCACCCCGAGCCTGGATGGCACGTCAGCGCCGTCTTTGCCGGAGAGTGGACTACCTGGAGCGCGCGGTTGAGAAGCTGAAGCGCCAGCTCCAGGACCTCCGCAAAGAGATGCGGGACCACCTGTCCACAGGACACCGCCGGAAGTGACTGTCCCTTGCCTCTTTTTTAAAGACTGTTGGGGGGGGGGGAATTGTGCTTTGGGGATTCAGAGGGACTTTTTGAGGGACATTTGGACATTGGTTGTGGTTAGGGAGGGGGGCGATTAAGGTTGGGTATGGAATCCTGGACGGATGAAATGTCATCGTTGTGGTGGTAATAGTAGTGGTACACACTGGCAGTAGCAGCCTATGAAAAAAAAGGAATTGAAACATTGAGTGGCCTGAGTGAAGCATTAGAACAGTACGATAGATAGTACGGTAGAGAACAGTGCCATAAATTGTAGCCTAAGCAGTGCTAAAGTATTCAAAATATAAGTACTAGTTGCGTGGAGTATGGCTACTATAAGAAATAGTATTGAAGGTGAAGGGCACAGCAGCATAAGCATTCGATTCGTCAAGTGTAGGAGGAGGATGTTGTTGATGATCAATCCACGATGGCGCACATGAAATTCTGATTTGCATGATCTTTCTGTTGCTTTCACCTTATCCTCCCCAGCAAGTGTGTTTAATTATTGTTGTCATTTAGTCAAACCTAAATGAAAACCACACAGCCCGGGGGAAGAGGGTTAGGGTTTGAAAATTGGATGGGAATGGGGTTTTTTGCGGAAATTTTGTGGAGAGAGGAAGTAAAAACACAACATGGAAAAACAACAAATGAAGATAAACAAATCTTTGAATACGAAGATATCCATAAATCTTTTAAGGGACATAAAGGATGTGCAAGCACTACTGCATGCATGAAGCTGTTTGCTAAATGGATGGTTAGGTTACTGAAAAGTAGTACTTTATACAACTTACTAACTATGAAGAAACAATATGACAGTACAGGGCTGCAGTAATTACTCAATTTCACTTGCCTATCTGCCCTGAGAGAGAATAAACACTTATTAGTACATTAAATTAGTTTCAAAAATATCAAAGAAACTTATAAAATAGCTGGAGAGATGAATTTGAAATAGAGAGCAAATAAATGCACAGAGTCACACTGATAGAAGTTCACAACAATAACATTATTTAAAGGATTAGGAGAAGTGAAGAGGATACTGTAACTGTATGTTGTAGTTGTCCTGTTGAATTTGGGAAGTTGCATGAATCCAGACATTCCTCTTATTCGCGGTACTCCTCCATTCCATCTGACGCTCCCTCGACCAATCTTGGTGACCAGACACACTGTTCACTGCCTGCCTGGTGGATGCGGAATTGCGGATCGCTAATGGTAAGCCTGAGTTAATCGTTTTTCCCATTGCACAGGGTAAAAGCCGGCCTGTAATTGTTGATGGAAAAACAGAAAGTGATATTAAAACACCACAGTGAAAAAAATATAAGGTACGCTGTGTAGTGCAAAAATAACACTTTCAGGTTCAGAGGCGACAGTTTTACATACAAGCATCATTTCTAAAGTGCGTACTCTGAGTCTCCTTTTCAAGGATAGTAATTAGCACACAGCAGGCCAGGGCCATGCAGACGGTAAAAGCAGGCACCACTGAGTGAAGCAACCTGATGTAGCAAACCTCTTTGACACAGACAGACAAAGCATATCTAATTGTATGCAGCAAGCCACATAGCCGCAATTATAAATGAACTGCTGTCTGGACTCTGGCATAACAACACTACACTGCCTCGACCACTCCATACTACGACTAGATAGACGTGTACTTCTACTGTAGTAGTTGTTGTTGACTGGTTTACCTGTTTGTCACTCACGAAATGGCCATAGTTCTTCCGTAAACCAACAATGATGATCCATCCATCCCAGTGAGTGACTGTAAAGAAAAAAGATATTATTTTACTTTGATCATCAATACTCATCATCATCATGGTATATTGGCAAACAGTGAGTCCAAGGACATTTTGCATATTGGAAAATGCAATGTATTGGCCTCTGCAGTTGAAGTACAATTTGAATTAAACAAGGTAAAAAAACAGAGTAGACTTGAGTTACATTTAGTGTGTAAAAGATTAAATAACAACAGAAGACAAATGATTCATTTCATGCACAACAAACAAACAGCAATTGCTTTCATCAGAGCCAGACAGCCATTTCTGTCCACTGCATGCCATCTTCTCATTATTCATTACCTGTTCCACTTTTTGTCCGCATCCTGTTCGTAAAGTGAAGGCCCACAGGGCAGCCTCTCCTGTCAATTTCAGAAGTAACTGTCAGCAATCAGCATGTAGTCAGTAATTCCAGTCCCATTTGAGGGGACTCCTCTACAAAGCCAAAGTTTCTTGGTTCTGCGTAATCCAGCCATCTGCCTTGGGGGAAATGAATAGGGGGAGTCTGGAGGAGGAGGATAGAGGAGCATGACTGAGTTGTGAACTTGTGAACCTCAGGAATGCAGAAAGCGGCACCTTCAAATCAATAAGGAAATAAGATGAAGACAGTGGTGCTGATGGATTTGTTGTGATTAGAGTTTTGTTGTGGTAAAAGTTGCAAAACAAAGAAAGACACACAGGAATAAAAGTGAATAAGGGCGAAAAAAAAGGAAGTCATTTTCAGGCCTCGGTGTCAGGGAAGTAGAGCTTGTCCTCATACTCTGTGAATTAAAACAGGAGTAGGTCAGCTAACAGAGAAGAACTTCCGTCACCTAAGTCGGTGTCCTCTTCTTCCTGCGTGGATTCGCGTATTTTGCAATCTGGTGGTATGAAGTGCTGACTCATCTTGATCATTGTTAACCTCTCCAGATTTTTGGGCAAGAGGTGGGTCATTTTTGAAGTTACAATGGCACCAGCAGCACTGAAAACATTTCAGAAGACACGCTTGCAAGTGGGCAAGACAAATAATTTAGAGCCAGCTTGGTGATCAGTGGCCATTGACCCCTTTTCCCATACCAATACAGCAATGGGTTCTTATATATGTAGACCTCTGTTGGGTCATCCAGATAGGCCTGCACCATCCACTCAAGGTTATCCAGGTGTGCTGCTGAACTTTGAGTACCAACTGAGGCATTTGCATCAACACTGGAACGAGCAAACCCTTGATGAGTTATCCAATCCGCTTCTGACAATATTATGGCTGGGCCTGTTGCAGGTGAGGATGATGATACGGTTGCTGGTGTCGGTAACAGCTGTGTGGGAAAGTGACTGCCTTCGGCAACAGAAGTGGACCTTGACGCCGGATGGCCTGCTGATTAAGTAGCACTTCTGCCGGTTCCTTCAATTTCCTGCCCCTCTTTTTTTAACCGAGTGGCTGACCGAGCTAGCCAATGTCTGTACTTTGAAACATCTGAAAGGCATTGCTGGCCAGTGCCTTTTTGTACCGTGGATCCAGAATAGTGGCACAAATGTAATGTTGTTCTGTATGTATTTTTTTTAAGCCTTTCGTTGTCAAGTAGGCGGGTTAATAAGCTCTACGCCAACTGATATGAGTCTTGCTTGTCACTTTCATCTTTGAACGTGGAGGACACCGCCTTCAGTTGGTGCTCTAGCATGCCCAACAATGGGATAGCTTTGCCCAAAGTACAGTCCTCCCTGCTGACTTCATGCGTGAAGACCTCAAAAGGACGAAGCATGTCTGTCAAGCTTTTAACTAGGTTCCGTTCTTCCAACTCAAGCCTCATGTCTTTCATAGAAGAACCACGTACAAAAACATACTCATTGATTACCAAGCACTGCTCAAGCAGACGCTCAAGCATGTAGAAGGTTGAGTTCCAACCTGTTGCCACCTCCTGGATGAGTCCTTTGACTAGCACTCTACGGGCACATTGCATGATCCTCAGCTGCTACCGGGCCTTAAAAGAATGGCTGAAATGTGTGCAGATTCTTCGGCAGGTGGTCTGTAACTGGCTGACTCTGTTTTCTTTTTTTAAGAAATCTTGCACAACAATGTTAATACTGTGCGCCAAACGCGGCACTCTGAAGTATTTACCATCATTCAGGGCCTATATACTGCCATTATCCGTGGAAACATAACCAATCATGCTCTTTCTTGGATGCAGCCATTGAAAGACCTTACTGTTAAACTCCTCCAAAATGTTTACTGCAGTATGAGATTTCTCCATGGCAAACATGGCTACTGTTGCATGTTTCCAACTAGCTTGAAAAATTGTGTCAGTGTCAACACTTGCATAAATCTTGTCTCTTGTCCTCCTATCCAAACCAAAAGTAAAGTAGTATCTTATTCTTTCTTGGTGGTCATTCACCTTTTTATTGCTGGTAATTGTCAAAGCATAAACATTTAGAAGACTTGAAAAGACATTATGGACAATCCCAGAGGACTGCACTCAGTGCATAGAGCTATTGCTGACTAGAATAGGAGTTTCGTTTTACACCTTTTGCCAAATGTGCAATCTTAGTTAGCTACACAGACAGACTAATAAGAATAATCTAGTAATACCACAGGGAGTCATAGTCGAGGCAGCATAAGAATTTAGATACAGTCTACAATGAGATCAAAGACGATTTAGAAAAAATCGAACAAGGAACGCTAGGAAAAAATAGGTACTCTATATTAAAATTAACTTACCGGGGCCAGCAAAGGAGCCCTCGCCTGCCCGATCCTGGCCTTGTTCAGCAGCAGCAGCAGCCTCCTCCAATGCCCTCTTGCCCCTGGGGGGAGCTGATGTACAACATGAAAGAAAGAAAGACCAGAAAACATGGATGATATTTGTCAATCAAATCAAACATTTCAAAAGAACAATAACAAAATATTTTGGCGAAATAGCAAATAGACAACTATTCCACGGGTTATATTGACCTATCTCATGTGGTCTACTACGATATTAGTATTGCTTGATTTGCGGACCGCCGACTTGAAAAGTTATGTAACTCACTAAACAAACTACTAAAAAGGTTCGCCTAGGACTGGCAGGCAGCAGTCCGCAGCACGCGAAGTGACAGACAGAGTCCATCGTGATTGCAGATCAGCGACAACACTAAAAAGTTTCCTACTACATTAACCAGTCATTAAAATACTCAAACTATCAATCCACCACCACTATTTCTTCTTATTGCCAGGTGTACAAAGGAAGGACTGGACTTGAGTCTGTAGGGGCATATTTACAAGCCCCTTGCGGCTCTTTTGCTCCATTGTTGCATGACTTTTGTGACGCAGCGGCAAAACAAAAGAGGCGCCATGGTGCGGCGCATATTAACAACGTGACGCATCACGTTGTAAAGCCCTGCGCCATCAGGGGGCGTTCCGGCGCAAGGGAGGGCGTTCCTGTGCAGGAATGCATCCTAAAAGTGGCTGAGGGAAATCTACAAGATTTCAATCAGTCACTTTTAGGACAATGATGCGTGACTCAAACCCTGCACCTGCTTGAAGCAGACGTACTGCTTGACGCAGCATTGGGGAGATAGGGCACCCCAGAGCATTGCTGGAGCTGCGTCATCGTTGCGACGCAACTCCATCAATGCGCCGCCTTTACGGCACAGATGCGTAACGCTTCGGTGACGTTTTGGGCCCATGGTGCGCCGCATTGTAAATACGGCGCACCATGGGTGGTGGTGGCGTGGCGCACAATTACAGGCGCATCCCTGCTACTTTGCAGGGATGCGCCGGTAATTAAAAATCTGACCCTTAGTGTCTAGCATTACGCAGTTCTTTAAACTACACTCATACGTAATTTCTCAGGTCAATGAAATGAACACAAAATCGAAAACAAATAAGCATAGTAGCAACGCTACTGAGAAGGAGAGCAGTGCACCTGAAATGCACAGAAGATTTTAAAATATAATTTACCTACAATGTATTCAGCAGCATTATTGCTCTTGGTAAAAAACAAAAAAATTGCAATATAATAACACACAGAGCAGGAGAAAACAGAGTAGTGAAGAAATAGCTACTACTACTCACCAAGCCCGGGGATCTCAAGGTCGAGCAGGTCGATCAAGTCGCGTTCCCGGTCCAGGAGATCCGTCCAACGGTGGGTGGCCTGGTTGTAGGTGCGCCGGACCCGAGAGTGTTGGTACATGGCCCGGCACACCTTCTCCCACCGCTTCCAGCGCTCCCGGATCCCGTACCCGCTAGCGATCTTGCCGCCTGCCATGATGGTCCTGGGGAGGCGGCGCTGAACATAAAAAACTAGTGCGGCCACCTCCTCCGCGCTGAAGATCTCCTGGGCTGTGACCTGCTCCCCCCTCAAACGCCTGCACGGGGTGCGGGACTCTTCCCCTTCTCAGGATGCTTCCCTGCTCCCTTTACCATGGTCTGGGCAGAAAGGAAGGTAAATAATAAAGAAGAAATAGAATAGGGAAGAAGAAAAGAGAAGAGTTTAAAAAAGTACTTTAAAATTAACCAAAAGTAGCAGAAAACACAAACATATAGAGCTAGAAAAATAGAGGGATAGATAATAAGTAAAATAGATTAAAAAAAACTTCAAACAAGCAAAGGATTTGATTTGATTTGATTGGCGATTTATATAAGCGCAACTTTGCCCAAAGGCGTCAAGGCGCAGAAGATGGAATATAATAGCCAGGTACTAAAATGGAAAGGGGAAAAGAAAAGTCTAAGAGTGGGCTTCAGTGAAGAGCAGGGTTTTGAGGCCCTTTCTGAAGAGCAGCAGGGAGTCCTGGCCCCTGAGTTCCAAGGGGAGCTCATTCCAGAGTCTGGGGGCAAGTGTGGAGAATGCCTTACCACCCCATCTAGCCTTGGCAACTCGAGGAATGGACAACAGATACTGACCGGAGGAGCGTAGTGTCCTGCCTGGGGTATAGGACGACACTAAAGTTCTGATGCCCTCAGCACCAGCGCCGTGAAGGGCCTTGTGGGTGATGGTCAGGATTTTGAATTTGATTCTGGCATGCACCGGAAGCCAGTGAAGGTTTCTCCTGATCCTGGTCCGAGGGAGCGTCTGGGGGCGTTGACAACAAATCTTGCTACCGCGTTCTGGATAACCTGCAGGCGATGGAGAAGTTTAGCGCTCATGCCGAGGTAAAGAGCATTGCAGTAGTCCAGTCGCGAGGATAGAAGGGCAACTGCAACCTGTTTCCGGGCATCAGGAGAGAGGTAAAGAGTAAGTTTTCTTAGAGTTCTCAGGACCCCACAGCAGGTTGCAACAGTTCTACTTACTTGCTTATCAAAAGCAAGTGAGGTGTCAAAAATGACTCCCAGGTTACGGGCAGAAAGGGAAGGCTGGGGACAGGATCCAAGGGTCTGGGGCCACCAATCATCTGACCAGATCTCCTTTTTTCCCCCGAAGATCAAGATCTCCGTTTTCTCCCCATTCAATTTAAGATAGTTCGAGGCCATCCAGCCTGCCACAGCTTCCATACAGTTTCGGAAATTGAGGGCCGTGGTCTCAACAGAGTGGGACAAGGAGACCATAATCTGGGTGTCGTCGGCATATGAGAGCACTTCCAATCCAAAAGATCTTACCAGTCTAGCAAGTGGGGCCACGTAGATGTTAAACAATGTGGGGCTCAAAGCGGAGCCCTGTGGAACCCCACATTGCAAAGGCATGGCATTGGAAAGGAAGTCACCCAGTTTGACCCTTTGCTCCCGATGGTTGAGAAAAGAAGTGAGGAGGCTAAGAGCAGGCCCCTTCACCCCCGTCTCACTGAGACGGGCGGCCAGAATGGTGGGGGACAGGGTGTCAAATGCTGCCGTGAGGTCGAGTAGGATCAGAAGAGTGGTCTGACCACTATCAACCACTATCAGCAGAGATTCAGAGAGGATACAGAAAGCATGCCCAGACCATAGCAATGAATGAGAAACAAGATGGCCACGCCCGTTCACGACCGCGTGGGTAAGTTTGCGCGAGATTTTCCTCGCGATCCCACGCAAACTTGTACTAGCGAGCCGCACACTTTGCGATATTACACATCGCGCCCAGAAACGGAAATACATCATGCAAACAAGATGGCCGCACCCGTGAACGACCGTGAGGGTAACTTCGCGCCGTTGCGCTACAAGCGGCTCGCTAAAACGCACAAAACCTTGCAAACTAACACGCCGCAAAAAAAATAAACGCATATTCGCACGAATTCGCGGCTTCCGAATTCGATCTCGTGCAAATTCACGCTCCGCGAATCCCGCAAAATTGCAGAAAAACGAGTTTTGCAAAACTGAAAGCACTCAGCAGGTGCAAAAGTTCAAACTAATCATTAGTAACCATTCCCTGTAGTGCTTCCTGAGGGGCCCCTCCAGAGTTCAGTTGCCTACTTGCAACTATTCTATGACCCTGCTCTGACCCTCACAGCAGGCTCATTGAATAGCTACAAGTAGGCCACAAAGGTCCTGTGAAAAAAAATTGCACTGCAACAGAAAGCAAGTTACAGATAAGGAAGCAGGTGCCAGACTGGAAGTTTAAATTCTGTGACACATTAATCAACCCCAAATTAATTCATGTCAGTTGAAGCAGGGCAGGTGTGCTTGCTTTTCACCCCATAATCTACAGTGATGAACCAGAGGGTGGCAGTGATGTACCAGAGGGTGGCATGGGTGAACCAGAGGGTGGCAGTGGTGAAACAGAGGGTGCTGTGAACCTGGGATGATGATCCAGACGTAGAAACAACATAGTCGCGGCCGTTGCGAGCCGACAAGTAAGTATGCAATTGCGAACTGGTACAAAACCCTTGCAAACTGGCAAAAACGCTTGCGAACACAAAAAAATAAAAAATCCGCAAATTCTCGAGTGTTCGCGGATTTTGCGGATTGCGAATTCGCAAATACGCAAATTCGCGAAACGCAAATTCGTAAAATTCGCCCATGCTTAGAAAGTACTAAAGCTAATAACTATACCCAAATGCAAACCAGAAACCATGTTCATATAATATCTCAACCTATGATCACATGATTCAAACTATGCGTACATATAAAAGGAATGTATCACTTTTCCTATCTCCATCTCCTCTCCATTTAATTTCCAAAAACTGTAGACGGCCTCACAGTACAACAACCTACCTCGACTTACATTCAAATCTACCTCTAAGTGTCAAAAATGAGACCAAAACCTGCCCACATAACATTTCTGGGTTTCATTTTATCGCTTTTAACTTAATAACACATACATCTCCTACCACCACCACCACCCCACTATTTCCACAAAAAGTTTAATTTGCAAACGTGCAGCATTTTTTTAATCTCTCCGAATACATTGCAACCCCAAATTTACGCTGTACCTCGTTTTCAAAACCATACAATCCTATAAAGATGACAAACTACACTTCTTCTTTGTGAAAAATTCCTAAACATATATAAATCACTTATTTAACAACAGCTCAAATTTTATGCATATTTTATAACCAATATCAAACACCACACTTCACTAACACTATATAACTTTGAAATAAAAAATACTTACAAAATTAAAAACATCACCTCAAATACTTAATCACTACTACAGAAGACACAACACACCATGTTCATTTCTAACTCACCTATGTAGTTGTTAACCAGACTTCAAATGTCACACATGCATACAATTCTTTCTTTGTCACATAGTTCATGTAAAGCTCCAACTTCATCAAGATTGACACCAGGAATGGCACAATTTCTCTGTCACTCCACACATAAATACATGTAAAGAACAAATAAGAAAACATTATTCTATCAACGACATTCCATAAAACTTATCTCCATTGGTTTATTTTGAATTTTCCATACGAAAAGCTACTTAATATTCCACGCCACATACACATCACAAGTTCAACCTATTTTATCACCACACTTTCTAGAACATTCTACGACACCTGCAGGTTAAAAGTTCATCAATTTTATCTAACCTAACAATATCAAGTCAAGTCAGCAAAGCTTTATTTCGATATTTGATATCATAAAAGCACATTTACAAATTAAAAACACAATTCATAATAAATACATTTAAAAAATAATTTCTTCAAAGAGGCTTTTTAACAGCTGGTAGGTAAAAAATGTATTAAACTTTAACAGCTTTGCGAATGTTTAAAAACAGTTAATTATACAGATTCTTTATATAGCCTTTCGTCTGATCAACCATGCCCAGCTTATGAATTTAGCCACCCCACAGGCTAGAGTTGTACTAGGATCAGCCTTAAGTATTCTAAGTGCAACCGAGTGGTCCCTAGATTCAAGCTGCAGGCACACAGGTTTAAGCCATGTCAGTCTGGGTTTTGTATATGCTGCGCAGACAAAGAAAAGGTGAGGGATATTTGGTCGGACCACTCTTTGATTTCCTTTCTTCTGGATCTCAGTATTGATAATAACCTTCCCTTCCCCAAACACACTTGGGCGAGAAATTGGAGCAGAGTGAACATTCCTACCCTTTGCTCCTCTCTGTCAACTTCCGACCCCAACCTGGCTGGCCTTCCGCCACCTAGTCAATTGGACGCCTTGAATAGCTGGCTCCTGAGGGCCTGTGACCAAGTAGCTCCTTTGAAGCACGTCACAGTCAGACGCGCCCACGATGCAAATAAATTTTTCTCTCCCGCTCTTAAGGAAAAAAAATTGGCAGTGCGTCAAGCAGAGCAAGCTTGGAGGCGCGCCTACTGCTCCTCTTCCAAACTACGCTACACTTCCATCTTCAATGAATATTAAAGGGACATTCTCCTCGCCAAAACATCGTACTTCTCAGGGAGAATTCTCGCTGCAGAGAACCAGCCAAAAGAAATATTCGCCACAGTCCGCGAGTTGGCTTCTTCTGACAGGGCCTCCCCCACAATTCCCCCCTCTCAACTCCTGTGCAACTCTCTTAATGAAATTTTTATTGAGAAAGTTGCACTCATCAAGGCCAAGATTCCTTTGCCCTCCCCTACCTTTTGTGATCCCCAGCCCCCCCCACATGTCCAGTCTGACCCACTTACCCCCTTTGACAAAAGAAACTTTTCTCCCCTTGCTGTCCCGCATCAAGTCAGGATCCCATGCGGACATCGCCCCAGCACATGTCCTCCGTAAGATCTTCACTGATTTTCATCTCCCCCCTTACTTTCTTGAACGACTCCCTTGAACAGGGCGTCGTACCGGTCCCCCCCAAAGCGGCCACCATCATCCCTATTTTAAAAAAACCCGGGGCTGACCCCGCCTCTCCTTCAAATTACCATCCCATTTCCCTTCTCCCTTTCCTGGCCAAAGATCTCGAGGCCCATGTCACCCAGGTTCTCAGTGTTTTCGTGGAAGAGAGTGGGGGCCTCGCTCCCCATCAGGCAGGCTTACAACCCTGGCACTCCACCGAGAAAGTTGTCATCTCCGTGATGGATGAACTTAGAGAGGGGTTAGACACCAACACCCCCAGGCCCTCGTCCTTTTAGATCTTTCCACCGCCTTTGACACAGTTGATCATTCCATTCTTCTCACCCGTGTCAAGGCGGCGGGCATCGGGGGCCCAACCATGACCTGGATCAACTCCTTTTTAAAGGACCGGACCCAGGCCGTCCACCTCGCCGAATTCTCTGCCCCCCCTCGCCCGGTCCAATGTGGTGTTCCTCAGGGTTCCTCTCTCTCTCCCTTATTATTTAATCTTTACATTTTTCCACTAATTTTTGCTTTACAGCAGATGGAGGTCATCGTGTATAACTATGCCGATGACCTCCAACTCATTTTCCATCTTTCTCACTCCCCTGCCAGTATTCACAACTTTCAATCTCTCATGCAGTTCATTAGAGATTGGATGAACATCAACCATTTGAAATTAAATCCGGACAAGACTGAACTTGTCATCACCGGCAGCACTCCCAGTCCTTGGTCCCCCAACTTTTGGCCTTCCTCCCTGGGCACTCCCCCCATACCCTCATCCTCAGTTAAAACACTTGGTATCTTTCTCAATCAACACCTCACTCCCCATTCTCAGATCAGCTCTGTAGTCTCCTCCTGTTTTTTTGCCCTCCGCACTATAAGGAAAATCTCCCGGTTCTTCTCTCTTCCTGCCCTAAAACTGATCCTGATGGCAATGGTCCTATCTCGGCTGGATTACGGGAACATTGTGTACAACGGCGCCCCCGCATATGGCCTCCGCCGCCTTCAGCTAGTCCAAAACCAGGCTACCCGCCTGATTTATGGGCTGCCCAGATTCCACCATACCACTCCCCTACTTAAATCTTTACACTGTTTGCCAATCAAAGAACGGGCCCTCTTTAAGTTGGGCTGTACTACCTTAAAGGCTATTGCGGGGACTGCTCCAGCGTTCATATCGTTTGCAATCAATGTTTACCGTCTCAATAGAGAACTCCGCTCCTCTGCTAAATTCTTTCTTTCTGTACCCCGATTTAAAAAAAACAGATCAGGGGGTTTGAAATTTGCTGTTCTCGCCCCTACCTTTTGGAACTCTCTCCCCTATCACATTAGATCTGTTCCCTCCTACCTTTAATTCCGCAGGGCCCTCAAGACTTTTCTTTTTTCACATGCCTTCCCACCCCAGTAATTTCTCTTTCCCAAGCATCTGGGCCAAGCATCCTCTAGCGCCATGAAACCGCTGGGTATATGTGCGCTATATAAATTCCTGTAAATTCAAATTTTCAGCGACACCTGCACAGTTTGGACAATACACATTCGTTTGGTGCGGGGGCTTCCATTTACTGGTACGATCATGGAGAGGGAGGGTACCCATCCTGAATTGGATATAAAGAGTCCTATCTCTCGGCTTTGTGATAAAGTCCAGATGGGGTTCCAGGCGAGGTGTATGCATGTGTTGACGAAATACCTCAGCCAGCCTGCCTTGGTTTGGGTCCCTCTGCTCTTGATCGTCAACCCATGCCCAAAAGGCTCTTTTGGTTTCTACCTTTGATAACACAGCCCCAGACTCCCAAGCAGTTAAGAGGCCAGTGGCCGAGAGGAGCTTCCTTATATTAGTTAACCATCCGATCTTGTGGGATCCTTGGAGGTTCATGACCTCTCATAGGCCCTCGGCATACTTGGAAAGCTCTGGAGTACTCCATAACCGGGCCCAATATAAGAGAGGACGCAGAGTGATAAGGTCCTTAATTGAACGGCGACCCAGATCACTCAAGAGTGGCTTAGTTGGGGTGCTCCTCGGGAGTGAGAGAAGTTCCCTAAAGAACTTGTTTTCTGAGGTGACTAGCACGTCTACACATCCAAAGCCCCAGAGTTCTGCTCCATATAGGGCACAGCCTACGACTTTGGCAGCATAAATTTCCAAAGCAGGAGCAATGGGCCTAGTGCTAGATGCACGATGTTCCCTCCCTAATACTCCTACTACCCGCTTGTGGTTTAGGGCCATTTTATCAATATGTAACTGCCAGTTGAACTTATCAAAAATTCTAATCCCCAGATAATCAAACTTTTCACACGCTTCTGTGGCACCCCATCAATAGCCAAAGTATATCTAGACGATCTGCTTGGGTTGAAACAGAGAAGCTTAGTTTTGGAGGTGTTAATGACAAGACCCCTCAACTTACAAAACAAACAGAAGCGATCCAACAGCTTCTGTAACCCTGTAGGGTTTTTTGATACTAACAGCGTATCATCCGCAAAGAGTAATGCGGGAACTTTAACGCCTGCCAGGACCGGGCCGTCAGCATTAATTTCAAGCAGGAAGGAGACTACGCCGTTCACAAAAAGTGTAAATAGGGTGGGTGCCAGTACGCATCCCTGGCGGACGCCTCTACTCACAGGAATTTTATCAGTTTTTTGCTCCTGTGATCCCCACCTAATGCGGGCATAGTTTCCATCGTGCATACGGGCCAGGAGGTTCAAAATCGGCGAAGGGATCCCCATCTCCTGCAGGACCAGCCATAGGCGGTCTCGAGGGACCAGGTCAAAGGCGGTCTTTAAGTCAATGAATGCCAAATAAAGACCGCCTTTACCAATGGTACCCACTTTCCAATGCAAAAGTGCCAACCTAAATGCCTGGTCTATCGTGCTTGTACAAGCCCTAAAGCCCGCCTGGAACTGTGAGATGATATTATTTTCTTCTGCCCATGAAAGGATCCTCTCCAGGAGAACTCTACCAACCAACTTCTGTCTAGCATCTATGAGACTTATTGGCCGATAGTTGGCAGGGTCCCCCCTGGAACCCTTCTTATAAATGGGGATTATTCGGCCCCCTTCCAAGAATATGGGACTGGTGAACCTTCCAACAAGGCATTTGTGAGGAGTACAAAAAAGGTAGCTCATTCCTCAGCGTTAGCTCTAAATAGGTCACCCAGTATGCCATCTTGTCCCGGGGCCTTAGCGGGTACAATCTTATTAATAGCAGCTACCACCTCCTTCTTCTCTATCCTAGGGAAAGTACCCTGAGCAGGGGCGGCTGCCATAAAGCCGCTTGGGGGCCCTATACTATCTGTTTCGTCATACCCTACATAAAGCTTCCTGAAGTGCTCAGACCACTCCCTGTCGGCTATATGGTTGGGGATTTGGTCCGATTTGCAACCGTTAGATCTTCTCACTAAAGCCCAAAACAGCTCGCCATTCTTGGACTGGCTTGCTATTTTAAGACTGTCCCAATGTGAATCCTACCAACCCCTCTTTGCATCTAGGCTCGCTTGTCTATACTGCATTCTGGCTAGCCGAACCACAGCAGGATTATTAGTTTTAATAGCAAGAATGAGACTGTTTTTTTTTTTAATCTACAGTTTTTTTCAAACCACTTCTGTGCTGGATTGGCACTCATCGGGCGCTTTTTGCTAGAGTCTACAAACAAAGTGGCAATCATATCTATTGTGTCAACATAGATAGTTTCTGCTGCAACGGACCCAGCCTCTGTCTTGCATGCTGCAGAAAGCCTAATGGTCTGGTCACTAAGTATTTCACCTAGGGTACTTAATATTTGCTCATTCAAGATACATTTTGGCCATTTGAGGAACCTATTACAATTAGAAGGTAGGACTGTCTTTGTTAGCATTCTCGATCCAGTAGTAGAATCGTCCAACTTCCTTTCCCACATTTTCTACATTGTAAGGGACAAGGGGTTATGATCACTATCTACTGATGGCATAGTGATCATATCAACCACAAGCTTCCATGACCTCCTATCAACCAATATATAATCAATTCTACTTTGACAGGAGACCCTATTTTATGTATTTGCTCCCGTTACGTCTGAGGACGTACAACCATTTACAGCTCTTAGTCCAAATTCTAGCATTAAAGCATTCATTTCAATGACCACCGGCGACCATTTCTTCACTGGGGCAAGCAACAAAGAGGGGATGCCCCATCTCGCATCTTCCTCATAAATTCCTAAATGTCTTCCATTGCCAAGGGCTCAAATGAGCAATTTAGATCGCCGGCGACAAATACAAAGGAGTCAGAAGGACAAGAAAGGAGCATTTCAGAAAGGACAGTAATGGTGGAAGATTTAGCCCCCCATTGGGTGCCTCTAGCATATATATTAAAAAGTTCCCAAGTAATATTGCCCTTGTTGCCCTTGAGGGAGAGTCTCATTACATCTGGTGAGGTACATGAACAATGGAAAATCTTGAGATTAAGCTCTGCCCTAATCCAAACCATGAGTCCTCCAGATGGGCGACCTCGGCCAGACGAAGTAGCAGGTGCATGAAAACAAGTGAAACCAGGCTTATACAAAGGTTCAAGGCACCATGTTTCCTGAAATAAACACAGATCATACCCATCAATGAAATCATTCCAGTCTGGTAATGAAAGCTTATTACGTAAGCCTGCAACATTCCATGAGATAAGTCTAAGATTACCAGTAAGACCTTTGCAAGGGATTAGGACACTTGAAGGTTGATCTGAGACCCGACCATTAATGTTGTTAACCCTCTGAGGAGCTGAGAACAAAGTTAGTATTTCAGAACCCGGGGACAGGGGTACGACGGGAGGGCCAAGAATACAGCTAACTGTGGGGGAAGGAGAACTAGCTGGTACTCCTCCTTTGACCTGGAGTCAATCGACAGCCTCCAGACAACTGAATCGATTTTGGATGGGGGTTTGGTTTGAAAAGAATCGAGGCTTAGACCATTCCTCCTGGGGGATCCCCCTTCCCTTTTGCTGCACTATTGTCCACCCATCCGCTACGGAGGTAAAGTGGCCTGGGGGAAAGAAGTAGGTCAGTGAGAGAGGGCGGATGGTAACTCCTGGGCTGGGGTATCTCCAGTTACAGATATACTCAACCGTTCTTGGGTCCTTAAAATTGACCAAAACACAATCCCCCCTTATATTCTTAGCCAGATGTCCCACCCATGGCACCCTCCGGACCATCAATATTTTACACACTATGGGGCTGATTAGGATGGAGGATTTTCTGCATCCTCCGGGCCGGCGAAAGCCACCGCCGGCCCGGAGGATACGGAAAATCCTCTGCGGACCCACAAAAGACCCACCGCCACATTAGGATGGCTGGTGAGTCCTGGTTTTAGTCCGCCGCTTTTCCGACGCGATTGACTTACAACCGCGGCGGAAAAGCTGTAACATGGCTGGCGGTGTCTATCAGACAGCCATATTACGAAAAAGAGATGCTTTACGGAATTTGACTTCGGGGGCCCGTTGCGGGCCCCCTGGGTGAAGGGGTTTGGGGGTGCACATGGGGGGTACCCCCCTGCATTTGTACGCAGAAATCGGCAGGCACCGCGCGGTGCCTGACGCTTTCTGCATACAAATGCAATGTATGCATTTTTAACATTGCGGTGGGTGCAGCTTGAAGCTGCACCTGCCGCAATGTTAAAGATATAGGATGGGACCGCCACCCTGGCGGTCACATCCTAATCTGCACGGAGGGAACGCCGCTGCCCATGCGGACGTTCCCTCCTACTCTGGGGGTCGCGGACGGACTCAAGTCCAACTCAAGACTCAAGTCCGTCCACGATCCTAATGAGCCCCTATATGTGGTGGCAATGGTCTGTTTTTATTCAGCCAATGGACGACCCTGTTCCTCAGCGCTGGGGGGAGATTCAACTTCGTGCTTACCCAGTTCCAGGACCCCTGCAAGACCTACCACAAATGGACAAACTTCCGGTGGTAAATTGAAAATATTTTTATCCCTAGAAGCTAAGGGGACCCCTCTACCCTCGCTGAGTTGAAGTGTGTTAAGCTGAGATGATTTACTAACAGCAGCTACAGCTATGTCTGTGCTGAGGGCTGTGACTGGTGCCTGGTGGACTGTGGGCAACGTCAGCGGGTCCCCCGAGACAGCCGGGATATTCCCCCCTCTCACTTTTTCTAGTGGGTGATCAACCTTGAGTGGAACCTCCTTTTTTGAAATATCAATAATTCCCCTTAGATCGAACTCCATTTTTTCCAAGTGTTGTTTGATTCTGCTAATTCTATCCTCTACTGGATGAAGGAGAAGTCTGATAGTATCGCATATATTAGTCAACATAGGGTTCATCACCTCTGCCCTTACAATTGGGCTTGTCCCCCCACTTGCAGCTTGTGGTTCCTTACGAAGGGGTGTTGGCTCAGCTATGGGTGTGACTTCAAATTCCGGGGCATCCGCAGCCGGCTTTCCTGTAGCGGGAATTACTCTAGTCTTTTGCGATGCTTTCTTTTTCTTCCCGCAAATGTTATTAGATAACCCTTGTTTATACTTAGGAATAGCCCCTGGGTGTCTAGAACGTAATTGTCTGCGGTTATGCTCCTCTACAGTGCTAGGCACAGATGGTAACTTGTGGGGAGACATCAACAATGATTCAGAAACGTGCATTGGCAATATGCCCCATCGAGGACCTTCTGGCGAGCATTACCCTGGTTATGAACTGGTCCATTGTTCCAGTGAGATTATCATTGTCCACTCTACCTCTGGACTCCTTTGGGGGCATTATAAAGGCAGAGAATCAATAAATAGCAGTGAAGTACTCATGAAGCAATACCCAGGAATGGAATAAAGGGGGGGTGGCCCGTCCCGTTTTTATCCGGTCTTGAACATGCTTAAACGGGCCCGCCCTTGGCCTGGGCTTTGCCCGGCTCGTCCCGCGATGCGCGTCTCCGGTGCAGATTTAAAGCACCTGGTCGTCTCTGAGCTGGGCGTTGCCGGAGGCGGTCAGAGTACTGCTCTCCCTTATGGGTGATTTAGTCAATCTCCCAAATGACTAGTTGCTGGACCGTTGTGCGAGCGTTTCCCGCGAAGCGGTAAACGCGAGGAGTGGCATTTCTGGAGGGGTTTGCAGGTCAGCCCCAGTCTTTTAGTCCCGCAAAAGCTGCTCACAACCCTCGTCACGCTACAGAAATAAACAATATACTTTTGTAACATTTTATCGAACATTTATTGGCACGTGCAGGTTAAAAGTTCACAATAGGGGTCAGTAGTTCATCAGCTTTATCTCCAACTCCAGTACCTCAGCTTACACCCCCAGCTCCATCATACCCATAGGAGTCAGCGCTTTCCACTTTCCAACTACCAAATTAATTTCATACACACAAATTTACCTTTGCACTCCCTATATAACACCTGCTAAGCAACATACACAAGTTACAATATTCGAAACAAAAGTTCCTCCGAATAGCTATCACTACATGCTGATACTACTTGGACAGATGTGGCATAGCGGGCACAGCACATGACTTCACAGCATATGTCACAGTTTGGCCTTACGCTTTCATCCCCGAGTCCGGCAGCAGATAAGCTTACCAGCAGGAGACTCTACACACTATCTCACTACCTCACATATTATCCATACCCCAGGACTTTCATAACAGTATGGGTCAGTAGATCGTCCTATTAGTTATAAACAAATACTGACACTACTTCCACAGTTGTAGTACAGCGGCCATGGTACATGACTTCACAGCATAAGACACACAATTTCGATTCACCCTTTAATCCCAGAGTCCCGCACCAGCTCACCTAAGCAGCATCAGACTCTAATCAATACCTCACTTAATTTTCGTAGCCTAGCACTTTCCGACCGGTAGGTAAGAGTAGTCCACTTTGCACCCCCTGTAAAGCAGCCTAAACATCCCACAGAGGTTACAGTGCTCCTACCCTCCTATTTTCCACTTTTTTCACCCCTTTTTCCCCTTACTTGCTTCAATGGAATCACAAAATGGCGGCCAACACATCCTAATTGCAACAGCTTGCACCGCTAGTAGCCAATAAGCAGCAAGCTCGTGCTCATAACGCCTCAATCAATCAGATGGCAGAATTCCCAAATATCGATATCTGTAAATTTCAATATTTCTCAACAACTACTCTACAGATTTACACAAAATAAACAGAAGCTTGCTTTCTAGACCAAGACCCTTCTCCCTGCCAAATTTGGAGTCATTCATTTCAACTGTTTGGCCTGTCGCCTTGTCTAAAATTTATTGGAAATTACCATGGAAAAAACACGTTTTAGGCCCCCCCTTTTTTCTCAGTCCCACCTTATTGAATCACCCCCAAAGAATTAGGTTTGAAAATGTCATGAACATTCATCAAACAACGCCAAAGGTATTGGGAATAAAATGTTGCGAGTTTCCTATGGTAACTTGGTCCTAACTATAACTACCTACTGGCGACCGCCAGTAGATATATATATATATATATATATATATATATATATATATATATATATATATATATATATATATATATATATATATATATATATTTCCAACAGAAAGCAAAGTAGAGCCCTACTTTGCTTTCTGTTGGAAATATTTCAGGATCTCCATTCCTGTTTGTGAGCCCGCCCCTGCAGTGTTGGAGGCCCCCGGTAAAATGGAACAATGTGAGGAATATATATATATATATATATATATATATATATATATATATATATATATATATATGTCCGAAAACTGGTATGATCCTTTTTGAAGAAACCAGAGTCAAGGCCCAAATATATTCTCAGTGCTCAAGGTTTATTTGGCAGAAAGATTAAACAGCCCCAACGCGTTTCGAGGTACGCCTACCTCTTGGTCACGGGTGGAGTAACATCAGTTCGCCATTCTTTTAAAGTAAACAACGAGATGCATTCCGTCATGCATCACGTGCACATAGACATTGAAGAGACACTACGATTAGGCTACAATGTATCAGTGAATTCGCTTTCACTATAGTTTCGTTTGATTGCATCTTTCTCAACAAAATAAACAACATGCATATTGGCTTCACAGCTACATATACAGGCAACTATTTACATCGTGTGTCACATTTATCAAATTAACAAATAAATGTCAGAAAATACATAAATGCCTGTTATGTATAAGCTGTCTCGAAAGAAATCTCAGCCCAAGTGGGCTTTTGACCTTCAAAATACTGTTCATAATGTCGAGTCATGATTCAAGTCCTGCCCCAGTGGGCGTGAAGTCCTTCCCTGAAACAAAAAACACGAAACAATCTTATTTTAGCCTGTGTGCTCACATCAATCACTGTGCAAATAACTTCACAAGTGCTATTTAAAAATCACATTTCTTTAAAAGTTTACACATAACTACAGAGACGCGACAACAATTAATTAATTCCTTCCAATTACACCAGTTACTCATACAGGTGTACTGCTAGTTCTTCTCCAAGGTTGTGCCCAATCGGTTGGATGGTATTATATTGAATTATATACTTGGACTCTAGCAGTGTCTCTTCAATGTCTATGTGCACGTGATGCATGACGGAATGCATCTCGTTGTTTACTTTAAAAGAATGGCGAACTGATGTTACTCCACCCGTGACCAAGAGGTAGGCGTACCTCGAAACGCGTTGGGGCTGTTTAATCTTTCTGCCAAATAAACCTTGAGCACTGAGAATATATTTGGGCCTTGACTCTGGTTTCTTCAAAAAGGATCATACCAGTTTTCGGACTTATTTAAAGGATCGGCGATCCTGTTGAGCGCCCGCCGTGTAAGAGGCAGAAGCACGCCGCTTTTTCGTGTTGTATATATATATATATATATATATATATGCACAGAGTGAAGCTCTTTCTTGAAATTATCGCAGCCGCCGCCACAGAAATGTCGGAAAGAAGCCACGCCACTCCAACGTTCGTCATGGGCCAAAACAATTTATTAGCGCTCAAGCCACCAGATATTACGCGTTTCGGGCGTCCGCCCTTGTTCACAGAATATATATATTGTTAGGAATTAGCATTTAAAAAACTTTGCAAATTCACTTAAATAACCATGGGTTTCAGGCCTTATATAGTTAGGAATTAGCATTTAAAAAACCTTTGAAATTCACTGAAAAAACCATAGGTTTCAGGCCTTATATAGTTAGGAATTAGCTTTAAAAAACCTTTGAAATTCACTCAAAAAAAGTTTTAGGAGTGTTATAGTTAGGTGGACATTTCACTCATATAAAACCATTGAAATTGCTTCTATATAGTTAGTTGTACTAAGTATATTTCGCGCACCCGCAATGCACTGCTGATGATGTCAGATATTAGATCATTCATGACATGGTCAGTGACATCACTGATGACATCTCAAATGACATCACTGATGACATCATCCAGTGAATTTGGTTTGCTTCTTTATTTAAAGATGCATTATATATATAGCAATTTGCACTGAAGAATGAGTGGATATATATAAATAAATATTTGGATGGAGGATTTAGTAGCAGTGTAATTGACTGTTTACTTGACCAATTTATAGTGTCTCACTAAATATAGTGGATAGGGACTAAACTGTGTGAAAATCTGTATCACTTTGTCAGTTGTTGTGTAAACTGGTTCTCCAGTTGGTTACTAGCTATGTGAAAGTCTATATTAGTTATTGATTAGATAACTGAGTATTTGTTTGAGAGAGTGAAAGTGTGTGTGGTTCGGTGGGGGGGTGTGTGACTGTCCAAAGATGTGTGAATAGTTGATTCAGTAGATATATGAAGTTTAAATTACATGTTCTAACAATTTGGGTGAGTGAATCTCTTTAAGTGTGTGGTGATGAGCAAGTATATTTCTCAATGGTACATGTCCAACAAACTAGAAAAATAAAAGGCAGTGTATTTGTCAGTTGTTGTATATAAATAAGTATCCATAAGACTCAATGATTGTGTGAGTGACTGTATGGATAACTATATACTTGTAATAATGATTTTATAATTCACTAAGTATGACTTACTATCTAAATGAATAGATGAAGTGGTGTTTGTATAAGTGTGTAGTTAAGTAAGTATGTAAGTATGATCCATTGTTTGCATAAGTGAGTAGGATAACTTCATATGTGAATAAGATGTGTGCTGCTGTGTAATGTCGGTATAGGTGTATAAGTATTTTTGATAGTGTTCTATTGTTATTTGACAGCATGTATGAGTGAATCTACAGGTAGGTTATTAGATGTGTGTATACATCTATGAATCACTGAGTGGGTTTTTAGATACTTGTATTGCTGTGACAATGGATTCAAATATGATACTCTGTATTTTACAAAGAGTGATGAAAGATTTTACTTGTGTATGAAAAGGTGTATGTGATTGACACGTGGATGATGTCATCAGTGATGCCATCAGTGATGTCATTTGAGATGTCATCAGTGATGTCACTGACCATGTCATGAATGATCTAATATGTGACATCATCAGCAGTGCATTGCGGGTGCACAAAATATAGTTAGTACAACTAACTATATAGGAGCAATTTCAATGGTTTTGTATGAGTGAAATGTCCAGCTAACTATAACACCCCTAAAACTTTTTTTGAGTGAATTTCAAAGTTTTTTTTAAAGCTAATTCCTAACTATATAAGGCCTGAAACCTATGTTTTTTTCAGTGAATTTCAAAGGTTTTTTAAATGCTAATTCCTAACTATATAAGGCCTGAAACCTATGGTTTTTTGAGTGAATTTGTAAGGTTTTTTAAATGCTAATTCCTAACTATATAAGGCCTGAAATCTATGTTTTTTTAAGTGAATTTGCAAGGTTTTTTAAATGCTAATTCCTAACTATATAAGGCCTGAAACCTATGTTTTTTCAGTGAATTTGCAAGGTTTTTTAAATGCTAATTCCTAACTATATCAGGCGTGAAACCTATATCTTTTTTCAAAACATTTCAAAGATTTTGTAAATGCAAATTCTATTAGCGAAAAACGTTTTTATATGTTAATATCCTTCTGGTACCACCTGAGCAGCCATCTTGTTTCTCAGTAGAACTGAGGCACAAGAGAGCACAAAACAAGAGTGGAAAACGGGAAAAGGAGGCAGGGTAGAGACCCCCTGATCCCCTAGCCCTTCTCAGGTTGTCCCAGAAGGACCCCCAAGGGTAAAATTATTATTTTTTTTCTATAAAATCGCGGGGCGTACGTACGCGCGCATAGTACGCGTACCGTGTGTGTAAACCGCGATTGTTTTGATTTTTTTTTTCTGCCCTTGGCGGTCCTTCTGGGACCCCCTGAGAAGGGCTAGGGGTTTGGGGGGTCTCTACCCTGCCCCCTTTTCGTGTTTTCCACTCTTGTTTCGGGCTCTCTTGTGCCTCAGTTCTCCTGAGAAACAAGATGGTGGCCAACTCTTCCTGGTTTGGACAGTTTGGAATGTTGACAGTCGACTTCCAGCCAATCAGGATCGCGCTCGCGCAGGTAAGGGTACGCGCACGTACGCGTACGGTACGCGTACGGTGCGCGGACCCGTAAGCTCATATAGATATATATGTGTTTTTGAACCTAATTTTCGTAAAACCACTGGAGCAATTTTCACCAAATATAGCAAAGGCACATCTGTGTACCAGTCCCTACAATTTCCCAAAGTTTGGCGTAATTCCGTTCAGCGGTTCAGACTGTAGCCGTGTCAGAACGTCCTATGGAAAATTGCTTGGGGAAAACACGTTTTGGGACCCCCCTTTTTTCTCAGCCCCCACTTCACGAATCCCCCCGAAACTTTCAAGGAAGGAGCAGAGCGGAGCTGGCCAAAATTTTGGAAAATTACACACAAATTCCTCAACCGGCGCCAAAGTTATTCCAAATAGAATGTTGCGGATTTCCTATGGTAGCTAGGTCCTAACTATATATACCTACTGGCTATTGCCAGTAGGTAATATATATATATATATATATATATATATATATATATATATATATATATATATATATATATATATATATATATTCACTGAAAGAACCATAGGTTTCCCACCAGTTATAGTTAGCTGGAAATTTTACTGACATAAACCATTGAAATTCCACGTTATACTTAGTTGGACTCACGATAACTTGCGAGTGTAATGCACTGCTGATGACGTCACATGTGACATCACTCATGACATCACTGATGACATCATCCAGTGAATGTGTGCCTTTCTGAAAAATAAATATGTTTTATATATGTATATGTAAAGGTCAATGGAAGAATAAATGTTTAAATAAGTGTCTTAATGGATGTTTTAAAAAAAATTATTGGCTTATTAAGTGTATTTTAGTGAATACATATTTTAGCGAATATTGTTTAAATATTTAAATGTTTGTATCAGTGTTTCACTTTGTGTATAAGTGGCTGCATGGGTTGGTGAGTAGCTACATGTGTGTGTATATGGGTTATTAGATGTTTTTATTAGTATCAGTATGAGTGTCTGTATGGTTTGGTGGGGGTATTACTTAGCACATAGATGCATCAATGACTGACTCACTGTTTGTATGTGTTTGGAAGACGGCATATGTGCAGGACTTTATGGATGGATGAGTGTGTATATGTGTGTGTTAGTGAGTGAATGACTGTCTCAGTAGTGTCTTTATCAGTAACTACATATGTTTTAATCTAGTATATGTGAGTATTGATGTATATAAGTGAGTATATGTGAGAGTGAGAGATTGTAAGAGGTCCTGTTTAAATAAGTATGTGTTTCGATAAGTGATTGTTTAAGGGAGTAAGTATGTGTAAGTTTCCTTAGAAGTAAGGTGGTAGTGTGTGTATAGCTGTATATACAAAGAAATGGATGTTCAATAGTTTATTTGCATGTGTGAGTATGTGTGTGAGCAACTTTTGGAAGACTGTCGATGTGTTTGCAGGATGAATAGGTGTATCACTACATATGATGAGTGAGTATATGTATGAGTGACTACATAGAACTGTTGGTGAATTAGTGGATGTGTATATAAATGGTGGAATTACTGAATTGGTTGTTGTAACTGGTATGGGTATCTCCTTTTTTTTGAAAATTTTAGTTTCTATTTTTGAATATGTGTTTCAAGGGTTACAGTAAAAGGAGGTCTGTCACTCTGTCACAAGGATGGTGTCATCAGTGATGTCATCAGTGATGTCATGAGTGATGTAATATGTGATGTCATCAGCAGTGCATTACACGCGCAAGTTATAGTGAGTCAAACTAACTATAACGTGGAATTTCAATGGTTTTATGTCAGTAAAATTTCCAGCTAACTATAACTGGTGTGAAACCTATGGTTTTTCAGTGAATTTAATAGGTTTTTTAAATGCTACTTCCTAACTATAACTGGTGTGAAACCTATGGTTTTTTCAGTGAATTTCATAGGTTTTTTAAATGCTAATTCCTTTCTATATCGAGGTTCTAACCTACGATTTTTTTATAAATTTGCTGTTTTGAGTAAGTATTAATTATTATTTGTTTTTTTGTGTTTTTTTTTATCATTTTTTCCTGGGGCGCTCTGGGTGCGCGCTCTGGTAAACTCTCCGTTCGTGAAAAAAAATATGAATGAAAAGTAAATAATAACGCAAGACATTTAGTACCATACATATAAAAGCAGTTTTTTTTAATAAGGAAATGATAATGATTTTGCATTTCCGTGAAACTATCAAAACGTCACTTCGGGCGCGCCGCGTAAGCGCACCCGGAAGCGCCTACGTTCGCGCCGCGTATACGCCCCGGAAGCGCCTACATTCGCGCCGCGTATGCGCCTTCGTTCGCGCCACGTGGGCGCCCCGGAAGCGCCGACGTTCGCGCCGCGTATTGTGCCCCGGAAGCGCCTACATTCGCGCCGCGTGTGCGCACCCGGAAGCGCTCCGGTGCGCGCAGCGTCAGCGCGTCAAGTCATGTGAACTTAAAATAACACTTTTTATTGGTTGCTAACAGTTTTTTTTACAAAGAATGAAATCCCCACCCATTTTCTTCACTTCTTCTTTCACTTTTGTGACTGAAAGACCTGCCTTTTTGCTCTTGCATCTTTCTGGGTTAATCATGGCTGCCAGACCATCCAGCAGTGAAGATGAGCCTGAATTCATCGATGAAGAGCCTCCTCAGCCAAAGGTGAAGGAGCATTTAATTGGAAATTTTTTTCAATACCACCTGACCAGAAAAAGGTGAATGCTCCAAAAGTGGAGTGCAGGATTTGCAAAAACGTCCTGTCACGGGGTGACCTAAAAAAGAAATATTCTTTTGGGAACTTCGCAATGATACGGCATGTGGAGAGGAGGCACCCCCAGAATTTTGCCAGGGAAAGTGTCAGGGCTCTGGAACAAGAGGTTCCCAGTGATGGGGCCTCTACATCCACCGGAGGAGCAACTACTTCTGTGAGGGTGCGATCGCAGGAGCTGGTTCCAAATATTCAACCTGCTTTCAACAAAGGTGCCCTGAAATGCAGATACTGCGATCAACTCCTTACCTATGGGGAGCAAAGTGTCCTGCTCATGGTTCGAGCATTGGAGAACAATCACTGCCTTTCCCAGCCCTAATTTTTTTTGTTTTTTTTGCTCCTGTTGAGCAGTTTCCATTCCCTGTTTTTGTTTATGTTCTTAAAAAAAAAAAAGAAGAAAAAAAAGTTATCTTCAGAACTACCCCCAATTCTCATCAAAGAGCTATATTTTTAAAAAAAAGAAAAAGAGTGAAGTGGAGTGCATTCATAATGGAAAGGAAAATGAGTATGAAAGAACAGAAAAGTATGAGAGGAGAAAGGAAGTGAAGTGGGGGACTGAAAGAAGGTGAGTGTTGGGAAGGAAAGTAAGGAGAAGGAGAGTGATATGGGGAATGTGGATATTCAAAGAAAATGTTGAAAAGGAACAGGGGTGTGGAAGGGTAAGAAAAGATGCATTGCTGGAGTTGAAGACTGAAGGCCTCATTTATGAGGCCATTCGTCACTTTTACGCCACCGGAGCGTCACTTTTTGTGACGCACCAGTGCTGTAAAAAATGCACCTTTTCAGTCATATTTACAAAGCGTCACTTTTTGTGACGCACCAGTGCTGTAAAAAATGCACCTTTTCAGTCATATTTACAAAGTGACGCATCTAGGTAGATGCGTCACTTTGTAAGCCCCTGCGCCACATTATTCCTACGTCAGGTGTAATGTAT
Organism: Lissotriton vulgaris; assembly: GCF_964263255.1. Classification (NCBI taxonomy): domain Eukaryota; kingdom Metazoa; phylum Chordata; class Amphibia; order Caudata; family Salamandridae; genus Lissotriton; species Lissotriton vulgaris. Next base: position 1,917,953,982 of record NC_141689.1, on the reverse strand, counting down.
GCAAAAGGGACGTATTGACGCAAGAAAGGGTCTTAGAGGTGACGCAGTGAAATCTATGAGATATCACTGCGTCACTTTTATGACGCTGTTGCGTCCAAATATTACGCCTGTTTCACAGCAGGCGTGCAAGCCCTTTCACATGGGGCCTGGCCCCATGTGAAAGGATGCATTGCTGGAGTTGCTTCATTTTTGAGACACACTCCTGCAATGCAGCACTTTTGCGCTTACAGATACGTCTGAAATACTGACGTATCTGTAAGTACTTGCGACATAATGCGTCATATATTTAATATGACGCATGAGTAGAAGACTGAAGGCCTCATTTATGAGGCCATGCGTCACTTTTACGCCACCGGAGCATCACTTTTTGTGACGCACCAGTGCTGTAAAAAATGCACCTTATTCAGTCATATTTACAAAGTGACGCATCTAGGTAGATGCGTCACTTTGTAAGCCCCTGCGCCACATTATTCCTACTTCAGGTGTAATGTATGCAAAAGGGACGTATTGACGCAAGAAAGGGTTTTAGAGGTGACGCAGTGAAATCTATGAGATATCACTGCGTCACTTTTATGACACTGTTGCGTCCAAATATTACGCCTGTGTCACAGCAGGCGTGCAAGCCCTTTCACATGGGGCCTGGCCCCATGTGAAAGGATGCATTGCTGGAGTTGCTTCATTTTTGAGACACACTCCAGCAATGCATCACTTTTGCGCTTACAGATACGTCTGAAATACTGACGTATCTGTAAGTACTTGCGACATAATGCTTCATATATTTAATATGACGCATGAGTAGAAGACTGAAGGCCTCATTTATGACGCTCTGCGTCACTTTTACGCCACCGGAGCGTCACTTTTTGTGACGCACTAGTGCTGTAAAAAATGCACCTTATTCAGTCATATTTACAAAGTGACGCATCTAGGTAGATGCATCACTTTGTAAGCCCCTGCGCCATATTATTCCTACGTCAGGTGTAATGTATGCAAAAGGGACGTATTGACGCAAGAAAGGGTCTTAGAGGTGACGCAGTGAAATCTATGAGATATCACTGCGTCACTTTTATGATGCTGTTGCGTCCAAATATTACGCCTGTTTCACAGCAGGCGTGCAAGCCCTTTCACATGGGGCCGGGCCCCATGTGAAAGGATGCATTGCTGGAGTTGCTTCATTTTCGAGACACACTCCAGCAATGCATCACTTTTGCGCTTACAGATACGTCTGAACTACTGACGTATCTGTAAGTACTTGCGACATAATGCGTCATATATTTAATATGACGCATGAGTAGAAGACTGAAGGCCTCATTTATGAGGCCATGCGACACTTTTACGCCACTGGAGCGTCACTTTTTGTGACGCACCAGTGCTGTAAAAAATGCACCTTATTCAGTCATATTTACAAAGTGACGCATCTAGGTATATGCGTCACTTTGTAAGCCCCTCCGCCACATTATTCCTACATCAGGTGTAATGTATGCAAAAGGGACGTATTGACGCAAGAAAGGGTTGTAGAGGTGACACAGTGAATAAACTGGGTTTTCCCCATGCTTCGCTCCCCGGTCCGCTCCCCGGTGCGGGTATCGGGCGCTCCCCCAGCGCAAATCGAATGTTTTTTTTTTTTTTTGGCCCCGCAGGACCCTATTATAGCCCCCACATCAAACCTAGGGGGTCAGGGAGGGTCTACCCTGCCCCCTTATAGTCATTTCCCCCTTTTTTTTGCCACCTCTTGTGTCTCGATCCTACCGAGACACAAGATGGCGGCCGCTCCGGACTGTTTGGAATGTTTACAGACACCCGTGAACCAATCAGCTTTCCATGCGCAAGTCGCGTGGCGTGCCCGGTGCGCTCCCCGGTGCGCGTACCGGGGCCCTGCCTTAGATATATATATATTTTTTAACCTAAATTAATCAAAATCCACTGGAGCACATATCTTGAGACGTAGCAAAGGCACATCGAGCTACCAGTCCCTACAATTTTGCCAAGTTTGGTGGAAATCCATTCAGCCGTTCGGGCTAAAAGTGAGTTCGAATTAACATGGGAAAAACACGCTTTGGGACCCCCCTTTTATCTCGGACCCAGCTTGACGAATCCCCCCCCCAAACTTTCAGGGAAGGACCGGAGCTCGACTAGGCAAATTTGAGGAAATTTTCAGGCAGATTCGTCATCCGGCGCCAAAGTTATTCCAAATAGAATTTTGAGATTTTGCATTGAAAAAAATCCTAATTATAACTACCTACTGGCGACCGCCAGTAGGCAATATATATATATATATATATATATATATATATGCACAAGAAACTCCGACCACTTCCAACGACCGCTGGTGAAGAAGGAGACTCGGACCACACAGCTTTTCGGGCGAGTAATTCTTTTATTTCGTAAATCACAGCCTGCAACCATGCGTTTCGGGCCTACCAGACCCTTGATCACATCCATATATATATTCACTGAAAAACCATAGGTTTTACACATTTTATAGTTAGCTGGACATTTCACTTATACAAACCAGTGAAATTCCCCCGTTGTACTTAGTTTTTTATAAGTACCCGGGAGTTGGCCCCCCTGGGGCTATTTAACATTATAGCGCATTTTTTGGGGGGGAGCGAGCTAATGCTCATCCAGCAAAACTGTTTGTTTTGCCTTGGGTGGTCCTTGTGGGACTCCCTAAGCAGGCCTAGGGGGTCGGGGTGTTTTTACCCTGCCCCCTTTTCTTGTTTTTCATGTTTCTTTTTCTGTTTTTTTGTGCCTCGGTTCTACGAAGCACAAGATGGCTGCTAACACTTCCTGGTTTGGAATGTTGACAGCCAGTTGACAGCCATTTAGCAAGCTCGAGCTCATAAGGGTACGCGTATAATCCTCGGACAGTACTTCGTCTATAGATATATCTATGATTTTACTTTTGATTTTCTCAGGAACTACTGCACTTATTTACACCATTTAACAAAAAAGCGTCATCTACAAACCAAACTCTACCTTTTTGCCGAATTTGGTGTCATTCCGTTCAGCAGTTCAGGCTGTAGCCCGACTTAAAGGTCCCTATGGAATATTACATAGGGAAAACATTTTTTGGGACCTCCCTTCTTTGTCGGCCCCCACTTCACAAATCACCCCCAAACTTTGAGGGAACGACCAGAGCAGAGCAGGCCATCTTCTTGGAGAATTTTGCGAAGATTCGTCAACCGGCGCTAAAGTTATTCCAAATAGAATGTTGCGGATTTCCTATGGAAACTAGGTCCTAACTATAACTACCTACTGGCGACCGCCAGTAGGTTATATATATATATCAAATGCAGACTCCTGAAGTTGAACCACGGACAACAAAACAGGTACAGACCACTCCTGTGCAAGTTTTAAAAATGAAGGTGCTGTATTCCTCTTTACTCCGGCAGCATGACGCGTTTCGACCAGGGCAACCCGATCTTGATCACATGGTGCATTCAGAGATCAGCAAGTTTAAGTGCAGAAAGTCCACAAATGCTCCTCCAACCCAGGCATAGATAGTGTAAACATACTAATAAATAGCGAAATATTTATCCTACTGTTTATGAAATTTGCGTCTAAAATTCACTAATTTATACAATTACAATGAGTGCATATATTTCACAAAATAATTCAATATGATCTATATTAAATCGAAAACTACACTCAAAGATATTCATAGAGGGCAAGTTCCCCCATTCAATCAAAACTAAACAGTAAAAGTTATAAACACAATCGATATCGCCTGTTGTTAAAAGAGCAATGTGCAAATAACAATTGTGCAAAAGTGAATTAAAATTGAGTTTCAAATGTGTTCACTCAAATATCATAATAGCGGATGTTGAGGAAAACATCCTTAAAATGCCAGTGCCCAAATTCTTTACATAATGAACCTTAAATAATCAATGTGGTGTGAATTCAAAACGTTATACAAAAGCTTGTCTATAATAAAAAATACATGGTTAAATCTATTAATGAAACAATGCCCAATGGAGAATCATAGCAGATCACTATAAGTGTTCTCCAAATATAATGTTTAGAAATACCACAAATCAGATTGTGCCCACTTATTAGCCTTCATTATCCCCTGTCAAATCTCCTATAGATAAAACCAGACAAACTAGATCACTAGAAAAACTAGTTAAAATCTACTTCAAGAAGAGGGAGACCCGAATAGGATTCTTAAAAAAGAATAATTAAGAGCTTCAAATATATTCAGCAAAAATAGCAGCAAATCATGGTCGAACTGTAAAAACTTTAGATAATGTAAGGGAGCAAGCCTGCCCCCCTCAATAAAGTTGAAAATATGTATGCAAATTGAGTACTTGTTACAGAGGTCCGATTATTTAATATATATACAATAAATAATTATAAATATTCCATAAATATTCATAATATTTCATAAAAATACATAAAAAATTGTATAAATCTTCCCCTGTATTAAGACCGTTCGGGATTTTGGTATCGAGGAGTAAAATATAATGGCTCTCCAATTGTCTTAGTTTTCGTTCTCTATCCCCGCCTGCATCAAGAACAAAATAACTCAAATGATTGAGATTATTTTGATGCACTAGTTTGAAATGGCTTGCCACTGGATAGTTCAGATCGGAGTTAACAATAGCTCTTAAATGTTGCAAGATACAGTTGTAAACCTGGAGCTTAGTGCTCCCAATGTACTGCAAATTGCAAGTACACTTTAAAACATACACAGCATAATCTGTTTTACAGGTGAACAAACCATTAATTTTAATTGCCTCTTGACTAAAAGCATCGTAATACTCCTTAATGTTAACTCCGAATTTACAGGCTCTGCATGAACTGCATTTAAAAAAACCTGTACGGTTGGAGAGCCAATTAGAAGATTTCACTACCTCGGTACTGGTCTTGACCTGTTAGGGTTTGTGCACAGCAAAGAGCATGTTCCCTCTCATTGCACTAGTGGTCTCTGTAATAGCTCTCTTTAAACATACTATGAAAGCCTTTCTTGTTATCTCATATATTTACAACAAGGGGTGGTGAGGGACAGAGTCTCTGAATTAAGCAGAAAGCTCTCACCCAGTCAAGAGATCAGGGCTAGATCCAACACCGTTTTTTAGCTCACTGCACCATCCCAGTTTCAGAACCTGGCTGTATGCAAATTAGTCTGTTCCTGTCCCAGTGCATGATGGGAACAGGGCAAACCAAACTACAGAAGCCAATTCTTACACTGGGAAGGAAACAAGCTCCCGGGGACCGGTTTCTGGCATTACAGCCGCCTTCGGCCCGGTTTGCTTGAATCCTGATGGTGCAATGAGCAAGGGTCTCACATCTGAGAATACCCTTCCACGCTTAGGGTGGACAAAAATATTTACAACAAGGGGTGGTGAGGGACAGAGTCTCTGAATTAAGCAGAAAGCTCTCACCCAGTCAAGAGATCAGGGCTAGATCCAACACCGTTTTTTAGCTCACTGCACCATCCCAGTTTCAGAACCTGGCTGTATGCAAATTAGTCTGTTCCTGTCCCAGTGCATGATGGGAACAGGGCAAACCAAACTACAGAAGCCAATTCTTACACTGGGAAGGAAACAAGCTCCCGGGGACCGGTTTCTGGCATATAGCCAGGTTCTGAGCTGGGATGGTGCAGTGAGCTAAATAACGGTGATGGATCAAGCCCTGATCTTTGGACTGGGTAAGAGTGGTCTGCTTAATTCAGACACTCTGTTCATCACCACCCCCTTTTCTGAATCGTTTTTGGCCACTATAGGTGTGGCAGGGTATACTCAGACATGAGTCCCTTGCTCACTGCACCATCAGGATTCAAGTAAGCCGGGCCGACGACGGCTGAAATGCCAGAAACCGGTCCCCGGAAGCTTGTCTCCTTTCTGGTGAAGAATTGGCTTGGTAGTTTAGTCTGCCCAGTTCCCATGATGCACTGGGCCAGGGACAGACTGATTTGCATATAGCCAGGTTCTGAGCTGGGATGGTGCAGTGAGCTAAATAACAGTGATGGATCAAGCCCTGATCTTTGGACTGGGTAAGAGTGGTCTGCTTAATTCAGACACTCTGTTCATCACCACCCCCTTTTCTGAATTGTTTTTGGCCACTATAGGTGTGGCAGGGTATACTCAGACATGAGTCCCTTGCTCACTGCACCATCAGGATTCAAGTAAGCCGGGCCGACGACGGCTGAAATGCCAGAAACCGGTCCCCGGAAGCTTGTCTCCTTTCTGGTGAAGAATTGGCTTGGTAGTTTAGTCTGCCCTGTTCCCATGATGCACTGGGCCAGGGACAGACTGATTTGCATATAGCCAGGTTCTGAGCTGGGATGGTGCAGTGAGCTAAATAACGGTGATGGATCAAGCCCTGATCTTTGGACTGGGTAAGAGTGGTCTGCTTAATTCAGACACTCTGTTCATCACCACCCCCTTTTCTGAATCGTTTCTTGTTATCTCAGCCCCTCCCTAAAACTTCTGTGTATGTTGCTCAATGTATTCACAAGTTTGGACATTGCTGTCTTGTTTGCACATTGGACCTTGCTTTTACCAAGGCTTATTAGGAGCACTCCTCCCTAGGCCATGTATTACTTCAACTCATTAGCATAATAACTGAAGCTCTGCACGCCTGCTTGTGAGAACCACACCCAGTTCTTCCAAGCACCCTCAGCTGTTCCAACCACACCCAGCCCTGTCTATAAAAGGCAGCCCCTGAGCCTCACCCAGTGCTTGTGCTCGTCTACCTCCCACTTACCTAAGAACAGATCCTTCGGCGCTGGCACTCCTGCTCTCTCCAGACCTTCATTGACTTCAACGGGCGCGGCTTCTGGCTCTTCCTTCTTCTGGTTTCCAGCTACTTCTTGCCTCAGCCCCTCTTCTGTCCACTGCAATCGACCTGCAAAAGAAAAAGAGGTTAAGGTTAGACTGATCAGTATCCCTTTTCAGCAACAAGTAAGTGCAAAACCTTTTATTACCTGAAAGAACTTTGTCGGCGATTTCTGGATTCATGTAAAGACAATTTGGAACAAGATATCTCCCACGAACTTTGTGGTTCAAACCCTTTGTTACAAGAATACTTTGTGGAACTTTGTGAAATGAACATTGTTTTACATGGAACTTTTTAACATTCGAACAGAGGAAACCATTGACAGCAAGGCAAACAGTAAATCAAAGACTTGCACTAATTACCTGCTGTATTTTTATGTAAAAGTACAGTATTTGTTTTATAAAAAGTCTGGAAATGTGTGAAAAGTGAGTTTGCTATTAAGAATTTAGGCTTTAGTTATATTAAGGTAGTTTAAGGTTAAGGTTGGTAATTCTGATAATGATATTCGTTTGATTTTACAGAAGTTTTACAGTAATAGAAAGCACATCCCAGAACAGTAAAACATTCCAAACCTGGAAGCTTGAGACCAGGATCCAGGAGGTACTTTTAGAAGAGAATTTCTAATAGATTAAGGTTTAGTCAGGAACACATATAGGGATAGGCTGCACTTATCTGTTCTTTGTTTATGTTTCATTAGGCACCAGTTTCTACAGAGGTCAGAGAGGGCCGCAGATTTTAGCAGCTCTTCTACAGTGGAAATGCAAGAACGGTGTTGTCTCTTTTTTTTTTAATTTTATCCACTTCCCCCCTTCCCATGAGCTGTGCACTGTTTAAAACTAGTGTGCTGGAACAAGCAGTTTCAGGGTGGGGTCGGACTGTCTTCAACCTCCATCAGAACTGAACAGAAACTCAGTGAGCTGGGCTTTGACATGACCAGAGCATCCCTGTAATACATGGGTCCTCGCTTAATAATGGTACCAAAGTAATGTCCGTTCTCAATATAGGCCAGTTAGACTTAAGAATATTACGAATCTTCTTTTCATGATTACTAAAGGTCGTAATTAATCTAACTGTTGGATTCTCTTTCATGGAGGCATCAATGCCCGTTATTGGCACAATTCCAGATTGAGTGGTTTTTTGCGAGGCAACAGATGTTAAAAACATTTTATTAAGAGCATTCTTAAGATCAGTCTCTCTGTAACCACGATTCAAAAATCTGTCAAATGACTCAATTTCAAAACACTTTATTTGGTTTTAAGTTTAAAAACCATAAAAGATATTAAACATTGTTCTAAGTCATTCTCATTGCTGCAAATACGCTGAATTCCTAAAAAACTCCCCATAAGGGATACTTTTAATTAAGTGGCAGGGATGGGCACTAGAGGCATGTAGGGTTAAATTACCTACCCTACTCTTCCTATGGAGTTTAGTTTGAATAACATTCTCAGAAACATACACCTCTACGTGTAGGAATTCAACCCGTATATATATATATATATATATATATATATATATATATATATATATATATATATATATATATATATATATATATATATATATATATATATATATATATATATATATATATATATATATATATATTATCTACTGGCGGTCGCCAGGAGGTAGTTATAGTTAGGATCTACTTTCCATAGGAAATCCGCAACATTCTATTGGGAATAACTTTGGCGCCGGTGGACGAATCTTCGCAAATTTCCCAAAGTAGGTGGCCCGCTCCGCTCAGCTCCTTCCCTGAAAATGTGTGGGGGATTCGTCAAGCGGGGGCCGAGATAAAAGGGGGGTCCCAAAATGTGTTTTCTCCATGTAAATTTCCATAGGGCGGTCAAACTCACTTTTAGCCCGAACGGCTGAATAGATTTCCACCAAACTTGGCAAAATTGTAGGGACTGGTAGCCCGATGTGCCTTTGCTATGTCTCAAGATATGTGCTCCAGTGGATTTTGAGTAATTTAGGTTCAAAAAAATATATATATCAATAAGCGCGCCCCGGTACACGCACCGGGGAGCACAGCGTGCGCGACTCGCGAGGTGCGCACGGAAAGCTGATTGGCTCTCGGGTGTCTGTAAACATTCGAAACAGTCCGGAGCGGCATCCATCTTGTGTCTCGGTAGGATAGAGACACAAGAGGGGCCAAAAACAAAGGGGGAAATAACCAAAAGGGGGCAGGGTAGACCCCCCCTGATCCCCTAGGTTTGATGTGGGGGACATAAAAGGGCCCTGGCGCTGAAAACAAAAACTAAAATATTTCGATTTTCGCGGGGGGAGTGACCGGTACATTCCCCGGTACGCGTACCGGTGAGCGTACCGTGGAGAAAAAAGCATGACAGGGTTTCCCAAAAAAGTTGCTTTTTTTATACATTAGAGGTAGTTCTAAAAAGAACTGTTGTTTTTATTCTTTTTGTTGTTTTATATTTTTTTAATGTTTTTTTAACATTTTTTACTTTTTTTGACTTTTCCAAACATTTTTTTTATTTTTTTGTATTTTTTAAGGGGAGAAACAAAAAACAGAGAATTCTAAAGGGCTCAACAGGAGCAAAAAAAAAGCAGAAAAAATTAATGTTTCCTTGGGCACTTGTGGTTATCCCAAGCACGGTTAATAAGTGTGATGCATTTCTCTCCCTAGCATATTGTTTGTCCACAAAAAATACAAACCATTTTAAAATTGGAAAACTTTGTTTGTATGGTGGAGCACATCTCCCTAACTTCCGGTCCCGATGGGGTGGAAACATTAGTTTGGGAGGTGCTGGCAGAATATTGGACAGGATTTCTGGCCAGTTCCCTGACCTCTGCCCTAGCATAGTTCTTTGGATGCTTTCGTTGCATATGTCTGATCATGGTGTGGTTGCCAAAGGAGTATTTTTTGTTGGGATTCCCCCTTGACAGCTCCTGATCACAGGTTAAGCAGGTTGCCTTAGGCGCATTTACTTTTTTTTTGTCGTTGGGGATTGAAAAAAACTGCCAGATGATGTGCTCTTTATGTTTGTAGGTAATATTGTCCTCTCGGACGAATCTCCTCTCCTCCTCCTCCTCATCCTCCTCCTCTTCTTGATCTCCACCACTGTGAAGTTGTGGTGGTCCTTGTGGTGGTGGTGGTGGTGGTCCAGAAGATCCAGCAGCTGCAGCTAATGTAGCCATTTTCTACTGAAATAACTGCAGGTCTACCTCTCTCAAAGCACAAAGGTAGAATGAGGAAAAAAGGTGGGGTCTTTCATCATTTGGAAAAGAAAACTGTTCTGAACCAATGAAAAAGTGTTATTTTTAGGTCACATGACCTGGCCTTACATCATTAGGAAACCAAAAGTGAAATGAACAAATAAAAAGTTTTATTTTCAGGTCACATGACCCGACGCGCATACGCTACGTGCCCCGGGCCGCGCCCTGAGGCGCGCCCGTAGTCCCGCCCCGGAGCGCCCCCGGGGGCGCGTAGCGTAAGCGCGTCAGGACGTTGCGTGATCGTATGCGCTCGTGTGCTCCCAGGTGCGCTTACGCAGTGCGTCATATGATGCATCACGCCGTTACGCAAAACGTCACAATGTTGTTTTCGTACGCCAGAATAGCACTAACGGGACGCTCACCGATACGCGCCCCGGGTCGCGCCAAAGCACTGCGCTTACCTGTGCGTTCACCGGTACGCGCCCCGGGAGCGCTCCGGGGCAAAAAAAATTAAAAAAATATTACATAATTATACAATAAAAATTTTTTTATCATTTTTTTTACTTTTTATACCTATAGAGAAATGCTATTAAAAAACCATTGAAATTCACTGAAAAAACTATAGGTTTCACACCAGTTATAGTTAGCTGGAAATTTTACTGACATAAAACCATTGAAATTCCCATGCTATAGTTAGTTGGACTCACTATAACTTGCGCGTGTAATGCACTGCTGATGACATCACATATTACATCACTCATGACATGGTCAGTGACATCACGGGCGCATGGAGGGGCAACGTAGGTATACTGCTTGACCGTACCACTTGAAACCTAATATGTTTTCCAACAGTGGCCACCCTTCCCTCTAATCCTGTGCAGCCTAATGACCCTGATTTAGGAGTCTTTTTTACTTTCAGCGTAACCACACCCGGGTTACAGCTTTTTCGCCCTGTAACAAATTTTGTTAACAGGTTATAAAGGAATGCTGGTATGGCAGGGCGTTAGTGTGCCTTGACCACCCATCTCCTTTTTTGGTCCTGACGAAAAACCGGTAATTTCCCATACGGTTTGAAACATGTAGACCTTTCACTTATTTACAGATACACACGGTCATAAATAACCTATTATTGTATCTACACACACATTTTTAATATTGTCCAGTAGTGTTAAGAATAAAAATGTTCTCCTATAAGTCATACCAGGACAACTTTTAACACACTTACTTTTTTCTTGCACTCATCATTCATGTACCAGCTCCACTGTATTCCATGTGTCGCAGCACACCTTGATGGCACTCGGCTGTCAAGGTGGCCCCGATGATGAAGCATGTCACCGACTAGGTCGGTGAGTGAGGGGTTTATTAAAACCAAAGAAGGACTTTCTTCTTTTTCCACTAGAAAACCATCCCACCAAAATCGCTTTTTGAGCCTTTTATGGTGGTACTCCTCTTTTTTGTTATATAGATACCTAGCCTAGGGGACAGGAGTACTTTCCGTCCACTCACGTAGATTAATTCCCTTTACTCTCTCCATTTGTTTATTGTAATTCTTATGCATTGCAACATGATAGCTCTTCTATAACAGACATTCTAGGGAACTCAGATCTGTTCATAAGCACTTTGCCAACGAGAAACACCGTCCCTTCTACGTTGTTTTGGATCCAGTCACTTTTCCATGGTAGGTTACTGTATTTTAGGCACTATGGGGCATATTATCAAGAAACAGTGTTGAAATGATCGTCGCCTTAGTGTCAATAATGGGCTTGATAATATGCCCTTGTGAATTCCCATAAAAGCCTATGTTCTGGTGTGAACATGGGCTACTATTGGAATTCTCTACAGCATATTATCAAACCCATTATCATCGCTTTAGCAACAGTTTCCTGCCGCTTAAACTGCGATAATCTTAACTTTGTGCTTGATAATAGGCCCGATGTATGTAGAAATGGTTGACAAACACAAAGAATAGTGTTTAAGTCCCTGTTATGGTCCTATAAGGCGCTAGGACTTTCTGGTCATTGTACTGTGCCTTATTTTGACTATTGTACCTGCCCTATTTGTAAATGAAAATAATAATTTTTAAGTAAAAGTTGCGACTGGATATTGATTTTATTCAGTATAGCTACTGTGTCATACTGTATATAAGGCCTCATGTAGCAAACTGTGTATGCTCATGTAACTTCTTTTGGAGAATAAGGAATGCAAAAAGTGTTTTTGGATGTCCTCGTAGACCAATGTGTACAAGGCTATGAGACCTCAGTTGCAAAAAGGAATACCCACCATGGATATCGGTCATGAACTATTTCTGCCTTCGGTCCAAAAGCATATATTCCTAGGTAGTCCACACCCACCTCCGTGAACTGTGGGGGCTTGTTTAATTGTGCAGTATGGCCCCAGTTGCTACACTGAATGGTCCGGGACCCTTATAAAAGAATAGATGGAACAAGAGCCCCCTTTTCCAGTTGGAGTCATTCTTCGCCTCTACAGCACAAATCAAGCCAAGTTGATTTAATCTGGAGTGGCTTTCAAGATGGGTCAGGATTTGAGTAGTCACGGAAGAGAGAGCGAGCTCACTGCCGCTTGAAGGGTGTGTGCCGACAGAGATCAGCAAACACAACACTTTTTAACATGAACATGCATGTCACAGAGGGGTAACTAACCTGGTGCGTCTGTTCATGTGCTCACACCCATGCATTGGCTGAATAAATCCATCTATGAAATGATCCTGTATCTTACTTAGCAGGACTAAATATGCTTATTTAAAAATAAATGAAGAACTATTGAGAAATTGACTATCCATCTTGTAAATGGACAGTTCCTGGTCCATTACCCTTCATTCCTTTGCGCAGGAAACATATGTTTGTTGAAACCTGTAGTAGTATAAATTTTGCAGCAGAATGTAGATTACGTGACAAATATGGTAATTCATATTACTCTGAAAATTCTACAGCTGCAGAATCACACAATTTAAATGGCCCATGGTTTTAACATCTATTTTATCAACTACTTGCAACCATGTAGAATCAGCAAAAATAGTAAATAGTGCTCCTTAGTTAAAACATCGATGAAGTAATGGTGGTGAAAATATATTTTTACTCCATAAATGTTTTAGGAAACTTAAGTTGGAGTGATTAGAACACCGCAACACTTATTAATGGCATTTTCATGAACACACACACACACTTCTTTGCATATCAATATCTTCCCATCTGTTTGAAGAAACAAAATGTTGCCAATTTTTGATTATTCATGGGACTTGTAAAGTAATTTAAAATTACTGCATAGATGTACAAACTTTGCAAGATGCAAATTAGGCCTACATATCATTTGTGGAATGCAAGTTATGGCATCTTAAGTATAACCTGGACCAAATTAAACAAGCACTAGCAAAGCCAATGGGTCTTGCGTCTAAAAAGTCTGTGAAAACCTATTGGCGTTGGCGTTGTTTATTTTTTTCTTATTTACAATTCTTGTTGAAACAGTAAAGTGAAACAGTAAAAATTGGCCACCAGTGTGTTGAAATGCATGCGTTCACATGCAGCCATCTCAAATTAATTTTAAACATTCGAAGCTTGTAACCCTATACGTGTATGCATGTGCCTTCACTGACTGAGTAACCTTCTGACATAGTTAACTACCATTTTAGAACGGTAAAGGAAAAATACACCTAGGCAACATGTTTGGCTGCAATATACTAATGTATGCCAACATACATCTAGCCACTTACACCAAGATTTGTGGTATTTCCCAAAGCTTGTTAGATGTTAAATATCACCACAAAAGATCCAATTTCTGTATAAAAGTTGTTAAAGTCAAGCCAAGAGTAAACAGCACATTCCTTTTCAGTGCCAACTTGCTGCTTTGAGAGAATATTGGCACTTATGAGGAAATATTGACATTTACATAGAAATTTAGCAGTTTTGCTTTTTTGGGAAAATCTACTCTAGTGTGTAGATCAAGGATAACCAGTAAACTACGTGACCTGTTGGTAGGCCACTGTTTGGCAACTATGTGAAACTAAGCTCATGCAATAAAACATTTGGACAATTCTGGCCTTTTGTACACTATGTTCAGGAAAACCATAATTTACATTGATGAAAAGGAAGCTTGAGGTGCCAGGGTGCTATGCGAAAGTGTATGCGTATTCTATGCATGCATGATATATATATATAATCTATGACTTCAGAACACATAAGTCGTTTCACCTTGGTTAAGCACAGTGGCATTGTTGGTGAGGCTTAGGGTTCCAGGAAGTGGCAGACAGTATGAAGTGCAAATAAGGTGATGTGTGCTCTCCTAAGCAACTGTGTTTTGGAAACTTTCTTACCGTTGTATACAGGGATAGGAAGAAGGAAAAAGAGTATAACACTATCTCAAATAGGACTGCTAGCCTTGCAGTTTCTAACTTTATTAACCCTGTGATAATGCGGTATCTGGCTGCCCCAGAAACACTTTTACACCACCTCCAATTGGTGCAATCCAATCCTGCTTGACTTATCTCCCATTTGCCTAAATATTCATACATCTCCCCTATACTGAAACAGCTTGGTTGGTTACCTATTGTTGGATATTGTGTCTCACATTGGTTGGGGTATTCACCCTGTCTAAGTAGCTACTGCAATCCTTGTCAGGGTAAGTAAAGTTGCACACCTAAATTAACCTCTGCTCATCCTCCGGTAGCTTGGCACAGAGCAGTCAGGCTAAGCATAAGAGGCAATGTTTAAAGTATTTGTGCACACTCTGGATACAGTAACACAGTGAAAACACTTCAAAAAGAGTCCACACTAAGGTAGAAAAATAGTATGTATTTTTCTGATTGAAATGGACCAAAACGACAAAATTCCAATCAGTAGTTCTCAAGTTATGAATGCTTGAAGTACGGGTGTACATACAGTGCTGAAAGAACTTGCGATTAGAAGGGTTGTGCTAGGCCAAGATAAACTGACTAAGGGCCATATTTATCAACAAACCCTTTTGCGATTCCTAAATAGCGATTTTTAAGGAATCGCTATTTAGGAATTGCAAAATGGTATGTATGAAGAAATTCGCTTTTTTTTGCGATTCCTTAATCTTCCTTATTTGCGAATTCGCATTTTGAGAATTCGCAATTAAGGAATAATTTCCAATGCATTCCAATGGGCCAGGAGGCCCATAGAAGTGATTGCGAAATAATTCTCAAATTGCGAATTCGCAATTTGCTAATCGCAATTTGAGAATTATTTCAAGGGTGCAGGGGTGTCTCAAAGACATGAAATGCAAAGATTGTCGCGTTGTTCCTAATGACAGAGAAAGGTGTTGGTACAGTCTGTAGTGCAAGTGGATTAGCAATGTGAACAACAAGGACCCCCTGTTCAAATACTAAATTTGTAATACAGGGAAATAGATAATGCGTGAAGAGAAAAATACACTTGATGATATAACTAGGGAACAGAACAATATGTAAAGCACAAAAACCAATTTGTAAAACACAAAAACCAATTTGTAAAACACAAAAACCAATTAAAAATTCACAAGTTCGATTTATTAATGAAATTACATTAGCATTATTTAAAAACACAGTCAATACAATGTTACTATAAAAATACACAGAATAATGTATAAAGGGAATCTAACTTCATAAAAAACATAGGTGGCAAACAATCAAAATTATCGACGCGCGTTTCGGCGTTAACAGAACGCCTTCATCAGGAGCCACATTCAATCTGTAAGACATATTTTAAAAAAATTAGAGACAGCTCAAGGTCATCAATAACTCATAACAAACAATCAATAGCATAGAACATTTCATTGTGCTTATATAACAAGAAAATCCCTACAAGGTGCAGCCACCAATTGTGGCTACAACTGATACAGACTAATTCATATATATTTGAGCAGTAATTTAACCCATCAATGTAAAAAAGGGGGTATTGTTAAGTATAGATGACAGCAGAATGTCTGTCAACTGAAAACCAACAGTCATAGAGTGTATGTTGTTTATTGTACTTAGAGGAATTCCATCTGTTAGGGGGTATTCAAATGGACAGGACCTCTTGTCTATCATCTTACCTAGCGAACACAAGATAGGTGTCCCCTATTAATTCTGCAGAAAATCCGACATCTGTTTTCTTGGCGGTACTCTATCTCGCCTGGCTAACAGTCTTGGTCTGAAAAAGATTTATTTGTTAACCATGTGTACCACTCTAATCACTATTCGATTGTACAAATCAATTTTTTAGAGAGGAATGGAATCAATTTAATCCACTTCTAAATACTAGTTTTTTATTGCTAAGTTTTATGGTTTCCTGCTTATTACACACGGGTTAGATTCATGGGTGCCCCATATTATTTTATCCCCCATTTTACAGAATTAATTATAGGGATATGCGAAAAAGGATGTACACTAATATGTCACATTTTTATAGACAAAAGGGCGAGTACCTAATAGAGGGAGATCGACTGAACCCTCGCATTTAAAAATGGGTATTTACTTTTACAACATGAAGAGAGCGACATGATTCCTATTGCTATTACTATGCAGTTTGTATTATCCTAGATCTAATGAGAACGCATGATATTGCATATGTGTTGCAGGCAAGCAGTCAGATAATTCCTATATCTATGGCAAAAGGATATCGAAAATCTATCCCACATGAAGCAAATTGTCGCATATACCACCCATATATCTGAGATGAAAAAATGCTCACCATGTCTATTAAAATGTCTGTGGATATCGAAGCAATCACCACCCAGAAATCTTGTGTAATGCCGGTGTGGTTTCAACGTGCTAAAGATAAAGGGCGCATAACATTACTATCGAGCAAGTCATTGGTGGTAAACAACTTTAAAGCAGCCTCATAGCTTGCTTACCGAAAACAAAAGAGGGGCGAACCGTGGCTTCAACCTGTCGAGAGCCAAATAGGTCACAGTCTGTGGTATTTGTCTGACGTCTCGCAGCCGTTGGTGTACGTGTGTTTGTTCCTAGGAGGGTTATAAAGCGTGAAAGATTGTTGTAGTGCAAGCTATTCCTGCGACTAATGTAGCTCATCTAGCAAGTAAAATGTATGCTGCCTCATAGTCAGATTACCGGGAATAAAAAGATAACGAGCCGTAACTTCAAACCGTAAGACGCCAAGGATATTTCAGTATTTTCGGTTTTTTTTACCAGCGTATCGCAGCCGTTGGCTTGCACGTACTTCTTCCTAAGGCAAATTCGAAAACCGGACTAAATTATTTAAGTTCGCTGCGCCGGCACATTAAGCCAAGCAATAACAACCAGTAGTTCTCAAGTTATGAATGCTTGAAGTACGGGTGTACATACAGTGCTGAAAGAACTTGCGATTAGAAGGGTTGTGCTAGGCCAAGATAAACTGACTAAGGGCCATATTTATCAACAAACCCTTTTGCGATTCCTAAATAGCGATTTTTAAGGAATCGCTATTTAGGAATTGCAAAATGGTATGTATGAAGAAATTCGCTTTTTTTTGCGATTCCTTAATCTTCCTTATTTGCGAATTCGCATTTTGAGAATTCGCAATTAAGGAATAATTTCCAATGCATTCCAATGGGCCAGGAGGCCCATAGAAGTGATTGCGAAATAATTCTCAAATTGCGAATTCGCAATTTGCTAATCGCAATTTGAGAATTATTTCAAGGGTGCAGGGGTGTCTCAAAGACATGAAATGCAAAGATTGTCGCGTTGTTCCTAATGACAGAGAAAGGTGTTGGTACAGTCTGTAGTGCAAGTGGATTAGAACAGGGTAGCCTGGTGGTCACCCTGGGAATCCATTTTGTTGGATTTAATGCCCTCACACACCCTTTCAGGTGTCATGCTTCATCATTTGGGCCTACACAAGTTGGTGGTAATTTGCGAATTCTTGAAGGCCTTCTCGTGACATATCCCCCTTTCCATGCCCCCTTTCCAGACTCATTTCCACCATTGACTATGCCTCTACGGTCCATTTACTCTCTTGATTTACAAATAACTTCATATGCCTGCATGCCTTATTTCTGTTCAGGATAAAAGAGGCTACATTTTATTGACCCATACCATAGCAAGAGTAGGAATACTTTCTCTAAAAATTTAACTCATAAACCCAATATCTTTCAGACTGTGAATGCTCACCCAAAAAATGGCGGAATGCAGGCCACCCATCACCTTATTTGCAGTGGTTCACGGCTGTGCCTATACTTGGCTGGTTTGTTTTGTTCACAGCTCACACAGATTGTCTTGAGCACATTTATGCTCAGACTGTTTTGCCGTATATTCATAATTTCATAATACTTTACAGCCTTGGAAAACTCCCAGACCCCAGCACCACGGCGGGGCGCAACACATGTTGGCTGTTGTTTACGGCTCATGAGGAATTTGGAATAAATTGCTTTATCCTCACATTGAACCCAGATTATTGATAGTGGTTGGATGCTTATATATATTTTAACATTGAATGAATGCTTATTCTCTGTGTACTAATCAATGAATATGAGACCAGCCAGTATTCAAATAATGATTTAATTTACGTATGAATATCCTCATATTTTGAGCCATAGTGTGAGGGGTGAGGGTGCTGCTCTCAAGGGGATAATTAAACACATAAATAAAATACAGCTAGGGGCGTGGCCAAGGAGCTGAGAATGGATTACGCGTGAACTCGGATCTCAGCGCTGGCCCTTTAATTATTAGCATTCCCCCGCGAAGCTCGGGAAAGGAGGGCGCCTCAACCCTCGCTTGAAGATGCAGGGAAGCCACAGGCTGGTTCTGGTGTTCGAGCCTGTCCATGGAGCGGCTGTGAGGTGTCCGGACTTTGGTTGCATGCTGATGCCCGTTGTAGACAAGATGGTGGCCTGATGCTGAACGGAGGCGTCGATCGGCATGAAGCCTGGGCTTCCCTGGATCCTGGAGCCGGCTGGAGGATACGTGTACGGCAGTCCGACATACCCGGTGGCAGGTAGTGTGAGCCTGGTGCAATAAGGAGGAGACAGCGGCCCAGCGGTACAGCGGTGAGCGTGCTGTACTGCGGCCGTCTTTGGCAAGGGGCGGTGTGCTATCGGAGCCCAGATGGGTTTGAGGCTTGAGGTGTGGGCCTCGTTGTCTGCCCCATGCATGGACAAAGGCCTGCTATCCATGCAAAAGGAAGGGCATCTGCTTAGACGGGAAACTGCTATGTGGTGCCATTGTTGGGGCCCTTAATTTAAACTGATCATGAAAGTCTGCTGCATGCGCTGCCCCCCTGAGATGGAGGGCTGCCTGGAGGCCTCATCAGCACTTATTACTGGCCCCGTGGGGTCCTGAGGACAGTGCTGGGGACCTGGCCCTTGGATGAGAAGCTGAGGCCAACTTGGAGGTCTGCCTGTGCTTCGGTGATGTCAGAGTGAGACACTCCTGCTCTCCTCGGGGTTTGTTAGAGGGGCCCATGGCCCATCTGTACTGACAGAGTGGAGCAGTGGGTGCCAAACTTATGTTGTCACGCAGTTGAGTCCGGAGGAATTTGCGGTGCGGACCCTTCTCGCCTCGCTTGGGACGGTGGTTCTGGATCCCAGTGGATCTCCCCATGGAGGTCGGGGACAGCACAGTGGGGGCACAGCCGTTAAACCCTGTAGAAGCAGTTGGAAAAGGGTTACTGCCAAGGAAGGGAGGTGAAGATTGCTCTGGACTCCTTAGTGGGCAGTGGTTGGGGCGTAGCCCCGGGGCCCAGACAGTGACACGTAGTGCAATAGGCACACCACTGGGGAGGCTGCTGTGGGAGTAGAGGGGCTGGGACCCCCCGAGGTATCATAGTGCTCATCTGCAGAGCGACTGGCAGAACTTCGGAGCTAGAGGCTGAGTCGCCCTTCCCCCCCTTGGTGGGATCCCTTGACTGGGGGACCTCTCCAGCTCCATGGGAAAACCTTGAGGTAAGCAAACCGGAGCCCTGCATGACCCGGAGGATAGTGCTCTGGAGCAGTCGAGGACTACTGCGGAAGATGCAGTGCAGCTGCAACTGAACAAGATACTGGAGGACATAGCAGACACGAAAGCCACCCACCATCATGACAGCAGTACGGTGGCAGTGGGGCTAGTCCTCCGGCGAGAAGAGCACAAGAAGCTCTCTGAAAGAGTGAAAGAGACATAATCTGGCATAGCTGTAATAGTCCCTGCGCAAAAGGCCCTGGAGCAACAGATAGGGGCCCTCACAGACAGGGTGAACATGCTGGAACGACGGGCCGAAGACACGGAAGGACAGAACAGGTGGAACAACATTCGAGTTGGGGCCATATGTATCAAGCCTTTTTCAATTCGCAAAGGCTGGAATTCGGCGAATTCTGGCCTTTGCGAATTGCAAAAGGCTGTTTTGCATTTTTTTATATGTATTAAAAAATCGCATCATAAGGAATCGCATAAATTTGCGATTCCTTATTTTGCTATAGCATTTAAGGAATCGCAATTTTGCGATTCCTTAAATGCTATGTATGAAGCATTTTTCTATAGCGAATTAAGCTTAAGAAATCGCAATTTACCACCAACTTATAATTGGTGGTAATTTCCGATTTCTTGTAAAAATGCACAAATTGGCATTTTCGAATGTGGCATGTGACGCACATACATGCCCATAGGGCATGTATGTGCACCATATGCACACACATGCTGATTTCAGGGGTGCAGCAGGGTGTCCTTGAGACACCCCTGCACCCTTTAAATCAATCTCATTTTGCGATTAGCAAATTGCGAATCGCAAAATGAAATGCATTTCACAATCAATGAATGGGAAATTATTCCTTATTTGCGAATTCGCAACTTGCGAATTCGCAAATAAGGAAGATTAAGGAATCGCAAAAAAATGCGATTTTTTACATACATACCGTTTTGCGATTTATAAATAGCGATTCCTTAAAAATTGCTACTTAGAAATCGCAAAACAGAACTATGATACACATTGCCCATGGTGTCTTACTTGGAGCAATGGCTGAGAAGCATGGTGGCAGCTGAAGCCCTGTCAACCTTCTACACTCTTGAAAAGACCCACAGAGTCCCGGCCAGGCCTCTGGCACTGGGGCGCCTCCACAGCCAGTAGTGGCCCTGTTGCGTCATTTCCAGGACAGAGATACCCATCTGCAGAAGGCACGCATAGAAGTCCCCTACACCATTGATAACATTAAAGTCTCCCTCTTCCCGGACTATACACTGGAGATGTAGAGAAAGCGGGCCTCCTTCTTGGAGGTCAAGAAAGCACTGAGAAAGGAGGGTATTCAATACTGTCTGATGTTTCCAGCAAGATTGTGGATCGTTTTGGAGGGTACCACTCACTTCTGTGGCAGTCTGAAAGAAGCCTGGTAATGGCTCAAGTCCTACAGAGCTGGGTCCTCCCGATTGGTGGGCCCCGGATCTGAGCTGAAGAAAATGACAGAACTGGGGAGGCGGTCTCGTAGAGGAGCCCTTAAAAAACCGACTGCCTCGCAAACAGAGAAGGAGAGAGCTGAAGCCCTTCAGGCGGCGGCACCACTTATGCGGGCAGGAGCACTACCCCAGAGGCAGAGGCTTTCTCATCAAAAGACAGCGGTGACAACAACTCTGACACCTCCCCTAGTGGCAGTGTGAAATTGCCGGTGGTGACACTGAATACAGCTGATGAGATTATCTGAGGCCGCCTGCACTTAGTGGTGACCCTGGCTCCTTTGTTGCTGCTCGTCTGTCATTGGCAGACTCTGCTCCAGAGCTGACCTCTAACTAGTGGGGCCGCGTACTCCGGACAGTTTGTACACCAGACTTATGCCTTTAACTGTTCATCCCCCACTGAGGGTCTTGCTGGGTTAAGACCTCATTCAGGGCTATGTTTTACATGTTGTTTGGACGACTGGCCATTGTCAGGCTGCCCTGGGGTTTGGGAGTTGTTCAAAATGAGGGTTTATTTGTTAGATTTCTTTGTCCTATTGTTTGCAGAGGAGGGAGGGTGTGCACGACAGAGTGAGCGGGCGGGGAGGGGTCCCCCTGATCGCGTTTGGGGCATATTCCCGTGGACACGGCAATCACATTTAATGCTGTAAAGTTCCTTACATGGAACATCCGTGGAATGGGCACAATGGCCAAACACCACAACATTTATTCCTATCTGCAACGTAGAGATGTGCACATCGCCTCCCTCCAGGAAACGTATCTTAACAGGGAGGAGGTTGGGAAATTAAAAAGGAGATGGAGGGGCCAGATCTTTGCAACTACCTTCTCAGCCTTTGCTAGAGGGTGTTAATCTGGGTGAAACCTGGGGTCCCCTTTGCCCTTGAACACTCCTGGCTTGACGCAGAGGTGCGGTACGCCCTACTTATGGGTAGATTAGCGGGACAGCAGGTGACACTAGGCAATGTATATGTGCCCAATCATGATCAGGTCGACTTCCTGGAGTCTTTCTCTACCTCACTTGCTCTCCATCTGAGTGGTCACCTTAGCTTAGTGGGTGAATTTAAATATGTTGTGAATGTTACAGTTGATTGCTCCCACCCTCGACTACGGGGACCCAGCCACACTGCACAGCAGTGGGTTTCCGCGCCTGGATGTCCCACTGGAGCCTTAAGGATATATGGAGATTGCAACACGCTAGGGATAGGGAATATTCCCTTTTTTCACCCGTCTACCAGATGAACTCTAGACTTGATGCGTTCCTCTGTTCCCAGGCTTTCAGTAGTTCCGTCTCCCACTCTGAATATTCGGGGCGCACCTTGTCCGACCATAGCCCATTATTATTATTACATCAGCCACTGTGGAGACATCCCCCGATCCCTGCGAGGAAATTAAATCCTTTGTTGCTTGACGATGCCCCCTTCAGGACCTCGTTGCTCACATTAATTTAAACATACTTTCCCATTAATGCTAGGACAGCTTCATCACCCCAGTTGGAATGGGAGGCATTTAAGGTGGTAGTACAAGGCCACTGCATGGGTCAAGCCTGTGGAGCCTATGGGGAACGCACAAAGAGCTCTTGGAGTTAAAGGGGACCATTCATCTATATGGGAAAGATGAGGGGCACCGGGCGATTGTACAAGAGGCACATGACCTCTACAATGATGCATTTGGCAGACTGCTGTGTTATAATTACAAAGATTGCCTAGACAGAGGGCAGAAGGAAGAAGGGAGGGTGGGTCAACTGCTGGGGAGGTTTATTAAACCTAAGATGGGGGGGCTCCTATTGCCAAAATTGGCCTGGACTCACGAGAAGTAGTTCACGACCCGGACACAATTAATGATGCATTCCTGAGGAACTGTGAGAAATTGTACGAGGCTCAGGCTGCGGCCTCTTTGCAAGATATACAACACTTCTTGGGCCCCCTACAGCTGAGTGCACTGGAGGCTGAAGCTCAGGAGGAGCTGCAAGACCCGATTAGCCTACAGGAAGTCAGGGCTGCAATTGCGACATTGGCGCCTGGGAAAACACCAGGGTCTGAGGCCCTTTTGCCTGAGTTCTACGAGCTGTCCGCTGATACAATAGCCCCACATTTGGTCAATTTGTATGCAGAGGGTTATGAGGGGGGTGGGTTACCGAGCTACACCCAAATAACATTGGTGATCCTCCTCCCAATGTCCAAGAAGCTGGAGGCTGGAGTGAGGGACCAAAGACCTCTCTCTATGCTCAATTTGGATTTTAATATCTTGAGCAAGATACTGGCATGTAGGCTGCTCCCACACATGAAGTCCTTACGCCATCTGGACCAAAATGGGTTTATTCCCATGCGCTGCACCTCTTACAATCTCTGCAGACTCTACTCGGTGCTGTATCATGCGGAGGCTTCAACCCGCCGACAGGGAGCGGGACTGTCGGTGGACGTGGAGAAGGCTTTTTGATACGGTGAGCTGGGAGCTATATATTTGAGGTGATGTTGCGTATGGGCCTCGGTGAGGATTGGGTGCGATGGGCGAAGCTTCTATATGCCTCACCTACTGCAAGAGTCAAGATGGGTAGGACCATTTCAAGGCAGTGTAAGGTATGCCGGAGATCGTGGCAGGGGCGGACCCTTCCTCGTCTCCTGTTTGCCCTGGGCATCAAACCCCTAGCTGAATGGTTCTGTTTGGGGGGTGGGACTGGGACTGACCCATGGCGAGGGGTGGCACCACA
The DNA here is from genome assembly GCF_964263255.1 of Lissotriton vulgaris. Lineage (NCBI taxonomy): Eukaryota > Metazoa > Chordata > Amphibia > Caudata > Salamandridae > Lissotriton > Lissotriton vulgaris. Next base: position 1,917,929,968 of record NC_141689.1, on the reverse strand, counting down.
TCTCTCTGTATGCAGGCGATTTATTGCTGTACCTATCTGAGGCAGTCGAGGGTGCCACTGAGGCTATGCATATCCTAGATGACTTTGCTCGGCTCTCGGCCTCAGGATTAACAAATTGAAGGCGTATTTGTTCTCGGTAGCGGGGCCATTGCCCAGACCAGCTGTGCTGCCAGCTTTGGGCTCGGAGCACCTTCAAATATCTGGGTATTTACATCTTTCACGACTTGGATGACCAAAGGGACAGAAACCTAGATGGGACACTTTACTTGCTCCGTTCTTGCATGCACTTTTGGTGCACATTACAGCTACCTATCATGGAGTGGATCACCCTCTCCAAAATGGTAATGCTGCCCCAGCTGTTGTACTTTTTTGTGAACCTTCCAGTCCTGATGCCGAACAGCTGATTCCACCCCCTGAATGCCCTCTTGAGGGACCTGGTATGAGAAGGCGGGCATCCAAGGTTGTCCCTGAAAATATTGCAGTGCCCCATGTTGGAGGGTGGAATAGGGGTCCCAAATTTCGAATTCTATATGTTGGCTTCCCAATTGCAGTGGTTGGCACAATGGGTGGAGGGTGTAAACGAAGAGGGAACATGTCTATCAGACCCAATGTCTAGCCCTAAACTGGTGATGGCGAAACTACTGCTGCCGGCTATGCCTACTACTTACTTCTCCCTATTACAGCACACAGCTTTCCAGACATGGAAAAGAAGCCAGGGAGGGGGTGGCAGCCCACTAAATATCCCCCCATGCTGCCCCTAGTGGGGTTGCTGCACGGCAATCCACAATCTATATTTATGTGCAACCAACTAGCGCGATGGTCCAAGGCTGGACTGAACAATGTAGGGGATTGTTTCTCAGACAAAGCTCTGATCCCATTCACAAAGCTGATGGATGAGTGCGGGCTCCCTCCAGGTCAGTTCCTGTGCTATGAGGTGTTGGTACACACGTTTGAGCAGTTGTGGGGCAGTGAGAGGGAGGAGCCTGACACACACCTGGTTCTTCAAGCTTTGTTCATGCTTGGCACCGCAGGACACTTGGTGAAATGTCTACATCCCATGCTAATAGAAGCTTCCATCACCCCTCTATTCATGCTGTGGGTGAGATGGGATAGGATCTGGGCAGAGTCCTCACTGATTTCGAGTGGTGTAGGGCTATGCGGTATCCAGGTTTCCCAGAATACCAGTTTAAAATATATTCAATTTACTTACACACACATGACTTTTATGACGGCCGACAGACATAACGTGATATATGGTAGGGAGGTGAAACAATGTCCCAGCTGAGCTTACCCAGATGTGAATTTCGGTCATATGACTTGGGAATTCCAAGGATTGTGTCCTTTCTGTGAAGCTGTGCTGGACAAAATTAAGGTTGTGCTAGGAAGGGTGCGGCCCCCACCATGCAGGTATGGTTATTAGATCTCTTTCCCAGGCCACATAAGCGCATGGTTGGGAATTAGCTGATACATCTTGCATTGGGTCTCTCTAAGCATAGGATAGTGATGGAGAGGACGTCTGCAAGGGGGCCACAATTTGCAGCTTGTAACAGGGATGTGGTCGCAATGGCCGGGGCGGAGGGCAGAATATTGAGTTGGGAAAAAGGATCATGGAATAAGAAAGTGTTCCATTGCTGAACAGTGGAGAGAGGCTTTAGCCGAGTGGAAGAAACCTGTGGGCTCCAGTGGCGAGAGACATTAGCTGGCTCACAGACCCCCATCTGGCGCCATGGCACAAGATGTTTCCCTGGGATCCCCCATAACTCCCGGTATTTGATATGTGGGGGGCTACATAGAGGCCTCTGCCCACCCTGGGTTGGCTAGCCTTACGCAATTTGGATGCTCATTATATGGGGTTTTCCCTTCCCTCTTGGACCTGCTTGTTGGTCAGGTCTGCTGTAACTCCGTTGCGATCTCACTGGTTTTAATGCCTATGCACCACTCCTCTGCACATGTTACCATTTGGTCTTTCCTTTTGTTTTGGCTTTTCAACTGTGATTGTTCCCTTTTGTCTTCCTTTCTAATTTCTTTTTAATTTCTTTGGCTTGAATTTTGATAATAACATGCTGGGACCACAAATTCAACCAAGTATGCCCATATGATGGACCAATTTTGGACGGCTACCCACATAACAGATGTAAAATAATTGTAATAGTAGAGTAAGCACTGGTGAAAGTAACCACAACTTGATTATGTAATTAGCCCATTAAGCTGCCTGGTTTAGTGCAATGGATATTGTGTTGGGCTCTGGAATATGACCCTATGAGCACTGTTATACTAAAAGTAATATTGTCTGCTGGGAGTACACATTACTGTTGTTTGTATTGCATTGCATAACTTGGACTCTTCCTGATACTATGCTACTGTGAGTAGCCCGGCTGGAGCCGCAATTCTGGAGCGAATTCAATAGTTTTTAAAGACTGTGTATATTTTAATCTGTGGCACTTTTAAACTGTGACGTGAATCTGGGGCATTTTGTTTTTGCTAATTTAATTGGTGGAAATCTTAAACTGTAACTTGTACCTGGGGCATCTTTAAAAAAACATATCCTCTGCTCTTTTCTTCTTCTGGAACCGACCCCGGTCCGCCGCGGTGGCTGCGCCATTTGTGCGGAGGGCGGTTGCTGCCATTCTCCACACAATCCCTACTTCCGGCAGGACGCGGTCTAGTCGTCCACTGGAAGAAAGGTATTTAGCCACACATGCACCGTACTCGCAGCGGACGCGCTGCGGGCGTGCCACAGGCGCGCCGAAGGCGTACCTAAGGCAAGCTCGTCTGCGCCTGGCCCGTGCCGAGCGCACGGAATGCTGCAAGTTTGCAGAAAAATAGGTTATTGTACTCTAAGGATGAACGTTACGCCTTCAATCAATCAAAGGAGGGATGTGAGGTATGTCCTCTTAATGATAACTGTAGATGTGGTGGGTGCGGTTTTGCTTTTTCGACCTCAAACACAATTCACGCAGCTACTTCACCTACCATAGAGGGCAGCCGGCGATCCGAGATTTTACTGCAAGGAGGGCTTGTCAACTACCGTTCACTGGGGAAACATCGGTATGAAATAGCCCAAGTAATTGAAAATATGAGGCTGGATATACTTTTCATAACAGAAACATGGGCCGATTTTATTTATTTTATTTATTTATTTTGTATAGCGCAAACAGCTACCCAACAAAGGGTTTCCCGGCGCTTGTGATTCAGTGAAGGGTAATTGGACAGCTGACTTAGACGTTGAGCAGCCAGGTTTTTATGGCTTTTCTGAATCTGATGTAATTAACCTCTGAGCGCAGAGCTTGTGGCATGGAGTTCCACAGGGAGGGACCAAGGTATGCGAAGGATCTGCCTCCCATGCGTGATAGTCTTATTTTGGGCACAACAAATGTATTCGCTGTTGCAGATCTCAGCGTCCTAGATGGAAGGTAACATTGTACCAGACTTCGTAGGTATTTAGGAGCTTTATTTGTTGAGATTTTATGCATGAAGCATAATGATTTGAATTTGATTCTGTTCTCAATTTTTAACCAGTGCAATTCACGTATGAGTTTGGTAGTGGGTGCATGGATAGGAATTTTACCTAACAGTCTTGCAGCTGCATTCTGCACAGTTTGTAGTTTGCGGACTGTGGCCTTGTTGGACCCTAAGTATAGTACATTGGCGTAGTCCAATCTTGATGTTATTAGGGCGTTAATGACAGTTCTTTTAGTATGATCCGGTAGCATCCAGCAGATTTTCTTTAGCCACTTCAGGATGACGAAGCAGGTGGCTGATGTTTTGATGGCCTGCTGGTGCATACTGAGTGTGTCATCAACAACAAAGCCTAGGTTTCGGGCCTGGTTAGTTGGAATTGGAGGAGAGCCCATTTCCGATGGCCAGTGTTGGGGTCCCCAGAGTTCTTTATTTCTTCCCAGGATTATAAGTTCGGTTTTTTCAACGTTTAATTTCAAGAAGTTTTTTTTCATCCATCCAGCGATTTTCGTAAGTCCTACTCTTAAAGTAGAAGGATCATTATTGCCTGTTGGTGGAAGGGAAAAGAGAAGCTGAGAATCATCAGCATAGGAGAACATTATCAGTCCAGTTTCCTTAGCTATTTTTGCAAGAGGGCTCATGTATAAATTAAAAAGTAGTGGACTTAAAATTGAGCCTTGTGGGACTCCATGTTTAAAGGTATGGATATCAGAGCACGCAAAATTAGAGAAGATTTGAAATGTTCTGTTTTCGAGTAAGGACGTGATCCAATTTAAAGCAGTGCCACAGATGCCTATTGAGCGAAGAGTTTTTATTAGTACCGCATGTGAAACAGTGTCAAATGCGGCACTGAGGTCTAAAAGCACCAGTGCCACTGTTTCACCCTTATCTATCATTGAACGAATGTTTTCTGTTACACCTAGGAGGGTGGTTTCTGTTGAAAAACCTACTCGGAAGCCAGATTGATGGGGAGGTAACAGATCATGTGTCGTTATATAATTTGAAAGACAACGGTGGACATGCTTTTCTAGAATTTTGGCAAAAATAGGTAGGAGAGATATTGGTCGGAAGTTTGTGGGTACCTTCGGGTCAGCATCAGCTTTTTTTAGAAGGGGATGGATCATAGCATGCTTCCACTCCTGAGGAACACATTCTTCTTGCAAGGAGTTATTTAGAAGATCTGTAATGGTGGATAAAGCTTTTCTACTAAGTAATTTTAAGATGGGGCAAGGTAGAGGGTCATTTGGTGAGCCTGATTTTATCGTGCTTAGAAGTTCGGTGACAGTGTCAACGTTGAGTGTTGGCCAAGCACTCAGTGAGGGGGTGGAAGTTTTATCAGAAGGGGTAGCAAAAGTAGTCTCTTGAGTGCATAGTCTGTTAGGATCATTACCGTCACAATGATCTTCCTCATGATTGTTCTGATTAAGTTGGATGGCCTGATAAATTTGATCAACTTTGTCGACAAAGAATGCGGCAAGTTGATTGCATTGAGTTTTATTTAAATCAGGTGGAGTTGGTGAGGTATTTGAGCCGGCTAGCTCTTTAACTGTTTTAAAAAGCGTTTTAGCTTGATTTAAGGCTGCAGTAATTTTAGTGCAGACAAAGTTAGCTTTTGCTCTACTGCACAACTTTTGGTATTGAGTTAATTGATTTTTGTATTCATTTTTATCTTCAATGGAGTAGGACTTTCTCCATTGACGCTCATTTGATTTGGCCTCGGACCCTGATTTTATTACCGCTACCCCAGATAGATACAGCTTTGTAAAGATGAATAGGCCTTTGGGCAGGAGAGGAGGAGGAGTAGCAATTATATTTCGAGATTGCTACACTGTTACAGTTCATTCTGTTCAGTTCTCTGGTTGTGAAGCATTACATTTCACTGCCAAACTTAGCGCCAACCTTTCATTCAAGGGTATTCCTGTAAACAGCGTTTCACGCTGCAACGACTCCCTTCCTTTTGGCCGCCATTCACGAGGGCGAGGCGCGCCACGAGACACGCCCCTCTGTTGGCCACGCCCCCTCACCAGGCACATAAATAGCGCGCGCCGACGCTAGGCGCTGCACTAACAACGGACTCCTGAGGCGAAAAGCCGGGAGCTAGAAAAAGCTTGATTTTAAACTTTTGCTGTGATATTGTGTTTTATTACTTTCCTGACCTACCTGCACTCTGTTGGCATCTTCTTAAACAGCGTTTCACGCTGCAACAACTCCCTTCCTTTTGGCCGCCATTCACGAGGGCGAGGCGCGCCACGAGACACGCCCCCTCTGTTGGCCACGCCCCCTCACCAGGCACATAAATAGCGTGCGCCGACGCTAGGCGCTACACTAACAACGGACTCCTGAGACGAAAAGCCGGGAGCTAGAAAAAGCTTGATTTTAAACTTTTGCTGTGATATTGTGTTTTATTACTTTCCTGACCTACCTGCACTCTGTTGGCATCTTCTTAAACAGCGTTTCACGCTGCAACGACTCCCTTCCTTTTGGCCGCCATTCACGAGGGCGAGGCGCGCCACGAGACACGCCCCCTCTGTTGGCCACACCCCCTCCAACATCCTGACCCTTCACCATAAATCATGTGTCTTGGTAGGAAGCGCAGCGGACGAGCGCAGCGGGCGCGACGATTGCGCGCCGAAGGCAAGCTTGTCGGCGCCCGTCCGCGACTGGCCGGGACTAGGGGCTCGTCACTCTGCCCCGCTTATCACCTATACCCCGGACCGACTTTGTAGCTACCAGGGCCCTTGGCCCATCTCGGCCTCTATCCGCTCTCGCATCTCCTCTTTTGGTCTCACTCCCACCACTCCCCCTCTCTGTCCTCTCTCTTCAGCTTATACCTCTCTCACGTCTTGTAGCATTGCTCCCTCATTAACCCCTAAAGCCTTTACAGCCTTCTATCTCAACACCCGGTCCGCTGTTGCCCATGCGCATGAACTCTCGGTTTTGTTGGATCTTCATGCCCCTGATCTTCTTTTCTTAACTGAGACATGGTTTTGCGATGACTCCCTCCCTGCCCTACTATCCACCTTACCGACCACCTACTATGCCCTCAGGGCGGACCGCCCTTCAGGCAGAGCCGGGGGTGGCGTGGCGGTCATCGCACGTACCAATTTTCCCTTTCAAATTTTATTCTGCCTGACATTGCGACCACTGAATTCCTGGTGATCCGCACAGTCTCCACCTCTCCCCCCCTGACCTGCTTCCTCACCTACCGTCCCCCTCAGTCCCCTCTACAGTTTCTCCCCGACTTCTTGGAGGTCCTGGCCACCATTACAGTCAACAATTCCTCCATTCTGCTCCTTGGAGATTTTAATTTCTGGCCCTCCGACCCCGCTGAATGTCCATCCTCTAAGGAATTCTCTGAAACCCTTCACTCCCTCAATTTTATTTCCCATGTTCACTCCCCCACTCATATCAAAGGTCATATGCTTGATCAGATCTGGTCCCTGAACTGCCCTGTGGAATCACTCTCTATTTCTCCTTGTTCCTGGTCCGATCACCACCTGATCTCATTTCTTCTTCCCATCCACCCTCCAGCTAAGCGCCCCCGGCCTAAAAACACCTGTGTCCGATCATGGGGTCGTGTCAACCTGGAGAATCTTTCTTCCCTTCTTACCTCCTCCCTCCCCTCCCTACAGGGCCTTCCCACCCTTTCCCAGGTTGATGCCATAGATCAGTGGCTCTCCTATGGCCGCGACTCCGTTGCCCCGCTCAAGCGCATCACCTCTAAACGTGACAAGGACACCAATCGGTGGTTCAATGAAGAGCTTAAGGCCACCAAACTAACAGTACGCCGCGCGGAGCGGGCATGGAGGAGAAACTACTGCCCCACTCTGAAACTGGAATATACCAACACCCTCATCCAGTACAAAAAAGACATCTTGGAGGCTAAAACATCTTATTTCTCCTCCAAAATCCTAGCCGCGGAAAACCAGTCCAAGGAGATATTTACCATCGTCCACAACCTGGCGTTCTCGGACAGAACTACTCTTAAGCCGGCCCCGTCCGAAGAACTCTGCCTCTCTCTCAATAATTATTTCATTCACAAAATCACTACCATCAAGGCCAACATCCCGCCCCCTTCCCCCTCTTTTGTTGACCCCCAATGCCCCCCCCAAAGGGTGTGGTCACCTCTCTTCCCCCTATCACTCGGGAAAGCTTGATTTCCTTGGTTCCCCTGGTCAAATCCGGCTCTCCGCTTGACCCTTGTCCTGCTCACATTCTCCGCCATATCTTTGTCTCCTGCCCTGACCCTCCCCTTCACCTCCTTAACAGCTCTCTTGCCCAAGGCTTTGTTCCTAACCCCTTGAAGTCTGCGGTAATTGTGCCTATCTTAAAAAAACCGGGGCAGATCCTTCAGTCCCTGCCAATTTCCGTCCTATCTCCCTTCTGCCATTCTTGGCCAAGGTGCTCGAGCGCCACGTCACCTGCGCTCTGAGATCCTTTGTGGAGAAGCATGGTGCTCTTGCCCCCCGTCAAGCCGGTTTCCGCCCGCACACTCTACGGAGTCCGTTGTCCTGTCGGTCCTGGACACCCTCAGGGAGGGCATGGACACCAATCAGCACCAGGCCCTTGTGCTCCTCGATCTCTCAGCCGCCTTTGATACGGTGGATCACACCATCTTACTTTCCCGTATCGGGGTGGCGGGATCGGGGGGACCGCCCTGGTCTGGTTGTCCTCCTTCCTGAGCGACCGCACCCAGGCTGTTCGCCTGGGTGACTTCACGGCGGACGTCCGGAAAGTTCAGTGCGGGGTTCCCCAAGGTTCCTCTCTCTCTCCCCTCTTGTTTAATCTGTATATTGCTCCTCTAATTTTCTCTCTTCAACAGATGGAGGTCGCCGTATTTAATTGTGCGGACGACCTCCAGCTTGTCTTCAATCTATCTTCTCCCTCCTCTGTTCTAAACTTTCAATCTGTTATGCTTCACATCAGGGACTGGATGAACCACAATCACCTCAAACTCAACCCTGACAAGACCGAGCTGGTGTTGACGGGTGGTTCATCCAGCCCCTGGTCCCCTCTCTTTTGGCCCCCCTCTCTCTGCCCTTCTCCTGTTCCCTCCTCCTCAGTTAAAACACTAGGCATAAAACTTAACTCTCAACTCACCCTTCACTCCCAGGTTAGCTCTGTGGTATCCTCTTCTTTCCTTTCACTGCGCACTATACGCAGGGTGTCTCGTTTCTTCACTTTCTCTGCTCTCAAACTTATCATCCTGGCCATGGTGGTATCCCGCCTAGACTATGGCAACGCCCTGTATGCCGGCATCCCTGCATACAGTCTGCGTCGCCTACAACAGATACAAAACCAGGCGGCCCGCCTGGCCTTCAAACTCCCAAAATTCCACCACTCTACCCCACTTCTGAAATCTCTACACTGGCTCCCCGTGCGAGCCAGAATCCAATTCAAGCTTGCATCCATCACTTTCCGGGCCCGACTTGGCCTGGCCCCAGCGTTCATCTCCTCTGAGATCGTCTTATATGTTCCCACCAGGGAACTTCGTTCGTCTTCCCAGTCCCTCCTCACCATCCCACGCTACCGGAGAAAGAAGTGGGGAGGCTCTAAATTTGCCACCCTTGCCCCTACCCTCTGGAACTCCCTTCCCCTTGAACTCCGTACCATCACCCTCTACCCACAATTCCGTAAACAACTCAAGACCTATTTATTCACGAAGTCTTTTGAATAACAATCCTCCTGCCTTCCCAGCTCTTTAACCTTGGATCCTGTTAGAAATAGCGCCAAGAAACCGCTGGTATACGTGCGCTCTATAAGAAATTTTAAATTCAAATTCAAATACCGGCCACCTGGGGCTAAAGCTACGTTCTTAAACAATCTTGACGAAATGCTTGAAACAGTGCTAGTTAGCAAGGAATTTACTATTCTGGGCGATTTTAATTTGTACTTAGAGGACCCTGCAAATAAAGAGACTGCTATGCTCCTGGACACTCTGGGCGCAGCAGGGCTGGCTCAACTGGTTGGTGTTCCCTCTCATGAAGCGGGGCACACGCTGGATGGGATTTTCTCTTCCTTTTACAGGCTTAAAGTTAAAGAAGGGATTCCACTCCCCTGGCGGATTATTCACTCATTAGTTTCACCTTCCCCATAAGTTTTCGCCAGCAGGAAAGTAAGGCTATGCTTCAGGCAGTCCCATGTAGAGCCTGGAGTAAAGTGGATAAAACTGCTCTCCGAACTAGATTGGTATGTTCTGTTTCCCAGGTTCTGCCAATGTGGACAAAGCAGTTATTAATTAAAATAGCTAGTTATCCAATGCCATTAGCGTAGTGGTTCCTATCAAACATATTTCTGGCAATCGGGCGGTGCCATCTGCACCCTGGTTCTCCGATCTTCTTCGCAATGAAAAACATCTGCGTCTGGCGTCTGAATAATCATGACTCTGACAAACAGATTTACAGGACAGCCCTCAGGCAGCACTTGTGATCACAGAGAAAAGCAAATATTTTAATTCTCAGATTGATTCTGCGAAATATTCTTCTAAAGAGCTGTTTGCAGTTATAAACAAACTAACAGTTCCCAATGCTTTGAATAAACTGGGCAGTCAACAGTTTGTTGATGATATGGCGTCCAATTTCAAAAGCAAAGTGCTGGATATATTCTGCAATTTTAAAGACAGCTTAGGTGCTCAGCCGGCTCCTAGCACGCAGGCGGCCCTTGCCAGCACGAGCAGGTTTCTCGAGTTTTTCCCTGTGCCAGTACTGCCTGTAGCTGCACGGACGGCGCTTTGGACGGTTGTGAGAGCTTGGTTCTCCAGTTAAAGGTTTAGCGAATGAACAGAGTCATTGAAGGTTGCCCTCCTGTTTTGCTGAAGGTGTAGGAAACACACCTCTGTGCATGCTTTCACATACACCTCTGGAGCCATAACGTTTTGGACCTAGAACTGTTTTTTGTGGAGGAGATACCGATCCGTGAGCCACGCAAGAGGTTGGCTGCACCCCTTTGGGGTGTGTCCCCACGTGTGTAGTGTGGGGGTGATACCGTGAGCCATTTAAAGTACCCTTGTCCTGATGAAGCCACAAGATACTGTTGGCGGAAACGCGACCGCGACTGCGTCGACATCTGATTAAGGAGTCCGACTATACTGTATATACTGTGTAAATATTACCAAGCGCTTTGTATAAAAACTATATTGTTTTTTTAGGAGAAATTATAACTTTTGCGCTTTAAGGACTACCTAGGTTGTGATACTCCACCCAAATTGAGGAGTGGGTATTTACAGAAAATTGAATGTGTTCTTCCCTTTTTTCTTTTTGTTGAGGGTACACACTGTTGTATATATAATGTATATATTGCTTTGATATGTCTGGTTGTTGTTTTTTATACACTGTACACTTGTTGACCTCCTTGTCTTTTGACTTTGAATACTGTCCTTTTTTACTCATATCATTTAATGAAAACAGAAACTACTGTATAAAACAGGATAATAAACTGTATCTTGTTTTGAAATAGCATATATGTCATTGATTCCTCAGTACCTTGTTTTCTACTTTTTCATCTTTTGATGCTCCTTGCCCAGGTATGCGAGGGTAATTTGGGCAGAACCCCTGTTCATTACATAGTATTGTTACAGTGAGCCATTATATTTTGGCCTCTAAATCGGGCTCTCCATTGGACCCGTGTTCGTCAGCCTTTCTGATGGAACTAATAGACGTGGTGAATCCTGTGTTGGCAGACATCTTCAACAGGATGTTTTCCTCAGGAACTTCCCTACTAGCTGGAAGGAGACCTCTGTTCTCCCGCTTCTTAAGAAACCTACCTTAGATGCATCCATGACATCGAATTATCGCCCCATTGCTCGCCTTCCTCTTCCAGCCAAAATCTTGGACAAAATATGAACGTCCAATTGACTCAGTTTATTGACAACAATGGGTTGTTGGACCATTCTCAGTTTGGCTTCTGCAAGGAACACAGTACCGAGACAGCACTCATTAAGGCGACCGAAGAAATTAGAGCGGTTATGGACGGTGGAGGTACCGCAGCACTAATCCTACTCGACCTTTCCGCCGCGTTTGACACTGTTGATCATACTCTCCTGACTCACCAATTAAAAACTTTAGGTGTGGATGGCATGGCATTGGCCCTACTGGCCTCCTTTTAGCAGGAGAGGAGATCAACGGTGTCACTCGACAGGTTCAATTCGGAGCCTTACGTGCTGCCTTGTGGGGTTCCGAAGGAAGCTCGATGAGCCCACTGCTGTTCAATGTCTATGTCACTGAACTTGCGTTGCTGGTCAGAGAATTATGGCCTCTCATTAACATCGTACGTAGATGACTCTCAGATTGTGGTTGCAGCTCATGAAAAAACAGTGCTCTCCCGCTGTGCAATTTCATAACTGCATGGCCGCCATTAACATCCGGATGAGTAGTCACTGCCTTACATTAAACTCCGAGAAGATGGAAGTGTTGATTTTTGGCAATCTACACCCTTCCTGGAGCAATCTCTGGTGGCCTGTTGAAATGGGCTTGCCTCCCATTCCAACGGCAAAGACTAGAAATTTGGGCATTCTGATTGACAACAGACTGACGTTGATTCAACAAACCAATGCCATTGTGTCTGCTTCCTACTTCCTGATAAAAAAAATCAAGAAGGTACTTCCCTATATCCCTGAGGAAACCAAGAAAGTGGTCATCACTTCCCTCATACAGTCCAAGTTGGATTATTGCAACGGGCTTTATTTGAATGCCCAGAAGCAGTGCCTGAGAAAACTTGAGGCAGTTCAAAATTCAGCGGCTCGCCTTTTGCTGATCCTACCCCACCATAAATCCATCTCAGAGGAGATTCGGAAGCTGCATTGGCTTCCAGTGGTACAACGGATCAAATTCAGAAGGGTCTGTTGTTCCTGCAGGAGCTTTTCGTGTGATACCAGCCAGGCAGATCACTCCGCTCCACGGGTGCAAAACTACTAACAGTGCCGAAAATTCGGACCTTGCATTGGGGAGGACGGAGCTTCCAGCACGGCACTTCTAAGCTGTGGAACCTGCTGCCACCTGAGATTAGGAAGGCTAGCTCTCTTACTAGCTTTAGAAAAAACTTGAAAACCTGGTTGTTCCAGTGAGAGGTGTCGGTTGGGGTTCTGCTCATGATTCTAGAGCCGAGACACCATTTTTGGTATTTGCGCACTTTATAAATATCATTATCATTATCATCATTATCATCATTATCATTTCTATTGTTATGCATATCCTGTATGTGAACTTGTATAAAATGCCAATAAAAGCATTCAATTTTTTCAAAAATAAATAAAATAAAATACAGCAATATTAGTGGACTATGGTTCTAAAGACCCCTTCGTACAGTAATCTACATTTTCCAAAGGAAGATCTAGGCATGATTAAAAATATTCATTTTTTATCTTTACCTGCGAAAATTGTAGGAAAGTGCTCAAAAGTTATGAACTATTTAATTTAACGGTGAAATCAAATGTTTGCTAACTTAAGTGGAAATTTAACTATATAAAAATTGACTTTAGTCTCATTGGGCCCGATTCACAGAATGCATTTAAGACTCAATCCTAAACTTACCACTATTTTGGTATTCACAGAATGCACTTACTCATTTCGGTATTCACAGAAGTTAGTAGTCCTATCTTTAGGACTCCTAAATGCCTTCTGTGAATACCGAAATGAGTAAGTGCATTCTGTGAATACCGAAATGACTAAGTGCATTCTGTGAATACCAAAATAGTAGTAAGTTTAGGATTGAGTCTTAAGTTCATTCTGTGAATCGGGCCCATTGAGTCTGTTATGCCTCTTATTATCTCCACAAAAGCAATACCTAATCTTTCCTGGGAGTAAGGTCCCCACCTGACATGTAGGTTAATTATGGGCAGTAACTGTAAAAATTCAAGTCAAAGTGTCACAAATCATGCCAAAATGTGAAATAAATGAGAATATCTGAGTAGGTCAAGCAATAGCCAAGTCAAGTCAAGTCAATAAAGCTTTATTTCGGGCATATGGTCATAAAAGCACATAAGAAAAAGCAATACAGTGCATTTTGTATATCATAAGAAGAGTATTAAAATATGTCATAGTACAGTTTATATACATAGATGTTATATTTAAAAAAATGGTGTGAATCTGATTTGTGGGGAGTTTCGGATTTGTTCTTGGATATGCCCTTTCCCAACAACACTCAATGCTAAACTTTGGTATGTGACAGTAATCATCACAAGTGTTGTGTTCTACCTTAAGTGCAGGGGAAATTAAAATATTGTTATTTAAACAAATAGCCTGTTTATTGCTATATATAAAACTCCTAGCAAATGTTACACTGCTTTTGATTTATCTGGTGGATGATTATAACAATATTAAAAAAACACAATAAGAAAGATAATATAAAAGTTTTTTTGTGCGAAACACAAATCAAAGGGGAAAAGATTTGTGATGACAGTGATCATACGATAAATATGTACAAACATGGCATAGCAGCGCAAATATAGAGAGTACTGGAGGCTAGGGTTTTCCTACAATAGTGTTCTTTAAAATTGTTCTGCGAATGCACAACATCGAGTCGAGAAGCCTAGAAGTGGCGAACACAATAGGTGTGTCAGTTTCATACTTGAGGAGCCTGAGGACCTCAGTGCAGTGTTTAATCCATCCCCAAGTTTCTATAGCGTTGTAACACCCACTAAGACCTTGGTCTACCATATGCAGACCAAAAGGAAAGGACATGTGATTCGGTGTATTCTACTTGGTCGCACCCTGGGAAATCAAGTTTGAGGGCTCCCTGCCACCTGTTCACGAATGCTCAAAGCGGGAGCACACCATGCCTAAATTGAAGAAAAAGTTTCTTTGACAATAATGGCTAAATATGATCAAGAGCCGGTTCTGTCCTGTATTGCTGCCTGATATCCAGAAACCTGTAGGTCAAGCTACTTGATTCAATCCCTTGGCATAATAGGACCATTTCATGTTCTCTGTGGGAGTCAAGTAGTGCCTTTCTGGAGATTGTGGGACAGGTCTCTTCTGGTGTGGTCCACATATTTGCCCTCCCTATTGCCTGACAGGAGTTCCTGATGTAGGCTAGCTAGGGCAGTTTCCCTGCACCAAGGAGGGTCATGACGCCCTTCAACTCCACATTGTAGTCAGCTAGCTCAGGTGTGCTCCACAGGCGACGCCAGTATAGGAGAGGTCTAGAGGAAACTACATCGGCCATGCAATAGCATAAAATAGGTAGACAGCTGACACAAGTACAAATCAAAGTAAGTTTGTTTGCCTTTGATTAATATAATACAAACCAATATTCAGCATACATTCATACGTAACAGGACTTAATTAAGGTTTAAAAACCTGACAACATAAAGGAGATATAGATAAACCCCAAAGAAAACATGTCTAGGAAACTCCAAAAAGATTCTCTCCTTTGCAAGAGCCAGGAAAAAAATCTCTAGAAGAACACCAGGAAGAACTTTTTTCTAATGTTTCATAAATCTTGAGAGTGCTCTGCTTCCTGGAAATCTTGATTGCTAGGGTAATCCCTGAATCTCTGAAGAACAATCTAAATCTTCTCAGCTCCTCCTTTCAATCTGCAAACCCCCAGGGAGAGTTGTTTGAGAGAATTTGAGGGGAGAAGAGGAAATGTTAGCACAGATGGGCTTAAGGTTAAAGAGGAAAAATGGCAGGTTTGGATGGGCTACCAACATAGCTATATCAAAAATTGGGTGATGTTTTAATTCTGGCTAAGACCCTGATGTTTAATGAGATTTTAAGCGATGGTGTAAAACTGCCTAGGTCTTGGAGAGAGGCAGCAATCACTTTAATACTAAAGTCAGGGATAAATCCTGTCAACTGCAAGTTGTAGAGATCCATATCATTGCTTAATGCAGAATATAAGATCTTTGCTAAAATCCTAGCAGATCGGTTGGGCACAGTAGCAGGTGATATGCTGCACTTCAACCAGAAGGGGTTCGTCAAGGCCAAAAATCTGTATGAACTTACATATTGCCTTATTGGTGCAATAGATCTTGCCTCAACATACTTGCTTCCCCTAGCAGTTATGACTCTAGGGGGCATATTATCAAGCCTGTGCGCTAAAATTATCGCCTCTTTATCGGCCGAAAACGGCCGATAAAGCGGCGATAATGGGCTTGATAATATGCTCTATCGAATTCCAATCGAAGCACATGTTAGATGTGAAGACATCTAACATGGGCTTCGATTGGAATTCCACAGAGCATATTATCAAGCCCATTATCGCCGCTTTATCGGCCGTTTTCGGCCGATAAAGCGGCGATAATTTTAGCGCACAGGCTTGATAATATGCCCCTAGATGCTACTAAGGCTTTTGATAGAGTCACCTGGTTGTACTTGGGCGGTTGTGCTCGAAAAGTACAATATTGCTAAGAACTTACGCAGAGCTTTCCAGTTGATCTATCAAGATCCATCAGCAAAAATGCTGGTTAAGGGAAATTTAACTAAACCTTTTAAAATAACCAGGGGTACCATACAGGGCTGCCCTTAATCCCCTCTTCTTTTAAACCTCTATATTGAGCCATTTACCCAGAATACATGGTGAATATTCCTTCCTTTAGTTATGAAGGGTGAGAGAGAAAAGTAGTCCTTTATGCCGATGATATACTGGTTTATTCTTCAGATCTCTCTGCTGCCCTGACAGCCATTTAAAACATGCAGACGAGTTTGGCAAGGTGTTAGGGTATAAGGTAAACTCAACAAAAACATTTTATGACATGGAATCTAGAGAAGGGTCAACACTGGACTAAAGAAGAGATGAGATATCTTGGGGTGAAGATAGTAGAGGAGACAGATAAATTACAGAAGCCAACATGCCGAATGCCACAAGGGAATGCTTGCGGCTTATGAAGAGCTGGGTACACCTCCCCCTGACAATTTTCGGGAGGGTGAACTTGGTTAAAATGATACTACTGCCTAAGATCAACTTCTTTTTTAACACAATCCCTCTACATTTTGGCAAGCCTTCCATTTATAAACTTCAGCAAGCCATAAATTCCTTTATTTGGCCCTATAAAGGCACTAGAATTGCTTGGAAGAAGTTGCGAAGCAGAAGGGAGGAGGGAGGATTAACCCTCCAGGACTTGCAGTATTGTGCATGGGCCTTCCAACTGACCCACTCCAGAATGATTTTAAAAGCCCCATACTCTTCCAAGGTGTGGTCCATGTTTTCAGCCATGTTGAAGGGAGTCAATTTAGGCAAGGATTGTTTCATGTTTAAGGACGGAGACCCTAAGTTCTTCAAACAGATAAGGCTCAAGGTACTACAGGCCATGGCCAGAATATGGGCAGGCATCAGATAGATGACGGGCCTCAGTTAGTTCACTGGTTTCGCCCCCCTCTGGGACTCCCTGGAACACCGGATTGTTTAAAAGACAAACTAGCACAGCCATTAAGAAATGCCGGGTGCAGCGCATGGGGAGACCTTGCTCAGGAGGGCACGATTCAACCTTGGTTAATGTTACGCACCACTCTGGAGGGGTATATCTCCAAATTTAAGTATATCCTACTGAGACGCTGGACCCAAAACCTGAAGTTTCCAATTGGCATAGGTAACCTCTTAGAAGAACACTCAGTGGCAAACCCTCCAGGGAAGAAAGAGGTATCCACCTGGTACTGTGAAATTGAAGAAGAAATTGATGGGGACTTCAGACTGGCAGAAGATCTGTGGGGTGTTTGCCTGCCGGGAGTGCACTGGGAACTACTCTGGCAAGTATCGTGGAGCACCTTGTTCCATATTGTCAAGCCGGCCTGGTTAAGTAGAAATCATCTCTTTTCAATTCATAGGGCTTACTTAACCTTGCAAAGGCTCTCAAAGATGACAAATGGGCCTCCTGTGAAATGCATGAAGTCCAGCCTGGAGAGAGCATTGGATGTTCGCATGTTCCAGGAATGTCTGGCTATTCTAGAATTCTGGGTGCAGGTCAGTAACACCATCTCGAATATTCTTGGGTTCCAAGTTAAGGTAAGCCTCTCTATGATAATCTTCAGAATTTCCGATGAAATCACAGGCCCTGAAAGATCATTCCTTTTTATGCCATACTTTAAGCAAAAGGGAAATTTGCCATAGATGGGTGGAATGTTCCCCCCCCCAGCACTATGATCGGCTAGAATCCGTAATTTCAACATCCAAGTTAGATCTATGAGGAAACTCATCCAAGAGGAAGAAGGCCCTTTGGAACTTTCTTTTGAGATGGCAGGACATGGAGGCGGGTGAAAATTGATTAAGGGTCTCTCAATTTTGATAAACTATGAGTATACTTTTCGAGCAGCTGCCGGTCTCTACTTGACCAAATTTGAGAGTGACCTTACGCGTGTGGGACAGTACCTTCCTGTACATAGGACCACCCGCAGTGGGAGCCTTCCCATACCTGCTTCCAGGGATTTTCTGGGTACAAAAGTCAGGAGTGGTTCTTGTGATCAGAGGTAAATGAGGACAAATAAAAGCACTCCACCTCTGTTCCCTAGTGAGTAACCTCCTGGAGATGAAGGCTTCAGGCTGGTCTAGGCCCTCCTCATTAAGTTGGAATAGTTCTGCCCATATGCCTTTTTCTGAGGCATCTGTCTGAATAATAAACTCTTGGGAGAAATCAGGGGCCTTGAGCAGAGGAGCTGTGCACATGGCTTGCTTCATGGTTAAAATGCAGGTTGGCTTGCCTCTTTCCAAATTACATTTCTGGGCTGCTTCTTGAAAGTCAGCTCAGTCAAGGGAGCAACAATGGTGCCATATCCCTTGATAAACCTCCTATACTACTTAGAGAGACCCAACAATGCTCTGACCTCAGTCTAGATTTTGGGGGACAGCAAGGCCATGATGGTTTCTATCGTGGCATGTCGGGCTGCACCCTCCCACTTCCCATCAGGTGTCCCAAGTACACCGAAGACCCCTGTCCTATCTGGCACTAAGTCAAGATATAAATTTTTAAAGATTACATTAAAAAACAGTGCTCAGAAGTCACTAGCAGTCAAAAGGTAACTTGGAGTCATGAGGGGCCAGTGCAAATTCAAAGTTCAGGCCAACCGCGATGGAGGGCTGGCCGGCTACTGCACCCATGCACGGCCTGCTGAGAAAGTACCTTGAATGGAGCAAAGCGTTGAGGCTGAGGGTACAATGTGTCCATCTTTTCCATGCAATTGGGTTGCGGTGTAGTCTAGCTATGCTGAAGTGAACGCAATGCGTCAGTATCATGCCACACATAGTGTCATCGTCAGGCCATGGAGGCTGTGGAAGCGGTTTATTCATTCATTAAGCTTTATTGCGGCTATTCCAGCCAAAAAAGCACAAAATAATTTTAACAATACATTAAAACATAATCAATGTCAGCATAGAGAATTGCAGCTTCATTTCATTATAAGTTCAGACATTGTGCAAGGAATCGCAATAGGAGTGCAAAGGGATCAATCATGTAGTTAAAAACTATGTTAAAACATAATTTAAGATAAAAAGTTAAAAAACATTTTAATAGTCAGCTAACAATAATTTTAAAAAAGAAAAACAAACATCTCACATTGATAGGGTAAAATGTATCTCCAGAAAATGGAAGTCGCTGGTGGCTATATAGCTTCCTTTATCAAAAACATACGCTTAAGCCACATTGCAAAGAGAAATTTTGAGCACACCACAGCATGTACTAACGCAGTATCAGATTTGAGAATCCGTAAAAGATCTCGAAAATTCCTAATGCCTATGTTCTTACACAGTTGGATGATCCGTTTTACCCTAGACAATTTATACGCAGGGTAAAAGAACATTACATGGGCCAGTGTTTCCTCCTCCACCATGCAGCCTGGGCATGAGGACTTTTATATCCAGCCCACTTATCAGTTACTACATGAAGCGGGAGAGTTCCGTATCTGAATTGCAAATACAGCTTCCTTGCTAGAGGTGGCTAGATCTGATCTAAAATTGATTCAAATTGATAAACTAACTTAAAATCCAGGAACAATTGTGTTAAGCTAGTCGTAGCTACTCCTTGTATTGCTCTTGTGAGTTTATAGGCTCTCACAGTCTTAGCTAATTGATTTTTGGAAATAGCTAGACAGGCTTCCTCAGGCGTGGCCCATAGGTCCTCCCTGCCCATGGCACAGAAGGAATCCCTAATAAACAACAACCAGGGTATACGACCTGCAGCCCCCCAACAAGCGGTTTAATTGAACAGCCTCTGCATGAGCGTCAAAGGATGATGCATCAGTTTTGACTGATGCAGTGGTGACAATGCGCCAGATTTGTAGAAAACAGCTGCAGAACCCACTTCTGAGTCCCAGAAATTGGGGAGGGCATGTCAGGCAAGGGTAGGACTCGCAGAAGGCAGAGCCCAGTAGCACCAGCAGAATTGCAGGAAGTCTTTTGTGTCCCTGAGAGAGGAGGTAAGATAGCAAGCCCTTGGAGATCAGCAGTGTCAGGGAGCAGCAGACAGCAAGGAAATGAGCAGAAAAGCAGTCTTTACAAAAAGGCAGGAAGGCTGAGTCCTTTCAGCAGCACAGCAGTTGTTCTGAAGGAGGTTCAGTTCAAGATCCAGAAATGTCTTTTAGCGGGTCAGATCGGCCCAGTACTTATACCAAAAATAGCTTTGATGGAGCCGTGAATTCAAAGCACCTCTCTGAAGTGTGGAAGGATCCCTTTCAACCCAGTCTTGCTTCCAGGCTATCTGTGGAGGGTATCAGTGATTTCTGTGTGGACAGGACACTACCTCTTGAAGGTCAAGTGTCAGCTCCTCTCATGCCACCTTGCCTAGGAAGACCAAATGCAGATGGGTGCTCAGAAGGCAGACGAGTTTCACATTCCTGTGTTTTGTGGCTATCCAGAGGGAATGCACAAAGTGTAGCTGTCACCCACCCCAGATGTGAATTGGAATAAAGCACAAAAGAGCTAAGAGCAGAGATATGCCCACTTTCTAAAAGTACCATTTCTAAATTGGTAATGTTTAATCCAACCTCAGCCAGGAAGATTTATCACTGCTATGGCAAACATATGAAACATGAAAAAGCTACTCCTCTCTGATTAGGAAATCTGCTAATTACTCAACTAGGTGGGATTATTGATTCTACCACCAATGACAGACCCACTGTAATTGGCGGTGACCTTAATTGTTGCTACCAACCCTTAAGGGGCATGAAAACTATAATGGAGGAAGAAGACCAGGCACTAGGTATACCGCAGTTAAGCACTGAATAACTAACAAGGTGCACTGTTTCAGCCCTGCAGATTTTTAATTTCACTATAGAACAAGCATTTACAATGCAATGGTTTTGCCTTTGTTAAAGTTAGAGCTATTGGCATTGCTCTTGACATTATTTTTATTTGCTTTTTTTAAACATAAATAAATGGCATTGCCATTTACAATGCCAATAGCTTAATCTCTCGCAAATGACACACACAAACACCCACAGAGAGCCCCCCCCACACACACCCACACACAGCCACACAGAGCCCCCACACACATACCCACCCAGAGCCACACACACCCAGAGCCACACACACACCCACACACCCAGAGCCACACACACACCCACACACACAGAGCCACACACACCCACACACCCAGAGCCACACACACCCACACACCCAGAACAACCAAGGTCAGCCTCTTGTGCTAAAGAAATGGCCAGGAAGGACACAATTTTAGATTCTCGCGTTTGTAACTCATTTACAGAGGTCCCATTTGCTGTGTTTACTTATCATGTCTTCACCTTCTGTTTTGTGACAAGCAAGTGGCAGATTAAATGATTATTAATGGTCCTTCTTAACTTTAATCAGTCTGGCGCCAGCACGCTCAAGCTGGTACAGTTGGTACTTCACTACACTCCTGTCATCACATGCCAGATCAACCAGGTACAAAGGAAATCTATTACTAGAAGTTAAAACACTTGCTAAAAGGCAGTCTTCACATGCTTAATTCTAAAGATGCTTCCCACTATGATCAGAAGGGACACGTGCCTGCAAAAATGCAGAGGTTTAGGCAGAACTGCATCACAACCATATTACACGAACAGATGGAGAGTACGGGTGGCAATGAATGCTTCATGTTATTCCTTATTAGGAGAGCCTGCAACAGGATGTGCCACCCTTCTTCGTATATATAGTAACCTACTGCATCCAAAAAACTTCATTTTGAGGGTCACAGTTTTCGGGAGACTGCACCTTACGGTCGTAAAATGTATAAATGGACTAAGTACACACAAAACCTTCGTATACAATGAATGACTGCACCAGGTAGGGCTTTTGACATCCTGAAAATTAAACTCAATTTAAGTAGTCTGTATCACAAAATGTGCAAGTGTCACCTTTTATCATTAAGTATGTGTTCTATGAATCAAAAGCACGCCAAAGAAGCCATTCTAGGGAAATCAAGGTATGTATTTTCAAAGGAATGTAAATATTGTTCATATGTTGCCTTCACAGATACGTTCCAAGGGTCTACCCAAGTGGCTCACGACACAATAAGACACCTCATTTTGTACCTTTAATCGCCTGAAGAGAATGTTACACAGGAGGTGATGAGGTTTGGTTACTATACCGTATAAAACATGAACTCTGGTATAATGAGCTAACGGAGGGCCATTAAGTTGCATTACCGTCAATTCGTCCTCTTCTGGGTGGTATCATCTGCTTTTCAATTATATTTGCCGTCCTAAAAGTGAACTTTTTCTCGTGAACGGCAATAGGAAAAAGATTTTAGCAAATCTGTCAAATGTAAAAAATGGCTTATGCTTCATTTAAACTATTAGGGCCACCCTGTTAATTAAAAACGTTACCCTCATTCACGAACCAGCAGGTTTAGGGTTATGAAGCTGGCAAACAGTAGAAGTCACTACATTGCCTAGAAGAAACAAGCTTCACTTACACACAGCGCAGGCAGCTGCATTGCAAGCTTCACTTACATACAGTCAACACAGGCAGCAGTAGTGCAAGATTAACTTACACACACAGGCGGCAGAGGCAAGAGCAGTGCAAGCATCACTTACACAACGGAGGCATAGGCAGCAGCAGTGCAAGTTTAAATAACATGTGCCGACCGGAGAGTCAGCAGCTGCAGCGTACACCTGAATTACAAACACAGAACACTTACAGCAGGAGCCAGAGAAGTGAAAGGTTACACTAAAAATCATTTGCTGCCTTGATATGATACATACACAGTAGCGACCCCTAAAACACAGATTTACCTTTATAAAGCATGCACTAGGATCACTCTGCCATCAGCGAGGAGGATAAAACTATCACCGAATGACGAACAGGAAATATTCAGAGAAATATATTCGAATCACGTACTGTACCCGGCTCCCACGCCCAAAATGATGGGACTCAGAATGTAGGAGACATATTCAACATTGAATGTATGGAAAGCTAACTTCTGTACATAGTGCGCAGTAGTGTCTGACGTAGGCACTGTTTGAAATGCGTGCTTATATAACATTCTCTCTGAGATGCACTCCCTGTACCACAATGCATACTGAATGGATAACAAATGCTTACATTAAATGGAACATCCTCGGTCTATTCGGTGTTTGCTGTAGCATAAAATAAGCACTTACTCATTGCTATATGAAGTGCCTGCTGATCACAAGAGGCGCACAGGCCCTCTGTATGAAACACTGGTGGAATGCGTTCTCACTGGATGTGTGCTCACTAGGAAACGTACTCACGGTCTGAAGTTTATAATTACTGTATGTACTGTTTACTGATGGTATGAAAAAGAGAACATGAAATTCACTCCTTCTCACGGTATGGAATGCATGCATGTCCATTGCACGGGTACTCACTATGGAACGTACTCACGGCGGAAGTGTAAAGTCACGGTGTCATGTTTACAGACTCTATGTGAAAGAGAGAACATGGAGGCTGTGAACAGGACGGTTCAACAGGGATGTCATTGAAGGCAGGACATTTATTTGTATAGAAGTCTGGAATCCACTGTAGGGCATTTCAGGGATGGGGCGGATATATACACAGTAAGTCAGGGCAGGCGTAAGAAACAAAAAAAAAAAAAAACACTCACCTGGACAGCTTCCCGCAGATCTCTTGCTTCCCGCTCTCCACTCCTCTTCCCGATGATGCGGCGGAGGCTCGGCCGGCTGGGCCAATCCCAGCGCGGCCCTGGCTGGAGGTGGACGGCTGCTTCCTTCTGTGGAACTCGGCTTCGGGGGCCGCGGCGGGGAAACAAAGGGACACTGCCGGGTGGGCACCGGCTTTAGAGGTCAGCAAAAGCACTCCACGCGCTCTAAGCGAGGCTCTCACGGCCCCGAGCAGGAAGGCGGGTGCTGGCAATGCCGGACCAGATTCGGGGGCGTTCCCGAGAATCGGCTTTCGGCTGACGTAGCGTGACGTAGCCAAAAGCCAAAAATTCTCGGGAACGCCCCTGAATCTGGTCCGGCATTGACGGACAGGCCCGTCTTCCAATGGCTAGCCTCCATTTATGGAGCTAGCCAATGGAAGACGGGGGCCGTTCCTGTCTCCCCTACTATAGTCGTTAGTTTTTCGCCTGCGCGAAAAAGCTGCGCAGAGCGCAGCTTTCGCCAGGCAAAACCTTAAAAGGACTACAGGCGTGTAATGGTAGGTGCCGCTCCAATACTGAGCAAACAAATACTTTCACTAGGGGTCAGGCGCCCTCACCAATAGATTACATTATGATAAGCCCAACATACTGGGCGCATGTGATCGATTTCAAAGTAGAGGAAAGGAGGGAAAATGACCACCTTCCCCTTTGCCTAACTTTAGAAGCAAAATACTTCTAGCTTCAAACCAGACCAGGTCCGCAGGTACCATAGCCTATGCTGTGTAACAACAGGCACGCCGTTAGATGGCCAACAATTTTAGGGAAAATTGAACCGTTGACTTCTATCTATAATATGTTTAGTGATCTTTTATCTCTTTTTCTTTCTAATGATGATTTAAATCCTATTTTAATTACTCAAATCCACTCAATGTTAGTGGAAAAAATGGAACCCTTTCTCACTAGAGCAGCAACGGGAAAAATAAACCCCAAGAACAAGTTGACACTAGACAACCCCCAATTTAATGAAGCATGCAGAATAGCCAAAAAAGACCTAATTAAAACACTGCGCTCTAAAGAACCAGTTAAAATTAGGCAAGTGAGTAAAAACTATAACCGGATCTTAACCCTAGAACGTAAACGATGGGAGGATGCAGGCTTGGAAGATTTGTTGGCTGCAGCAAGGATAAGAGATCGTTCACTATTTTGGCGGATCATTGCAAATGGTAAAAAGTCTAGCAAGCCAGCCCAGGATTATTATCTGGCCCCTACCACTTGGTTTAACCATTTTGCACACTTATATGCACTTGCAGGTTCTACATCAAATCAGAATTTACGTATAATCAGCGAGCTGATAAAATCCGATGAGATTGACCCACTACATTTTTCTATTATAGAAACCAAGCAGGCTATAGTATCCGTCAAGGCATCGAAAGCCCCAGGGCCCGACAATGTCCCGGGGGATCTTTTTAGACATGATCCAGATGTATGGGCACCGTACATGAATTTACTGTGTAATGCAATAAGCTGTGGTCAGTCCCTTCCTGCATCATGGAAGGGGGCGGTGATTGTCTCTATACACAAGAAAGGTTTTAAGGACAATCCCGCCAACTACAGGCCTATCAGTTTGATAGACATTGCCCAACAAATATACCCCAAGCAGATCCTGGAAAAGTTAAACGATTGGTAACAGATTATGATACACTGTCCCCTTACCAGGCTGGGTTTAGGAAAAGAACCAGCACCATAGACCAGGTGTTTAGGCTGCTAGCCATTGCCTGGAAATACACTAAACTAAGATTGAGTAATTTGTATGTGGCCTCATTGATTTTAAGGTCGCTTTCGATTTAGTTCCCAGAGATCTGCTGTAGGTAAACCTGTTAAAACAAGGTGTCCCCAAAAACATCCTGGTGCAATTGATAAGACTTCATGAAAATAACTTTGCAAAAGTCCGTTGGGGATTAGACGGGGAACTAACGGAGGAGATCCCGGTGAGGAGAGGTGTGCGCCAGGGGTGTGTCCTGGCGCCAACCCTGTTCCTCCTTTACATCAATGATATGGTGGACTCCTTACTGAATTCAAATCATGACTCCCTCAAGTTAGGTGGTTCCCACGTATGTGCTCTGACTTTTGCGGATGATACTATCTTGCTTTCACAAACCCCTAGGGGTTTGCAGAATCTCCTTGATAAGCTGAATGAGTACTGTATAGAAAAGGGTCTGGAAATAAATCCCCTAAAAACTAAATTTATGTGTATCAGGCCCCACAAAAGTTTTAAAAATAACATCACACTAAACGGTGCAGTAATAGAGAGAGTTCATAATTTTGTTTACTTAGGAGTAACCCTAGATTCTAAGATTTCATGGCGCCCACACATCAGAAAATCAGGGACAATTTTAATGCAAAATTCAATGCCCATCCTGAAAAAACTCCATGCTACCTATACCAAATCTATCACTCCGGCATTTGAGGTTTATAAATTGAAGGCCCAAACTGCTGCACTTTATTGTTTTGAGTTGTGGGGCGGAGAGAAAACGCCCATTATTACCACGGGAGAAAACAGGGTTTTAAGAGCAATGATCCCCTTGCCCCAAAGTACCCCTGTGATCCATATGTATATGACCTTGGGTTAAAACACATTGAGGACAGGGCTGTTTTGATGACCCTCCTATACTAGATAAAGCTATGGGCTACTGACAAACTTTTCATTTACAGGCAGGCACTAAAAGAACTCATTGCACTAGATATGCACGTAACCTTCCCTTGGTTGATCAACATAGGTAGGTGGCTAATAGACCTGGGGCTTAGCGAGTTGTGACTTCATCCAGAAAAATTGACCCTGGATTCAAGAAAGGAACTCAAGAGGATCTATTGGAGCCAGGTTGTATCAAAAGTAGTACAGAATAGCAGCGCTGGGCCACTAACAAACGATTACCTGATGGTCAAACCCGTCACTTGTTTTGAGTTTTTTTTTGACCAAATAGAACCTCAACTTGCAAAAATACTGTATTATTTATTTATTTTCAGTGGGTGCCTCTTTTCCGGACAGATTCCTTGAATGTCTCTGTTAGATCTGGGGGTCTCTAATTGGCAGAGGTACGCACCTTAGACCAAATAGGGACCCTTGCTTCTAGTCAGGGTGAAAAAGTACACAAAGTATATAACCCCTGCTCAGCCTCTAGGTAGGTTGGCTCGAGCAGACAGGCTTATCCCCAAGGCAATGTGTATAATAAATGCACTTAACACACACAATGATCCCCAATCCACCACAAACTGAGACCACACAGGTACGTATATTTATAAAAATATAACTTTATCTAGTTGCAGCAATTAAACATCAACAATACACAATGGTTGCTTTCTTTGAGAAAAGGTTGCACTTAATCTTGATGGCTGCACTTGTATTTAGGAAGTTCTTATATAAAAATAGTCTCAAGTCTCTGTAAATCAGTATTCAAAAATAATACTACTGACTTATCTCGAATCAGCTCTTAAAACGAGTAAACAAAGCAATGCCTGCGTGTTAACTTATTAATCAGGCCTTTAGACTACTGAGCCCCAGCCATGCGAGCGCGCCTCACCGATGATTCATTCAGCACCTTCGCGCCGAGCAGAGCAGACATTACTTAGCCCCGGTCGGTCCCGGCAGCCCTCTGCCCGCTCTCAGCACTCCAGGGAGCTGCGGGGAGCTAGCTCGGCTCTCCGAGCAAGGACGACAGGCCAGGGGCAGAGATCGCTTTGGTTGCTCCCTCCGTGAGGTCGGGTCACTCTTCTCCGGCTTTGGCGACAACACAGGGCTTCAGCGTCATCCTCAGAGGTCCCGGTTACGGGGAACAATCACTGCGCTGCTCGGCAGACGAGCCTCCTGAGTGACGACGCGGCTCTTCACAGTGGAGCAATCAGCAGGCCGCTCCACACACTGAGCTTACCGCAGCCCACCAATCGCAGCGCGGCGTTCGGACAAGCCCACCATGACGTAGGCACTTCTGCGGGGGGATCAGCCAACCAGAGCGCGGCACCTCACGACCAGCCTTCAGTCAACAGCCAATCAGAGCGTGGCTCCTTCGGTGCTGCGAACGGACCCTCGAGGTCGATTTCAGGGCCCCGGCCCGCGGCGGTGTTTAGGCAGACAGGCTGAATTAACACACCCCGCACTGGGAAGGCTCACAACCCTCCGGCCACCTCAAAACACGTGTCGATGAACACGTCGATCTGTAACACGGCAGGCAGCAGTCAGCGCGGCGCTCCCAATCAGATCAGAGAGCAGCCAGCGTGCTCTTGATTGTAGAATCGAATTTTCTGTTGTCAGGGGTCCTTCTCTTATACCCCAAAAAGTCTTTGAAGTCTTTGTGCAAGTGGGCCCTGAGCCCGGTCTAAACCAGTTCTGGGTGTTGCTGGAGCCCTTGGGCTTCCTGGCTTCCTTCTTTCTTTCAGTATCAGGGACAGAGGTGACAGTCGCCCAGCGGGAGGTGGAGCCAGCATTGTGGTCAGGCAGGCACAGCCCTAGTCACTCCCAGGTGCTATCTCCTCCCACTTCCCTGGCAGCAGATGCAGCCTTTCATCCACGGGCTGACTCAGACAACCTCCTGGGGGCTCTGCAGCCCCTGTCACCCTCAAACCAGACAGTCAATCCACAAGCAGGCCTAGGCACACAGAAAGGTTAGACAAGAGAACAGCCACTTTCTAAAAGTACTATTCTCAAACACAGAATTTAAAAACAACCTTTCCTAAAAGATGTGTCACTTATGTCCCATCTTGTTCCTATGGGAAGATAGGCTAGTATCCATCGGGACCAGCCTCCCCCATGTTAATCTATGGAGCAAGATAACCTTGCAGCAGCGAGCACACAAAATGGCTGCTGCTCACTACCAGAGCATGTTACCTGCACTAGTACATGCTCTACCTTACTCATACACTGCACCCTGCCCAGGGGGTACCTTGAGCCTTCCATACGGGTGACTGATGTGCACAGACAGGGAAGGGTTAGGCCCAGCCAGTGGGGACACTGGCCAGGCGGACATGGCAGTCCACTGACTGCACACAGGCACTGCGCTGGCAGGCCTGAGACACCATTTTAGGGCTACTTATGTGGGCAGCGCAATCTGCGCTGCAGGCCCACTAGTAGCATCTGTCATCACCAGCCCTGGCACACACAGTGCACTTTACTAGGGACTTCATGGTGATACAAATATGCCAATCAGGTATACCCAATCAATATGACAATTTACATAGGGAGCACTTACACTCTGGCACTGATCAGCAGTGGCAGAATGTCCAAAGCATCTAAACCAGCAAAAACGAAATCCAGCAGAGCATCAAAAATACAAGGGGCAGAGGCAAAAATATGGGGGAAAACCACACCAAGGGTGTCAGGTCTAACACATGTCCCTTCCAGCTGAAAGTGGGGAGAACTACCCAACCTCTTGGGAGTTCTCATCACTAAGGCGGAAGAATCTGGACAGACCATTAGCATTAGCGTGTTCTGTACCAGGGCGGTGCTCCACCGTAAAGTCCATCCCCTGTAGGGAAATGGACCACCTCAACAGTTTTGGATTCTCACCACTCATCTGCATTAACCATCTGAGGGGCCTGTGGTCGGTCTGAACACGGAAGTGAGTCCCAAACAGGTAGGGCCTCAGCTTCTTCAGGGCCCAGACCACAGCAAAAGCTTCCCTTTCAATCGCACTCCATCTCTGTTCCCTGGGGAGTAGCCTCCTACTAATGAAAGCCCCTGGTTGGTCTCCGCCCTCATCGTTGATTTGTGAGAGTACTGCTCCCACGCCTTGCTCTGAAGCGTCCGTTTGCACAATGAACTCACTGGAAAAGTCAGGTGCCTTAAGCACCAGTGCTGTGCACATGGTAGTTTTGAGGGTATCAAAAGCAGTTTGACAGGCCTCGGTCCAATTCACTTTCCTGGGCTGATTTCTAGATGTCAGTTCTGTCAAAGGGGCCACAATGGTGCCATAACCTTTGACAAACCGTCTGTAATACCCGGTGAGACCTAGAAAGGCTCGCACCTCAGTCTAGGTCTTGGGGGGTTCCCAAGCCAGAATGGTATCAATCTTTGCCTGTAGTGGAGCCACCTGGCCGCTCCCCACCTGGTGTCCACTGATCCCTGCCCTATCTGGCACTTACTGGCCTTGATAGTGAGGCCTGCCTTCTGCAGAACCTTCAACACTTCGCAGAGGTGTTGCAGATGTTCCTCCCAAGTGGAGCTGAACACAGCAATGTCATCCAGGTATGCTTCGCTGAATTCCTCCAGCCCTGCTAATACCTGGTTGACCAGTCTCTGGAATGTGGCAGGGGCATTTTTCAACCCAAAGGGCATGACACGAAACTGGAAGTGCCCCTCTGGCGTTGAAAATGCTGATCTCTCCTTGGCCCCCTCAGTTAAGGCAATCTGCCAGTACCCTGAAGTCAAATCAAAGGTGCTCAGGTACTGGGCAGCTCCCAACCGATCCACAAGCTCATCAGCTCTGGGGATGGGGTGTGCGTCAGTCTTGGTGACCAAATTAAGCCCACGGTAGTCCACGCAGAAACGGAGTTCTGGGGGGTCACCGGGGGTAGCAGCTTTCTTAGGCACTAAGACCACTGGGCTAGCCCAGGGACTGCTGGAGGGCTCAATTACCCCTAGCGCCAACATCTTGGAAACTTCTTCCTTGATGCTAGCTCTGACCTTGTCAGCCACCCTGTAAAACTTCTGTTTCACAGGCAGACTATCTCCAGTGTCAACATCGTGGATGCACCAGTTGGTGACACCTGGGGTCAGGGAGAACAGGGGGGCGAACTGACTCAAGACCTGGTGACAGTCCTTCTCCTGTTCTGGGGGGAGGGTGGGTGAGAGTATCACACCATCCACTGACCCGTCTTGCTCCTTGGTTGCCAGAGGGTCAGGGAGAGAATCACTATACTCCTCCCCTCCAGCATCTGTAGCCATGAGCATAGTCACTTCAGACCTCTCAAAGTGGGGTTTGAGGCAGTTCACATGCAACACTCTCAGGGGCTGCCTGGGAGTCTTCAGGTTAACCAAGTAGGTAACCTCGCTCTTGCGCTCCACCACCTCATATGGCCCAGTCCACTTGTCACGGAGCGCACAAGGCTCCACCGGCGCCATCACTCACACTTTCTGACCAGGATGGAACTCAACCAGAGAGGTATTCTGGTCATACCATCCTTTCATTTCCTCCTGGCTAGCCTCCAGGTTCTCTTGAGCGAGCTTCCTGAAGCGCTTGGTCTGGTTGCGGATGGCCAGCACATAGCTGAACACATCCTGAGGGGTTTTCCCATGGGATTTCTCCCACCCCTTCTTCACCAGAGTGAGAGGCCCTCTGACAGGGTGGCCATACAGCAACTCAAAGAGACTGAACCCTAAGGATTTCTGAGGCACCTCCCTGTAGGCAAACAACAGGCATGGTAACAAGACGTCCCACTTCCGCCTCATGGGCTCCTCTAGGCCCATAATCATGCCCTTCAGGGTGCGGTTAAATCTTTCAACCAACCCATTTCCTTGAGGATGGTAAGGAGTGGTGAACTTATATGT
Organism: Lissotriton vulgaris; assembly: GCF_964263255.1. Taxonomy (NCBI): domain Eukaryota; kingdom Metazoa; phylum Chordata; class Amphibia; order Caudata; family Salamandridae; genus Lissotriton; species Lissotriton vulgaris. The sequence continues at coordinate 1,917,899,006 of NC_141689.1, read as the reverse complement.
CACCCCACACTCCTCCCACAGCGACTTCATGTACCCAGAGATGAAGTTTGTACCACGGTCGGAGACCACCTCTCTAGGGAACCCCACACGGGAACAGATCCACATTAAGGCACGGCCCACCACAGGGGCTGTGACTGTCCTGAGAGGGACTGCTTCCGGGTACCGGGTGGCATGGTCCTCCAAGACCAGGATAAACCTGTTGCCTAAGGCTGTCTTGGGGTCCAGGGGCCCCACGATGTCAATGCCCACCCGCTCAAAAGGGGTGCTCACCACAGGAAAGGGTTGGAGGGGTGCCACGCACTTCCCTCCGCTCTTGCCACTGGCCTGACAAGTTTGGCAAGACTTACAAAAGGCAGCGACGTGCTTCTTCATCTGGGGCCAGTAGAAGTGGGTGACAAGCCTGTGATAGGTCTTGTCTTGCCCCAGATGTCCTGAGAGAGGCACGTCATGAGCCAGACCCAGTAGGAAGTTCCTGAATGACTCGGGTACCACCAGCACACGGGCTACACCGGGCTCAGCGAACTTAGGCTCACTATAAAGTAAGTCATCCTCCCAGTAAATCAAATGTTCATTGGACCCCAGGCCTGCTGCCTGGTCTGCAGCCTGCTGCTGCACACCAATGAGGGTAGAGCACTCCTTCTGAGCCTGGCAGAATTCCTCCCTGGAGGGACCACCATCTTGCTGCCACTGGGACAGCTCAGGCAATTCCCCCAGTTTGGCCACCTGTTCCCATGTAGGTTCCAGGGCATCCCCCTCAGGTTCTGCTTCCTTCTGGACTGTGGGAACCGTGGGGGCTGGTTTCCCGCACCCTCTACCCCTTCCTCTCTTGGCAGGTCCCTGGGCCATTGTTCCAGGCTCCAGTTCTGCTAATCCACCCTTACTGGCTGCCATTGCACGTGTGGTCACACAGATCCACGCAGGCAAGCCCAACATTTCCAAATGAGTTCTGTGCTCCACATCTTTCCATGGAGAGCTCTCCAGGTCATTACCTAATAGACATTCTACAGGCAAGGCATCACTTACAACAACTTCCAAAATACCGGAGACTCCTCCCCATTCAAATGGGACACATTCCAACTTGCAGAGGCGCACTGAACTGTCAGCTGCCACCACAGGACGGAGTACATTGGGAATGATCTGCTCTTCAGACACCCACTGACACCTGACAGATGTCACGCTGGCCCCTGTGTCTCTCAGAGCTTCTATCTCTTTTCCATTGATGGTCACCTTCTGCCCATATTTTTTAATGTTTAGGGGCAGCAAGGTTTCCTGGGCCATCTCTTGGTCTCCTAAAGAGACAAGGGTCATCACTGCTAACCCCTCCTCCCCACTGGAAATCAAATCCCCTCCCAAAGCTACACTGGCTAACCCCGGAGTTGGAGCACCAGTGGGTGCTGGAGGTTTGTTTGGACATTTGGGGGCAATGTGCCCCACCTCCCTACATGCATAGCAAGTAGGCGGGGACCTATAGTCCTGCTTGCCCTTATGGGGCCAGGACTTCTTAGGCTTGGGGGGTTGAGACTCCTTCTCCTGGGAATTATTTTGGAGCCCTTTAGAAGACTCCTTTTGATTACCCTTGCCCCCCCACTCTTCTGCTGGGGACCCTGTCCACCTTTGGCTGGGGTACTTACCACCCCCTTGTGCACCCTGGTGCTAGTCCAGCGGTACGCCTCCTCAGCAAGCTCACTGGGATCAGTTAACTTGCTGTCTAAAAGATGCTGGCGCAGCTCTGGAACACATAGACTACTCAAGTGCTCCCAACTAATCAAGTGACACAACCCCACATAATCAGTAATTTTGCTGCCCTTTATCCAACCTTCCAGTGCACGCATGTACATACTCACACACTCCACCCAAGTACTAGAATCAAGCTTCTTGAAGTTCCTAAACATTTGGCGGTACTGTTCTGGAGTGAGCCCATACCTGAGGAATAAAGCCTCCTTCATAGCGGGGTAGGATAAAGTACCTGCTGCTTCTAAGGGTGCCAAGACATCCCTCCCAGAGGCCTCAAAATGCTTCCACAAACCTGCCCCCCAATTCTTCTCAGGCACATCATTCATCTTTAAGGCAAGTTCATACGATCTAAACCTCACATAAATATCCTCACCCCTCTGATAATTCTGTACCAGATCTATTGGTATATATACTTTACCCGCCTGTACTGGTTGTGCGCTGCCACCATTAGGACTGGACTCCACCTGTTTAGCTTTAATGTCGAGCTCCCTCATGCTCAACTCATGAGCCAACTGGAGTTTCTTCTCTTCAAAAGCAACCTCTCCTCCGCCTTCTTTTCACTTTCAAGGCGCAGTCTCCTCTCTTCTGCTTGGGCTTTGAGTTTAAAAAGCTCAATCTCATGGGCCCTAGCTCTCTGATTATCCTCCATCTCCTCTGGAGAAATAACCCTACTGGAGTGGTTGCTGCCAACCCTTGAAGCTGGCCTATTCACTGGCAAATCACCAGATTCAAAAGCATTCTCCTGTGTGCCTCCCTCTCCAGTAACATCTTCTGAATCAACATGTTTGGCCTCCCACCAGGCCCTTAGAGCTTTCTGTAGCTCTTCCTTGTTTGAGCTGCCCTTCACTGGGCATCCAAGCTGTTTGCAGAATTGCTTCAGCTGCTCCTTTTTATATATGAGCAACTCCTGAATTTCAAATTCCAATTCTACTTCTTCGCTTACAGCTTTCTGAGACATGATGCTTCCTAGACTTTCAAAAATAGGTTTCACCAAAAAGAAAAATCTTGTGCAATCTGTGCTGCTAAACTAGACTAGTGATGTACAAGAAATCACTGCAGGTCAAGTGCAAATATTAGTTCAAAATCCACACCGCTGTCCAACAATGTTAGATCTGGGGGTCTCTAATTGGCAGAGGTACGCAACTTAGATCAAGTAGAGACCCTTGCTTCTAGTCAGGGTGAAGAAGTACACAAAGTAGATAATCCCTGCTCACCCTCTAGGTAGCTTGGCTCGAGCAGACAGGCTTATCCCCAAGGCAATGTGTATAATAAATGCACTTAACACACACAATGATCTCCAATCCACCACAAACTGAGACCACACAGGTAAGTATATTTATAAAAATATAACTTTATCTAGTTGCAGCAATTGAAAATCAACAATACACAATGGTTGCTTTCTTTGATAAAAGGTTGCACTTAATCTTGATGGTTGCATTTGTATTTAGGAAGTTCTTATATAAAAATAGTCTCAAGTCTCTGTATATCAGTATTCAAAAATAATACTACTGACTTATCTCGAATCAGCTCTTAAAACGAGTAAACAAAGCAATGCCCGCGTGTTATTAACTTATTAATCAGGCCTTTAGACTACTGAGCCCCAGCCATGTGAGCGCGCCTCACCGATGATTCATTCAGCACCTTCGCGCCGAGCAGAGAAGACTTTACTTAGCCCCGGCCGGTCCCGGCAGCCCTCCGCCCGCTCTCAGCACTCCAGGGAGCGGTGGGGAGCTAGCTCGGCTCTCCGAGCAGGGACGACAGGGACGACAGGCCAGGGGCAGAGATCGCTTCGGTTGCTCCCTCGGCGAGGTCGGGTCACTCTTCTCCGGCTTCGGCGACAACACACGGCTTCGGCGGCGTCCTCAGAGGTCAGGGTTAAGGGGACCAATCACTGGGCGGCTCGGCAGACGAGCCTCCTGGGTGACGACGCGGGTCTTCACAGTGGAGCAATCAGAAGGCCGCTCCACACGCCGAGCTTACCGCAGCCCGCCAATCGCAGCGTGGCGCTCGGACGAGCCCACCGTGACGTAGGCACTTCTGCGGGGGGATCAGCCAACCAGAGCGCGGGACCTCACGACCAGCCTTTAGGCAACAGCCAATCAGAGCGCGGCTCCTTCGGTGCTGTGAATGGACCCTCGAGGTCGATTTCAGGGCCCCGGTCCGCGGTGGTGTTTAGGCGGAAAGGCTGAATCAACACACCCCGCACTGGGGAGGCTCACAACCCTCCGGCCACCTCAAAACACGTGTCGATGAACACGTTGATCTGTAACACGTCAGGCAGCAGTCAGCGCAGCGCTCTCAATCAGATCAGAGAGCAGCCAGCGCGCTTATCGGGGCACGCAGTAGGTCTTAGTCGAGCAGCCCCCGATTTCCACCACACACAGCAGCTTCAGGGGTCACAGCAGATCTTTGTAATCCTTAACAACCTTTCTGTTCCTGAGTTGTAAAACAGGAGGCCAGCACTTCTCAGGCCCTTGGAGATTCAGAGACACAGAACACAGCAAAGTCTTTCTTAGGTCAAGTAGGCAGGGTCACAGCACACAGCAAAGTCCCTCTTCTCCTCAGCTTCAGTTGGTCAGCAGAACAGGTCAGCCCTTAGAGCACACAGCAAGGCAATCTTCCTTCAGTTCTCCAGCGGTCCTTCTTCCAGCAGAGGTTCCTCTTGATTGTAGAATCTAATTTTCTGTTGTCAGGGGTCCTTCTCTTATACCCAAAAAAGTCTTTGAAGTCTTTGTGCAAGTGGGCCCTGAGCCCGGTCTAAACCACTTCTGGGTGTTGCTGGAGCCCTTGGGCTGCGTGGCTTCCTTCTTTCTTTCAGTATCAGGGACAGAGGTGACAGTCGCCCAGCGGTAGGTGGAGCCAGCATTGTGGTCAGGCAGGCACAGCCCTAGTCACTCCCAGGTGCTATCTCCTCCCACTTCCCTGGCAGCAGATGCAGCCTTTCATCCACGGGCTGACTCAGACAACCTCCTGGGAGCTCTGCAGCCCCTGTCACCCTCAAACCAGACAATCAATCCACAAGCATGCCCAGGCACACAGAAAGTTTAGACAAGAGAACAGCCACTTTCTAAAAGTACTATTCTCAAACACAGAATTTAAAAACGACCTTTCCTAAAAGATGTGTTATTAAATTCTGAGTTCAGGGATATCAATCACTTATGTCCCAGATTGTTCCTATGGGAAGATAGGCTGGTATCCATTGGGACCAGCCTCCCCCATGTTAATCTATGGAGCAAGATAACCTTGCAGCAGTGAGCACACAAAATGGCTGCTGCTCACTACTAGAGCATGTTACCTGCACTAGTACATGCTTTGCCTCACCCATACACTGCACCCTGCCCAGGGGGGTACCTTGAGCCTTCCATAGGGGTGATTGATGTGCACAGACAGGGAAGGGTTAGGCCCAGCCAGTGGGGACACTGGCCAGGCGGACATGGCAGTCCACTGACTGCACACAGGCACTGCGCTGGCAGGCCTGAGACACCATTTTAGGGCTACTTATGTGGGCGGCGCAATCTGCGCTGCAAGCCCACTAGTAGCATCTGTCATCACCAGCCCTGGCACACAAGGTGCACTTTATTAGGGACTTCATGGTGATACAAATATGCCAATCAGGTTTACCCAATCAATATGACAATTTACATAGGGAACACTTACACTCTGGCACTGATCAGCAGTGGCAGAGTGTCCAAAGCATCTAAACCAGCAAAAATGAAATCCAGCACAGCATCAAAAATACAGGAGACAGAGGCAAAAAGATGGGGGAAAACCACGCCAAGGGTGTCAGGTCTAACAGTCTCCCTTTCCCGTTTGCCTCATTACTTGCTAACTCATCCTAGGTGCTGTTTCTCCTCATGTGTGCCTCTTTGTGGAGCATCTACTGTCTGAAGGGCTATTTTCACTGAGTTTTTTTTTGCCAAACCTGCGAGGAGACCTGTGAGGGGGAGAGAACAAGCTGCGCGGAGAGGAGGAGGGCTGCCTGCCGCCCGAGAAATGACCGCCATACCGACTACACCCGGGCTTCGGACTACAGCCTCCAGGGTGCATCACTGCCCCCACACCTGCTGCGAGTCAGGGGGAGGCGCTGACACCGAGCCTAAAAACGCTGCCTCTGCCCCTGTGCTGAGGGATTGCTTACTGAGTCCTTTTTTGCCAAACCTGCAAGGAGACCTGTGAGGGGGAGAGAGCAAGCTGTGCAGAGAGGAGGAGGACTGCCTGCTGCCCGAGAACCGACCGCCATACCGACTACACCCGGGCTTTAGACTACAGCCCCCAGGGTGCATCACTGCCCACGCACCTGCTGCAGGTCAGGGGGAGGTGCTAACACCGCGCCTAAAAATGCTGCCTCTGCCCCTGTGCTGCGGGAGTGCTTACTGAGTTCTTTTTTGCCAAACCTGTGAGGAGACCTGTGAGGGGGAGGGAGCAGGCTGGCCGGAAAGGAGGAGGGCTGCCTGTCGCCGAGAAACGACCACCATATTGACTACACCCGGGCTTTGGACTACAGCCACCAGGGTGCATCACTGCCCACACACCTGCTGCGAGTCAGGGGGAGGCGCTGACATGGCGCCTAAAAGCCAGTCCCCTTTTTCCATGGTGCCAGACGTGGCACAGGACACGGCACGGGACGAAGCCGGGACTAAGCCCGGGACCAAGGGCGGGCCTGTCTGTGCCTGTCCGTGGCTGGGAGAGACTGGACTTCGTAACAGATTATATTTCTGCTTGTTCTACCATTTACTGTGGGATATAGCGGTTACTGTTGGTCTGTAATACTTTAGTCAAGTGGTACATTTATGTTGCGCATCTTATATGCCAGAGTATACTAGTTTTAGTAGTAGTACAGCCTTTTACTAACAATGGGTAAATCCTCACCTCTAAATGCTCGACCCATGACAAGACTGAAATCTAAATTACCTGGCTTGGGCACCAAACCCAGTGCGATTGACAAAATGCTTCAACAAGTCATCGGTGCAGTATATAGTGCTATTGAAAGCACAGAGAGGCGCCCCTGTCGCTTACCCCCTTGATTGTATCTGATCCGGCGAACCAAGGGTTAGAGGTCTCTCACATTTCAAATATCTGCACTACAGTGACTGAATCTTCTGCTGCAGAGATATCACGTGCTCAACCCCTACCATTGGATATTGTAACACTAACGCCAGGACATGCTAAGGGCCTAAAAAAAAACAACAAAAAAGCTAGTTTGAGACAAACAAAAGTGAGGAGAGGCAAGATAACCAAGAAAGTGCAAACAGCTGCTACTGAGGAAAGTGGGGGAGCTCACGAGGCTATCGATCCAGCACAGTACCCACAAACCCCCCAAAATGGGCGTGCCATCTGCTGGCATATTTACAAACACACTTAGAGAATTTTATTAAATCACAGTTTAAAACTGTGTTAAGTCGGATTGACAAAGTAGTTTCCATGCTAAACACTAAGGGACGTTCTGTGGGTGGGAATATCGGTGCAGTAGTAAAGGAAGGGAATACCACTACTATAGATTCTGCTAAACAAGAGAATAGTTCACCCTCAGTAGCCTACACGCCTCCTACAGGTGCTCCTGCACCGAGGCTTCCTCTTGAATTGCCCTTCATCCCAAAGTCCAAAACAACGGCCAGCACCCATAAAGAATGCATACAGGAGGCTAATGCTGTAAACCCCCCAAATAACACCCAGGGTGAAAGACAAAGGCATGAACAATTGACACTAGCACCTACGGGTGCTAATATTAAACCATACTTCAATGACACCAATAGCCAACTACCCTGTCTGAATTTGCCACCAGCGGCATCTCCCTATGTAGTTGTTCTAGCCGGGGTCCCGAACCTAAAACCTGATAATTCAGAATCCTATCCTGAATTAAAAAATAAGACAATTTTCTGGTTGAACAGGAATAGACCATTTAACGGCCCGAGCAGGGAGAAATATTGTTTGCTCGCAGGGTTAGTTGGGTCAGGTCGAGGTGCAACGATATCTTGGGGGATTGTGTAGTAATTAACTTTAGGGACCGAGGTGTGGTTAACCATATACTCGAGTGGGGGTGTGGGAACACAGCTGGTACTATACAGTCACTCCCACTAGGCTACCTTTACCAACCCGATGTGATGACCTCTATGGGAAGACCTGATCACATGATAAGGGAAACTGGTATACCCAGGGGTTATAGGGCCTACCAAGTCCCATCAGGTGTGTTTGCTGGGAATTTTGGTGTCCCTGTCAATAGCAGCTTTAGTTCCCTGGAACTGGTGGATTGACTCCTACCTCCTCTAGTAACATACAAAGAGATGCTCCCACACTCCCATGGCACCTGGTCAGAGGTGACTCGTAGTGAGGATAGACACATTGGGAGGGAGGTATCTAGTTCTTCTCATGCTCTGCAATCACCCCAGATAATACAGAAACCAATGGGCATTCTCCTACCCGAGCTGAGCCAGCGTGGAGTTCCGCTTCTGCACCTAAGACCACGGTAGGTGAGCGCTCGAATATTAGGATCATATCCTGGAACATCGCAGGAATCAGTTCAAATCTAGACATTCCTGATTGGGGGGAATACATATACATGTTCGACCTGTGTATACTCCAGGAAACTTGGGCTTTGACAACCCCCTATAGAGCGGGATTCACCTTATTTGTAAACCTCGCTTCCCAGGGCTCCAGGGGGAGACCGTTTGGGGGTCTTTGCATCTGGGTGGGTACCCATTTAGGTTGCTCTGCGAAATTGATCGACACCCAATCTCCAGATATTCTGTGTCTCCTTTTAACTTTTGTGGATGGTCCTAAAGTAGCCCTCATTAATGTGTACTTTCGCCCTACACCAATTACACAGTCTTCACATACTCTGTCCCTGCTTGACACCCTACTCTTTTCCCTTTCCACTTCTGTATATAAAGTTAGAGGGGGGGATTTCAATTCCCATTACGAACAATTGCCTGGCATTGATTCTATTACCCATGATGAAGATTCGGTATGGGCGTTCCCAGAATGCAATATGTATCCTGCTCATGGTTGGACCCCCCTAGGGGTGCAACTTTACAAGCTTACAGTCTCCCACTCACTCAGAGCATGCAATGGTAGATTCCCTCTGGATACTCTTGGGAGCATCACTTACAACAGGCCTGGAAGCAGCTCCACCATAGATTACATCATGGTTAGTGTTGAATTTTGGAGTTGTATAAAAAACTTCTGGGTAAGCCCGAGGCCTGACAGTGACCATAATCCACTGGTTCTGGAACTGAAATCTATCTTGGGACATAGTAAAAAACATCTCTCTGAGGAGTTAGTCCCCCACTCTAACTTAACTGTTGCTAATGGAGGGCGAAGGGTGATATGGATCAAATTTGTACAGGCCGAGGACAAGGTTGCTGCACTATACAATCTCGCCATCCCCTTTCTAGAGAATGTTTTAACATACCATATGATAGTCCTATCCAGGTTTACCTCTCCTTTTTTCAGAATATTCATCAAGAATTATGCGGTAAACTAGCGGGTTTCTTTTATACTATCTCTGACTCTAAGGCACGATCTCATAGTAAAAAGCAAAGGCACAATAAATCATGTGGCTTAGCCAAACATGCCCTACTAGTGGAAATCAAAAAGGGAACTCCCTTGAGCATAAGAGCTGCTAGGGCCCATTATAAGAAAATTATTGCAGAGGCGAAGCGGGAATGGGAGGCGGAGAGATGGGAAAACATTAAATTTGCCCTCGATAAACGTGATCTTTGAACCTTCTGGAGTCTTGTTAAGTCTGGCAATACTGAAGGAGTACCAGCAATTGAGCCTAATGTTAGCAAAGCAGTCTGGAGATGTCACTTTAAGAAATTATACTCTATAGACATCAAAGATACCGCCCCAGACCTGCTTGTTGCTCCTGTGATCCCTAGTGTTACTCCCGAATCCAGCAGTATAGATAATAATATCCCTCCATTTACTATGCAAGAAGTGGGGGTGGCTCTGGACTCTTTATTGCCAGCAAAGGCCCCTGGCCTGCATAAAATCCCTGGCGACTTGTATAGTAGCGAACGCAAGGTTTGGGCGCCTTATCTGTGGGTATTCTTTAATGCCCTCCTTCAGGGCATGAAGCTACCTCCAACCTGGCTGGGAGCAGAAATCATGCCAATATTTAAAAAGGACTCTCCCTTAGACCCGGCGAATTACTGCCCAATTAGCTTAATAGATGTCTCCCAGAAACTATATGCCCATTTTTTATTGACAAGACTGTAGTCTTGGATGGAGGAACATCAGATCCTCACACCATTACAAGCAGGATTCCGGTCGAAGGTTTCTACCATCGACCAGTTATTTAGACTGCAAATGGTTTACTGGAAGACTGTCACTATGGAAGGGGTTAATTTGTACTTTACTTTTGTCGATATAAGATCTGCGTTCGACATGGTCTGGCGGGACAAGCTCTGGGCCATAATGAGAGCCATGGGTGTGCCACCATATCTATGCGACCAGATCGAACGCCTACACAAAGAAACATTTGCAAGGGTACGCTTTGGGAAAAGAGGGGAATTAACAGCCACCTTACCAGTGGAAAAAGGGGTCAGGCAGGGCTGTTTCCTCGACCCAACACTATGGCTTGATTGTTGATTTATTGGCCACAAAAGATTTGGACTCCCCCGGCTAGCGTACCGCAAGATTCCTGCACTTATGTTTGTGGATAACACGCTTTTATTATCCAAGTCCCCAATGGGATTACAAAGGACTTTGACAGAGTTTTGTAATTACTGCAAAGATTGAAACCTTGAGATTAATCTCGCTAAGACCAAATATATGGTCTTTTATGCAAAGACTCTCAATTGTCCTCATCCGCAAATGAATGGGATAGCTTTGGAGAGAGCGTCCACTTTTGAATACCTGGGGGTCGGTATCAATGATCAAATGGATTGGGGGCCACAAATAACAAAAGCAAACCTCAAATTGATACAATCTTCCGGTGGTATTCTTAAGGTCCATAACAAGTGCAGTTTGAAAATGGTGGGCCCTCAGTGGAAATTTACAAGACTCAAGCCGGGGGGGAGCCCTTTACGGGGTCGAACTGTGGGGCCACCGTATCGAGAATTCACTGGTTCTGACTGAGAACTATTTTTTTCGATGTCTTTTGGGGCTCCTGAAGGGCACACCACTTATCTCCCTGAGGTTAGATCTGGGAGTTGATCCCATAAAGGATATAATTGCAAATCGTCCTCTCCTCTTCTGGCGACGACTCTGGAGCACCCCAGAACTGGCTACCTACAGGGGGGAACTAAAGAACGTCCTGTCCATCTCCAGTGTGGGGAAGTTACCATGGCTCCAGCACATTAGACATTTTTGCATTAAAATCGGGAGACCTAATCTTTGGAACTCTCCGGAGGATTCATGTCCTCTCATTTCCAAAAAATCACTCTCCCTGCCAGTAAAGGAACACAATTTGGCGTGTCTAATAGAGGACAGTCGACTGGGTGCCCTAACTAATACTTTTCTGGAGAGCAAACACACTTATAAATTTGAACAGACTCTGGACAACATCCAGCCCCTCATGGCAAAGAAACTTTACCTGCAATTGAGGCATGGAACACTACCATTAAGGGCTCTAACAAATAAATGGAGAGGTATCTCCACCACTCCTCTGGGTTGTCCAGGCTGCATTGAAAAGGAAGAGTCGGACCTCCATGATGTGTTATTCTTCCCCCTTTATAAAAAAGCCAGAGTAAGGTGGATTTGGCAATTATGTATTAATTTGGGTTTCAGGAACTACCTAGTAGCCTATAGGATATTGAAATATGACTCCACTCCATTGCTAGCATTTGCCACCTCAAGGTTTTTGTTCTCAATGTGGTGCACTCTCAGAGCTAGGATTAAGGCTACAGAAAGTCTCCCAAGCTAGGTGAACTCCAGGGAATGATAAGTATCTCTTACTATTAAATAATCTTCTCATTTGGTGTTCACCGCCCTTCCTGTTTTTTTAATTCTAATTTTAACACCTTGTAATATATTATATTTGTATTTTGATTTTATTCAAATTTTTTATCTGGTTTTATTTAAGCTTTATATAATCTTTTGGATCAACAGCTTAAAATTTTATATTTTATATTGTGTTTTATACTCTGCTTTTATGGTGGAAAACTGCAGAAATAAAGCTTTATAGACTTGACTTATTGACTTGTATTTAAAATTTAGGTACGGGAATCTTCGTGTTAGATCTTTTACAGCCAAGTGGGGAACTGCCTGCAATGGGGAGGAAGATAGTAAGTGTACAATGTGCCAGCTGTCTACAAAGGAAAATATAGCACATGTTCTTTTATTTTGCCCCACCTATATAAAAGACAGAAATGGATTGCACCGTTGGGAAGGAAAATGGGTTTGAGAAGATATATGGATATGTTACGCATTTTGAAAACAGATAACACCCAGCTTGTTGTTTTTTGAGTTTCGAGATTCTTATTGTCTGCTAAATATATAAGAATGAAGAAGGGTTTAAAATTTTAACTAGAATTTTGTAACAGTGGACCTATGAATATTAAGTATGTATTTTATTGTTATGAAGTTGATTATTTTTAGTGTATATAGTGTTTAATATTTTATCAAAAAATGTACTCCCAGTAATTTTGGGGGAAATTACTGTATTTTATATACCTAACTGCACTTTACATTTCAATGGCGATCAAACTTTAGTCCGGATTTTGCGCATTTGCACAAATGCCACGATGTAAGAATTGGTAATCTATAACTGTGTATATCATTACAATGGACTCAAATGACTGTACTCTTTTTTGCACTTATTCGATCGCACTTTACATTCGTACTGCATATTTGCACAAATGTAACGCTGTACAAATTGGCAATCTATAACTGTGAACATATTTTATGGACTGGAAGTATTTGAACATTGTATGACATTTTTTTTTCTCTCTTATGATTCCTTGAATCAAATAAAGATGCTTTTGACTGACTGATTAGGAAATATTGCTTAAAAGTGTTTTAAGGAATTCCTAATGATGGCCTGTGAGCGGAGTGGGCCTCACAGTAGTGAAAAGCAAAATAGGCTGTTTGTCACTACCAGGACATGCAAAATGCATGAGCGCATGTCCTACCTTTTAATCACATGGCACACTGCCATCAGGGTTACTTAGGGCCTATCTCAGGGGTGACTTATATGCAATACAAGGGGAGTTTAATGATAGGTAAGCAGTTTTAAATGCCAAGTTAAAGTGTCAGGAAACTGCACACACAGACACTGCAGTGGCAGACCTGAAACAGGTTCGAAAGGCTACTTCTGTGGGTAGTCGCATTTAAATATAGGCCCTGGCACGGGCGTAACACAGCCCCTCATAGCCCCAGTGCTACAGGGGCCCCTTCAACGTAGTAACGCACACCGTGCTGCTCGTACAACTCTTGCTGACAGCAGGGTCCATGACGTCCAACTGGGACGTAGCTTTAAAGTTACACTCACCGGTGTTGCCGCTTTGCCTAAATGGTGCTTTCATACTGGCTTCATGGTGCGTGGAGGGCAGCTGTGTGAGTGGTCTTCAGTGTCAGGGTGGGCCATAGGGTGGGGCTGGACAGGGCTCAGTGGTATTAACTGTACGTGACATGAGGCGGCTGGTGGTCTATCCAAGGCATTGACTGAGAGGGACTGTGAGGCCATAATTTTAAAATTGCTAGCCGGCCGCAGTCTTCTGCCGCCTTCCTGTGCCTGCCACCGAAGCTCAGGCCTCAGGTGAGTCGGAGTTTGTCTTGGAGACATGGATGCCAACATAGGCCTGCACAGCCCTTCACTCCAGCCTCCAAGGCCCCCCTCAACGCAGTAGCGCACACTCAAGCCCCCCCCCCTTCACTACTACTCTGAGCAGGTAATGACTTCACTCGCTGACAGTGACAGCAGGGTCCATGAGTGACATCCATCTGGGGACCCGCTCTCTGCCTCACAATTTAAATGGTGGGTGCGTACTTGCTACATTGTGCACGGCTGAGGTGCAAAGCTGCACAGGGTGGGGCAGCATAGGCTAGCATAGGTTGGGGCAGGGCTGGTACAGTGATGCACAGAAGTGTGCAATTAAAAGTGCACATCAGCGGGGCAGCTGGTGGGTCCGAGAGGCCTTGAGAGGGGCTGTGAGCTGAGGCCATAATTTAATAACTGCTATGCACAGCCCGCTTGTGCCAGCGGAAGTCGGAGTCTGTCTTGGAGACATGGGCGCCAACTTAGGCCTCTGCAGGCCCTGCACTACAGCCTCCAGGGCCCCCTCAGTGCAGTAGTGCACCATCCAGGGCCCCCCTCACTACTACACTGTGCAGGTAATGACTACACTCACCGACAGTGACAGCAGGGTCCATGAGTGACATCTGGTTGGGGACCTGCTTGCCTCCTCGCAATTTAAGTGGTGCATGTGTACTGGCTACATGGTCCACGGCCACAGTACGCAGCTGCATTGTCTTACTCAGGTCTTTAAGTGGGCTGGGTCTCCCCGGGTCTGAGCACCAGCAGTTTTTTTAGGGGGCCTCGAAACAGGTCTCTATCGGGCTCTGTTTTGAGCCCTGGCAGGTGCAGTCTGTTTTTTCTGGACTGCAGTGACAACAGGCACTTGGATGTGCGCATGCTCAAACTGCTCACTTCTCACTGGTGGAGAAGTTACGCATGACGTCATGCCAGGTGAGCGTTGTAGGGGAAGGGAATCCTTTAAAGAAAGTAATTTTCTCTCTTGATTTCCCTGCTATTTTTGAAACTCAGGAGCAGCAACATCCCCGTGGTATCAGCAGGGCTTTACGTGGAAGCTTGTTCAATATTATATACAACAAGCCATAGTTGATGCTTATTTGTCTTATGCAACGAACAACCATTGACAAAGACAATAGTCCTGCCTTGTTGTAGATATGATGTTATATCATATATCTGGATGCAATTACAGAAACCGCAAAATACAAGTCGAGCGGCACAGATTGTTTAGCGTATGCTTTTTTAAACCACACCCTTAATTACATTGGCCACGGCCGTTTGAGAGACCCCCCTATTTTTCATCCCACTTAAAGCCCTGGTCTTACTCTTCCGCCTCAGTCAGGGTGGGGCAGCGTAGGCTAGCATTGATTGGGGCAGGGCTGGTGCATTGATGCGCATCACTGTGCAATTAAAACTGGATGTGTGCAAGGTAGCTGGTGGATCAGTGAGGCCCTGAGAGGGACAGTGAGGTGATGCCATACTTTAATAATTCCTAGCCACGGCCTGCCTGTGCCAGCCAAAGTCGGAGTCAGTCTCGAAGATATGTGTGCCAAAATAGGCCTCGGCAGACCCCGTGCTCCTGCCTTCAGGCACCTGCAGCGCATTTGCGCACACTCCAGGGCAGCCTCACCATTGCACTGAGCAGGTAATGACTACACTTGCTGACAGTGACTGCAGGGTCCGTGGGTGACATTTATTTTATTTATTTATTTATTTACCTTATATAGCGCAACAGCTACCCAACAAAGAGTTTCCCGGCCCTAATGATTCAGTAGTAGATGACAGGACAAGGCATTTTCAGATGTTGAATAGCCAGGTTTTTAAGGCTTTCCTGATTTTCATATAACTCACCTCAGAATGCAATGCGTGTGGCATAGCATTCCAAAGTGAGGGTCCAAGAAATGCAAAGGATTTACCACCCATGCGTGATAATTTTATTTTAGGGATAACAAAATGATTGGCTGTTGCAGATCTCAGAGTCCAAGAGGGATGATAAGGGCGGACTAGTTTTTGTAGATACTTGGGGGCTTTTTTAGTGAAGATCTTATGCATAAAGCACAGAGATTTAAATTTGATCTGCTTCTCTATTCTCAACCAGTGTAGCTCTCGGATATATTTGGAGGTGGATGAGGAAATAGGGATTTTCTATAACAGTCTCGCCGCTGCGTTTTGCACTGTTTGTAGTCTGCAGATTGTTGCCTTTTTTGCCCCCAAATATAACACATTGCCGTAATCAAGCCTAGATGTTATTAAGGCATTTATGACCGTTTTCTTAGTATGTTCGGGTAGCATCCAGCAGATCTTTTCAAGCCATTTTAATATTGCAAAGCAAGTGGCCGATGTCTTCACAGCTTGCTGATGCATATTCAACGAGTCATCGACAATTACACCTAAATTTCGAGCCTGCGTAGTTGGAATCGTGGGAGTACCCATTGCGGATGGCCAATGTTGGGGTCCCCAAAGTTCTTTATTTTTTCCCAGGACAATTAACTCGGTCTTATCACCGTTCAGTTTGAGAAAGTTTTCTTGCATCCACCCTGCAATCTTTCCCAATCCTAGTTTTAAAATAGAGGGATTATCACTTTCCGCAAAGGAAAGAGAGAAGAGAAGCTGAGAATTGTCAGCATAGGAAAACATTTGCAATCCAGTCTCTTCTACTACTTTAGCGAGCGGGCTCATGTATAAGTTTAAAAGTAGCGGGCTCAAAATCGAGCCTTGTGGTACTCCGTGTTTGAAAGTCAGGGTGTCTGAAAAGGCAGATTGAGAGAAGACTTGAAAAGTACGATTTTCTAACAAGGATTTAATCCAGTTAATGGCAGCACCACGAATGCCTATAGAATGGAGTGTCCGCATAAGTAAGGCATGTGACACCGTATCAAATGCAAAAAACACAGTTGATGGACAGAATGTAGAACAATGTCATACATTCACCCCAGTACAAGGATCTGGGCCTAAATCCATCGTTTTTTGCACTCCACACCACCCTGGGTTAGACACTGGCTATATGCAAATCAGCTCTGACCCTGTGCCCCATGGGAACAGTCCAGTCCGAACTACCAAGCCATGTCTTTCCCAGACCGGAATCAAGCATCCAAGGACCGGTTTCTGGATAGCTTGACTCCAGTGGTGTGGAGAGCCTGGGACTCATGTCTGAGTATACCCAGCACACTCGGGGTGAAAATTTCAAAAAACACAGTTGATGGACAGAATGTAGAACAATGTCATACATTCACCCCAGTACAAGGATCTGGGCCTAAATCCATCGTTTTTTGCACTCCACACCACCCTGGGTTAGGCACTGGCTATATGCAAATCAGCTCTGACCCTGTGCCCCATGGGAACAGTCCAGTCCAAACTACCAAGCCATGTCTTTCCCAGACCGGTATCAAATGCGGCACTGAGGTCAAGAAGCACAAGTGCCACCATTTCTCCTCTATCTATCAAGGCTCGGATACTCTCTGTTACTCCTAACAAGGTAGTCTCAGTAGAGAAGCCTGAGCGAAAGCTTGATTGATGGGAGGGCAGCAAGTCATGTGTGGTTATAAATTCAGTGAGATACCGGTGAACGTGTTTCTCCAGAATTTTTGCAAAAATGGGCAGGAGGGAAATTGGCCGGAAGTTGGAGGGCAGGTTTGGGTCAGCATCAGCTTTCTTCAACAGTGGATGAATCATGGAGTACCGGGTATTTTAGAACCCGGCGGTGCCAGGGTACACACCTGAAAACTCCGAGTCCTTCCTGTTTCACACTACAGAAACACAGAGTCTTCTAGGTGAAGTCAAAGATTGTATTTATTGACTGCAGCCAGTAACAGGTATCCTAGAAGTACAACAGCATGTATGTTCTCAGGAGACTGCTCCTTTTCACAAAATCCGACTTCTCCTTATATACAAAATAATATGCTTTGGGCAAACATTCCTTATTTTACAGTAGATTATTCACATATTTTCACTACAAAGAAAAAGCAGAGTCATGATGACAAGTCCACATTTCAGTTCGTCCAGCCCGTAATTGATTACCCGGCAAGGCCCAGTATTTTCATCAGATATCGACAGACCCCCAGTAAAATCGGGCAACTCCTCCTCGTAAGGTAAGTCATAAAGGAAGTAACAGGGACAGGTGTGTGTGTAAGATTAGGCATTCTTTGTGTGCGATGAAAGGTTTATGATATGTTGTGCCTCAATGCTAATCTTGCTCGGCCACTGGGAAAGGAACTGGCCGGACAGGTTTGGCTTCGGGCAGTGGAGTTAGCTTGCTCAGGTCACAGAGGAGGCAGCAAAGGTGTGCGTGTCCTTCGGAATCGGTTTTGGCTTTAGTCATTTGGCTATGTGAGGGCAATCACAAAATGGCTGCCGTTCACAAAATGGAACCCGAGGGTTTAAGACGAAAACTCCGATTTCAGGGTGTTTTAGTCACTCGAACATGACGGAAATGCCTGTACATAGTATTCAATTCATTACCGTTCTGCTGATATCAAAATCGTCATGATACGACGATGTTTAGGACATGGGTCCAAAATTTTCAGTACCACAGACCCTCCTTTTGCCCTTACATAGGCAATAACCTATACTCATGCTAATCTGAGTCCAGGTCTATATTCATAAAGTCATTGAGATGTTGCTGTAGCATCATCCTATTACTTAGCTCGTTTCTTGGTACAGGTTTCCTTACACATGATGTAGCACAGAGGCCACATATTGCAGGAGCACACTGTACGCAGAGACAGAACAGAAAAAGAATGGCTAAGATCATCCCAATGACTATCAGAATCTTCCATCCCCAGGCGGATACCAGTTCCCAGAACCACCCCATCAGTGACCAGTCTCCTCTATCCACGTGAATAGATTCGGAGATCTTATGCAGTTTGGAGATGGCCTGGTATACTGTCCGAGCGTTATCTGGGATGAAAATGCAGCAACTCGATTGGATCACTTTACATACCCCACCTCGGTCTGCGAGTATGATGTCTAAAGCGACCCTGTTCTGAAGAGTCATAAGGCGGTCCGACTGGAGCTCAGCAGTCAAGTTACTAAGGGCACCAGCAGTTTCAACAATAGTGGATTCAACCACCCTCGTCAATTGGCGAATGTTCCTGCTGTTCACCATAGGCCCCCAAAACGGCAGAAAACCTTTTACAAAGTCTCCAAACTCTTGTACCGCAGTGTCGTCTTTACTCACGACACCTCTAACTGTCCTTGTCTTGTGGTAATCTGCTGCGGCCGTGTAGGTGGGAGGCAACAGGAAAAAGATGAAACATGTGCCCGAGAAGTCAGGGGGCAGCCATGTATATGCTCTATCATGGCAGATGAAGTAGGTACCCTTAGCTGCTAGGAATGAAGGGGAAGTCTGAGACGAAAAGACATACGTTTTAGTACAGACACTCTTCCCTAACTGATCTCTAGAGTTCTTGCCATTTCCCTGCAGACATAGGTGGCCCTGATGAGGTACAATTCAAATTGGGGAGGATCTCTTTGCTCGCTTGTTTTCGTTCAAGGTAACTCCATACTCTGTTACGTTCCATCTACTGTAAGCCTGCAACTCATCTCGGGGAATCGTTCTATACGAGTCAATATCTCTGCTCATATTTGTAATTCCCACCACTAATGCCTTGTTGCTCGAGTTACTTCTCGTGGAACGTGGAGGATATGGTTCAATGGCAAATAGGAACATCGTCTGAAACGCCCACAAAGAACCATAGTAGCTGAATTGCAAGACAAAATATGGGATACCTTTATCTGTCGTATGTGGTATAAGACCACACACCCAGCAATTAGTTGTGTTCATTACTAATTGGTGTTGGTGTAGAAGCTGAACAAAGGAATTATTGACAAACTCCAATCTTCTAGCAGACTCGTGTCCAGGCAGGGGGTGAAAGACGTGTGAGGAAACAGGAGGAGGAGGTGTGGGCTGTGTAGTGGGTGCAAATGTCACTTGAAAAGTGAATAAAACATATCCTAATAAAAACGTCATTACAGTAAGCAACATAAAAATGCATATTATCAAAAATCGTGTTCTTGTCATCAACGTACACATTCTGGTTTTAAAGTTCATTGATTTGGCAGGTCTCTCCATCGTAGAAAACTCCATCCTCTCTAATTTGCTGCCCGCGGTGGTAGGGTGTTTCTGCTAAAGAGTGCTTCTGTCAGTCCAGGGCAACTCCCTTAGACCAACCAGAACTGTCGACCTAACCGTCTTCAGCTGCACTCCAAAGACTTGGGCAACCGCGACCCTAGCAGCAGAACCAGATGGCGGTTCGAAAAAAACAAAAATGAGCAAGTTTCTCAGATGAGAGAGCTGCACTTTCAAAAACAGGAAAAGGAACTTTATTTGTCCATAGTAATAGTTCTTGGTCTCAAATTGTAACGGTTTCTTCCAGGTGCTGTCTGGTCCCGGAATAAGAGTTCAGGCTCTGTAGTGTTCAATCGAATTGACGGAGGCACAGCTGCTTGCAAAACATTATCGCTTTTCTGTTCAGAAATTGTTCCTTTTACACGTGCATCGCTAAAAGGTAGGAAACGAGGCACAGTCTCAGTCTCAGAGTCAGCGATCCCCTCCTGGACCCATCGGTCGTGCGGCAGAGGTAAAGGGACTCTCTTGCAATGGATCCCGTGGACCCAGTGTTTTTTCCCTTCCACTCGAACAGCCGATCTTGTTGAGAGAAGCACTAGATGGGGACCGGTCCAGCGGGGCTCATCATTCTTTGTCCGCTGAAAGTTCTTTATTAACACGTAGGATCCAGGATCGATAGGATGTCCTGGAGCTTCAGTGGCTTGAGGTAGAGTGTCATGAACCTATTAGTGTAAAACACGCAATTTAGCCGTCAATTCGTACAGGTAATCAAGCAGTACAGGGTGTTCTAACTCGCTAAACTTGGTTGGCCTTGGCACTCCCCAGATGTTGGCCGGACGGCCGAACACAATTTCATAGGGGCTAAGTCCCACCCTTGAATGAACAGTCATTCTCGTTGACAGGAGTGCCAAGGGCAGAGCGTCTGGCCATTTAAGACCAGTGCTCGCTTGGATTTTGTCCTTTTGGCCAGTTTAAGCTTCAGGGTGCCATTATAGCACTCTACTAGTCCAGCTGATTGGGGGTGATTTGCAGCGTGACATTTTTGCTGTATGCCTAGCCCCTCACACACTTTGTTCATCACTCGACCCACAAATTCACTCCCGTTATCACTCTAAACCATTCTCGGCATTCCAAATCTGGGGAACAATTCTTTGACAAGGGCTTTAGCTGTCGATAAGGCAGTATTGTCTTTCAGGGGATATGCTTCTATCCATCTTGAAAAGGCACAAACAACAACGAGTACGTATTTCAGATTGTTGCACCTCTCCATGTGGATGAAATCTAGCTGCAAAACCTTGAACGGATACGTTGGAGGCGCAAAATGACCAGCTGGAGTTGGGGTTCCCCTACCAGGATTGTATTTCAGACACACCATACAGTTCTTGATTATATTCTCTGCATACTTAGGAATTCTAGTGTTCTGCCACACTGGAGCCAACAACTTGCAAATCCCTTTCGCACTGACGTGTGCCATTCCATGCGCCATTGTAACCACTGCAGGCACATATGCGTCAGGTAACAACCAACGCTGGTGCTCTGACAATTCAACCCAACAACCCTTCGCATCCAATTTCCCCGTACTCTCTCTCCACACACTCAACTCTTTCTCTGTAGCTTCAGCTTGGATGGACTTCACACTCTCAATCGTATCTTCACACATACCGACGTCACCAACCCATCTTGCAGGGCCTGCAACATACATTCGACTCATCATATTCCTTGCAGTTTCTTTCGCGACTTCGTCCGCAAATGCATTTCCGCGACCAACATCATCCGTAACCTTTTTGTGTGCACTGCATTTCACAATCGCAACTTGTAACGGCAAGGTCAGTGACTCAAGAAGTTCATTCACCAACTGACCATGCTGGATCTTAGCACCATGCGAAGTCAGGAACCCATGCTCACGCCAAAAGCGCCCAAAACTATGGGCCACACCAAAGGCATACATGCTGTCAGTATATATGGTCACTTTCATTCTTTTTGATAAAACACGAGCTCTCGTGAGTGCAATTAACTCTGCTGCTTGCTCTGAGTTATGTGGGATGCGTGCAGTTTCAACAATCATATGCAAAGTCGTAACAGCATATGCTGCAGTCGTGTCACGATTCGGAAGTTTGAAACACGAACCATCAACCCATAAAGTACCCTCACATTCAGTCAGAGGAGTGTCCCTAAGATCTATTCTCCCTTTCGTTTCTTCCTCTGTCCTAAAGGAACAGTTGTGCTGCTTTTCAGCGGTCTCAATCTCCACTGGAATCGGCAACAACGTAGCTGGGTTTAATGTGTTGCATCTTTTAATGTGGACGTGACTCGCTAACAAGGTTAACTCATAACCTGACAATCGAGCACAAGTTAAGTGCTGTGTCTTGGTTCTATTTAGCAAAGTGTCCACCGCATGTGGAACCATTACGATCAACATGTTATTCATCACTAACCCAGCAGACTGTCGGATAGAAACAGCTGCTGCGGCTGTGGCTCTTAAACAACTTGGCAGCGCCTTAGCTACTACCGGATCCAAAGTCGACGAGAAATACGCGCATGGACGTTGCTTGTCCCCAAAAGACTGTGTTAACACTGACAATGCACAACCTTCTTTCTCATGGACGTACAATGTAAAAGGCTTACTGTAGTCGGGGGTACCCAACACAGGAGCCGAACATAATGCATCACGCAATTCTGAAAAACTTTTCTGACACTCTTTAGACCACGGGATGGGATTCGGTGTATCTTTACAGGTTAATGCCACCAGAGGTTTGGCCAACAATGAGAAATTCGGTATCCATTGCCTACAATATGATGTAATGCCCAAGAACGCGCGCACTTCTCTCTGTGTCCTAGGCACACTCAACTTTGCAATTGCCTGCATTCTTTCTGGGGTCAGTTTCCTTCCCTCCTTCGATAAGAGGTGACCTAGGTAGGTCACTTCTTGTCGACAATATTGCAACTTCGAGAGAGACACTTTGTGTTGCAAATCAGACAAATGACGCAACAACGACAAGGTGGCTTCTTTACAATTCTCCTCAGTATCTGCGGCAACTAACAAATCATCAACGTACTGAATAAGGGTAGCGCCGTCAGGTAGAACATTCGTATCAAGCTGTGTTTTCAAAGCCTGGCTATATATTGATGGACTTTCGCAGTAGCCTTGAGGAGCGCGTTTGAAGGGGAAGCTTCGGCCTCCCAAACTGAAGCCAAAAATATCTCTGCTCTCCTCGGCAATTGGGATGCTGAAGAAAGCGTTCTTCAAGTCAATCACTGAGAACCAAGCCGCTGAAGTTGGAATCATTGTCAATAGGGCAGTGATGTCAGGGACAACTGGAAACTGTGGCACAACGATCTTATTCACCTCTCTAAAATCAACCACGAACCTATAAACAGGTGGCTGGGAAGGATCAGTACGCTTCAAAACAGGCCGAACAGGACTATTACAAACGTTGCCTCTTGTCTCTTAAATCACATCTTTATCAATCAGATCATAAATGATCGCTAACAACGCCTTTTCACCTTCGCTAGAGATCTTGTATTGGGGAATACGCGGCATTCTAACATTGGCTTTCAATGTCACAACATATGGCGATATTTCCAAAAGACCCACATCATTAGGACCAGTAGCCCAAAGAGTAACCGGAAGAGAAGACAATTCTGTCGGAAGTTTATCCTTCGACAAATACATTGGAAAAACTACTTTCTTACCCAGTGTAAGTTGTACTCCCGAAGGAGAACAGTACAAAGTTGCATATAGTCTTTTCAATAGATCCAATCCCAACAAATTTTCGCCACAACCTGTTGTAAGAATAAGGGGTGCTTCCAATTCACAAGGTCCAACAGAAAGAGATATAGGACTAGAGATTGGGTTCATAACCGGGGCGCCAGAAAAACCTACTGAAACATTTATTTCGCCAGACAAAGGTGCGCCAGGGAGTTTTGAGTGCATAATAGAACTCTTTGTAGCACCAGTATCCAACAGAAAAGGCTCTGACACACCTGATGTAATCACCTCAACATAAGGTCCACTCTGATCTACTGGAACTGAAACAACTCCCTCCCTTTGTCCATGGCTGTCCTAGCAATCATTACCTTCCATATTTTCATCCTCTGCATAGTATTCATCAGCATAGTACTGAGTTGTCCTACCAGACGCGTTATTCTGCTGGTCAAAACTATTCATTGAATTCTGTGGTGGAAACGAGCTTGCGTTTTGTTAGAACGCACCGCGTCCCCTACCTCTAGGCGTTTGTTGGACACCGCTACCTCGCGCACCAGAGGCACCATTCGTACGCTGCAACAAAACCGGACAACTATTCTTAAAATGGCCTTCCTCTTTACAATACGCACACTGATTGGGTCCATACGGTAAACGCTGTTGAGAAGACTCATTTCTTTGCGAGTTTCTCAAATATTGCTGAGGCTGCTGATAATCGCGCTTATTATTACTACGGGGTGGATAAGCTTGTTGCAGTTTTTAACTCCTCAGTCTTTTTATCCTCTCTCTCTAGCTCATCCTTGCGCCTATTTTCATAGTACTGGGCCGTAGCTAAAATCTGTGCGGACGTGTTAACAGCCCAAGCACTCTCAGAATCCCTCAACTTAGCACACAACTCCGGAAGTAAATTATGCACAAATTTGTCGACGAACAATCTCTGGCCACCTTCAGTAGCCATATCCTGACCGCTATGATCTACGAAAGTCTCTTCAAACCGCGTGAAGAAGTCAGACACTGCTTCGTCTTTCTTCTGCTTACATGCAGACAACTTGTCGCAATTGACACGCAACTCAGGCATTAGAGTCTTCATGTAAGTAATGATTCTGCCAAGGAGTTCTGCAATTAAAGGCTCGGGTTTAGCACCACCAACTTGTCTGTTATCTACAGCAGCAATATTGACCCATGTATCACCTAACTCCTGATCGTGATCGGCGTGGCGAATCTTCTCCCATAAAGGCTGTGGAACCACGTTCCCGAACAACATATCTATATCGGCTAAGTTCATAATACATGAGCTTACAGTCTGTGATAATTCCTTATAATACCCTGCAGGATTTTTACGGGGGTCGGGTAACGTCTGTTTGAGAGCCAAAACCTCTGTTCGTTTCCATGGAACGTGTACCCAAACACGCTGAAAGTGAGCCGGTACAACTGGTGGATTATTACCCGGACCAGCGGCCACTTCTTCCTTCCATACCGGCGGAACCTCTCTCATGGGATACTGTTGCGCCTTTTTCCTAGCATCACGCCCAAGTAGTGACCGAGAAGTGCCCTCCTCACTCCGATATGACAACAATGTCGCAACCGCCTTCTCAACATCGGGACCTACGATCATCCTCTCTGAAAACTCGAACCGCACACGGCACAATTTAGGCAGATCGTATTCCAGATCATTCTCCTTTAAATCCTCACGGAGAAAAACACACATTTGCTCAAAAACATATCTCTGCTTCGATGCTTCCCATTGACGGAAGACTTCCACGATAGACTGCACATCATATTTTATAGGATCGACAACCCATTTATGCGCTAAACAATTCAGTAACTCTCTCTCTTGGTAGTCAGGCAGTTGACTCCGCAACTGTCTTCGTTCTGCGTTAGGGGTCGTACTAGGTGACCCTAAGAAAGGCGAGAAAAGACCAGTAACAGTGTTAGACATTCTCTGTCGAACAGAAGGAGAAACTGACGGAAGGAGAGGAGGAAAGACAGGATGAGGTAAGGCACAGGCGGAGGCAGAAACAGAGGGAGTATTAGGAGAAGTAGTCAGGACAATAGGCGAAGTCGTAGAGAGCACAGGTGGAGCAGGTGTGCTTGGTGGCCCTTGAGGAGGCTGCACCAGAAGATTAGGGGACACCGCAAGGGAGCTGGTGGCTGTGGCAGAACTTGGGGCTGTACTGCAGGGCGTTGTATAACAAAAGGTTGTGGAGGTGCTGTAGCATTCCGTGCATAGGGGGGTGGTGAATTTAATACGTGTGACATTAAAGAATCCCTCTCAGAGTCTCGTGAATCGGGGTGGAGAGGTGGCAAGACTGGATAACATTTATCGATCGCCATTTTACGTTGCCTGTGCAACTGCTCGTTTGCCTGTTCCTCCTCGTTATCTTTAAACTGCGTAGCGGCTTGTATTATCGAGATACCCCTTTCTCTCTTATTTTTCTTGGCTAATTTAATTTCTTTCTGTTTGGCCTCCTTTTGCCATAAGCGAAAGAGTCAAACATCGCCGGCCGGGCTTTCTTCTTAAAGAGTTTTATCTCTAAATTATCTAAAATCTCTGTGTCAAAACTACCATATTGGGGCCATTTTAAAACACCATCCTTCCTGGTGTATCGGATCCATACTTCATTATATGTGATGGGGCCTACGCCGTGTTTCACATAGAGCTCATATGTTGGAGTTCCAATCGGAGGAACCGGACACAAATCCTTCAACCGGGAATCCCTATTACAACCAAGACATAAAAAAATTCCGAGTCTGCTAAGACCAGGCATCTTCGCTCTCTAGTCTAGCTTCAAACTTCGAAGGATTATCGAATACGATAGTCTCGTGAATACACGAGTCCTTCGGTTTTGGCACTTGCAAGTTCCAGACAAAACGATCCAGAAGGATACCCAAAAACTAAGAACCAAACTAAGGACTGGGAGACGCTCCACTTATACTTAACTGAGGTATCGATGACGTCACCAGAAGACTTGTCTATCGTTTCGCTCTACCAATCACCAAGGGTCCAAAACAGGGCGATAGTCAGGGCAGCAGTCCTTCGTAGCCGTCGGGACGCGGGGAACCTCGCAGCAAAGACTTTCGGACCACGTCGACATGCAGGGGTCGATGAAGTGGCGGCCTTCCTCCAGAATTTTCACACGAAACTCCTCACGAACCTCTGGCTTGGACCGGTACCGCTGATACCACACCATGTTGGGCGCCAACTGGAGTACCGGGTATTTTAGAACCCGGCGGTGACAGGGAACACACCTGACATCTCCGAGTCCTTCCTGTTTCACACTACAGAAACACAGAGTCTTCTAGGTGAAGTCAAAGATCGCATTTATTGGCTGCAGCCAGTAACAGGTATCCTAGAAGTACAGCAGCATGTATGTTCTCAGGAGACTGCTCCTTTTCACAAAATCCGACTTCTCCTTATATACAAAATAATATGCTTTGGGCAAACATTCCTTATTTTACAGTAGATTATTCACATATTTTCACTACAAAGAAAAAGCATAGTCATGATGACAAGTCCACATTTCAGTTTGTCCAGCCCGTAATTGATTACCCAGCAAGGCCCAGTATTTTCATCAGATATCGACGGACCCCCAATAAAATCGGGCACCTCCTCCTCGTAAAGTAAGTCATAAAGCAAGTAACAGGGACAGGTGTGTGTAAGATTAGGCATTCTTTGTGTGCGATGAAAGATTTATGATATGTTGTGCCTCGATGCTAATCTCGCTCGGCCACTGGGAAAGGAACTGGCCGGACAGGTTTGGCTTCGGGCAGTGGAGTCAGCTTGCGCGGGTCACAGAGGAGGCAGCAAAGGTGTACGTGTCCCTCTGACTCGGTTTTGGGTTTAGTCATTTGGCTATGTGAGGGCAATCACAAAATGGCTGCCGTTCACAAAATGGAACCCGAGGGTTCAAGACGAAAACTCCGATTTCAGGGTGTTTTCGTCACTCGAACATGACGGAAATGCCTGTACATAGTATTCAATTCATTACCGGTCTGCTGATATCAAAATCGTCATGATACGACGATGTTTAGGACACGGGTCCAGAATTTTCAGTACCACAATCATTGCATGTTTCCATTCATCTGGCACATGTTCTTCCTGAAGGGATGCATTTAGATGGTCGGTGATGATAGTCATAGCTTTCCTATTAAGTTGTTTTAGGACTGAGCATGGCAAAGGGTCTCTAGGCGAACCCGATTTGATTGTATTGAGTAAATCAACGACAATATCGATGTTAAGCATAAGCCAGTTTTCTAAAGTGGCAATAGGAATATCACAGACACTAGGTCCTAATGTGTCAGTTTGATTGCTCAGTCTATCAGGAAAGGTATTAGGAACATCCATATTTGCCTTATTTTGTTCATTTTGTGCTTGTTCAATGCCCTGATATATTTTATCCACTTTATTTACAAAGAAAGTAGCTAGTTGGTCACACTGTATTTTATTGAGGTCTGGCGGGGTTTGTGAGGTATTTGAGCCAGACAGCTCTTTCACTATTTTAAAAAATGTTTTAGATTGATTTAGGGCATCTGTGATTTTTGTACATACAAATTCAGCTTTAGCTTTACTACACATCGTTTGATAGTATGTTAATTTTATTTTATATTCTTTCTTAGCTTCTAAAGAATAAGTCTTCCTCCACTGACACTCAGCATTTTTACATCTGTTTTTTTCTTGCTTTAAGATTTCATTAAACCACGGAGCAGGGGGGCTCTGATTGTTGCCTTTTAACTTCGTTTTAGGCAAACATAAATCAATGGCTGTCATGAGCTATTTTTGGACTGGTGTCGATAGATTTTGCACCTGTCTGGGGACCCACTCACCGCCTTGCAATTTAAATGGTATGTGTGTACTGGCTACATGGGGCATGGGTGTGATGCGCAGCTGCATGGTCTTCCTCTTCAGCCTCAGTCAGGGTGGGGAAACACAGGCTAGCATAGGTTGGGGCAGAGGTGGTACAGTAATGCGCAACAGTGCGCAATTAAAACTGCACGTTAGAAAAGTGGCCGGTGGCTCCGAGAGGCCCTGAGAGGGACCGTGAGCTGAGGCCATAATTTAGTAATTGCTAGTCATGGCCCACGTGCCTGCCTAAGCTGCAGGCCTAAGCCCTCAGGTCAGGTGAGTCGGAGTTTCGGACGGAGTCAGAGAGACCCATGGACGAGCGAATAGTAGTATTCCCTCACTATTCAATTTGTGTCCTAATTGGAATGTTCTCCTCTACTCTGCAGTGGGGGCTGCTTTAATTAAGTGCCCCCAGCCTGCTTGCATTGTGAGACTCGAGTCACACAGCCATATTGAATAAACCTTGTCCTTCCCACGCGATATAGGGAACAAATGCATTTTGTGAATCTACATGCAGCCCTGCAAGGAGGGTGTTAGAGATTGGTTTGATTGATAATGATTCTTTGAAGGAGGGTCCAGTCAGTGACTGCGGTCACTGCAAGGGAGAGAGGGAGTGAGGTGGAGTTCGTATTGGGGTTGTGTTGGGCGCACTGCTGCTTTTTTGGGGGGTTACTGGTCTGACTGCTAGCTCAATTGGAAGGTCCCCATCCTCAGTGTATGTCTTTTGTGCATGTGGGGGGTTGGGGGCTGTGCTTGCTTGCATGGGCATATTTTATGAGAATGGAGTGTATTGGAAAAAAACATGAAGGGCCTCCTTTACTTTCCCCAAGTCACGTTTGCTGCCTTAAGCTGCTATTACAGGATGGGAGGTTGTTGTATCCTTTAAAGGCCAATGCCATCCAGAGACATTTAAAGGGATGGGCAACGTGGGCTCTAGCCCAGTGCCCCAGACTTTTCAGGGGGCTCCTTGATAGAACCAGATCTGTTCTGAAGAGTCTCACCCTGATGGCATTGAATGACTCTTAAACACATTGTTGCCTGATACAGACATTTTGTAGAGAAATTTTGTGTTTATGTTTCATGCAACATCCATAAAATAGTTTCTTTTAGATCAAATCAGGACCTCACGTATGATAAATGGGAGAGTGTCACAGAGATTATTTGCAATAATATTAGCAAGCAGTTTCTGTGTCACAATATTGAAAACACACTACACTATCCCTGAGTATTACATGTAAACGCATTAAGAATTTGGATGAGTGTGTCTGTGCACTGTCGGTGACTCAGCCAGAGAGCGCATCAAAGAGATGAAATAGAATCATAAATTCAAAACTGTTCTCCACAGAGGCCCCCAAAATATGCTAGTCCCCCAAAATCCTTAAGATGTCCCTGATGCCATCTGCTAATATGCTGGCCCCAATTACCATGTGTGTTGGCACGTCTAGGCCCATGGAACATACATTGTGTGTACAAAGTTCAGCACAAAAAGAAATTGTAGCAAAGGTACAGAATGTTTAAACTCTGCATACGTGTTTCTGAGGTTATAGAAAATGCTACAGGCACTTCTCTTTGTATTACAAGTGTGCTGACATCACATTCCTTGTAAAAAATTATGTTAGTGAAAGAGTATCATGATGCAGAAAAGAACACTACATCTAAATGTACTTCATCCACACAGCTCTGGGTAAATAGAAGCTGACAAATTCTGAATTGCCTGAAATTCACAGAATTCAGAGTTGGTTGAACCCACTGAGCATTTTTCAATTGCAAACTTGTGGTTTGTGGGTGTCTGGGATTTAATGTGTACTATACTACTCTACCATAACGATGTAAGAGAAATTAGTAGTAGTCAAAAGTACCAACACTATTGATTGCACTAAGTTCCTCTTTCGTACACTGCTCAATATCAAAATAGCAAACATTCTTCTCGCTTTATGTGATCAAGAATTGTACAACAAGACGAGTAATGAGCAGCGTATTAAAGCCTAAATTATAATGAAATGCATGTCTTTTTTTAAACGTATTTATCATTCACATGGGAGATAATCATTTCCATCTCTCGCATTATTTACCAGAGAACACATGAAAAGTAGGTGTTATGAACTTGGGCACTCTTGCAGGGAGTAACAGAATGTAAATAACGTTAGCCCAGCATATTGTCCTGGAATTCTGAGGTCAAGTGGGTGGTAATGATGGAACACAACACTGCCTGGCTTCCTTAAATTTGAAATGCACACCAGGCATTTTTCTCAGCAGTTGGCATTAATGATGACAATCAGTTCAGTAGAGCTGCTGGTTGCTGCCAGTAATTTGGGTTTTTTAGAGCTTCCTCTGTCATGGTACCCTCCTAATAGCTAATACTTCTCGAGATTGAGAGGGTCAGCATGAATCATGCGGTGTGCTTCTCTCCTCCACTCGCCATTATCATTATGTTAACTTTCAATGAGGCGTTTAGGAGCTTCTAATTCCATCAAAATGTCTCCTGCCTGCAAAAGCAGTAAAGATAGAGAGAGTGAGAGAAATGATTTACTGTTTGAAAGTCTGAGCCATCTTCATCTGTTTTCTACAGTTAGTAACCTGGAAATTTCTTTCGGCAACAGTGTTAAGAACAACTTGCACTTTGCATGACTTTGCCTCAA
Organism: Lissotriton vulgaris; assembly: GCF_964263255.1. Lineage (NCBI taxonomy): Eukaryota > Metazoa > Chordata > Amphibia > Caudata > Salamandridae > Lissotriton > Lissotriton vulgaris. The sequence continues at coordinate 1,917,868,328 of NC_141689.1, read as the reverse complement.
GGGGGTGACTATGGCTTGTTTTTATTTTACATGCTGTGTGATTTATGGTGTAGTTCACACTTGTCTGCAATACGTATGCCTTAAATCTTGTAATTAGCATTACAAGCATTGAAATAATTATTGTATTATGGTTTTTGTTTGAATTATGAACTGTATTTATCATTGGTTTATGTTTCATCTATGCAAAATATTTTTCTGAAAATGAATATATGAATGAATATATGAATGAATAATAAATTGAACAGAACAAAATCTGAAGATCTTGCGGAGCATGCGCAGGGTGTTGAAGCACGAGGATGAGACGGCGTTGACTTGTCTGGTCATCGACAGGGAGGAGTCCAGGATGAAGCCCAGGTTGCGTGCGTGGTCCATTGGTTTGGGAGCGGTGCCCTGGGCCGGGGGCCACCAGAGGTCATCCCAGGCAGAGGGTGATGATCCCAGGATGAGGACTTCCGTCTTGTCTGAGTTCAGTTTAAGGCGGCTGCTCCTCATCCAGTCGGTGACGTTTTTCATCCCTTCGTGTAGGTTGGCCTTGGCGGTGGTGGGGGTCGTTGGTGAGGGAGAGGATCAGCTGGGTGTCGTCGGCGTAGGAGATGATGTTGAGGTTGTGTTGGCGTGCGATGGCTGCAAGGGGGCTCATGTAGACGTTGAAGAGGGTTGGACTGAGTGAAGATCCTTGAGGAACGCCGCAGATGACTTTGGTGGCCTCGGATCTGAACGGGGGAAGGTGGACCCTCTGGGTTCTTCCGGCGATGAACGAGATGATCCATTCCAGTGCTTTCTCTCGGATTCCGATGTTGCTGAGGCGCTTCACTAGGGTGCGGTGGCAGACAGTGTCGAACGCCACAGAGAGGTCCAGGAGGATGAGGGCCGCTGTTTCCCCGTTGTCGATCTGGGTTCTGATGTCGTCGGTGGCTGCGATTAGGGCGGTCTCGGTGCTGTGGTTGGCCCGAAACCCGGACTGTGAGGGGTCGAGGGAACCATTCGTCTCGAGGAAGGCGACCAGCTGTCTGTTGACGGTCTTCTCGATGACTTTGGCCGGAAAGGGAAGGAGCAAGATGGGGCGGTAGTTCTTGAGGTCGGTGGGGTCCGCCGTTGGTTTCTTCAGGAGGGCGGTGAGCTCGGCGTGCTTTCAGCTCTCCGGGAAGGTGGCGGTGTGGAAGGAGGAGTTGATGATGGCCCGGAGCTGGGGTGCGATGATGGAGTCGGCTTTGTTGAAGACGCGGTGTGGGCAGGGGTCGGTTGGTGATCCGGAGTGGATGGCGTTCATCTTGCGGGTGGTGTCTTCGGTGTTGATCGGGGTCCAGTTGCAGAGGGTGGAGGTGGCGGGCTTTGGTTCGGCGGTAGGGTGCGTGGTCTGTGCGTCGAAGCTGTTGTGTATGTCTGCGATCTTGCTGTGGAAGAATGAGGCGAGTGAGTCGCAGAGGTCTTGCGAGGGAGTGATGTCGTTGTTTCCGGTGCTGGGGTTGGAGAACTCTTTGACGATGCAGAAGAGTTCCTTGCTGTCGTGGGCGTTGTTGTCCAGTCGTTCTTTGAGTGCCGCCTTCTTGGTGGCGTGGATCAGCTGGTGGTGTTTGCGGGTGGTGTGTTTGAGGGCGGTCCTGTTGGCTGTGGTCTGGTGGAGCCGCCAGGCTTTCTCGTGGGTGCGGCAGTTCTTCTTGGATTCCTTGAGTTCGTTGGTGAACCAGGGGGTTTTCTTGCTACCGGTTCTGCTGGGAGGGTTCTTTAGTGGCGCGAGATCATCGGCGCAGGCGGTCAGCCACTTGGCGAGGTTGCTGGCTGCTTCGTTTGGGTCCGCTGTGTAGGGGGGTGTGTTCTGGCTGAGGGAGGCGGAGAGCTGCTCGGCGGTGATCTTGCTCCAGCTTCGGCGGGGAACCTGTTGCGGGTGGTGGTGGGTCGCCGTTTTCCTGAAGCTGAAGTGGATGCAGCTGTGGTCGGTCCAGTGGAGTCCGGTGGCGTGGCTGAAGAAGCGTGTGGCCGGCGTAGTGGGTGGGAGTGTTCACCAGTTGCTTGAGTCCGAGGTTAGCGAGGTTGTCCAGCAGGGTGGTGGTGTTTCTGTCGTTGTTGTTTTCCAGGTGGAAGTTGAGGTCCCCTAGGAAGATATAGTCGGCGGAGGACAGGGCGTGTGGGCTGATGAAGTCCGCGATGTCTTCGCTGAATTGTGTGCGTGGTCCTGGTGTTCTGTAGATGAGGGTGCCTCGGAGGGTGGTCTTGGGGTCGGTGTGTATCTGGAAGTGAAGGTGTTCAGCGGCGATGAAGGTTTCGTTGGAGTTAGTCGAGATGCGGATGGTGTTCTTGTGTATGATGGTGATGCCTCCTCCTGTCTGGTTGACGCGATCCCTCCGGGTGATCTTGTATCCGCCCGGGATGGCTATTGCGATGTCGGGCGCTGAGGACGCGTTCATCCAGTTCTCGGTGAGGAAGGTGACGTCCGGTGCTGTCGCGTCGAGCAGGTCCCAGAGTTCTACGGCGTGCCTGTGGACAGAGCGGGTGTTCAGCAGGATGCACTTCAGGTGGTTTTTGCTGGTACTTGACTTGGCAGGGGTGGTGTCGTTCCGGAGGCAGGTGAATTTGCAGGCATGGCAGGCGAAGGGTCCGTGGGTGCGTCGCGGGGAGGCTCGGTAGCAGGCAGGGTTCCGGCCGGTGTTGAGTGCGTTGATTGTTGCGGCGTCGTAGGTCCGTCGGGTTGTCTTGCTTTGGCGGGGGCCAGGGGTCCTGGCACTGGGCGCGGTCCACGGGTGGACGGGCGCAGACGGGCTTGCCTTTGGCGCGCCTTCGGCGCACAATCAGCGCGCCCGCTGCGCGTCCGTGCAGTCGCCATTTAAGGTTAAGTGGGAAGGGAGGAGCGGCTGGGAGGCGGGAGCGGTGAGGGCACAGAACACAAAGGGGGCGTGGCCTTGTGGCCGGAGGCGGGAAGCGGGGAGCGGGGCGGGAAAGGCACAGGGGGGGAAACGAGTACGAATACAGAAGAAAAACTACAATTCAACAAACAGAAGGCAATATAATTTCTCAAGGCACTATTCTAATACAGTCAAAAACCGGCGGAGCTGTGGGGGCAACGTACAGCGAGGCGGACCGCTAGGGCGGCAGGCACACAGAGCAGCGAGGCTGCGAGCAGCAGCTGGGGCACACACACCCAGCTGGTGGCCGTGCAGCGCGGGGGTGTCCTGAGGACAGGTCAAGGAACTATTGAATAGTGGAAAAAGTAATTTAAAAAAAGGGAATGTACTGGTATGCGAAGATGTGCAAATTGTGTACACTGCAATAATGTTATTAACGGCAACATTATTTCCCATTCATAAACAACAGAAGAGTGAAAGGACAAAAGGCGACCTCAAACAAATCATGTGAGGGTTAAATAGAAGGGAAAGAAAGGTGGAAACACAACACAAATAATAAGATGTTTAAGAACCATTACTCACCAGCCTGGTGGTGACATGCTTCATCACTGGGTTCCCACTGGAAGGACCTAATGTCCTTCCAGTGTGCTACAACGCCTGTTTACAGCGGAGCTGGTTCTTGTGTGTTATTTCCCATCCACACACTAGAGAAAAGATTCAATTGCATTATGATGGAGATTGCAATACCAGCATTGTAATCTACCCAACAAAGTGCCCATGTGGTTTACTGTACGTGGGCAAAACTGAAAGGAAAGTCAAAATACGAATTTCTGAACACAAAAGTAGAATCCGCAACAAGGTGACTACATCTACATGCATTAGGAGACTAAGAGTATCTTTTGTACTCAATCAAATATCTTTTCCTTTTTTGTTTCCATCTCACTTTGTTATTCTCTGTTTCCTCAATTAGACAGGACTTCATTTTAGGTTTCTGGACATCCAACTAGTTGGTAAGACTCTCTTGGTAACCTATGGGCGCCGTTTTTTGTTTTAGAGTATTTTTGGGTTATTTCAAAAACACAACTATACCTACTTGTAGTTCATATATTTAGTGACAGTTTGAGTACTGGTGCTGCATAAAACATGGATCACAATAGTTAGGTATCGGTTTTAAAAGTAGCACATGACGACATGGAAGTGCTGTTTTAAACTCTGTCCTTTCATTTTTTGATGAAAACATTCATGATGTGAGTTATGACACGCACGCAACTTAATGTTAATAACCGTACGTTTGTGGTTACGATTATACAGTGCCTATGCAGTAACCCGATGAGATCCATGGAATGAATAAAGTTTTGTTGACGTTTTTACCTGAGCATTGGTTACTTGGGTTACGACGGAGCCACGTCGGAGTGAACCTATCCGGGTGATTTAAGAAATGATGCGATCGTGTTACAATATACACTAGAGTTGTGGTCACATGACAGGAGATAGTACGATCGAGGAGACGATAGAGACGTTTGGTTCTTGTTCACGGTAAGCGCAGGACTTTGATTTAATGGAAAGCTCGGCATTATAGCTTTTGAAAGTAGTTGGGCGATGGTTGATTGTTGGTGCTTAAATCACAGGGACCATAATAGACGGCATTTTGGCTACAAGATTCAGATATCACAAAAATAAATCTATTTCCCTTCTCTTATGGTATGTTACCAGATCGCTTGTTGTTTTTACGACCTGTTCAGGTGTTACTACAGTGTACAGTGAATTTTGTTTTTTGGATTGAATTCACAGGTTGTGAAACTCTAGATTCTCTGGTAATTGTAAGTATAGTGTAGTAGTTTGAATTACGTAATATCACACATTACAGTGATGGTGGTTGATTTTGTTGTTCTGTTGCTCTTGAAAACCTTTTTTAGGACTTCGGTGTGTTACCTACTGAGTTATACACCCAGTCGGGTGATATTTTCTACTGGTTGGAGTAAGTAGTATATTTCAATGCTGCACATTTGGGTATCATAATAGGTGGTGGCTTTCCTTTATACTGTTTCTCATTATAATAAAAGAAGATTCACTAGGCTTGATACTTCATATAATTTATATGTTGATTGACTAACTGAAAGATCTATGTTTCCTGCTCAGAATATTTGAGTTTCTAGTAGTTGTTGTTTACTAAGAAATATGATGTTTGATACACATTGATTAAGGTTATTTTTATGGATCCTCCTTTACATGTGCTGATTTATCTGCTTGTTATATTTTGATTTTTTACTGCTGCCCATGACGAAGGGACTATGTCCTGAAATGCATTGGGCCATCAACATCCACATTGATTGATTTATTGTATTATGGTTTTTGTTTGAATTATGCACTGTATTTATCATTGGTTTATGTTTCATCTATGAAAAATATTTTTCTGAAAATGAATATATGAATGAATATATTAATGAAGAATAAATTGAACAAAACAAAATCTGTGTTTAAAACTTGGCTTAACCTTGTGAACATTGTAAATCAATAATGGTAGTGCATACCTGAGACTAGCAAGCAGTCCAGCAAGCTCGCCCTTCTTTAGTTATTATTAGGAGTGTTTAGGTACACTCTGTCAGGCACAGCACACAGATCTAAATATCAGGATAAAACTAAGACTGATTTTTTCAAAATTCATAAAAAGGAGTGCTCAGATCACCAATCTACTATTTACTAATAAAGATATGATGGTAGAAATTGAAATTGCTTACTCTGGTCATGTTTTCATCATGCACAACGCTTGACAGTTGCAAGTGTGTGGCATGCAGATAATTAACCAGACTATTTCTCTTGGATTTTGCAGGATACTGAGTTATGTCATGTGTACTCCTCATGTTTATTGTCAATCGATTCTATGAAATTCCAGGTTTTATTTTGTCTTTCAAAGTTTCAAGTCATTTACCATCAATGTAAGTTCGAATTCAGACTCAACATAGTTGTTCTTTGTTCTTCAGCGATAGGTAGTTCCTAAGACAATAGGACTGCTCCTTATCATTGTTCTGATTGCTGTCTCAGTTAAATATACTGCTCTTAACAATAATGTTACAAATGGTGTAGGTTATATGTAAGGCTCCCTGTTTTCTGTTTTTACTGATTTTTACATATAAATACAGACAGAAAGCATTTATTCCTGTCTGTATTTATTTTTAAATGTGGATAAAAACGGAAATTGCTTTTTGAGTAATTCTAAATACTGTCTGCCCTGACTGCCAGTCAATAGCTGTGTGGATTGATAGGTAAGGGGGCTATAAAAAGAAAGGGATTTTAGTAAAGAGGCTTTAACAGCAGTAGATATGCACAATGTTGATACTAAAATTTGTATATCTTCTTATAAGTGCATTTATTTATCTTCTGTGGATGTATACCCCATTTAAACCTAGTAGGCATTGAAGCATGATTGCATATATACTGGTTAAATAAATGTGGATATATACTAATTTCAGCTTCATTTTCCCACAAAACCCAAAACAAATATGGATAAATACAGATAAAATTAGCAAAAAATATATATGGATAAATACAGACGGAAATGTCAAAAAAATAAATACCATAAAACCGGGAGCCCTATTTATATGTTAAGAGTGTTTCGATTTTCTTATTAATTAGAACTTCATCAGTTTTCTACAGTTTGTAATCCGGAAATTTCTTTAGGAGGCAGGGTTGGGACAACTCTCACTTTGCATGAGTTTGCCTCAAGGGGGTGACTATGGTTTATTTTTATTCCACATGCTGTGTGATTTATGGTGTAGCTCGCACTTGTCTGTAATATGTATGCCTTAAATCTTGTAATTAGCATTGCTTACGGTACAGAAATGATCAATTCAAACAGACAAACATCTGCATCAATGTTCTGAAGCATCTAAACAGTTTTCCTCCTCAGTCTTGTTTCCCTGCCTGTTTTGTCCAATTTACTCAAAAAAAGCATGATGGTAGAAATTGAAATTGCTTACTCTGTTCATGTTTTCTTTCATCATCCACAACCCTTGACAGTCGCAAGTGTGTGGCAAGCCGATAATTAACCAGACTATTTCTCTTGGATTTTCCAGGATAGTGAGTTATATCATTTGTACTCCCCATTTATATTGTCCGTCGATTCTATGAAATTGCAGGTTTTGTTTTGTCTTTCAAAGTTTCAAGTCATTTTCCATCAATGAAAGTTCTAATTCAGACTCAACATATTTGTTCTTCGTTTTTCAGCAATAGGTAGTGCCTAAGACAATTGAAACGCTCCTTGGCATTGTTCTGATTGCTGTCTCAGTTAAATAATCTGCTCTTGAAAATAATGTTACAAATGGCGTAGTTTATATGTTAAGAGTGTTTGCCACTTTTGTATTAATTAGAACTCTGAGCAAAGACAATATAGAGGCATTTCAATAATTGTTGGAGGTTTTAAATCAAAATATACCTGATTTTTTGTCAGTGGGGCAAAGTGGTAGGTGGTGGGCCAGGTCGCAGGGGGCAGTGCTCCAAGTCCTATGGCCAACAAAAAGAATCAGCAAAACGTGAAGGCAAAAGGCAAAAAGTCCAGAGGAAGACCACCATAAGGATGGCAGGTCTAACAGGGACTACATTTTATTCCTCCTTTTTTTAACAATTCTTTTTAGTAAGCAGTTGATTAAGAACACAAGTCATCAAAAGCAAAGCAATGTTCACTTTAATGGCCGCTCACAGGGGTCCTTTCCACATCATAGATAGAACACTTGGGCCTGCCCTAAATCTTTGGAGTAATCCCCGACACACTGGAGCGGGTTGCAAACTCTACCCCCCAGTCTGCTATGTGTTAGTTATCACCCCTTTCCGCCCCTTACTTGTGCCCCCGTGCTGTTTCCTTGGACCCCATATCTTTTCAAATTTGCGCTGGCAGCCTCGGGAGCGGTATGTTACCTGTTCGGCTAGCTGGTCCCAGTCCACGTCCTCCTTCCAGTCTCTGGTCGCAGGGGGCCTGTTTGCACCCTATAGCCTGGCTAAATTGGGTTTTGCCACACCTGCAACCATGTTGAGCCAAGTATTTAAATGATTGGGCCATTTCTCTTCAGCTGACACTCTCAACAGCAGCCATTTGGCCTCAAGCAACACAGGTTTGCCTGTCACCCCCCTCATTGTCTCAACTATTTTAGTCCAAATGTTTTGGATATGTGGAGAGGTACAAAGTGTGTGATAGAACGTGCCCACAACACCACAACCCCTGGGGTACTCGGCTGAGACGAAATGAGCCATCTTGAACACTCTTGATCTAAAGAGGTGGGACCTATGCAGTATTCGTAGCTGCACCAGGTGAAACCGAGCCCTTAAAGCAATCTCTCTGGGGCTCTGCAACGCCTCGTTCCACTCCGCATTGTCTAGGGGCCCCACATATACCATGCAGGCCTCTCTAAGTGAGGCAAGACAGTACGACATATTATTTATAATCTTCTTATACATCAGGGAAACTGCCTTGGTGGGCATATGGTCCAATCTCAGTCGGTCTTTCATGGGGGCAGCAATCTGGAAGAAGCTCCTCCTCTTGTATATGGCATTCCAGAGCATACTGTAGTTGTCTGTATTGGAATAGCTCGCCATGTGCCAGCTTGTAATCTACCTGCAGCACATCAAACAATACTAAAGTATCCATTCTCCAAGCATCTCCCAATTAATCTATTCCTATTGTGTGCTATCTTGTGTGTGCTCACAATTTTTTAACCTCCCCAGGCGATCATCACTATCCCATAGTGGGGTCTCTGCTGTTAGTTTCGCCTCTTAACCCAGGCATCTGTTGGATGCTTTCCATGCCCGCACTACCGCCTGCATGTGGGGAGGGAGCGAGTCCTTCCCGACCGTGCCATACAGGTGTGTCGGGTAGTTCCTGCTTCCCATAGCCAAACAATCTACCCTGTATACTGGGTCCGTCCATTCCCCAAACCACCAATCGTTCACCACCGTCAGCTGGGAGGCCCAGTAATAAGCTTGGAGGTCGGGACGCCAGGCCACTGTCATAGAGACCACGCTGCGGCTTTGTTAGAGAGATTCGGGCTGCTCCCGTCCCATATTAAAGATCTCGGAATGCTGCTGATTCTGCAAAAGTTGGAATCAGGAATCCTGAAAGATGTGTTCTGGAGAATATAGAGCATATGTGGGAGTGTCATCATTTTAAACTGCCCGTCCCATCTGCAAAAAAGTCAGCACGTGCCAGTGGCACACATCCGCCTGAAAGCGGTCGACTTGTGTTAGAACGTTACGAGCCAGGAATAGCTTCTTGTCTCTGGTGATACGGATCCCCAGTTATTTGAACCTGTCTGTTGCCACTGGGGCTGGACATTGGAGTGGCAGGAACAGTGAACCCAAGGAGAGTGGAAAAAACAGAGATTTGTCCCACTTAAGTTGGTAGCTGGCATAGCTCCCGAAAAGGGCAAAGATGTGCAGAATTCTCGGTATTGAGAAGCAGGATTTTGTCACATAAAGCAAAGTATCATCTGAATAAAGAGATATCTTCTTCTCTCAGTTGTCTTCAACTGTAATTTCTTGGATTAATGGGCCTCTACGGACCCAAACCGCAAAGGGCTCTAGGGCTAGGGCAAAAATCATGGGAGATAGTGGACAACCTTGTTGTGTGCCCCTCTGCAGTTCGAAAACACTGGGGTTGCAGCCGTTTACCCTTACCCTAGCTAGCGGTACTTCATAGTTCAGAGTTGATGAACCCAGGCGCAGAAAATGGGGCTGAGCCCAGCCAAGGCAACACTGCATAGATGTAGCTCCACTCCACCCTATTGAAGGCCATTCGGGCATCGAGGGAGAGGATTGCAAGTATCGTCTACACTATGCCTTGGTCAGGTGAAGTACCCTGTATAGCCGTCTCAGATTCAGGCAGGTGCTACACTTTGCCATGAAACTGGATTGGTCGGGGTCTATCACCAATGGAATCACACCTGATAGCCTATTCGCAAGGACTTTGCTACGACTTTGGGCTCCACATTGAGTAGGTATATGGGACGGTATGATGCACATTCTGTTAGTGGTTTACCTTTTTTGGGGATTACCACTATGGTGGCAGCTCTCTGGTCATCTGGTAGTCTCCCAGCCTCCCTAGCCTCTAGGAACATATTTAGGAGGTGGGGCACTAATTTCTGGGCCGTTTTCTTGAACAATTCAAGCGGCAAACCATTCGGCCAGGGGGCTTTCCTGGATTGGAGCTCCCGAAAAACCCCTACTATTTCTTCTAAGGTAAAATCGCTACCTAGGGCCTATCTTTTGTCGCTTGTTAGGGTGTTCAAGCTCATTGTTTTTAGGAGTTCTTTGCAGTCTGAGCTAGATCTATCCAATTTGGAGGAATGTATTTCCCCTTAGAAGGCTGCAAATGTCTCTCCAATTTCATCGTCTCCTGTATGTACCTCTGGTTTTAGGTCTAGGATTTGCATCACCGATCCGCTATCACTGTCCCTTTTGTCTAGCCAGGCGATGAGCTTTGTGGCTATATCCCCTACCTGATATATCCTCCTCTGGACTACTAAAGTATGGGCTCTTGCTGCTTTTTCTGCTATACCTCGCAGTTCTTGTTGTGCCATGTGTAATTGATGTGTCAAGTTCCTATTCTGTTCTCTTCCTCTTATGAACTCAGCATCCAGGGTCACTACTTTTTGTTCGAGCGCCCAATGTCTACTTCTGTCCTCTTTCTTTTTAACCCCAACTAAGGCATGATATTGCCCACCTATCACTGGCTTGTAGGCTTCCCAGAGAATACAGCAGAGTCCACTGATCCCTCGTTATGCTGAAAATATCTCTTGGTGACTTCTTGCAGTTGTTCCACAAACTTTCTGTCTGTCAAGTGCTAGGCCGCCAGTTGGGGCGGCAAGACACTTCCCACTGCTAGTCCCTTAAACCAGGTGGCCACCGGGGAATGGTCAGAGATGCCCCTTGCCAAGTGGTGTGTGTCTTGGAAGCTCCCACATCCTTCATTAGGGTGAACAAGTAATCAATTTGAGACAAGCTCTCATGTCCTGCCGATATGTTTAATAAATTGGTGCACCAATGTATGCTTTATTTTGGACCCCAACCCATTTACGTTCCAGGATATGTTGTTGAGAGCATGTTTTTTATTTGTTGCCATCTGTTAATGTATCCAGTGGTGCGTCTGGTTTGGCTCAAAATGTCTGATTACTCACCGGGAATCGTCCCTCCCCTGCTGTCTGACATGAACCCCGCCCTGATGCATTGTGTCTCGTACAACTGCACCAATAATTGCTAAAGAATAAACATAACCCTTAACTTCCCCCTCCCTGCCACCCTGCACCATGAGACTAAAACTTCCCACAACCCCAATTTGCAGAGGGTCTGTCCTCCGAACAGCAAAATACGCATATCAGGGGGTTGGCTGCCCCAATAGGTCTTCTCCATGTGCCTGTTCACCCCGTAACTATCCCCCAGCACCTAGATGGTCTCACCCTGCACGGATCATTGCGTTCACTTCCCCATGCTTCCGGCCTACTGATAAACGTTCTGGCAATAGACCAAGATAGTCATGGAGCACCCTACAATCCCATGCACCTCTCTGCCTTTTCCTGCCTAACTACCTCCCAGTTCACTCCCCGTGTGCACGTCACCACACGTCCTTTTTATGTTCCATCGTACTCCCTGCAGGCTTAGCCGGTGGCAAGTTTCAAGGTCACTGGTGGCATCCGTTTCCCCTCACAGAGCTGTGAGGCGGACTGGGACAGTTTCAAGTTCTGACAACTGGCTTCTCTGTCATGCATGTTACAAGGGTGAGATATCTTCAGGTCCTTTGGTTGTTTAGACTCCTGTTGCGCCAACCCTCCAGCCAGTCCCATGCCTCCGCTGGGGAGTAGAACAACCAGGATTTTCCTCTCCAAGAACTTTTAACTTGGAAGGGAATATCTACATATATTTTAAATAATTTTTCCTAAGGGCTTTCTTGACCTCCTCAAAACTCCTCCTCTGTTTCTGAACCTGGTAGGTAAAGTCAGGAAAGTAGCAAATCGTGGAGTTCTCATACTTGAATCACAACATTATACAGAGCATTCAGCATATGCTTACATCATCATATTACGTCCTATATTAGCAGTTGGCATTATATATCAGTTTCATCCTCGGTTCCATGTGCATTGGTTCTTGGACATTTTCTAAATATGTGACAGCATGTTGTTTCTATACATAGGAATCATATTCCAAAAGCATTAATACCCTATTCGCCAATGTGTACTCCAGTGCAGGGTCCCATTTACGCCTTTAGCTTGTCGTTGGGTCGGAATATCCCCTCTTGCCCCTGTGTCCTCATTACCCCATGTCATTCTGTCTACTTGTAGATGCCACTGATAGTCTGGTGTGGACAGAAGGTAAGTTTTCAGGGGGTCCTGTATATCCCTTGGACTGGAGGTAAGTGGAAGGAGTTCTGCATAAGTGGTTTTCTCTTGCCATAATATCAGATCGTGCAACCAGTCTTTACATTTGGGGGCCCTTTCCCTTCCCCATTTACAAGCAACTTCATGTTTTGCTATCAGAAAGCCCAATAACATATATTTCTTGTCGACTGTTTCAACTCCATCCTTGTAGCCCAGTATAGCGGTAACCGGAGATATCTAAGGTGGTGACATTGCTTTGAACAATAGTGGTGACATTGCTTCGAACACTTGTTGCCAGTGTTCATGGATTGCTGGGTACCCCCATGACAGGTGTAAAAAGTTGCTGGGCACCCCCATGACAGGTGTAAAAATCCAGCCCGTATCTCCCGCACCGCATGCATCTGTCATTTTCCCGTAGGTGAAATTTGTACAGTTTGGCGGGAGTGTAGTACAGACGAGGTCAAAACGTATAATGTCAGTCAAAATCACGTTATTCAGTTAATTAAAACCCTTAAAGCATACTAAAAAAATTATTTTCAAACAGCAATTAAGCATAGACAAAAAATTAAATAAAAAAAAGACATTCATCTTACATCAAATAGACAAACAGTTCAGCATTGAAATCATTTTAAATATATTAAAAACAAGACATATTAAAGTATTGTAGATCAAGGTATCCCTCTCTTCTTTTCCTTATTCTCACCGCAGCGGTTAAAAAAACTAGGTATGTAAAGAATTTCCCAAACATTGATCAGCATCTGTAAATATATAAGAGCTGGCCTCGTCTGTAAAAAATCTTTGCTCCTTAAAATTGGAAGTATAAAACATTTTTGAATGTGCAAAAAATGCTTGCAGAGCAAAACAAAATGCAACGTGTCCTGGGTGGAGAAATCATCGCATGAGCAGGGACTTAAATCCTCCATCTAACTCCATTCCAGGTGTTCAGCAAGTAGAAAGTGCAACTGATTCAATCTAAATCTTACCAGAAGGAAGCAATGATGCGAGTTGGTAACTATGTTTAAATAAGGTTCAATGGTATCTGTGGTTTTTAAAAAATGATGGGCTTGAACCGTGGGTTTTGTTAGCTCCCTGGCCTCTCTGTCTGTATGTGTCATCTGTTGGTAAGATTTCTTGGCCCACAACAGACATTCCTTCCACAACTTTTCAGGAGAGTTAAATAGCTCGGGCATCCCAATTGCATTGCTAACCTTTTCACATAACTCAGCCAGGGAATACTATTTGCTCTGTCATGCGCTAAGCAATCAGGCATAATTTTGTGGTTCATTTCTAATTCTTGATTTATCTAGGTCGCTATCCATTTAAGTAGGGGTGCCATTCCAATTAAATTGGACACAAAACCTATCCAAGTTTCTTGGTGAATAAAATTGGAAGATGTTGATTGTGGCACAAATAGCAAATTTCTTGGATGTCTTTAACATATCTATATCCCCATATATCAGAGCCATAGTAGAGATAGCAACAATTTGGTACTATATATTTTTAACATGGCTTGTATTGGCTTTGCCCCTAACCTGCGCGCAAAGTCAAGAACAGCTACAGTAGATCTCCTCATTACGTTTCTTTTGAGTTTCCTTTGCGTGCCCCACATGCCCCTCTTATCAAATAGGACACCTAGGTAAGAAAATGTTGTCACCCTAGCTAATTCATTCCCTTCAACATAATGCATCATGATTCTTCTGGGCTTAACACCCATAAACATTGTATGAGATTTAGAAAAGTTTACACTTAAGTCCAATGATTTCATAAAATCAGCAAAGGTACTTAAAAGACACTGTAGGCCAACCGCTGTTCTAGCTAATAAAGCAGCATCATCAGCATATAGGAGTCTTAGCCTGCTATTGGCTGTGATAGCCTCTACCTGCTTGCAGCCATATTACCATTGCTTATCTGAAAACTGTAATGCCTAGTTTGTCCTCCCATTCTGAGTGCCATGATCATTTATAGGGTTTGATTGCTTTTTGTGTACTGTGGTAAATAAGCCAAGTCATGTGTTGGGATGTCTCAGTTTGCAGTATCTCGTGTAGTGGTGGAGGAACTTGTGGTTTGTGCAGGAATTCTGGAGTGGCAGCCCGAACACTTTGTCTGAGTCTCACAAACATGAATAACTCCATTGCTGTGGGCGTAGTCTCGCGAAAGAACTGTTCCTTTGTCCGTAACCACCCATCTACATATAGATACCCCCATGTCGTTATTTGAAGTTTTTCCAACATTTTCCTACATGGTGTTTTGTAAGTGACCTGTAATTCTGGATGGCACACCAACGGCAAGCAGGGAGAATAAAGCATCTGTCTGTTCATCCCAGTGGCTATTCTCTTCCATGCAGAGTTGAGTGGTGCATGAGACTGTAGTGGGATCAGCATCTCACTTTTTGGGGTGCATGGAGATGAGGATCTTTATATCCCATTTCAACTGCTAAGTGTGGCATGAAAGGGGGTTGGTGGAACCAATAGATTGTATAGTATGTTGAACACAATAATAATAAAGTTCAAAGTCAGGCACCTCAAACCCCCCCTTACAAAAGTCAATACATCCCACTTTAGTCTTTCCTGTATGCTCCCCATACCAGCCAGATCATTTGTTTTCTCCGAGCCATAAATTATGGTTTCCCTGGATTACATGGGATATTTGTAAATAGGTAGAGCATTTTTGCTAGTGAGGTTCTTCCTGCCATGGACATCGGCGTTGCTATCTATAATGTAGTAGGTAAAACCAATAAAACGAGTAGATAGGTAGTCGAGTTGAACAGAGTGGGTTTATTACAATCTGTTAGGGTTTCTAGAGTCCTATCATAATTTGTGCGCATAAATTCGCTTTTATCCCTAGTACTCTTAATCTTAAGGTATTTAACCTCCTCACTAGACCATTCTAGGGGATAATCTAGTGCATAATTGTAGAAGTATCAGTGAGAGGGAAATATATTTGATTTACTCCAGTTAATATGTATACCCGAGTATTCCCCAAACTTGGTGATTTCCCATAAGAGTGGTTTTAGATTATCTTGCAGGTCTTTAAGATATATGGTTATATCATCCGCATAGTGTGATTGCAAATGGAGAAGAGCGAGAAACATTAAGGAGGACGTGGCTAGAGAATGCCGATATAAAAGTTCTATCCATTTAAGGAAACCTGGGGGCATCCCCATATACTGAAGGGTCCCAGTGAGATAATCCTATTCTACAGAGTCAAAAACCTTAGTGGCATCGAGAAAAACCGCCACCGAGCTATGTCTGGATCAATGCCCTGCAGGACCGAAAACAGTGTCCGGAGATTTTGTGATGTCGCTCACCATGGTTATGAACACGGACTGGTCGGGCAATACTAATCTATTCATTAATAAATGTAACCTGTTGGAGAGGGTCTTGGCAAGGATTTCAGTGTCACAATTAATCAACGAAAGTGGACGGTAAGATTCACAGTGCCTGGCTGGTTTGCCAGGCTTAAGCAAAGAGGTTATCATGGCCTTTTTTCATAGGTAATGGGAGTATGTCTTCCTCACTTGCCTCGTCAGATACTTTTTTAAATATGGGGACTAGCTATGTTACATAGGTTTTTTATAAACCTCCACTGATAGATCATCAGACTCGGAGCTTGTCCAGACTTCATTTGCATGATGGCTGCAGTGATTTCCCCCTCCTCCAGGTCAACTGCAAGGAACTCTCTCTGGGAGTCCCCTAGCAAGGCCAGAGCGGTGTCTTCGAAATATAGTCAGAGATTTAAGGGTTGTCTCCTTTGTGTTGGTATATGGGGTGATATAATATGTCGTGAAGATGTGTAAAAGATAAGAGGTATTTCTGTCAATAGCTCCCTCGGAGTCATGAATTTCGGTTACATAATTGGAAAACCTAGTTTGTCTGATATAATCTGCTATGGCTTTTCCTGGCCGGTCTCCATCTCCATAACTACACTCTTTGTGATATTTGTTTCTGATCTTGCATTCTCGTTCCCCTGTGTCTTTATATTCTGTTAGTTTGTCCCTTAGGGCAACCTTTGTGATTCCCTCTTTGTGATTACCTCTGCAGTGGGCTTATATACTTGTGCTTTTATCTTGGTATCTATCTTACTAGGACGCATACGAATATCCCTTAATATGCCCCCAACTTTAGCAATGCACACCCCCTTATGGTGACCATAAATGCTTCCCATACTGTGGTGACTTTCGGCACCAAATCTATGTTACGCTGTATTCCCTGTCCATTTTCAGCTTTAAATACAGCATCTAACAAGGCCGTTGAATTTAGTCGCCATTTATCATAGGACAATTCGCATGCCGGGATGGATAACACCATTTTTACTGGGGAATGGTCGGAATATGTCCTCGCTAGGTGTTTAGTTTGGTCAACCCAGTGCCCCATTCCCTTTAAGATTATCCAGTAGTCGAGCCTGGACCAGGTCCTATGTACCACAGAGTGATGCATACCTCCTTTAACAGTGTGGTGTAGGTGTCTCCATGCATTTAGAAGACAATTATCTGCAATAATCCCCGCCAACTGCCCTTGTGCAGAAGTATAATGTTGTGATGACGGTTGGGATCAGTCTAGTGATGGTGTCATAACTGTGTTAAAATATCCACCCCAGAGGAAAAATGTCGACCAGTGGAGATCATCTATATTGGGGCGGTAACAATTGGCAACAGTGACTGTAAGCGACCACAAAGGGCCTCACATAATGCAGTATCGGCCTTTGGGGTCGATGAGGGTATCTCCCAGTACAAATGGCGTATTCTTTTTTAATAAGGATCGCTATGCCCCTCACATATGTGGAGTGGGACAAGAAGCAGCGAGAAAGTTACCAGCAAGTTACGAAGTTCCGTACTGTGGTAGGGTCTAAGTGATTTCCCTGTAACAGAGCAATTTGAACTTGATGCCTATCCAAATATCCCAAGATGTACCTTCTTTTACATGGGTTATTTAACTCTCTGATATTCCAGAACAAACAGTGAAGTTACGCTAGTGACCTTGGACCTGCGATTATCTAATAACCCAGATGAATTTAAGTCTGCCTGCTTTACAACGGCAGTCCACACAGTTAACATGCACTGAACTAACAATTTGACAGAAAAAAAGGAGATGCTGTGGCTGATGTCCCTTCCCATCCCCCTCCCATGCCGACATCACCAACTTGTCAGGTACGCATTCCCTTTCCATCATTAACTTTGAATGAAAATGCAACAGATTACATGTCTTGTTTGTAAAAATCTCTGAAATCACATTGCATAAAAAAAAGCATAGGGGGTTCTCCCGTAGAGGTGCTGCTAGGGGGCCCACGTCGTCCAACCTCCCCATTGTGTCCCGGTAACTGGGGGACTGTCAATAAATGGATAAGTGTTGGGAGTTGCTTGGACCTGTTACTATGCCTTGCCATTACACAAAGGGGCACAAACTCTAATGATGGAAAAGAGCACCTCATAAGTCATTGAAAGTTATGAACTTAACAATACCTTCTGAACCGTGCCAATAAGGATGCCCTGCCCGGTTGGGCTCTCCATAATGTTTTGAGAATCATTTTCAAATGGAGGCAATGCTACTGATACTTCTCAGTATTATTTTGTTTCGCCCAGTCACTCAAGTGCCCTCTATAGGGGTTCAGTCCAATTTTGACAACGGTGAGGCAGAACGGGATCTGGACCTGTTGGAGTTTGCCCTGGATGCTGCACGATGGTTCCTTTTCAAAAAGTCCTCCACCTGCTGTGGATTCTGAAAGAAGTGCTGTTCCCCTGATGGGTGACGCAGAGCTGTGTTGGTTACAACATAGTGTAGTTGATTTGACCTTGCTCACATTTCCATTTAACCGGAATGAACTTTCTTCTTGCTGCTTGCACAGTTAATGTGAAATCCAGAAAAAACGAGAGACTGGTGTTTTCATACTCAATTGCCATTTTTTCCATGCAAGACGTAACACGGTAGTTAAGAAATCTGACTGTGACAGGTCGTGGCTGCACCCTGGTGGGAGGCCAAACTCCCAGTAATCTGTGTTCCCTTTTGATCAACAAGTGCTGAGAAAAAACCTCAGCGCCGAACACTTCACAGGGTAAACGTTCAATGAAGTCCTCCATGCGGCCTGTATACGTTATTTCAGATAGCCCGAGTATACGTACATTATTCCGGCGAGAACGTGCCTTTAGATTCTCATTCTTGGCTGCAATCACCTTCAGCCGGCGATCTATTTGAGAAATGTGTTCTTTATTACTCGTTGCGACATCTTCCAGTGCAAAGATTTTATTTTCGGTCTCTGTGATTCTATGGTCATGTTTTTCGATCTTGTAGACTATAGTGTCCATACGGGCAGACATGGCGCTCTTTTTTAACTCAATAGACGTGAGGCTGTTTTTCATGGTGAGAAACAAAGATCTCCAGTCCTCATCTTGGCTGTCACTGGGGCTTCAGCATCTGTTTGTTCTCCTGATTGCATTTGAGTGGTTTTGTGTGCCTCAAATGGAAGTTTCAACTGCTTACCCTCCGTTCTTCTCATCTTGTCTTGTCTGATGGTCAGGGCCTGGTGTGCTATTCCGCCCTACTCTGGTGCGCTGCTGTTACTTTGTATGGGAACAGGCTGGCACAAGATGAAGAGGCAGCGTTAAGGCAGGAGTTACCCATCAAGGTTATTCCGTGCCCCTGGATAGTGGCGGCCCATTCACGTCTGTCTAAAACCTTATCCACCAAAGCAAGGCAAAGTTGCTTATGCTGGTGTTACATCATGCACTTCCCAGCAGTACGCCAGTTACTGGTTTTGTGGCAAGCTAAGGTCCTTTTAAAGCAGTTGAACTCACAGGGGTCATGGTAAGGTGACTTCAAGTTCCATAATCATTCCAGAATCCTCTTTTGGGTTTTGGAATGTCTGTAGTGATCAAGGTTTTTATGAAGTGAGTGGGGGGTCAATTTCCCTTATGTTCTGGACACCTGAGCCTTTTTGTATGGCCCCAACATTCAATCTTTACAATGCGTTCCCCCACTGGTGTCCTCCTAAAATACTCTCTGAAGTCTCATGGAAAGCACTGCCTTGTATCTGAGGGTTAGAGAAGTGCCTAGTAGCGGCTCGCAGCCATTGGTGTCACCAAATGCAGGAAATCAGGCCCAATATCTCACACCTCTCCACTGGATGTGCGATCTGGGAATAATGTTCCTTAGCTGCTATTGCGTTGGTGTCACAACTCAACAGCATGTATAATGGCAGAGGTGGAAGAGGGTCCAAGGAACTGATCTCTCACCTCGTGACCCTCGCTCACATCCCATGCCACACACCCGGTGCTCGCTATCTGATTCTCAGTGATCGCGGGAATGGGTGCACACAATGGCACTGTAAATCCCCTCCAGCACTGTAGTGGTACCTCTCTTCACTCACGCAGTGAGCGTAGTGACACAGGTATCGAGCATAGGGCCACCGGTATCTATGTGCTTTGCTCTTTGGTCCAGAATTGCGAGCGGACAGTCACCACACCCTATACCTCATGCGCTGCACAGGCCTCGATTAGCAGAAACTCCTGCAGCACTGCATCGCTCGCTCCTCCCAGCGTCTCCACCGGCACAGCCCAGGCCCGGTTTTCTCACCACATCAGAGGTTAGCCGATCCTGAACAAGCCCACATCTGTATCCCAGCGATTTTTGGCTACAGGATCCGTGAATTTAATCCCCTGTATTCTGGTGGGAAGCCGGGATTATTGCTCATTATTTGGCCCAGGCAGCTCTAGCCTCACCTACTTGCGGCTATCTTGGTTGTGCACCCCATAGCACCCCCATGGAGTTCTCATACTTTAGGTCACCTTGTGCCAGGGCTGATTGCAGGATGACGTATCGATCTCTAAAGTTCATCATGCGGGCTAAGCTGATGCGCGGTGAGGTCCCTGTCTCAAAGGTGGGATTGGGGCTCTGTGTGCCCTTTCAACTAAGAAGACCTTCGATTGATGTTTGGGTTTCAGGTGTTTTTGTGATCAAGTCTTCTACAAATAGGTTGATGCATTGTGCTTCCACTCCTTCAGGCACCTCTACTATTCATAGATTGTTTCTGACCTCTCTTCATGGTCCTCATCCCTTGCCTCCAGAGCCATTTGCTGCTTGGTTAGTTTATGCACATGCTGCTCTAGGGACCTTGAGGAAGTTTGGAGCTTGCAGATGTTGGTTTCTGCTGTGTGTACTTTTGCCGAACATCTTCTGGAAGTCTGCTCTAAGGAGCCCCATCTCTATTTTAGGTTCCAGGGAGGATTGAAGTCTTTGTATCGCCGTCATTATTGCCCCAAGGAAGGTTCCCCCAATGCTACTGGACTAGTAGTCTGGGTCTCCTCTTCATAGTGGGGTCTGGGGATCGCATATTTATCCATCTTATTTGTTTGCGGTGGTAGGTTACCCTGGGGGCTCACCATTCCTCCAGCCCTGTACTGTTGTCAGGATTACAGTTGGGGACACCTTTTGCTTAAGGCATCACTGATCTGCCCGATATCCACAGCTGGTAGATTGGGGCAGTGGTGGAATCTTGATCCGTGGACATGCCCCTGGGTAGTTGGAGATCTCCAAGTAGGTCGCTGAAGCCTTGCACCCCTGTCACAACAGATGGCCTATGTGTGGTCTAGGTTGGCCCCCAGTGCTTGGCCGATCTTATGGGTGAGCACCAAAGTTCCCCACCAATTGCAGTGTCCCCACCACATGGCGCAGGTTTCAACCTTGGGTCCCACCGGGTGGATGTCCGACCCCTGATTTTCAAGCACCCCTCCCCATGGCTGCTTGCTCTAATGCAGCCCGGGAGTGATTGCAGTAAGGTCTCTCGGGTCCCATGTGGGGGCCCAAAGTCCCCCGACTTCTGGTTCCAGGGCACCCAGACTGTTTGTCGTGCAGGGTTGGCCTCAATTTTCCACCGCCGCGGGCAGGTTTGTTGAGGATTTGGCCCAGTCTTTGTATCTAGGGGGTTTCTATCTCATCTCCACCTCCTCCTCTTTGTAGATAGCCCTACACTCCTGGGATGCTCGGGGGGGCCGGGGACCAACCCCACCAGGTCTCTAGGGTTGCGAATCCACATGAGTGCCTCCCAAAAATGACTGCCTGTGCACCCACAAGCACTAGGGATGAATGCTACTGTGTCGCCAGGGAGTCTGTTCTTCCTGGGGTTTCATCTTGCTGCCCTGCCCGGGGGATGCTCACTCTCCCACCCGGCACCGCCAGACTATCAGAGCCCTCGGGAGGTCCAATTGCGCCTGGGCCCTCCACCAATATGCCCGCCGCCTCAGGCTCCTATCTGCATTCGAGCACTGGCGTAGGTGCTGCAGAGCTCAAAGATGGCACCCAGTTGGCCAAAAGAGTTCTGCTACATGGGCGGGTGCCTCCTGAACTCCCGGCACCGTAGAAATCGAGGGGTGGGATGGGTGCGCTCACCTTTGTGCCACCAGTGCCTGCGGACCCTCAGGAATACACTGCTCGGGAGGGTCAGCTCCGGCAAGGCTGTAACGACAGGTCCGCCTGTTTTGGTCCGACTACAATTAGGGGCCTGTGTGACAATCGCAGGATTACGGCCAAGCCCAGTTTGGTCATGGCGAGTTCACTGTGCTTGTTGTCACCCTCAGGAACTTTGGGAATAGGATGAGGTGCTGCGGGTCGCTCACCGGAGCTCCTCTACTGTGCGGGCATCGCCATGGGCGTCAAGCCATGACTCTCATTTTGCCTTTTTTTTTACTGTTTTTTTATAGTGCTATGCCTAAAGAAGGCTTCAGTGGGAGCTCGACAAAGACACATTTAACTTCAAAGGATTCTCCTCTGCTTTGGACCTTGCCCACTGTAAGATTTTGACTTCTATTTCAAGGGTAAATGGCCTGGTTTATATCTTGGAAGATGTACAGTCTGTTGCAGCAGCAACGGAGGATACATATCCCCAAGATAAAGGTTTGTCTGTCAAAATTAAAAGTGGGTGGACCAATAGGTTTAATCAAGGTGGAGATTATGCTGTCTCTGCCGTGAATAAACTCCTCCAACAACCCTGTGGAGTAAGGTCCTTCAGGGGAAGAATTCTAATTCCACCCAGCTAATTTAGATGGGCAAAATGTATTTTATTTTATTTTTTAATTTATTTTATTGTTTTTCTTATAACAAACAGACATGAGACTCAATATTACAAAATGATATTAGCGGTTATATATGTTGAACAGAAAAATGCAATCATAGCACCATTACGACAATAAGATCATCTTATTACAGCTGTATAAACTCAATTATCCTCATGACTAACCTTGAATCCTGAGTGTTCCTCCCAACTGAGCCTCAGTGCAGTATCCATGTCTAACTGAAAGTCAGAATGTGTTGCTCTCAGTGTGGCGGCCAGGGGAAGTCGTTATTTGATCAGTCGTGTCCTGTGTCATGTCAGCCACTGCCCTCTCATCACTCGTCCTTGTGGCCAGGTAAATTTTGTACAATTCACAGAAGTTTCTAGGTCTACTCCCTGGAGGCAGGAGTTCACTAAATAGTTCTGCCTGTGTGCTACAGTATATCATGTCTCGTGACCACTGTGTTATCGTGGGAACCGGTCCACACAACCAGCAGATTGCCACCCTGTGTTTGGCTATTAGCAGTCCCATGTCCACTGGTCTACGGAGCCCCTTAGTCATCAATTTAGAATAGCCTAGTAAGGCCTGTGCAGGTTCTGTTGTGACTGTCAGTTCAGTAATCTGTCCCAGTTCTTTAAAGACTAAATCCGAGAAAGCTGAGTTCCCAGGGCAAGACCACGCCCAAGCAAGCTTCACCATCAGGGTAGTGAGTCGGCGAAAGAAGGAGCATGGAAGAATCATGGGGATATTAGTGAATAGAAATAGAAGGTGTGGCAGCACTACCATTTTCATTATGGAGATTCTGCCTAAATAGGACAGGGGAAGTTTGATCCAACCATCTACATCGTCTTCTAGTTTGCTGATAGCTCCTCCATAGTTTTCCCTGAACACTACTTCAGAATCTGTGTGCACTCTTATACCCAAGTACCTCACCACGATCGTAGACCATTGTAAAGGGTAGTCTGGCTCAATTCGGGGTGTGATCGTTGTGAGTGGAAATAGAATGGATTTCGTCCAGTTCACACGTGGGCCTGACATAGCACCAACGTGAACCACTTCTCGTAGGACCGGGGAAAGATTTGGATTCTGGGTCCCTCACATATAGTAGTGTGTCATCTGCATATGTGGAGACTATGAGTTGGTAGCTCGGGAACCTAATACCTCTGTACCTATGATATTCTTTAAGCACGTTGGCAAAAGGCTCTGCCACCAGCGCATATAAAATAGAAGACAGGGGGCAGCCCTGACGCGTGCCCCTTGACATACTGATGAATTCTGTCACTAGGTTACCTATTTTTATTCTGGCAGTGGGAGCGTTCTAGAGAACCCCTAGTAGTTGAATGAAGACCTGATCTAAACCCATCCTAGTGAACACCTGCCTCATGAAGGGCCATTTAACAGAGTCTAAAGCTTTCTCCATATCGAGGAAAACTGCCACTGCCGGCGTCTCTGGTTGGGTGTGCTGGAGGGCACCGAATACTGTGCCCAAGTTGTAAGTCAAATTCCTGCCTGGTACAAAGCCAGCCTGTTCCGGTGCAGCTAGAGCAGGGACTAAAGGAACCAAACGGTTCGCAAAGATTTTTGCGTATATTTTTGTACTGACATTGAGCAGTGAGAGAGGGAGGTACGAGGCACATTCATCTGGGGACTTGCCCGGTTTTAGGATAGCTACAGTCACAGCTTCTCTCATTGATGGTGGCATAGTTCCAGCAACGCACATATCATCAAAAAGTGCAGTCAGCTGTAGAAGGCCTTATAGAAGGACGCTGTAAGGCTGTCCGATCCCGGGGCGCCCCCTGCTTTCATGCTGGATAGGGCTAAAAGAATTTCTTCTCTTTCCATAGGTCTCATGAGGAACTCCCGGTGGGTGTTAGTGAGCCATTGCAGTTTAATGTGTGTCAGGTAATCTATAATTTCCTCTTCTGTGCCGCTAGTACGGGAAGTGTAGAGTTCAGAATAGTATTGCGGAATCTATCTGCCATATCTGTCTCATCAGTCAGGATCTCGCCTTCTGCTGACCTAATTTCAGCCACCAGCATCTTTTCCCAGTGTTTCTTAAGCAATTGGGCAAGTACTGTCTCCGGTCTTTTACTCTCTCCATAAGTCCTAATTGTGGCACATTTACCAAGGTGTTGTATTTTTCCGTCTGCGTGCATGATATTCCTAAAGCAGTTCTGTGAGTTCCCGCTTGGTTGTATCACTCGGTTCCGACAGTTGACGTTGTTCTAAAATCTTTAGTCCGTCAGGCATTTCCGAATGGTTCTGAGGACTCTAGAGGGTTTGGACATTGTTACCCCACAGACATAAACTTTGAACGACTTGGTAGCTATCAACCAAGCCCACATTCGTAACAAAAAATGCCTTAATTACCTCAGCTAATTCTTCTTTAAACACCGCCTCGAGTAAGGAGTATGGCGGGAACCTCCACGTGAAGGGAGGAATGGACCTACGGGGAGTGTCACTCACCAGTAGGATTGGAGAATGATCCAAAAATGTGCGGGGAAGTACGCTGCAAGAGAGAACCCACTCATTGAGAGTCCTAGCTGCCAGCCAATAATCAATTAGGGTATGTAGATTATATGCTGAGTAGTGTGTAAAGCCTTACCTGTTCGGGTACCTCTGTCGCCACACATCACTTAAATCAACCCTAACTATTGCGTTCTCCACTGCTCTAGCAGCCGCTGTGATATGTCTCTCCGCCCCCCCTGATCCTTCTAGTCTGGAGTCCCTAACCAAGTTAAGATCACCCCCCCAAAGCTGCAGTCCTTGTCTGCCCAGCTTATTCTGTCCGACAGTGCCGAAAAAAACTCTGGGTTGTCAAAGTTATGGCCCTAGATTTTAACTATGAGTAGGTCCATGCCCTTCCCCCTGCACCTAGAAATTGTGTATCTACTGTCTCTGTCCGTGTCTACCGGTTCACGGGTGAGGTACGACTTAGGGTTGACCTAAGTGAGTACCCCCCGCACATTTATGGTAAATCCTGCGTCATGAATGTTGCCATGTAGGCCTTTGCTACTCAACATTGGACAGTTGGGCGAGAGATAAGTTTCTTGTAGCAGGGCAACATCTATTTCTTGTCTCGTCAGGTATGCAAGGACTTTGCACAGCTTACTGTAATCATTAAGCCCTTTAACATTCCAGTTGGGTGCTATGAGAGAGTCTACTTTTGTTTCCCTACTGGACTCAACAGGATGTATCATGAGGTGAGTCTATGTTGTCATTCCGACCTTGTCTGTGGTGCAAAAATGAAGTGCAGTGTGCATGTGTAATCAAATGCGCAACACGAGATAGGTTATGTGGATTGAGTCTCATGTTTCCTCCACCCCCACCCACGTCAGGATATCCTCAACTGCGACCTGACGAAGTACACCCAAAAACCATCCCTAAGCATAACATATGAATTACAGTTCTAAAGAACATAACTGTAAGTTGAATGTCCCTCCGCCACCCCCATAATAATCCCCAAACAGTGCTAGACACACGTGGGCGGACGTTGCTCCCCTTTTTGGCCAATACACACCAACTAATCTCTATTTCACTCCTTAAGCCAACTGACAACATTTTACAGCTTACCTGTAGGACAGTTAAATCATTCATTTCTTGTAACTTGTTCCAGGTTGACTGGAATACATATCCCTCCCCCTGCACTGAGTTAGCCCATTGAACTTATTGCAGCACAACTACATAGAAGATCGTGGAACCTCCCCAACAATACTAAGAACATAAACTCCCAAGCTCTTGTGGGTTCCATGGAGGGAGCCTTACATCTGCCATTGGCTGCTAGAGCCACAACAGACCTGGTCGGGTAAGCGGATCGACAGGGAATCAGTCATCTAAGTGGCCACTAACTGCTCCTTCCAAGACGCTGCATTCTGGGCTTATCCGTCGCTCTTTAGCCGACTCCTTCAAGGCCTTTTGCAATAATTTTAGATCTATGAAGATTCAGGAGGGCCCCTGGCGGTTCACCCGCAGGGGGGTTGGATAGAGCATAGCGTAGTCAATGTGCTGATCTCTTAACTGTCGCTTCAACGGTGCAAACTGCCTGCGTGCCTCCTGAACCCGATGCGTGGAATCCGGGGACAATGAGATGTTAGAACCTTCATATTCGAGTGATTATTTTTCTCTGACAGCGCCATGCCTCCATCTGGGTAGTTCAGTAATCTCGCAATTTTTGGCCGTGGAGGGGCTCCAAGGTTAAGGCGAGGACCCAGGGATCGGTGTGCCGTTTCTACTACGAACAAGGGGGCAAAGGTCTCCTTGCCAAGGAGGCCAATCAGCAGTTTCTCCACAAATTTCTCCATATTGCCAGTCAGTTTTGACACCGGCAGGCCCGTAATTTTCAGATTATTGCGTCAGGAACGTGCTTCTAAGTCCTCCTCTTTATCTTGTAGCACCTGCAGTACCCTCCCCAGTTGCTTGTGTCGATTATGGTCTGTGCTTTCTGCACCTCTGTCACTCTCCGTTCTGACATATCCAGTCTTTCGCATGTTTATCGAGTCTCTCTGACATCCTGTCCATTCTGTACGACAATGAGTCAATTTTTGTGCCCAAGACAGAAAGGCTGCTCAGTAAGCCTTTTTCCATAGCTGCTAGCATGGTGCGGATGTCTCCATCCGATTCGTCCAGTGTCTGTTTGTGCGGGTTATCACTGTCTTCGGAGGCGTTGTCTCGCGTTTTCGTTTTTCTTTGTTTAAATGTGAGTTTGGGCAAGGATCTATCGACTCTCCCCATCGTGGACTGTATCGGACAGTTGTCCGTTCATGGAGCACACTAGTGTCAGGAAAGATATCAACCATCAATTACCTACACAGGTGTGTCCCCTTAAACCGTAGGTTGCCCCCCGCGGACAGCATGTCCCCTCGAACAAATCCTCAGCATATCCTCCTCGTTGTGCTGTGCACACTCGAGTTTCGGAGCATGGATCACTTCAGTTTTACCAGGTTAATGCATCCAGTTTCCTCCACCACACAGACATGCCCCTGGGTCAATCTTCCATCGACTTAGTGTAAGGACTGGCGAGCAGCCACAACAGGTCGTGAGGCAAGTACTAGTGCATCGCAGTGGTGTAAGGGGCTAGTGTCACATCCCACGCTGCGGGAAGTATTTCCCAGGCCCAGTATATTGCACGCGGGAGTCAGCTTTCCTCCACTCAGTGCGCCTCCATACGGGGCCGCGTCTGGGCCAGCAGTTCCAGACCGGGAGCAGCAGGCACTCAGTATCTCTCTCCTCACCCAAAATGGCGGCTCACTTTGGAGAAAGCCATCCAGGCCTCACTGTAGCCGCCGGAGACAAGACCCCAGAAGGCCGCGCCTCACTCCCTGGTTTCCCCAGGCTGCTATGAGGCGCCTCACCTCGAGCCGCCCCAGGGACCCCTAAAGCTGCAAGCAGAGCTTCACGCCATCTGGTGGGGGAATGGGGCATTCCAGACCCCATTAAAACAAAGGGAGCCCCTGAAAACAATTAATAGGCAGGTCGGACAGGGAAACAGGAACCACTACCAATCAGAAGAACCCAACCTGTCTAACGATAATATAGGAAGCACCCATTAGGATCACTAAAAAATTTGAGCATGCCTAAGCTAACAAGAATAAATTCCTCCAAACAAAATAGAAAAGTTTTTTTTATGTATGACAAAATATATATGTTTTTATTATTATTGGCATTTACATAATTTTGCCAAAGTTTGCAAAACAATAACATAGGACATAAATGTATTAGTGCAAACAAGATATATACATATAAACAGGGTCCCACATTCATACACTGGTTGTCCAGCGCCAACGCGCGCTTCGGTGTCTAACCCTATGTGGGTCACATCTTCATCAGGGCGACTAGATCAAATGTGGGACACAAGAAGAGAACCACCTAAGGGGATAAGGGAGTGGGGTGAAACAATCACAATCATGCATTACAATTTTTGAATTCAAACAATTGATATGTTACAGTTTTTAAATTCAATTTTAACAAAAGTTATGAATTTAAAGTATGAGGAAAATATGTTAGCAGCAAGGAAAAAAGAACAGTTTTCTCATGTTTGATGATGATCAAATTTGAATATCAATTAATGAATAGGAGGAGCCTGCACCCTGAATAGAGCCAGAATACACCAAACGACTAAAGAACTCACCAAAGTTCCCGTGAGGATTAAAAATGTGGGTTAAGTGACACATATTAGCCCAAGGAGTTCATATATACATATATAAATAATATACCTTAATGCGGGGCATCCAGGTAAATAAGCCATACTATGGAAGGTTAGTTGAGACCAGCTCAACAGAAGATATCTGTAGGGGCAGAAATAATCTAGGATGTCAATCTAAGCAAGATTATTCAGGGAAAAGATTTTTTCTCAAATCAGGGAAGACCAAGGTTTCCGGTCTACGCCAGGGCCCCAGACGCCAGCCAACAGTCTCTATAGGCTTCCCCACACCGCGGTATACTCACTGCCTCACAGCTGCCCCCTGCGACACAGGTCCTCTGATTCAAGTGCTGCCGGGGGGCAGGCTGCGCCTCTCGTTGGTCTTCGATTGAGGGTTGTGATCGATCAGGACCGGGCTTCAGGAGCTCTTCCAGGTGTCACTGCAGAGCGCTGCTTGGGTAGGCCTGACGCCACTACTGAGGTCGGCAGGGTTCCTCTCACCAGGGTCATCATGGGGAAACAGCTCGACTCTTTTCCATCTCCCACCGGCCTAGTCGCTATGACGGGGTCTCCCTCCAGCACGACCGGGGGACTAGCTTCCACGCAGGAGAGGATCACCTCTCCACCGCCACGACAGGCCGTGGTCTAGCCCCTCCCGCAAGGCTGCAGCAGTCCAAGTGTGATTGCTGCGCCGCCCTCGGGGTGCCGGTAGTCCCGAACAGCTCGGCCGACTCACCAAACCGTCCGTCAACCACTGAGGGTTTCAGCAGAGGTTGTGCCCCAGTCAGCTGCAGGATACTTAACTTATTGTGTGCTGGCGGATCAGAGTGAGTCGCTTAGGCGGCCATCTTCTCAGCTCGCAAGCTCTGCCCCCCCCTTAGATGAGCAGAATTATAGGTCAGTTTTTATTGGCGGTATGAGGTAGCAAGAACTGCAAAATGCTCCCCTTATTATGGGAGAGGGGAGCATTTTCTTTTTTTTTTTTTTTTAAACGAAAATCCCGCTTTGGGATCTTCTTTTCGTAAATTAAAATGAAAACAGTTTGGTGAAGGGCATTTTGATGGAGCCCTGCTCCAGATTGTGTATAGCATTTTCAGGAAACACCTTGACTGTGGTCTGAGTCAATGCTTTAGAAATTACCTCCAGCTTGGCATTAATTTCTAAATTAGTAGGGCAGCACCTCTGTCAGGACAACAGAGTAATTTCCTCAATCTCCCTGGTGGAGACAATGGCTGTCTGCCTATAATTAAATTAGGCTGCAAGTCTTAACGTCAGTCTGAAATCCCACCTAGGTCACAGCCAATAGCAAGCTATTATTTTCAATGACATTTTATCTATGCACTTTTTACCTTTAAACTGTAAAAAGAGTCATATCTATGATTCCTATCAACCTATTTTTATAATCTGGTATCTTCTTCTTCTCTAAGGGCCTGATTCACAAAGGGACTGAGGAATCGTAAAGTTACAAGTGCGGTGACTCCACATTTGTGGCGGAATGTCCATAGTTGGGGCAGAACCTCCACCCAGCCCACTCTCTGCAGTGAGCCTGGTGAGATTTCGCCATGAATGTGGCGACTCCACACTTTATAAGTCGTAAGTTCCTTTGTGAATCGGCCCTCCAGTTTTTTCCCTATTTTTTATACACCTGTTTAGGAATTATATTTTGTTGCATCCTTTTGTTTAAAATTGTTGGTAC
Organism: Lissotriton vulgaris; assembly: GCF_964263255.1. NCBI lineage: Eukaryota > Metazoa > Chordata > Amphibia > Caudata > Salamandridae > Lissotriton > Lissotriton vulgaris. Next base: position 1,917,838,258 of record NC_141689.1, on the reverse strand, counting down.
TTCTTGAATTTAACCTACACTTTCTGGGGATTCCCTGCTACTAGTTTAAGCAGGATTCCCTCACACCTAAGCAAATTTTTATAAGACAGTAGGAGGGAGACTAAACTTAACCCTATTTCTGACAGCAGCCAATTTGAAAACATATACAAAAGTAACATCACGTTACCGTTCCTTAGCAACTGCCATAAATAGAAGCAGTCACCAATTTTGGCTTGGATGTTGATAGCAGTGGCATGGAACTGTGCATAAAAAAGACTGACCTGGTAGCAGGTGTGTCTGGCCCTGCTCACAGGTGGGGGATCGGGTGCTGCTTTATAAAAAATAAAACTTACCTTACCGTACAAGGCTACTGTAATGCAGCCTGCATGGAGAACAGAGAAGTACGCATGACTGTTTTGGGCGGCCCAAGAGGGCCGACCAAACTGTCATTGCACACAGGAGTGTTCTAGCACTCCTTCCCTGCAGCTCCGCCCACCCCTCATGCACTTATGCAGCAGGTAGAAAAAATAAAATGATAATAACATTCCGGTATTATTGTTTCATTTTTTCCTTTCTTTGCTGCTCCTGGCAGTGGAGCGATGCTCCTCCGCCATAGTGGAGGAGCCACCACTGCCTGGTAGCAATGGCACATGAGCTGCTGGAGTATTATTCTGAGTTAGTGTAGCACTAAATTACTGTCTCTTGAAACCAGAGGTATTTGCCTCGTCACTCTGCTACTTCTCAATGCAGACGATCAGGCAACATCACACGGACAGTCAAGACTATGGCTGAAGGGGCTAATTCCATTTAAATAAAAGCATATTTTATAGCCCTAAGAAAACAGCCTAAAGCACATGTCTTCTGCTAGCACTGCGAAGTCGTGACAAAAGACAAGTCTGCCCATGTGGATGCAGGTGGACCCTTGCAGGCGCCAGGTTACAATTATCTGCCACAACAATGTTTAGTAGTTTAGTTTACATGTTTTAGTACACTTGTGTCCTTCAAGAAAAGCTACTGATTTACCAAAGTGCAATTATAAAATGTGGTCATGCTTGAATCTACTGATAATGGAAACAACACATGAAATATGTCACCCAATACAATAATAAAAAGAAGTGTGTGTTTCTTTTATGACAGACTCACTATAATTAAGAGCAAGTGAGATAATTCTGAAGTATTTCAGATCAATAAATACATCATTAGCATGACGTAATGGCGTGCCACATGTGATTAAACATTTATGTATGCGAGTGATTTACTAAATTAATGCTCTAGAAGCTCTACCAACAAGTAACTGAAAGTGGAAGTTAAAACAGAAATATTCCTGTGGATACCTTGGCGAATTACTAATTATGCTTGCAGATTTGAAAGAAATTTTCTCTCTGACCTCTAAAGGTAATTGCAGAATCCTAAATACATTTTTATAGTCTAGACTTTTTTTTAAATCAAATATATTACCAAATAAAAGTAAGTTCAAATTGCTCTCAATAAACAGCAAACAAGTTAAGATCAATTTGTTTGCATTTTTACAATGTATTGAGTAACTGAAAATACACAGAGATTTGATAGAGAACATTCAGTCACTATATATAAAGGAATTAATAAAAGATGTACAGTATGTAATGGATGCAACCACATTGTACTTTGTATCCATTTGAGAACTCTCTACTCTCTACTGCATCTCCAGAATTTCCGACTGTCTGAACCAATGTTTAGACCCTCACAGAGACTTTGTGCCTCTGTAGCGTTGCGCTATGACCATGTGTTTCATTCTGAAGATATTTTGGGGCTTATTTATGAAAACTGTTGCATTGCTGCGACAAAACAGCGATGCGTCAGTTTTCACTGCGCCCTCCTTGTGATATGATAGATGTGCCGTATTTATTGTACTGAGCTCCATGCTATAAGGAGTTACAGATAAGACAGTTTTTCTGGCATATCTGGAGGCTCCAGTAATGACGCATTGCTGGAGTGTGTTGCAAAAGTGACGCAACTCCATCAATGGGTCATAACACATGGGCAAGTCCCATGTTAAATGTGCCTGCGTTAGTCGTACGCCTGCTGCGAGGCAGGCGTAAGATTTTGACGCAGTAGCATCCTAGAAGTGGCGCTGGGAAATCTGATAGATTTCACTGCGCCACTTATACAAGGCTTTTTGCGGGGGAACGCCCACCCTGCATACATTACACCTGATGGTGGTATAATGTAGCACAGGGCTTTACATCTGCCTAGATGCGTCACTTTGTAAATAGAGAGCAACATAGCACATTTTTAACGCCGCCAGTGAGTCACAAAAAGTGACGGCGGTGCAAAAGTATTGCAAGGCCTCATAAATAAGACCCTTTGGTATCTATAGAGGAGTGTAGAAACATTGGTAATACAATAATAAAATGAGTGATGACATAAATGCACAACGTTTTTTTTTGTGTATTGAGCTATATTGCAGCCTGCTTGGATTTCAAAACAAAGCACTGGCAAACCCAATAGGTTTCACCTAAGGCAGATCTGTTGGCCACCTTATGGGGCACATGCATCAACATTGTAAATTGCAAATACCTAATCGTGAATTCCTGAGAAATGCAATTAGGTAATTGCAATTTACAATGCATGAAACTCAAAGAGTTTCAGATTGCGATTCCTAGGGGGTCACAAATCGCTCTACCTCATTAATAATAATGAGGTAGAGCGCACTTTGCGACCACCTAGGAATGGCAAAAATCACTGGGATGGTGGCCTGCAGATCACCATGTCCGTGATTGCTTTTAAAAAAAGCAATCTCTTTTTTTTGTAAAGCAGCCAGTTTTCCTTAAAGGAAAATTAGATGCTTTACAAAAAGCAAAATGAAAAGTTTTCTTGTATTTTTTAAGAGGAGGCAGTGGTCCGTGGGACACCCCTGCTCTTGAAAATACTTTTATAACCCTTCACAAAGGGGAAGGGGAAGGGGTCCTTTCTGGAACCCTTCCCATTCGCAAATAGGTTACCACCTACATGAAGTAGGTGGTAAAAAAATCGCAAAACCCAATTTGCAATTCAGTAACAGGTAACTGAACAGCATTTTGGGTTTGATGCATGTGAAAAGATTTTTTTATTTTCGCAAACGGGCCGAATCTTCGAATCTGCCCATTTGCGGATACAAAAATGCTTTATGCATGTGCCCCTAAATGTTTTATTTTACTTTCATCCATACTACGGTACATCATGGCTAAACAAATATTGACTAAGCCAATAGGTATTGCATAGGCGAGAACTATTGACTTTGCCAATGAATGCTTATGAGGGAAAATTGACATTTCGTTTTTATCAGTTTTTCTTCTAGAATAAGTAAATTATGTGCCCAAGAAAATTAACCTCCCAAAACACCTAATAGGATCAGACTTGTTTGACCCAACACAAAAGTATTGGAATAGTTCATGAGAGCTTCTTTGAAGTTGGCTTTAAAACATTTTTCGGTCAATATGTTTGAAAAACGTGCTAACAATCCAGAATGTGATATTTGCTCTGAATTTTCTTTGCAGGGTAAATGGGCTTTTGACATCCCAAAACCACCCCTCATTAAGAGTAGCTTAGATAGGCAGGTCTAGGTATTCTGGATGATATAATGAGTGCCTCTTGCAAATTGTCAGGTAAACGTTAGGCTTTTCAGCTAGATTCGTTGAAAGGTGCACTGTAAAATTCCTCATGCAGTATTTGGAACCTTTTTACAAACCTTCCTAGAAATCGTTGGTTCCCTTGCTTTGCTCACTCACTTAGTACCATCAATGAACTAGTACAAATTCAGGGGTCTATCATTTTTCAGGCTATTCCCTTGTTTTCATGCCTTCTTTTCAGGTGATAGAAACAGTACCTCACTCAGCGACACTACTTATAAGGCGAGAGTTTGAAAGACAAGTGAGATTAGAGTCCAATTGCCCAAAACAAGGGGGACAACTCACAGAAGACCCATCTATTACCCACAACTAAGAGGAAATGGCACATAAACTATAAAGGTGACATATCTATGTTGCTCTTCATATTGGAGTTAGTAAATGTTGAGTACCCAGTCAGGAAATATTTAATTAATTTATTTTTGCAAATTGATATTCCACAAACTCGGCACAAAGGGACTGGAGCACTTTATATCAGGACATGTTACAATACACACAGTCAGATTAATTTCTGGGCATAGGAACCTCTGCCCCTGCTCGTAGGCAGGTGACTCCCCACGCCAACACATGGCTGCCAGCTGCTTCATGCCTGATACTGCTGCCCGCCTTTTCCCGCCGTTCCCACTCCGCCCGCCGCTGCATCCCTGCGGCTCCTCCCCCCTGCTTCAACATTGGCCACCCCGCTCCCACCTCCCAGCTGCTTCTCCCTCCCTCTCCCCCTCTTATGGAGGCCGCGTGGTGGTGAAGGAGTGACCTCTGACCCTGCTTGCAGGCAGGTCGTCCCCATGCCACCACACGGCTGCCAGCTGCTTCGTGCCAGATACTGCTTCCTGCCTTTTCCTGCCATTCCCACTCCTCCTGCTGCTGCATCCCTGTGCCCCCCCCTGCTTTCCCATTGGCCACCCCGCTCCTGCCTCCCAGCTGCTCATCCCTCCCTCTCCCCCTCTTATGGAGGCCGCAAGGCAGCCACGTGCAGCGGGTGCGCTGCTGGCATGCCGATGGCGCGCCAAAGGCAAGCCCGTCTGCGCCTGTCCGTGCCTGGACCTCGCCCAGTGCCAGAACCCCTGGACCCCGTGAACGCCACAACACCAGACTCCGCTACGACGCCAGCACCCTCTACCCACTCAACGCCGGCCGAAACCACACCTGCTTCCAGGCTGCACCGAAACGGACTCACACACCTTTCTCCTGCCACACCTGCAGCTTCACCTGCGACAGAGCCACCAAACCTCCAAGGACTGGACCCAACCACCTCCGCTGCATACTCCTTAACACCAGCTCCGCACGCAAACATACCGTCGAGCTCTGGGATATGCTCGACACTTCCGCCCCAGATGTGGCCTTCCTAACCAAGACATGGTAGAAAGACTCCTCGGCGCCCATAGCCATCCCAGGAGGCTACAAGATCACCCGCAGGGATCGCGCCAAAGGAATCAGAGGAGGAATAGCCATCGTCCACATGTCTACCCTCAAGTTTGGCACCCACGCAGAAGACACCCACAATACTGCCGAACACCTGCACTTCCAGATCCACACCGACTCCAAACCACTCTCAGAGGAACACTCATCTACAGACCCCCCGGACCCCGAGCTCAGTTCAGCGATTCCATCGCCAACCTCGCCAGCACCCATGCACTCGCATCCACGGACTGCATCCTCCTCGGGGACCTCGGGGACAGCAACGACGCCAACTCTGCCAACCTGATTGACAACCTCGACAACCTCGGCCTCAGACAACTCGTCACCACACCCACCCACACCGCCCACCACACGGTGGACCCCGTCTTCTCCACAGGCACCCACGTCGCCTTCAACCACATCACCAAAATCCACTGGACCGACCACCGCTGTATCCATTTCACCTTCAAGAAACCAACCACGCACCACCACCACACCCAACAGCTACCTCGCCTCTGCTGGTGCCAAGTCACCGAAGACCAGCTGATCACCACCCGTGCCCAGAACCCATCACCGACCCCACCATCACAGAAACCGCAGCCCGCAAACTCAGACAGTGGATCGACGACTGCGCCAACACCCTCGCCCCGCTGAAGAAACTCTCCAGCAACCACGCCAGCAAAAGAGCCACCTGGTTCACCGACGAGCTTCAAACCTCCAAACGCACATGCCAGAAACTGGATAAGATATGGCTTCACAAACGCACACCGGACAACCCCACAGCCCACAAGGACGCCACCCCCAGACATCACCACCTCATCAGATTAGCCAAGAGATCCTCCTTCAAAGACCGCCTGGATAACAACGCACACGACAGCAAAGAGGTCTTCAGCATCGCAAAGGAACTCTCCAACCGCAGCACCAACGCCAATGACACACTGCCTTCACAAGGACTGTGCAACTCACTAGCTATCTTCTTCCACCGCAAGATCGCTGACATCCATGACAGCTTCAACACCATGTCCACCCGACTATGCCAGACCCCACCTCCCCTGTGAACACCACCAGCGCAACCGCCTGACCTCCTGATCCAACGTCAAAGACAACGAGACACGCAAGGTTATGAACTCCATCCACTCAAGATCTCCGTCAGACCTGTGCGATCGCACCCCAACTACGGAAGGTCATCAGCATCTCCTTCGAAACAGTGACATTCCCGGAAAGCTGGAAGAACGCTGAAATCAACACCCCCGGTACAAAAGGGGGGGGTGATGGACGGAGCATCTGAATCAATCAAACACTCACACCCAGTCAAAAGATCTGGGTTTAATCCATTACCGTTCTTTAGCCCACTCTGCCACCCCAGTTCAGACATGGCTATATGCAAATCAGTCTGACCCTGTGCCTCATGGGAACAGTCCAGCCTTAACTGCCAAGCCATGTCTTCCCTGGACCGGAAACAAGCTTCCGAGGACCGGTTTCTGGCATTCCAGCCATCTTCAGGCCGGCTTGCTTGAATCCAGTGGCAAAGTGAGCAAGGGACTCACGTCTGAGCATACCCTGCCACACTTATGGCGGCCAAAAGCGGTACAAAAGGGCGTGGTGATGGACGGAGCATCTGAATCAATCAAACACTCACACCCAGTCAAAAGATCTGGGCTTAATCCATCTCCGTTCTTTAGCCCACTCTGCCACCCCAGTTCTGACATGGCTATATGCAAATCAATCTGACCCTGTGCCTCATGGGAACAGTCCAGCCCGAACTGCCAAGCCATGTCTTCCCTGGACCGGAAACAAGCTTCCGAGGACCGGTTTCTGGCATTCCAGCCGTCTTCAGCCCGGCTTGCTTGATTCCAGTGGCAAAGTGAGCAAGGGACTCACGTCTGAGCATACCCTGCCACACTTATGGTGGCCAAAAGTAGTACAAAAGGGGGTGGTGATGGACGGAGCATCTGAATCAATCAAACACTCACACCCAGTCAAAAGATCTGGGTTTAATCCATCACCGTTCTTTAGCCCACTCTGCCACCCCAGTTCAGACATGGCTATATGCAAATCAACACCCTCCTCAAGAAGCCCAAGGAGGACCCCAAGGACCTCAAGAACTTCCGGCCCATCTCCCTGCTCCCGTTCCCGACGAAGGTCATCGAGAAAATCGTCAACATGCAACTGGCCCGCCACCTGGAAGTCAACAACATCTTGGACCCGTCCCAGTCCGGGTCCAGACGAAACCACAGCACCGAGACAGCCCTCATTGCCGCCACAGATGACATCAGGCGCCAACTTGACAATGGCGAAGCATCAGCCCTCATCCTCCTGGACCTGTCAGCCGCCTTCAACATGGTCTTCCATCGTACTCTAAAGACACGCCTCCTAAAAGCTGGAATCCAAGAGAAGACCCTTGACTGGACCTCGTCATTCCTCTCCGGCAGAACCCAGAGCGTCCGCCTCCCGCCCTTCTGTTCCGAAGCCACCGACATCATCTGCGGCGTCCCCCGGGGCTCAGCCCGACGCTGTTCAAAATCTACATGCCCCCCTCACACAAGTGGCCCGCCAACACCACCTCAACATCATCTCCTACGCCGACGACACCCAACTCATCCTCTCCCTCACAAGGACCCGCACACCGCCAAAACCAACCTCCATGAGGAAATGAAGGCCGTCGCCGACTGGATGAGGAACAGCTGTCTGAAGCTAAACTCGGACAAGACGCAGGTACTCATCCTCGGACCCACGCCCTCAGCCTGGGACGACTCCTGGTGGCCGACCACACTGAGAACAGCACCAACACCCACCGACCATGCACGCAACCTAGGATTCATCCTTGACCCCTCCCTCTCCATGTCTAAACAGGTCCACGCCGTCTCCTCCTCCTGCTGCAACACCCTCCACATGCTCAGCAGGATCTACAAGTGGAAGCCGACCGAAACAAGAAGAAAGGTGACACAGGCCCTCAACAGCAGCAGACTGGACTATGGCAACACACTCTACGCAGGAATCCCAGCCAAACACCTACGACGACTACAACGCATCCAAAACGCCTCCACCCACTGATCGTCATCGTCCCCCACCGCAGCCACATCACCCTCCACCTGAGAGCCCTACACTGGCTCCCCGTCAACAAGAGGATCACCTTCAAGCTCCTCACCCACGCACACAAAGCACTCCACAATGCCGGACCAGCCTACCTGAACAGCAGACTCAGCTTCTACACTGCCACCCACCAGCTCCGCTCCGCCAGCCTCACCCTCGCCCCTGTCCTCAGCATCCAACGAACAACCTCTGGCGGCAGATCCTTCTCCTACCTCGCCACCAAGACCTGGAACACCCTCCCTACCCACCTACAGCAGACCCAAGACCTACTCGCCTTCAGAAGACTCCTCAAGACCTGGCTCTTCAAGCAGTAGCAGCACCCCCCTCCCCTCAGCGCCTTGAGACCCTCACCCGTAAGTAGCACGCTTAACAAGTACTCTGATTGATTGATTAATTAAGAGATTTGCCCAGAATCATAGGATGTTGAGTTGGCGCCAGGATTCAAACCTGGTTCCCTGTTTCAAAGTCAGCAGCTCTGGCCGTAAAGCCAAATCCTCTAGAAACGTACAGCTGTAAAGGGTAGGGAGAATGGAACACAAGGAGAGAGAAGGAGGTGCAATAAACAGGAAATTGAGTTTTCTCAGATTTACACAGCTTACACACAGATAACTAAATCAAATAGTAGTGCCTCATCCCTCCACAGGCAAGAGGGGAATTACCCTCTGTGAAAATTGGAATTAGCTGACTGAGACACCTTCACAGGAAAGGGATTTTGGAACCGGCCCTCTATGTAGGGTAGCCCCAAACTTTCTGCCACCACTCATCCTGTTTTGCTGAATTCGTTTTTGTTGGTTTAGGTCTCTGTGCACTTTACCACTGCTACAAAGTGCTAAGGAACTTATCCTGACTCCTTCAAACATAGTAAATTGACCCTCACTTAATTGGCACATTTCATTTAGTTGTAAATCCTTAGTAAATGGTACTACATGTACTATGAGCCTGTGCATCAAATACTACTAGTGGGCCTGCTGCACTTCCATCTGGCAAAATATACCTGCTCCATTTGCACTGCAAAGGGCTTGCGTCCAGCACACTTTAGCAGGGATTCTGCTCCTACACAGAACTCTGCATAGAGACTCTGAACATCAGTGAATTAGGGTGTGCCAAAACTCACCTTAGTATCCAAAATCCCCTACCAGACTAGCAACCAGTGTCTCATTGGTTCTTACATACCCCCAATTTTTAGACAACCCAGAACATGGACTTAGAACACCTCAGGTAACGTTGAACACATGAACACTCTTTCGTTATACTAACAAATCAGTCCAGAACGAGGAGTAAATGATGACACGTGCAAGTCTGAAATATTTATTTCTAATGCAGTGTTCTCAAGCGCAGTATCTTAGCTAATACAAGCAAACATATTATAAGGAACAAGGTTAGCAGCATAGTTACTATTCCATAAAATACAAAGGAGAAAGCATGTTAAAATGCTAAAGGGAAAAGGTCTAAATAGAACCTCAGTTTACCCTCCCTTGCTAGTATATTATATTATATCTACAGAAGGTCTCTTTGGGTTTAGAAGGGCGGGCCCATACCTCTGGTCTCAGCAGAAATGGATCACATCATCTCCTGCACCAACTCTCTGCATGTGAATATTCATCAAGTGTGTAATTCATGCTCTGTGCAGTGCATTATTAATCGCGCCTAAAACCCAGAGTTGGCCACAGCTGTATATGAGGGAACAGCCATGAAAACGCGGGGATTACCCCGCACTGCCATTACAACACAGGAATTACAACGAAAGTCGTTACAACGACTTTCGCTGGAGGGCGCTGTTGGATAGGGAATAGTTTCATTTTCTATCCAACACCTTCTCTACTGTCAATGTGGGCTGGAGTTGGAATGGAAAATTAAACTATTCCACTATCCAGCGCCCTCCAGCGAAAGTCGTTGTAACGACTTTCGCTGTAATCCCCGCGTTGTAATGGCACGCGTGGTAATACCACGCATTGTAATGACATACAATCCTGTATATGTATTATGTCTAGACTGTGCGCTGATCAAACCAAACAACAAGCGCTGTGTTGAAATAACCTTGAAGGCCTTGGCACTCACTGTACAGACATAGCTTACCAAGCAAGGCTGATATTATAAGCAAACATATTATTCTTGTGTGAATCAAAATATTCTACTAGGCGAAAAGCTGTAATAACAAAATGTGCCCTGTGCAGAGGCTGCAGAAAAGGAAAATGGCGTTTAAACTTCTAATAAGCTCACACTAACATAACACAGTGCAAAGGCAAAACCAATCCACATGACAACACAAAAAGGACCTTGACACCAACCTAATGTCAGTCCTGACAGTTTGGAGCCTGGAAGAGGACAGAAAGAACTTTCCACAACCAAATGTGGGTGAAGGCTAGGATGTTCCCCCATACAAAGGCTGGACCCAGGTATAAATATTGGTCCTTCAGACCACACCTGGATCTGTGGACATTACATACGAAGGTCTGCCCTGCTGCCAAAGGATGGCCCAGTTGCTTGAAGACTTCCTTGCTGTTTGAGAAGGAAGACTCGACATGCTTAGCTTTAGTGCAGGCTAAGCTGAGCAACTCCAAGGGTTAGTTGACTGAACTCCTGTTTTTGTTTGTTTTTTTGTTCTTTTTTTATTTTTATTGGCCATTCTGACACCCTTTCCAAAAACGATACCGCCCTAGGGCTTTTATCTCATTTACCAGCAGTGATAACAAAGGCTTGTGCAACACTACTATCAACGAGGGGACTCCTGTCAAGCAAGAAACCCTCTTATCTAGAGCACCGCTACCTTATCCACTTCTATCCTGTACAGAAACAATCGCCAGTGAGATAGGCCAAGGCCTTAATCATAGGATTATTATTTTTCAATAGCTATTCTCGACCTAATTATTAATCCCCTCACACAAAATATAATAAAAAAGGTGCCCCAAAACTCCACCTTTTCTTGGTTTGATCCAAGGTGTCCAATTTAGCAGTAAGTCTCATGACTCGTACCCAGTCCAAAATTGTGGGGGAAAGTAGGGAGAACCATAATTTGCATAGCTCCCTCCGAGCCAACAGAATACCATAAAAAACAAGCTTGGCTATATCATCGTTCCCCTTACTTTGCAAATCGTATCTTTCAGTTATTATCAGCTCAGGGCTTACCTTAATCCTCTTGCCTGAAGCTTGTGCCAGGCAGTTACTTACTTCCTCCCAAAACTCTTTAATGTTCAGACATTCCACAAACATATGCAGGTCGTCCTTGTTTAGGCTTTTACACTTCGGACATTCCACCGGACTGCCATTCTTGAATTTTGAGAGTCTGTAAGGCGACCAATATGCCCTGTGGATTGTAAATAAAAGATTCCGCCTTAAATGTGCAGATTTCACTATTTTATATAACATAGCCATAGTTACTTGCCATTGGTTCTCGGTAGCGATGTCCGGCAAGCAACCTGCCCACAGGGCCTCAGGAAGTGAAAATGGGCCGTCTGCCATCTTGAGTACCGACCAATATCATAAAGCGACTTCTTTTTTGTAGGAGCAAGCTGCAAAAAGTTTTACTTCAAGCTCATTCTGGATTCCAATAACATTTTCCGATTTTCCGATAATTTGGACCGGTCAGAAAGATATAGAGGGCTGGTAAATTCTAAAATGGCTAGTCGAGTTAGGCTGTTGATTAATCAGTATGAGCTCCGTGATATTTGGAGGCTCAAGTCAGGCCAGCAGCGGGGCTACACATACTATAATAAAAAATATAATCATAGTTCCCGAATAGATTATTTTTTGCTTGATCTTAGACTAAAAGATGCTGTGAGGTTTGTGGGACACGTTGGTGTCCTCATTTCAGACCATTCAGCTATTACACTGATTATGAAAATAAAGACGGGCGGTTTGGATTCGGTCTGGAGATTAGATCGAACAGTTCTTCTAGATCAGGAAAGCTTAAAAGTCGTGAAAGAGGAGCTGGAAGTTTTCCTTGAAAAAAATATGGGAACCTTAAGAATTGAGATAGTTTGGGAAACTTCTAAGGCTTTTCTAAGAGGGAGGTTGGGAGCTGTAGGCGCAAAGAAGCGGAGAAGCTACCATAGCAAAGTGTTAGCATTAGAGGAAAACATTTGCCTGAGTGAAGCAAAGATTATAGCTTGTGGTGAACAGGCAATTCGAGAGCAGATAGTACAAGGCCTGGCAGATCTGAAAATCGAACTAATGGTAGTATTAGCTCACAGAACAAGTGAAAAATGGGAAGCTAGCCAACTGGCCCACTTCAGCTATGGGGAAGGGTGTTGTAAACTTCTAGCATGGTAGGCAAAGAAAGATCAAGTCCGTAATTTCATTAAATAAGTCAAACTTCCTGAATCAGATGTCACTACCTCAGATAGTAAGGAAATTGCAGATGCCTTTTTTGACTATTTTTTGGAGGTATATAGGGAAAATTTGAACCCTGATGTTTCAGCAATTAGGGGTTGGTTACAACTTATAGATCCACTCTCAGTTGACCTCAAGCAGGTTTTAAATAGCGAAATATCTATAATGGAGGTTGGAAGGGCCATAAAACTGGGAAAGAGAGGGAAGGCTCCTGGCCCAGATGGCCTCCCGGTTGAGGTATATAAAACTTTGATAGGTAATATTGCCCCAATTATGACTCAGCTATTTAATAACATCTTCAAGGGAAATGCGAATTTGCCTGCCTCGTGGAATGAGGCAAACATTATTTTAATCCCAAAGCCGGGAAAATCTCCTAAATATCTTGACCTATTAAATTGCAATTATAAACTTTTTGCAAAAATAATGGCTGATAGGCTGAGTCTTGTTATCCCAAAAATAGTACATGATGATCAGAAGGGGTTTATAAAGGGCAGATTCTTAAGAGAACTTAGTTTTTCACTAATAGGCGCCATAGATATGGCAGCGGTTTATAAACTTCCTTTGGCGGTGATAGCACTCGATGCTGCTAAGGCATTTGATCGAGTGAATTGGTCTTTTTTAAAGGCCCTTCTAGGTCATCTTAATTTAAGGACTTGTTTTACTAAGTCCTTGTTATCTTTATATCAGTCACCTACTTCTAAAGTACTTGTAAATGGGATCCTGACCCAGTCTATTAAGAAGATGCGTGGGACACGGCAGGGATGCCTGCTGTCGCCTTTGTTGTTTGACCTGCATTTCTAATCCACTCCTGTTTTGGCAACATGGACGGAGCAAGCTCCAGAAGTCTCCATGTAACTGCCCAGCTGATCTGCTGAACTGAGCCTGCCTGGACATGCCTAAGGCCTGCATGTCTCTGCTGGAGTGAGTTTCTGATCCCCGGTATGTGTAACCCAATTCCTGGACCCTTGGTTGGCATTAGTTTGAGTTCCTCCAAAGAAAAAAGGTGAAATGCTGAATTTTGGGCTCTTTGAGACTGCAAATGGGCCTGTTCATGCTAAGACTTTACAGGCTATGATGACCACTAATGCGAAGCTCAAGTGAAATCTGCTCTTCGTGCTACAGCGACTACCAGCGATGACCGGCAGTTCAAGATTGGCACTCCCACTACAACAATGACAGCCAGCAGTGACCACCGCCGCAAATCTCGAACAGCGACCATCTGCAACACCCAACTAGATCTGTGCGCAGCAGCAACGACCACCAGTGACATAATTTATTCTTTATGCTACAACCATGACCATCCTCGATTCTCTGCCTGCTCCTCGCGGCTTCCGCCATTGTGAATGGAAATCTTCACACCAGACTTTGAAGGTAACATTTTAGCGGGGCTAACCTGGTTCCTGCATCTAACCTGCAATCCATTCCAGTCAGTCTGAATCTGTGACTTTCCTCCAATCCAGTGCATCCAGATGTGGGAGTGGAGCTTTTTGCCTTTAGTGGTGGTTTTTACTTAAAACTTTAAAACCAAATATCTCTGGTTCTACTGCTTTGATGTTTTGTCATTCTGATATCATTTTGTTTTTATTTACTCTAAATTGGTTTGTGATTTTTCTTGTGCTGCGTTTATCACTATATTATTGCATGTGAGCTGCATAAATACTTTTCTAATATCAATAGTACAAAACAAGGTTGCCTCAGAGAGAGCTTACAGCCTATGCTATCTTATCACTGTCTTAACAAGGAAAGACCACATGCACAATCTGTTGTATGTTAAATCCATACTTTTTACTATCTCGGAAACATGAAAATCAATATAAGTGTTACAAAGGAAAATGGAACGGTGCAAGTGGTTCGTGATAAAACTTAATCAACAGGTGCACAAAAGATATTTTCAAACTATTAACCACTGTTGACCACTGATATATTTCTACAAGCACATAACTAAAAGACATGAATTTTTCTGTACAGCAGAACACGCTAATAACAAACAACAGTGGACTTTGTTGAAGTTTCGCCCCCTTATCTCAAATATCATGGTCTTCATCAAGAGAAAAGAACAATTGTAGCAACCGTAAGAAGGTTCTGTACATCAAAATTTGTGGTTGGAGGATAAATAGCTCCCAACAGATTGTACCATCTATGACCGGTGAAACAATCAGTCTTGCGGCTACAGCGCAGGACCTCCTCACTGCCGATGCTGAAAGCATAAATACTTTACGTAGTGCCCTTAACTTAAACTTGACTGCTTTGTCCTAAGCTACTAAAGGGTTAAGCACAGATTAATTTATCGACTTTTGTGGTTCACTATGACAAGGTTTGTGGTTTTTGACTGTGCGGGGCTTCCACCCCACTTAATCACTTACCCCATTTCTTAACATAGGTAATCAGGGAGAAATGGGGTCACTGTAGAATGTGGCCCTGGACCTCCTATAAGGGAAGGGAATCAATCAAGACTGCAATTTCACTCTTTTGAAAGCGATCTATAACTATTATAAACTTAGATTTGGTTCATTTAAACAGAGTATGCTTGTTCACACCTCTGCTCCCCATGAGAACCACTCTGCACAAAGAACAGAGAAGTCAATAAAGAGCCAGCTAAGATAATCAATACAGAGTTTAACCTCTTCACCAAAAACAAAGGAAAGCAACTGGTAAAAAAATATTTAGTAAATATACAGCGCATTCTGCCCCATTGCAAGTCTTCTTTGATTGCTCTTAATGCAATGGGTGGTTATATTGAAGTGTTAATAACGTGAAAGCAACAATGGAGCACGGAACAGGTAAAGGGACAATACAGGTGGGGGAGGACTAGCAATAATGGGTGCATGCATGTGCGAGCAACAAAAATGAGGAAGCAACAGCAGCGAGAGAAGCAAAAAAAACAAGCATTGGCAATGCCAATAGGTCTAGCTTTAAAGGAATGTTATATGGTAATGTGAAGCATTGGAAGTAGATAGCATGGGAATAGATATGTATTTGTGTGGAAGTAAAGAACTGTAGAATAATATATAGGTTAAAAGATCAGGTGGCAGTTGCACTGTGAAGCCAGACCTAAACATCAATGTAGGTTTATGACTATCCTCCATCAATCTGGTCTGCTGCCAGAGAGATACATCATACATTATCTAGCTATCTAAGACCCTTTAATAGCATTCCAATGTCAAGTGTCTACCCCTGAAACTTCCAAAGACCTGTTATGTTCCCTAACCGAGGCCTAAGTAGCAAAGTGACCTATTACCTACATTTATCCCACTTTGCTCTGCATAACGGGTCTAGCACTAACCTTTTACCCAGGTATGTGCTGATTAAATTTTGATTGGTTTCTTTGAAACTAGCTCCATTTATTATGTATGAGGAGTCTTGGTAAAATCCCCTGCACAAGACGTACATAACAGGATTAACATACTCTGTACAAAAGTCAGCGCTATCTTCATCATAGGGCGACACGGCTACTTTGCATACTTACAATTATTGATTTAGGCTCATCTTGTGGTAGAACCCCCGAGGCAACTTTGTTGGTATAAAAGAACCGCACCTTTACTAGGTAACTAGAGGAGATGCTTCCATGCTGACAAAGACACTGAGAACCCTGCACAGGGTAGCTTCAACATGCAGTGGTCTGACACCCCTTACGTGGTGACCAACTCATAACTTAAACAGGGGTCCTTCATTCTCTCCCATCAGGAAATTGGGTTGGCTCTTTCCTAGAGGATTCCTGGCTTTGCACCCACATACATGCTAGGTACACTTAGGTAGGGTCCGCATCGTAGTAGTATGCTTGATTACTGACATGTTTATATGCCAGAATATATTCACTGTTTCAGCAACATGGTATAATTCTACCTTCTGTTAACTCTAATGGTACTAGTAATCTCTTACATTAGCTTCTTTTTATTGATTGTCGCAGCAACATCTTTATACTAGAATGACGCTGGTTCAATAAATGATTATTAAAAAACGCCCCCAATGTTTACTTTGTGTATCTCTCTGAGTCTAAGTGAGCCCGATTGACTGAGCAAAAAGTACTGTACTGTTTCCACAATCCTGAAGGGTCAAGGGTTGTCATGTTCAGTGGTTGCCAGAAACTATTCGCTCCTTGGTAAGGTTTGGGGGCTTATAGTGGGACTGTGAACTAGCTGGTCTATAAACTGACATATCCTGTGGGTGGTCCGGGATCAGTCTACACCCAATCCCTTAGTTTATGTTATTGAACAAAAGTGCAGATCATATGTATTTTTAGGAACTACACAACAGACCTTTTCTAGTGATGCCCACATAATTGGCTTGCAACAACTGTGCTGTAACTGAACCCAATCACAACTCAAGGACAATTATCATGTCAATAATCAGTACTTGGTCCATGCTCTATGGAAGTGACAACCACAGTAAGCATTGTCCAGTGAGAAGCAAGGAGATGAGTAAGATGATAAAGACAACCAATGGCAAGTTATAGGCATGTCCTAACCCCTCTTTTGGGGGGGAGAAAAAAAAGATCTCACAAGCGACAGCACATGCCCTGTCTCAGGTACGATCTAAAAAGGAATCCCTCCAAAAGTACAGTAGAGTGCAAACAGTATGCCTGTCTGGTAGACCAACTCAGTCCCATACTGACATCTACCTTACATGTCAATTCCACAGTGGTTTCAGATACTGCATCGAGCTGACTCATCTGATATAACATATTTTACTCAAATTCTTTGACCCAGCTTCATATACCCAGGTAAGCTGCAGCAGAGGCTTATGGTCTAATCTTGCCCTCCCGCACTTCAAAGAGAGCATAGATAGAGGGCGGTCATTTTTCTCTACAATGGAGGAAAGTTTCTTACGGAACCCAGCAAGGTTAACAATGGACGGCTGATATGGGATAATCAACCATTAGAGAAATTGAATTACCTAAGCAATAATTATATTTATCTCTGAACTTTACCATACTAAATAGAGAAATTCAGCACACCGCATCTAACACATTTTGCACCAACTCTAAGGCCAAGCTAATGCATAGATTTAGGGTGAATTACACCTTGTGGAGAAATTTAAAGTGATTTAATCTGGGTTGATATTTAGGCAATAGGGTACCTTTCTGTGTACAGCAAAATACCCACTGGTTATCAGTGAGATGTGGATGGATTTCGACCTATTTACTATTTGCTAAGGGCATACCAGGCTTTCTCTTGCATCAGCCTATATATTCTAGACACTCATTTCATGGAGGATGGAAATGAGAGTACTTTCTCTAGTGATTGAAATGTTTTTAAAATAGAAGGGAACACAACATTTGCAGGATGGGATGCTTCTTTAAGTCTAAAATATCGGAAAATGTCTAGCACCATGAGGCCAGCTTGTTCTCGTTTGTTGCAAGTGAGATATAAATATCACTGGTGTATAGATTACCCATGGACTTTAATTGCAGTGAGATAATTAGTTTGCATGATTTATACTCACATGTTGGTGGGAAGCTTGGGCTGCATGCAAGTGGTAAGATGGGGTTGTAAATATTGCAGAGTTGTGCTTTGTGTCTAAGACCACCACACTGTTTATTTTGCAATCTCCATTTCAGCTGCAGGTTGCCGAACAGTTGAGCAAATGACTGTGTTAAGGTGCAGTGGGTACATTCAGTTGGATTCTATCGCAACATGTGGCTGAAAAGATGATGGAAACTATCAATAATGGGTATACTATGCTTGGGCACAGGGATAATACAACTTGAACTCTGGAGCTGCCATGCTGTCCTGGACAAAGGGTAGTGTCAGTACTTCCCATATCAAGCATAGCAGTTTACCCGCCCAGGCCAAACAAACCATATTTGATACCATTTGCTTGAAAAAAGTCTTGGTGAGTGTTAAGGGGATGTTATTTAATAAATATAAAAGCTTGGGATTGGAACAATCCATCAATCTTATGCTCCATTTTTGCAATTACAGTCCCATAATTATCATGGATTATCTTTTCAATGTTCCTGCTGATCTAAAGACACCAGCAAAGATCCCATCTCCAATGTTGGTCTCCTACTTACTCCCACACCAAATGATGTTGATCCCCACAATCACAACACCTCAGAATACCAGAGCTACAGCACCAAACACCTCCATCCAAACAAAAGCACAAACTGCTCCAAATGTGCAACCATATCTGAAAAGAAAGTCAAGGAAATAATATTATCCCAAAAACCGACTTCCCACCTCTCTGACCTCACTGTCAAATAACTTAGTCACTTCATTGCTCAAACCTGGACAAATATTATCAACTCCTCCTTATCCAGCAGCTCAATGCTGGCCTCCCTTAAACTGCAGACCCCAGTGACCTCAATAACTACAGATCCATCACCAACCTCCCTCTACTTACTAAAACCATTGACATTTTTATTTAAATAATCACATTGAGAAATTCAACTTACACAGCACATTCCAATCTAGATTTAGGAAAGGCTGAAGTACATAAACTGCAATCCTGAACATCATTAATGACCTAAAAAGATCACTCCATGAGGGAAATGCCTGTCTTCCATCCTCCTGGACCTCTAAGCAGCTTTTGATACCATCAACCACAAAACAGCACCATCCTACAATGGTTCTCATCTTACCTGAATGAACGATCTAACCTTATCAAAATAAATTAGTCCTTCTCGACAGTAATATCTGTTAACCAATGAGTCCCCCAAGGATCAACCCTATCCCCTACCCTCTTCAACCTCTACATGGTACCTCTTGCACTGATCCTAAAACAAGCCAGAATTGCCTACCATTTCTATGCATATGACACACAAATCTATATCAAAATTGCCTCACTCAGAGACATACATTATCTGGGCAACACTCTCTCCCTCATACACACCTGGCTCCATAACAACTACCTAAAATCTAACCCCAATAATTCCAAATTTCTCCTCATCCAGCCAAAAAACAATCCCTACCCCATCCACCACTGGCTAGACAATCATACTGCACTAAACTGTTAAATATCTAAATCTAGGGGCGCTAGAGGGCGCACGAGCTGAATGGCCGCACTCCTGTGAGGCTCCAGCCGCCTGGCTATTAACATCCTAAAGTTATCCTTCTTACCTGTAGCTTCCCGTCTTAAAATTGGCAGGAGTGTGCACTGAGATGAGTGGCAGCCTCGGTGTGAATTTGGTGGTTCAGCGATGCTGTATGGCGGAATTGGAGCCGCTTGAACTTTGACCGTGCCCTGCCTCTGGAGCCTGCTACTGCGCCTGGCCGGGCGGACAATCACGAGAGGCCGGGGCGTGCTACGAGGTGAAAGGCCTAGAAGGCGCCCACGGAAACCCTGCACAGCTGCGGTCGCCCGTGAGACGGCACATTGCCGAGAGGTATGGCGCGCCCCCTCCGCTACTAGCACACCCAGCACCCCCTCAACACGCGGGGAGTGGACGCCTAGCTTGAGCCACCCGGGGGAGGAGAGTGACCTGCGGGCCTGTATTGCGGGCCTGTCGGAGCAGCGCTGCGGACCGGACCCTACCGCCCTTCATTCTGCCGGGGGCCTGGGTGGGGAGCGGTCCTGGGGAGCGGGACCCGCGCCTCCCGGGAGGGGCCGCGAACGGAGTGAGGACACACGCTGCAGCGCTGGTGGGGCGGGCCCACGCTGATTATACGGGCGTTGATGGAGCTGCCTGCTGGAAGGTCGCATTAGCGTGTGGAACTGGCTGCAGTGCTCTGGCGTTAACTGTGGGCACACTGGCAGGAGCCGGCCGCTTCTCATGGTATAACATACTGAGGCTGGTGTGAGATCGCTTGGGATGTGGCATATTGGAGCGCATGGTGCAGCAGGGGGATCGTGACTGCTGCGGAGTGGCACGCTGGACCTATTGGCGAGGGGGACCTGCGGACTACAGGCGCAGCGCAAGCTGAGTGACTCCCGCACGCAGACCTGACATTGGTGACAGGCTGGGGCTGGAGTGGGTGCTACCACATCCCCACGCCCCTCTTGACCGCACGCGGTGGGCCCACGTTGCGGGTCCGGCCGATAGTGAATGTGCGCATTGGGGGCCTACCACTGATCCCTTCCTGACCCCGGAGGCACTACACACATTGGGCTCCTGCGCGCATCCTGCGACGAAGCTGGTGGACGCAGAAGAGATTGCTTGTAGAGCCGTGGAGCTGGCCATCGGTGGCGCGATTTGGGAACACCGGGCATAAGTCAGCACTTTACACAGGAGCCTTTGGCCCGCTAATTTACTTGAGTCCTTGCTTGGACCTGGGACCGCACAACGGCCCAACGCCTCCAGTCCCTGTAAGAGAAGCGCCATGGGGAAACAAGATAACAAGCAGCCGAAGCTGTCCTTTGAACCAGCCGCTGTAAAGAAAGTCACTCGTCACACTGCTGAGGGCGGGGGAGAGCATGGTCCCGTCTCTCCAGCTGGCTCTACCACGTCGCCATCCCCAGAGATGCGGTTAATGATGGAGGAGATGAGACAAGGCTTCGCCACTATTGTCGATAAGGTAGACCACCTGTCATCTAGGATGGATGCCGTCGCTCAAAAGATAGAAGTACATGAGGAACGCCTGGTGGAGGCGGAGAGGCTCATCTCGGGGACTGAAGACACAACTGCGTCTCATGAAACGAGACTGTCATGGATGGACAACGTACTGAGGGTGATCGCGGCAAAAAATGAGGAGTTGGAAGCGCGCAGTCGGCGCAACAACATACGAGTCCTTGGCGTGCCGGAATCGACCAACACTGGTCGTATGGAGGACTACGTTGAGAAAATCCTTTTGGCGGCGGTTGGGAAGGACGCCTTCTCCAGCCAATTCATTGTTGAGAGAGCACATCGGTCCCTTGGTCCGCGCCCCAAGCCGGGAGCCACACCGCAGCCTATAATCGCCCGCCTTCTCAACTATCGTGATCGCGACACTGCACTTCGAGCGGCGCGGGCAAATAGACACTTGTCATGTGATGGAGTGAATTTTTCGATATACCCGGATTTCACCCCCGTTGTGCAGGAGCAACGTAGAAAGTTCCTCGACGTCAAAAGAAAACTTAGAGATATGCAGATAGACTACGCCCTCCTCTATCCGGCCAAACTCAGGGTCACTCATCAGGGCACGCAACACTTTTTCACGACTCCGCAACAAGTGGAGGACTATATCAAGAAACTGAGGCGAGCTGGAGGGGGGCGGCGCAATGCTGACGAGGATGAAGCTGAGGGTCTTCCGGCGGAACAGGAAGATAACTGATTTCTACTGACTGATTGTTCTAGAGTGGTGATACAGCGGCACACTCAGTTGGACCATACTGCGGCTCTTCTTTGCCAGGGGGAGCCATGAGAGACAGAACTGCTACTGACGGGTAGGACACTGCAGGTGGTGATGCCAGCCAGGCACCGCCCCTCCTCTCTAACTGTTCCCTCATGGGGTATGGGGGCAGGATGGGGATGTGGGGGTGAGTCGGTGCGCACCTTGGATGTCCCTCGAAGGGAGTTCCCCTCATTGTTTGTTGTTATTTCCGAAAGTGGGATCTGAGGGCGGAGGGTGGGGATGGAGTGCTGGCAAGTTGGGGCTGCTTCAGTGGGAGGTGGGAGGCCTGGGTATGGGGATGTTGAACTGTTCTGGGGGGGAGGCAAGGGGACTGTATCTTAGTGGGGCACGATTGCTCCGGCTCTTGGCTTCTGGGAGTTGAACATGGGGAGACTGGGGGGGATGTTTTTCAAAGGTCATGCTGTGGTACAGAATGGAAACTGCAAGAGATCTATGCTGCATTGCGACTGGTGGGTGCTATGGGTGACGGGCGAGCTGGGCGCCTACGAGGGCTGGCTAACTTGAGTCTCCTCTCGTGTAATGGGTGATAGTGCTTTGAGTAGAATAACAGTGATATCTTGGAATGTGCGGGGCCTCAACGACGCGAGGAAATGTAGGAATGTACTTGCATATCTAGATCGTCATCAGGTGCAAATAGCCTTATTGCAAGAAACCCATCTCCGTCCACGGAGCGAACCCCGGTTTGCCAGTAAGTGGGCCCTCATTAGGAAATTCTCATCGTACTCTACATATGATAGAGGGACAGCGGTATTGATTAAGAAATCGCTTGCATTTCAGGAACTGGGGGCGAAGTTGGATGTCGAGGGGAGATACGTTGTTTTGTGGGGGAGGTTGGGTACAGATGTTGTGGTAATTGTAAACTGCTATGCACCCAACGTAGATACACCAGGGTTCTTCACGACACTTTGGGGGCACATACTCGAAATTGATGCCACACATATTATCTGGGGCGGAGATTTCAACCTGGCGCTTAGGCCGGGCGCAGACAGATCAGACGGGAGCGGTCAGTACAATGTCCAAGCGCGCGATACACTACAGGGGATACTTCTTGAGGCGGGCCTACTAGACAGCTGGCGGTTTACGCATCCTGAGAGCAGAGAGGGCACACATTTCACAACACATGCGCAATACTTGCACACTAAATTGGTTCTTCACCGCTACTTTGGCGGCCCGGTCCCTCGCGCTCACGATTTGCTGAGCGCCATCTTGGGTGGGTGCAGGAAACGCAGGACACTCCCGCACTCCCGCACTCTAGCAGTCAGGAGGACTGGCTAGAGACTGACGCCGGGAAGTGCTTAAAAGTAGGTAGGAGGAAGGCTCTTCCTGTTTGGCGAGCATTACTCTGCTTTGCTCGTGTGCTGATTACCTTAGATTTTAAAATTTATTTTGGAGCGTTTCACCCTGGTTTTAACTCCCCGCGCGCACACTTGCACACTAAATTGGTTCCTCACTGCTACTTTGGCGGCCCGGTCCCTCGCGCTCACGATTTGCTGAGCGCCATCTTGGGTGGGTGCAGGAAACGCAGGACACTCCCGCGCTCTAGCAGTCAGGAGGACTGGCTAGAGCTCTACTTAAACCGAGCATGATGACGCGCAGCGTGTGCGCGCAGCGTGATCGCCGCAGCCACGCCGGAGTCACGCCAGAGTCACGCCAGAGTCACGCCAGAGTCACGCCAGAGTCCAGCCCGTCTGCGCCCGTCCGCGCTGAGGACGGGCTGGACGGCTGGACCACTGGTCAGGATAAGGTAGGCTCCTATGTATTGAAATATTCTCTACAGGATGTACTACGGCTCAAACCCACACCTGCCCCATGCTTCCATCGATACATCCCTGAAGACTTTCCAACATTTCTTGGTTGTGCTTGCTTTCAGAAAGATGCGGAGGATCCTAAACTATCCTTCCCCCCCACTCTTCCGGAGTCTTGTCCTCCTCCGGCACTCAAAGGGCCGAGCGAAAATTGCCTTCTCCTTAACGCTCGCTCGCTCATTAAGAACAACATTGTCTTTAAGGAGCTTGTTTTAGATAGGAAACCATCCTGGGTTTTTATCACCGAGACCTGGGCTAAAGACTCTTCAGGCCCTGATCTTGTCGAAGCGGTCCCTGAGGGCTACTGCTTAACTCGACAGGACAGAATAGGCCGTGTTGGTGGTGGCCTGGCTATTTTGTATCAGGACAGGTTCCATTGCCACACTATACCTCTCTCTGACCCCAAGGATGTGTTCCAAGTTTTATATTTTTCCTTGTCCGATTCTTCCAACCCCGCGTTCAATGGGATTGTGGCCTACCGCCCCCCCGGCCCTAGAGCAGGTTTTGGGCTGAAACTTATGCAGGTCCTGGAACCCTATTTCGGCCGACAAAATCTCACCATTCTAGGTGATTTCAATTTTCACCTAGAGTTACTGGAGGCCCATGACACCATCTCCCTGCTGGAAGTAATGTCAGCTTGTGGACTCACCCAACTGGTGAATGGTCCCACCCACCGAGCGGGACATACGCTCGACGGAATCTTTTCGAATGATCAAAGGCTGACAGTCACCAACCCTTTCCATCTCTCCTGGTCGGACCATCTGGCCGTTCCCTTTAATATGACTAATCTGACCCAGGACTCTGTCAGAAGGGTCCCGAGTACTAGGGAAGTGCGAAGGAACTTCAAAAACATCAGGGAATATTCTTTTCATCCGTGGACATCTAGTTTGTCCACTACCCAGGAGACGGATGTTTCCTCAGCGGTCCTTAAGTATGAAAATATCATCTCGGAGGCCCTGGACGAACTGGCTCCAGCTAGGTCTTGCTATTCAGCCAGGAAAAGACCCTCAGCTCCCTGGTTCTCAGAACAACTCAGGCTTCGTAGACAGGAAGTAAGGAGACAGGAACGCCTATGGCACTCTAGCTGGGCCCCTAAGGATAGAGAAGCTCATAAGGTCTTGCTTAAAAACTACAAATTGGAAGTGATTAAGACCAAGCAAGAATACTTTACGGCCCTCACTTCCTCACTTTCATCTCCTAGAGAGCTTTTCAGGATCGTTGACTCCCTTACCTCACTTCAGATCCCTGACCCTGTGGTTGCCTCTCAGGAACTGTGCAACAATATAGCTTCCTTCTTTCAGTCCAAAATTGCAGACATTTACACTGCCCTGGAAGCTCAAATATCCTCTACCGCTGTGCCTTCGGTGCCCGCTCCCTTGGAGCCTGATGATGCTGATTCATCCCGACCTCAGGATCTGGAATCCTTTCCTCCTCTCTCTTGTCAGGATCTTGAGATCCTGCTCAACAAAACGAAATCCGGCTCTCCGCTAGATGTCTGTCCGCTAAAGATCCTAAAGCAGTGTAGAGAATCCCTCCTTCCCCCTCTGGTTGACATCATAAACAGGGCGATGAAGGAGGGCATTTTTCCCCAGCAGTGGAAAACGCTGTGGTAAAACCTCTGCTCAAGAAGTCCTCTCTTGACCCTGGGGTATTAAAAAACTTTCGCCCCATCTCACTGCTCCCGGCTCCCGCGAAGATGTTAGAAGCCCATCTTAATAAACATCTGGCTGCATTCGTGGAGAGCTCGGGCTGTTTGGATCTTTCCCAGCATGGATTCAGGAGGGAACATAGCACCGAGTCTGCCCTCAACATAGTGCTTGATAACATCCGCACTAGGGTCGATGGGGGACAGACCTCCCTCCTGATCCTTTTAGATCTCACAGCTGCCTTCGATACCCTATCCCCCTCTGTGTTAACATCTCGACTGAGGGAGATTGGGGTTCGGGGGTCGGCTCTGGGACTCCTTTCCTCTTTTCTCGATCACAGAGAGCAAAGGGTAATGCTGGGCCCGTTTCTATCTCCATCCCTGTTTGTGCAATGTGGGGTTCCTCAAGGGTCAGCGCTTAGCCCTACCCTTTTTAACATTTATGTGACCCCCCTTGCCAGACTTATTAGATCTTTCTGGATGGAGGTAGTTTCCTACGCGGATGACACCCAGAACCTCGTCTCTCTCTCCCAGTCAGTTACGTCGACTGCCGCCAATTTTAGATCTTGCATGGAGGCAGTCGGCCAATGGATGATTCACAATTCATTGAAACTGAATGGGGAGAAGACGGAGGTGATGGTATTTGGAGGAAAGGAAGAGATCTGGTCTGTTGAGTGGTGGCCGAACTCACTGGGTGCCTGCCCCGATCCTACCTCCTCTGCAAAAAATCTGGGGGTTATGATCGATCCCACCCTTAGTATGTGCCAACAGGTCAACAGGACTGTATCGACCTGTTGGGGGATCATCCATATACTAAGAAAAATCAGGCACTATCTGTCCCTCCAGGCAAGAAAGCAACTAGCCGTCGCACTTCTGGGCTCCCGTCTGGACTATTGCAATGCGCTGTATGCTGGACTGAATAAGAGTCAGCTACAGCGCTTGCAGGTGGTCCAGAACGCGGCAGCGAGATTTGTTCTCGACTTGCCCAAACGTGTCTCTGCCACCGATGCCCGGAAGCAGCTCCACTGGCTCCCCGTCGGGGATCGCATCCTCTTTAAATCCATGTGTATGGTGTACAATGCCCTAGCTAAAACTAGCCCTACGGGCATTGGATCTATCCTGCCTCAGTACAACCCCGGCAGGAATCTTCGTTCCTCACATAAACTTCTACTTTCTGTGCCTCGTGTCAGGAAGACAAGATGGGGAGGCAAGGCCTTTTCCAATCTGGCCCCTAAATGGTGGAATGCTCTCCCTCTGGAAGTAAGGTCCCGCCCCACTCTACAAGCCTTTAGATCTGCTTTAAAGACCCACCTCTTCACACGTGCATACCTGTAGTGGTGCTCTGCAAACTTTCTGATCTGTTTTTGATAGGCGCCTTGACACCTTCGGGTTTAGTTTGCGCGATACAAATTGCAAGAATAAACATGGGCACGTCTTGATTATTGCTTCATATCGCGGGGACTTGGGGGTTGACTACACAAGGTGGAACACTTGCCCAGGACGTACTCTGACCACTGCCCGGTTCTGCTTACACTAGCTGTGCCAGGGTTGAATAGGGTTCGTCGGCCTTGGCGTCTGTTTCCATCGGCGCTCCTTGATCCGGTCTTTAAGACGGAGCTTGGCGAAGAGATAGAGGCCTTTTTTCTGAGAAACAAGGGATCAGTGGATAGCGTGGAGGTGATCTGGGAGGCTTTTAAGGTCACTATTAGAGGGGTCACAATTGCTAAAAGCTGTGGGATACTGAGGGACATAGTACGCACACTGGCCAGATTAGAGTCGGAACTTAAGGCACTTGATGATAGGATGGTTGGGGGTGATAGCTCGACACTGAGGCAGGCCTTCAGGGAGAAGTTGTCGGAGTTTGAGGAGGAGGCAGCCAGGGAGGTGAAGTTTAGGGGGAAATACTGGACAGCCAGGAGGTATTGTGAAGGGGAGCGACCAGGTAAAGCCCTAGCTGCCATCACGCGACACCAGCGATTTAGCACTCATATTCTAGAAATCACCACTAAGGAGGGCAAGAGATGTCAGGACACTGGGGGGATACAGGAGGCTTTCCTACAACACTACCAGCAACTGTACTCCACACAGCAAGAGGGCGAAGTAGATTTCGAGGACTTTCTGAATGACATTGCACTTTGCTGGCTCACAGACGGCCACCGAGTCTTCCTTGGAGGACCTCTAGAGGTGGAGGAAATACGGGATGCCATACTGTCCTTGAGCAATGGCAAAGCGGCAGGGCTGGATGGCCTTCCGGCTGAATTTTATAAGTGCTATGTGGATACGATGGCGCCAGTGCTCAAGGAAGTTTTTGAAGAATCGTTGGAGGTGGGGAGGCTACCTGGGTCGATGAGGGAGGTGGCGATTACCTCGCTTTTGAAGCCAGGCAAGGACCCTCTAGACACTGATTCTTACAGACCACTATCTCTCCTTAACTGTGACGCGAAGATATTGGCGAAAGTGTTGGCCGCTAGGTTGTCGCTACTCATGACCACAATAGTGCTCCCGGACCAGGCTGGCTTTGTGCCGGGCCGGTCTACATCGCACAATCTACGCACTCTATTTTCGCTCATCTCCACCATAGCCCCTGAGATACCGGTGGCTGCGATATTTCTTGATGCCACCAAGGCATTTGACTCGGTGGAGTGGAAATACCTCATGGACATATTATGCAGGATGGGGTTTCCCAAGATATTCATCGCATGGGTGGAGCTGTTGTATACTGCACCTGTGGCCAGAGTTGTCATCAATGGGGTGCTCTCCTCCCAAATGCCGATCACGAGGGGAACCAGGCAGGGATGCCCGTTATCCCCCCTCCTGTTTGCCATATCAATTGAGCCATTGGCGTGTCGGGTTCGCCAGTTGCATAAACTTAGCGTGTTTAACTGCTTCCAGAGGCAGATACGGATATCGCTGTACGCTGATGATGTAACGCTTTATGTGAAAGACCCACAACAGAATCTCAACCCGTTGCCGTTCCTTGTATTTGGCAGGCTTTCCGGAATCCACATTAATTGGAAGAAATCGCAACTCTCCCCCCTCACAGCGGCGGTGCAGCAGTTCCAATTAGACTTCCCCCTGGAGTGGTGCAGCTCAGACATACGCTATTTGGGCATCACAATCTCGCTCAATAGAGAGGAAACAATTAGACTTAACTATGGTTTTGCTATCTCTCAGCTGGCCGATAACGTAACACGATGGAAGGCCTTGCCGCTCTCGATGGCGGGCAGGACCTCTTTGATAAAGATGGTGGTGCTCCCCCGCCTTTTATATATATTTCAAAATGTCCCCTACTACCCGGGCTCATATTTTTTTAAGAGACTGCGGTCAGAACTACTGCGACTGTTCTGGGGGGGTAAACAACCACGGTTGCCCTGGTCCACCCTGATGCAGCCGTATGACAAAGGCGACGTGCCAGATTTTGAAACTTATTACCTGAGCGCACAGGCGCAACATGCATACCACTGGATTCATCCTGAGCCCTTCATGCCGCAGGTTGCGGCTGAGGAGTGGATTGTGCACCCTCTCCCGCTCAATGGTATGCTGCAGGGCAGAACAGGAGACATTGAGACACCAGCTACCACAGTTACGTGTACTGTGGATGCCTGGCGGAGAGTGGTAAGGGCACTTGACGCTCCTTTGCTATACTCACCGGCTATGCCACTCACGTATCATCCGCAACTGTCCCTGCTACAGGAACCTGGATTTCGTTCAATGTGCAAACGCATCAACTTGAACGCGTGGGGTGATATGTTCGTCAATGGACAGTTCCGTACTAGAGACCAGTTTTTTCAGAGTGGCTGGAGGTTTTCTATTTCATCAGACTTAGACAGGGGATGCAAGAGATCCTTCCGCACTTTCTGGATGAGCCGGGAGTAGTCCTGCCCCTTCACGTGCTGCTGATATCGGATGGCCGACACTTGGTGTCGAAGCTGTACACCACCATCAGATCGCACAAAGTGTCTGCTACGCCCCGAGCACGTGCCAACTGGAGTTCAGACCTAGGCACTGAAGTAACTGACGAACAGTGGCATTATTTCTGCTCCGTCACAGCGAACGTCTCGTCTAGCTGCAGACTTAAACTTATCCACTACAAATTTGTACAGAGATTTTATTTTACACCGGTCAGGAAGCTAAAGCTACACTTAGCGGATAACAACAGATGTGTTCGTTGCTGCGCAGAGGGAGCAGGATTTCTCCACCTTGCTTGGGAATGTGGAGCGGTTCAGGAGTATTGGACCCCGGTGCATGCGGCGCTTCAGGTCATGACCGACGGAGTGGTTCCATTGGACCCCATCACGATGCTACTGGGCTATACTAAAGATGTCCCAAAGGCATTGCATAGATTTGTGGATGTAGCGCTCTTATTGGCAAAAAGGAGAGTGGCTTGCAGATGGGGGAGGGGTAGGGCTCCGAAGTTTAAGGAATGGATGGATGACATGACGTACTGTGAGGAACAACACAATATCTATGCTGAGCTCATGCCTGTGCGGTGTCAGCCTAAGGATATCTGGAGTCCGCTTCAGCTCTATTGGCTGTCTCAAGAGAACCAGAGCGGGAGCTCTGATGATGATAGTCTGGGGGAAGGGTCCTGAGTAGGGAGATGTCTATGGAATAGGTTATGGTTCACTGGGGATGCAGGCGGGGCTCCACCCGTCCTGCGGCTGCGCCCTGGGAATGGTCATAACACTGCTATGCGGCTGCCCTGAGATCACTAAAGGGTCTAATGACAACACGCTCCATTGTGCGGCTGCGAAACGAAGGTCCCTTGAATGCTGTGGGGCAGAGCACGGCGGGATACCCTTTGCGGGCGTTTTCAGGTGGTACAGGGGTGTCGTACTCACACACATTGACTGATCCCCGTACCGTACATAGTTGGGTGTACTACACTGGGCTCGTTCCATACCATTGGGAGCTATAGCTGGGTCCTTCATATACTGGGGGTTGGGGGCTCTGCTTGCCCTGCTGAGGACTGAACCGCTTCCGATCTGAAGGTGTAAGACTGTCCGATGAGGATTGTTTTGGGTTCCTGAAGGACATGATGATATCACATGGCCTAGTTGCACTGCTATGTTACATGATGCACCAAGTATGACCACAATGTTACAATTGCTAGCCCCTACCGGTTTTTCTTTACAATAGATGTATTTATGCACATTGCGCAATGTGAATATTGGTGTGATAATGTAAATTGACATGGATGCCCAGCCCGCTAGAAAAGTCGCTCAGTATTGTTCAGCCATCGCAGATCTGTACCATGTATGTATGTGTTTCATATGTAAGGGATGTACTTTTCCTGATTGTACCATAAATAAAGGTTTAAAAAAAAAATATCTAAATCTAACTCAAACAAAATGTTTGGGATCACTCTAAACAAAACCTTACTAGAAAAGAACATATCGATGCCTCTTCAAAAAGTGCCTTCTACACTCTAAAACACATTAAAAAACCATGTATCCCCTCTGAAGACTTGAAGAATTTAATCCAATCCATTGTCCTATCCAAGCGGGACTACAGCAACCAGTACTGGCACTCCAAAAACGCACCTTCTGCCAATAACAGTCCCACTGAATGCACTGGCTAGACTGAGATGTCTCTCAAGAGATGATTCAGCTACAACACTCCCACTCTCAAGATACTAAATTGGTTACCAATTCAAGCAAGGAATATTTTCAAAACAGCCTGCATAACACATAAATCTCTCTATGCTGGAAACCATACCTACCTCACTATCAAACACACAAAAGCGGGTCAAAATTGACCTCTACGAAGCTCCACCACCCTTTTCATCAAGAAAACCAAATCCCTCACTTGATCCTTCTTGGGAAATGGCCCAAGAATTTAGAATACCTTTCCTTAGGAACTGTGTGACATCCAATCCTACCTTCACTTTAGGAAAAACTTAAAACTGTCTCTTCTCAATAAATTCTTAAACTCATCCACCTAAAAGAAATTTTTTGACATACCAACTACCCCATCTAACATACTCTCTGACCACTCTGTCCTCGACCCCAGCCCCTTCTATATACCTTTTCCATGTAGTTTACTTTATTCATATTTGCTCCCTATCTGTACCAATCTACTGTAAATGAGCCCTGTTTATGTGATTTGCGCCCAGTACTGTATGGCTTTTCCCTCCCACTTCTACTAAACCTTCTGTAAATGATGTAAATGATACTTATGTAATTGTTGTAGGGCCATATCCTATGGTTATAGATCGTGGAATCGATCTATATGTAATTATTTTATAGTATTCCTGCCTCTGGCACTGTACTGTATGACTTCTCTCCGAACACTGCTATGCCTATTGTAAATGATGTAAATGACACTAATGTAACTCCTGTAAAGCCCTATTCTATTGTTAGAGTTCCTGAAATTGATCTAGATAGATTCTTGTAGGGCGCTTTGATACCCTCAGGTCTTGTTCGCGATATAAAAAACTAAAAATAAATAAATAAATACCTAAGTATTTCACCGAAGACTTGCACCACTACATTGGGTATTCAAGAGCGCACCTACTAGAGAATAGGGTCAATGGGAAGTCCACCGAGTTAGCCCAGTTGATGGAGACGTCGGACAGGAAATCAAATTGAAGGAATTCTCTGTTCAAAAGTGATACAAATATGTCAGGGTCCTGCACATGCAAAGTGCCACTGTCAGCTTATAACAAGACTATAAGTAGTCTGGCAACGAAACTGATGCCCCTGTCAACATGATGCTTCCAGAACCTGACAACTAAGAGTTCCCCAATGATTGCAAACATGGGAGTCAACAGGGGGCACCCTTGGCGAATGCTCCTGTGAATATAAATGGTGATGACAATGATCCATTTTATTATATACCTGCCTAGGGTTCACAATAAAGAATCCACTGCTAAAGCCCAGCCTTTCTAGTAAGCAGAAAGAATATGATCACTGTAAAGAATAAAAAACTTTTGTGGCATTTAAAAATACCATCCCCTATTCCCCTGGGGATCTAATTGATATGAGTGCAAACATTGTGCGGAAGTTTATACAGTGTATCCCTCCACGGTATAAAACCTAATTGTTTTTAGCTGGAATTTTGTTATCAACATTTATTAGTCACAGAGATAGTAATAGTTATGTTTGCCAGGAGGTTTGCCAGGTTTGAGGAGCATGATTATTAGTTCTTCCCTGAGAGGGGGGGGGGGGGGGGGGGGGCTCCCCACTCATTTGACTCCACGTACACTTCCAAGAGCCACGGTACACGCATTGGAGCATACTCTTTATAAACTTGTTGGTCAGGCCATCGGATCATACAAACTTGTCATTGGGTAGGATCCTTATTACTTTCCTCAGGGTTTTCGGCATATCAAGGTATTACAAGTGGGCATCCTCTAGCCAGCCAGGTTAGCTGCTCTTCCGTGGTATTCGGTTTGGATAAATAAAGGTGTGTGTAAATCCTGTCAGCCTTAGGACAGTCTCCCCTCATTCGTTTTACTTTCACTCATCTCATTTTGTCTGATTTAATTTTTGCTAGCCCTAGGACTCTGCACATTTTACTACTGCTAACCAGTGGAAAAGTGCATGTACCCACTCATTAAAACATGGTAGAATTGGCTAATAAACAAATGGCATATTTAATTTACTTGTACAACCCTAGTAAAGAGGCACTACATGTGCAGAGGGCCTGTTAATTAAATGCTACTAGTGGGCCTGCAACACTGATTGTGCCACCCAATCCTAAGTAGCCCTTTTAACATGTCTCAGGCCTACAATTGTAGCTTGTATATGCAGCTTTAAACTACCTGTTGACCTGGCAAAATAAACCCTTTCCTAGGCTCAAACCTTCTTTTTTAGTACATGTAAGTCACACGTAAGGTAGGCCATGGACAGTCCAGAGGGCATGATGCAGTGTACTTAAAAGGTTGAGCAGCTACTTTTAAGTTTTGCATGTCCTGGAAGAAAAAATCCTTCATTTTACACCACTGCAAGGGCTACATTCTAGAAGTGTAATTCCAAATTGATAACCATTTTATGTTTGGTGTCTCTGGAATCACAATTTAAAATACTAACTTATGGTGAAGTCAGATTTTAAATTGCAATTCTGAAAATGCCACTTTTAAAAGTTTACATTTTCCTGCCGTAGTCATTTAGTGCCTGTCGGTTGTCCCTAGTCACATTACTTGGTGTGGCTGAGATTTGAGCTTTGTGTATTCCTCCTAGACAGCCACACACACGAGGAATCTTAGGTCTGCCAGGATGGTCAATCACTGGCCGGATGGAAGGGAGGAGCTGGGCACATCCCTACTTACACTTCAATAGGCTGTGTTCTGCCTCCAAACAAAGGGCTACATACCCCCTGTAGTTAGTCTGGACCAGTTGTGAAAAGTAACAATCCTAGGCAGCTGATGGATTATATTAACATCTCAAGCCTTATATGAGGAAACATTTGATGTATATTGAATCCCAGTGTACTACACAACTCTCATTTTATTGATATAATTTCATATATAAAAAAAATTCTGACACAATTATAATCACTAAACAACCAAAGTGCATCATGGTAGACACTTAGAAGTTACAAACAGTTATACATAACTAATATTTACACTTGAGAAAAACAAACATGAATGTTTTTATAATTGTGCCCGATGTTTAACTGGGAGCCAGTGAAGATGTCGTAGTTCCTTCCTAACCGAAACAAACCTAGGTGTGCATGCCAGCAGCCTAGCTCTGCATTTTGTACGATTTGGAGTCTGTTCATATGTCTCTTTTGAATGTTCAGGTAGAGACTATTACAGTAGTCCAACCGTGATATAATGAGTGCTGTGACCGCTGTTCCAAGGCTATTTTCCGAAAGCAGGAAGTTTATTTTCCTCAGAATTCTGAGGAGAAAAAAGCATGTAGTGACAACTCCGCTCATCTGGTCCCCAAAAGTGAGACTGTTGTCCACAATGACCCCAAACTGTTCACTTTCTTAGTTGGTTCCTAAGAGTTCCGAATTCATCTGGCCACCAATCAGGCATCCAGAGGTTAAAATTGTTACCAAATATAATAGCCTCTGTTTTTCCAGAGTTAAGTTTCAGGCAGTTCGAGGACATCCACCCCAAAATTGCTTTCATGCAGTCATGACATTTTGTTCCAATACCGCTTCTTGGCCACACTGGACTCAGGGAAAGCACTATTTGCGTGTCATTCACGTAAGATGTCAGTTGGAACCCGAATGATCTTATCAGGCCTGCCAGTGGGGACATGTATACATTAAAAAGTGTAGGGTTAAGGGATGACCCCTGTGGTACCCCACAAGGAACAGAGAAAGGCTTTGTCCTATCTTTTTCCAGGTCAACCGTTTGCGTTCTGTTGGTAATAAAAGAATTGCAGGAGGTTCCAGGCAATGCCCTGTACCCCACCTTCTGATAGACTGTCCATCCAAACCTTATGATGAACCATATCGAAGGCTGCCAAGAGATCCAACATGATCAATATTGCAGTGCCTCCCTGGCCCAAAGCCTCTCTAACCCTCTCTAACCTCCTCTGTGTATTTAATCAAGGCCAGCTCTGTTCCTCATATTTGTCTCCCAGGTCATCTACTTCATGTGGTAGCTATGTAAGGAAGGGATTAAATTGGGATATATTTAAAGCTTGGTGAATACAGGATAGATTGATGTTTTTTGTCAATTGGTATTGGGATGTAAATATGGGTTATCTCATGTAAATGATGTGTTTTTTTTTAAGTTTGATTTTATTGAAATAAGAGAAAAGGGGGGGAAAAGGAAGGAGGGAAGAAGAAACAGCAAAGGGGTATAATAATAATTACAACTTAAGGAAAATTACAAAGTATAATAAACAGATATTACAATAAGCATGTGAAATATGAGCATGTACAATATAAAAAAGATAAATAAATAAATAAATAAAGCTTTTTCTATGAAACAAACTGCTCGGTGGCTCTCGGATGTTTCCCCCTTTTATCCTCCAGTATGGCTCTCCATGGAGTCTTCTTTCATCTCTCCCTTCACTTTCCGTGAAGTTTTGTCCTTCACCTCTTGCCCGGCCCGCCTCCGAACTCCGATTATATCCCACTGTCGCACTCTTTTCCTTCCCTTCCTGTCTTCATCTTTTCCTTCCTCTCAATCTTTTCATGACCAGCCTATTTGGTTCAATTCTCGTCTTCAAATTCGTAAACACACAATCTACTGGAAGGTCTGGCACTCACATGGTTTATGTTGGATTTCTCAATTACTCTCTCATGGTGTTCCTTTATCTTTCTCAGTATTACAGTCCTCCTTTCACTTACCTTCCAACACCCGCTCTCAATATGATTCACTTTTACCTGCTCTCATCTCCTTTCTTCAGTCTCTACCTCCCTCATATGATCTACCTACTGACCGTCAGACTACCTCCTCCTTGCTGAAATCTTCACCCTCCGCATCTTCTCTTTACAATTCTTTTCGTTGTTCAGTAGATAGGGCAAAATCTAAGCTTGAAGTTACACGGGAATCTGATTTCTCTAAGGATTGGTCCACCCTTTTTTGGGATAAGATCAGGTGTAAACTTCATAAGACCTCTAGAGCTGCTAATACTACCCAAACTTTGTATTTTATTTATCATAGAACCTTATTTACTCCCCTCTCCCTCTCACGTTTCTCACCTGATACTCCTTCCACCTGCTGGTCGTGCCCTTTTCCCTCAACTGATCTCAAACACATGCTTTTCGAATGTCCACACATTTCCCAGTTCTGGATTTCCGTTTGGGCCCAAATTCAGAAAATCTTCCACCTCCGAATCCCTTTTTCCCCCATTTTGATTTTTCTAGGTTCCCTGTCTCCTGACCTCCCTCCGTCCTCTGGTCATTATCAACTCCTAGACCTCTTAATTGCTATTGCTTTCCACACTATTACCTCTAATTGGAAACATGCTGCCAATGTGTCTTATCGTTCTTGGTGGAATGCAGTATGTTTCCATCATCGATTGGATACAAACTATGTCACCCCATCTCACTAGCTATCAAGCGGGACCTTTTATGGCTCCCTTTGGTCTCTTATCTCTCTTCCACCCCTCCTGCTTGCCCCTCCTTAGCTCCTGATTCTGTTGAGGTTCGCAAACCACCTTGAATTTACTTTGCCTTTTTATTTCATGTCTTTTCATTATTTGTATGTAAATGATGTGTTTTAATGTGTATATCTCTAGTTGAATACCAGATTATTATTGAATAATCTGGTATTCAACATAATAATATGTGAGGTGTTTATTATGAATTGCTTTGTGAGTGCATTCATACTGTGGATGCAAGGGATTGCTATGTATGTACGCATGCTATGTTCTATCGGTCCTGACATTGTGCTTTACCCTCCCTTATCTGGGTGTTGCCCTATCCTGTACTTTTCTCAACTATATTATTGATTCTATTTGTCTCTGCTCTGAGCAACTGTAATGCGATCTGATACCAGCACTGGTCATGTTCGCGCTGTATAAATCTTTCTAAATTAATAAATGAAATGAAATATCAGAGGAACAACAACTTCACATGAAAATAAAACACTAAAGTATGCACTTAAAGCTCGGAGAAACCCTTGCAGAGACTGGCTTCAAACAGAGAGGAGAGTGTGAATAATTCAGGTCCCTGCTCTAGCTCTGAATCTCAAGCAAAGTATTCAAAGAACAAAACGAAATATCCAAATGGAAGGAAACTGAGAAACGCAGTATGAACTTAATCAAGTTTCAAATACTGGTAGCAAAGCATTGAATGTGCACAGGGCCCTGCCACTGGTTCCAAATACATGTTCGTGTTGCAGGCAGCTTATGTTATGTTTCCAGACGGCGGTACTTGGTGTCAGGATTGTAGAATCCTTCCATACCCAGTGAGAGGATTTGGATACAGTGGCAACTTAGACACTTTATTTTTAATACTCTACTGTAGAATTGTTTACCCATATATATTGTCTCAATTGGACTATTTTGTGTTGGTCTTGATAATTACGCGTTACTGATTAGCTGTCATCGAAGTTGATCACATTTTAGTGCCATTTATTTTGGAATACATATGTAACATTGTTATATTAACCTTTGATTGGACAGTTAGGGCCTTATTTAGGGTTTGGTGGAGCAGAAGGAAAACTGTAAACCAGTAAACCCCCCGGTCTGCCAAACCTATGGTTCACCTGATCCATTTAGAAGTGTGCAAACCACTTTGTTACCACTGGTGGAGCATCCGCTGCCTCCTTTAGTCGTGACCCCTGACCCTAAGATCCATCTGCTATTGGACTACTGGGTTACAGTAACAGCATTCCACTCTTTTGAGGGTTTGATTACCATCGCTTATTTTCCCTGCCTGTATTCGCCATGTAAGGCATGTTGTTGAATTGACCTCACATGTAGGAAAAAAGCTTTCTGCACATCAGGACTAATAACATTTTGTTCAAAGAAAACAAACCTGCTTTCGGTGTATGTATTTTTCAGCGAAGAAAGTTTGCCGAGCAAGCCTTGGTGGCAGCTCCCATCCCAGCAGAGAAGTCTGCGACAGGGAACTCTAAATACAGTGGTTACTGCCCCCACCAGGAACACAGAGCTCATGACCTCTGCTCCATTGGCTGCACATCTAGGTAAAATAAGTCCCAAAGAGCCTGATTTCGAGTTTGTCAGACATTACACTTTATTGCAAACATGATGGAGTGCCCTGTCTTCCATGCACTGGGCCTGCCCACCTTATTAGGAGTTGGACAGGCCCTAAGATTTCCATTGATGGAGCCCTCTTTGTTTTCATCGACAGAAAGCTTCCACCAATGGAGTAGGGGCCTTGAAAGAAAGGGCATTACACTGTCTGCCTTATTTATGATGGATGGTGTGATGTCATTTTTCTGTCAGTTAAAGCCTATCTAGCAGTGAGGAGCAGAAAGAAAATTATAAACCCCCCACATCCTAGGAGAAATTTCCCAAGGTCTGGGGGTCACGTGTTTCAAAAACAAAACTTCCACTTTGGGAGATTGCTTTTAGTAAATAAAAAATGCTAAACGTTTGGTGGACAGCAGTCAAAACCAATGGTGACGATCCACCATAGCAAATCCTTTCAACGTACAGAGAGGACCGCTAAATGTGTTTTGACATGTGGGATGACCTATTATTATATAATAAATAGATATATCACCACTGAAGTGTGCCTTGTAAGTCCACAGCACTAGGGACCATGTGTAGGTAAAACACAATTTGCGAGTTCTTATTAGCAATGTTTACCGATTCACTATTAAGAACTCACTCGCAAAGTCCAGTGTAGGTAATAATTCGCTAAAAAATAGCGAATCGGTAAAAACCTGTAGAATTAAATAACAATTCAGATTTACGAACTAGCAAATAGCGATTACGTAATACCGAAACGATATTAATGAATCTGTATTTTAAGAAATCGCTAACCATTTAAACTGCCATACCGGTGCATTATGACGTGGCCTGACACCTGCTGCTACACTGTGGCTGAAGCTGTGGGAGAGGCAGGGAACAGAGCTTACAACACAGGAGCTGCCTTGTAAACATCTTGCAGACACAACCAAGCAAAAATGGATAACTAGGAGAAGGAAAAGGAGGCAGGAGAGCGAAAAAGAAAACACAAATTCAGCAAGAGGGAGCTGGAGGTGCTGATAGAGGAGGTGACAAAGTACCATGAAAAGCTCTTTGGCAAACGTTTCCTGCATGTCCCAGAATCCCAAAAGAGGCAAATTTGGCTGGTGATCCAGGAGAGGATAAAGGCTATTGGCAAAACACAGCGTTCAATGGAAGAACTAAAAAAGTTCTGGTATGACCTCAGAAAATGTGCAAAAGAGAGGTTGGCTGAAAGACTCAAGGAGGCCAGACAAAGAGGTGGTGGGAGATCTACAGCGCCTGTACCAACGGCCCTGGATCTATTGGTGGAGTCCACCCTCCAGCAAGAGAGCGTGAGTGGGATTGGAGACAAAGACAGCTCAGCCAGAGCTGGCAACAGGCAAGGTAAGATGCATGCACAGCATACTGCGCCCCCCACTCCCTAATCCCAATTCGCAATCCCCAATGAGTGTTTATGATTCCCACTCCAGTACATGTTTTCCAAAAAAACAGCAATTCATTATGGGAGATGTAGTCAGAAGTAACACATATCAGAACAGTCAGTCCACTGAGCCCAAAGGCATGTGACACACATCTGTAATTAGCAAACGGAGGACAGTTAGTTTGATTGGCAGTCATGAAATGTATTATTAGGCCAATGCTGCCAGACAAGTGAGTAAATTTACATTCTGTCTCCACAAACGAGGCAGCGCGCCAGGCGGCTGAAGGGGACACAGGAAAGACAACACACAGGATTAGGAGGTCTAGTCGCCTGCTGAGAACACACCACCAACATCACCACCATCACCATTGCCACCACCACCATCAACACCATCACCACCGCCACCACCACCATCACCACCGCCACCACCACTGAGAGGCAGGAGGCATACAGTGGCTAGCCCCCAGCAGATGGAGGTGTCCGAGGAGTAGAGCACGGGAGGCCAACATTCCACGCTGATAGAGGATGAGAACAGTGCAGGGTCACAGTCCGCCACCGAGTGCGCCCACACAGCCAGTGCTGTTGCACAGGGCGAGGAGTCAAGCGTATTCGCCGATTTCAAGGGGTATATGTTGAAGGTACAGCACCTGCAAGGCAAAGCCATTAGATTAGTGCAACGCCAGATGGTCCACATGAACAGACACATGCTGGAAATGAAGGAGGGCATAAACAGCATGAACAACACTGTGGCTGAGGGCATGAGGGACATGTCAGAGGCTGTGAGGCTGCTGTGCAGCAAACTGGATGAGGATCGGTTGGCGAGTCACAGGAACTGTCAGAAATTGGACGCCTATACTAAGGTGGTGAACCGCCTCTCCACTGCCACCTCTGTGCTCTGCAGGCACTCGGTGGCCATGTAGGAAGAGATGGCCCACTGCAGCCGTGATGTTGCAAAGGGGCTGGCCACAGTTACCAGCACTCTTGAAGTGCTCCAGACCAACCAAATAGCCGCAACAGGTGCAGGGGATGGGGGGGAAAGTGAGGAGGCAACTAGCGCAGTAGCACCACACCCCCGATAACTGAGTCCAGGAGGTGCAGTGCAAGGCATGGAGCTGCTACAGGACAGACTGCCAGGGAGGACAGTGTGCCCAAGAGCGTGGCAGTGCTGCGCGTGGGAGCAGAAAATAATGACAGCCATCACCTGGCATTGTGAGATAGGTGATGTAACCCATTTCACCTTTTGAATGTTTTGTGCGTATTGGCATGGCATGTTGAGGCCTTCATGGTGTGGCAGTGTGCTGTGCTATTGCCTGAGTTAAGGTTAATAAAACACCGTCACGCAATTACAGTTAATGGCTTTGTCTCATTACTTACTCAGAAAAAGTTGTGTGTGATCTCAGCCCGCCTGTGTCTCCCATCTGGTGCTGCTGCCACACCTGCTGCGCTGCGCTCTGACTGTGGACAATCCTCACCCTCGTCCTCTCAGTCAGTTAGTTCCACTGCTGTTCCTTTCTTCGTGGCAAGGTTATGCAGCATGGCACATGTTGCTATTATTTTACATCAGATGATAGGGCGGTACTGCTGTGCACCTCCACTTTTGTGGAGGCAGCGGAACCTGCTTTTTAGAAGGCCTAATGTGCGCTCCACGACATTGCACGTAGATCTATGTGCCACATTGAATCTCCTCTCACTTGGGGTAGATGGTTTAGATATGGAGTCAGGATAAATGCCCGCAAGGCATATGGCTATCACCTGAGTGAGAAAGGAAGAGTCATTAATAACAGTCACTGACACATTCATTCAAGGTATACATAAGGTTGTGTCACATTGATTTACCTAGCAGGTATCCTTCCCCGAATTCGCCCCCAGCCAGACGTAGGTAGATCAAACTGTTCCTGAATATGTAAGATGCATGGGTGCTCCCTGGAAATTTGTCTACGATGTCGGTGATGATGTGGTCTGCATCACAAATTACCTGCACGTTGATGGAATTTTTAGATTTGCGGTTCCGATATATGTACTCTGTAGCGGAAGGTGGGCAGATTGGTATGTGTGTCCCATCAATGTACCCTATTACATGTGGGAACTATGCCTTTTGATATAAATCCATCTTGGTTTTATGCAGTTCCGCCTGTGTGCTGGGGATCCGTATGTAGTGGTGCATTCTTTGCATCATTCATGGCATCCAGGAAAGTGTTGAAGAAACGGGACAGGCAACTCTGTGACACACCACCTGCCATAGCTATCACCCCCTGGTAACTACCTGATGGAAGTAGGTGCAGGCTACAGAGCACCTGGACATGTCTTCGTATGGCGTGCGCCCTTGGTGTCTGATGCTCCAGGAGTGGGTGTAGTTCCAATATCATGCCTAGGATAGTTTGGTGTTAAAGCCTGTACCTCTCATGGATTTCAGCCTCAGTCAGTTGGAATAATGTAATGCGCAGTCTGTACAGGCGTTCCTCCGGTCTCCAGATCCTCAGTCCTGCTGCTTGCTTTCGGAGTCGCCTTGCAATGACATAGAGGGCCGCGATTGTGTTCACACTGTTGCATTTTGGGGCTGTTTAAATGCAGTGCACCTGATTACCACCTGCTTTGAGTCTGTGGTAATTTGTGACTAAATAACGAATATTTGAAAAATCGGTAATAGCGATTTTTGGTACATTGATTTGCGACTTATTTTAAGGATTTCTTATTTTGCGATTCGGTATTTAGGGATTCGGTGTGTACTAATCGCAAATTAAGGAATTGCTAACTGGTTTCCCTTATTTTTAGCGATTCCTTATTTCGCGATAGCGTTTGGTATTACCTACATTGTAAATGGCTATTTACCAGTCGGTAACGCTGAAATTCTGCGAATTTCAGCGTTAGCGCTCGGTATTTGGCCACCTACATCTAGCCCTAGTTGAATAGTACATAAAACGTGGCATGGTGCATAATGAGACTAGCAAGCCCTCACAGTAGATAAATATCAAAAGATGGTTCCAATATGAAGCTGTGTTTTCCATGAACAGTTGTGGGTATAAATCCAATCCTTATTTTATATCATTGTTTTGTGGAATCGCTAGCAAAATGATTCCATGTTATTTTGCACTTAGTTTAAAAAATCATAATATATTGGTGAAGTAGATTTTTTTACAATATTAATGGAAACCCATTCTGTGTTGCCTGAAAAAAACTATTTTAGAACTACTTTGAATCTCAGCCCATTCTAGAGCAGGCACAGCCTGTGACGGGTGTGCCACCAGGCGGTGATTGGGGCGGGGAAGGGGCAGGGTAGGGTGTTGTATAATGCGGGAAATGGACGATTTAAGGTAAGTACCGGAAAGAAAAAAAAACGAATTTTGTTGCGCGCGCTACATCGTGAAATGTGATGCAGCGCGCGCAACAAAGTTCGTTTTTTTCCGTACTTACCTTAAATCGTCCATTTCCCACATTTTACAACACCCCTCCCTGCCCCTCCCCGCCCCATGTCACCGCCCAGTGGAACGCCCGTCACGGGCCTTGCCTGCTCTAGGGGCTCATTCCTGGCCGGGAGTTAATGATCCTGCTATTTAAAGGCAATGACTTCTCTTTTGTCTCTGGAAGGAAGGTGAGTGGTCTAAGTAGCCACTCAACAGTGGTTAGCAATGTGGGCGGGGTGGGGTGGTACATGAAAAGTTGGCAGAAAAAAGTACAGGGTTTATGTGCCTTGTTTTGACTTGTTCATGACAAAAGGGGCTGACAGGAACGTCTCAAATTCATTCCCAGAGCCATCCTAGTCTTTTTGGCTCCAATGCCAGATGAAAGGAAAGCCAGTTTCTTATTTCTGGCAGAGAGGAAGACAGCTCCCCTTGAAGGGGAAAAGGTTAGGGGCTGGAAGAGGGGAGAAAGGGCAAGTCATCTTGGGTTTGGAACATCTGGGAGCTTTTTGCAAACAGGTAATGCTGAAAAAGGTGGTGGGGAATTTTTGAGGACATTGTTATTATTGAGTGGTGAGAACACTCCTATTTCTGACTGGTTCACAGCATAAGATTGGGATCAAACCCCTACCTCCTCAGAATACTCCAGGATCTAGGAAGACAACATCTGACAAAAGAAGACCCTGGAATAAGGAACTTAAGAACCCATTCCTCCTGTTTGCACCCATGGACTGGGACTCTTCTTTAAGGGTCAAGTGGTTGGCCTCCTGTTTGCTTGCTCCAGGGACACAAAAGATAGATGGACTCCTGACTATAACAAGGCCCAGCTGACCACTCCTGAAACCTTGACAGGTGAGGGATCTTGCGCCTCCTGCCCAAAAAGCCTGTCCTGAGAACCTGATAGATGCAGAACAGACCAGGGGAAGCTTCCCACAAGGTAGCAAAAAGTGACATTTAGTCATTTTTTTATACCTTCAGAAGACCGGGAAAAAATGCTGGGGGATCCTTAA
Source organism: Lissotriton vulgaris (assembly GCF_964263255.1). NCBI lineage: Eukaryota > Metazoa > Chordata > Amphibia > Caudata > Salamandridae > Lissotriton > Lissotriton vulgaris. The sequence goes on along the minus strand of NC_141689.1, from coordinate 1,917,794,714 downwards.
GGAGGTAGCACCCTAACCAGGAAAAAAGCCTGTCCCATTTAGAGATTTTTGTTGCACGGAAGACTGGATCAGCAAATACTCATATTCACGTTACCTGGCCTCCTGGGGCCCTGCCTGGATATAGCAACCAGCCATGTCCCAATAGAAGATTTTGAGAATCAAAAAAGTGACTATGTTTGAAGGTAAAATATCGGACCAGGATCTGAAATGGAAGTGGCAAATCTATCCCAGCAGCAAAGAGAGCTTGGTGGCTACAAAATCCACCTTTGTCATGCTGAAAGCTTTTGGTGCAGAAATAACATCTTCAGATGGAGCTCAATGATGGCATATCTGACCCTGAGGAGCCTTTGCTGGCTTGCCTTGGACATTGCCTACCAAAAGACTTGAGCTACTAAAAAGTGACTAAGTTCAAGTAAACATTTTTACTGGGTTGATCCACTTGGTATATTCAATCCCCTCCCCATTGAGGTTGGCCTAAAATCGAGTCTAGGTCCCGGTCAATCGTGAACTATTATTTTCAATTGTGCTTTACTTTTTTCTAGGTGTTTTTTGCCTTACAACTTTGAGACTACATACCTCTGTTTTTCCCTACACACTTTTGTCCCATGTTGGTGTCTTGTTGCTAAGTATTTTTTTCTCTATTCTTCAAAATTGGTTTGCAAATTGTATGGTTTTGTTCTCTTGACTTGACAATTGTCCTATCTGCTTGAGCTTAACACACATTTTGCTGGGGAATCGCCAGGGGGTTGAGCAGAGATTCTGTAATGGTAACTGTGTTTAAGCCTATCCAGATTATGAGCACCCATTCCCAAATGAATAGCTCAATTTCGAACAGTACAATGTAAACATTTTCCATGCATTTAGATAAATGCACTTTCCAATTATTGATTAGGTATGTAGAAGACTGTATGTCTTATTAAAACCAGGAATCAGAAGTTGAATAAAAAGAAGTTTATTCCAAGGTATCCAACCACAAGAGGAGCGCCTCATCAGCCCGGAGTCCGACAAGCAACTGAAGATGCTCAACGGACCCCTGGCTTCTGAAGGCTCCATACAATCAAAAGAATACATTCTCTGCATGCGATAGTGCATGCGATATCAATACATTCTAAACACGAGATATGCAAATACATTACACTACATCACCTTCCCCCTTACACAGAAACACAATCAAGAAATGAAATGATCAATAAGAAATAAATTCATTATATCTTGCTGGGACTTTTCTGATACGTCCACTGCGACTACAAGAAGGGATAGCAGGCTTATCAGCATTGCATGAGGAAGAAGAAGAAATATCATCCGTGGAAGTGAGAGGATGAGAATCCAACCTAACATCTTGTTGTAACCAATGCATCCAATCACACCCCTCCTGAGTTGACAAACTTTTCTTCTTACGGATAAAGGCTGCTTGATCCCCAGTCAATTTCACCAATTGTCTGACATTCCACCAACCCTTGTCACCCAAGAAAACAGCATTTTTGCTAATTTTAACAACCTGGACGGGACTCAAAAAAACTGAAATCCCTTTTGCAACCCTGAAGGGTTTTTTAATCATAACCCAGTCTCCCACAGCTATTTGAACATCCTTCACGTTTTTTGGCTTAATCAAAATTTTCTTTCATCACCGACTGCCTTTGCCTAACTGTAGCATTAAGGTCATCCTGATTCAACACACTCTGATTCGAATCCATCCTACCAAGCCAAGAAGGAAATAAAGGAGAATGCAATTTTCTTCCCCTCAACAATTCGAAGGGAGACACCTGAGTGGTGCAATGAGGAGAGGTGTTATAATTCCAAATTTTCTTTTCAAGAAATTTAAAGACATCTATCCCTGAAGCCAACGCAATTTGAATACCTTCTTTCAAAATCTTATTCCCACGTTCAACCAAACCATTGGAAGAAGGGGAATAAAGCGCCACTTTAAGCTGTTTCACATCATGAACCTTCAAAAATGTGCACATCTTGTCTGATACAAAATGAGTCCCATTATCTGTTACCAAAACTTGAGGTGCCCCTTCCAGTAAAAACACCCTTTCCAAAAAAGAAATAGTATTATCTGAATTCGGGGCCGCCACGAACCTGTAATACATCCACTTCGAAAAGTAGTCAATAGCCAAACTAAGATATCTTTTCCCCTCAGGAAGTACATTATACGGACCTGAAAAATCCAGACCTACCTTCTCCCAAGCAATCCCAGGAAATTGAGTAGGTTGCAATGGAGAATCATGTGTTTTCCAATGCTTATCCGACAACAAGCACTCCTCACAGCTGTTTACTAAAGCCCTCACCTGGGCATCAATGCCAGGCCACCAATAATGAGATTTAATTCTCATGCATGTTTTCGTCACACCAAAGTGACCATTGTGAGCTAGTTTAACAATAACATTTCTCAAAACGCTAGGTGGGACAAATTTGTCACCTCTCAACAAGACGCCATCTTTCACAGAAAGTTCCTCAGCAACTTGAGCAAAATTCTTCAAATCACCCGATAAATTCCTCATATCAGGCCAAACCTTAGAAGAAAACTCCAACGCTTGAGACAAAATAACATCCTTCAAACTAGCTTCTTTCCAGTCCTTTTCTGAAATAGCAGAACTCAATTCCTCAATGGCATCCACCACCGACACACATTTCACGTCCTCCTCCACCATATCATCTTCATCGTCCTTATCCATCAACATCTTGGATAAACAATCTGCCCTGAAGTTTTTACCACCGGCAATATGTCTTAACTCAAAATTAAACTCCTGAAGTTTAGAGACTAGCCTGGTTAACCTAGGAGAAAGACTATTAGAACCAGACATCTTGCTAAAAATAAAAGAAAGAGGTTTATGGTCCGATAACATTAAAAATTTACGACCCCAGATGTACATTTTCAATTTCTGAGCAGCCCACACGCAGGCTAACGCCCCTCTCTCAATTGTGCTATAGTGTTTCTCAAAATCTTTCAAAGACCTTGAAGCAAAAGCTACAGTTTGCTCATTACCATCCACCTGCTGACTCAAAACCACACCCAAACCTTTCATACTAGCGTCCACTGAGATAACACAAGGAGAATCATCCCTAAATGCATGAAGTGCTTGCGCTGAAACAATCAACTCCTTGACCCTAACAAAAGATTCATCCAAATCCTTAGACCAAATGAATTTCAGACCTTTTTTAAGAAGCAAACGAAGAGGTTCCACCACCTGGGCATAATTTTCCACAAACCTGGCATAGTATTCTGCTAGCCCTAAAAAAGAGCGCAGAGATTCTTTATCCCCTGGAGGTTTGGCTTCCATGAGAGCTCTAACTACAGAAAACTTTGGTTTGATACCAGACTCTAAAATCATATGGCCCAAGTATTCCAACTCTGACACCCTAAACTTACACTTGTCCTCTCTCACAGTCATCCCTCTTCCACCAAGAATGGACAACACCTTCCTCAATAGAATGTTATGTTCATCCATTGTTTTGGCAAAAATTAAAATATCGTCCAAATACGCTTGGACCCCCACCAGATCTTTAAATAAGGAATCCATCAATCTTTGAAAGACACTGGCTGCCAATGCTAACCCAAACGGCAGCCTCAAAAATTTAAAAGCGCCGAATGGGGTAACAAAGGTAGTCAGTTCTTGCGAATCCTTCGACAAGGGGATCTGATGATAAGCGGATTTTAGATCCAAAAGTGAAAACCATTTGTCCCCACCTAGATTTGCCAACAGTTCCTGGATCTTTGGGAGAGGGTGACAGTCAACCTTTATGTTTTTGTTGAGACCCCTGAGGTCCGCACATAACCTGATCTCATTATTCTTTGTCGGGCTACGACGATGGGGGCGACCCATTGGGAGGATTCAGATGGTTCAATAATTTTATCATTGCATAAATGCTCACGCATTTTCTTAAGTTCTGCCCTGACACTCAATGGAACTGGGCGTACCTTATGGAAAACTGGAGTTGCTCCTGGAATTAACCTAATTTTGTGTTCAGCCCCTTTCACCAGACCAATTCTATTGCTAAAAACATTCTTAAATTAATTCAAAAGATCCACTCGGTCAATTTTCGCTTCTTCCACAAAACAAACAGGAAACTCCCGCACCTTGATAGGATTTTCATCACCTGGGGCCAGATACAAACCCATCTTAGCTAGGTCCTTCCAACCCACAATATCTTTGCCTTTTATCGCTACATACATCTTAGTAACAATAGATCTCCCAAGAACTTGTAAATTTCCCAAGAAAAAACCCAACATATCGATATCTTTCTCCCCGAAAGCTTTTGGGTTGACATCAGTTTGTGTTAATTTCATATCTCTCCCCCACTTGTCGTAAAAGGTAGTATCCCGAAGAATTGTAATGGGCGAGCCAGAATCCGCCATTATATGTACATTAATGTCATCAATAGAAGCCTCACATAAAGGCCCCTTAATAAAAACAGTACCTTCATCAGCATCCACCATTAACATAAGGTTGTCCAAATATTAACAACATTCATCCATGTCAACATAGTTAACTTTAACTGGTTTCTTTTGAAACCTACATACTTTTTGGAAATGGCCAATTTTCTTACACATGACACAGCGTTTATTAATAGCTGGACACCCTTTAAAATTCCCAATGTGGAATTTAGACCCACATCTAAAACAAAAATTTTGTTTGGTTTGATTAAAACTTGGTTTACCCTGCCATTTTTCTTTATTTTCTTTGCCAGCAATAGCATATAGTCCTTCCTCCATCATTTCCTCAGAAACAAAATTTATTTTAGGAGAGGAATCAACCATCATTGCCTTTGTAGAAATTATAGATCTTTCAATACTAAGACTCAGATCAATAACTTCTGACAAAGAAGGATTCTTACAACTGAGAATCCCCTCCTTAACCTTAGGAGAAGCACAATTAAAAACAAATTGATCACGTATATAGTTATCAAGCAGGGGACCAAAATCACAAGTAATTGCTAACACTCTTAAAGCAGAAATATACTCATCAATTTTTTCGTCTTCCTTTTGTTTTCTTTTATAAAACTTATGTCTCTCTAACATAATATTAGGAGACTCCTCAAACTGATTTTTTAGTCTTGCGATAGCTTCCACATATACATTCCATTGTCTATCACCAGATTGACCAGACGGAGGAGGAATAGGTACTAAACTATTAAAAAAACGTTGTGCCGCTAAACCTAAACTACCAAATAATAGAGCAAACTTCCTAGGAGGAGAATAGTCAGCAGCATCAATAGCAATAATGTGGTTTTCAAACAAACCAAACCACTCAGACCACAACAATGAAGGTTTTCCAGGTTTTTCCAGAAAAGGAGGAGGTTGAGTGACTTCTCTAACAGCTGACATATTAAACAAAAGAAAAACAGAACTTAGTAAACACAAAATAAAGAAAACGGTGTGGGAATCACCGGTAAAATGATCGCACAAATAGTACCAAAAGTGAAGAAATCCTGGTGAATTATTGTCCCCACAGTACCAAAAAGACGAAGAAATGTCTTTAAAATTGATAAATCTTCAACTTCTAGATAGAAAAGTTTATGAGGAACAAGGCGTGTGAATCGCCGCTAAACAGATCACACGTAAACTGGAGGAACGAGGACTTCAAAACTTCTCCAAAATGGCCGCCGGACGTAACGTGCAACGTCAAACGTCACGTATTCCCATCATGCCCAGCGGGACCTTCCGGTAAACAATCGTGAAGGAGCTCGGTCATGAAGATTCCAGGTTCCAGCCGCAAGGTTCGGGGAAAGAATGGCAGAAGATGTTTATTTGCAAAAAGCCAGAGCGATCCGATAGCGGTGATCAAGACAACGACACAGTAGAAAGAGGTAATTACCCTGTGTCATTCACGAAAGAGTCAATGAATCACTGCCAAATCACCACAAATTCTGTTCTCTGTCGAAACCAAACACCTCTGCCTAAATCACAAGTAGGTTCCTTCCCCCAAACGATCCTCAGTTGTCGAGAAACAGAATAACTTGCAGTAAACCGATTTCCGAAATTTTCCTTCCACGTAGATTCCAGTAGTGTCAAGAGAACCAAATAGACACCGGAAAAAAGTCTCAAACACTGAACACGTAGAAATCGCCGAAAATCGCCAATAAGTAATTCAATCCCATTGCGTGGGTCGGTGGTTGGAAACAAAATCCCGATCGTCGCCAATATGTAGAAGACTGTATGTCTTATTAAAACCAGGAATCAGAAGTTGAATAAAAAGAAGTTTATTCCAAGGTATTCAACCACAAGAGGAGCGCCTCATCAGCCCGGAGTCCGACAAGCAACTGAAGATGCTCAACGGACCCCTGGCTTCTGAAGGCTCCATACAATCAAAAGAATACATTCTCTGCATGCGATAGTGCATGCGATATCAGACATTCTAAACACGAGATATGCAAATACATTACACTACAAGGTTTGAATCGTAGGTATGTTAACAGGAAGTTGTTCTATATGTAGTGTAGTAATGGTTTGTCTCTTGTATAGCTTGAATGCATTTAAGCTTGCTAATGATATTTTCAGTGTGTTATGTGTAAGTATGTAGGCGTCGAAGCATTTTAGTACTGTTCGTTGACCTGTGTGGTAAATCATCCATTGCTTTGCCTAATGGAGAAATGTTTTCAATAATACATAGTCGGCAAATAGATAGGTAAGACATAATGTTGTCTGTGTGATGGAGTTCAAATGTTTACGCTGACCTTATATGCATTGTTCTTTGATATCTGTTAGTGTGGCGCAAGGGAAAGTGTGATTAAGTTGGCAGAACTGTACCAGCTATGTGGCTTTAGAGCCATGTTGCTTGCATGAGGGTGTCACTTAGTCTATCTAACAAATTCTGTTTGACAAATGCAGATTACTAAGGCAATTACAATGTATCGTGCAGTGCCTATTTTGGGGTATAAAGTGCCTTTAAATGTCCAATACTAGCAGATTAGGGGATATTGTATGTTTTCTTGTTGAAATCTGTGTGTGCTGTACTGATTAAATGGTTCTGAAATGTGTTATGGATATGTGTATCAAATCCCAGGCATCAGGTTGATTGGTCAGGAAGACAGAAGAGGTAGATGTCTTTTTACCTGGACAGGCACAAAGATGAGTAAAGAAGTGTAAGAGGCAATGAAGGGGTAGTCTGGTGGCGCGAGAGAGGGAATGACATAGAAAGAGAGCACGAGATGGAATCAAGGTGTGCGTTTGCCTCTATTTGTCGAGTACCGAGGTAGGATTTCAGAGGGTTTGACAAAAACCCCTGATAAAAATTGGTCTAGTTATATTCCATAGGACTTTATCTGCTTTCCTACTCCCACCTACCAATCCCGTTTTTATATTGCTAATTTCAATGGACCAGTAAACTAATAAGGAGGATTTTACTGACCAGCATTCACTAGCCACATATGTCCAATGAAGAATGATGGGGTTCTTATCATATTTGGTTGTGGAGTTGTATGCTTCTTTTATTTAAAAAAAATGTCATTAATTGTTACATCATTCATCAGACCTTATAAAAACTTCTCTAGTACACGTAATACATATTATTCATAATTCTACATAATGTGTCAGACATTCGTAAAGCCTTTGTAGTTCGCATTGCCAATTTGTGTTTAAAGTCAGACTGTATTTACTCTTACTTATGGTCTCAATATTTGGAAAAGCCCCTAGTAATATTTAACAAGAGCAAAACACGTTTTGGCAACACAAACTACAAAGGTTAGGCGAATGACTGATGGGTTAAGGAAAATTAAATCAACTTGTAATATAGAGGTAGCACAAATTAACTGTCCCTAGAATTGTATGTGCGAGATGTCATAGAATTAAAGGTTCAAACTAGTAGAGAGGCCAAGAGAATCCCATGAGACTGACACGTATTCCTCCTTTATTGCACTTAGACCACAGCCATCTGTTCGCCCTAACTGAGGCATTTACCTGCAGGGCATACAAGCTGAAAAGGGATAGGGTGGGACTAATGTTGGTTCTGAAAGGTAACAAGCCACTGCCTTTCTGCAGATACTCTGATTTGTTATATCGAAAGGTGTCAGAAATCAATCAAGATCGAATCTCAAGATACTTCAGACCATCTCCTGGGACTCAGCTTGCTTAGGCCACCAGACTGTAGAACCCTATCCTATTTACATATCCACTTCCTGAAGTTTTACTATCTTCTAGTCTGAAACATGCCACACATAGATTAATGGACTGGAAATCTGATGTAAAGTAATTCAGGTGACTACATATTCTTTCTATTTAGAATAGCATGTCAAATCTGGGCATTTAAAAATAGAAAGGTAACAACAAACAGACCAACTAAAGAAGAAATGCATGGAACAGTTGGAGGGATACATGAGATATTCACAGGCATAAGACTAAAACAAAACCACGGCTGTCAGACTCAGTTTGTGAGGCCCCAGGGCAGACAGACATTTACTGACGCCCAACCTTAGTAGTTGAAGTGTTTGCCCCGGTTGTCCTTGGACCTTTTTACTATGGCTCTCTCAGCATGGTGGGGCAAGAAGAACTCTCTCTGCACTTGACTGCAAGGAGAGTGTGGGCAAGCAGTCCCAGGATTCTTTGAGAGGTAGTGTGAGGTGCACAAGCTCAGAATTCAACAATCAACCAACAGACACAGTAACTTAAATGGTCAACCAAGTATAAAAGAAAGTACTTTTTAATTACACCGGAGAGCTAAATAATACATAATTCAATCCAGTACATAGGGAAATGATTCTGATCATGATTCCGCCTTGTTGCACTACACCTGCAGATCCTATAGCCTCAGGGCATATTGTTTGGGGTTAAGGACAATAGGTTTTAATGTTTATTTTGTATTTAGGCCATGTAGGCCCAACACCCTGCGGCACAAAGCCATTGGCTACCAGATTACACTAACACATTATGGAACAGGGAAGGGCATTGTCTGCTGTTAAGGTGATATATTTGTGTCTATAAGTTAATACTGTTTGAACTTCTATTTATGGTTCATTAATTAAGATCCTTTATTATTAGGGTGAGCGCTGAAGGGAAATGTAAGTGCAGACTGCCCTACTGACAGTGGTTCCAGTATAAAAAAGTGTACACATGTTTGCAAATTTTAACAATATATGGCTATGCATAAAGCTTCCAGTATACTCTCTGATTAGATGCAAATATATGCAAAAGCTTGAAAGCAAGAATGATTATTCTGTGCTTTCAAAATAAAATGTTCATAAAAAAGCTAATAGGAAAACAACTTTTTGGTAGACTACTGTGAAATTTTAAGTGCCATTTCTTTGAAGCATTGTTTAGCAAAATGTGTTGATGCATGCTAGTATTTCCCAAAAATATTCATAATGGAAAATCACTGTAACAAGTTGCAACACAATTATAGGAAACATGAAAATAAAGAAGCATTAGCAAAGCCGATAGGTATGACAATGGTAGTCAGACGTTTGGTTATGTCAAAGCGTGTCTTGTTTTGACATGGGTTTTGTAAAACTTTATTGTTGTGGGAGCTGTTGGGCCCTCATCATTATAACAAACATTTACAAAAGCAAAACTATTCTTGGTCTCAAAAACGACGAATTGCCACAGTAGATCCTGGAACTGAACAAAACTACTTTGCATGCAAATATGCTACTTGTGAAAGAGCAGAATGCTGTCACTTACAGTGAAGCCATTTGGTGGACAGAGAGACAGAATAAAAAAAACAGACCTAAATAGGGGTCCAATTCTTAAAGAAAGGCTCACATGTGCACCTATGGTATATGTCCTTGCAGTAGTGCAGGTTTATGGCTTTCATGAATTCACAAGAATTTACAGAAGTAGGTTGGAAAAACAAACTCCTAGAAATATTTATGAACTTCATTTAGGCACTGGCAAACAATTATGTGTAGATTTCCTCATGCGATAATCCGTTGCACTGTAACAAGTTCACTTTCCACTAATCATTTTTTTCCCAACCCTGGAAGAAGTTTTACTTTTGCCCTTGTCAGGAGTAAATTTCCAACCTTTCTCTATATTGTAAAATGTTAGAGATAAGCTGATGAAAACCCATAAAACATGCAAGTTAGTAGGTTTTCACAGACACAAAAGGGCTTTTCAACAATGGGAGCTATTGCTTACTGCTACCACCATCTCAAAATGTAGATATGTGGAAAGGTGCAAAAATAAGGTAATTGGTAGTATTCATACCCCACTATGGTATGAGCTTAGGCATAATCAGAGGTTATTATCAGAGCTCTTAAGTAATGAGATTGCTGCTCTAATTTGTCGCCGCACTACATAGCACCAGGGTGAGAAGTGGATTATTATTATTACAGGACATGTAGTTTTATGAAGCAATCTGTCCCATAGATATTGTATTAAATTCCACACTCCTCCAGACGAGGCATGACTGAGGCTGAAGTGCAGATTCTGGTTCCCCATAAGCCAAATGTGTAATCAGTTCATGCATGTCATGTGTTCTTTCTTACCCATGGTGGTGTAGTGAGTTGGAAAGTAAAACCTTAGGGTGTCATGCTGGACTAATGCAGACCCAGCTGCATAGGCTGTTTATTCCTAGGTGGAGCATAGTCTGTCTATCCGTAGGTAGAGGCCCACAGCATTTGGAGGAGAAGCAGAGTAGCAGTCCAGGCGTGGCCCATGCCTCTTTTAATGCTGCTGAATGGCTTCAGTCCAGCCTTATTGGCACCATTTCACTTCATCACAGGAGCTGGTCTGGCTGCTGTGACCCCATCCAGTTAGTGAGATGGCTAGAGCCTTGCTTGAATGGTGGCTGAAGTCGAAGCAAAAACAACAGTTGATGGACAGAATGCAGAACAATATCATACATTCACCCCAGTACAGAGATCTGGGCCTAAATCAATCGTTTTTCTGCTCACCATGCCATTCCAGTTTGAACCAAGCCATATGCAAATCAGGTCCTCCCTGGACTGGAAACAAGCATCCTAGGACCGGTTTAGGGCTTTCAGTCCTCATCAGCCAGGATAGCTTAATTCCAGTGGCATGGAGAGCACAGGACTCAAGTCTGAGCATACCCGTCCCACTCGGGGTGACAAATGCAAAAACAACAGTTGATTGACAGAATGCAGAACAATGTCATACATTTACCCAAGTACAGAGATCTGGGCCTAAATCCATAGTTTTTTTGCTCACCATGCAATTCCAGGTTGAATCCAGCCATATGTAAATCCGTCTTGACCCTGTGCCCCATGGGAATAGTCCAGCCCAAACTGCCAAGCCAGGTCCTCCCTGGACTGGAAACAAGCATCCTAGGACCAGTTTTGGGATTTCAACCCTCATCAGCCAGGATAGCTTGATTCCAGTGGCATGGAGAGCACAGGACTCACGTCTGAGCATACCCCTCCCACTCGGGGTGACAAGTGCAAAAACAACAGTTGATAGACAGAATGCAGAACAATGTCATACATTCACCCCAGTACAGAGACCTGGGCCTAAATCCATAATTTTCTTGCTCATCATGCCATTCCAGTTTGAACCCAGCCATATGCAAATCAGTCTTGACCCTGTGCCCCATGGGAACAGTCCAACCTGAAATGCCAAGCCAGGTCCTCCCTGGACTGGAAACAAGCATCCTAGGACCGGTTTCAGGCTTTCAGGCCTAATCAGCCAGGAAATCTTGACTCCAGTGGCGTAGTGAGCACGGGTTGATACGTTCAATGAGGGAGTTACAGTCCTGCCTGGACCCGCACAATCACCAATGTAGTTGCAGTCCCAATCTGATTAAAACAATGTCTAAGGCAGTTGCAGCCCTTACTTAGTGGACACAATCACCATGGCTGTTTTCGCCCCAATCAGACCAACATGATCACTATGGGAGTTGCTGGCCCCAGCGAAAGTGTTCACATGTGTTTTTCCTGATTTCCACCAGGAATTTTCTGAAAGACCGGAAGACCCTCTAAAACACAAGGCACTCCTGGGTTTCCTTCTTGGCTTAGTTCTCAGCTAGTAAGCTTTCTCTGGGTATCTCTCTATCCAAAGTCATACTGGCCTTCTCCAGGACAGTCTCTCCTTCTGCAGGGCCAGGCAGTTTGCTTTCCCCTCTCAACAGGCAGGCAGTATTCTAGGCACTAGCCACAGACTCCAGCACAAAGTGCAGACTTCAGCTGATGTTCTGTTACATCTGGGAGATTGGCTGCCTGGCAGACACCACTCAGGAGTTCTTCAAGAAATCCACAGAGCACTCCCTCTTATATGAAGGACTTAAAACTGAAACCAAGTCAGGTTGTTTGGGTCTCATATTAATACATATTTGGTAGACAGGGGATGTGGAGCCATTGTCTAAAATTTCAGAACCAATTTAGGGTGGTTTTCTTTTGAGTGCCTTTTCAAGCTGATCTCCAAGCACAGCTTTTGTGTAAAGTGCTGCTTCATACAACAGGAAGTAGTGGGGCTGTCTCCAAACTAACACACCCACCATAAGGGCAAAATGAAATGTGACACCAGGTTGTCATTAGCCTCTCTGAATACGTAAATGGAGAATAGCACAGGCCTAGACCTAGAAACTGTCTTACTTTGCAGTTTTACCCGTCATCCCTGCCATCAACGAAATGGCAGTGTATAGGAAAAACTGATCAGCAGCCCATTGTTAACAAAAGTTCTCATAGTGTGAAAGGTAAGGCCGATTTCAACCGATAACCTTTAAGTATTGCCCGGCGTTAGCCGCCTCTCATACCACTCGAAAGTATCAAACAAAGAGGCTGGCGCTGGAGACTGGAAGGCAGGAAACAGGAGTTTATTCCGACGGAGCAGAACACATCAAATCAGACAACAGGGTATCTTCTCGAGGTGCTCTAACCGTATCTCTGAGGCCTGGCCTCTTATACACAGGTTTATGGCTTTATTACATGAAACATATCTTTGTCAACACTTTGAAGTACGGAAAGACATCCTCGGAATCCTCGCTTCAAGCCCGTTCCCACACACATTTACAGTAGAAGTCCCCACCCCGATCTCAGTAGGTGATGACTGTCACGCAGCTGGACATTCCGCTGGTTCCCGGAATGTGTGCGGCTGATCAGATCTCATGGGGTGGGGGCTTTGATCAGTTGCAGATCCTTTGAAGAGGGCAGCTTCCTACTGTAGGGGGCAATAAACTGCATCCGCAGGGCCAGGTGGTGGCCTGGGATCGAGCCGGACAATCGGGCACAGAGGAAGGAGGTTCATCAAAAGGATGCGTGATCATGAAAGGGATGGAGGGAGGTGTTATCCGGGTACGGGATGTGGCTCCGAGTTAGGGTCACGCTGAAGGGGAGGTTTATGGCCCAAGCATGTGAGAGCGGGGGCTGTCAGTATGCGGGGATGCTTGCGAGGTCAGAGGGAGAGAGAGAAAGACGCACTGGCTATCGGCATGGGCAGAGAGGCCATGGCATTTAAAATGGCTGCTACTTAGGCGCACATATGAGACTGAAAAGGGACAAGATGGCGCCGATAATGTTGGTGTCGCAAACTAGATTTTAACAGCCCTCCCTTTTCAACATATCTAGCCAGCTTGTCAATCTATATCTATCCCCATTATATTTCGAATTTCCACTTCATACAAAGCTTTCATGCGTTCAGCTTCAAAGTCCAGAGTCTTAGGGCAGATACAGTTTGCAAAGAGTGAGCACAGGGATGGCAAGCATTGAACACCCAGGCAGAATCCACATATTACGATAATCGGTATCAATATGATCATAAACAACCTCCACCCCCAGTTCTTTACAGTACTCCAGAACCAACTCCCAAGCGACCATTCTTCTTGTTCCTGATGAACTTCTGAGGAATGTCTGTGGAGGTGTTCAATGGTTTTATAAACTGAGGGTGAATTGTCAGGTATGTAGGTGCAACAGCTGGACCCAAAGATATGGCATGCTCAACCACGATCCGCTAGACCCATATCTAGAACAAGGCGGTTCTGAAGAGTCACCAGGCGGACCGCCTGAAGCTCGGCTGTATTGTTTGTGAGGATGCCAGCTGTAATGTTCATTGTCGTTTCAACTGCCTGGGTCAAATGTCGGATGGCACGGCTGTTCGTCATCGGGCCCCAGAGTGGAACTAGTCCCTTCATTGCATCCAGGAACTGTGCTCCGGTGGAGTCGGCTTGCTCAATGTCTTTTGCTCGCTTCTGCCGGTGATGGTTTGCTGGAGCCACATAGGTCGGAGGAAGGATGAAGGCAATGTAACAGGTACCCCCCAGCCTTTGGGGAGCCAGGTGTAGGCTTTCGTACCACAAACAAAGTACATGTTCGGGGAAGTGACAAAGGAGGGTGGATCAGTTGAGTCCAAAGTTCTGGTGATGCGACAAGCGCTGTGGCCTACCAGCTGTGTCCCAAGGCCTTCGATGCATACAAGGCCCGAGACATTGACGACAGATAGGGCCACAGTCAGGGTGGCAGCTGTTCGCTTCCGGAGGTAGGAAAAAGTAGGTCTGGCTGGGTTGTTGAACACCTGCATTTCAATCCGTTCTTTGGCAGAGATGTCCATATGAATAGTTCCGTTGGATGTCAGAGGGCAAAAGGGAGCAGCAGTTCTTCCTGTTTTGTTCTGCCAGACCCCATGATAAAAGCATGCCACAGTTCTGCTGGAAGTGGCATTGTCCCTGTAACTCTCGTGCAGGAGGATCAGCCAGGCAAGGCAGGAACCATGAACGGAGAAAGGTGAAGGGATGAAGGGGATGGAATGTCCAGTGGCAAGTGGTAACAACCCACAGATCCAGCAATTTGTGGCATTGGTGGCAAGGTTGTGTTGGTGCAGCAACTGCACGAAGGAGTTGTTCCAGAACTCCTTACGTCTTTCTCGGAGTTGTGGTGAAAGAGAGACCAGGTAGTGTTCTTTGGTGGTGGTAGGTTGTGCAGTAGTTAGAAATGTCTTTTGAGCTGGTGCGCTCTCTTCCACAATCCAGAGGGGGCTCATGAGGAGGAGGCAGAAGAGAAGGGCGATAAAGAGAGCAATAGTCTTTGAGCTGTGTATTTTGTCAGTCTTTGGGTTTCTGTAGTGGTTCTTCGGATGTCCGGTTGCTTCCATCATCTTCGTGTCGGGTGCTTCCATCATCTTCGTATCGGGTGCTTCCATCATCTTCAAGGGGCTCGGTAGCGGGCAGAACCACAAACTTCGTTTGGCTTCTCTCCTGGCAGCCTTAGTAGTGTTAGGCCACCGCTCTGAGAATTGTAACTTAGTCAGTGGTCTGCTTAGCCGAAGCTCCCTCCTTCCGTCGTAGGTTATACCCTTCTCTGGATGGCACAGTGGGATCGGGGAATTCTGCCAGTTCAAGTGTCTCTTTATCAGGGTAACAGCTCAGGGATGGTCGATCTTTGTTCAGGAGCTCTTCTTGGGTGGCCACGTCTTCGGTCGTCGTCAGGGTCGAGGAGATATTCTTGCAGTGGTGTGCATGCAGCCAATTTTTCTTCCCTTCCACTAGAAGAGCTGTTCGGGTGGTGATCAAGACTTGCCAGGGGCCCGTCCACCGGGGTTCCAGACTCTTTGCACGCTGGAAGTTCCGGATCAGTATATAGTCCCCGGGTTGGATGTCGTGTCCGGGACCCCTGGAAGCATCAGGGATGGCCTGCAGCACCTGTTGATGGATAATAGACAGTGTCTTAGTCAGATTGTACAAATAGTCAGACATTAGGACGTCCGGGACGTCGTGAATGGATGTCGGTTTTGGTGCGGACCAAATGCTCATAGGTCGGCCGAAAATGACCTCGTAAGGGGTCAAATGATGTTTGGTGTTGGTGGAACGCATTGATAGCAATGCCAATGGGAGAGCGTCTGGCCATTTCAGTCCTGTGGTAGCCACTATCTTAGCTAGTTTGAGCTTCAGTGTGGCATTATGTCGCTCAACCAGTCCAGCAGATTGGGGGTGGAAGACTGCATGGAATTTCTGTTTTACACCCAACCCCTTCAAGATGAGTTGGATAACCTCGGCTACGAAGTGGGGGCCATTGTCACTCCACAAAATTCGACAAAGGCCGTAGCGAGGGAAGAATTCTTTCAGTAATACCTTTGCCGTGGCAATGGCAGTGTTGTCGAGGGTTGGATAGGCTTCCACCCACTTGCTGAATGCGCACACGACAACAAGTACATACTTCAGACCTTGGCATCTTTCTAGTTGGATGTAGTCCATCTGTAGGACTTCAAATGGATGATTGGGGACCCCAAACCCTCCCCGGGGTACTACAGTTCCTTTCCCAGGGTTGTGTTGCAGGCATTTCAGACATTGTTGGACCAGTCGTTTTGCTGAATCTATAATCTTGTCATTGTGCCAAACTTTGGAGACAAGTTCGGCCATAGGGGCAGATCCTATGTGTGCAGGGGAGTGTGGCATGGTCAGTATGGGGATCAGGTATGAATTGGGTAGCAACCATTTGTTCGTGTCTTTCGCCCACCAGCAGCCTTTATCGTCTTTCAATCCCACCCGTGCCCATTCAGTCAATTCGTGTGGTGAGCTAGCCATCTGGATGTCCCTAATAGTTTCCCTAGCGTCCGTCCATTTTTCTGCTGGTGACCTGGTCACTTACATGCGTGTCATTGTCCTATTCTCGGCTGTTGTCCGGTCCGAGCAGTGATGTTTGCCAGTGCATTCCCCTGCCCAATGATGTCCGTCACCTTTTTGTGTGCCTGGCATTTGATTACAGCAAGTTGTTTGGGAAGGAGGACCGCTTCAGTCAGGGCGGAGACTAGGTCTCCGTGTAGGATGGGTGTACCATGTGAGGTCAGGAATCCCCTCTCCTTCCACAAGAGCCCGAAATGATGAACCACCCCGAAGACATACTGGCTGTCGGTGTAAATATTTGTTGTTGTTCCTGCTGCTAGGATACACGCTCGTGTGAGGGCAATCAGTTCTGCTGCCTGTGCAGATCATTGTGTAATGCGGGCTGTCTCTACTACAGTTCGGGCTGTGGTAACTGCATAAGCAGCTGAGGTGGTGCCGTCGGGGAGTTTGATGCAAGAGCCATCCACCCACAGCTCTCCGTCAGGGTCTGGGAAGGCAGTGTCTCGGAGGTCGACCCAACTCCTAGTCTGTTCGTCCGTGAGGGTCACACAGTCATGTATAGGGGACATGTTGGGGTCGTTCTCAGGTAGGGGCAACAGAGTGGCCGGATTCAGTGTGGTGCATCTTTTCAGTGTGTTGTGGGGTGCAAGCAGAGTCAGTTCATACCCAGTCAGGCGTGAACTAGTCAGATGTTGCGTCTTAGTCTGGTTCAGGAGGGTGTCAACCGCATGGGGCACTAACACCGTGAGGGAGTTCGAGAGCACGATCCCCTCACTTTGTCGGATAGAGATAGCAGCGGCAGCTACAGCTCAAAGGCAGGCAGGCAAAGCTCTGGCTAAGTGGTAAAGAGTGGCAGAGAAGTAGGCACATGGATGTTACTTGGGGCCAATGGACTGAGTCAAGACAGACAAAGCGCACCACTCACTTTCGTGAGTGCAGAGGGAGAAGGGCTTTGTGTAATCGGGGGTTCCTAGGACGGGGGCTGAACAGAGGGCATCTTGTAGTTCTTTGAAGGAGGATTGGCATTCAGGGGTCCAAGGGAGCGGGAAGGGGACGTCTTTAGCCAGCAGGGAAAGTAGTGGTTTCACAATGAGGCTGAAATTTGGCAACCACTGTCGACAGAAGGAGGTGAGGCCTACCAGGGAGCGGACTTGTTTCTGGGTTTTAGGGACAGGTGTTTCTAGAATGGCCTGAATTCGATCGGGTGTAAGCTTTCTCCCGTCTTTGGACAAGAGGTGGCCTAGATAAGTGACTTGGGGTTGGCAGAATTGCAACTTCTTCTTGGAGACCTTGTGGCCATTTTCCGCGAGGAAGTGCAGGAGTTGGATGGGGGCTGTTACTGCAAGTGGAGTGCTGTCGGCCGCCAAAAGGATATCATCGACGTACTGTATCAACACCACTTCATTGGGTAACTGGACTGCGTCCAGTTGTCTCTTGAGGGCCTGGCTATAGATGCTGGGACTTTCAGTGTAGCCTTGGGGTGCTCTACAGAATCTATATGAGCGGGCTTTTAAGGTGAAGCCGAAGAGATATCGGCTGTCTGGGTGGATGGGGATAGAGAAGAATGGGTTCTTGAGGTCGATTACAGTGAAGGTGGTGGCAGTGGAAGGAATCAGAGTCAGAATGGTGGTGATGTCTGAGACTACGGGGTACTGAGGTACAACTACTTTGTTGACCTCTCGTAGGTCGATGATGAAGTGGTGCGCTTTTTCATCTCCCTCACCCTGTTTCTTTACAATGGGTAGGATAGGGCTGTTGCAAACATTGCTAACTACTTCCTCTACCACTCCTGCATCTATCAGGGACTGGATAATCTTTATCAATGCCTTCTCGCCCTTGGGCGATATCGGATATTGTGGAAGTTTCGGGAGTATTGCGTCCTGTCGAACAGTTATGTGCACTGGGTCGATCATCATGCGCCCTACGTCCGAGTCAGTTGTGGCCCACAGATATAGAGGTAGAGTGTCAAGCAGGGACAAGTCAGCATCAGTGATGGAAAACATGCGTCGGGTGGGACAAAGTCTGAGCAGAGTCGGGTTGTCGTACAAAAAGACTCGAACTCCGTCTTGCGAGCACCTAATAGTAGCTCGGAAATGCTTCAATAAGTCAAGTCCCATAATGGCATCGGGGGTGTTGGATGAGAGCAAAAACGTTGTGTCAGTGGTGTTATTTTCCAAGTTAAAGGAGATCGGTGTGGACAAGGGATTAGTGGAGGGCGTTCCATCAAAACCTATTGATGTTACGTGTGAGCCAGACAAGGGTGCCCTTGGAATTAGTCGTTTAGATAATGCACTAAGTGTTGCGCCAGTGTCTACCAAAAATGGAGACTTCGTACCCAGGACCTTAGCGGTGACATAAGGACCTTGCTGGTCAACATAGAGCTCGACTGGATCCCTCCCTTGCCCTTGGCAGTCCTATGCGAAGTTGTGGGTGTCGTCGCAGTCAGACTGTTGGTACTGGTTCTTTCGGGGACGGTAAAATGTGTTTGATCTGCCTGGCCTGTCGTTGTTGGCATCGTTCGTGTACCCTCGTCCCTGTCCTCTATTTCTTGGCCCACCCACTACATCTCTTGTGTCCCTATTTTTGTTCATTTCTAACGGGACCGGACACTGGGACTTCCAATGACCAAATCCTTTGCAAAACGCACACTGGTTCTCATCGATGCCTTTACGTCCAGCGTAGTGTGCGGGTGTACGGTCTTTAGGGGGTGGATTTCTAGGAGCATTCGACTGGTAATTTCCCTTGTACTGCTCTCTTCCTATAGTCACCCCCTGCAACTGTGCGATCATCAACCTTTCCTTCAGGTCCTTTTTCTTTTTCTCAGTCGCCCTATCATTCTCGTTCTTTTGATGCTCATAATACTGGGCCACCCAACTACTCTCGCTAGTCTGTAGTTTCTGTGAGACCTCCTGTGACAGACCTTTAACATAATTCGGGACAAACAGATGATGTCCGGTTGCAGTGGTCATGTCCTGGCCACTGTAATCGGAAAACACCGTTTCAAACCGGAAGAAGTATTCTGATACGTCTTCCTGGGGTTTCTGGCGGCAGGCCGGTACTATCGACCAGTCCACCTTCTTTTCTGGGATCAATGTCTTCAATTTCTGGACAATCTTGTCTGGGAGTTCTAAAATGGATTTCAAAGGTTTCTGTCCAGGCTCTCGTTGTCTGTCTATGCCATCGAGTTGTGACCAGGTATGTCCGAACAGCTCAAGGTGGCCGACTTTCCGGATTTGCTTCCACACATCAGCTGGCAGACATAACCCGAAAAACAAATCAAAGTCAGCTAGGGTCATAATCGTTGAATCTAAGGCTGTACCTAATTCAGTGTAAAAGGCAGTGGGGTTCTTCCGTAAATCGGGCAGGGATTTTCGGAACGTCAGGATATCTTGTCGATCCCATGGTTGGTACACCCAGTTATAAACTACCCTCCCTCTCGCATCTTGATGGTTAATGTCATCATGCGTTCCCTGACCTCGTGGGGGAACCCAGTAGGGAGCGGCCTCCTTCATAGGCATCATTGTGTCAGTTTTTTCTGTTCGGGGTTCGGTCGCTACAGGAGTCGTAGTTTTAGCTTCTAACCTCTGTTCAGTGAGGTGGCAGAAAACTTCAAGCATACGCGTGAAGAGGTCCGTCACGTCACACTCGCCTTCATCCCCAATGTCAACTTTCCTATACAGAGTCGTAAGGCTCTCAGGGCCTTTGTCTTGGTATCGGTCCTCATAGGCAATGAGGGTGTGATAACAAAATCGCACAACAAAGTGTCGTCTGGGGCTATCGGCATATGAATTGTACATATCCATTACGTATTCCTCGTTCTCCTTCCATTCCACCAGTGTCCTTACTATCTTATCGATCCCTGCTCGTTCATCCTTGCTTAACCGGTTCATTCTGATGGAATCTTTCTTTCGGGTCTCAGGGTTGTCTAATGTTGCTGCTTGCGCTGCGTTGAGTACGAGGGGTTCACTGACTTTCCTGATCCTTTCTTGTATATTTGTGCCATAGCTTGCTATAGGCTATAGCGACTAGTCCATACTTGGTGAACATGTCCTTAGGGGAGCCTTCCAGTGGAGCTGGATGGTTCATCTCTAATAAGCGGTCCGGGCTGAACCAACTACCAATCAGTGGGGAGAAGATAGGCATGACAGATTACAAAGGGGGACAAAGGTCCGCACTACCTATCCTTCACTACTTGCAAAGACTAGACAGAATACTTCTATTCTACGTTATTTGCAAACAGAGAATATCTCAAAAAGAACCAACTTCGAACAATCAATGTTCGGACAATCAATAAATCAGTGGGGAGAAAAATAGGCACGACAGATTACAACAGGGGACAAAAGTCTGCGTTTACCTACCCTTCACTATCTGCAAAGGATGAGAGAATATTCCTATTCTTCCCCATTTGCAGGCAGAGAATATCTCAAAAGAAAAACAATCGAAGAGCAATACTAGTATTTTCCAAACAATCAAACAATCGTTTTGCAATTTGTCATGTTACAAGACCTTACCCGGACCGCATGGACATTTTCTCGTCTCCGCTTCCAGCGCCCGATCGTCCTCTATTCTCCGTAATTGCCGCGGCACTCCTGATGGTTCCCAGTCAGTACGGTAAATCACTCGAGAGAGGTCTGCTCGGAACCGGTGAAGTTCGGATGATCGGCTGCCAGACGAGGGTCTATCGGGTAGGTGCACTCCCGATCGTTGCAGTCGTTCACTCTGTCGTCAGGACCTCTACCACTGGATCCACGTGTCGCTGATGGGCCCCACGTATGGGACGCCAATTGTGAAAGGTAAGGCCGATTTCAACCGATAACCTTTAAGTATTGCCCGGCATTAGCCGCCTCTCATACCACTTGAAATTATCAAACAAAGAGGCAGGCGCTGGAGACTGGAAGGCTGGAAACAAGAGTTTATTCCGATGGAGCAGAACACATCAAATCAGACAACAGGGTATCTTCTCGAGGTGCTCTAACCGCATCTCTGAGGCCTGGCCTCTTATACTCAGGTTTATGGCTTTATTACATGAAACATATCTTTGTCAACACTTTGACGTACGGAAAGACATCCTCGGAATCCCCGCTTCAAGCCCGTTCCCACACACATTTACAGTAGAAGTCCCCACCCCGATCTCAGTAGGTGATGACTGTCGCGCAGCTGGACATTCCGCTGGTTCCCGGAATGTGTACGGCTGATCGGATCTCATGGGGTGAGGGCTTTGATCAGTTGCAGATCCTTTGAAGAGGGCAGCTTCCTACTGTAGGGGGTAAAAAACTGCATCCGCAGGGCCAGGTGGTGGCCTGGGATCAAGCCGGACAATCGGGCACAGAGGAAGGGGGTTCATCAAAAGGATGCGTGATCATGAAAGGGATGGACGGAGGTGTTTGCCGGGTACGGGATGTGGCTCCGAGGCAGGGTCGTGCTGAAGGGGAGGTTTATGGCCCAAGCATGTGAGAGCGGGGGCTGTCAGTACGCGGGGGATGCTTGCGAGGTCAGAGGGAGAGAGAGAAAGATGCGCTGGCTATCGGCAGTGGGCAGAGGGGCCATGGCATTCAAAATGGCTGCTACTTACGCACACATATGAGCCTGAAAAGGTTGATGTCGCAAACTAGATTTTAACAATAGAATTTCTAAAAGTAGCTTTGTCTCCATCCTCTGGCTTTGGTGTCTGGAGCTCCACTTTCAGCCACAAGAAAGTATACTCCCACTGTATGGGGAAAATTCGTCATCCCATATCTTGTGCCATGCCCAACCTGGCGTATGAAAAAATGGATCTCACTGGCTTCAGTTCTCAGACTCATCACACACAGAGACAAACTACTGCACGTGTGCTACATGCACACAAAAAACATACATGCACACAACATACATACAAGATGTGACAGCAAGGTCTAGGCATTTACATAATAGGATAACTTCACACAATAGGGGGCCACAGTCCATAATCACTAAAAAGGTCTAGTAGCGCTATCAATCTCAAAATAGGGTATGTTGCCATCACTGCCCTATGTGCTATTCCCTGTAAAAGGACTATAGTTTTCTGTACATTATGAAGACAGGTTTGTTCCACCCCCTCAAAGTCACAGAACATGTCCAGGACTTCACATAGGCAGGACAGGCATATGCATATGCACTTAGATTTAAATAAGCATAGACGCTAGGGCCAAAATAAACGTCAGGATACCAGACACACATACAATTGGTAATTCAGGGAAAGAGACATGCCCAGATACCATGCAGGATATAATCTTGTCCTAACAAGGTTGCATAACAATTCGTATTCAGTATTGATAAAAAAATCTGCTGTAAAAAATTCTCTGCTACTGTAGCTGAATGATTTTTTGTTAGTGGTCAAACACATCCCCACACCGTAAATGGACTCTGAAACATGAATGGGAATGGTGTATTTGTTAATTTGCCAGTCGCAGTTCTAACATCATTGTGCTTATTGTACTTTTGATCCCAATGAGTTTTATGCTTCTCATTAAACCACATGGGCTTCCAACACTGTTCATGCGCACATTTTGAGAATTGGCATAGGCCGCCACTTACAAGAAAACAGTCAGGTGTTAGAATGTACGCAAAAGAAGACCCTTGAAGATATTACTTATGTTTCAGAGCTCTAGGAAAGACATTAAGGGACATATGTGCGACCCGGTTTACAACGTTCATCCACTCCCCAATGTATTGCAAGAGCAACGCAAACCGTAAGTCATATTTTTGAAGCCACACAAAGCCTCTTTGCGTGGCTTTGAGTGGCTCCAAAAATATTGAATAACCCTATGCAGAGCAAATCCCTGTGTTATATTACTCTGCCCTGGGTAAGAGTTCCATGGGAGTTGCATGGGTGTTCCCGCATGACTCCTCAGGAGAGGCATAAGGAGGAGATATATCTTTATTTCTCCTTGTCTTTTCGTTTTTCTATGTGTGATGCATTCTGCAGCACACATTGAAAGAGGAAATCGCCTCTCAGAATTGTTCTGGAAGGAAGGTGCCACTTCTTGCACAAAAATAATCCTGCCTGCAACACAGGCACACTTGCAGCATGGTGCAAAGGTGTCTGCATTGGCGCTTGGCTGCCAAAACAGCGCAAGGGAAAAGTACAGGAATGCACCATATTGGATACATATGGCGCATTCCTGCCCTTTTATTGTGACACAGGGCAGTGCAGCAAGGTGACTTCCTGCACTGTGCCACAAAACTCATAATAATGATCCTTAGTCCTTGTTCATCTTACACACCATTCAGCCTCCTAACCCCTTCGTGGACTCACCATGCACGTATATAATATGAAGGAGTTGCCCACTTACAAAAGGGGTTGTCCTAGTCTACTCACTGTTGAAATAATTTTCTTCCTATCCAAAGCTAGCTCCTCTGCAAGAATTGTACTTCTTTACTGTGTTTTGATTTACAGATTGTATAAAATCTTTCCAATGTGGTGGGACCTCTCATATATATGAATTTTTTGTATTTGCCCCTCCTTTTTAGGTCTCGCTAGTGCCCAGCGTATGCACTGGTCTAGCGAGACATTTAGTAAGCCACTTTTAGAAGTACTACCAAAGTGGCGACCAGCTAACCCTCACGAGCGCAAGCAATCGTGCGACGTGCACAGCACTTTTTTTCGTTGCACACGTGCGCACAGCTCACGGTTTAAAAAAAACGTATTTCCTTTCGAGGCCCGGCCGGGCAGCTAATGCTCGTTAATGTTGTTAGCGCTTTTTTAGCAACGCTCTATTATTGGCCCACAAGACCGAGGTGGTTTTAACATTTTGCCACAGCGCGGAGTTTCCACTTGGTTTCCATAATCTATTATCCAACTTAAACCATGTGGGTGTGCACACCTCCGAGGAGACCGGCGCCTCTGCCAATGAGCTGCAAACACAGCAGCTGCCAGGGATCGATCCTCTGGCCACCCTGATTGCATGTCGCCTCCAACACGCAACACTTTTCTGACAAATCGATAAACTACATCTTCGCTCGGTTAAAGATTTGATAACACTCCTTTAATCTGCCATCAATAAGTTATTAATTGTTCACCTGACCTGTTCTATTCCCTGTCTGCCTACAAACTCAATAATCATTTCAAAATTCACAGCCGAGTGGGGCACTTCTTTTAAGTGATCAATCGGCCGGGATTTCCTTCATTTTGCCGGTGGCCTTGCCTTCCTCTCCCTTCCCCAATCATTCATATGTGGAGATGTAAATGCACTTGTATGACAATACCGACATACAGACACAATCAATCACTACCTTTCTCTGTACACCCACGCAGGTGTGTGTACGGCTACACAGTACACCTACAGCCACAGACCTAACGCCACAGGTAGACAGTAGAAAGAAGTGCGGCTTCTAAAACATAAAATTGCACCTCCCCTGTTCTCACTCTTGTGCTCTTTCTGCTCAGTACACTTCCTTCCCTCCATCTCCTGCTCTCTCCCTTCCCGCTTCTGCCCCTCTTTCTTCTTTCCTGCAACCTTGCCTGGCTGTCTCCTCTCCATCCGCACTGGGAGAGGGGTAGTCTACAAGCAAGCGCATATGTGTCACAAGCAGGTGCTACACACAACTATTAAATATGAAATTAAATATAGTTTATCTGTAGCGCTTCAAGGAATAAAGCTCCCAATAACGATCTTTTGCCCTGCATCGCTTTAAAGTGGAGCAGTCTATTCAAACATCCCACCACCCCACCAGCAGTCTATTCAAATATCGCACCACCATGCTCCTCTTCCCTTGCCCCCTTACACTTCCCTTTAGTGCTCTTATTTTTAGGTCTCGGCCTATTCCATTCGGCAGGAATGAATAGGACAAGTCTATTGCGGTGAAACCTAGAGTTAAACTAAGCTCTCCAAAAAAGCGGATTTCCACGAGTGCATGTGCTCTCGTGCACGAGCTTTTGTCCGAGCCGCCTGCCTCCAAGAGCTTCACATCCAAGCCATCTGTTACTTCTCCAGCGTGGTGCCGCCAGCAGCTTCACTTCAAGGGTTTCCGCTCCTCCCCCTGCTGCATCAAAGGCTTTCATTTCGCGGCCGCTGAGTTTTTTTTATGCCCCTTCAGGCCACAGACTTGCTCCATTGCTTGCGTCCTATTTTTTTATGTGATACAAGTCACATCATAAGTACAAAGTGTGGCGCACAACTTGTATTTTGCTGTTTCCGCCATTGCATCTAAATATATGATACAAGTTTCATGCTTTTGGTAAAATGCATTTCTTTTCCTTTACTGCACGCAAACACGCAGACCGCAACCTCTCTCTCAGTCAGCTGCACGTTCGTCTATTCCACCCCCCTCCCTCTCATGCACGCTCTTCGCTCTCCAAACCCATTACTCAGGCCACAGACTCCATTACTTGCGTGCTATTCTTTTAGGTATTACAAGTCGTCATTGCATCCAAATATGTGATACAAGTCACACAAGTACAAAGTGTGGCGCCCGACTTTTATTTCGCTGTTTCCGTCATTGCATCTAAATATATGATACAAGTTTCATGTTTTTGGTAAAATGTATTTCTTTTCCTTTACTGCGCGCACACACGCAGACCACAGCCTCTCTCTCAGTCAGCTGCACGTTCGTCTATTCCACCCCCCCTCCCTCTCATGCACGCTCTTCGCTCTCCAAACCCATTACTCAGGCCACAGACTCCATTACTTGCCTGCTATTCTTTTATTGATACAAGTCGTCATTGCATCCAAATATGTGATACAAGTCACACAGTCAGTTCCAAAATCCAAAGGGATAGCATTAAAATAAAGGAAAACTTAGGCAGAATGGACATTTTTATGATGTTTGATCTTCCAATAAAAGAGAGGGGTAGACCTCCCCAAGATCTCAACAGCTTCTTTGTTTCTTTCACTCTTGTATCGAAGTTTACTTGAGCAATCTCATCAATGTTATTTAGTATTTCAATCCCTAAATATTTTATCCTGTTTTTTTGTATTTACTGCTGGTGATTGAGAGTTTCATACCATTATTTCTGTTTTCTGGTGGTTGTCCTGATATCAGGAGATTTCACTAAATGTATTTAGCAAATTTGTGATAGTGGGAAGAGAAGTTCTCAAATCGCTTGTAAACACCATTAAATCGTCAGCGTATAAGGCCACTTTCTTAACCCTACCATTAAAGTTAAAAGGGATGATACCTAGCGATCTCCTTATCTGGCTAGCTAGGGGCTCTATATAAAAGTTAAAAAGGTAAGGAGACAGGGGGTAATCTTGCTGCGTGCCTCTTTTAAATCAGTTTTCTTTTGTTAGATTGCCATTTATAAGCATTTTTGCAACGGGGGTTCTGTATATATTTGTTATCGCATTAAAAAGAATTGTCGCCTAAGCCGTAATTAAGTATTACTTTGCGTAAGAACGACCAATTTACGCGATCTAATGCTTTTGCAGAATTGAATATGAGAACGGCAAGGATGACGTTTTCTTGGGTGCCAATATCAATAGCTCCTATCAATTGATGAGTAAGGTCATGCATTTGTCTCCCCTTTATGAAGCCTTTCTGGTCTTCGTGGATACTTTTTTAGTAATACGCCCTAGTCTTGTGGCTAAAATTTGTGTATACATTTTGTAATCGTTGTTTAAAAGGGGAATGGGTCTGTATGACTCACATTTTAAGGGGTCCTTTCCTGGCTTTAGGATTAGATTAATGGTGGCATCTTTCCTGGTTCCTGGGAGGGGTAAGCCTTTGGAGAAAACCATATTAAATAATTCCACTAATCTAGGAGCCAATATTTCTTTTAGAACTTTACATAGTTCGTTTGGCAGTGCATCCAGACCTGCTGCCTTCCCTCACTTCAGCCTCTTTAATGCTTCCATCAGTTCCTCCACAGTGATTTCTGCGTTAAGCATCTCACACTGCTCTTCTCCTAGGCTTGGGACTTCCGCTTCTCTAAGATAAAAATCAGCCCGGTTACTAGATATCACTAGATCTTCATCATATAAAACTTGAAGGACGTAAGTAAAGGCATTCTCGATCTCCTGATCCTCCACCACCTGTTCCCCCATGGTGTCTCCTTGTATTACGGTGATTTTATTCCTGTTGGAATCTGCTTTAATTTTCCATGCAAGGAGTTTCCTGCTACCTTCCCCATATTCATAGTTTGTGAAGTAATTAGCTTCCCACTTTTTCCTTACCCTCTCCTCCAATAAACTAGACAGATCACACTTCTTTCTATAGATTTCTTCTTTTGCTTGTTCTTGTTCTAAACTAGACTTTGCGGTTTCTAAGATGATCTGTTAATCTAAAATCGCTAGTTCTAATGGCTGGATATTGCGTCTGTTCTCCTTATTTCTTGTGGCCGCCAGACCAATAAGGACTCCCCTTATCACTGCCTTATACGCATCTCATACTACCTAGATGGGGGTTTCAATATTAATGTTGTTTTTAAAATATACCTCGGATGTAGTCCTAAGACTGTCTATAACCTGTTCTTTTAAAAGGAGTGTATGATCTAGCGTCCATCTATTCACCCCCTGGGTAGAGCTTTGATTTATCTCTTTGTGGACTAGGAAATTGTCAGACAGGTGGGCAGGTATATGTTCTACCATATTAACGTTATTACTTATTGTTTTTGTCTATCAGAAAAAATCAATTCTTGATGCGTGACCATATTTTTTATTTTTATAGGTGAATTTATTGCTTTGAATGCCTTTAGCTTTACACACATCCACTAGTCCTATATCCTCCTTAAATCTGCCCAGCCGTTCTCTCATTTTTGGGAGGTTTTATGCTCATCCTGGTGGGTGTCTATCATTCTTAGGGTCTAGTAACAAATTGAAATCACCTTCCAGGATGATTAGGGTGGAAGTTTCTAATTAGTTGAGCAGTAGGGCCTGAAGTGGCTCCAGGTCATCTATATTTGGGCTGTAATACCGAGCTATATTATATAGGGTTCCCTCAAGCTTTATTTTTCTGCCATTCTTCTGTTAATGTTAAATTAAGGTGACACCATCCCTCTGATCTTTCTTCCAGATGCAGGTAGCTCTGAAGGTCAGAATACACCTCAAAGTGGACTAAGAAAAGGTCCAGAGCAACCATCGCAAGCTGGGTTGGAAAATCTACTGGGGACGTTAATTAAAGAAATGAGAATAAATTTTGCCAAAGCTGGAAAAAAACAAGAAGAAAAGATACAGGCAACCTGCGAAGCGCTTGAATCCAAAGTAAACTCCTTAATGGATCGAGTACTTGTTATGGAGAATAAAGTGGAACAAACTGAAAAGGAAGTAAGACCTTGCAGGGAGAAATTGGCACTTTAAAGTAAAATGAGAAGGAGCTCAGGGAAAAGATTGAAATTTTGAAAAATAACGCAAGAGAAATTATCTGTGAATACTAAACATCCCGGAGGGGCTGGAAGGACAGAATATAATAAAGTTTGTGGTAAACTTATTAAACGGCCATATACCAGGACTAGATGAAAAACTACTGGAGGAAGACATCCAGAGAGTGCACAGAGACCCTTTCAGGCTAGGTAAATGGAGAAAAAATGCTAGGAAAATTCTAGTGAACTTTACCTTTACCTACTTTAAATGAAAGGATCCAGAGTGACGCTCTAAAAGTAGGCAATTTTACAGAAGAAGACGGCAACTCTAAAATCTGTTCTGACCTCTCAAGAGCCAGACAAGATAGACAGTGGGAGCTAGGAAACCATATGCAAGAGCTCAGATCTCGGGGAGCAACAGTACAAATGAAATTCACACCTTTACTAAGGATTATGTGGAAGAACCAGACCCACAATATTAGAGAACCAAGAGAAGTGGTCAACCTAACAGAGCAAATTAAATCACTACTTTAGGAGGTCAGCATCAGTGTAACACAGAAGCCTCGTGACGACGGCGCTCGAAAAGGACAACCCAGCTTTGTCCAATGACAGTAGGGAGGGTTCTCCAGAGGAGGGGAGGGGAATTTTGTTAAGTAAGCGCACTTTCTTTTGGCTTAGGTGGGGAGCATTAGGGAAAGAAATGCAAAACAAAATGGTCCAATGTGTAAAACATGAGTTTAGACAAGTTCCTGATAAATCAAGGGAGTACAGTGAAAAAAACAAAACAAAAAAAAGAATGGGCAAAAGGTTGGGTCGTAAGAAGATAAATGTTATATTTTGGAATGCTAAGGGCTTAAGGGTTAAGAAGAGATGTCAGAAAATCTTTGAATACCTAAAAATAATAAGTGTGATGTTATAATTTTGCAAGAAGCACATCTCCTAAAATCAGAATGGAAGGAGATCATGAAAAAACTAAATTGGATTGATAGTTACATTTGCACAAATCAAACCAGTTGTGTTAAGGGGATAGCAATCATCTTTAAAAAATCATCAAAAGCCCTAATTTTAGAATAATATTTTCCACCTATTAGTAATAACATTGAGCGAACTCTGATGAGCAAGATCAGATCGAGCTCTCCCTAGATCCAGCACCACCACGAATATTACATAAAGTCATGGAGGAGGTGCTCCCGTCGACAGTGGGAATTCTCAATCACTCCTTAATGGCAAGAGAAGTCCCAAAACCATGGAAACCTGCACTCATCACACCAATACTAAAAAAAAACAAATCAGATCCATCACAACCCATTAATTATTGGCCCATCTCACTCCTACTATTTGTAGGAAACTGGTGGAGAAACATGTAAATGGGGTACTGTCTGATTTACTGGAAAGCAATCATTGATTCCACCCCACGCAGATGGATTTTCATGCACAGCATAGCACAGAATCTGCACTATTGGCAGTCTTAGGAGAACTAAAAAGCACTTTAGACCAAGGTAGCTCAGCCACTATATTGCTTTTAGATCTAAGCACTGCATTTGACACCATGGATCATAGCATTCTGCAAAGCAGACTCAGGTAAATTGGTATACAGGACAAACCCTTGGATTGGCTGTTATCCTATGTGGGGGCTCCTCGCTCTACCCAACATTGCTCAATATCTATATGAGTCTGATGGCTAACATTTTCCAGAAGTTTGGCATATCTGTGGTCTAGTATGCCAATGATACGCAGCTGGTGGTCTCATTTGATAATGGAACTAACCTTGCTTCTGAACAACTGGTGCCATGTTTGGAAAAGGTGGCTTAGTGGATGACAAGCAGCTGTCTAAAGCTAAATGGGTACACGACAGAGGTGATGGTTCTTGGAAATAAATCGGTCCCCGTACCTCTGTTTAGCTGGCCAAGTTGTAAGGGTAATCCGAATAGCAGACTCGTGCTTCAGACTACTCAGAATGCTCCAAAAGGTATTGGAGCTGATTCCAAAACACTTAAAAAACAGTAATACATGCACTGGTAGCCTCACGTCTAGAATAAGGAAACTCCCTTTATTTAGGGGCCCAAAAATATGTTATCAAATAAGTTGTGCAGAATGCTGCTGTTAGACTTCCGTGTAAGGTTCCAATCCATGAACCAGTAGGGGTACATTTGAAATCACTCAACTGGTTACTGATTGAGGCCAGAATCAAATTTAAGGAACTTTGCTTAAAACACAAAAGTTATAAATAACAGGGGTCCCCGGGAAGATCAGAGACATGATTGTGCCATATGTCCCCAACAGATGTTTAGGATCACACTATGGACATTTCCTAAGAGCTAGTGGAAACAGAAGAGCAAGATGGGGAGGTAGATCTTTCTCACACCTGGCACCTAAGTTATGGAACTCCCTTTCCCGTGAAATAAGACTCTTGGAAGCTGATTTTAATTTCAGGAAAAAGCTGAAGACATGAATCTTTCAGCAGTACCACTAAAATGACCCCTATTGGCCCCTAATGACCCGCACTCATTCACTCAGCACTGGGAAGCTGTTCGTCAGATATGCGCATTATAAGTTTTTTTAACATAATAAAACGCAGAGTGACTTGATCCCAGGTAAGTGTGCTCTAAGATGAAACGAGACCAAGGGCTTTCTCTGTCTATCAGCTCCTATTTATGTGCTGATTTACGTATGGTGGGTGTACTGATTTTAATTTGCACACGGATTTTTTTCAGTTAACCCTGCATGCTGCTTCACGTTTAACAGCTGTTCTTTACAGCACCTATCATCGCTTCTAATTCACATTGTGCTGCTACATATCAATCACATGGAGGACCATAATTAAAATGAGTTATTTTTGTTTAAAGCACATAAATGAAAATAAATGATGAAAACAAAATAGTTAACATTAATAATTTATTTTTGTTTTGTGACATAACATATAACAATTATTCCTACTTATTATTTGCAGTATTCTTCTATGTCATTCATTTTTTGAGGCACTGTTTATATGCTGAACCTTAAGAGTGGCCTGCAATTTTAGTCGGCCCTAGTTATTTTTTTTTTCATGAAATTTATCTTCTTTTGGAAAGGAAAAATGTTGTACAGTTCAGTACATTTTCTTCTTCATGTTTTTTTAATAAGTTTGCAATATTGATTGCTTTATGTCACTATGTGGCCTAGTCTGCCAAAGGGCCTTCCAACCACTGGCCCTGTTCTATTCATGGGTGCATGAAATAACAGTTTATGTGTGTCGGTAGAATTGAAACGTCATTTAGACCATGGATGGCATTGGATTAAAATACAACATTTGTTTTTTGTAGTATTTCATATTTTTTTCCTGTCAGCAGTGTTTAGGTTGGTTAATGCCTTTGGAGGCTGTGAGTTGTTGCGAACATTTTCAGCACTGTTAATTTTCATTTTTGGCATTGCTGAATAAATGCTGTGCTCTCGGTGTTACCATGCCTCTTTTGTCCGGCTACTGTGTGTGTGTGTATTCTCTGTGTTACCATGCCTATTTTGTCTGGCAACTGTGTATGTGTGTGTGTGTGTGTGTGGGCGTGTTTGTTTCTGTGTGTTTATGTGTATTTGGCATAAGCCAGCAGTTGTGTTTGTTGTTCATTATTCCATATGGCCAGGAGCTATTTTGTATAGTCAGTGTCAACCCTAGGCCTGCATGTGTTCTTTGATTTCCAGGCCTCCTACTTGTTGTCTGACCATGTGGCTGTGGCCATTTTGCTTAGCCAGCCAGTGTGCTTTCCCCATAGGCCTGCATTTCTTCTTTGTTTATGGCCATGCCTGGTTGTTTTGTGACCATGCAGCTGGTGGCCATTTTGTGTAGCCAGCCAGTGTGCTTTTGCCATAGGCTGCATGTCTTCTCTGTTTGTGACCAAGCCTACTTGCTGGTGATTGTTATTTGACCATGTGGCTGGCAGCCTATTTGTGGAGCCAGCCAGTATGCTTTCACCATAGGCCTGCATGTCTTCTCTGTTTGTGGCCCTGCCTCTTTGCTAGTTGTTATTATTCTGACCATGTGGCTGGCAGTCATTTTGTGTAGCCAGCAAGTGTGCTTTTTCCATAGGCCTGAATGTCTTCTCTGTTTGTGAGTGGCCATGCCTCCTTGCTGATTGTTGTTGTTCTGACCATGTGGCTGGTAGCCATTTTGTGTAGCCATCCAATGTGCTTTTTCCATAGGCCTGAATGTCTTCTCTGTTTGTGAGTGGCCATGCCTCCTTGCTGATTGTTGTTGTTCTGACCATGTGGCTGGCAGCCATTTTGTGTAGCCATCCAATGTGCTTTTTTGTTTTTTATAAGATTTTATTGTTTTTCATTGCAAGTTGGTCAGGTTACAAGCATGTTTAGAACAAAAAAAAAACATGAAAACAGCAGAGGTAATTTCTTATATAAATGATGCATAACAGAAAACAGATTTCCAATCAAGATTATACATTAGAGAGGGCAACATTATAATTAATAACGCAAGAGCTACTGCCCCACTTCCCCCTCCATCCAGCGCTCTAACGGCGCCCAGATTTTAATTCCTATTGCCCTTCTTTTACGCCCTTTCGTTCTATAGATGGCACGTTCTAAAATATACACTGCCAACAGACGCCCCCTCCAGGCAAAGAAAGAGGGCGGGTCTGGACTAATCCAGTCTTGAGTCACACATGAGCGAAAGATCCCAGTAGGGATAAATATCAGCTTTTTATGGTCGTCAATCATGGGTGCAAAGGTCATTCCAAACAGTGCAAGCTCTGATGGGAGTGTTACAGAAATGCCAAGTATCAAAGAAAGAAAAAGTTGAATTTCTGATAGGATTGTACTTAAATGTGGACATAGAAAGAACATATGCACCACGTCCGCAGCGTGCAAGCCACATCTGCTGCATGCAGTACCAACCGATGAACCCCATTTTGAGGTTTTGGCTGGCTTATAGTACAGATCGTACAACACCATATAATGCTGTGTTCTACTCCTACCAGAGAACAAAATAGAGTTGGCCAAATAGATGGACTCCTCGATCTTAATGGAATCCAATCCCAATTTCTCAGCCCACAGCTGTTGTCTAAAAAGTAAATCATCTGGATGTAAGGATAACAACAGGTTATAAAAATAGCCTATCTTTCTTTTTTGATACATAGAGTCAATCAGAGGAATTCGATGTAGCGACGCACGTTCCTGCACCGTAAATTAATTGAGATAGCTATGCCACTGTAGATATTTAAAATAATCAGCATTCGTAAATTTGAATTTGGTATGGAGCTCAGTAAATGCTAGCAATTTATTGTCCTGCAAAAGATCACTAAGCTGAATAATACCAAGGTTGCGCCATCTTTTCATATGGTCTGTACCCGCGAATGGAAAAATATGAAGGGACATCAAGGGAGTATATCTCGTGATTTTAGGGATATCAACGATGCGTTTGATGAATTTCAAAGCCCTAAAAGCAGCTTTTAAAATCTTGAATTTAGTTCTTTTATAATAGCTGGGCTCAACAAATTTTAACAAGAAGCCCTTAGCCTCTACCCCTAGAACCAGTTCATAAATTGACGGAGAGTGCGGATCCAAGATCTGGGCCTTGTCACTAATTATTAAAGGAGAGATGAATTGCAACACTGATGCAAAATAGTAATAAAAAAATATGGAATGCCCCATCCCGCCCTAGCCTTTGGTAGTACCATTTTTTGATAAGCTCTTCGATGTTGTTTATAGCCCCAGAGAAATCTCCCTGTCATTTTCTCCAACTGTTTAAAAATGGGAAAAGGAAACTCTAAAGGTATACAACGAAATAAATATAAAAATTTCGGCAGAATCATCAATTTCAGCACATTGTTTCTACCGTATAAAGACAGATGTAAATGGTTGATGCGCTCGAGTAAAGCTTCAGACTTTTTAATCGTAGGTACGATATTTATTTCGGGAATCTGTGAGACTTGTAATGTGATCTTGATACCCAGATAAGTTGCTATGGGGACTATATTAGAAAGTGAAGGGGGGTTCTGGCCAGTAAATAAGATTTGTGTCTTAGCCATGTTCAATTCATAGCCCGAGAAGGCGCCAAACTGATTAGCCAAATCTTCTATCTTTGGGATTGCTTTTACTATATCCGTGGTAAGAACCAACACATCGTCTGCATATGCCAGTGCCCTGTAGTGTATACCTGCCGCCACCACAGGTGTTATATCCTGCGCATGATTTAGCTTGTTTAGAAAAACATCAATATATATTGCAAATAGCAACGGGGAGGCCAGACACCCTTGCCTTGTGCCTCGGCAGATGGGAAACAGAACTGATTTATTTACTCCAATTTTAAAAGATGAAGTGGGTGTTCGGTACAAAGCTTTCAGTGCCCTAATCATACCAGGTCCAAACCCCTTAAATGATAGAAGATCCCAAAGGTAGGGCCAAGCCACTCGGTCAAACGCCTTTTCGGCGTCTAACAGAGTGACCCCCACCGGTGTATTTGTGCCCTCTGCCCAATCCAACAGAGCGATTACTCGGCGAACATAATCTGTGGTGTCGCGTTTGGGTATAAACCTGTGTTGCCATCGAGATACTATGGTAGGAATTATCGATGAAAGCCGTGCCGCTAAGATTTTAGAAAAGGCTTTGCTGCCGGCATTGATAAGTGAAATCGGCCTATGAGAAGCCGGGTCAGAGGTAGGTTTGTCCTTTTTGATAAATGCCATAATAGTTGATTGGCCCCACGAAGGAGGAGTGTTGCCTTTCTGTGCTTCCAAAAAGGTAATCAACATGTCTTGTTTTAGCACGTTTCTGAACATTCAATAAAATTCTAAGGGGATCCCATCTGGTCCCAAGGCTTTACCAATGGCAGGAGAAAGTATCGCAGAATCTATCTCTTCCCATGTGATATCCATATCTAAGGACTGAGTCTGTTCTAGTGAAAGTTTGGACACAATATCATTAGAAATAAAGTTCAGAAATAAATCACTAGAGTAATCTAGAGTATCTTGAGCATATAGCTTACAATAGAATTGCTGGAAGACCTCTAGAATCTTATCAGGTTTAGTATGTATCTGACCTGCCTCGTCCTTAATTGAGCCGATAAAGTTTGATGCCTCTTTTTGTCTCATCTTTTTTGCCAAAACTTTCCCGGACTGTTCACTCATTTCATATATCTGTGCCCTCATAACTGCCGATTGTTCTGTCAGTTTAGCTGCGAAGACTTCATAAAGTATTGCTTTAAAAATAGCTAATGAGGATTTAATACCTTTAGTGTCCTGGTTGTTCCTAATGGCGGATATCAGCTTCTCTTCCCACTCTCGAACTGCTTTATATAAGAGATCCATTTTGTCACGAATACGTTTCTGTTTATTAATTGAGTATGATAAGGTCTCTCCTCTCACCCCCGCTTTAAAAGCATCCCATACTATTTTAGGAGAAGCACTCCCTCTATTAAATTCGAAAAATTCTGTGATCCAATTGCCCATATATTCTATATATTTTGAATCCGCCAGCAGTTAGGGACAGACCTGACAAGGTACCAGAATGCTGCTTAGCGCTTCGCGCTTTATTTGCTGCTTCGAATTTTTAAACTACCTGTTTAGTATTTTTGTTTATCTTTGTTGCTTTTCCCCTGATTTTAACCAGGGTTTAATCTCTCCCCTTACTTGCATCGTAATCGGCACTTTCACCGCTTTTAGAGCGGGTCCGGTTCCTGGGGTGGGGATCTTGTTTAGGCGCCATCTTGTAGTGGTGTGTGCTGTTTAGGAGGCTTACTCGGCGAGCGCTCTAGCGCGCCGGATGCAGAGAGGGACGCCTACTTAAAGCTCCCTACGAAGCGCAGCGGGATTGCGCAGCGGGCGCGCCTTTGCTGTGCCTGAATCGTGCCAGAGTCCTGCCCGTCTGCGCCCGTCCCCGTTTGGACGCGTTGGACAGGGCAGGACTCCGCCCTTCGCTCCAGTGTTGGATGCGATGCTCAGCTACACAAGGGATGCCCTGGTGTCCATCAGACAGCTGCTCTCTGGATGTGATGTGGCTCGGGTGAGTCCTTTGTGTGGCCCATACCAGTGTGCCTGCGGCAGGTGGTCGCTTGGTACCCCCGCCCTCCCCCGTTGTATGGGTAAGGTTTCAACTGTTAGAAGTAAATGCCCCTCGCACGAGCTTAGTATTTGGAACTTGAATGTTAGGTCGCTGGTGAAACATTACCAAGCTATTCATGACCTTATTAAGTATAAGTCACCCGATATCTTCTGTCTGACTGAGACCTGGTTGCAGGAGGCTGACACGGCTATTCTTAATTTGGCCTTCCCCTCTGAGTACTCGGTCTATACGCTCAATCGCTTAACCAGAGGTGGGGAAATAGCGCTTGCTGTCAGGTCCTGTTACCCTTGTGATTGGAGAGGCCTAAAAATCGCGGGCTGTGAAAGTGCCTCGTTTAAAATTTCCATCACCCCCCACTTCTCTTTGTCTGGCATGGTGATTTATCGTCCTCCAGGCAGTGACGCGGCATTCAGGGACGCCCTCCCAGACGCTATTAGCACGCTGGCTGTAGGGTGTGCTAATTTCTCCATTCTTGGGGATCTGAATCTCCATTTTGACAATCTGACCGCTCCTGCCGTGAGTAGCACTCTGGCCGACCTTGAGGCCTTTCAACTGTCTCAACTGGTCACGTATCCCACACATGTAGGAGGACATACTCTGGACCCTTTTTTTACGAACCTTGCAGAGGCCGGGGTCACAACCCCTATCCCCCTGGCCTGGACGGACCATTGCTTGGTGACGATCCAGTGCCCACTATATGAGCACCCTCTTAAACCTACAGTCCGAGCTGTCCCTCGACGACACTGGAATAAACTAAAGCTCGAGGATTTTTATCGCCTTCTGTCTGAGGACCCGTTGGGCCCGTTAGATACTGTGGAAAAGGGCTATGACCTCTTCTGTGAATGGGTCACTCGGGCCCTTGATTCCCTCATTCCGGTGAGTATGAGCAAATGCGGATCTAGGGACCCCAGCCCTTGGTATGATGGATCCCTGCGTGCACTTAAAAGCACTTGCAGACGCGCTGAAAGAGAATGGCGGAAAACATATAATACCAGTAAAAAAGCCCTGTATCTGGCCACCATCAAATCTTACCATCACACTGTCTGCAGAGCCCGTGCGGCATTCTATGCCCTTGAATTCCGCAACAGCCCGAATCCATCAAAAACCATCTTTAAGGCTCTTAAAGATTTGGTGGCAAAAAAGGCCTCTGTGAATGAAAATTGTTCTATTTCACATTGTGAAACCTTGGCGGCCTTTTTTCTTGAAAAAGTCCAAGCCATCTATCGTGCCTTTCCCACTGCTATGCCGCAGGGTGGAGGCTCTCTTAACCCTCCAGTGCAGGATGTTTTACATACTTTTCCCTGCCTGTCTCCTGAGAGCTTCAAGAAACTGGCTCAGCAAATTAAGTCTGGTTCCCCGGCAGACCCTTTAAGACCGGCATTGTTTAGAGACCCGTCATCTTTCGGTCTCTTACCGGTCTGTTCTCTGATTAATATCTCGCTTACATCAGGATTGGTACCTGCCAAGTGGAAGCAGGCGGTGGTTATGCCCATCCTGAAGAAGCCTTCTCTGGACTCTAGTAAACCTGAGAACTACCGTCCGATATCGCTTCTTCCGTGGCCGGCAAAAGTAGCGGAGGCCCATGTGAACATGGCTCTCTCAGACCATCTCTCGCGGGCCAACTTCCTGG
Organism: Lissotriton vulgaris; assembly: GCF_964263255.1. Taxonomy (NCBI): domain Eukaryota; kingdom Metazoa; phylum Chordata; class Amphibia; order Caudata; family Salamandridae; genus Lissotriton; species Lissotriton vulgaris. Next base: position 1,917,756,346 of record NC_141689.1, on the reverse strand, counting down.
ACGCCACGCAGAACGGCTTTCAAGCCGGGCACAGCACGGAGACAGCCCTCCTCTTCATGGTGGAGCACCTGCGCACTGTGCTAGATTAGGGTCAAACGGCGGCGCTTGTTTTATTAGATCTTAGCGCCGCCTTTGACACCGTCTCGCACAGGATTCTTCTTCAGCGCTTGGAGGAAGCTGGCGTCGTTGGTCCTGCTCTTCAGTGGTTCCGCTCTTTTCTTGCCGATCGATCTTTTTGCGTGGCCATTCCGCCCCACCAGTCAAAATTACATCCTCTGGATCTTGGGGTTCCTCAGGGATCTTCGCTGAGCCCCACATTGTTCAATCTCTACGTGAGGCCGCTGGCTGATGTCGTCAAGCAGTGGGGTATGACTATGGTGTCATACGCTGACGACACCCAGCTGGCGGTCACGCTCAGCGGGGACTCTCGTTCGGATGCCCCAAGATTCCAGAATGGACTTCGGGCGGTTGCCAGCTGGATGAACTCCAACTGTCTCCAGTTAAACGCAAAAAAGACAGAGATCATGATCATCGGCAAGCAGGCGGAACTTTGGGGCGATATGTGGTGGCTTCCAGAGCTTGGTCCCACCCCGACTCCGGTCTCGGAGGGAAAAAATCTCGGGGTGTGGTTAGATCCTGCCCTTAGCTTTGTCTGCCACACAAAGAGAACCGCTGCATGCTGTTTAGGCATCCTGCGTGGCTTAAGACCAGTACTGAAATTCTTCGACGCTTCGACCAGGCAGCTTGTGGTGCAGGCGACGGTGATTTCTCGGCTTGATTATGCCAGCTCCCTCTTGGTAGGGATAAACCAGGCTGAAATCACTTGTCTACAACGTGTGCAAAACGCGGCAGCTAGAGCAGTGGTGGGTTTGCCCAGGTTCTGCTCCGCTGCCAATATCTGCGCTCCCTTCATTGGTTGTCGGTTAAGCAGAGAATTCAATTTAAAGTGCTCTGTCTTTCTCATAAAATCCTTAAGGGCTCCCCTGCCCAGATTCTTTTGAATCTCTTGTCTCCCTATGTTCCTGCCCGCTCTTTACGTTTGTTGGGCCTTGAACTTGCAGTAGTCCCCCGGTTCAAGCGTAATCGGGCTGGTGGCCGCTCATTTCGAGTACGTGCTGCGGCCTTGTGGAACTCCCTGCCTCCAAAAGATCCGTGCCCTTGATGATCTTTTTTCATTTCGTAGGGCCATTAAGACCTTTTTATTCTCTTAAATTGTTTCACTTCTCAGTCTGTTGCCTCTTTTAGCTGTGTTATGTTGTTACCTTGTCTTGCGCCAGGACGCTCCTTTGCTGGAGCAGCTGTGCGCATAATAAATGTCCATAACATAACATAACACAACAAAACAGTTTCCGATCAAATGACCACGGCTTAAAGTTAGTGCCAGGGTGAGTTTTTATCTCTATCAAAATTGGGTTGTGGTCCGAGATTATTTGGGGATATATCTCAAATATAGTGCTATCTATAAGAGAGGTATTAATGAAAAAAAATCCAATCGCACCATCTTCTGATGTAGTGCGGAAAAGAAGGTGTAATCAGGTGACGTAGGATTCTTTGCAAATGCCACATCAGACAGACCATATTCTTTTATTAAGCACTTTAAAGCCTTATAAGTCTTTTTCTTTAAGCCTGTATAATCGGCACTGCTAAAGAGATCTAAGCCCCCATACAAGTGTATGTTAAAGTCGCCACAAAGTATCAGAGGAGATGGCCATTGCGCTAGCTCAAGACTTAAAAAGTTCAAAATTTCAGGATCATCTGTATTAGGAGCATAAATTGAGCAAATAGAGTAGGTTTTATTGTCAATATTAAGTTCCAGAATAACCCATCTACCATATGGATCAGCCTTGCTGCGCTTAAGAAACCCTAACCCTCTTCTAATAAGGATTGCCACCCCCTTTGTAGTCGTTCCTTGACGGGTGCAAGCCAGTAGCTGCATACCTAGATCATTAAAGCAATGCCGATCATTCCAGATCAGATGTGATTCTTGTATGCATAATAGGTCTATGTGCATAGTCTGTATCATCTGTGCACAAATCCCCCTCTTCTTTTTGTTATTTAGTCCACATAGATTCCACGAACAAATCCTCAATTTCCCCAACATTTTATTTTAATAAGATACTCCCAAACAAAGCTAACATAACCATTAAAGCTTAATTTACTGCGAAGGATTCTCTCTTGACATCCCCTATGCAATACAACAACAATCAGCCTTTTGATATTAAATTTCATATTCAAATAAGCTGCCACACCAAAAAATATACTATCTGCTTTAGTTTTATGAAAATTGCTCTTCACCTGACATATCTTGCACCCTACCCTCCACCCTACCCACCCCCTTCCCTCCCTAGCTACCCCACCCCATCCCCACCCCCTCCCAAGGAAAGGCAAAGGGACTAGAAGGTCCCTCATAGTGATGATATTGTGAGATGCAACTGGTGTGGCCCGCCATTAGACTACACTGAAACATACAAATATATAAACCCTCCATCATCAGAAGAGAAAAAATAAATGCATGAGAAATACAATGAAAAAGACGTGGAGGTAATTAGCTACTAACTAATAGCTCTACCAAAAGCAATCATTACTTCCAAATATTATACTCTTTGGTATCCCCAGAGATGATCAAAACAGGAACCATCAGTGAATAGAGTCTAACTATTAATCAAATTGATGTAAGTAATTATTTGGCTGCCCCCTCTGAAGTCAGGAAATATGTTCTTTCTTTAAAGATGACCTTCAATTTAGCAGGGTTAAGGAGAAAAGCCTGAGCCCCCTTCACCTGAAACAATGGGATCAACTGCCGAAGCTGCCATCGGAGTTAATCCAATGTTAATTCAGCGCCGGAACACCCCTTCGGGGGTAGCTGTGCGCTCTATAAACTACATAAATAAATAAATAAATAAATGTGCTTTTAACATAGGCCTGCATATCTTCTCTTTGTTCCCCCATGCCTCCTTTCTTGCTGATTGACCATGTGGCTGGTGGCCATATTGCGTAGGCATCCAGTGTGCTTTTGCCATAGGCATGCAAGTGTTGTTTTTATATCATAATGTTGTGGCAATGCCTCTTTGCCTGCTGGTTCGCCGTGTGGTCAGTGAGTAGCTATTTTGTGTAGTTAGCTAGTGTGCTTTAGCCATAGGCCTGCATGTCTTCTTCTCTCTGTTTCCAATGCCTTTTTGCTTGGTGTTGTAGTTGATGACCATGTGGTAATGGCAGGCAGCCATTTTGTGTGTCCAGCCAGTGTGGCCCTTTGCCATATGCTTGTATGGATAGTTGAGCAATGAGATAGCAGTTCAACCCCTTCCATGCTCATGACAAGGTCAGCTCGTCATGGGTGTTACCTGCGCTGTGCGTTTGACGAACTGACCTTGTCATGAACAATGGTGATTGAAAGAATGCAGCTCAGGAGGGGAAAACCCCATAGCAGCCAAGGTGTTAATAACTGAATGAATGGTATGATTGAGGGTAATGTCACTTATTTATAATGTTTTATTTTATTTTTATCAATTTTACTTTTGATTTGAAAAAATATTTTCAATATATTTATTTGCCATTTTCATAACATCTGGCATCAATTAATCAAACCCATGTCTGCTATAGGTGCACAACAGCATTCATTGCATAAGCATTATTGTTTTGTCTATTGTCAGCTGCACCTCCCCGAGTTCCACATGTTGCATTAAACAAAAAGCAAACAGTGGCAGTAGTATGTTTTGTTCTTGTTGTTGTTGCTCTTTTTAATCCTTCCTAAGTGTACACCATGAAAGGTTTATCTTGGTGTACTTTTCCATTTTAAGAATGAACACTGTAACAGGACGCTGCTGTTACCGGGTGGGTATGGATCACAGGACACCATATTCGGCTATATGAGCTCTTCTTTTATTTTCCTCTGTTAGGTATTGGTGGGTAGGGACAGCAAGAATTTGTGAACATAACGGCCAATCAAACAGAACAACAACAAAAACTGGGATCACTCAGCTTCTTCTTTCAGCTTTTGACTTCAGAATGTCGTTGTAGGGTATGCCGGGATCCTGCTTATTCTCTACACTCTTGCTGGTATACACTCGGTAGGCGGGAGAAAGAAAATGAAAATATAGGTCGGGATCAATAAATTGGCTCTCAGACAGGATTGTCCTTGTGCTACCGTCAGCAATGTTTCTGTGAGGGGAACTTTGTGTTTTTTTTTAACCAAAAGAATACCATCACTTCAGTACCCTACCTCCCCATACCTCTCCACCTTCCACACCAGAACGATCTCCATAGGGATACTTGCCTTGAGCCAAGGCCCGTCCTCAGGAATGTGGCGGCTGATCCCGAGCGTCTTCTCCTTCCTCTACCCCACCGGGTATGCTGGCGTTGTACACTCCACTCTCCTGTCGTCTCCTCGCCCGTTCCCTCTCTATCCCGTCTTCCTCCGCTGTGTCACCGTCCTCCGCGTTCTCTGTCTCTCTCTCTCTGGTGCCTCTCGCCGATTCCTCGACTTCCGTGTCTTTTGTGCCACCCTCTTCTGCCTGCGTTTCAGTCTCCTCCATGTTTTGCTGGGCCACCGCTAGACCGCTGCCCTCTTCAGGTCTTGGTTGCGGCGTCGCAGCCGTATTCCACTTCCGGTCTGGGCTAACCCCATCCTCCTTACACATCTCCCCCCATAGGAATGGACGGTGGGGCCATTCGATGGAGGGGTTCCAGGACAGGTAGTCAGCACAGGTTTGTCTAGTACCAGGTAGATGCAATGTCTGAAAGGAAAAAGGTTGCAATGCTAAAACCATCGGAGAATGCATTGGTTGGAGTCTTTGTTTTTCACGAGCTAGGTGAGGGGTGCATGGTCAGTGAGAATAGTGAAAGAACGTCCTAAAAGGTAATACTGGAGTGCCTCAACTGCCCACCTGATTGCTAGGCATTCCTTCTCTATAGTTGAGTAATTCACTTTCTCTGGGGAACAATTTCCAACTAATATAGAAAATGGGCTTAAGATTACCTTTTGAGTCAGGTTGGTGTAACACGACACCCAGTCCCAGATCAGAAGCATCGGTTTGAAGTATGAACTGTTTATGGAAGTCAGGGCAGTGTAATACGGGTGCTGTACATATGGCGCTTTTCAGAGCTTTAAAGCTGTTCTCTTGTGTATGAAAAATTCGGGATGAATCTCCTATAATAACCAATAAAACCCAGGAAGGATCGTATATCTCGTTTGGTCTTTGGAGCAGGGAGGGTTTTAATGGCTTTGATTTTTCTCATCTGTGGTTTAAGTAGTCCCCCTTGTATCGTAGACCCAAGGTATTGGATGGAATCTGTGACCAGAAGAGAATTCTTAGCTATTATTTTTTGGCCGGCTTCTTGGATGGCAGTGAACACTGCTACAAGGTGTCTCATATGTTCTTCTTCCCACGTCGGGCTAAAGTCAACTATGTCATCTAAGTAAGTGGCGGCGTAGGCCGCATGGGGTTTCAGCAAGTGATCCATTAAGCGCTGAAATGTCACCGGTGCCCCATGGAGGCCAAAAAGGAGTACCCAGAATTGGTAAAAGACCCGAGGGGGTTGAGAAGGCAGTCTTCTCTCTGGCCTGTGGAGCCAGAGGTATTTGCCAATACCCCTTAGTAAGGTCCAAGGTGGTCATATACTTAGTGTTTCCTAGTTGCTCTATTACCTCATCAATACGGGGCATTGGGTATGGGTCAAATTTGGTGATACTGTTTACCTGACGGAAGTCGATACAAAAACGTAGACTTCCATCTGGTTTTGGCACAATTACAATTGGTGAGCACCAGTTGCTTGAAGAGGGTTCTATGATATGGGCCTGTAGCATAGCAGCTACTTCTTTCTCCATGGCCTCCCTTCTAGCTGCCGCGATCCGGTAGGGTTTCTGTTTTATGACAGTTTGGTCCAGGGAAACAATATCATGTTGAACCAAGGTATTCAGCCCGAGGTGGAGGAAAAGAGGTTAGAGAATTGGTCCAGTAGGGTAAAAAACTGTGTTTGTTGTATCTGGGTCATTATATCCCCGATTGTGACTTTCTCATTCATTTTTCTCTTTGTATCAGCTATAGATATCTCTAGGGGTCTCTCAGTATTCAAAAACAGTGCTGATTGTCTTATAGCAGCAGGTACAGCTGGTTCTTCCCATCTCTTTAGCAAGTTAACATGATACATCTGTTTTCCCCCAACCCGCTGGGGCTACAGAAGGCTGTAGGTGACTGGTATTATCTTCCTTTCAATAACATATGGGCCTTGCCACTGCATTAATAGCTTATTCTTGGTTGATGGAAGTAGGATAAGTACTTTTTCCCCGACAACAAATTCTCTCAGTTGACCGTTTTGGTCATAGTAGTGTTTTTGGGAGTGTTGGGCTTTTCCCATGTACCAGGCCCCATATCCTAGAAACAGCTGATTTCAAATCAGCTGCATACTTCGGTAGGGGTTGTCCCTCTTCTTCTTCCTCCTCTCACTATTCTTCTGCCATATCTAATCATTTTCGGGGCTTTCTTACGAACAACAACTCAAATGGGAGAACCCTGTTGATCTATGCTCATGGGTTCGTATAGCGAAGAGGATCAGGGGTAGTTTCTGCTCCCAGTCCCTTACGGTCTCTGAGATGACCTTGCGGAGCATATTCTTGATAGTTTTATTGTAGTGCTCCACAAGGCCATCCGTCTGGGGGTGGTAAACGGATGTTCAAATTTGGCGAATGCCTAGTACTTCACAGACCTATGCCATGAGACGAGACATGAAAGGGGTCCCTTGGTCGGTGAGTATCTCTGAAGGAAACCCTACTCGGGAGAACAAAGTGACCATGGCTCTGGCTATAGTGGGGGTGGTCATTGATGACAAGGGAAATGCTTCAGGATATCTACTCGCGTAGTCCACTATGACCAAGATATACTCATGGCCTCTGGCTGAGGGAGGTAGAGGACCCACCAGATCCATTCCGACACGCTTGAACAGGACATCTATGATGGGCAAGGGGAACAAAGGGGCCTTTCTTACCCCTTCTGGATTGGTCTATTGACATCTAACACAGGTCGCACAGTGTCTGGCCACATCTCTGTATACCCCCGGCTAATAAAACTTATTCAAAAGGTATTTTAACGTATTTTCTTTTCCATAATTTCCACCCCCTGTGTAGTTGTGGGCTAGTTGTAATACGTGGTCATGGAAAGGAAGGGGTACAATTAGCTGAGTGGTGGTGTGATCATTCCCTTTCACGGATCATTATAGCAATCCGCTCTTTATGAAGATGTATTGTCCTACCTTGTCTGGCTCCTGTTCCTGCATCTGTTCCCAAGCATGGACGAGTGTATTATCTTCCCTCTGGGCTGTTCTAAAGCTAACCGGGGCTGTCTCAACCAGGTCTGTAAGGGAGAGAGGAAAAGAAAGGTGTGATGTCTGTGTCTGCGTGTAGTTGTTTCTCTCTTTGTTTTTCTTTCCTGCTCTTCCTATCCTTCTCTGCTGTGTCCTCGAAGTCGCTGTCTCTGAAAGGGGTTTCATGCAACCAGGGTAAGTCCTCCCCTTTTATCTCGAGTAAGTACTGCACAAACCTTGGGTGATCTGTGCCAATAATGACTGCTTCAGAAAGTGAAGGTATTACCCCCACCTTTCGTATTTGGGGGTCATCTGATACATCCAGCAGGACCTCTGCTACAGGGTAAGATTTGGTTTCCCCATGTATGCAGATGACCCATGCATTCTCAGTTTCTCGTATTTGGGGTTGGGATACTAGGGCTCTGTCTATCACAGTCATGTGACACATTAACAGAGCCTGGTGCTTTTTCCCATTTAGTAACACATTCTTCTTGTACTGTTGGGGACCTTGGCCTGCCATATAAATTCGCCCCCTAGAGTACCTCACTTCCATTGGATCTGCTGGTGGGGTTCAGTGGGGATAATGCCGGGCTATGTGTCCCCACTTGGCACAGTGGTTACACTGACGACCCTGTCCACCTGGACCTGGTAGTGGTTATATAGGTCTGGGAAGTACGCAAGGTGCTGGCTGGGGTTCCGTATCGGGTGTAGGGTTAGTTCTTGGGGTCGAAAAAGGTGCTCTTGATACACCAGCCTTGAACTCGGGGTCTATGGAAAGCACAAGCCAAGTCCACAGCTGTTGCGGAGGTGAGATTGGGGTGTTGTTTTACCCAAGCCCGTGTTGTTGATGGTAGGGCGTCCAGAATCTGTTCCATGAACACTTTTTCTGTTACATCTTCCATGCTGGAGGATTAGGGTGTCAGCCAATGATTTCCCCGGTCCTTGATTCGGTAGTACAGGGCACGCGGGTTATCCCCAGTGGTCCACCTTTCTTTCCTGAACTTAGCCCTGTAGTACTCTTGATCACACCCCAATCGTTCCAAGATGGTATTCTTCATTTCCTCATAGGATGTTGTACCGGTGGAGTTGGCGGCCTAATAGGCTGCCTGCAACTCCCCGGACAAGAGAGGGGCAAGGTACTGGCTCCACCTCTCTTGGGGCTAGGCAACGGTAGTGGCGACCCTTTCAAAATAAATGAAAATGTAATCAGGGCCACCCCCTTCCTGAAACTTTTACAGGACAAACCCAGGGACATTTGGGCGCACTCTGGTGCTCACTATGGCTTCTGTGAGCCAGATTATGACCGTGTCCTGTACCAGTTGGTTTGTGGTGAGTAAGGTGGCTTGGTCTCTCAGGGCATTTTGAAGTGCTTCTCAATCTTTCTGGGTGGTTTGGGCTTGCTGCTCGAGTACCAATTGCAGGTGCCTTTGTCCCTCTGCAAGTTGATTGATTATACTGTCCATGGTTTGTAGGCTCGGGCTGTGTCTATGTTCAACACATGGGTACCAGTATCCCACTTCTGACACCAAATATAACGGGACACTGCTGCTACCGGGTGGGTATGGATCACAGGACACCGTATTCGGCTATGTGAGCTTTTCATTTATTTTCCTTTGTTAGGTATTGGTGGGTAGGGACAGCAAGAATTTGTAGACATAACAGCCAGTCAAACAGAACAACAAAAAAACTGTATCAGTCGGCTTCTCCTTTCAGCTTTTGACTTCAGAATGTCGTTGTAGGGTATCCTGGGATCCTTCTTATTCTCTGCACTCTTGCTGGTATACACTCAGTGGGCGGGAAAAGGAAAATTAAAATATAGGTTATGGTCAATAAATTGGCTCTCAAACAGGATTGTCCTTGTGCTACCATCACCAATGTTTCTGTGAGGGTACCTTTGTCGGGTTTTTTTTTTAACCAAAAGAATACCATCACTTCAGTGCCCTACCTCCCCATACCTCCAAACCTTCCCCACCAGAATGAACCCTATAGGAATACTTGCCTTGAGCCACGGCCCGTCCTCAGGACCATGGCGGGTGGACGTGGACCATCTTCTCCTTCCACTAGCCCAGCGGATATGGATGCGTTGAACACTCCACTCTCCTGCAGTCACCGTCCTCTGCGTTCTCTGTCTCCCTCTCTCTGTTGCCTCTTGCCGACTCCTCGCCTTCCGCTTCTTTTGTGCCGCCCTCTTCCGCCTGCATCAGAGTCCCCTCCCTGTTTTCCTGGGCCGCCACTAGACGGCTGCCATATTCCGGTCTTGGGTGCGGTGTCGCAGCTGTATTCCACTTCCAGACGGGCTAACCCCATCCTCCTTACAAACACTATATTGTTCATTATTTCAATAACTTAAAAAACACAATAAATGATATTGTTTATTTGTACTAATACTTGAACTGCAAAATGGCACAGTTCACTGATGTTTTTCTTGCATGTTTGCTGTTAGGCTCACAAGAGAAGAGACATAACCCACAATGATGCCAGACAGAAGGCCTGTGCACGACGTGACGCATGACGGACTACAAAACATGGTCATCTCTTCAGCTTGTAATGAAGCTTAGTACCACTGGCAATTGACAGCTTCAAGATGGCCCTAAAGAAATGTGCTGCCAAGAAAGTGGCTAGTGGGGAGCAGAAGAAGCATATTTCCGCCACTGGCGTGATGGCTGCAACACCTCAACCTTTTTGAGGAAGGTTGTGCCTGCCACACGGCCTCCTGTGAGCAAGCATGATAGCAGTACTCCTGCATCAACAGCACCCATTCAACCTAAGGCCAGGACCATGTCTGACAGTGAGAAAGCGAGTGCAATCATGTTGAAGCTGAGTAGTGATGTTGAATTGGATTTGTTCCATTCGCAAAGTAGTACACAATCGTTTCAAGAAACCCAGCAAAGTGGACAGCAGCCCCACCTAGTAATGGTACATTTGTCTGATGTTGGAGCAAAACAGAGGTTGAGTTTCCTTCAGACCAAGAAGTTGAACCTCTTTTAGAATCATTGGCTCTCAGAACTCGAGCAAGAAAAAAAGAAAAGTACTACAGCACCATCTTCTCCAAGCACTACTTCTGATAATGATGATGGGACAAGGAGTGGACCCCGACAGAGACCAGGAGACTACAGTAGAGGCATATAGTTACAGAAAGACTTAGACTTATGGAATGGGATGAAGAGGAGGATGAAGATGACGAGGTAGTCATGGTGGAAGGTGACACAGAGGAATTTGACAATGCTATTCAACCAGCTCTGAGGGATATGGCACAGGTACCACCTGTTCCCATATTGACAAAGCCGCAGCTGAGGCCTGCACCAATGCCTGCTCAAGAGAAACGAAGAGGCATTTGACAAAGTACCCACCTACCTCCAGTTCTTCTTCAGGCATTAGCAGTGGCCAGCTAAAAAGTACTCCTTGCCAGTTTGGGACTTTTTTACAATTAGGAAAGGGGGGGGCACATTGCAGTATGCACCATTTGCCACACAAATGTTCATTGAGGTAAGCCTGGTACACATAATGGTACTGGAGGTCTGATGACCCATTTGAAAAAACACCACACAATCAAGTGGGAGAAACACCTTAAAACATTGCTGGGCATGGTAGTAGGGAGAGCTGTGGAACATCAGCTACAAGTCCAATCACGGGGAAGGTGATGAGGAGGAGGAAGAAGAGGATGACATCTTCAGGAAAAGCGCCCTGTCCCCTGGCAGTGTGCCAGCAGATTCACCCACCTCAGCAAATTCAAAATGTCATAAGAAGACTCAGAGTGAGATGATGGAGACACTGCATCATACAGTGCCTGCCCCACCACCACAACACACATTAAGTCTACCACTAGCATCTACTTCTCAAAAGATGCCTGTGTCAGTTCTCCAAGAAAAGAAGAAAATCCAGGCTACTATTATGGGCATGTTTAGGCAGGAGGGGCCCTATGAGCAAAACCACCCAATCATATTTTTGTACCATGGGAAGCTGGTAAAAATGTAAGCACTGGACCTCCTCCCTTTTTTCTTTGTGGGAAGATTGGTATTCTCATAATTTCTGCCCAAAATGGAAGGTACCAAGTAGGATCTCTGTTCCAGCGCTGCATCACAATGTGCTGCAGTTGGTAGGGCAAGCTATGCAGCAAAGTGCTGTTCACAGCATCCTCCTGATGACAGACATGTGGACTAGTTGTCAGGCGACTGTTTACATGTGCATAACTGCATACTGGATCTTTTTTGCCGGGGTAAAGCGAATGATATCTTCAGGTCTTGGCACATACAGCTGTAGATATCTTAGAGGAATTTAACAGCAAGATGTATGAATGGCTGACACCCAGAGGTCTTAGAATTGGATTTGTTGCCATGGACAATGGAAGTAACATAGTCACGGCCATGTCAGATGGAGACTATTTCAGGGTCCTGTGTTTCACCCATTGCATCGATTTAGGCCCAGATCTCTGTACTGGGGTGAATGTATAACATTGTTCTGCATTCTGTCCATCAACTGTGGTTTTGCATTTGTCACCCCGAGTGGGATAGGTATGCTCAGACGTGAGTCCCATGCACTCCACACCACTGGATTCAAGCAAGCCGGGCTGAAGACGGCTGGAATGCCAGAAACCGGTCCTCGGAAGATTGTTTCCGGTCCAGGGAAGGCATGTCTTGGCAGTTCGGGCTGGACTGTTCCCATGAGGCACAGGGTCAGACTGATTTGCATATGGCCATGTCTGAACTGGGGTGGTGTGGAGTGCAAAAAAACGATGGATTTAGGCCCAGATCTCTGTACTGGGGTGAATGAATGACATTGTTCTGCATTCTGTCCATCAACTGTGGTTTTTGCATTTGTCACCCCGAGTGGAATTGGTATGCTCAGACGTGAGTCCCATGCACTCCACACCACTGGATTCAAGCAAGCCGGGCTGAAGGCGGCTGTAATGCCCGAAACCGGTCCTCGGAAGCTTGTTTCCGGTCCAGGGAAGGCATGGCTTAACAGTTCGGGCTGGACTGTTCCCATGAGGCACAGGGTCAGACTGATTTGCATATGGCCATTTCTGAACTGGGGTGGTGTGGAGTGCAAAAAAACGATAGATTTAGGCCCAGATCTCTGTACTGGGGTGAATGTATGACATTGTTCTGCATTCTGTCCATCATCTGTGGTTTTTGCATTTGTCACCCATTGCATCAACCTGGTGGTGCAAGACTTCCTCACAAAGGAAGATATAGTCAGCAGCATACTGACCACCTGCAAAAGAATCTGCACCCATTTCAGCCATTCTTTTAAAGTCCGGAAGCAGCTGCGGATAATTCAGTGAAATAATAGAGCACCAGTTAAAGCCCTAATACAAGAGGTGCCATCACGTTGGAGCTCCACCTTTTACACGCTGCAATGTCTGTTTGAGCAGTACAAACAGATCAATGACTATTAATTCAAAGAAGAGGGTATGCAATTGGGAAAGCTATTGCCATTAGTGCAGAGAAATGAGGCCTAGTCAAATGCCTGACGCAGATGCTAGTCCCTTTTGAGGTTTTCAGATGGAAAGTTAGCAAGGAAAACATTACCATAGTAAAATCTATCCCATTGCTGCATCTCCTACAATACCAGGTAAATAAGGCATATGAAAGGCTGAATGAAGAAACAGAAGCACATGCCTTGGTTGTGACCTTAGCCCTGCGCTTGGCTTCTAATATAAGGCTGCAACATGACATCATCGACGCCAAAGAGTACATATGAGCCACACTACTTGATCCACGGTACCAAAGAATTCAGCCCACTTTCATCTCTTTTTATGAAGGGGATGTTTTAAAATACAAGAGGTGTATTGTAGAGCAATCCAGAGACTTGGAAGAAGAATGGCTGGAACTTTGAGTTCCAACCCGCAGTTCTGGGGTGCTGCTTTCAACTTCTAGAGACAGTCATGTCTCACAGCAGCCAACAACACCATCAACCAGAACACCGTCAACAAAAGCAAAAGAAGGACCGGACCCAACCTCTCCATTGTATTGGTTTGGATTCACTTTGCAGGGCTCAAGTCCAGTGCACAGGTGATGGCAAAACAGGTTGAGCAAGTGACATCAACAATGACCATACACTGGATGTTCAAAGAGTGTCTGGATGATCTAAGGAGGTCTATTTGGATCAAAACCAATTGATGTATTGGTATGGGAAGATGTACCAATGGCCAAAACTCAGCAGGCTAGCAATAAAGCATTTGGCTTGTCCTTTCGCCAGGGTATCTACTGAACGTGTGTTCAGCGCAGCTGGTGCGGTCATCACAGTGAGAAAGACCAGCTACTTGCCTCATGGATTGACCATGATCAAAATGAACCTACATTTTATACCACACAATTACACTGTTCCTGAAACAGCAGTGCAGGAGGGAGATTGGTTTGGTGATTGGTCTGAAACTGAATCAATTGTGTTAGCTGACCAACTTCTGGGTGAAGCGCTTGAGTTTGAGGATGAACTCTACTTCCCATACTAAGTATGCCAGTGCCCCTATAGAACTTTTTTAATGTTCTCTTTGAACTTAGATCTTTCTTTGCAAAAATGTTTTTTAAAAATTAGCTTGAGGAAACATTATTATTTTTGTGTCAGATTTATGCTTTCCCAGCTTTTTATTAGTTACATATATATGCTGGATTGAAGTTGGACCAGAGTGCATTGAAGAAGCCTCTACTATTCCTTCATGACATTGGGGACAATGCATGCCCACTCGCATGCCTATTACCTAATGTCTATTCCTTTTTGCATCAATTAGCACTAGAAAGGCTGCCCCATAACATTATTTATTATCCTATAAGACTGCCTGCCAAGACCAAATTAAATTGTGTTCTCTGCATCAAATATGATACCTATCTGAACTACCCATGCTTGGATTGGATGAGGTAACTTCAACCATTGCAACAGTGAGTGACTGTTTGCGTGAGTGATGATTTAGGTTGATTGATGATTCATGTGGTGTCAGACATTGAGGGAGGGTGTGGGTTGAACTGTAATGTGGGAAATTTCTTGAGATTATTATTGATTTGCATTGTTTGGGGCTTGAGTGAAGGGTGCTCACTTTTTTCCTGTCAGTGATGATCAACTCTTTCACAAGATTTTATTAATTGCAGGGGTATTCTCCTTTTTTTCTGGCCAGAACAGTCACTTTAGTTAATAAACAAAAACCTATGCAAAAAACTGCAATTCAGTTTCATTCTGTACTTGTTCTTCAATAGCAGTGCACTGCACTCCAAGTCTATCTTGCTTCGGTCATCATGATTCATGATTAAGATGATGGCTGGTCTAGGACAGTGTTACTCGGAGTCAGGACTGGAGGAGTACCATGGAAGAACTCAGGACTGGAGCTGCAGGACTACCTCATCAATAGCTAGAACCAAGAAGTTGCAGAGTATACTATCAACTTGAGTTCACAGGTAAACCAAGAGTCTGAGGCCTAGTACTCAGGTGTGTAGAATAGAGAGAGGTGTGTTTGCGAAATGCTGCTCTGTGTGTGTGTGTTTGTGTGTTGGACTTGTGGCAAATGTGCTAATTGACAATCCCCATTTATTTTTTTTGCCCTGCCTCTAAAACTTCTTGATGTACTCCTCATGAAGGTAACCTTGCTTCTGTCCTTCTCCTTGACTCTAAATACAGTTTCTATTTTATAATCCGAAGTCCTTCTTCTAGTCTGCTTCACACATATAAGGTGAAAGTTAGCTGAGCTCAACAACACATTCCTGCTTACCTACCGGACTAGTGCAAACAGACCCCAATGAGTGGACATTCCCAAAGAGAATGCAGACATACCACCCACTTTTGAAATACAGTATCTTTTTCTTTTACCAATCATATTAACTAAGAAATTTGGGTTTTTGCTCCCTAACCTAGAAGACAGAACATTTAGATATATGGTAGATTGCATCTCGGGGGCAGAAGGACTGTTTGCAATGCATGTATCAGTCTCTACTCTGTCATACTCATTCCTTTGTTTCCTGTTAACAACAGATTGATGGCAAATAATGTGCTTGCCCATATGAATGTTAGCCTTGTGTTGTAGGGTTTTTCTTTGATAAACCTTTCCCTAAATCCCATTACCCATCCATTCCTCAAACCCATAACCCTAGTCCCCAGAGCTGTGTGATTTATTGAGGGATGGCATAAATGACATCATCAAAGGATCACACATTTGGTGGAACGGATGTGGTGAAAGCAAAATCAACTTACTGTAGAATCTTCAAAGCAGTAGCCCAGACCAGCCAATTACCAACCCACGCATTAAAAATGATTAATATTTTTTAGATATAGAAGCATTAAAAATTAATAATATTTTTTAGATACAGAATGAAGAACATCAACATCATCATCAACATCATCATTAAGGCATTGTGTTGTCTAACTGTAAATGCCCAACCTAAGCTTGTCGACTCCAGACTTTGAGTCCATTTTTTATAACATGAGGATTTCACAAATAATACTGCTAGCTCCACATTAGCCAAACCTTACTAGTATTGCTTTTTTCTTTTTTAGCACAATCAGGCATTCTCATTGTATTATCACGTAATACTCAGGTGGTGTCAATTCTTTTTAAATCTTTGCCAAATATATAACCCACTTAGTCTTTAAACTTCCATTTAGTTCCCTACAATGGATAAGTCAATCATTCAGATCAATCCTACAGTTGGCGCTCACCTGGGTGGAACTGGGTGAAACTGGAAGTGGGACCTCGTTTGTGAAGTTGTGATGCCTCTCCTATTATTTCTGCATGTATATTCAGGTAAGACATCTAGTATGGATGTAATTTGATTTAGTAAGAAATACATTTCTACTGTTTTTATCTAGATAGTGCAGAACTTCAATACAATATAGGTCAGCATGGCAGCATTCTCCATAATGGTCAGGGTAGTATAATCCGAGACTCTATAACTAAGTGCTACGCTATCTTTTGAGTTACAAGCACATAAACAGGCTGTGTAAAATCACTTGAAGGCAGTAGTGCAAAGTAAAAGTAAAATAAACTACTTTAGGCATACATTTAAATTAGACAAATAGTTTCCTTCTTTATTTATTTTCAAAGTAACCCAACCTTTCTACCCAAACAACATACCCACCCCTCTCCCAAACAAAACTGACCCAATCCCCAAACTCAAAATCTCCAAGAAAGTCTCTCAATTCCAAACTCCCTTCCCACCCCCTCCATTCAGCCCCAACAAACAACAATTCCTTCCCACCAGAACAAAAAATTAAAAAGGGCTAAAAGAGGGCATTATGGATGACAACCTGGACCTGGTCCATGCTCTGCTCAATCGAGGTGAGCCGATGCAGTGCAGCAATTGCCTGTTGCCTTTCTGGTGGGGGTGGCAGCAGTTGGCTGGCAGCAGCGCCGGCGATGGGATGGCCAGGAGGCTAGAGGCTGAGGGGGACTGGCTGCACTGTGGCCTGGCTGCTGTGTGTATAGTCATTCCTCCTCCTCTTCCAGGTCCACCAGCCGCTGGTATTCCTGCTGTATACACTCCAGCCTCTGCCACCACAAACAGGCTGCTCTCTCCCACCTGCTGGGTGGTCCGGCTGGATTGAGAAAAACAATTGTTTTAAATAACTGGGTGGCATAGTAGCAGTACATTGCTGGTCACGAAGGGCCATTGAAATGTATTTGATGTGATTATGATTAGGAGAATCACAAGGACAATCTTATGTTTTCTTATACTCACACATGTTGCCAAACATAAAAAGCACTGATTGTGTGGCAGAAAAGTAACAGGCAGAGAATAACATAACAGTGATTGAATTATTTTTCTTCTAAAGGCTTTTCAGCTAACTATAAACAGAGTCAGACACTTTCAGTTGAAAAATAAATGACTTCTCATTGATGAGTACAGCATTATGCACTATATAAAGAACAAGTTGTGTGTGGTGCTAAAATAATGAAGCCATGCTTATTTCTAGCAAACACTTCTGCTACTTTGCTACCTTGTGTGTTTGGTTTGCAATGCATTGAAAACATTATGAATGCTGCATTAACTGAAGCAGACGCACATTACACAGCCAACACTGCAGTCAGAAATTGGTTGCTTAATACTGCTCTTCGGTCATAGTTGGCAAAAAATGCCATGGGCAGGGAGGGGGGATGATGAATGATAGGTAGGATATATCTGGCTCACTTAACAAATACAATAAAGCGAGTCAAGGAAGTAGAACAAAGAATGAAAAAATCCACTTAGAACAATAGCTTTGAATGATAGTGATAACCCTACGTAAACCAAGAAAGCAGAGTAGGTGAGCTGCAGCAAACTCCTTTTGAGAACTGAAGGACAGCTGCCATGCTTATTCATCTAAACAATCCTTTTGTTCTAATTTACTCATAGCCACCATGATTAAGCTTTACTTTTTCCCATCCAGTCTTCCTTCAATTTTCCAATACATTATCTACCCATTCAATACTTAGCATCCCGTCCTTCAAACCATCCATTCGCCCATCCACCGCTCACCCTTTCACCCACCCACCCTTTCGCTCAGATACCATACTTCAAATCATCACTGTGAATTCAATTAAATAACTTGGAACTGTACGAGCTACATAAACAAGGTAACAGAGAGAAACCTCTACTTAGTTATTCACTATAGTGACAGAACAATCTGCAATGGCTTCTTAATTAATCATCCAAAGAGAGTGCCTGATGAATGCAATTAGGAAGTGTCACCTGCCTAGCAAATACTAGAAACTGGATCACACAATAATATACCAGCAGACACTTTACTAAACATAACTTACCTCTTAGTGTGAGAACGCAAACACAACAAAACGGAACAAATAAATAATACTCACTGAGCCCTGGAGTCAAGACACCTAGCAGGTCGAGCAAGTTCTGTTCGTGGTCGAGAATGTCTGCCCAACGGTGCTCCATCTGCTGATCGGTACACAGAACATGGCTGGTGTGTCGCACGCACCCGTGCACCATCCCACTGAACCACTGACACTCACGAAGGGTGTACCTGCTACCAGACCTTTTGTCTGTGCCAGCATAGAACGGAGGTGGTGGTGCACAAAAAAAACTAGTGGAAGTTGCTCCTCTGCCATGGCGCTGGGTGGGGGAAAAATAACTATAAAGGAAAAGGAAGGGAAAGTAAAGAGGAAAGAAAGAATGAAAGGAGGGCAAATAAACTAAGTAAAATAAGCCACAAAAACACAAAAAAGTACACAAAAACATAAAATACACAAAGACACATACTATTGTAAAAAAAATATACATTTGGGGTAGAGAAGAGTAATAAGGGAGGAGGATCACACAGATTAAGAAAAGATAACAATTTAGGCCTAGCACCATAACAGTCAGCAGAAAAACAAGATGGTCACGCCCTTGCGGACCGAGCGGTGCTGTCCGTGCATGATTTAGAATGCGAGTACACTTCAGGACCACGTAATGCTGTTTCTGTGCAATTTTGGAGCATAGGGATGCACTCCGCTTTCCCAACGCAACGCAAATGGGCACACCAGCAAACGCTGCTCGAAAGCGGTATCCAATGTAGTAGGGCTCCGCAAACTCCACCCACCCATAGTTTTTACCATAAACTAGGGATTTATAGGTAAGTTAAATATGCCAGTTGAGAGAATAACTAATTCCAACATGTTTAGGAGTCAGAGGACATGCACTCGGGTCTGGTTAGCAGAGTACCAGTACACAGTCAAAAACCTAGCAACACCAGCCCAGGAAAATGTGGGTGTTCATGCAAAAGAGGTATTTTCCTACAAAACGTTTCTTCCAAGACAACTCAAGTAGCACCTCAGGCTAACCAGGCTGAAAGTAACACTCACACAGCCTTGAAGTAAGTCACACACCACACACATTTGTTGGAATTGCAATGGGATTATACAGAAGCCAATGGAGGCACATCATAACACTACCAGGACAAAATAAATGTAATGTAACTGGTATAAAAGTTGATAAACCCTCAAGTAACACAAATATCACATACAGACTTGAGTGAAAAATAAAAAGAAACTGAAAAAAGTAAAATAAGCAACTCAAATCGTTAACGCTGTCACTAGAAGCTCGCTCAACCCTTGTGTCATGATTCCCTAATTTAAGCATGTGAGGTGTCACATGTACTCATCAAACAAAAAGGAGAAATTTGAGCTTCTAAAATAAAAACACAGCAAAACGTATAAAGAATAAACAGAAAATACCCTTACAAATCATGCCATGTCACTTACCATCATTATCAAGAATTATTTATTTCAGCTAATATGACCATAAAAGCACAGGTCAAAAATAAGTCACAATTCATACATATACATTTCCAAAGATAAAATGCATGTGCAATACAATATCAAAGAATTCCAATTAAAAGTTATAAAATGTGATAAATACATTAAAATACACATTTGTGGCATTTAACATTTAAAAAGAGTGAGGTTGGTACTAATATATAATCATTGAAAGGGGATGAAGTGATCAAATTAGACAGAGCCTGATTTTAAAACAACTTGGCATGCACACCACATGGAGAATCGAAATCGGGAGACAGATTACACAATCGACACACTGGTGTCATATTTTAATATCCTTTAGGCCTCTGCACAGTGATTTGTTACAAGGTTTCTACATATCTGTACTAGCCATCGGCGTCTAGCCTTCTTATATGCCGGACAAGAGAATAATACATGTTGGTCTGTCTCCAAAATATGATGGCAAGCCGGATAACCTTGGGACAAAGTGCCCCACCAGTTATTTGTAAAGGAGCGAAGCAGAAATGCTCCATGCCTGAATTGTAAAGGGGAGCCTGATTGACATCAAGAGCAGGTTCTATCCTGTATTGCTCTTTAATCTCTAGGAAGGATGCAGTCATTGTGCCAGTCACCAAGTTCCTCTTAACCTTTTTACATTTATAATCCCTAAAGATCTTTGACTGGGTCTTTCTGGGTATTGACATGCAGCTACCTTCGGCGTTAGCCCATATGTCCAGCAGCCCCATCGCTTCTAGGGAGTTTTTGATATATGCCAGCCATGGGATTTTACTAGCTCATTGTAGGTTTAGCATATCCTTTAGCTCTTCTCCAAATACTTCTAATTCTGGGATACTCCATAGGCATTGCCAATGTAGGCAGGGTCTCAGGGAAACTTCCTCTGCAATTGGACCAACCCCGAGATCCAGTCGAAGTGGCATAAGTGGAGTACTTATAGGGAGACATAGGAGTAGCCTGGCAAAGGAATTCTGATTCTTAGATAGGGGGTCGGTTGGCCGATGGCCCCAGATTTCTGCCCCATACAGGGCCGCCCCCCTTATTTTGGCTTTATGAATTTCCATCACTTGCCCAAACATTTTGTGGGTAAACTTCCTGAATGTTTTAGCTAACCCCCAGATGTCTGTGCCAGCTTAAGGCTGGCCTTCTTTATTTGTGAATGCTCCACTCCATCTTCAGAGTGTTAATCCTAAGTATTTGAAGATGGCCACTTTCTCTTGTGGTTTCCCATCTAGCTCATGTCATGTCACTTACACATGCTTGGCAAATTCAAACGTATTAGTCATAACCCACACTTTCTGCCCAGGCTTCAATTCAACAGTGGTAGCCATCCGGTCTCACCACTGCTTCAAAATCTTCTGGCTAGCCTCCAAGTTCCCAGAAACTTTCTTCTAGAACTTGGCCATCTTGTTTCTGAGGGCTAGTATGTAGCTAACCACATCCTGGAGGGGCACAGGATTTTAGAGCTTGATCCGATCTCTCCTTAACCAGACTGAGACGTTCCCTAACCGGGTAACCATAAATTAGTTCAAAGGGACTGGATCCAATCCCCTTCTGTGGTACCTTCCTGTAGGCAAAGAACAAGCATAGAAAGAGGATGCCCTTGAGACCTTTCAACAACTCCATTTGTTTGTGTATGGTAGGGTGTGGAAAATGTGTAGGTAACTGCACGTTCCTTACATTTTGACTTCATGCATACATCATGAAGTTAGTGCCCCTGTGTTAGACCTGTCAACCTTTGGATAGTCTTCCCCAACCTTTTGACTGCTTACCTCCACTCTTTGCTGTATCTTTTTGTTGGCCTTGATACTCTGAGAAATTTATGACTGCTAATCAGGCTAAAGTGCATGTGGTTCTCAGCTAAACAAGACATTGGTGTAAGAAGCTGGCTCTGTATATACTATAACAAAGTGAGGTATAGAGTGCACAGAGTCCAGTGGAACCCAAAAAGTAGGCAGAGGTAAAGTAGATCGCACCTCACTCTCCATTTGTGGTAGTGTGGCTGAGCAGTAAGGCTTTTTCAAAGGAAAGTGTTACGCATCTGTTCTACACACTCAGTCAGCAAATGAATTCACACACTCAAGCACAGGTAAGCAATAAATACTTTACAGTAGCAATGCAGCTGTAACACAGCTTGAATTGCAATTGTATGTGCACTTTGATTTGATTACAGTATTGTTACTGAAACTGCAATGCTTTGGAAATACAGTATATATACTTTGTATAGGCTTTTTAGTCAAATGACCAGTAGATAACTTTGAAGATTACTTTTCTTACCCAGTACAGGATACCTGGATACTGCACTGGGACATTTCCAGTAAACAGGAGCGTAAAAGCGTTTTTGTTATTTAGTACAATTTTAAAAGGATTTCTTAGGTTTTACAACCCCCACACTTAAAAACTTTCCATAGCAAACCAGTCAATGTTATCCTATTGTGGAAAATAGTGTTATCGGGTAGCAGGTAAGTACTTTGTTGTGGGAGTTGGTATTCTAGGGTTTGACTCAGGGGTCCCCCAGGGTCAAAGATGCACTCTTATCCACAGGGGGATAGGGGATGGCTGCTGACGAGCAGGCCACTGGGTTGTAGGAGCACAGCTCTTGGACTTTTGGTCTTAAACTGAGGGCAAATGGGGCTTTAGGCCAGCACAAAAGATGCACCCTCAGTGGCACTTGGGCAGCCTGGTGCACAGTGCTGTTTAGGCGTCGAGAGCCCTGTGGCTTTCAATAGGGAGTCTCCGGTTTACAAAAGCACTGAGGCTCGGAGATGAAGGTTTTTTGGGTGCCACTGCCACATGAATGAATGAATAAACATTTATATAGTGCATGGCTACCCGGGGGCATCCCAGCGCATCTAGAAACCTAGTCATTCCTCACTCTTCAAGGATACAGGAAGGTCTTCAGCAGTTTCCTGAAGCCGAGATGGTTGGGTTCCAACCGAATGGTGTCAGGGAGCTGGTTCCAGAATTTTGCAGCATGTAGAGAAAAACGTCGGCCACCCATACGTGCATGTTAAATCCTAGGGACTATCAGAAATTTTTTATGGTTCGATTTAAGAGT
This sequence comes from Lissotriton vulgaris, assembly GCF_964263255.1. Lineage (NCBI taxonomy): Eukaryota > Metazoa > Chordata > Amphibia > Caudata > Salamandridae > Lissotriton > Lissotriton vulgaris. Next base: position 1,917,733,799 of record NC_141689.1, on the reverse strand, counting down.
CCGAGTGATCTGATGGAGTTGGAACATAAGCTGGATCAAGGCCGGTCCGTTGTCCGAAATGGACTTCTGAACAGTGCACATGGCCTTGAACCAGATCCTTTGCTGCACTGGCAGCCAGTGCAACTGACGTATCGCTGATTTGGCCAAACTCCGCTTAGGGACATCCATTAACATTCGAGCAGCACAGTTCTGAACAATCTGTAGGATTTTAATGGTTCCCTGAGGGGTGCCCAGATAGATTGCATTCGCGTAATCAAGACGCAATAAAATATGTGATTTAACCAGCAGACGCCTGGCTTCAAAAGGAAGGAGACTCCGATTCTTCCTTATCAGTCTAATCAGGCCATAACAGGTGGCAGCAACCTTGCGAGATTGTACAAGGAAACTAAGATTGGGGTCTAGCAAACGCCCAGACTCTTAATTTGTTTTTTTGGGGATGGGGGCGGGCCAAGGCAACTAGGCCACCAAGGATCTAAATTATTAGGGGCGGTATGTCCTATCATCATGATTTCGGTTTTAGATCCATTAAGTTTAAGAAAGGACGCATCCATCCATTTAAGTACTTTGCTTAAACAAGGAGAGAGGTTATTACCATAAGCGTCATGCCTGGAAAGGGAGACTGCCAGCTGGGTATCATCGGCGTAAGTGACCAACTTGACCCTCCAGGGAACTACCACCTTAGCCAATGGCCTCATGTAGATGTTAAACATGGTAGTGCTTAATGAGGATCCCAGGGGTACGCCGTACTGCAGGGGGATCTGTTCAGAAATTGCCTCAGAGAGGCAAGTTGGGATGCTGGGGGATGCGTTGGCACCATTGGTTGAGCCACCAAAGGCTGCAGGATGTCTGGTGCAGGGGTGCATATTAGGGTCGGACCTTCTTAAAAGCAACTTGTCACGGTTGGGGGAACCTCCCGGTTTGAGCCAGCAAGAATGGACTTAGACACTGTTACAGGTCTCATGCCCCTGTACCCTCACCACTGGTATAGGGCACCCAGCTAGAGGGGTGACTGATCTAATCCAGGGCAATGGGTTGTAGGCACGGCACACAGGGATGTGCACCATGTCGACTCTTCACTTTGTTCTGCACCAAGACATGCAGCCTGCCAAGGCAGTGTGTGAGTGTAAAGGTACAGAACCTCTAAGAGCGGCAAAATAAGGGCTGTAGCCCTTAGAGGCCTTCCCTGCTCACAGTGCCCTGGGTACCTGTGGTACCATTTACCAAGGGCTGATTTGTGACCCAAGATGAAAATTGCGTTTGGTTTAAAATGCAGTTTTACGTAAAGAACATAGACCCTGGGTACCTGATTGGCAGGAGCCCAGGGCACACTCAGTCAAAGCACATCAGCAGTTCAGCAAAATGTGGGGGCAACCATGCAGAAAAGGGGCACTTACTCACAATTAGTGTATACCTGTTTGGCATATTTAGGTTACTTGTAAGTCCTGTGTAAAGTGGTATACCACATGCCCTGGGCCGGTAATCTAAATGCTACTATTTCTTTTTAATTTATTGACAGCTCGATTGAATTGAAATCTATTGACAGCTAGATTGAATTAAAATCTTTACAGTCTCATGAACGTAAATAGATATTTATCACCTCCCTCTATCTTCTAAAGCTCTTGTGGTTTTTCACAGATAAAACATACATTGGCTAATATTGTGATACTTTTCATACATTAAAATTGTCTCACCATAAAAACAAGTTTGTTAAAAGTCCCTAATTTAATTTGTTAATAATTTTGATTGGCTATGCACTCACTCTGTCTGATTAAAAATCTTATTCTCTGCCTTGAGGTGCAATGTGCTATCATCCCCTTAGACCCGTTGCAATTCCTTGACAGCCGACTGGAGCTCACCAGGAAGATTTGGGGTTCAACAGATGATATTCATTTGCATATTTTGGGTTGCCCAATATAAATACTTCATTTACGGTTGCTCTCGGTATGTTCTACAGAAAACATGGAGCATGAAAAGGGCATCATACAGGTAGACAAGTTATAAAGTCCGGTAGCCCCTATCCTTTAAATAACCGCAAGCAGTTACTTTCCTATATACTTTGGAATTCCAGACTTATTGTCTTTAGATTGGAGTTCAGTGCGCTTGTTACTAAATGCTACTAGTGAGCCTGCAGGACTGATTGTGCCAACCGCACAAGTAGCCTTTCAAAACTGTCTCAGGATTGCCATTTCATGGCCTAGTTGCACAGTTTATTCCACTTCGACTTGGCATTTAAAACAATGTGCAAAGTTTTAAACTCCCCTTTCATTAAACATAACTTACCCTAAGTGAAGAGTGCTATGTAAGTAAATGGTAGGACATGTTCTTGTAAGTTTTACAGTAGTGACAAACAGCTAATTCGTTTTTCACTACTGTGAGGCCTACTTATCTCATAGGCTAGCATTGGGAATTACTTTTAATCTGGAATTCCTGATTAGGAAGAAGTTACTAAATCATTTTTCATATCTTTGGGATGCTGATGATGAATCCTCTTTAGTGGCAAGTTGGATTTGACATTACTTTTATAGAAATGTCAGTGTTAGAAAGTGGACATTTCTCTGCTCCTAGCTTAGATCTGTATGCCTGCAGCCTGTTTCCAATATACCTCTGGGCTGGGTGACAGCTTCACTTTGTGCATTTCCTCTAGAAAGCCACAAACACAGGAAGGGTAGGTGTGAGAGAGGACTCATCTGTATTCTGATAGCCTTCCTGGACAAGAAGGCGAAGACAGAGCTAATGTTTACATCTGAATAGGTTGTGTCCTGCCCCCCAGACAATTACTGATTACCCCCCACAGATAGCCTGGCAGACAGGGCTGGGATTAAAGGGGACCTGTGCACTTCAAACAGCTGCTATGAAGTCACCCACACTTCATAGGCACATTTGGGTATAAATACACTACTGAACCTGTGAAGAACTCTGGCAGGAGTAAGGACTGCTGTGCTACAAGGATTGCCACTCTGTTTGACTGACTGTTCCAAGGAACTGTTTTCCTGCAGTGCTGAGCTGCCCCTGCTGTCTACTGATCTCTGCTCTGCTGAGGACAAGGACTGCACCCATCTCACTTGGAACAAGAGTAACTGCAAGGGCTTTCTAACTTGCCTCCTGCTTTCTGAAGTCTCAGGGTCATAAAAGACTACTTGCAACTCTGCTGGTGTTGCTGGACTCTGCCATCTGTGAGCCCTATCCTTCGCTGAGGTGTCCCCTAAAGTCCTGGGTCTAGAAAGTGGGTTCTTCAGCTGTTTTGTTATAGAACGGATGCATCATCACCACTGTGCCGATCAGAACTGACGCAGTGACTTTCGACAGCAATGTAGTGGTGATCGTAAGACTTCCCTGCATGGCTCAATGACGACACAACGCCCATCCAAGGAACTGACTGTGAGGTTCTACTTTGTTGCATCGACCTGGCTGTGTGAATCGGAACCAACATATTGGACTCGCGACAACAGCACTTTGTTCAATCTAAGGTACTTTGTTATCGGGACCTGTCTGAATCCAGTAGCCAGCCTGCCCACCATTATGGTCAGCCTGAACTTTGTATTTACCCCAGTTTAGCGCAACCTCAAGTAACTTTTTAGCACTGTTGACTTCTAAGCACTATTTTTGTTTTCTTCTTTTAATATTCATATCTTGACTTCTACAGCTTGGATTTTTGTTGTTTTGGGCTGGTTTTACTCAGATAAATATTCTCTATTTTTCTGAACCTGTTGTGGAGTTTTTTCATGGTTTATTCATTGTGTTAATGTATGTGTGTATTGCAGAAATACTTTACATATTGCCTCCTAAGTTAAGCCTCCCTGTTCTGTGACAAGCTACTATAGGGTGAGCACAGGTTTATTTAAAGTGTGCATCTAGCTTACCTTGACTGGGAGTGTCGTTCCTACTTGGACTGGGTGCAAAACTCTGCCAACTAGAGACCCAATTTCTAACACCCTGTCAGATACCACTTCTTTGGGGAACCCAGCTCTGGTGAAAATTCCAATCAAGGCCCTAGAGATTACAGGCACAGCTGCATACCTGCAGAAGTATGGCTTCTGGGTATCTAATGACATGGTCCTCCAAGATTAAGATACACCTGTTGCCAAAGGCTGTCTTGGGGTGCAAGGGTCCTACAATGCCGTTGCCCACCCTTTGAAAAGGGGTGCCAATGACAAGTAAGGGATCAGGGAAGTTTTGAGTTTTTCCCATGACTTCCCATTGGCCTGGTAGGTTAAGCAAGTTCCGCAAAATGATCTGAGGAAATCTTCATCTGGGGCCAGTAAAAGTGGGAGTCAAGTCTGGAAACAGTCTTGTCCTGCCCTAGATGTCCTGATAGAGGTATTGTGTGAGGCAGCCACAGTAGGAAGGCCCTGTAGCATTGGGGTACTACCAACAGAAGTGAAGCCACCTGCACAGGTGCTATAGGCTCACTATACAGAAGGTCATGCTTCCAATATTGGAGGTGATCTCCAGAGGTATCATCAGCTGCCTGGGCTTCAGGTTTATGCCTCATGATCTCTATGATGGAGCACTCCCTCTGTCCCTTACATAACTCTTCCTTGGTGGGTCATCCTTCTGCTTCCCATCCAGCAAGCTGAGGTAGATCACCAAGGGAGGCAATGTCCTCCCCAGTAGGCTCTAGGCAGCCTCCTCCGGTGCCCAATCCACTCCCACTGTTGGACATTCAGGGGTTGGTTTCCCTCACCCTTAGCCCTTACCTCTCCTGACAGCTGTATAGGCCATTTTTCCAAGCTCCAGGCTTTCTTGATTGTCCTCCTGGGAAGCCATGTACCTGTCAGTCATATAGATCCACTCAGGCAACTACAAAATTTCCAGGTGTTATCCTAGCTCCACTACCTTCCAGGCAGTGTGCTCAAGATTATTCCCTAACAGACAGTCAACATGCATGGTAGGGCTCACAGCAACTTTCAGAAGACCTGCGACTCTCCCCCCCACACAGGGAACTAGAGCCAAAGGGCAGTGGCTCTGCCGGTTGGCTGCTACTACAACCTATTAGGGATGAATTGCTCTGAGGACATCAGCTGACAACTTATATGAGTCATACTGGCTCCTGTGTCCCTCAGAGCCTCCACCCTCTGTCCATTGGTGGTAATCCACTCCCTGTACTTAGACATTTTGGCAAGAATGTGGGCTTTGGACACCATCTCCTTACCACACGGGGACACTAGGGTAACCTCACTGACTTCACCCCCACTCACTGGGGCCATCTCCTCCCCAAGCACTACACTAGCCAACCCTTGGAGTTTCTCTACTCTGGGAGGCTTTGCCCTCTTGGGGCACTTGGAATAACCCTTGATGTGCCCATCATAATATTCATAACACTTGGGGACAGATTTGCTGTGATTCTTATCAGAGAAGCCTTTCTGCAGGTGGCCAGAATAGAACTGGGACCCGTTCCTATGAAAACTATTTTTTGGACCTTGAGAAAACTTGTATTTTTATCTTATCCACCTATTATATATATATAAAATCTTTATTCGGCTTATTCACAATGGAAAAACCATAAAAGACACAAGTAATATCACACATTACAGAAGTACACATATTACATAATATTTCATATAAAATTCATTTCATGGATAAAAAAGAGTTAATAAAAAATGTGCAAGATGCCACTCAAAATGGGCTTGACGAGGATTTTTAAAGGTTCTTTCTGTGTTTCACGATGCATTTTAAGAAACTACTAACAAAATAACAGACGTTTTCCGTTTCCAGCATTTGCAGTCTTAAGAGAGCGGGTCTGCATTGTCTCAACCCCCAAGTTCTTAATATCGGTAGTAGCCAGGTCTTTCTGTGGGCTTGATGGAATTTACAAAGCAGAATCACATGCAGGTTGGACTGTGTTGATAAGCCATCACATGGACAAGGGGGGAGTGTGGCATTCCAACAGTTTTGTGACGGAAAGGTGACCATTCTAAAAAAGGTGTTTAGCCTGAATCTTGTAATTAACATTCTTTCGTAAGTTGATGTTTGAAGTGCCAGGTACGGGTGAATGTCATAGGCTATTTGAATCATGTTTGCATGTATAACTGCCGTTTTTGAAGAGTTGGATGCAAGTCTTAAGGATTCCAGATGTCTTAATGCTTTCTGTTTGAGGTCTTTTTTCGAGATGTCTGTTATGGATACCGGATCCAGGTAATAGTTCTCGAAGCCTAGATCATTAAAAAAGTTTCTAACATATAGGAGCCACTTTATTTTTGAGGAATTGTCCAAGTTCATTGAATCTGCAAGGATGGATTGTGTCAATGCATTTTTGTCTGACTTCCAGATGCGGCGCCACAACATCAACGGTTCTATTTTAATTAGGTCCTCTATGTAAGGTATGCCTAGTTCTAAGTGCATTGCGTAGGTTGAGGTACCTTTGGGGGTGACTAATAGGAATCTTAAAAAGGCGTTTTCTGCCTTCTGAATGGGGCTGGTGTCAGTGTAGCCCCAGACTCCCGCACCATATGTTGCAATTGCCTGGCATTTGGCGTTGTAGATCTTTAGTAGCTCCACTGGTGGCCTTTTGCCTAGTCTCTGGGAGAAAGTTGTTAGAGCGGCAATTGACCTCTTGAACAAATGTGCCCTTGTGTTCACTGCTGGTTTCCAGCTAAGTTGGTCGTCTATCATGACCCCCAAATAGGGATATTGAGGGGTGGCTTCAAGGTTTTGGTTATTGAGCTGTATGGGGTTTGTTCTTTTCTGCCCTCTACCAGCTGTCATTACGAACGTTTTTTTCACGTTTACCATTAGGTCTAAATTGCCCATGAAGGTCGTGTACCTACTCACTGCTTTCTGGAGTTCGCGAGGTGTTCGTGCGAGGATAACAGCGTCATCCGCATAGAGCAGGGCTGGAATCAGGCGGCGGTTTATACGTGGAAGGTCCTGAGTCCCCCCCAACATCTCCCCCTCCAAACCGTTGGTATAGAGTGAGAAGAGGAAGGGGGCCAGGACGCAACCCTGCCTGACTCCACGCCCTACGCCAAACGGCGACGTCAGCTCTCCATTTACGCCAAAGCGCACTCTGGCCGTTTCCCCAGTATAGAGCTCTCTTAAGAAGTCCAAGAGGGGTAGGTCTACTCCCAGTTGGGCTAGGACCTTCAACAGCTTTGCGTGCGAGACGCAGTCAAAAGCTGCGGATAGGTCGACAAAGACCATATAGATCTTAGTTGGAATGGCCTGGGTGTATTTGCCCATTATTAGGGTGAGGTTAAGGACCTGCTCTAGTGTGCCAAAGCCCTCTCGGAAGCCGAATTGGATGTCAGAGATTATGCCTTGATCCTCACTCCACTGCTGAAGACGCTCTAGAATCACTCTCCCCACTACTTTCCCAAGCGAATCCAGCAGTGAGATTGGCCGGTAGCATTTTGCATCTTGGCGGTCCCCCTTTTTAAAAATGGGGACCATTATTGATTTGGTCCAATAGGTTAGAATTCCCTCATTTGCGGCCGCTGTACAGACTCTAGTTAGAATGGGGGCCCAGAGATCTAGGTTGCTTTTAAAGAAGTCCACTGGGACCCCGTCGGGACCTGGTGCCTTGCCTGGTTTACTGTTCTGCAATGCCTCCAAGAGATCTGGGATATCAAAAGGAACCAGAATAGGGTGCTGGGCCTTTGGGGGTAGTGGGTCTGTTGGTGAGGTATTTTTGAAGATCTCTGCGAAATGAGAAACCCATGTGTTTTCATCGATGGCGACTTCTATTTTTGGGGTGCCAGTTTCTGTGAGATAAGGAGTTCTAACTGTGCGCCAAAAAAGCTCGCTGTTTTTTGAGACTGCGCCTTTGTGAAGGTCGTCCCATAGTGTTTGCTTAAGTTGGGCAGTTCTCAGCTTTCTTTCCCCTATATATTGACGCCTTAAAAGTTGAATCTGGGCTACATCGCGTGGTTTGATATGGAGTGCAGATTTCAATTTTGTTAATGCAACTGTGCAATTATGATTAAACCATTTTAGTTTTGTGGGACGGTTTGGTTTGGGTTTTGAGGTAAGAAGGTCCTTTATAGAATCTAAGATTAGTTTGAAGTTTATCAGGACTTCCTTATGACTTGATGCAAGGTCAAGGCATTTTACGATATTTGGGTAGGTCCGAGTTCTTAATTTTTTCGTTATATCTGAGGGATTAATTTTTGCCCATTTGATTGTGAATCCGTTATGTTTACCAACCTGAATTTTGTTCTGTGTGAGGGTGGTCGCTATCTCCAGTTTGTGGGAGTAGCTGGATGGCATAGATATCTTAATTGTTATGGCTGAGTGATCACTAAGGGGATTAGCAATGACTCCGAAATCCTTAACTTTATTCATCAGACTTGGAGAAAGGAGTATAAAGTCTACTGTGGTTTGATGGCCTCTGCCCATGTAGGTCGGAGTAAATTTATTTGGGTCTGCTTCAGGATGGTTAGCAATGTGCAGATCCAAGTCCGAAAGGACGGTGTTGATGGTGTTTCCCAGTTTGTTATGTGCGAAGTGCGATAATGGTGCATCAAATTCATCCACTATCCCACAACACAGTGGGTTGGTCGCTGTACAGGGATGGAGATTAAAATCTCCTCCCCAGATTATATGGGTTGCCTCTTTGCCAGGTCTACAATGGTGAACTTGTTTTAATTTATCATATAGGCTTGTGAGGAGAGTTATGAAGTTTTCTTCCGGTAAGTTATTATATAGATTGGTCAAGATGATTATTTCTTTATTCTCCAGGGTTAGTGAGAGGATTTGATGGTTAGCGTCCTGGGAGAGTGTAACCACTTTGTTAAGTGACAGGGTATTTGCAATATAAATTATTAACCCGCCTTTCGGTCTGCCCGTTAGGCTAGTTAGTGCTGGAACGAAGTGGGTTTTATAACCTTGTAGATGTAATTCTTCTAGTGACCATGTCTCTTGGAGACAAATTATTTGATATGGATTTAGGAACTTCTGCGCAGATCCGTCCACGATTTTATTTCGCAGGCCTGCGATGTTCCAATAAAGTACTGTGATTGGAGAAAGGTCATCGTTTAATTCTTCTGTTAGAGTTATGGATTCCGTGTTTCTGGGATCTAAGGGGGTAATCAAGGACTGTGGTGAGGGGAATACATGGAGCTCATTGGGGGGGGGTTCTGTTAGTGGTCAGTCGACCATTTCTAGGCCACTGTACCTATTGTATAACGGGATGTTATGCCATGGGTCCCACCGGGATTGATCTCTGAATGGGGGCCATTGCATGTGAGGTCTTCTGTCTTCCCATCGTCCACCCTGGTGGCGTTGTCTTACTGTGTGCCAGGAAAAATCTGGCTCGTAGATGTTAGGGGGACCATGGTATCTAGAGTTTGGTAGGTCGTCCTGCCTAGGGAATGGAACAGACCAGGGTGGCTCCTGCTCCTGGATAAAGCCGTCCACTTGCCTAAAAGGATAGAAGAAGGAGAGTGACTTGATCTTAATACCTCCATTTGAGGCAATATCTTCCCATGCGCAGACATAGTCCGCTATGCGTGGGTCCTTGAAAGTAATCGTTATACAATCCCCGGGAATGGTTTTTCTGGTGCTACCCACCCATGGTACTCTGGCTACGGATCTAATTCTTCCGCGCCAGGTGGATGGAATCGGGCGGTTGGTCTGGAGCCAATGCTGGGCCTTATTTTTTAAGGACCAAACCGGTTCCGAAGTGAGATCTGTTAATTCAGGGACACCAGCCATAACCACCACGTACGGTGAGGCCTCAGGAGGGAAATCTGCTGGGAGTCTTGTGGGGCCAGGATTCTTTGCAGTATTTCTCTTGGGCCTATCCGAAGGGGTTTTTGGTGGTGGGACCGGGGGGGCTGATGTTTTTGTTGTTGATTTATTTACGTTTTTGCCAGGGGTTTTATTGGCAGAGCTGCTAGAAGCAACCGGCGTGGGGGCTGTTGTAGGTGCCGCGCCTGGGGAAGTTAGTGTAATTATCTGTTGCGAGTTATTTGTGGTACTCAGAACAGCGGCGGTTTTTGGTGTTTTCGTCGCGTTTGAAGTATTATTGTTAGCGGGCACATTAGGTGTTGTTATCCGGAGAGTCTTTTGTTGTAGGTTAGGCAAAGATGGATTAGCGTTAGCAGTGTTAGTAATGGTTGATTTTTTGGTATTGGTACCTCCTGCTTTTTGTGGGCATGATAGGAGATTTGAGTGTTGGATTTTTAGGAGTTTTGAGATTTGTGACTCTAAAGTTAATAATCGCTGTTCTAGAGGTTGTAATGCTTGTTTAACTATGCTGGCTATGTTGGTGAGTGTTAGTTCCTGAGCCTCCATAACACTCAGGTCCACTTGGGCTTGTGTGAGAGAGGGAGGATCAAGGACTTTCGGGATAGATGTTTCCTTCTCTGACTGGTGAACTGACGCTAGGATCTCTATTTGGACCAACCTGTCATCTCGATTTTGTGGGATACTAGGTGGCTCCGCCAGGTTATTTGGTGTGATAGAGTTTGTGGGCGCCCTTTTCTTGCTAATGGCTCCCTCCCTCCTACCCCTTTCTATTCTTTTATCTGTGGAGGAAATTTGTGGAGATGTTATCGGGAGTAGATCCGGTGTTTTTTCAAGATCAAAGCTGAGCTGTGAGTCCGCAAGCTGGGATACTGATAGGTCTACTGTGTTTGGCAAGCTGCGTCTCTCTCGTGTTGGTGCTACCTCAGCATTTGAAGCTCCCACAGCTGGGGATCTGGCTTCCGCCAAGATACCCAATGAGGATCTTTTGGCGAATGCCAGATCTAAGGAGACCCTTTCTTCCATCATTGAAATACTTTGATCTATGAAGGTATTAGCCTTCGTGAGGAAGTCGTCCATAGGGCCAAGCAATTTACCCACTGAACTAGGGGCTTTGGTTTTAGGTTTGGATCCTCTCGTGAGAACCATTATTGTTCTTGTTTGGCTGTGAATCGGAGGGGGTTAGTAGAGTAAAAAATATCAGACAGGTGGCCCAGTCCAGTCTCTACCAGCCTCTAACGGCCTCAAACGGCCCGCTCTTTGCCCGGTTTTCGCCCCGGGCTGCGACCCGCGCGCGACCCGCGGCGCGTTGGAGGCTGGCTGCTTATAGGAGGAATTAAAAGGGCGTGGCCGCCGGGGGAAGAGGCGCCGGCTGCAAGGAGCGGTGGTTTCTGGGCCTCGCAGTCCCCCGGTAGGCTTTTCCAGGACACAGCCTATCACTTGGTGCACTACAACCTGGGCGGGTCGCTCTGAGAGCGGGTTGACTTACCGCCGATTGCAGTAACGCTCCCACCAGCCGACCTCTGCCACAGGGAATGCGCAGCGTTGCGTGGACAAAGGGCGAATGCTCAGATGAGAAAATGAACAGGTCAGTGAGCGGCACCCACGCAGCGGGTGTCGCGAAAAGTTATATGGACACAGGCCAGTTAGATGGGCGTGGCCGCCGGGGGAAGAGGCGCCGGCTGCAAGGAGCGGTGGTTTCTGGGCCTCGCAGTCCCCCGGTAGGCTTTTCCAGGACACAGCCTATCACTTGGTGCACTACAACCTGGGTGGGTCGCGCTGAGAGCGGGTTGACTTACCGCCGATTGCAGTAACGCTCCCACCAGCCGACCTCTGCCACAGGGAATGCGCAGCGTTGCGTGGACAAAGGGCGAATCCTCAGATGAGAAAATGAACAGGTCAGTGAGCGGCACCCGCGCAGCGGGTGTCGCGAAAAGTTATATGGACACAGGCCAGTTAGATGGGCGTGGCCGCCAGGGGAAGAGGCGCCGGCTGCAAGGAGCGGTGGTTTCTGGGCCTCGCAGTCCCCCGGTAGGCTTTTCCAGGACACAGCCTATCACTTGGTGCACTACAACCTGGGCGGGTCGCGCTGAGAGCGGGTTGACTTACCGCCGATTGCAGTAACGCTCCCACCAGCCGACCTCTGCCACAGGGAATGCGCAGCGTTGCGTGGACAAAGGGCAAATCCTCAGATGAGAAAATGAACAGGTCAGTGAGCGGCACCCGCGCAGCGGGTTTCGCGAAAAGTTATATGGACACAGGCCAGTTAGATGGGCGTGGCCGCCGGGGGAAGAGGCGCCGGCTGCAAGGAGCGGTGGTTTCTGGGCCTCGCAGTCCCCCGGTAGGCTTTTCCAGGACACAGCCTATCACTTGGTGCACTACAACCTGGGCGGGTCGCGCTGAGAGCGGGTTGACTTACCGCCGATTGCAGTAACGCTCCCACCAGCCGGCCTCTGCCACAGGGAATGCGCAGCGTTGCGTGGACAAAGGGCGAATCCTCAGATGAGAAAATGAACAGGTCAGTGGAAACCCTGACCAACCTTTTGAGTGTCCCCCCAAACACCTTCTTGGACACTCTGGTGCTGACCCAGAGGTCGGCATCCTCGGCAGTCTTTCTGTGGCCAGATTACTGTCTACCAGGTGTTAGTGCAGCTCTGTAAAACACGTATTAGGCATTTGCCTCCTCAAAATCAGGTTAAACATCCCAGTGAAACCATCTACTGTGCTGCCTGCACCAAGCCCTTCAGTGCCTTACTGGAGTAATCTAAATAGTCTACCCAAGACTATTTTGGGAGTTTTTGACTGTTCCTAAACCTTGGCCTGTACTTCTGGGTCTTTGTGTAACCTCAGCGCTACCTCATATGCTGGAAACCATGTATCTATATAATCTCTCACCACATTACTGGTCACCACTTCCTTGGGTATGCAGACCCTCACCTCTCCATTGGACAATGCTGGTATGCTGCCACCAATATTTTTTATTCCATCTGCTTTGCTCTTAAGCCCAGGTCTCTGAGACTGAGCTCATGGGCCAACCTCCTCTCATCCATGGCCAGTCTCTTTTCCTCCAAGGCTCTTTCAGTGTCCGCCTTCTCAACTTGGCTAGTTTGAGCTTGCTCTCCTCTTTCCTGTCCTTCAGCTCCTGTGGTGTCAGGGCCCTTGCAGACACACTGCTCCCCCTTCAGTTCTGGCCCCCTGAGCATCCATGCCAACTGCTGGAATAGAGTTGGGCTCTCCTGGCAGCTCTGGTTCCTCTTTCTTATCCACCTCATCCTCTTCTGAGGTGGCCTCCGACATTTGCGCCTCCGACATTTGCACCTTCTCCAAGGCTGCCCTGCTGCAGGTTTCATAGTTACATGACTCCATCTCCATGGTGCAAACAAAAATAAAGAAGGTAACACACTTAAATTTAGAAAAGGGAGAAATTTGCCAATTGGAACACTAAGGAAGAAGTTAAAAAAGGGTCACTCTGGTGTCAAATTATTTATATAGTATTTTTGTGTAACACAAATCATTGTATCGTATTGCACAGACATAAGTCCTGATACACACTGCTGAACACTAATGTGAGAAATTGGGTTGTTGGGTCATTGGGGTTTGAACCCTGGTCATGCAACAGCCAAAATCCCTTGCCGAGTGAACTACAAAAAGTCACGAAATTAACCTGTGTTTAACCCTGGGGAACTTAGAATAAAAAGCAGCAGGGTTAACTTAGAGTCAATGTGTAAAGTGTTTATGCAGCACATAAACTGTAATAAAGTGAAAACACAACACAAAAAAAATCACAAACTAATTTAGTAAAATAAATTACATTTTAATAAATTGTTTGATACCAAAATGACAAGAATTCAACCAGTGTGAATTTTTGTAAGTAAAAACTAGCACCTGAAAGATCAAAGCACCAATCGTGGACATCTAGTTGCACGAAACCAGATCAAATTGGAATGTTAAGGCCGACCTCAATGGAGCGCGGTTCGGATACAAGAAGTGTGGATTGGGCCCAAGGTAAGGCTGCAGGAGGTTTCCAAGAAGGAGAGTTGTTGCAGGATGGCCTTGGGTTGAAGCTGCGGTGTAAATGTATATTTTCTGACTGAGTCACCCAAATGGAGGTCGAAAAACTCCAGCAGAACAAAGCAGAGGGCTGTAGCTGAAGACGGTTTCACAAGGTCAGATATCCCTTTGGCGAAGGACCACTGAAATGGATTGGCTGCTTGGCTCAGATTTAGGTGAAGCTGTGGTACTGAGATCATGTACGACCAAGCCCTGGGACCTTTACACCAGCTTATGATTCAGAAACAGATTAAGCATAAAATAAGACGCTTACGACTTTATCAGGATTGACTGCTTTTTTCCGCCTCAAAAGGTAGGCAGTTAACAGTTGAGGCACAATTTGGGATCTTCTGGCATCCATTTGACAATACCATCATATAAATAATCCTCACTGAGCCGAGGATCTTTCTGTCTCCAAGCCACATTGTTCTTGAATTCTCTCCCTGGTGAACTAAGGAAGGTGTCCTGTTTATTGCAGTCTGCAAGTACTCAAAAATGTATATATATGATGTTTATCTCTCTATCTCTGGAATTCTCCCCATTGATCTTTCTATGTGCAACACCTGTGTGAAGGAACCACAGCATACATTAAGCTTTTAATTATTCAATTCTGGCCATCCACACAAGACACCACATTGACCCAATGAGGATTATATAAAGCAGTAAAGCAGTAAAGCCTACAGGAACTGCAAAGCCATCCTCACCATCCTCACCAGGATGTTCGTTTTTAAGAGCGAATAATTAGTCTGTAGGACAATTGTAGCAAAAGGAAGGGAGGGAGGAAAGGTCTGCTCAAAAAAGGTAACTGTTCAACTGATCTCCAGCAAAAAGATAACCCAGCTAACTTGCAGAACACTACAGGAAAACAGAGGCCCGAACATTTTCATTTAGAAAACATATAGGCCAGAACATAGACAACCTTACCATCACATCAAACGTGGGTTTATTATGTCACCTCAAAAAGTCAAAAAGCCTTAAAAATGTTCTAGACACCTCAGTTTCAAATAAAAGCTTACATTTGGGTTCACATGTTGTGGTATTTGATCGCAAACAACAATCTACGATGAACACGCAGAGCAAACAAGCAAAGAACACCGTTCCTGACTCCGTCTTTCACTTGTGTAAAACACCGGCTTTTGTTGGAAATGTGCACTTTATACAGGGTGATCTCATATTTTATTTGCCTTTTTGCAGAGCCCCATTTCTATTGGCTATAGTACTTTTCCCCAAATGTCCTTTGGATCCTTGAAATGACAGTCATTGAAGCAGATGACACTCATGTTCAGGTCACTGGATACTTAAGCCATTATATTGCCAGTGGCTAGGTCACAAGTGTGCAAATGATGAGACCAATTGCTGGGTTTCTCTTACGATCAAATCCCTACAATTTTGTTTTGCTGTAGCCTTTAATTATGGCCCTTTAGAAGAAGACCCCAAATCTTTACACACGTTAATAGACAGTGGAATATCATTCCCACAGACCGTCATCAATCGAAGTGACGAACATTTTCGACAATCGTTTTAGATACCCCCGATCTTTCTTCAATTCAGAGAAAACCTATGCTAGAGCATTGGGAACCCTCAATTAAGAATTAGGTTTACAGGATCCCTCGATGGCTCATAATCCTCAAGCTAAACAATACACTTACTTATCAAACCACTTTCTGGCTGCTTCAAAAATAGATTGTTTTTAACGTCCACTTCATTAACTAAAACCGAAGTTTGTTTTATAGCATCCTGCTTTTCTGACTCGACGGCCTTACCACAGAATTTACGGAAGTTTTTTCCGGATAAAACTCTTTTAATTAGTACCAAATGTATTGCTAGATTTAAAAAGATTACTACTTTGTATTGTCAGAAGATTAAAGTTTATTCTTCTCCATATGTACTCTGTGATGCTTTTCAAGCAACTTTAAGGTGAGAAGATATTGCATATCAAAGACAGTTACATAACATCAAAAACAACAATTGAGCTTATTACAAGAGCAAATTAGACGAACTGAAAATATCTTTAAATATGAATAATTCCAGATTGCAGTTTCAATTGTGAGATGCAGCTAAAAATAGTTTTAGACTATACTAATAGGAAAAATAAGTAGTGATGTCTAAAACAGTAGGCCAGTAGCTTTATGAAGTGGGGGAGATGACTGAGGAAATTCTTGCTTGATGAGCTAGAACTACTAATATCAACAAGCATTTGCAATGCAATAGGTCTTGCATTACTGAATGTTTGAGCTATTGGGGTTGCATTATTATTTGCCACACTATTAGCTAAAACTCTTAGTAATGGAAGACCTATTGCATTGTAAATTCTTGTTTTTCCTGAATCTTGCACGGAATTTGATAAAGTCTATGCAGGCCAGAGTTGATTTGTGGCATCAAGGAGGAGTGTCATCTATCAGGAGTACACAGTGTTTCTCACAGTGCTTTTCCTGGCATTGAGGTGGGCCAGCACACTACCAGGAGATCCCCCAGGCACCCTGGAGACTCCTAGATAGCAGACAATGATTTAAAGGCTTAACCACTGATGGAGCAGGGTTTTTGCGTAATAAAACCTGCTCAGATTGAACCCTCAGTAACATTTATTAACAGTGTGCAGTGAAAACTAATGCAGAAAAGAGCTTACATAAGGGAACATGCTACTGCGCAAGCTCATACTAAAGCACTGGAGTAGGCAGCAAATGCTTCTTGACAAATACAACTAAAAGACTAATGCTGCTTTTGTGCACTTTATTAACGTTTGCTAGGAAAATAATATTAACTCGGGTTGCGCATGGATAAATGCAGCATTGGGAGGGTGCGTAATGGAAAACATTATAAGTGATAAATAATGCCTGTGTTTCTTTTTCGCAGAAGCATGGTTTCTTGCTCTGCAGAGAATCTTTGGGGTTAATTAAATGAAAATATAATTCAGAAAATAATATTGAATGAAAATGGGGAAAGTTGAAGACAGTTGTCCTTCATGGGTCCTGTGTGCCTGCCAAGAGTCAGCTGGAAGAAACTGTTTCTTCATAGACTAAAAGAAAATGTTCTCGGATTGCGGCACGGACGGACAAATGTTATACAAAGTTTGCTGCATAGCCGGCACAAAGGAAGTGAACATTATGATAGTGGCTCGAATATGTATTTCCAGGGGTGGAAGCTGACGTGATGAATAAATAAACAATAAGACATTGAGTGAAATGGTCAGACCGAGTGTGGGGTAACAGTACACCCCTTCCTTAACCAATCATGTGTAGAGAAATCTTCTGTTCTGACACAGATGTGGGTTGTACATCTGTGTTTTAGGGTATAATTGAGGTTCTTTAGGTTTGTCGATGGCTTGCTTTCCTACCTGCGTGAGGAGAGGCCTTGTTGGATGTCTCCTATTCTTGAGCTGGCTGATCCCGTCTGCTGATTCCGGACTTAGTCTTTGCCTCTTCAACTCTTCTTGATGGGCCTTACTGCTCTCATGGCCAGAGAGCCATTTTCCTATTTCAATTGGGTTAGTATAGACAGAAAACAGAATGTGCATAATCATTTGCAAATGTATTTGCCTTTGAACCTTTTGTCTCTTCGTCTTTCCACTCCTTTATACACCATCTATCTGAGATGTGTTTTTTATCATTATTTCTTTGATATTATTACTTTGTGATGAACTGTGATTTGTACTGTATGTTGGTATCGATGAGAATTTATTTCAAATTTTTTAGATAAACATCATAAATATACAAATAAGTCTACCTTTAATAGAGGTGTTTTACTAGTTTATGAGTATCTTTGAACCAGAATAAGTTTGCCAAACCCTGTCAACTATATAAAGATCGCATCGCCATAGTTGGTATATTAGAAATGAAGATACAAACTGTAATTGGTAAGTTTGGGATTATTTGGTAATTTACTAACCCAGCCTGAAGGGACAGACTTTTTGGGTGATGAAATTGTGCCTTGACTATAGAAAATTGTGCCTCGACTATAGAAAATTATTAGTCCCAGGTCGCTGGATCACCACAATCATAGCATTGTTCTAAACATAAATTGTGTGCTTTTTATTACAACTCTGTTAAAGTGCTTTCAATTTACCCGGGGCCCACAGGAGTCATGTCTGTGCCACACACTCAGGTGGGGGAGTGAAACAGGGACTGTGAGGCAGATGCATCCACATACAGTAATTCAAAAGCTGGATTGGACCCACAGTGCAACATTGTCACTACAATCACAGTGTTGGGCAGGGCACGCAGGTGCACCATGTTGGAACATTTGAACGTAGAATTAACACCATGAATGCTAAGGCAATTCCTCCAGAGTGCTGACATCCCTTAAATCCCATTGTTCATGACGAGCTCAGCTCGTCATGAGCACACGAGCAGTGTACTGCATGGCGAGCTGAGCTCGTTATGAGCATCGAAGGGGTTAAAGCAACCATGCTGCATATCCTGTTCTGGGTAAATGAATCAGCCAGTGGGAAATGAATATCCATGCACTAGAAAACTGTTCGGAAAGCACAGTGGTGAGGGCTCCTTTGGTTGGCGGATTGCAGATTGGTCCTTGCAGCCAGAATCCGCGCTTCAATCAACTTATCAGAGCTGCCCTTTGCCTGCACTGAGGCTTGGTCATTCGTTTTTGCAGGTCAGAATTCACCGTAAATTAAGTGAACTGCAATAGGACAGCTTTAATCAACGTGGTCTTGGCTCCTTCAACATATGAGTAGATGTTTTGAGTCATATCTTGGCACTGCTTTTGTTAGATCTGAGCCTAGGGGTCGCAAAAGCAGTACACAGGGTTGCAAACAGCAAGCCAGAGGCAGCAACTGCAACCCATGGAAACCCCTAAGTGACATCCATGGTGTTGGTACTAAATGTTATAGTACTCAATTACTCCAGTTTAAAACTAGAAAAGCGGAGTTATTAAGCAGTGAATGTGTAGATTAAGCACATTTCTACGTCAGATGTGCTGACTTCTCAACTACCTTAGAAGAAACAGGAAATTGTTTCACTTAGTACTAAATGAGCTCAGTTCTTAGAATTTCTGAGTGTGACTTCCTACTATGATTCTAGCAGTCCCTTTATTTCAGAATTAGGTGCATTTTTGGAATTATGTCGATTTGTCAGTACAGGGCTACCAGTGAATGCTGCAAATCAAGATGGGGGTGCATCGGCAGTTTTTTGTCTCAAAAGGAAAATACCAGTGCATGATGCAAGACCGAGCAGAGGTGCACTGGAAGATTGTTGCGAATATTTAGGTACTGTGACAACAGAGTGCAGTGGAAACAATTGTAAAGGGCCCAGTCAGAAGTTTGTAGAGGTCTCATTTCTGGAACACAAATTCCCACTTTTACCTAAGTTTGAATTCTTTGGCGAAAACCTTTTGATGTTTTGGTAATTGGAAACCAGAGCATCATGCAATCCAAGTTAGGTGTACCACCTAACTTGACGACATTGGTACTAGCACTTTGCACTTTCCTGAGGCGGAAAGCCGGGAAAGCTTGACAGCGAGTCTCTACTTTGTTTTTAACTTATCTTAACTTTATTTTATTTGTGCTTTTCTGGTCATTTGCTCAATTTGCACTTTGTCACTCACCCTTGCACTGTGTGTCTTCCCGCGCAGCCGATTAGGCGGTGTCGCGGGTTGCTCGGGGGGTGAGCCGCCATCTTGCTGGTAGTCGCAGGGTTGTGGTCTAGTTCTTTTGACCCTCCCGCCCTCTTCCTGCATAAATGTCCAGCATTCCCGTCTGCGCAGTGGGCGGGCGCAGCAGGCGCGCCTGTCTGCACCCGTCCGTGCCCGACCGCGCCCAGACGGGTCCAGGGGCCATTATCCCTGGCCAAATCACGTTACCTAGGCTCAAGTATGGAGCAGAACAACTGTACGCACTGCGACCTATATCAGAACAGATCTGTTCCATCTTTGATATGCTGGACCAGTTTCCTCAATCCTGCCCTCATTGCACCTTCTCTTTGGATGTTCCACAGCTGAGCTGTCGCCTTGCTCAGCGGAATACTACTCCCTCTAACCCCCTTATTACATTTCTCAGCCTGAACTGACGCTCCCTACATAAACATAAACGCGAGATCTTTGATCTTCTCACGATGAATTGCCCAATGTATTGTTTATTACTGAAACGTGGCTCCACGAAAGTTCCGGCCCAGATATTGCGGAAACTTTACCCGCCAGCTACGCCATTGCTAGAAGTGATGACCCAATAAAATCGGGGGTGGCATTGCGATCATTTTTAAGAACACTCTTCAATGCCAACTTGATCCTGTCACTTTAGGAAATTGTGAAGCTGCGTGCTTCAAGCTTGCTCTTCATCCCAGGTTCACTCTCATTGGCCTATTGGAATACCGTCCCCCCGGCGCTGCGAATGCCTGGTCGGCACTGCTTTCTGATTACATAGCTTCGGTTCTTACAACTTCCAGCAATTTCTTGGTTGTTGGGGACTTTAATGTCCACTTGGAGGATCCCAAGAATAGCGTAAGCAGCAATCTTATTGCTGACCTTGCGTCTATGAATATTATTTTACATAATCAGGGCCCCACACATAGTGGTGGCCATTTCCTTGACCCCATTTTCTCCAATATCTCTCACTTACATTGCTCTCCTGCCTTACCTGTTCTTTGGTCTGATCATTACTTAATTAAATTTACCTGCACTGCCACCGAAGCACTGCCTCAATGTGGAGTTTCACTGAGCACTAACAAAAGAGACTGGAAAAAGTTGGACATCGCCTCCTTCAACAACACTCTCGCCTCTCTTTTACCTACCTGCCTACTTACTTCGATGGATATGGAAGCTGCTGCCAGCACTGTTAATTCCTGGCTTCTTGAAGCCATTGACATTTGCCTTCCTTCTGTCCATAAGAAGGTGATAATTCATAAAACACCTTCCCCCTGGTACAATGATGCACTAAAAGCTGATAAATCTCGGTGTAAAAAACTGGAACGTACCTGGAGAAGGGATTACTTTCCTGCAGCAGGTCTTATTTATAAAAATGAGTTGAAGCGCTATCATAAAGCCTGTGCCTTGACTAGGGCTAACTATGTCACTAAAACGATATCTGAAGCGGTAAATAAGTTTAAAGTACTTTTTAGCATGGTCAAAAATCTTGCTGGTTCCCAGGCCACAGCCAAACTTCCACCCCTGTCTAACAGCAAGTGTGATGAACTCGCTCAGTTCTTTATCTCAAAAAGTGATAAAATCTATCAAGATATTTCTGCCCATAGAGACACTAATGCCACTGTTATTTTGCCCCTCAACAACTGTGTGGTAAATAAAATTACCGGGACTATTTTTCTATACATTAATAACAATAAAGATAGCTCATAAAATGAGAGGCAGAGTCCGTGGTATCTGAGTCATAAGGGCTTTAATTAGGATGACTCGAGTCATTGAGAATCGGGTTCCGTCACCACTAAGGTTCAGGAAGGGATATCTAACGTTTTATTAACATCACACATTATATATAGTAAAACCACATAATTGCAATGAATACAGTAGGCGGAACACTCCAGGCGGAGCAAGTGAAAAGAGAGAGATAAGAACACATGGGCGTAAAAGAAAAGGCGTGTAAGGGGGTGTACACGTGGGTGTGCACTTGAGTCATAGATGTGTCATAGGTGGGTGGATGCATAGAGGAGGTCTGCAGGGTCAGCAGAAACCTTTACCCTGCATGTGCGCGTAACTGATCATGACGTGAAATTGACATGTAACTGGGGAGAGCTGGGGGTTGACTTTAGCACTAGAAGAGGAGTCTGGAGTCTGGGATGTCAGAACGACCTGCACCTTTGGCATATCTGATATCTTGTGTTTGGAGGATGTATTGTCTGAAGTAAAGGTCTCTCGAGCAGAGGCCGTTCATCACTAAATGCTAGGTTGTGCATATATGTCTTCGTGCATTGCGCGGGGGCCATGGGTCTACTATGGCAACGGGTTCAGTAAATCACTTGCATGGAGACAGGAAGGCTGGGCCCTATGCTCTGTAAGCGGGAAATGTTTACCTATTTCACTAGACTGGAATGTGTTTTCTGCGGAGGCTGAGCAGATAACTGTAGGCAAAATACCGTCTTGGCAGGCAGGCCAGGCCGGGCACCTCTCGGCTGGGTAGGGAGTAAGGGAGAGGTCAGGGATGCATACCTAAACTGCAGCTTTCAGAGTCAGAAGAGGCTCGGAGCCTGAATTCAGGGCCTGGCTCGGCTGAGCCACAAAAACGTGTGCTTCGCGATATTTAAACGTGTACCATGTAAATGCATTGGCAACGTAGGCCTTGGTGCAGAATTAAAGTTACATTCATGGAAGGCCTAATAACTGACATGCTAACATTAGACGGAAATGCGGGGGCATTTATATGACAGGCACGGGAAGGGAATTACATGATAACATGGACATACATGGGGCATAGGTACGTGGATAGGGTGCGAGTGGGGGGACACACTGACCACATACATTTCTGTTTCCTCATTCCCTCCTTGTCCCCTACTGCGCCCCTTAGGATATATCTATTTTCATGAGACCATCTATTTGTTCATTTAACATCATTTGCTCGTCTTTTTTCATTCGTGCACGGGAACGTGAACGTGGACGAGGATTGCAAGCAGTGGCACACAAGCCGCAAATCGCTGGGCCACATTGCAGACAGAGACAGCAACTGAATAGTATGAGCAGTATCATTCCTAGGAATGACAACACTTTCCAACCCCAGGCTGATATCACACTCCAGAGCCAACCGGACCAAGTCCAGGTGCCAGGATTCTGGTGTATCTGGTGAGCTATTTTATGGAGTCTTGTTATTGCTGCATACACTGATGGTGCGTTATTAGGAATGAAAACAGAACAACTGGAGCCGATCACTCTACAAGCTCCACCCCTATCGGCCAGGATGACGTCAAGAACAAGGCGGTTCTGAAGAACAACAAGTCTCATAGCAGACTGCTCTTCGATTAAGTTACCTAGGGCAGAAGTAGTTTCATTCACTACTGCTTCCAAAGTTCTGGTTAATCTACGTATTAATTTACTATTTTGAATGGGACCTATGAAGAAAAAGAATCCTTTATTGAAATCTGTATATTGTTCCAGAGTTGTCTCAGTCCGATCGACAATTGGGGACTCGATCTCCCTCTTATGTCTTACATGTACGAGCTGGGAATCGCGATGATAATCGGATGGGGCTAGAAATACTGGTGGCAGTAGGAACGCAATGTAACACGTTCCATCCCAGTCTAAGGGCAGACGTACATAAGCTGTCTGACCACAAATAAAATAGGAATGGCGGGAAGCTTTGAAAGTAGACTTTCCTTTATCACTGAATTTGACCACAGTATTACAATCACTGTGTCCTAGGTGCACTGAACCATTCTTTCTAACGCATAATTCACCTTTCACTGGTAAGACTGTTATAAACGGTACATCTGTATTGGACTCGGACTGGACGTTCAGAATCACGAGGTTAAGGGAAAAATTTCCTAATTCGTACACTTCATTTTCTAGATCGGTCCCTTTCCTTTGGGGAAGACCGTCTTTGTCTGGGAAACATGCCTTATTCATAACGGTATTCAGGTCTCCCCATATCCAATCGCCCTGGGAAACTGTGGACTTACTGTCTAGTGATGACATTAAAGCAAACCATGCTCCGCACGAACCATTGTGCGAAAACGGATAAGGAAAAAGAGGCAGAGCTCCCTTCATTTTCTGGTATGGTGGGAGTCGGCCACATACTCAACAATTTGTGACATTGCTGGTCTGGTGAGAATGGTGTAACATATGGATAAAAGTGTTGTTGTGCAGTGCTAGTCGATAGGATAGTTCGTGAGGTGGCAGGTCACTGAATGTGTGCTCTACAGTGTCATTGAAAGAAGAATGTACATGGGAACCAAGAGGAGGAAAGAAAACATGTAGCGTCAAGCTTATACATATAATCGAGATACTCAGAAAAAACATAATGATCAGAGTTATTATGCATCTACTGCGTAGATTTTTACAGTATTTTTCTTTCATTTCTTTTTGTCTATCTCTCTCACTATTTGGGTCTACGATCTCATACATGTCAGGAACCTGTCTAACCGCTTCACCCGAGGGGGACTTAAACAATTAAACGCTGTCTGACTTACTAGACCGTAACTTAGACCTGTACTCCTGTTGCGGAGTCTTTTCTAGCAAAGGGAGTTTAGTGTCAGTATCAAAACAGTTCTCAGGAACCTTCGCAAAACAGTCCTTAGAATCCTTTACCAGGCCAAGTCCATGGAATCGTTTTACGTGATGGGCATGGATCCAGCCCTTGCGGCCCTCGACCTTGACGGCGGTCCTCGTGGTTAATAACACTAACTTCGGCTCACGGCAACGGGGTCCAGAGGGCTTGAACGGTCGAAGTTGCGGATGCAAACCAGATCTCCTGGAACGATTTCGTGGCTCTTCACCTGGGTGTTGTCGGGGAAGGCAGCTGCAACCTGTGAACGACAAGAAAGTAGTGCAGACATCAAGGAAGCCAGGTAATCTGTCAGCATATTACTGTCAACATCAGTGATTCTGCGTGGCATAGGCGTACCCCACATATTCGGCGGTCTTCCAAAAACCACCTCGTACGGGGATAGTCCGGATCTGGAATGAGCTACCATACGCATGTAAAAGAGGGAAACCGGCAGGGCTACCATCCAATCCACGCCTTTTTCTTTACAGACCTTCGCTAGTCGTGTTTTTAGAGTCTGATTGTGTCTCTCGACGAGACCTGCTGCCTCTGGGTGTCGTACGCAATGGAATTTCCACTGGTACCCTAACAGGAGAGATACTTGTTTCATTAATTCAGAAGAGAATGGCTGTCCATTATCTGAATACACGACACGGGGCAAGCCGTATCGTGGGAAGAATTCACGGACCAACTGCTTGGCAGTGGTCACAGCAGTGTAATCTGGAACTGGGTACGCTTCTGTCCATCTAGATAGAGCACATACAACTACGAGGACATACTTGAATCCTCAACATCTGTCCATCTGGATATAATCCATTTGGAGGACTTCAAAAGGGTGGTCAGGAGGATGAAATCCACCTTGTTCCACGGGAATGCCTTTGCCTGGATTGAACTGACAACAGATCATGCAGGTACCAACTTTCTGTTTCGCTGCTGCACGTAAATGCTTGTTGAACCAGATGTTCTGTATACTGTCTAACATGGCCTTTTCTCCTAAATGTGCTGGACTATGCGCTGTATTTATGATAACTTGAACCATGGAGTTGGGGAGAAACCATGTGGTTTTGCCTTTCGTCATCCATCCCTGATCTGTCTGGACCCCTCCTTGTTCAGTCCATTTCTTGATTTCGTCTGGATTGGCATGTGTCTGTATGTCGAGCACATCTTGTAAGGGGTCCCTGACTGTCATGCAATTTGTCAGTGATGGTACTTCAGTCTTTGTCGTGTCAGCTGGAATGTCTGTTTGAGTCTGTGCTGTAAGTTTGGCTGTTCGATCTGCCAGATCGTTACCCTGGGAAATAGTGTCAGTGACTTTAGTATGTGCTTTGCACTTCATGATGGCTATGGCTGTAGGCAAGTGTATTGCATCTAACAGAGCTTGAATCAGGGGACCATGCTGTATTTTGGCTCCATGGGAGGTCAGAAAACCTCTCTCTTGCCAGAGGACACCGAAGTCATGAAAGACTCCGAATGCGTACTGTGAATCTGTGTATATGTTTACTCTCAGGTTCTTGGCTCGTATACAGGCCTGGGTCAGAGCAATGAGCTCTGCAGCTTGGGCAGTCAACGTGTCAATTCGTTGTGTTTCTATGACTTCAGTTACGGTGGTCACTGCATATGCGGCCGCTAACTCTCCTGTGCTTGTTCTCATACACGAACCATCCACATAAAGTGTCAGGTCTGGGTCGGGCAATGCAATATCTGTCAAGTCTTGTCTTGGCTTCGTCACTGTGTTAATGACGTCCACACAGTCATGTGGTGCAGGGTCTGCTGTGCTCGAGGGTAAAAGTGTAGCAGGGTTTAGTGTATTGCAGCGTCTGATCTCTATGTGAGGCTGGAACAGTGTCAATTCATATCCTGTCAGTCTTGCTATGGTCAAGTGTTGTGTCTGTGTCCTGTTCAAGAGAACTTCCACTGAGTGTGGAACCTGTACTGTCAGGGGGTGTCCTAACACTATGGAATCGCTTTGTCTGATTGCTAGAGCTGTGGCTGCAACTGATTTTAGGCACGCAGGCAGGGCCTGGGCCACTGGATCCAATGTACTAGAAAAGTAAGCACAAGGCTTGTGTTTTCCTGCTTGATCTTGTGTGAGAACAGATAATGCTGTGCCATCGCGTTCAGTGACAAAAAGTGTAAGAGGTTTACTGTAACATGGTGTCGCTAAAACAGGTGCTTGACATAGAGCTTTCTTCAGTTCATCAAAAGCAAGTGTATGTTCCTGAGTCCAAGGGAGGACAGTAGAAGTCACTGCCTCCTGTGATGTCAACTGTATGAGTGGTTTGGCTAGATATGCATACTGGGGAATCCATTGTCTGCAGTAAGAAGTGAGGCCAATAAAGGCCCGTACTTCCTTTTGTGTCTTGGGCTGTGGGAGATGTGCAATTAACTGAATTCGGTCAGGTGTCAACTGTCTACCCCTCTTGGACAGCAAGTGTCCAAGGTATACCACTTGCTGGGCACAGAATTGTAGCTTTGAAGGGGACACTTTGTGCCCCTTTTCTGCCAGGAAATATAAGACTGTCAGTGATGCACGTTTGCAGTCTCGTTCTGTCCCTGCTGTGATCAATAGATCATCAACGTATTGGAGCAGTGCAGTGTCAGTAGGCATGTGGATACTGTCTAGTTGTCGTTTCAGTGCTTGACTGTAAATACTAGGACTTTCTGTGAACCCTTGAGGAGCTCTCGCAAATTTGAAGCTTCGGCCATTTAAACAGAATCCGAAAAGGTACTGGCTTTCCGGATGGATTGGGACACTAAAGAAGGCGTTCTTGAGATCAATTACAGTAAAAAACGCTGCTTCGGAATCAATGGCAGTCAATAGTGAGGAAATGTCTGGGACCACTGGGTACTGAGGTATTATGCATTTGTTCAATTCTCGGAGGTCAATCACTAATCTGTAAACCGGTGGTGCATTTGGGTCAGTTCGTTTAAGAATCGGAATGATAGAAGAATTACATACATTGGAGTCAGTTTCTACAACCAATCCTTGTGCAATGAGTTCGTCAACAATTTTCAGTAAGGCCACTACAGCCTCAGGTGGTAACTTGTATTGTCGGATTCGTGGCAGTACAACTCCTTGCTTGAGTGTGACTCGGTATGGTGTAATGTGCATGTAACCTACATCAGTCGGACCTTGCGCCCATAAATGCTGTGGTACATTCTGAAGTCTGGGATCAAAATCTCTCAACACATAATGTCCCTTAAAATCGCGTAAAAACAATCTCACTCCTTCCGGAGAACAACAAATCACTGCTCCTAGTTCTTTCAATGTTTTTATACCAAGCAAGTTCTCTGGACATGATTTCGTAAGCAACAAGTCTGTAGTATGGGACAATGGACCAACTTCTAGGGGAACTGGCTTTGACACTTCGTTAACAATAGGCTTTCCTGAAAATCCCAGAGAAATATTTCGTGAGCCTGAGAGGGGTGCCCCTGGGACCTCGTCATGACTGATGGTAGTTCTGCTCGCCCCTGTGTCAATCAGAAATTTTCTGTCTTTCCCCAATACATGACTATGCACATAGGGACCCTCTTGATCTACAGGAACCTCGATAAGGGGCAAGCCAACCTCCCTCTCTAGGCTGTTTCATGAGTATTGTTGATAATCTGGGTAATCTGACTGTGCATACTGGTACATTTGTTGTGTGACATGTTGCGTGGCAGCTATGGGTTGGGGTACAGCTACTGTCTGTCGCGTGTTCTGTGGAGTTTATGTGTTCTGCGGGATGTGGTCCTGTCTAGGAGGACGCGGTCTTTCTTTCGTCTTGCCTGTAGCTATATTGTGTTTCAGGACAGCACATTCATTTATATAGTGACCTGGCTGTTTGCAGTAGTTGCAGTTCCCTTTGACAGGTGCCGCGCCCTTTCTCTGGCCATCGGCGGCTGGAACTGATTGAGCAACTAGTACTTTCATTTTCGTGTCTTTCATGCGTCTCTTTTCGTGTTCCTGTTCTTCTCTAATACGGTTCTGGTGGTACTGTAACATTTGTAACATTTGGGAAGGGCTATTAGCTTGCCAGGTACTCTCAACCTTCAGCACTCTATTTTTAATCTGCGGTAAGGAATTCTCTACTAATTTGGTCACAAAAAGATGTGGGTACGATTCACTACTCGTCTTTAGGCCACTATTAATAAGAAAACATTTTTCAAATCTAGAATAAAAATCACTAGTGTCTTCATCTTGTTTCTGTTTGCAGGCTGAAATAGCATCCAAATCTTCCTTTTTGGTAGTCAATAATCTCGGCAAAACCTGTATCAATAGCTCAGGTAATTCTTTAGCTTTATCCCCGAGACCAGTACCAGGGGTTCGTGTATTATCTTCGTCTTCTAATTCTGTCCAGCTAATCTTTTTCTCTCCCACCTCCCATTCTTTTTCTTTGAGTTTTTCGTAAATGCCTGCAGGTAACAGGACTTTCAACATTTTAATCGTATCAGCATATGTATACTCCCCCATGCGGATCATGTCTTTTAATTCACGGTGGAACCCTGCTGGGTCTTTATCATGACAGGGCAGTAATTTCTTCATTTCCAATAATTCCATTTTTGCTAAAGGTGTGTAAACGTATACTCGTTGAAGCACACCCGCGTCAGTTCTAACGGGATGAACCTCTCGTAGGGGATTCTGTCTGTCTATGTAAAAGGTCTTTCTCTCTCGGTGTGTAACAGGAATCATGTGTGGGGTCAGGAAAGTCATGTATTTATGTCGTTGATCTAGAATGACGTTAATCAATTCGGTGCCTAGACCTCTCCATCTTGCTAGGAGTAAATCGTCCAATAATTTATACAGGGGACCTGGATCGGAATACTGACCCTCGTACAGTGTGATGAGATGTTGTATCATGTAAATACCAGCTAAACGCTGTTCTTCCGTAGGAAGACTCAAGAATGTTTGCGCTACTATGTCATCCTTATATATGTTAGAATTGCTAGCCCATTGAACTGCTGACCGGGCTAGTTCCTGTTCATGCATAGTACTAAGTTCGCTACTCCCTACTCGTTTTTTCAATGCTTGGTCAGTGGCTTGGAATATGTGTTCAAGGGAATATTGTTCTGGTATGGGAGAAAGAGAACGTTTCTTGTATTCTGGGCGTATGGGTCTATCAAACGGTCTGGCCCTACCTACGTAGTGTATTTTACTTGTGTCCTCAGTTACTGAATCATCGTCCTCTGAGACTTCGTCATCCTCTTTCTCAGCTTCTTTCTCGGCCTGTTCTTTCTTGTGTATCTCAAGGATTTCTTTACGAATTTTCCTGTACATTGCTTCTACACAACTCTGTTTATCATGTTTACCAGCAGCTATGTTGTCACTCCATTTTATCATACCTTTAGTTACTTCTTTATTTGGCTGGTCTTGTTCCCTGATCAAACAATTAATCAAAAACTGTAAGAGCATACGTTGTAGCTCCACTTTTCTATGTGCCATGGCCTCTTGTATACTTTCAGGTCCCTCCCCCGTTCTAATGAAGTGGTATATTTTGTCTAAATGGTCCCTCATGCCTGGAAGAATAAGCAAATAGTCTGCAACGCGTCTTAATCATACTGAGTATATAATCATTGGACCCTCTCCTGGTACTGGATCATATATACAATCAGTAAGGAACTGTCTAAGGGATTGGTATGTCGCTGGTTTGGGCGTGTGCTGTAGTGCTAAATCTCGTAGTGATGATCGTTTTAATGGTGGTGGGGTGTGTGGCATATCTCGAGAGGGCCCCCCTCCCGATGCTCCTAGACTGGAATCGCCTAGGCTTGAATCTGCTTTTACTGGCAGCGCTGTCGCTGTCAATGTTGTCGCTGGTAATGCGGGTTGGTCTTGTACTACGGGTGTTGTGCGAAAAGGATTGGTAGGGATGGTGGCAGGAGGAACAGTGGGGGATTAGTATTATTGATAGGGTTGGGAGGAGGATTAGTAGGAGGTACATTTACATTTGCATACTCAGGAGCAGCGTCATCTGAATAGGAGGAAATAAAAATGTCCGCCGCGGTCTGTTTATGACTACGGAGTTTAGTCGGGATCAGTGGTGGCGGCAAGTTACTGGGTACTTCCGGGGTCACTTTAGGTAGGCCCTCGGCGAGGAGGGGGTACATGCCTTTAATAAGGGCATTTCTTTGTCTGTCTAATTGTTCTGCCTTAACCCGTTCACCTTCTTCTAGTAGTTCCTTTTCTTTGGCTTTTCCTGATGCCTCTCTACTTCTCTCTGCTTTCTGGATTTCTTTCTCTGTTCTTCTATGCGCTTCTTTACGCCACAATTCAATGGCATCTTTCTGGGATTGTCTGGCTTTCTTTTTCCACAGTGCTTCCTCTACTCTCATGATGCAATCAGCATCCCATGTCCCTGAGACAGGCCATCTATATTTCTCTTCCAGATCCTTTGTGTAATCTACCCATAAATCTAAGTACAGTATGGCATCTAAGCCATGTTTATGATACATAAAATGTCCAGGAGTGTCCCTAGGTGGGACGGGAACTGCTTCTTCGAGTATCCCTTTCCTGGTTCCTATCTGATGTAATTTCGAAAACAGCGGCATGTTTGAACTAGCTTGAACGAAAACACATTAAGCACAATAGTAGATTGCAAACAATCATTCATACCACGATATTAAAACATTGAGAACAGATACTACCTAGTACATAGAATAACATAATTCTGAAAGATTTCAAAATACAATACTATACTGGATGCACTGCTAGAACAGTACAGTCATACCGGTCTCATAAAGAGACACATCATACCGTCACGTCATACCGTATCCACCTAAATGGACACGTCTTTACCGGATCTGTGTACCCAGACCCGTCTTGACCGGGCTCAAATAAATGAACCCGTCTATATGCGTTCCCAACAACGGTACTCACCGGGAAGCAAAACTGAAGGCCTCGGAAACTCGATACTGGACAGGACTGCTAGGGCTTCTTGCTGCTACGCATGCGCCTTGGAACAGGTGGGCCTCCGGATACCTCGGACCTTGCTCTCTCGGCTTGGGCTCTGGTCGGGACAGTCCGCAATCCTCACCGCCTCGTGTGGATGCCTGGTCTCCGTCTCCGTCTCCTCCGTGGGCCTGAGGGAGTTAGCAGGAAAACCCGCGGATGTGCACAGAATGGGTCCGTCACGGCTGTAGAAGGGGTCAGGGGGCTGCGCTTACATCGCCGGCGCGTGGGGAAGGGGGCTCGTCCCTATTCGGGCGCCAGAATTTTGTGGTAAATAAAATTACCGGGACTATTTTTCTATACATTAATAACAATAAAGATAGCTCATAAAATGAGAGGCAGAGTCTGTGGTATCTGAGTCATAAGGGCTTTAATTAGGATGACTCGGGTCATTGAGAATCGGGTTCCGTCACAACTAAGGTTCAGGAAGGGATATCTAACGTTTTATTAACATCACACATTATATATAGTAAAACCACATAATTGCAATGAATACAGTAGGCGGAACACTCCAGGCGGAGCAAGTGAAAAGAGAGAGATAAGAACACATGGGCGTAAAAGAAAAGGCGTGTAAGGGGGCATACACGTGGGTGTGCACTTGATGAGTCATAGATGTGTCATAGGTGGGTGGATGCATAGAGGAGGTCTGCAAGGTCAGCAGAAACCTTTACCCTGCATGTGCGCGTAACTGATCATGACGTGAAATTGACGTGTAACTGGGGAGAGCTGGGGGTAGACTTTATCACTAGAAGAGGAGTCTGGAGTCTGGGATGTCAGAACGACCTGCACCTTTGGCATATCTGATATCTTGTGTTTGGAGGATGTATTGTCTGAAGTAAAGGTCTCTCGAGCAGAGGCCGTTCATCACTAAATGCTAGGTTGTGCATATATGTCTTCGTGCATTGCGTGGGGGCCATGGGTCTACTATGGCAACGGGTTCAGTAAATCACTTGCATGGAGACAGGAAGGCTGGGCCCTATGCTCTGTAAGCGGGAAATGTTTACCTATTTCACTAGACTGGAATGTGTTTTCTGCGGAGGCTGAGCAGATAACTGTAGGCAAAATACCGTCTTGGCAGGCAGGCCAGGCCGGGCACCTCTCGGCTGGGTAGGGAGTAAGGGAGAGGTCAGGGATGCATACCTAAACTGCAGCTTTCAGAGTCAGAAGAGGCTCGGAGCCTGAATTCAGGGCCTGGCTCGGCTGAACCACAAAAACGTGTGCTTCGCGATATTTAAACGTGTACCATGTAAATGCATTGGCAACGTAGGCCTTGGTGCAGAATTAAAGTTACATTCATGGAAGGCCTAATAACTGACATGCTAACATTAGACGGAAATGCAGGGGCATTTATATGACAGGCAGGGGAAGGGAATTACATGATAATATGGACATACATGGGGCATAGGTACGTGGATAGGGTGCGAGTGGGGGGACACACTGACCACATAAATTTCTGTTTCCTCAACTGGGGAGTCTACCTATCTCCCTATTTCCTCCCCTGCCTCACTTTTGTCTTGGCCACTCTTCTTGAGATCTTGCGTAAAGTTAAATCAGGCTCTCCTATTGATCTCGTGCCAGTCCCAATGCTGCTTCTATTGGATACTCCACAGCTTTCTATGATTTGCACTACGCTCAATCAGGCACTTAATACTGCCGTTGTCCCTGCTTGTTGGAAGCACTCAATGGTTACCCCATTGATGAAAAAACCCTCCGCTGACCTCATGGTCCCTTCCAACTTCCGCCCCATTTCTTTGCTGCCAGCCTTTTCCAAAGTCCTAGAGAGATACATTCACCAGCACTTGTCCCCGTTTGTGGCGGCCAATAACTTATTACACTCCTCTCAGTCTGGTTTTCGGCCAGGTTTTTCCACCGAGACTACTCTCCTTGGAGTTACAGAAAACGTCTGTGTTCTGCTGGATCGTGGTGACACAGTTGCACTGATACTGCTCGATCTCAGTGCAGCTTTTGATTAAGGGTGGGCGGGCAGCTACGCTCAGTGCACGGAGTGTGCGTAGTGCCGGCTTCTTCTTCAGGCGGAGAATTCGGCACTACGCACGCTCCGCAGACGGTGCGTAGCTGGCCGCCACCCACCTCCCTCCCGCCCTCCCTAAATAATTTAAATGTTAGAAAGAATTAAAATATTTAAAGTTAAGGAGGTAGGTCCCGGGACGTGGGGTAGGCTGGACCGTATATAATTTTTAGAAAAACAAGTGCCACCCCCACCAATTCTCAGTGCTCTTTACTACGAGCAAACAAATCAAAAATGAATTACAGATTTGTTTGGTATATTTATTTTTACCTTTTGCTTTAGAAATTCCAACGTATACACTCAGACGAGTTGTCCGAGAAAGACACTCAACATGTGACAACTACTAGACAATAATGCAACAAAAAAGAAGAATATACATCACAAAATTCTCGACAAAGATTTCAAAAAAGGGGGGGACACACAATTAGTATGATACACATTTCATAGTGAATGATCGTTTAGCAACATTCATTAAGTTGATTGGAACATTTGCTCAACCAAAAACAATATATACTCAATGAAGGAGACACGTTCTGGAAAAACAATGATGCATTGGAGGAATGTGCAAAGGATACAGAATTTATTTCTGGGTCTTACTGACTATATGATTAATTTGTCTACATTCTTCCATTGTTTTTCCAGAACGTGTCTCCTTCATTGAGTATATATTGTTTTTGGTTGAGCAAATGTTCCAATCAACTTAATGAATGTTGCTAAACGATCATTCACTATGAAATGTGTATCATACTAATTGTGTGTCCCCCCCTTTTTTGAAATCTTTGTCGAGAATTTTGTGATGTATATTCTTCTTTTTTGTTGCATTATTGTCTAGTAGTTGTCACATGTTGAGTGTCTTTCTCGGACAACTCGTCTGAGTGTATACGTTGGAATTTCTAAAGCAAAAGGTAAAAATAAATATACCAAACAAATCTGTAATTCATTTTTGATTTGTTTGCTCGTAGTAAAGAGCACTGAGAATTGGTGGGGGTGGCACTTGTTTTTCTAAAAAAAAAAAAAAAAAAAAGAAAGAATTAAAAGGCACTTACCTTGCCCGCCGCTGCCCGCCGCTGCCCGCCGCGTCCCCGGGGCTCCCTCTCTACATCGCTGCCGTCTTGGGTACTAATGCGCATGCGCGGGCGGCCGCGCATGCGCATCTCTCACGAGAAATGCGCATGCGCGGCCGCCCGCCCATGCGCATTAGTACCCAAGACGGCGGCGAAGAAGAGAGGGAGCCCCGGGGACGCGGCGGGCAGCGGCGGGCAGCGGCGGGCAAGGTAAGTGCCTTTTAATTCTTTCTAACATTTAAATTAAAGTATTTAGGGAGGGCGGGAGGGAGGGAGGCCTGCGATGCGTAGTGGGGCTACGCGGAGTGCGGAGGTGGGGGTAGTTTCTCGCCCACTTCACGTAGCTCCGCGAAGCCCCACTACGCCCACTACGCCCAGGGTTACTTTTGATACTGTGTCCCACAATATACTCCTCAGATCCCTCGCTGCCATAGGCATCGGTGGCTTAGCCCTGGACTGGCTAGCATCTTTCCTGACGGACCGGACTTTTCAAATGTTTTCACATTCCTCCACTTCCAAAACTTATTTTTCTCCTTATGGTGTGCCCCAGGGCTCGATCCTTAGTCCCCTCCTTTTTAATCTTTACGTTACCCCTCTGGCTCTCATCGCGCAACGCTCTGGGTTGACTTTGTACACCTACGCCGACGGCTTTCAAATTGTTTTGTCCCTATCCCAATCTGACCAGGCCTCGACCTCCTCCCCCTGCAGGTTGGTCTTAGTGAGATATCCAACTGGATGAATCTCAACCTCCTCAAACTAAATGGCGGAAAGACCGAGGTCCTGGTCCTTGGGAATAAACTTGATCTCTGGAGGCCTAGGCATTGGCCAGCTGAGATGGGCCCATTTCCATCCCCTTCAGAGCATGTGCGCAATCTGGGTGTGATCATTGATAATGGCCTAACTATGAAAGGTCAGGCCAACAAAGTGGCAGCCACCAGTTTTACCATCCTGGGCTGGCTAAGAAAAATCTTTTGGATGCTGCCGTCCAACACCCAGAGGTCTGTAGTGAACACCTTGGTGACCTCCAGGTTGGACTATGGCAACATACTCTACCTGGGGTCTGCCAAGGCAGTCACACGACGTCTTGAACTGGTCCAAAACGCCACCGCACGCCTACTTTGTGGCTGCCGAAAAACTGACCACATCACAGAACGCCTTCGTGAGCTCCATTGGCTCAGAATTGAGAGGCGCGTGAAGTTCAAGGCTTTGAGCTACATGCATAAGATCAAGGCTGGGATTGCCCAATCCTATCCGCAGTCCCTTGTTAAAACCTACACTCCCTCTCGTCCACTCCGATCATCTTCGCAAAACTTATTTTGCGTACCCAAGTACAGACTATCTAGAATGGGTGGCAACTCTTTCTCTTGCCTAAGGACCAGACTTTGGAACTCTCTTCCCCTTCACATTCGCGCCGAGAACTGTCATGCTTGCTTCCGCAGAGCCATCAAAACCTGGCTCTTTAACCAATAACCCGTGATCTGTTGCTTCTGCCTTTAGCACCGGGAAACCCTTTAGGGTAGCTGTCGCGCTTTACAAACTTAATAAATAAATACCACAGAACCTCTATAGATGACTGAGAAAAAGTGAATAGTGCATGAGATGATCATGAATGTGGTGTGTAAAGATCCTCCAAACAGTCAAAGGTGAAGTAAAGGTTCTTTATTCCAGTAAAAGGTAACACCTCAGCCTGCTAGATCCAACTTCAGAGCAGACAACAGAATAAATGCTTCACAGGATCAAAGATATACATTCCAAGCTGAAGCTTGGTAATCAGAGTTCCAGAACTCTGGAGTAAGATAGATGGAAACTAACTTATAATGGCTGACAATGTAACATATAATACAGAATATCACATATCTTCCTCTCAATAACTAAATAAACAGTAGGAATACCATTATAAGTTAAAACCTAATGTTGTACAAAATAAACTGGATATATTATTAGGTAGCATTATAAGTTAATACTCAAAATTGGACGAAATCTTCTAAATATTTTGTCTTGACACGTGTGCTCACGTTTCTCTCACGTACCACATCTTTGTTTAATTGTGAACCGTTTTTAAGAGTGACATCAGAAGTAACATTGGGAAGTTTTGCAATTCTATTAAGTTCCATACTCTATGTTCTTCTGTTCTAATGGCATTCTTGAACACTTTGATGACTCTCATAGGAAGTAAGAACTTAGAACCTCAGAAAGAGATGTCTTACGAGGGCTGCAAATTTTGACTAAATCTCCAACCCTCACAACAGTTTTCTTTATCGCTTTTCTATTGTCAAAAATCCCTTTATTCATATACATATTCTTAATCTCTTTCTCGATGCATTGTTTGTCTTCATTTATGCACAAAAAATATCACGAACCCATGGGTATCCAAGGACACAACAAGGTTGAAGGTTTACGCTTACAAAAAAGTTCAAAGGGTGTCCTACCTGTCGAACAATGAGGGGTTAATCTGTATTTTTTTTTATTTATTATGAATTTCTACTTCCCAAGGGAAATGATTTGAAAGCGTTCTCTGAATGGTCTCTTTAAGAACTCTGTTGACCCTCTCAATGATACAGTTGGTTTCTGGATGTTAAAGTGCTGACTTTTTGTGCACAATCCCTCTATCATCCAAAAAGCTACTCATATCCTTGGATGTGAACTGAACATCATTGTCCGAAAGTAGGGGTTGAAGGAAAACCCTCCCTCTCAAATAAGTTCACAAGAAACCATATAACGTCCTTAGTTTCTATTGAATTAGTAATTTTATCTCCGGCCACCTGGAATAAACATCAAGAAGAACGATGGCAAATTTATCTACACTTGTGTGTTTCATTGGCCCCAGGATTTCAATAACTACTTCCTCCCAGACATTTTTAGGAAGAATTCTCAAAGACATAGGTTGTACACATGGTTTTAAAATCTTGTCACTTCTGTTACATTCATTACAATCTCTAATAACCCTCTCCACAAAGTGTCCATCCCAGGCCACCAGTAAGTTTGCCTAAAATTTCTTTTGTTTTTGAGATTCCAGGGTGGCTCTCGTGAGCAAAGTTCGCAAGTTGCGGTTTTAAAGAGGTTTGTGGAATGGGTCTTGTGCCTCTCATCAAAATTCCATTCTGACATGCCAGTTCATCCTTAACTCAAAAGAACCCACTAAGAGCTTCATCTACCTTTGCATTCTTAACCCAATTTCCGTCAATGCCATTACATACAGATTGAAGAGACACATCATTTGAGAGCTCATGTTCCCACACTTCCTTGATGATACTCTCATTGACAAGACGGACAGCAAAGTCATCAAAATCATCGCTATCATCTTCAAACTCACCGTCCTTGGTATTTTCTGTGCCTATTAAACGTGAACAGGAATCCGCTAAATTGTTCTTTGCACCAGGAACATAAACAACACTAAAATTGAACTCTTGGAGAGCTACAACCCACGTTCTTGTTCTGGAGAAGATATTATCAAGACCTTTTTTTGTGAAAATTTCTCTCAATTGTTTGTGGCCTGTCTTTATAGTGAAGCAAGTTCCCCAAAGAAATTTGCACAATTTCCCTATTGCCCAGAATATGCCCAGGGCTTCCTTCTCAACCACAGAGTAGTTGTGTTCAGCTCCCCTTAAACCTCTGGATAAATAGAAAATGTTTTTTTTCTGTACCTCCATGATTTTGTAACATAACCGCACCCAAGCCTACAGAGCTGGCATCTGTCATGATGACAATGTTGTGACTAGGCTCGAAACTGCTCTAACAGGAAGCTTTAGGTTACAAGTGTTTGATCAAAACAATCCAGTGGTGGGAAAATATGCACATGTGTTACACAAGATTAGACATGTGCTGAGGAATTTTCCAAACATCCCAGCCTGAGAATATCAGTGCATTGTGCAAACCACAAGCTCCACTGGATAATAAATGGCATACAAACTCAATTATTTGGTGAGTTGCGGCATTTAAATATTTTGAGTCAAATGCATGATGCAGGTTCGAATAGAATTCCATTTTCAATGCTCCTTTTGTGTTTTCATAGTGAAACACCAATGGATCTTTGTGGTATGATTGTGTATAACTTGATGTGCTGATATGACCACAGTTTAAACATGGTGTCTGTGGCGAGATCTGACTAAGATGTTCTGTTGGATATCTGAGGGGTTGTTGTGTCAGGGGAGGATCTGATGTTGAAGTATTGTATTGTATTGTATTGTATTGCGTTTTTGTAAATCGCGTAGCTACCCGGAGGCATCCCAGTGCTAAGATAGAGTTACACTCTGAGAGGGGTATGAGGAGTAGGACAGAAGTTATTTGGGGAAGAGGTAGGTTTTCAGTGTCTTTCGGAAGAGAATGTGGCCGGATTCTGCCCGAAGTTTCGGTGGGAGAGAGTTCCAATGTGAAGCCTCCTTTACCGAAAAGCGACGGCCTCCAGTGCGTGTCTTCTTGAATCTGGGCACAGTGGCCAGATGTCTATTATCTGAGCGCAGAGGTCTATTGGGTTTCTAGGGAGTGACTAGGCTACTCAGAATTGGAGGTCCTTTACCTTGCATGATTTTATGGGAGATACAAAGGGATTTAAAAAGGATTCTCTCTCGCACGGGGAGCCAATGGAGAGCCTTGAGAGCAGGTTTAGCAGACGACCTGAGGGGGGTACCCGTTAGGAGCCTGGCAGCGCCATTTTGGGTTTGTTGGAGCTTGTTGATTGTAGCTTCAGGGGCTCCCAGGAAGATGGCATTACTGAAGTCTAGTATAGAAAGGACTAGACCTTGTATCAGTAATCTCCTAGAGTGAAATGGAAGGAGGGGAAGGACTTTGCGGGCAGACCGGAGTAAGCCGAAGCAAGTGCCTGCTGTCTTTATAGCTTGTGTCTTGAATGAAAGGTCCTGATCGAGCCAGACCCCTCAGCTTTTGATTTCTTTTTTTGCGGTTAGGTGTATCCCCAAGACAGGCCCGCCAGATGGAAACATTATGATGTCTGTTTTGGACCCGTTTAGTTTAAGTGAGGAGTCACACATCCAGGCATGGATCTTTATCAGCCACTGAGAGAAGTTGTCAGGACAATGGTCGAGCTGGGAGAGTGAGACGACCAGTTGGGTGTCGTCAGCGTAGCTTACTATTTTGAACCCGAAAGGGGCGGCCACATCCTCCAGGGGGGCCATGTACACATTAAACAATGTGGGGCTCAAAGATGAGCCCTGCGGCACCCCACATTGGAGGGGTATTAGGGCAGATCGTGAATTCCCCTCCCACACTTGAAAGGTGCGGTTGCAAAAAGATAGGATGTTAGCCAGGTCAGGGCAGACCATCGTATTCCTGCTTTGGCCTGGCGCTGGATTAGGATACAGTAATTCCCCGTATCAAAGGTCGCACTGAGGTACAGGAGGATCACTGCCACTGATCCTCCTGCATCCTGAATGCGCCTAGCCTCCTCGATGATGGAGAGGAGGGCGGTGTCAGTACCCTGGCCTGGGCGGAATCCGGTTTGGGATTTACGCAACCTGTCATTGTACTCCAGAAAGTGGGAAAGTTGGTGATTCACCACTTTTTCTGTGAACTTGCTGAGTCCAGTAAGAAGGGAGATGGGTCTGTAGTTAGCAAGCTCCAGGGGGTCGAGATGGGGTTTCTTAAGGAGAGATGTAACAATGGCTCCTTTCCAGCTAGGTGGTACAATGCCCTGGGAGAGAGAAAGGTTGATGAGTTCAGTAGCCGGGGTGACGATGGAAGAAGCTATCTGTTTCAAGAAGCGCATCGGGACTGGGTCGCTGGGGGAGCCACTTTTGATGGTGGATAGGGTTTTTAGAAAAACCTCCTCGGAGACGGGGTTGAATGCGGAGAGCTGGGGGGCCGTGTCCAGGGGAAGATTCTCCTTAAAAGCAGGGCTCTCCGGGTGCGGTAGGGTGGATAGAATATTATTAATTCTCTGATCAAAGTAGGTGGCTAATTCGTTGCACTTGGACCCTAACTGGTCCTGGGGCGGCGGAGGGTCAGGGATCTTAAGGAGTTCTTTAACTATTTTATAGGTTTCTCTCGTGGAATTAGAGGCTTTTTTAATCCTGTCATCATAGAATGTTATTTTAGCATTTCTGAGGGCGATTTTGTACATTCTGATCGCTTTGTGATAGGAGTCTTTGCTGGCAGTTTCCCAGCCTCTTCTCCAAACACGCTCCAGCTTCTTACATCCTTTCCTGAGTATTCTAAGCTCGGTAGTGAACCAGGGAGCAGAACCAGCTCTAATCTGCTTTTTCTCTAGGGTTTTTTTTTAGGAAGGACAACATCCAAAGAGTTATTAAGCCAGTTTTTAAAGTTGGAGTTGGCAGCGATGGGGTCCGTAGCAGGGGGAGGGGGGAGCGTTTAAGAGTGGTTATCCACTTCTCCACCGAGAGTTTGGACCAAGTTCTGTCATGAGTGAAGGTGCTAAGCTTTTGTACGCTTTTGATCTCTACCTGCAAGGTGAAAGTCAGGAGAAAATGATCTGTCCAGGAGAGGGGCAACGGGGAGCTAGTCTGAAATGACCTAATATTGGAAAATAACGGGTCAAGGAGGTGTCCTTTGTCATGAGTGGCTCCTGAATTCATAAGGTGGATCTTGTAAGATGACAGGTCGAGGAGCAAGTCATTGGCAGCTTTGTCTGAAGGATCGTTGAAATGGAGGTTCAGATCGCCTAGGATAGTGAAATTGGGCGCTGAAGAGGCAAGGACCTTGACTGTTTCCAGGAGAGAGCTGGTAAAGTGACCAAGGTTCCCAGGGGGGCGATATATTAGAAGGCCTGATAAGGACGAGGTGGGAGAAAGCTGAAAGTGGAAGTGGCAGTTTTCGGAGTCTGAGATGCCCCCGTCCGACATCCTTCCGATAAGGTTGTTTTTATACACTATGGCAAGTCCGCCTCCTTTACCAGATGGTCTCATGTGCGAGTGAATAAGATAGCCTGGTGGAAGAGCGCGGACTATGTCGGCCTCAGAGTTGGCCGATAGCCATGTTTCTGTAAGAAACAGAATGTCCAGGTTATGGTCCTGTATCAGAAAATTGACCTCCAAAGAGTGTTTTCGGGAGAGATCTACAATTGAGTAGAGCCATGCGTAGATCTGTGATGGCATGGGTGAGACGCGATCCAGCGCGTATAAGTGTGATCGTTATTGAGCACGTAGTGACAATGTCTGTTCCTACGGGGTCTCAGGGAAAGGAGCTCACCTCGGGTGTAGGAGATGGGGTTGTTGATAGAAACGGGCATAGAATCACGCCCTGAGCCCGGCAGTGCACGGACGGGCCCAGACAGGCTTGCCTCTGGCGCGCCTCCTGCGCGGACGGGAATTGTGATTCATTTTATGGCGTTCTGGCCGTAAAACGGCCTCAACACTAGCGCGCTGTCCTGGCCCTCACCCAAGATGGTGGCCGCTGTCTGCGCCTGGGGAGGGGGGGGGAGTAT
The DNA here is from genome assembly GCF_964263255.1 of Lissotriton vulgaris. Classification (NCBI taxonomy): domain Eukaryota; kingdom Metazoa; phylum Chordata; class Amphibia; order Caudata; family Salamandridae; genus Lissotriton; species Lissotriton vulgaris. The sequence goes on along the minus strand of NC_141689.1, from coordinate 1,917,692,498 downwards.
GAGCCTGTTGGGCCCATGAATCGGCCCAAGGAGGCTGTCAGGAGTCCCTGGAGGGGATTGACCCTGGGGTGAGGAAAAGGATCGATTACAGTGCACAAAGAAGTGAAATACAATGATAAAATTCGACGGTTTTACAAAAGTGACAGTTTTCTTTTAAAACAGGAAAAATTCTATCTCCCGGCTTCCTCCTCAGGAGTGTTGCCTATCGAGTGTAAGGCAGCTATTTTCGCGCTATATTTATAGAGCTAAGAGGCCCCAAATCGGCTCCAACACTAGCGCGCTGTCCTGGCCCTCACCCAAGATGGCGGCCGCTGTCCGCCTGAGGAGGGGGGGGGGTGGGAGTATGAGCCTGTTGGGCCCGTGAATCGGCACAAGGAGGCTGTCAGGAGTCCCTGGAGGGGATTGACCCTGGGGTGAGTAAGAGGATCGATTACAGTGCACAAAAAAGTGAAATAGAATGATAAAATTCGGCGGTTTTACAAAAGTGACAATTTTTTTTTAAAACAGGAAAAATTCTATCTCCCGGCTTCCGCCTCAGGAGTGTTGCCTATCGAAGTGGCCCTGTTTTGCCAACTATATGGACTTAATGCAACATTGTGTGGATGGGACAGGACGTCTCTATAATGTGTCCTGTGGGAGCTGGGAAAATGTATTTAGTAACTGGATGATTCTGATTAAGGTCCTCTGTTTACTGGTAGATGTTACCTGCTCATGGGACAAAGGTGGATTATGATACTTTAGCAGCACATCAACATGAAGAGAAATACATACTTTGCCCTGCACCAACCAAGCACATTAGATACACCCAAATTAATACAAATTATGTGGCAGGGTTGACTATACTATGCAGCAAGAAAAGGTAGATTATGCAGAACAATGCGGCACATTTTATTGCAGTATTAGTTATTTGTTGTCATTTTTAGACATGCTAACACTATCTCGGCAAATATTTCACCTCAAAAGTATCAGTTTAAGGCCTACATACAGCAATAATCAACTGATAAGTTGTCAGTTAGCCTTTAAAAAAGACCTGCCTGTCTGCCACTGCACGGCAACTCAAGAAGCATTGTTGAACAGCAGGTGATGGATGATGTGGCAGGTGATTGATGAATCCTTAATTATCTGAAGAACTCTCCCGCCACAGCAGCACATATTTGCAGTGGCCCTGAACACAACCTTCCTACCATATTCTCAGTGCAACTCCAAGCTAAAAAGTCAGAGTCAAAAAAATTATAAAGCAATGGAGGGCCACATTCAATAGTGTGACTAGAAAGTGCAAATTATATGGCATAAGGCAGCACATTTGACTATTTGGCCACTGTAATCATAAGGCAGTGTTACCAGTTAACCATGGGGCTTGGCCTTCCACTAAGAGGGAACATATGTGCCTTTTTTGTAGTAACGTTTAGTCTTTTAGAGCTAGAAACACATTTCTTCAAGAAGAAATCTGCACATTATGCTGCTGATGGCAAGTTATGGGCAAGGGTGATAAATCCATATTTTACGGAAAATATTTCGGTAAAGCATAATTCCACTGCTTGCATTTAGTTGGCTAAGTATTGCTACCTCAACAGCACACCCAACATCCTCTTACAAACCAACTTATCAAACCCTAAATATATTTAATATTTATCCCCATTAGACATGCACACAACACAGATGCAAGCCACAGAGTTGGCTAGGCATTGCAAACTCAACAGCAGACCCACCTCACCGATCATTCAGCTCAAGTTAATGTTAAAATACCAAATCCACAACATTACATCAAAGTCACAAATGGGCTAATGAGAACTCATAAGAGCCACAGCTGAGTATAATAAAACCATGCACGCCAGAAAAGTGAGACAAATTGTCAAATTATTTTGCGCACACATAGCTACAGACAACTTACTATGCAGATCTAGGAAAAAAGCTACCTAATCAGCCATATCAAAAAATGCAATAGTCAGTGCTTAAGTAGTCATCCACTAAACAATGTGGTTAATTCCTTTAAAAAAAACAAAAAAACAGACAACCTTGAATCGGATCAACGAGTCCCCACTCTTCAAGAAAAGTACTGCGGGACTGTGCAAATAGAAATGCTAGAAACAAATCCTTGCAACATAAATGTTGTAGCCCAGCATCAGCTTTTCATGAATATTATAGTGCACGTTCCCTGCGGATAACTCTTTCTGGTTACTGCATCACAAAGGGCTTGAATACTTACTTTGTTCTATAGCAATCGTTTATAAGATCCGCTGTACAAAAGGAAGTTGATCTAGTCCAACTTTCGCCATATCATTTAAAACAAGAAACACCCTTGAAAAGATGCATTGGCAATGCATTTGGTGTTAGTGCTAAACATAAAAACAGCTCTGCACTGAAACATAAAGCGCGGCACCCATGTCACATCTTCAACTTTCACCACATCATTTAAAACAAGAAACACCATTGAAAGGATGCATCGGCAATGCAATTGGTATTGATGCTAAACAAAACAAGCATTTGCAATGCAATAGGTCTCCAATTAACGCACGACCTTTTGAATTGCAAATGGTTGGCAACTTGGCATCACGGAAAACGAAAGGCAGAGCGGGGGGGAAGGCTTGGACATTGGTAGGAAGGGAGTAGGGAGAAGGGAGACGGCACAGACAATGGGAGGGCGGAAGGGCAAACGGGGGTGGGGGAGCAGAGGAGAAGGCACGGAAACAAGAGGGAGGGGGGCAGGAGAAAAGACTCTCCACATTTACCTGGTCTGTCTCCTGCGACGGCCTCCGGCTCCAGCTGCTCCCTGGGCCTCGGGCCTTGGACTTCCAGAAGAACCGCATCGCTGCAATAAAGGAACTAGTAAACGCCCCATGTAACAACCAAGTAAAGGGGCCAGTAGCCATGGAGCCAAAACCTTTAAGGAAAAGTGGGAAGGAATACTCAATAAGTGCAGCCTTGATTTGATCTTATTGATAGTAGAAGAACTTTCTGGCATACTTAAAGATCTTGAACAGGAAATGAAAGAAATCGATAAAGAATTGAAAGAAATGCTAACACCGGAAGAATTGACAAAATCCCTCGACGAGGTGCAAAACATCCTTGACAAACATCACAAGGAAGTCAACGAACGGAAAATCAGAAAGTTTCGAAGAGACACGCTTGATTACAAGCTTGATGAAGTATACACGTGGGCAGACGTGTATGCCTAACGTCGCCGTAAAAGACCCCAAAAGGCACAAACCGACACATCCTCTTCAGAAAGCGATGCCTCATACCGCCCACCAAGACAACCCAATAGAGGAGCTACCACCGATCAACCCTCAACTTCTGCTACCACATCTACTACAGCACAAGATCAAACTACTGCGGTTCCTTTTTTAGAGCCAGGCCAGGACAGAACCGAAGACTCCGGCGGAGCAAAAACAAAAGAAAAGGAAACAAGTCCTCCCACTACAGGGAGCGCAATAGCCAAGAAAGACCTCACGAAAAAAAGAAACACCTAGTCATCAACATTTCCAAAACCAGCATCACACCCCACCAAATTACTCTTCTTGAAAAAGGTACCTCATTTATTCCCACGACACACACCAATTTACTTGAGCTGGAAGTGACCACTTTAAAACTTACTAGGAAACTCAGACTACGTAATTTTTTCGACAACACACTTCCACCGACGAATCAAACCAAACCCGATGAATTAAGAGGTTTAAGACCTCCGAGTACATTCCAAGCGCCTAACAGTCATAAAAGTATCGACACATTTGAGAACCTCGTACGAAATGATCTGTCTAAAATCAACTTCAAAAGACAAACCAAAACATCAGAACTTAGCCACTAAAGATCGTGACACCCTTAAATCTTTGCCGAACAATCCCGAAATCAGATGCGTTAAAGCCGATAAGGGCGGGGCTCTTGTAATTCTTGACACCACCTTGTACATACAACGACTCAATGAACACATACAGGATACTAATATCTATATGCAGCTTGATCATAATCCCACCAGAGAATTTCAAGAAACCTTTATGAACATCGTAACCAAAGCACACCACAATGGTGTCATTGAAGAACGTACTAAGAATTACCTGTTGCAACAACACCCAAGAAGTCCCACCATCCACATGTGTCCGAAAATTCACAAGGATCTCAACAACCCACCATTCAGACCGATAGTGTCTACTAAAGGATCGATACATGAACCCACAGGCAAATTCATCGACAAATACCTACAACCACTGGTGACACAAACCACCAGTTACATCAAAGACACAACGGATTTTCTGTTAAAACTTTCTACCGTTAAATGCAAAAGCAACAAAACTGTTATACTCTGCACCGCAGATGTTAACTCACTATACACCTCGATTCCGCATCAGGGCGGAATCGAAGCCATCGAACACGCTTTACTTAACAGTGACATCGACCAACAAATGCAAACTTTTCTGATTGAACTGGGTTTTACTTTATACCACAGCTATTTCCAAGAAAACCACCAATGGTACCTTCAGCTATCTGGAATGGCTATGGGAAACTGTGCTGCCCCAACCTATGCCAACATCTATATGGAAAACTTCGAAAGACTTCACATATATGCCAACACCAATTTCAACGAAAGGATAAAAATGTACGTCAGATACATCGACGACTTATTTTTCATATGGACAGATTCCAAAGAAAGTCTCAATCAATCTCTCTTGGAACTCAACACCAAGGATGAACGCATCAAACTTACCTGGCAGATCAGCGAGAAAGAAATAACATTTTTGGACGTCAAAATCTCAATCATACAACAAGGCTTCATCACAGACCTCCACAGAAAAGACACTGACCGAAACAACACCCTCCACTACACCAGTTTCCACCAGGGATCCCTCAAAAAACATTTGCCAATCTCCCAAATGCTGCGCATTAAACGCATAGTGTCCGATGAACAAACCTATCATCTACGTATCGAAGAAAAGCAAAACCGATTTTTGGATAGAGGATATCCTGAACAAGTCATCAAGGAAGCTCAGACCCGTGTATCTAAAATTTCCAGAGAACAAAGCCTCAGCAGAACATCAAAAAACACCGAACAACGCATGGTATTGGTCTCTAAATACTCAACAGCAAGCCAGGCCTACAAAAGAATTATACTTCGACACTGGCCCATATTACAAATGGAACCCGATTTCAGGGACATGTTTACAAATCCTGATGAAGGCGTTCTGTTGATAACGCCGAAACGCGCGTCGATGTCTTATATTGTTCGCCACTGTTTTACTATATATTTTTTGTGTAAATGTGTTACAAATACATTATTTATATATGATTGAGTGTTTTTATAATTATTTGGTCTACATGATTTTGAACTGAGTGTTTTTAACATGAATATCTACATTTAGAAATAAATTTAATTTGGTACTTTTTATTTGTCTGTTGTGCTTTTCATACTGTTTTTCCCTGGTTGTATTATCAATTGTCTAATTTTTCTCACCATGTTTACAAATCCGCCATTGTTTGCATACACCAGGAACAAAAATATCAAAGAAATCCTCTCCAAACCAACTCCAACACCAAAAACCTACAAAGGCACTCAACCTTGCTTTAACTGTAACCATTGTAACAGTATCATCAAGGGTAACAGCATTAGACACCCCATGAAGGGACACGCAATTCACCTTCAAGTCAACGCTACCTGCGACTCTACGAACCTAATCTATGCTTTGAAATGCCCTTGCGGCAAGCTATACGTTGGCAAGACCGAACGAAAAATCAAAACGTGTTTGAATGAACACAAATCGAACATTCGTCTAAAACAGGAGAAGTCACACATTGCAGTTCATTTTTTTGAAGCTCGACACACCATAGCACAACTACAATTCATTGTCTTGGAAACCATCATCCCCAAAGAAGGTGTTGATAACAGAAAAACATTACTCAGAAGAGAACTTGAGTGGACTTACCGTTTACAGCCTCTAAAACCACACGGTCTCAATGACCGTATTGAATACAGTTGTTACTTGTAACTTTATTGTATATAGTTGTACATATGTCCTGCATTGCTCTTTGTATTTTTCACCCACTTTAATCATCCTTTCTTCACACTCACTCCCCTTAGTTGTTTTCACCACTCCAACATGGCGTCACCTTGACCCCACCATCACTATCCCAATCTTAGTCCTTCGTTTATCTCTACTGCCTAACACACACTTTAAAAGTTCACCACACACCCCCTACTAACCCTCACAACGCCACGCGTTTGTCCCGACTCGTTGAGGTAGCGGCTGCCACCATCATCGATACTAAGTAAGTCCCACGCTTAAACTTATTATTACTGTTACTTTTTGTACCCAGTGCCCTTCACCGGTTTTATCCTTTATATCTTTTAGCACATCCCGCATGTCGGCCCTTACCTTTTTTACTCCCCCTAACACCATTCTACACTCCACTTATCGAGCACTTTGTACTTAACTTCTTGCATGATTATACCACCACGACTTCTGATCTTTCTCTGTCTTCCTTTCAGCACTCCGTGACAAAGGGCTACGCGCCCGAAATGCATTGGAGCAGTTTAATTGTATTATGGCAACTTCAATGAGTGTAACATCGGAATGATAGCTGATCTATGCTGCTGAAAAACTTTTCAACAAAATAAATAGTGAAAAACAACAACCACAACATCTTATGAACCTTTGAATCATTGTTATGATCGTGTATGGTGTGCCTCACTTGGGGATGTATTAGCACTTAGTGCGTACACACCTATCCAGATTACAAATGACGACATGGCTGTATTAAGGAGGGACTAACAAGCCTAATAATGGATTAGAAGACAGCATTTACAAAGGACAGACACACAAGCCAATGCAAAATAAGGGTGGGGGAGTGGGCGGGACTTCCTCCGTACTGAACTACCACAGCTCTTCACAGAGCAGTGCTTGCTCGCTGGCTCACGCATGACCTAAAACGGTGATAGTATCTATCAGAGATTCTTAAACAGCCTCTTTATATTCTGATTTCAAAACAATAAGACAAATATTCTCTGAACATTTTGAGAATGCATACCAAACCCAAAAGAAGATCCCTAGGAAAGATATTAGGCAATAATTAAGAAGGCAAGAAATCCATACATTTAGTCGGCGGAGTTATCCATACTATCTATATTGTTCCAGGAAAAGAAAATTGTAGGAGTAATTAATAATTGATCCAATTGAAAAACTGCTGAGGAAGATGGCTTCGCAACTGTAAGATATAAATGCATTTATGTGGGAAATAAAGTGCTCACTTACTAGAATATGTAACCATATTCTACCAGGTAGCAATACAATATATAAAGATATACTGGTTTGTTTCTTAAAAAAGAAAAATGATCCCCTGAGTCCAAGTTCTTATTGATTATCAATTTACTGAATAATGATATTAAAATATTAACCAAACCGATACCTTCACAAATAATAACTTGAGCTCCTCTTTTGATACACCAAGATCAAAATGGTTTCCTTTCCCTTTCTGCAATTGTAGATGAATACTCACTTTGTTGTGGATGTAATTCTACTTCTGGCAGGCCGGCGGCTATAATTTTTCTACAAGGGAGAAGGCTTCTGAACTCATGAGGTGGGAGTTCTTGTTTGAGATATTACAAGTAATGGACTTTTCCACCCAACTCATGAGGTTGATCGCATCTCTCTATTATTATATTATATTATGCACTGATCAGCTAAATTAGAGAGCATTTGGTATAACTGGATAGGTTGCTGCCTTGGGTGGGCAAATAGTGAATATTGCCAAAACAGAGGTACAATTGTTTAATATCAAGGCCAAAGTCTGCTTTCTTTTCTACAACTTAGCTATACCAAAGATACATCTGAAAAGGTACCTGGACGTATGGATTTCTGAAAACTGCCAAGACTGTTAGATTTGCTGGAGAGCTGGAACTCACTACTGAATACATTAATCAGAATGGTGTCATTGAAAGAAATTAACATTTGATCTACTTTTTTTTTTCCGCTCTGCTATGTATCTTATAGGAGATTTTTTGCCGAAAAATTTAGGATATATGTAGCAATTTCTATATGGCTAAAAGGTAACCCAAGACAGGCCTAGAGAAATTAGGGCTTCTTCGAAAAGTGAAAGGATTGGCTCTCCAAGATTTTTAAGAATATTATATGGCATCAAATGTAATACATTTTGTTAGACCTAAGAAGATTAGTTTCCCTTATAACTATTTCTATGACCAAATGACAGAAGAAAAATACATCCTGCTAAAAGTTTTTATTTCAAGAAAAGCAACTGTTCACTCAGATGCCATTATATATGTTAACACGGAGACTCTATTAGATGATGTTTGTATAAAATCAAAATCCACTGAAATCAAAGAATGGGACGAATCTTCATAAAACGTCTTGTGCTGCTAATACCACACAAACCATTTATTTTGTCTATCATTTGATATTATTTTCTCCTGTGACCCTAGCATCCTTCACATCAGTTTTGTCCTCCACTTGTTGTTCTGGTTCCTGTCCTACTGCTGATTTAAAACATATGGTATTTGAATGTCCTCCAATCCACAGATTTCGGCAGTTGGTTTGGTCCCAAATTGAAAACATTTCTTCAGTTAAGATACACTTCTCTATATTAAACATATTCCGAGGCACTCAGTCACCTCATTGGCCTCAGTCAACATCAAACTTTAAATTGTTAGACCTACTGTTAGCTGTTGCTTTTCATTGAATATCCTCAAATTGGAAACTAGCAGATAAAGTTACTTTTAGGTCCTGGTGGAATGCAGTGTGTTTCCACCATGGACTAGATACTAATTAAGTCTCCCCTATTTTCCTAGCGATTAAAAGAGACCTCTTATGGCTTCCACTAACCACATACTTATCTGCATCTGCATCTTCTATTGTTAAAGCTATCACTGTTTCTGATGACTTTAGAAAACTGCCTTCAATTTTACTCTTTGCCATTTCCTTCTTAAACAATCAGAAGTTATTTGTTTCTTCTATATTCTTTATCACTGAATTTTTAAAAGTTCTTATTGTTACGCTTACAGTGTTAAACCAGTTTTTGTTCTTGCTTTATATTCCAACATTCTAATTTGACTACATATTGCTTTCTTCCCTCCCCTCTCTTCCCCGCTCCCCCCTTTCTCTTTCCTTTCTTGCTTTATAACGTATATTTTTCCTTTTGTATACAGCTTGATAGTCTTATTTCCCATTTTTATCTTTTTTTCTAAACAACTTTTATACTAATAGGATCTTTTGTAACTATTAGTATGCTGTTCTTTAGCTTGTTTTTTCTTAATAAATTCAACCTTAAAAAAAAATGGGACGAATATAGTATGGATAAAAATCAGCAAATAGGTAAGCAGTGGGATTCTCATTGCAGGAGAGTATATTTGTGAGCAAAGTAAATACACATGAGCTAGATTCCATGTTCATCTATACAGATCATGGCTTCTCTTCGTCACCTGGCTCTCCGCAAGATTGAAAACGCTAGTCCCACAGCTGAAATGCTGTTTGTTGATAATCCTAGGCGTGAGGATTAGGGCAATGGGCTAAGTATCTTCGAAGAGCAAATGTTTTTAAGATTTAGTTATCAGTAAGATCCTTGATAAATGGTAGAATCAAATTGATTATCAGATAAACGTCCAATTATGGGTTAAAGCTTGTAACCACAACCAAAAAGCTTTGCAAGGGGAGGGTCAATTCAAATAAATTAATAAATATATATATATATGCCGAAACTCCAAACACCACTTCCAAGTCAAACGGGAGTCAGACCGGCGAGGAAACATAGGAGACGGACCACCAGATGCGCTTCACAGGATCTTTATTTGCAGAGAAGCCGGTAGGCAAGAGGACACTACGCGTTTCGGGCTAGGAAAGCCCTTGTTCACATGCAAGTGAGCCAGTTTAAGTTTTTTAATTTTATAATGCAGTGCACACCCAATTAGCCCGCCCAGTCACGTGTTGTTGGTTTTGTATAGACATAAAAGACATACTTCTCCTATCTCAAGGAGAGAGGTGCTGCATATCACATTTTTCCTTTTAGCATTTCATTTCTGTATTTTGCAAATAGTATGTGATTTGAATTATAACAAACGCTATAAATGCAATGAGATGTCACATTTAAAAAAAGGAAAAAATGCAGTTTCTCAAATGTTATTAAACATGGTATCACACAATTGATTTCAGGATAAATCCTTTTGGAAAAGACCATAAAAATATCTCCATAATGTATTGACAGTGACTGGGGGATTTAAGGATTATTCAAAGTGCCAATATATACAATCTAGACTGGTTCCAAGCCTGCGTCTAGTGGAGTGTATTAAAGTGCATAGGGAAAAGAGGGGAATGGGAATAAAGTGCTAAATCCACATATTGCAAAGTATCCTGTGTATTCATTGCATAAATGCAAACAATAAGAGATAGGATCCTGTCCTTCTATATATCTCATAAAATACTGTAAAAACATTTGATACTTGATAAAACTACAATATGTAAAATTCATTATCACAGTGCTAAAAAATGTACTAAATTTGAATAAAAAGTGTATACAAAATATTATATGACAATATTTACAAAATTCAGAGAAGGTAAGGAGTTACTTCTATCAATAGTAGAATGGCCAACAAGGAACTTGACTGGCCAAACTAATGACTGGTTACATAGGCACCATTATTGATGACCTGGACTAGAGTATTTGGCCCACTAGATAACAGGGAACCTGACTATCTAGAGGGAAGAACAACAAGATTTCATAAATGTATCCAGGACTCAATGTTACAACTGGGGGGCATGTCACAGAAAATGACGAAGATCCTCAGTAATGTTAAGCCCATTTGTCCATTTACTGTCAAATTCGAGGATCATTAGTGATTCTAATTGTCTGAGTTTGAGCTCACGGTTGCCACCACGTCTCAATTTGGGGATTGAAGCTAATACATAGTAAGATAAGCAATTGATATCCTTACTGTGAGAGCTCAAAAAGTGACGTGCAACTGGGTATGCAGGATCTGAGTGCAAAATGGCTCGGATATGCTGCAAAATTCTGACATGTACAGGCTGTATGGTGCTGCCTACATAATTGAGGCCACATGTACATGTCAGAACATATACTGCATATTCTGTTTTGCAGGTATGCTGGCCTTTGATGGGAATCTCAGTATCACTAAAGGGGGTTTTGTAGTGTGTCTTGTTTATTCCGAACTTACATGCCCTACAAGTAGAGCATTTCCGGAATCCCTCCTTAATTAGCCAGTTTTGTTTGCATTTGAGCTCCGGACTACTTTGATCGAGCACAGCACCCATACTTAGCGCACGTCGGAAAGTAACCATGGGTTTATTAGGAAGCATATTGCCCAATACATTGTCCGTAATTTGTCTTATTTTATTCTGTTGGCTACTGTAGTTGGTGATAAATCTGGGACATTCCTGTTTAATGGTATCTGTTGTCTCATCAAGTAAATCAGTAATCTCAGAAGGTTGACTTAACAGACTGGCCCGGGTTCTGCCTTGGGATTTTGTTAACGCTAGGTTAAACATTTTTTCTGTATATCCTCGGGCTTTCATGCGGCTGCGTAGGTCATTGACACACATCTCAAAGTCAGTAGTACTGCTACATATTCTTTTCAGCCTGAGTATTTCGCCATAGGGAATACTTTGGATTGTATGCCTAGGGTGTAAACTAGAGGCATGGAGGGTGGTGTTGCCTGCAGTACTTTTACGATGGAGAGTAGTCTGGACCCTGCTATGATCATCAATATATACAGTGACATCCAAAAATTCGGCTTGTTTGTTGCTCATTTTAGAAGTAAATCTAAGGTTGTATGGATTGTCATTGATAGCATTGATAAAAGCACAAGCTTCTGTTTCATCACCTTGCCAAACTAGAAAAAGATATATATATATAAATATATGTACTGCAACCACTGGTTGAAGTGTTGTCTACACCGCGATACCCCCCTGACGCTCTACATTTCCAAACGGAGGTTACCAGCGCAAGGGGAGAGAGGAGGCAATTCTTTTGCCTGAAAAGGGAGACTGGAACTGACTTGCACCCCTCTAAGGAACTGCGAAGGAGTGGTGCACACCATCCAACCTGGTTTGGGGCATCACCTGTTGCCTGAGAGGCCCTATCACTGTATGGGCACTCATGGAGGACTTCAACTCCCAAGATGCAGTAGTCGGGAGGGCGGAGCGCGAGATGTCCTGCAGCCTCGGAGGTGGAGGAGGGGCAAGTAAGCACCTGACTGGGAGTGGCCGCAATAACAGCTTAAACACCAGCAGACCCCCAGGACATTGTTTAACTTTTGAAACGGGCACTGAGGAAGCTATTAAAGCGAAACGCGTCTGCCCTGCGTTTCATGGGTGCTGTACACAGAGCGCTGGTAATTAATAAAGTCAGTTGCAGTTTATCCCGGAGCTGTCTCGCGCTTTTGTCCTTACCTGGAGAAAGACTGGCTGTTGTGTGTTGCCAGCTTGCAGGTGCTTGCTTTAGCGAGACGCCCTCTCGTTCTGGCGTATCACGGGACACCTGCAACCGCTGGTTGAAGTATTGTCTACACCGGGATACCCCCCGATGCTCTACATTTCCAAACGGAGGTTACCAGCGCAAGGGGAGAGAGGAGGCAATTCTTTTGCCTGAAAAGGGAGACCGGAACTGACTTGCACCCCTCTGAGGAACTGCGAAGGAGTGGGGCCCACCATCCAACCTGGTTTGGGGCATCACCTGTTGCCTGAGAGGCCCTTTCACTGTATGGGCACTCATGGAGGACTTCAACTCCCAAGATGCAGTAGTCTGGAGGGCGGAGCGCGAGATGTCCTGCAGCCTCGGAGGTGGAGGAGGGGCAAGTAAGCACCTGACTGGGAGTGGCCTTAATAACAGCTTAAACACCAGCAGACTCCCAGGACATTGTTTAACTTTTGAATAAGCATGGGCGGAAAATCCATTTCGCTCGCGGATTTTGCGGATTTTCGGTAAATTCGCAATCCGCGAGATTCGCGAATCTCCCGCAAAATCCGCAAATCCGCGAGCAGCGGATTTTATGGCTTGCTCGCACTGTTCGCGTGAGTTCGCGGCTTCCCAGTACAACTTCGCGCCCCGCGAATAAGCGCTAAATTGCAGAAATACGATCTTAGCAAAACTGAAACTACTTACCAGGTTCAAAAGTTCAGGCTCATCATTAGTAGCCATTTCCTGTAGTGCTTCCTGAGGGGCCCCTCCAGAGTTCAGTTGCCAGTTGCAACTAATATGTGACCCTGCTCTGAACCTCAGAATAGTTACACATATGCCACAAAGGTCCTGAATTACAGCTAAGGGAGACAAGCAGGAGCCAGGCTGGAAGTTCAAATCCATTAATCAGCCCCTAATTCATTATTGTCAGTTGGGGCAGGGCAGGTGTTGTAACTAATTTTGCAACAATGAAAGCACTTAGCAAGTGCAAAAGATCACTAATCAGGAAGCACTAAGGAAGCAGGTGCCAGCTAAAAAAATATTCTGTGACACATTAATCAGCCCCAAATTAATTCAGGTCACTTGAGGCAGGGAAGGTGTGCTTTGCTTTGCCACAATAATGTACACTGACTGGACAACCAGAGGGTGCTGTGATGAAACAGAGGGTGGCATGGGTGGGCCAGAGGGTGGCATGAGTAGTCAGAGAGTGGCAGTGGTGACAGAGAGTGGGAGTGATGAAGAAGAGTGTCCCAAACAGGCTGGACACGTAGAAACAACAAGTTCGCAAAACTTGCAACCCGACAGGTAAGTTCGCGTTTGCGAAATTGTACAAAACCCTCGCGAACTGGCAGAAACCCGCGCGAACACAAAAAAAAATCCGCAAATTCGCGAGAATTCGCGGATTTTGCGGATTGCGAGTTCGCAAATCCGCAAAATTCGCGAATGCGAGATTTTGCAAAATTCGCCCATGCTTACTTTTGAAACGGGCACTGAGGAAGCTATTAAAGCGAAACGCGTCTGCCCTGCGTTTCATGGTTGCTGTACACAGAGCGCTTGTAATTAATAAAGTCAGTTGCAGTTTATCCCGGAGCTGTCTCGCGCTTTTGTCCTTACCTGTACCTGGTGAAAGACAGGCTGTTGTGTGTTGCCAGCTTGCAGGTGCTGGCTTTAGCGAGACGCCCTCTTGTTCTGGCGTATCACGGGACACCTGCAACCCCTGGTTGAAGTATAATATATATATATATATATATATATGCATATATATATATATATATATATAAAACCTCCTGGCAGTCGCCAGTAGGTAGTTATAGTTAGGATTATTTTCAATAGAAAATCTCAACATTCTATTGTGAATAACTTTGGCGCCGGTTGAGGAATCTGCCTGAAAATTTCCTCAAATTAAAGTAAATACACATGAGCTAGATTCCATGTTCATCTATACAGATCATGGCTTCTCTTCGTAACCTGGCTCTCCGCAAGATTGAAAACGCTAGTCCTATAGCTGAAATGCTGTTTGTTGATAATCCTAAAGTGAGGATTAGGGCAATGGGCTAAGTATCTTCGGAAGAGCAAACGTTTTTAAGATTTGGTTATCAGTAAGATCCTTGATAAATGGAAGAATCAAATTGATTATCAGATAAACTTTCAATTATGGGTTAAAGCTTGTAACCACAACCAAAAAGCTTTGCAAGGGGAGGGTCAATTCAAATAAATAAATATATATATATATATATATATATATATATATATATATATATATATATATATATATATATATATATATATATATATATATATATATATATATATTCACTGAAAAAACCATAGGTTTTACACACGTTATAGTTAGGAAATAGCATTTGAAAAACCTATGAAATTCACTGAAAAAACCATAGGTTTGACACCAGTTATAGTTAGCTGGAAATTTTACTGACATAAAACCAATAAAATTCCACGTTATAGTTAGTTGGACTCACTATAACTTGCGCGTGTAATGCACTGCTGATGACATTACATATTACATCACTCATGACATGGTCAGTGACATCACTCATGACATCACTGATGACACCATCCAGTGAATGTGTATCTTACTGAAAAATAAATATTTTTTATATATGTATATGTAAAGGTCGATGGAAGAATAAATGTTTAAATAAATGTTTTAATGAATGTTTTTTTTTAAAAAAATGATTGGTTAACTGGCTTATTAAGTGTATCTTAGTGAATACATATATTAGCGAGTAATGTTAAAATATTTAAATATATGTATCAGTGTTTCACTTTTTGAATAAGTGGCTGCATGGGTTGATGAGTACCTACATGTGTGTGTATATGGGTTATTAGATGTTTTTTAGTATCAGTATGAGTGTCTCTATGGTTTGGTGGGGGTGTTACTTATCATATAGATCCATCAATGACTGACTCACTGTTTCTATATTATTTGAAGACAGCATATGTGCAGGACTGTATGGGTGGATGAGTGTGTATATGTGTGTGTTAGTGAGTGAATGCCTGCCTCACTAGTGTCCTTATCAGTAACGAGATATGTTTTAATTTAGTATATGTGAGTATTGATATATATAAGTCAGTATATGTCCAACTAACTATAACGTGGAATTTCATTGGTTTTATGTCAGTAAAATTTCCAGCTAACTATAACTGGTGTCAAACCTATGGTTTTTTCAGTGAATTTCATAGGTTTTTCAAATGCTATTTCCTAACTATAACGTGTGTAAAACCTATGGTTTTTTCAGTGAATTTCATAGGTTTTTTGAATGCTAGTTCCTAAGTATGAAATCACGTTCGTAACTAGATAGTGTCACCGCCTACACGTCCTGAGAAGCGCATGTAAAGTCATGTGACTTGAAAACAAGACTTCCAATTGGTTCTTAGTAGTTTTTGTTCTGGAATTTACACGAAGCACTCCACCCACTTTCCTCACAATCTTTTCTACTCTCAAGAGACAACAACGTCGAGCATCTTCCGGAAAACTCTGCTGAAATGGCTGCCCTTTCGCATTCATCTTCCGAATCTGAAGGAAATGAGCGACCACCGTTAAGAAGAAAAAAGGAATCTTTCATTTGGCAATTTTTTACTTATCCTGAAGATCAAAAGAAAGTGAATGCGCCAAAAGTAACCTGCACGATATGCAATTCGGAGCTCTCAAGGGGAAATCCAAATAGAAAATATTCCTTTTCTATACACACCATGCTGCGGCATGTTAAACAAAGGCACCCTGAGCATTATGCAAAAGCATCGACAAGAGCCCTGGCCACGCTATTACCATCAGAGGTGGCCAGCACATCTTCTGGTGGACGACCTGTATCTCCATCGAGTGCTGAGATGGACTTGAGACCATATCTTGCGAAGGTGCACATGAAATGCAACGAGTGTGGAAAAATTCTTTTGTATGTAGAGCAGAGCCTCGTTTTTATTCAACTCAAAATTGAAAGTCATAAATGCCCCAAGAAAAGATACATTTCTTTACTTCATTTTCATAGTATTACATACTGAAAAATGTAGTAGCAACTTTAAGAAATCGAAAGCATCATAACATTTGTTTCCAAAAAAAAAAAAAAAAAAAGTTCTTTTCAGAACTAACTATTTCCACCAAAACGTGCTCCAAGAGCATATTATGAAATGTGTTTTCGCCACTTTATTTTAGTGCGAGACCGGGTGCGCGCACCCTCCTATCGCGTACAGGACCTGACACTTGCATGTGAAGTCATGTGACTTCAAAACAACACTTCTAATTGGTTCTTGGTAGTTTCTATTCTGGAATTTACACGCAGCACTCCACCCACTTCCATCACTTTCTTTTCTACTCTCAAGAGAGAACAACGTCGAACATCTTCCCGAAGTCTTCGCTGCAATGGCTACCGTTCCGCATTCATCTTCCGAATCTGAAGGAAATGAGCGACCACCTTTGACAAGAAAAACGGAGGCCACGCTATTACCATCAGAAGTAATCAGCACATCTTCCGGTGGACGACCTGTATCTCCATCGAGTGCTGAAATGGACTTGAAACCATATCTGGCGAACGTGCACATGAAATGCACGAACTGTGGAAAACTTCTTGTATACGGAGAGCAAAGCTTTACTCTAATTAAACACAAAATTGAGAGTCATAAATGCTCCAAGAAAAGTTAAATTTCTTCACTTTATTTGGATAGTATGACATACTGAAAAATGTCGTAGCAACTTTAAGAAATCAAAAGCATCATAACACTTGTTTCCAAAAAAAATAAAAAAGTTCTTTTCAGAACTAACTCTTTCTACCAAAACGTGCTCCAAGAGCATATTATGAGATGTTTTTTCGACGCTTTATTTTAGTGCGACACCGGGTGCGCGCACCCTCCTATCGCGTACAGGACCTGACACTTGCATGTGAAGTCATGTGACTTCAAAACAACACTTCTAATTGGTTCTTGGTAGTTTCTATTCTGGAATTTACACGCAGCACTCCACCCACTTCCATCACTTTCTTTTCTACTCTCAAGAGAGAACAACGTCGAACATCTTCCTGAAGACTTCGCTGCAATGGCTACCGTTCCGCATTCATCTTCCGAATCTGAAGGAAATGAGCGACCACCTTTGACAAGAAAAACGGAGGCCACGCTATTACCATCAGAAGTAATCAGCACATCTTCCGGTGGACGACCTGTATCTCCATCGAGTGCTGAAATGGACTTGAAACCATATCTGGCGAACGTGCACATGGAATGCACGAACTGTGGAAAACTTCTTGTATACGGAGAGCAAAGCTTTACTCAAATTAAACACAAAATTGAGAGTCATAAATGCTCCAAGAAAAGTTAAATTTCTTCACATTATTTGGATAGTATGACATACTGAAAAATGTCGTAGCAACTTTAAGAAATCAAAAGCATCATAACACTTGTTTCCAAAAAAAAAAAAAAAAGGTTATTTTCAGAACTAACTCTTTGTACCAAAACGTGCTCCAAGAGCATATTATAAGATGTTTTTTCACCGCTTACATTTAGTGCGCGACCGGGTGCACGCACCCACCTATCGCGTACAGGCGTCGAGACACGCATGTGCAGTCATGTGACTTTAAAACAACACTTCCAATTGGTTCTTACTAGTTTCTATTCTGCAATTTACACGGAACACTCCACCCACTTCCCTGGAAAACCAGTTTATCGAAAAACTTTTAAAGCCTCCTCTTATGAAATATTCGACATCGTTCACATAGCAGAGTAGTAAATAGCACTATATACACTCCGTCCCTTCATTATAAGAGACTTATTGCTATGTGAGAACAACTTTTGTTTTCACGCGATAATGTGAAATGCTGAGCCTGTTACATAATTTTATTTCACATATATGTTACTATTCTCCTTCGAGCACTAACACCATAGAAAATACCACCAATAGCGGTGATATTTTTTACACCGAGAACGGGCGATTTGTATCGCTTAGAGCCCTTACAATTATAAAGTTTTATTTCCTAAGTCTCTGATCTCACACTGTGCAACGTGGCTCCCCTGTGTGTCGTAATAAGGTCCATAAACAAAAACTACAGGGCCAGCATTATACACGTGCACAGAACCACAAAACGACAAGAGCCACCATGTTAATATATATCCTTAATATAATAAACCTCTGAGAATAAATACATATTTCCGTGGCACCCCATAAAAGAAATTTGGCGTCCTCTGACTCTGCTTCATTACCAAACACCCTAACCCCCCGCCCCCCTCACTCTTCACTAAACTCCACACTCCACCCCACCCGGACCCCCTATTACAAACCCCCAACCTACCCTCCCTGCCCAAGCCCACCATGAACCTCAAACCGCCCCTGGAAAACTTATAAGACACAGGATTACTAAAACTCAAAGAATAGGCAACAAGCAGATAATCTAAATAGTACATAAAGGCACATATTTTTTCCATAATACTATTGAAAAACAAGTTCTATTTTTTATAAATCTATCATGCATATGACCCTCTAGAACCGCTTTCAAAACGTGAACTATAAACCTCTACTTTTCATTTTCAAACCATACACTTTCGATTACATTATTTTTTTTTTTACAATTCATGTAATGTTACACACCTTTTCTAAAATACACCAGTCCCTGTTATTTATAAGGATTTATTTTCAGTCTTCATCAGTGACACTTTCTTAACATATAATAAAAATCACTGTAACTTTTTAAACGACAATGCTAACGCGGTAAAAATAACCCTTCATTTCCTTTCCTTTAAGAATGCAGACTATCTACCCCACGCATGCGTTTCTTGATCTTTGTATTTGGCAGCGAATACCGACCTTGAATCGGAAGACATGAACAAGAGCTCCATTGTCACATTTAAAACTGAACGTTGCATCTGCTCACACACATATCTTTCACTTAGCTAACATTCACAGAAAACAGCATTGATGTAAAAAAAAAATTGACCTTGCTTTACAACTTGCTCAAATGACTCCCTTATTTTTTAACGCATCCTCCACTTCAAGAAAAGCTACTTTTTTGAAAACTACTAAGCAATATATAAGTGACTAGACTCCTAGAAAATGTATCAAGTCATTCTGCTCCTCTCCACTGCATAGCCGGCGACCTAATTCTGTGGAGTTGCTATACAACCGGCAGTGCTGCGCCGTTTCCTTTACCATCTTGGGAAATTCAAAATGGATGTCCCTCCTGCCTTCGCAAACGAGCCGGACCACTTAGAACTATTTCGACAGAGAATGCTTCTGTACTACGGCACCTTACCACTCTCAACTTTGAATACTTCATATCGATTATCATTTCGATATTCGTATTTCACCTGTGTGCAGCCTGTATTTCATTGCCTGAGCTGTGATTTCACGTGGGCCCTGGATTTATGTCTCTGCAATTTGGTACCTCCTGAAGCGAATTACAATCACCTCATGAATCCGTTACTTGATCATGAACAGCTTTGTTACAACGGAGGGTTTATGGCCTTTGCAGCGATACAAGGAGTTCTGGGTCATTGGAATATATTCGCAGCGGCGCAAGATTTCCTAACAGAGAGCTACATCGAAAACCCACCGAGCTGCCCTATGATGGTAAAAGACGCTCCAATAATGACAGATCATGAATGCTCCTTTCATCTTCTCAATTGGATGGCTGACATGTTTTCAGATGATAACAGTGATTTCCTGTTAGAAGCACTTGCTGCATACTTTGCCTACACAATGGACGGTTAACTCTTTCCTAACAGAGAACTACATCGAAAACCCACCGAGCTGCCCCCTGATAATAATAGAGGCTCCGATTTTAACAGATCATGAGTACTGCTTTACTCTTTTCCATTGGATAGCTGACATACTTTCAAATGATAAAAGTGATTTCCTGTTACAAGCAGAAGCTACCTATTTTGCCTAAACAATGCTTCAATAACTCTTATACAAGCCATTGACGTCCTCATTTCCTTTTGCTTCCCTATATTCTTCACGTTCTTTTCCATATTTTCTTTTGAAGAACAGACCTATTGGCTTTACTAACAGTGGACATTATGATTTCGTGTTGTTTAAATTTTGGTCTTTTATGTGGACTACATTTGTTTCTTCAGCTACTCGATTTTCAACTTTATTTTTTTACAGTCTAATCTCAACAATTCTATTGCATATCTTATCTAAGGTTATTTCAAACGTACTCGATGCAAAACTCGCTAATATATGCTACATGTACCCTAATTAATGTGTAAATTTTAAACGAGTGTTTTATAACTGTAAACGCCATTTCGCATCTCAACTGCTTATTTCCGCCTCACACGCCTCTGCTCCTTTAATTTTCTATAAAATTATTAATTTAAAATACTTTACAGAAAAATATGTTCTTTCAACAATATTTCCATTGTTACTTGTACTGTATTTCAAATGCAATACTGCAACCTTCAAAAGATATCTCAATACAGTAGTTCTCCTCAATAGTGATTTGCGCAGCATCCAACAGATTACATACATGCACCTCTCGCCATTTTGTCGCTTTTGGCGCCTTTTTTTCCCCGTACACAGTAACATAACACAAACTTGATAGTGCTTTGCATGTAGACAGCTGATTAGCTAAAGTAATGATGTATAACCACTTGCATTTTCATATATCATTCCTAAACTGAAAGGCCAGAGACCTTCTTCCATTTATTAAAATATAATATACTTCCTTATAAGAGTGTACAATGTTTTTTTCCAACTATATTAATTTTTCTTCAACTATAGCGTTTGTATTCCATGTACTACTGACAATACCAATTACTGTGTTTTTTGCAATTTCTGTACTCATATTACATAATGATTTGCCTTTAAAACAGTACATTTCTAAATAAACATTTCAAATATTCACGGTTTCTCTTTTAATCCATAATCTCAACTGAAATGATTTCATATTGAAAAACTATTCATGGGTTCCACATAACCTTAACTGTAGTCACTGAGGACCTTATTTATGAAGACCTTCCGCCGCCGGTGCCTCATTTTTTAAAATGGGAAACAGTGACGCACCGGTGGCGCAAGGCCTTCATAAATAAAGTCCTGAATGTTTTCTTTTCTCGACCTCACTTACTGATACTAGAACCTGCAAGCTAATTACGGCCCGTGAACTCTTTCTTAGTAGATCGCGCACCGTACAGACAGTTATACCACTGTTAAAAAATATTTTTTACTGTTACCCAGCACCGCCACAGTTCCGCTTCACTCAGACTTAATCACTGCTCCCACGCTTCTACAGGCCAAACGCTATGTCGTATTTCTCTCCTTATCACCCTTTCATCTACACAATAACAAACAGTTGTCCGCCTGCCACCACAGAACAGAGTCAGACACAGAGGCACCAAAGAGTGAACCCATCACCAACTGCCATCTCCGGCTGTTTCCATGGTTACACCTCATTCTGCACCTTGCTGAAGGCACAGGTCAAAAGTTCATGTCTCAACCTTCTACAACAAATTAAGAAGACTATTTTCCCTCCAGAAACACCTGCCAATCCACAGCTCTGTTACATGTCTTGTTTTTTCACACCCAATAGTACTTCTCGTTTAACATAAACATTAACATGCAACGTACTGTTCAATCTCCACTTATTACAATCAACCAATCATTTTTATTTTTTTAACCACACCCAGCCTCTTCCTTTTTCTTTATTTAGAATTTCAACTTCTAACTACCATTCCACTTCCAGAACCGATCGGAGGACGACTACAAATCCCTTGAAAATGAAGGTCTGGCTTATAGGACACAGTTATATTCACTGGAGTGAAAAATATGCAGTAAGCAGACGAATTTGCAACCTCGGCTTACCAAATGTACACATAACATGGATTGCCAAAAGAGGATTGAAATGTCACCAATTGATTCCATTGGTGAAAACGTTTATGCATCTCCCAGAACCAGACCTTATAATTGTGCACTGTGGTGGGAACGATCTAGGCACAATCACTGGGGTAGGTCTGGAAATGCTTCTAAAAGACACCTTTCGACAATTGATGACACTTTTACCTCGATCTGCCTTGGTATATTCCAATATATGCCAAAGACAGAAATGGAATTGGTCCAATCAACATTGTGCACAATTTGAGAAAGCAAGGAGACATGTAAATAAATCTGTTTCTGCGTTCCTCAGAGATTATAGCATGGGTTCTATTTACCACAACAACTTGCGATACCACATGCAAGACGTCTATAGGAGAGACGGTGTTCATTTCACGAATGAGGGAAACAGAATCTTCCTCTGCAACATCAGGCTCTGCATCGGTACTTACTTATAAAT
Organism: Lissotriton vulgaris; assembly: GCF_964263255.1. NCBI lineage: Eukaryota > Metazoa > Chordata > Amphibia > Caudata > Salamandridae > Lissotriton > Lissotriton vulgaris. The sequence continues at coordinate 1,917,669,828 of NC_141689.1, read as the reverse complement.
GCAGAAAACACTCAATTAACACAATGGCTCTTTTCAGAGCCACCTTATATCTAAGCACTCAAACTTCTGATTTATCTCCATTTTCACACTCTTGTAAATAGGTGTGCGCGACCGGGTGCGCGCACCCCGTATTTTTTTTCGGGAACAAATTATATCTTTTTGCGTTTAAGGGCCTTACTGCACACCCCGAGAAAAGCTACGCAGCAAAACAATCTCTACCTTCTCCCCTTTCCATGTTTCAACGCTTTGAAATGAACAATATATTTACTCGCAGTGACAAAATGGCGAACAAAACTTCCTAATTTCCTTCGAATCGAACGTTAACAGACGTCAAGCAGCAAAAAAAAATTCCGCTCACGTGCAGCCGCTTGAGTGCGCACACGCGTGCGCGCCTATAGATATATAATTGACTTTAACTTTAATTTTCTCAACAACTACTGAACGGATTTACACCATTCCAAAAAAAGCGTAATCTGCGAACCGGACTCTACAGTTTTGCCAAACTTCTTATAAATCCATTCAGCCGTTCGACCTGTAGCCGAGTCTAAAGGTCCTATGGAAAATAACATGCAGAAAACACGTTTTGGGACCCCCCTTGAATATCAGCCCCCACTTGACCAATCCCCCCCAAACTTTCAGGGAAGGAGCGCAGCGGACCGAGCCATCTTCTTTGAGAAATTCGCTAAGATTCTTCAACCAGGGCCAAAGTTATTCCAAATAGAATGTTGAGGATTTCCTATGGAAAACAATCCTAACTATAACTACCTACTGGCGACCGCCAGTAGGTAATATATATATATATATATATATCGATACACGCTCACTTTTTTAGAAGAAAGCAGACGGCACTCCAAGCTGATGGTATTTCGTTGCGTTTATTGACAGACCCCCTACCCCATAAAAAGACAAACGCGTTTCGCCGTGAAACGGCTTCCTCAGTGTCAAAGTGCATAACAAAACACGCCATTTTATCTCCACCTCTTCATTGCCATAAAAAGAGGACTGTGCCAGAAACTAGTTAGTATTGTGGCAGACATCTTGTAATGTGCAAATATACGTTATCTTACAGTAATATACGGAGATTGGCGATTAATAAAGTGCTCGTGCAATTAAAAACAACGGGTGAAACCCATGTGATTCTTTCGTAACATATATGACTTGTTCGGAAAATAGAAAAGTTTGCATATGATCACAGTAATAAGTTCATATATATATACATAGACACGGTGCAAGCATTTTTTCAAGTAGTCTCTAGACTTGTTAAAATGTCAGGAGTTAGTTTTAAGTGCATATATTTTGCAAAAATTCACGTAACTCTCTATATTCTATACGTTGGAAAAATAGACATTTATATGCAGTTTATATGCATGGACATACTGTTTATGTACACCGTGTGTGTTGGATCACTTTCTCTACGTTTTTATACGTGTTCCGAGCAAGTCACTTTTCTTGTAGCCCTGAATGGGCGTATTTGCTTGTTTTTCTGCTCTTGCCCTGTATGGGCTTAGGCCTCCCTAATCCAAATATACAGATTGTATAATCAATCAGACACAGCGTGTGAGGGGGAGTTTGACAGATGATGGTATCTCATTTTTGTTTCAGATGTTACATGTTCACTAGTTTACAGTTAACTCCACTATGATGTTAATCCAGATGTACCCAAAGTTCTTCATCATTATTTAAACCTTCCGGCTTCATGGTTTGGAGGTCGATGATATATCTCGACTCCATTGCCCTGAGAGTTCTAATTTTGTCCCCACCTCTCTCCTGCCTTTCCAATTGATCTATCAGGTAAAAGGACAGTAAGTCTCTGTTGCTGTTATGATGGGTTTCGAAGTGGCGTGCCACCGGGCAATTCTTGTCCCTGTTGGTGATGGCACGTGTGTGCTCCAAGATACGCTTTTTTGCTGGATTGATCGTACTTCCAACGTACCTCTTGGAGCACGGACAGACAAGACAATATATCACAAATTCCGAATTGCAGTTCAGGAATTTGTTGATGGTTCTTGTAGGCCGGGGGTCATTGGGTGTACCCTCATATTTGATCTTCTTCTGGCTATAATTACATGCTTTGCAATGCATGCAGGGGTAGAAGCCCTGGATGGGCTTGGATCTGGATTGTTTTGGGGGGTCCCTGTAATGACTCCTAGTTAGATGGTCACCTAAGGATTGACAACGCCTATAGGTAATCATTGGTCTAGGCGATATTCTGTTCTTTAGGACACTGTCTGTTTTCAGAATATGCCAATTGTTGTTAAAAATCTGGACCAACTCCCTTGATCTCATATTGTAGGTCGTGATCATTCTTGTCACTGGTTATATATATATAACCTACTGGCAGTCGCCAGTAGGTAGTTATAGTTAGGATTATTTTCAATAGAAAACCTCAACATTCTATTGTGAATAACTTTGGCGCGCCGGTTGAGGAATCTGCCTGAAAATTTCCTCAAATTTGCCTCGCGGCGCTCCGGTCCTTCCCTGAAAGTTTGGGGGGGATTTGTCAAGCGGGGGCTGAGATAAAAGGGAGGTCCCAAAACGTGTTTTCCCCATGTTAATTTCCATCGGGAGGTCGACCTCACTTTTAGCCCGAACGGCTTAATGGATTTCCACCAAACTTGGAAAAATTGTAGGGACTGGTAGTCCGATGTGCCTTTGCTATGTCTCAAGATATGTGCTCCAGTGGATTTTAAATAATTTAGGTTAAAAAAAATCTATATATCTATAAGCGCGCCCCGGTACGCGCTCCGGGGCGCTAACCAGCGCGCTACCCGAGTTCGCGCATGGAAAGCTGATTGGCTCTCGGGTATCTGTCAACATTCCAAACAGTCCGGAGCGGCCTCCATCTTGTGTCTCGGTAGGATCGAGACAAAGGAGGTGGAAAAAACAAAGGGGGAAATGACCATAAGGGGGCAGAGTAGACCCCCCTTGACCCCCTAGGTTTGATGTGGGGGCTATAAAAGGGCCCCGCGGGGCAAAATAATAATTTTTTTTTTATTTGTGTGGGGGGAGCGCCCGGTACGCGCACCGCGGAGCGTACCGGGAAGCGTTACATGGGGAAAAAAGAATGATAGAGTTTTTAAAAAATGTAGCCTTTTTTTATAATTTGGAGGTAGTTCTAAAAAGATGTTTTTTTTCTTCTTTTTGTTGTTTTATATTTTTTTAATGTTTTTTTGAACATTTTGTACTTTTTTGGGCTTTTATTAACTATTTTATATCTTTTTTGTTATTTTAATTGAAAACGGCTCAACTGGAGCAAAAAAAAAAAACAGGAACAAATTAAGGATTTTTGGGGCATTTGTGGTTGTCACCAGCACGGTTGATGAGCGTTATGCTTTGCTCACCATAGGTGATGGTCTTACCACAAAAAATACAAGAGATTTTGTATTGCCCAAACTTTGATTGAATGTTTGGGACCATCTCCCTTGTTTCTGGTCCCGATGAAGTGGGTTGCTTTCGTTTGGAGGTGCTGGGTGTAGATTGGGGAGGGTTGCTGGCCAGTTCTCTCACCTCTGCCGCAGCATAGTTGTTGGGATGCTTGCGCTGCTTGTGTCGAATCATGGTGTTATTACTAAATGAATATTTCTTATTAGGGTTCCCCCTTGAAAGTTCAATGCCACAGATTTTGCAAGTCACATTTGGCGCATTGACTTTCTTCTTGCCCTCTGGGATGGAAAAAAACTCCCATACAATGTGCTGCCTTGGCCTGTATGGGGTATTGTCTTCTGGCAGCCACCTCCTCCCCTCCTCCTCCTCCTCCTCCTCCTCTTCTTCTTGACCACCAATGTGATGTTGTGGGGGTCCTCTTGGTGGTGGTGGTGGTGGTGGTGGTGCAGATGCTCCAGCTGCTGCTGCTACTGTAGCCATTTTAAAGTACAAAATATTACTCTTAGATCTCCAAACAGGTCTTCCTTAGTCAAAGGACAAAGTCAGAATAAGGAAAAAAGGTGGGGGCTTTCATCATTTGGAGAAAATAAAACTGTCCTGAACCAATGAAAAGTGTTATTTTCAGGTCACATGACCCGGGCTTTCATCATTTGGAAACCAAAACTGTTTTGCACCAATAAAAAGTGTTATTCTCAGGTCACATGACCCGACGCGCCTATGCGACGCGCCCCCGGATGCTTATGTTGCGCGATCGTATTCGCTCGAGTGCTTCCGGGTGCGCTTACGCCATGCGTATCACGCGGACGCGGCTACGCGATTCGTCACGATGATGTTTTCGTTTGCGGCAATAGCGCTAACGGGACGCTCACCGGTGTGCGACCCGGGGTGCTCAAGAAAACTGCGCTTTCCGGTGCGCACACCGGGGCGCGCACTGGGAGCGCACCAGGGCAAAAGAAATAAAAATTGTATTATATAAATGTACAATATAGGATTCGTTATAAAAAATATTACATTTCATAGGTTTAAGGCCCTATATATAGTTAGGAATTAGCATTTAAAAAACCTATGAAATTCACTGAAAAAACCATAGGTTTCACACCAGTTATAGTTAGGAATTAGCATTTAAAAAACCTATTAAATTCACTGAAAAAAGCATAGGTTTCACACCAGTTATAGTTAGCTGGAAATTTTACTGACATAAAACCATAGAAATTCCAATGTTATAGTTAGTTGGACTCACTATAACTTGCGCGCCTGCAATGCACTGCTGATGACGTCACATATTACATCACTCATGACATCGTCAGTGACATCACTCATGACATCACTGATGACACCAGCCAGTGAATGTGTGTCTTTCTGAAAAAACAATATGTTTTATATATGTATTTGTAAAGGTCGATGGAAGAATAAATGGTTAAATAAGTGTGTAAATGACTGCATCATCAATCTGGCGATCCATCGAAGGCCAACAATAAACAGCACGAATCCTATGTTTGGTGCTAGTCTGTCCCAGATGACCCTCATTACCGGAATTAACAATGCGAGCCCTTAAACACTCAGGTGGAATGAATTTATCATCACGCATGATCATTTCACCTCCCTCCAACGACAATTCAGGAGCAATCTTTGCAAACCGCTGGAGCTCCACATCAAGATATTTTTCCTTAGGCCAGCCATGAACAATGTGATCCTTAGCTTTCTTGAGCAAGCAATCACATCCCACAGCATCAAACCATTCCTTTTTACCAAAACACCCAGCACTGCAAACATCCACAGCTGCAATCAACATTCCTCATCATCGTCACATTCAGGTAAATCATCCTCACAACATGGTAAAGGTGATCTAGAGAGAAAATCAGCCCTGGTATTTTGCCCACCAGGAATATATTCAACCACAAAATTATACTGTAGCAATGTTGAACTTAGTCTGGCAATCCTGGGGGTATGCTCTTTCACCACAAGACCATTTAATATAGGAATGAGAGGTTTATGATCAGTTAGCAACTTGAAAGTCCTCCCCCACAAAAAGGTCTTGAATCTTTCCACAGCCTAACAGCAGGCTAATAGCTCTCTTTCATAGTAGTTCTTCTCACTTTGGCGTAGAGAACGAGAAGCAAACCCAACCGTATACTCCACACCCTGCTTGATTTGGGTAATCAAACCACCCAAACCGCCCAAAATTGCATCAACAGAGACAATACACTGCTTAGGTAGATCAAAAGGGGCCGAATTTTCACACGACTCAAGCTCTTGCTTGATTTGATCAAACTCACTCTGACACGCCCTATTCCACAAAAAGGTAACCTTCCTCTTGGGAAGTTCACACAAATGAACAGTTTTGGCAGCAGAATTGGGAATGAACTTAGTATAAAACTCACAAACCATCAAAAACAAAGACACTTGTTCCTTTGACCTGGGATATGACGCTTTCAAAATAGCATCAATCAACCCCTCTCTCTGTAGAATCCCTTCTCCGGAGATTCGATGTCCTAGATACTCAATAGATTCTACACCAAAAACACAAATGTCTTTGTTTGCAACAATTTCTTCTCCTGCAACCTGCTCAAAGATTCAGTGAGATTTCTGTCATGTGAAACTCTGCACTTTCCAGCCACCAAAATATTGGGCTGGAATACAACAGTATCAACAGTAACAACAGTATCCTCAACACCCTCCAATTCTTTTTCCATAATATGCTGGAACACCGAGGCTGTCAAAGCACGCCCAAAAGGCATCCTCTTAAACTGGAAAGTTACGACAGATGAAACAAATGCAGTGAGGTGCTTGCAAGAGAGATCCATCTCGACCTGGTGGTACACAGAAGAAACAACTTTGAACCTGCAGACTTTGAAAGTGTGTCATCAATACAGGGAAGAGGGTGAGAATCAACCCACATATCCTTATTCAAGCTGCGCAAGCCAATACATACCCTAAGACTGCCATTCTTTTTCCCAGGCCACGACCAATGGAGATAACCATAAAGAAGATTCCACTGGTTCAAGGACCCCCGACTCACACATCCTCTTGAGCTCCGCAGCCAAATCATCTCTGACACTAAAGGGAACATTACGCAACTTATGTTTAATAGGAACAGCATGATCCTTAACCTTGACGAGGTGTTTGAAACCTTTAATGTGTCCCAGATTGTCGGCGAACACACTACCAAACTTAAGGGCCGAATGAGATACACCATCACCCTGGACACCCTCATCAACAACAGACACAAGCTCCTTGGTGCCAGGCCTGAGGGTCATACCAAACAAGCCCTGGTGGTGCCATCCCAAGATGTTTAATTTTTTGTTGGCCACATAAACCGTTCCACTAATGCATCTCTCTTTGAAAATCAACTTAGTTTAGAAAAATCCTTTAAATTCAACCCTTCTACCCTCAGAGGAGACAGGATTTCTGTCAGGAGGCTCTAGTTGTTTATACGTCCAATTGCAATCAAACAACTCCTCAGTAATCATAGTCATACAAGCTCCAGAATCTACTAGCAAACAAATGGATTTCTCATCAACAATCACCTCCCCGATAGGATCCACAGAGTCGTCACAATCATGCTTAACAACAAGCATTAAATCAGTCAAAGGACTGACAACTTAGGTTGACATGTCACACTTATCCTCATCAACATGAGCTGCATTAACATTTCCCCTGGAATAACACACTTTTGCAAAGTGTCCTTGTCTGCCATACTTTTGACAAATGTAAAAACAACAGTTGATGGACAGAATGCAGAACAATGTCATACATTCACCCCAGTACAGAGATCTGGGCCTAAATCCATCTTTTTCTGGTCCAGGAAAGACATGGCTTGGCAGTTCGGGCTGGACTGTTCCCATGAGGCACAGGGTCAAGGCTGATTTGCATATGGCCATGTCTGAACTGGGGTGGTGTGGAGTGCAAAAAAAGGATGGATTTAGACCCAGATCTCTGTACTGGGGTGAATGTATGACATTGTTCTGCATTCTGTCGATCAACTGTTGTTTTGCATACTTGTGACAAGCAGCACTCCTTGCAAGACAAAGACGAGAGAAGGAAAAATGTGAAGGGAAACCACATTTCAGACACGGATTCCTTTGTTGGCCAATTTTTTCTTAGACCTATTAATTGGAAACCTATTGCCCTTATGCTCACATTATTTTTTTTCTCCTTGGTATTTGCTCTCCTTTATTTCACCAACAAAAGCTTTATCTGGTTTCAATTTTCAGAAGCTTTGTGTGATAATTCTAGAAATTGCCTCTTGCAATGATGGATTTTTCAATGTGAGAAGCTTCTCTTGAACTTTCTTATCTCTGCAACGCACCACCACTAGTTCCCTGATCAACTGCGAGGTGAAATGCTCAAATTCACATTCAGATGCCAAAATACGTAGTGCAGCCAAATATGATACAATACTTTAATCCACTTATTGCTCTCTAGTGAAGAATGTGTGCCTAGCCACTACTAAACTCCCGTCAACATTGAATTGCTTTTCTAACATGGCAACAGCTTTTTCAAACTCATTAAGTGGACCTTCACCATCAACCACATCAAGAGTTGGTAAGTGTTCCAAAACAGCTTGCCCCTCCAATCCAAGATTATGTTCTAAAATAAGCTTTATGTAATTCTTTACTCAACCTGTTCCCTCCCGGGGCCCATAAATACTTAGTAAAGGCCCTATACCATACTTTCCACCTAACCGGTGGTTCTCCCGGGAGCTTTAAAAAAGATGGAGCAGCTTGTACACTTCGCATATTGGATATCACAAGTGAAACTAAAATGTGCACACTAGATACAAAACGTTGTAGGAAAATACACAGTAGTAAAATACACCGAGATCATCAAGTGGATAAGATTACTGTCTGGGGGTGTGGAAAACAAAAATGTGCACCCGATACAACATATGAAAATATCTTCTTTTTTTTCTTTTAGTAAAGATGAACAAACATGAAAAACTACTATTTTCCAAACAGCACAGTCAACCCATAGCCAAATGTCACAAACTCTTCAGTAGATGGAATACGAGAAAAACTGTACAATATACCAGGATGTTAATAAAAGAACTAGAGTCTTGAAAAAATCTTGCCACAATGTTCCGACGACAAAATAAGAGTTCCAAAGGAGAAAATAAATAAAAAGAATGCTCACCAAAACATTGACACCCTTGTACACGGAACCCAAATTGACTTGTAAATGCCTCAGGAAAACGGAAACGCCTGAAAAATGAAATTCATGCACATGAAAACTTCCTGTGTTCCTCTGTTCCTCAGCGAGTTCTGGGATTGTGCTGCTTACCGTCTGGGATTCCATATTCTGTGCAACGCTGCAGCACATTCCAAAGCTGACGGCACACGTCACACTTGCTGCTTCACAACACGTCAGCTAAACCTCAGAGGAAAAGCGGACCACTGAGGAGTCCTGTGAAATCCACTTTTCGCACGCAGACTCCACCCCCACACCGCAAATTCACAGACTCGCTCACCCGGAACAGTCTGCAGTCCAGAGACAAACCGGATTGAAGGTGCACAGATAGTATCTTGTGTCAAAGACACCTCGGACTGGCAGTCGGGAATGCTCTGGCAGAAGCGTTTGACTGCCAAACTCCGGAGAATCCACCACCAAATTACACCGAGACACGATTGCCCATCTGCACACTCGTGGCAATTGGGGTGGGGTCACACACTGCTCACACGCCAGCGGGATCGCCCGCTGGTGTGTGAGCAGTGTGTGACCCCACCCAATTGTAATGTTAAATGCTCCCTCGAGCAGCGGGCTGAGGAGCCTGGGACCCCGCACCTGCGCGCCTGGAGTGGTACTAAACCTGGTAATATTTGGCAGCCACCGGCAAACCCAGAAGATGGCTTAATCCCTGCTGATGAGGGGTAAATACCCCGAAACACGTGTACAGGGATGGCGAAGAGAGCGAAGATAGCAGAGAATCGAAAGAAGATGCATCGCAGAACACGAACTACATTTACCACAGTCCTTAGGGGCGATCCCGCTGGTGTGTGAGTAGTGTGTCACCCCACCCCAATTGCACTTTCCAAAGCCAGAACACCTTATAAATGGAGACCAGAATCACGAGCAGGCAGAGAAACAGCTCCAACGAAATCACTTGGAGCAGTCCAGATTTCTAGACTGAACAGCCACAGCTAGACACTTGGATGGAGACATGGAACTGTCGTCCAACTTGTCGCCAATTTGAAGTGACCACCCAACACAAGGTAAGTGGGGGAAACCTTGAGTTTATTGACTGTTCGTCTCCTCATCTCCCAGGGAATGGATAACAGTCCCTGGCTGTTCAAACATGAACATTCTGTAACCATGGAGCCAAACTAACAATTCAAGCAAACAGGTTCATGCATTAATACAAAAACATCCTCCAAACTCTCGATCAAGGTAAGAGAACATGAAAAAAAGTGTGTGATCTGGAACAAAATGTATTTCAACAGAACAAAGGCATTTCTTAAGTTTGGAAAACGTTGGTGATGGTTTTATTTAACTATAAGAAGTATGGATAAAATTGTGTTTTTGTAAACATTTCCTAAAAGCAAGATAGGTTTGCAAATGTATTTAAGTACTCTAATGGTATTAAATTGTTTTTTCCTCACATCACTTGAATTGACCAAAATCTCATAGATCGTAGATGCTTCCATAAGGTGAGAATTTAAGACAACATAATTAAAAAGTAAATTTTTTACAGTTAATAAACCGGTTTGGACTAACTGCAGCCGGTGAGCAAACCCTAATGTAATGGTTGCCAACGGGCGGGTGGGGAGGAGGCGTCTCCACAAAGAAAAAATAAATCTATAAAGAAAAAGGAAATGAAATGCACAAATTCAGGTGTGTGTCATATTTATGTATATCGTTCGCGTAGTGGACAATTTCTTTAAGTACTTTTAAGGGAGAACCCTCCTGTAAATCTAAAAGTGTTGTCATAGGAATATTCCCTGTGATATTTGTGAATTCTATATGTCAGATATTTAGGGACAATGCTAAAAACACAGATGTCAAACTTTTAAACTGCCCTTTATGAATCCAGCCTTATTGTGTATGTGAACATAAGTACCTGTGCGGGTTGTTCTGATCCAAATATATGCGTGCTCGTGTCTGCGTGTGTGTGTGTGTGTGTGTGTATGTGTAAAATGTCTGAATGGAGAACAGCTGTCTCTGAGCCTATTCACCAGTATCTGCCGGTCTCTGGATGTCCGTGCGTTTCTTTCATTAAGCGCCGGCTGAACATACATACCTACAGCAGAGCTGCTGCTGCTGGAGATGAACGCACAGCAAAGAGTTAACGTTTTACTAGCAGCCATAGGAAGGCACATTGCACTTGCTTCTGCCTTGTATTCCTTTTCGCACCTGATTCGCTCTCCGCTGGTCTCACTTCAAGGCAGATCCTTTGACCTAAAGAGATTAGACGCATGAGCGACAACAGCCAGCTATCCGTGCTCTTCACGGAGGAGATTTGGCTCCAAAATAGGACGCTAAGCTCCTCAGACTTGGGCGTACTGACCCAGTCAGCAGGACGCGGTGTCTCGGGGCGCGGAGCGGGCGTCCGGCGAGAACCATCCGGGGAACCAAAGCAGAAGTGGCCGCCGCGGAAAACGTGGGAGACGACGAGCCGTCTGCTAATAGAGAGGCCTGTGGGACCCAGGTTTCCTCGGTTTCCATGGCAGTTATTAGGTACCAAAGAAATTGAATTGCCTCCCACAATGCTCCTGGGGAAAGGGTGGGGGCTGCTTCGGTAACAGAGCACAGTACTTATGACTTGCAGTATCTTCGCTTTCTGAGAATGAACAACTAACTATTCGGATTTGATACGTTTTTTCAATCGTGGGTGATCTGATTTACTTTTCAAACGAGGACCCCGGCGTGATTTGCGGTCGTCACTGGAATGCAGTTTTCGCTTCGCAGTGGAGCATCGGGCTTGCCTAAAGAAGGATATGAACAATTACACAGGTGGGCTGCGCCGGGGATGTGAAGAAACAAGGCGTCCAATCAGGAGCGGGTTACCTGCAGCACCGTCAACATGCCGCTGCAGCAGATCTCTGTAGTGCCTGCACGGGAGACTTCTAGTAATGGGCGAAGTTCAATGGGGAAAACCAAAGACCGGAGCAAAGAAGCAGAGGTAAGAGCAACGCTGGGCTTTCCATAATAAAGAGGCAGGCGTGTCACTGCAGCTCGCAGTGCTCCCTGGAGCGGCGACCGCTGCTGCTGCAGCCCTCTCTCTGCTGCACAGCAGGTGACGGCAGGCTGCAAAATCATCTTGACAGACAGCAGGACACAGCATGCTCAGAACACTGCTCCTCTCTTTGGGGACCAGCACTGAGAGGCGTGCTTGCTGCATCGGCCGCTCTCCTGTCAGTGTGACGCCCGCTATAAGCGGGAGAGCGCTGACATGGGATATGAGTTGTGTTAAGCAGCTAGGCTTGAGGATGTAGTTAAATGATGCGTTGTCGTGTTTTCCTCCTCGTGCTGACTTGTACATATTTTTGTTTATTCCTAAGGAACGCAATGTGATCTTGAGGATACAATGGCATTCCCTTTCTCTCAAGTTCTTCCTTGTCAGGTGTCAGTAGCTAGTACAGCTCTTTGAATTCTGAGACTTGTAGTTTTTCCTTCCTCATTGTCGATGCAGAGTTACACGACACAAAATGCGACCACAGAAATACCGGACTGTGATTTACTTAAGAGATAGGGGAAACTTGGGAGTCCTCCCATGAGGTAAACCAAACAAATATAACAATCTTCGCATCATCATTGAACTGACTGTAGGAGTCTCCCTCCCTCTTTAACATCACGATGCCCCACCTCCATGCGTGAGTATCTCACGAATGCCATTTTTTCATTGCATGGCAGGATTTCTTGTCCTGTTTAATCCACTAAAACAAGAACTCAATTCCCAGAATTCAAAAATAATTCCTGGAGTGGTAGAGTTACTCGCACATGGAACCAGGAAACGTTAGAGCTCTGGCATATCTGTCCTTCAGAAACAATGTTATACTTGCGGCTTGTCTTCTAATCACACCTCCACCTTTTTAAGTAGAAGACAGCAGTACGTCAAAGTGACCTAAGAACTTACTGAGAAGCAATAAACTGCACGTGACCAAGAGTGCTGTAAGCGCAGCCTACCTGGAAGAGTCCTTAAACTTGCTCGCGGAAGATGGCTCTATTGTTTGCATTGTCAAATCGATTGATAAATGAGCTTGTTGGCAGTTCGAATGTGTCGTTAGGCAATTAAATGAAAGATGCTAATGTTCGGAGCGTTCCTCAGGGAAAAAGAGGACATAGAAACGAGCCGATACTTAGTGACAAACAAAAGAGGAAGTTGTGTCAATCAATGAGCAAGACCGACTAGTATTTTCTCCACTTCTTTCCTTTTTCAAAGTTCCATTGTGGGAAGCGCCTTCAAAAACATTGCGAACCCATTAATAATTCTCTTGCCTGCCTGTGGCGTGGCGTGGCCTTAATTCCCGGATAGGCATGCGCGTGAGTGCATTTGTAAGGCACCCTGAGTGTTTCTTTATGCCCTGTCTCTAAGAGTCTGCTCTGTTCAGCCTCTTCTACTGTGGGGTTCGTGACCTGGATTTCAAAGTATATTTGGAGGATCAACACTGCTGCAACCATAGGATTGATGATGATGACTAACAATGCATTTGTTTGCAAATGGATTCTTTTACTAATCTTTACACATTTTATATCTATTTTATTTTAACAAATGTGAATTTGTAGAACTTTGAGTGTGGGGCTCTTTAATCCTAAATATAGAGTATGATGTCATCTGATATGAAAGGATGCAGTTGTGTAATTCTTTGAAATACATTAGTCTCGGTGTTTTCACCTTGTGGACGTTTTGACAGTGGAACATCTGGGGTGTGATCTTGCAAAAGATGAATGTAATTTCTAACTCGGTATCCTTTTCAGATAGATTATGTGTTTCCTTTTTTAGATTAATGGTAATACAAACACATTGCTGTTTCCTGTTGTCGTGGAATGTTTTATTTTGTCAAAACTAACAGCCATCTGTCCAACTTTAGCCCGGGCAATTTACAATAATTTACATTATGATAGCACCGAATTAGCACTTTTGTTTAGATAACTTACTCAAAGCTGTCAAACTATGCATCCCGAAGGAGTCTTTAGTTAAAAGCACTAACTTGAGTATTAAGTTTTCTCTTTAGAACCGTGACCAGCAGGACCCAGCCTTCTGTGTGATGTTAAATCCTGGATAGGACCAGCTAAAGATCTCCCTCCTAACATGGGAACAGTTGACACTGGTCTCTGGGTGACTACTCAGAACCAAGGATTGTGTGTTGTGAAAGGGAAGAGGATCACAGTTTCTGACCAGCTCAGTAGAGATACTAGTGAGTACTGCTTTCCAGGGATGAAATATTTGATATAGGGTCCTTATTTATCAGAAGCCTGCCCGGTGATTCCTATTTGTCATGCGGAGTTCAGATGAGCTGATGGGTAAGCCAGTGTCATGGGATTAATCCTGGGTCCTCCCTTTATCCTGAGCACATCTCGATTACCAAACCCTTCCTCTGATTCACAAAAGCTTGATTTGCAGAATTTCATGAACGTGAAGTACAATTATGATAATGGCAAGTTCAACAATATGACAGATTGTCCACCATCTAACATTTGGGGTAAGCAATGGTTCACAGTATGCCGCCTTACAGAAGTAGGTGAATTGCAATATATATATGATGTGATCAAGGCTGTTGTGATACAGCCGAAACGCGTCATGCTGGTGGAGAGGAGAGAATAAAGACACTTTATTTCACTGAATTTGGTGTTCGAGAGATCTGTACCTGTGGGAGAAGTACGACATCGAGAGCTGAACTCGCAGGATATTGCTCGCATATATATATATATATATATATATCGCAACACACTTCCAAACTATTACGCTCGGAAAAGACGGCAAGCACTCCGATGTCGTGATCATTCAAATAAATTTCTTTCCAAACCCCCTCCACCCCCGACAGACGCGTATATATATATGTATATTTATATAATATGTTTGTAGTTCTTTATGCATGTAAGTTTACTGAAGTGAAAATTTGGGATGTGTTGTTTCAGAGTGGCTATAGGAACCGAACATTCCCATATTTAGTGGGCACGTATGGTTAACACATTTCTCCACATTTTCAGGTTTAGACCTACTAGCATATGACAAACTAATATGTTTCACCCTAAAGTCAAAAAGGGATGGACTTCTGGGATACACCTTATCGGAGGATAAAAAAGTTCCCCAATATATAGAATTAAAGGTGGTTACCAATGAATAATTGAGATGGTTTTCATCAAAGGGTTCTGAGTGACCCCAAATAAACAATGAGAGCGAATCCTGAGTTGTTTATGATGTTACTCAGAAACACATCCCTTGTATTCACTTTTTACTCTTGTGAAATGTATGCATGGCCTCGAAAATCATCTGCCCCTGATTTAAATTCCTGCGTGGGCCAAAAGAGTAATGGGGGTCTCTCTTCCTTCCCTCTAATGCAAAAAAATATGTGGTCCTCTTACACCCATCCCCACCACCCTCTGTGCATTCCCTCCCCATCCTTTAGCTGTTGCCCTTGCTCTCCATCAGAGCAGAGAACTCGGACCACACTGACAGGATCTCCGAGACTCCTGTCATAGGAGGCTGAAATTCCTTTAAAATATAGCAACAATGGGACAAAAAAAACTTCTTTCACACAGTTGGTACATCAATGGAGTGAATAGCCAGATTTAGAATCTGGTATTCACATCAGTGACCCTCAGTGAGAGCCATGTCAGTTAAATAAAATAAACCTGTACTCAATCCCTGGTAATATGCCACAAAGTAGTCAGACTTGTATCAAATCAATGTATAAGTATTTAAGCAGTGCATAGACCGTAGAAAAAGTGATACAAACCATTATAAATCTCCACAACCAACTTTAAAATAGTGAGAAAAAAACTATGAGTAAACTAAGACTAAAACGCCAAAACTTCAATAAGAGGAACTAGAAATAAGAACATTTGAAGAATTAAAGTGAAAAATAAAGCACCCAATGTAAGTCAATACAGTTTCAGGCCAACCACAATGGAGCCTGGGTTGGATACACCAAGTGGATTGGTCCTGGTGAAAGTCTGGAAAGTTCAAAAAAGCTTCTAAGTCCCACTTCAGAATGTGACTTTGCCAATTTCTGAGAAGAAAATTCTGAGTCACTTTTTGAGAAGGAAAATCTTTGTGTAGGACTCTGCTGAAACTTCCTCAGTTGAACCGAAGCCCAGATACCTGAAAAAGATTGGTCCTGCTGGCACTCTGGAGTTTTTGAGATTCCGTTCTGAAAAGTTTCTTAAGTCCCAATTGAGAATTGTTTCGAAGGTGCTGAGTTTTCTGCCTTGGACAAAGGATAAATCCAGTCCGTTGCTGTTGATCTGCCAGTGCGCTACTTTTTCTGGTGGGTTCCGGTGAAGCTCCCAAGCTCTTGGGAAAAAGTTTTAAAGTTTCCAAACTTTCTGCTGGTGCCCAAACAACCATAGGAGTACACTTCTAAGTTCACAAGATCCTCGGGAGAAGGCACTTAGAGACACTACTGGTGTTAGGTAGAGGCCAACAGCAAAGTCCAGCTGTCACTGGTCCACTGAAATTCTTCACAGAAATGTCTTCCTCAGCTATTTTAGTTCATAGAGCCATACTATGATCAACCTTATGATCGTTTGAGATGTTATTAGTGATGTCATAAATTTGGCCATAAAACATGTCATAAGTGATGTAATATGTGAGGTCCTATACAGTGCATGGTGAGGGCGCAAGTTATAGTTATCTCTACTAACTATAATTGGGGAATTTGTCTGTTGTTTCTTTTTATGTTCAAAACAATACTGCTGTGACTGGCATATTCACCTAACTATAATGTCACTTTAACCTTTTTGTTTTTTCAGTACATTTCTAAAGTATCTTTTTACCACACCTAACTAAAACGTTACTTCATCCATTGCTTTTTCAGTGAATTTCTATTTTTTTAACCTAGAGTAATATTTTATTACCATACGTAAAGTTAACAGCCTGCCCTCATGGCCTATGGCCATGCATGGCAGGGGAGTTGGCAGAAGGACCTGGCCTGCAGCCAGTCCCTGTGGCAATCCCCCCACAGTCAGCCAACTCCACACTGTGCACAGCCCTCAACTGTGCACAGCAGGGGTTTGGCCAGAAGGCTTGGCCTTTCCCAGGCCATGTGTATAATTACCGGCAGGCTGCCAACCCCTCACCACTCATAGCATTTGGCATGCCTAGGATAGGGTTGGCCTTCGGGCACCGGGGACCTGATCCCCAAGGCCAAGACTTATATATTAAGGAAAGGGGCATGTCCTGCCCACTTCTCAAGCTTTAATTGGCTCCAGGGATCCCATCCCCAGGGGCAGTTCCAAGAATGTGTGGTGGGGCAGCCTGCCCCACTCTCCAAGCCTTAAAAAGCCTGGGCACCCCATCCCCCAGGACCAAAGGAAATTAAACGTGGAATGGGGGCATGTGGTACCCCTCCCCGAGCCTTCCTGGGGCCTAGGCACCCCAATTCCAGGGTTAAAATCTAAGGAGAGGGAGGGCATGCTGCCCTCTCTCTGATCCTTAATAGGCCCCTGAGACTCTATCCTCTGGGCCAAAAACAATTTAAAAAGGGGAGGGTGGTCATGCAGCCTCCGAGCATTCTGTGGCCCCATTAACCCTATCTTCTGTAGCCAAAATCTCAGGGGATAGGAGGGCACGCAGCTCCCCTCCCTGATCCTCAATTGTCCGCAGGGACCCCATCCCCCAGAGCCAAATACAATAAAAAACAAGAGGGGAGATGTGTGGCACTCCTCCCTTGAGCCATAATAGGCCCCAGGGACCCCACCCCCTGGCGATAAATATTTAAAAAAGAGGAGGGGGCTGCATGGTCCCCCTCCCGACCCTTCTGGGGCCCTGGGAACCCCAGCCCTGGAGCTGTCTGTTTTTTAAAAGAGGAGGGGTGCTATGTGGACCCCCTCCCTGAGCATTAATAGGCCTGGGGACTCCATCCCATGGGGCCTACATTATTTATAGTGGGTGCCCTGGTGCCCACCCAGTGCACCCAAAAGGTAAGCTGAAGTGTTTATTTTTATTAATGGTCCCTAACAACCAGAATGAGTCCCCACCACAGGTGAGATGCATAAGAACTTTATGGGTTTTGGGATGCCCCTTTTTTCCTGACCCCTGCTTAATGGATCAATCCAATACTGTCTAGGAAAGAGCTAAAGTGAATTTTCTTTTTTTGGAAAGTCTTGTTAAGCTTTGTCAAACAGTGCCAATGTTATCCGCAAACCAAAAAAACCTCCTTGTCTATGGAAAAGCAATCCTAACTATAACTACCAAGTGGCTACAGCCACTGGGAACAAATATATATATATATATATATATATATATATATATATATATATATATATATATATATATATATATATATATAAACACGGCGCAGGCAAGAGATGAACAAGTTGCTTGCTAACTGGAGTTTTAATGTTTGATTTATTGACATTTGGGGAGCAGCGCAGAATGCGTGAAGAGATGACTACAAGCACCACTATGCTTTGCGAGAGACAACGCCCACTGGGGCAGGCACTAATGATTGAAAAACTCTGTGGCTCCTTTCAAGTGTTTCACAAGCCTCTGAGGAAACGCTCGTGAGAGCGTGAAACGCGTCAGGCTTTCAGATTTAAACAGAACTTTGCTGATTCCTTCCTGCGCTGCCAAAACCTGCAAATAAAAACGAATATTTACACCTACCTGATTGCTGGCTCCTTGAAGTTGGGATAACTTTTACGTTGGATATATATATATATATATATATAGGGTTGTCCAAGTAGCGGGTTGCACTCGAGCCTGCGTGCGCCTTCCCCAAAGCGTTAGTTGGTATGGACAGTTGCGTGTTTGAAATGGGCAGATCCATTACGGAGCGGCATTTGCAAGCGGATCCCCGTCCTCACCTACACATAAATCAAGCTGCTGCTCGTGGGCTACTCAAAGGTGGACAACCTTGGAGCGACAATATATATATATATATATATATATATATATATATATATATATATACCTTCACCAAACGCCCCAGAGCAAGGGAAACGCCACTCCACGAAGATTGGATACAATCCTTTATTACTTCAAAATCACGCTCGCAGCCCCAGCTCTTGTCAGTCGCTTCCCTTGATGCGTTTCGCTGCACCTGCAGAATGGGGCTGAAAACAGTGTGGCAAGAGTAACGGACCCTACTGGAAGGGAATACTTTTACTTCAACTCCCAGCATACATCTTAATGAGAAGCAGATGCAATGTGGGTAAAATGAAAGACATTGAAAGACTCACCGGACTTTGCCTGTGCCTCGCCCCCCTGTTCTTATGAATAAGCTGCAGGTGCAGCGAAACGCGGCAAGGGAAGGGACTGACATGAGCTGGGGCTGCGAGCGTAATTTTGAAGTAATAAAGGATTGTATCCAATCTTCGTGGAGTGGCGTTTCCCTTGCTCTGGGGCGTTTGGTGAAGGAATATATATATATTGCACTTTAAATATCCTGTGCCCCTCCCTTAATGTCATGTGATCAAGGCCTCCGTGAAGGCCGAAACGTTATGCTGGTGGCGATATTCTTGATTAAATAAAAACTTCGTTTCACCTTTTCCTGGGTCGATTTTCGTTTCTGGACTGGTGTGCCTGTTTAACTGCGGTGGTGCGCTGGCCCGTGTGGAAACGAGTGCGAGCTGCATATATATATATATATATATATATATATATATATATATATATATATATATATATATATATATATATATATATATATATATTGAACGAAGAATCCTGACCGCCAGAAGTAGCGGTTTCAACAGGCGTAGACCTCCACTCCAATATTAGATGTTTAGTCGATTAACAAACACCAAAGAAGCCACATCACTAGTTCAAGTGCCAGCAATTCATATTTATTTTCAACAAAGTGCAAGAGCGAGTGCCCTCCTTGACGCATTTCGCTCCGCAAGCGGAGCTTGATCACATGACGCGTCCGATATATAGATATATCCACAGAATCCTCTTCACTCACTGAAAGGACGACAAGCCACACCAGCCAGGTACGATTAAAGTATTTATTCGGGCACAAACAGACGCGTTTCGAGCTCACGGGCTCTTGGTCACATGACCACCACATTCGTTCGTCAGCTGATATAGCAGTAAAAATAATAGCAAAGGAAGAGAGACTCTGTGTTTACAATATTCACACAGAGCTTATGACGGTGCAAATTATAAAATATACGTAAATTAATCACAAATGCACATCTTCCAGGTGTTTGGTGTATTTCAGTGCTTGGTGTTATAAAAAAGAATATTTCAATTCGATAGCTCGCATAGCGGTATAGTACCCAAATTAGCATGATGGAGGAAAGGTATGAAAGAAGGAGTGAGAGAAAGAGAATTTAGGCAACGAAAGAAGGAGGAAGACATAGGAAGGGAGGAGAGAAAGAAAGAAAGAATAACAGGGTAAATTTGGGTGTAGTACCCCAAATTTATAAGTTATATCCTTTAATGGATTACATTTATTCCTTGTCCATTCATACTATATGTCCTCACCCCTCATCCATATATCTATTCCCACAAATATATATATATATATATATATATATATATATATATATATATATATATATATATATATATATATATATATATATATATATATATATATATATATATATATATATATATATATATATCTTCATTCAATCATTCTCTCCTGGTCAGACAAGGGATCTTTTCTTGAGGTGAGAGGTTTGTTATTGTTTCTTCCATATTATAATGGACACACAGTGGATGTAGTTACTGGAATTAACTGAATGTAGAAAAGCAGGTCTATGAAGTGGACTGAACTTGAGGTCCTTATTTTAATGGTGGAACTTGGTTTGGAAGAGCAAAGTAGAGAAAGGATGCTAAAATATCTGACTCTAGTTGGAATTGGTCATCGTATTTTCATAGGTGTTTTATTGTAGTTTACTCTCTGCACAGAAAAATATATTTTTCATGTTATTCCTGTAATTTCCAGTACATTTTTTACATGACTGCGTGGTGTAAATTATTTTGACTTTCCATCGAACAGCTATTAGGAAATATTCATCTTGAGTGACTAAACATACCAGAATAACGCAAAGGTTCGAAAGAATCAATGGCTTTCATAATGCTGTCAGAAAAGCAACTTTCAGAGGATCCTGCTGATAAGCATATATTTGTTCTGAATATTTGTAAACTAACTAGAAATGAGTTAAAGTCTGCAAATCTGGGACACTTTTTGGTTTACATCCACTGGATAACAGAGCTCCAATAAACCTAAACATGCAAGAGGGGTATTTGTTTACATCGCGTAAGCATTGTCTTTATGCTGCTTAAGCCCTTTCAGAGGCACCACCTTCACCCACTCCAGGAAGTTTCCAAGGCAACGCCTGAGGCATTCTGCAACAAAACATTGAGTGGGGTCAGAGAACAGAACAACACCCTGTGCACTATGGTATGCTCTGTTATTGATGTAGCACAGTCCTACTGGAGTGAGAATCAGGTTAAATAAAGTTTATGATTTACGACCCTAGTAGCCAATACTCTCTCTGCCAGGCTGACGGACCTTGTCTATTGTGGCAAGAGAAGAAACTGAAATCATCAATTAATCAACAGTTATTTGACAGCAATATATTAGTGTGAGTCAGTGAAGAGAGTTTGAATAGTTTTTAAAAGTTTTATTAATCTCAAAATTTAGGGGCCTATTACGATCTCGACCTGAGGTCGAAGGCTTTCCAACCGAGATCATCGGTTTCAATTCCGACCACCTAATTTCAAAGTAGGTGGTCACAATTGAAACCGGCTGGTCATTCTGGCTGGATTACGACGGGCTCAAGTTGGACCCCGGCCCGTAATCCCAATGGACGGCGTTTTTCACCGTTGGGATTACGATGCTCAATTTCGAACAGGCTTTCCATGCCAGGCCTTCTGACATGGAAAGCCTGTTGGAAAGTGAGTTTGGGGTCCCTACCAGTCCCCCCTGCTCCTTGCGGCCTCCAGCTGGGGATCCCTGTTGAACCCTGCACCTTGTGACAGGCACCCTGGGATGCGGTCACATGGTGCCGGGGTAAACACTGCCTCGCATTTCCCTATGGAAGCTTGTGCTAGGCAGGTTTACGGCTGGAGCACAAGCTACCATAGGGAAATGTGAGTATGCGACCGCACATTGTTCTGTCACATCGTAATTAGGCGGTCGGGACTGCCGACCGGAGTTCAGTCAGTCCCAATTCCACAATGATGTTGGTCGAAGGTAAGTAGATAATCAAATTCATCAAAAGTACAAATCACATTTAATTTAGAAATAATGCATGAATAAATTAGCAAAATAAGCACATTCCATAAAGGAAAAAATCCCTATTCTAAAATGCGGAAAGGTGCCAGACAGAACCCATTAAGAGTTCTTGCTTAGAGAGAGAGAGTGAGAGCACGCATAAACTTTCAAACAGAAATAAATCCAAAAATTATCAATAACTCAAGCAGAACATCCCATAAAGAGAAGTTAGAAAAACTTAATAGAATCTCAGAGAAAAATAGCCTTAGGATCTGGGTAAATGGAAGATCACAATAGCGAGTGGCCAAACAAAGTATCTAGGCAGAAATAGCCCCAAAATAACCTAATCTAGTCTAGGGTCATGCACTTCTATAAATAACACATTTTATGATTATCAGCAACTGTTGTTCCTTGGGTTCTCTTCCATCCAGTCATCGTCTGAGCTATTCCTTGGAACTGGAGTACTCCCTATCAGTTTGTCGAAGAGGGCACTGTTCTATCCAGTGGATTAGTTGTTAAAAATGTTGCAGTTGGCTAAATATCTGATAGTTTATCCCTTTGACACTGCAGGCTACACAATGAATTTATATGAAGTTTGAAACATCTTTCTTTAGAAAAGAAAACATTTTCTACAATGACATATTCTGCAAAGAAAATACGAATTAGTTGAAGAGGTCCAAAAATAAAATGTTATTAGGATTCTACAGATGAAGTTGCACTTTTCCCCCAACCACAGCTAATATTTTAATCAAAAGTGACATTTGATTTTATTAAATGAAACGATTCTGTATGAACATATACTTTTATAAATTGTTATTTTATAATTGAAAGCGTTTGTGGGAAAAGGTCAACAGTTAAGCATTGTTGTGTTTTTAAAACATGTTTTTATTGACATTTCAACATCATACACTGCCACCTTAGAAGCAACTTTGCAGGACCTGTCTGTCAAATCATACAATATAATTGTCATTAGGTCCAAGCAAGGTATATCTTAAAATTCAGTGGAAACAGGAAACAACATGGAATCATGAGACCTCACATTATGACTGCTCCTCTAGGCAGCTCTGGGAAGCCTTCGGGTAGCCATGCGCTTTATAAATCCCATATACATAAACATGGACCCCCACCCCGCCCACGCTCAAATCTTTATATTATCTATTGCCCTATGGATACAAACCATGTAAAGAATGCAGGAGGACACGCCGCAATGCAGATCCGGGCCCCAACCCTGGTGCATGACTTCCAAGTAGTTTTGCTGTTCTCATCCTCCCTTCGAAGTTGCGGGGGCAGAGGAATCACCCCCAGTGAGGTCATGTATCATGGCCCCCTATGCTAGCAGGTCATCCTGCAGTCTATTATCATGCCTCACTTTTTTTTAACATTTCATCTTTAAAAGTATAACATTTCTGTGTGCTCAAGCAATTTCTAAGTGAACAAACATTTAAGGATGCTACTTTAGCCCTCCGGAGCCTAGTACGTGTAAAAATGATAGCTAGGTTCGCTCTATCAGTAAACATATTGTAAAGCATAGTGGGTAACAGGGCACCCTGCAAAGCCCTTTTTGTAATATGTGTAGTCCTATTCGATTGATTTTTCTTTCTTCCAATACATCTTTAGATCTCGCCAAAGTTTTAATAGAAATCACTGCTCTGTACTAAAGGTTAGCAATGCTTAACACATTGATCCACTTCATAGAATTATGTTTACTTTTTCTAGAAATTGTGCGTATGTGTACATTTTTTCTGCTCATTGAGGCTTTCATGTAGAGAGGAGACGAGGGAATTTCTGGAATTATTTGGGCATGTTTCACAAAACTACTGTGAAAATTCATAACTCACCCAACATTTAGAGTTTGACTACTCATGTTAGTTATTTCAGTTAGTATCTGTTCTAAGAAAGTGTAACTTATGCACTGCACAAAGATCCACTGGAAATATTTGGTAGTCAGAATATGGCTATAAATAACCCAGAAATAAATCTGTATGCTTTACAAAAAAAAAATATGAAAAGAAAAACTTTACAGAAATGCCCTTCTAGTATATGAATATGGTTAACAACTCAGTAAGGAACTAAACCATTGATTGACAAAAAAGCTCCAAATGGGAGCAGGGCCCTAAATTCATCTATTAACACCAATATGATGTTAAATAATACAGAAATGTGCCAATTCCTTTCGGTCCAAGCCATCTTCTACTAGGCTCTGCATTTTGACTTCCCATAGTTCTCATCAGCCCAAATTTTTTTGTCCAGCGTATTTGTGCTTCAGAGATTTATGTTGCTTGGGGTACATGCACCATTAGTCCTGCCACTAGATTTTTCTTTCCGAACAGTCACCCACCAAACATTGAGCAGTAATTCTAACAGCTTCATTTAAGATTTCAATTAGTAAATAAAATGCTGCTCTGTGCCAATTTCTAGTCTTTCACTGTAATGCAGTAGAAGACTAGTTTTTTCTCTCTACATCTATCAAACAGTAGCAGCACAGCACAAAATGTAGAACTTTTTTTGGTCTGCACTGGCAGAGTCATTATTTGCCTGCTTCTTTCTCACTAAGACAGTCCTGACTGGTTGCTCTCAGTTCCCGCGAGTGCAAGAATTCTGCCATCTCTTTGTTTTTTAAAATTGAAAATAAGGTTTTGTGTTGGGTGTAGCATTGGACAATCCTGTAAGTTCCAAGGTCCAATAATTGTTGGTACTGATGTGACTTTGTGTGAGAAGCAGACCATGTGATAGTTTATGTTAATAAAGCCACACTCCATCTTTCTTGGATGTCTTTGTAATTCGCATCTAAATCCTGAGAAGCTGCCAGGAAACTTCTTTGTAGTCACGGTGTGGGGATTTTGATATCCTAGTCTTCGGGTGTAGTCATTAAATAACCCCACCACTGGTTGTATGGACCTTTGTTTGTCGACTAAGAGAGTTTAAAAGGAGCAATGCTGTTCATCAATTCTTCAGTAACAGCAACTGTTTTGACATTGGTCAAGTCAATAAAAAGAATTTGTGTGAGGGAAATGATTTTCTTAATCGTTCTAATAAATTCAGATTATTTTATTTAGAAGGTTCTAGCCTTCAATCATTAATATTGCAAATGCAAATAATATATTAGTTGATGTTTCAAAGCAAGGTAAAATACAATATTAGTAAAAGAAATATCCCAAACGTAGTGATAATGCGACAAGAGAGTTCAATAAAGGCATTTACCTAATCTAAATTAAACTAAATTAAGAATGGGAGTGAGGCTTCAGTTTCGAATCCCAATAAAGAGTTCTGACAAGAGAATACATGCATTAGCATAAAACCACAGCACTTCAAAGGATAGAGAAAATATTACTCTGAAAAGTATTCTCAGCTATAAAACAGCAGACATCTTTTTTTCAAAGGAATAGAGTTCAAAGAAAAGTCCCTCACAAAGAGGTATGATCTCAGGAAACCTAGGGAAGGATCTCCAAAATGCAACGGACTACTCTAGGAACCAATTAATGCCCTAATATAAATGTCCAAAAACTCACATCGAAACACAAGTTATATTCCCCATTCTCGATGTACAGTAGGATTTCAGTAAGCCCTGGAAGAGGTAAACTCCTTAATTTCTCACATTGCTTGAGTCGACCACAGGAATAGGCCCTTGAATCAATACTCCGTCTACATTTTGCGGTTTAGACAGTTCTTCCCAAGAGTCTTGCTTCTTGTCATCTCCTCGTGTCCTGGTGAATATCTCACTATCAGTTGTTTAATACAAAACAGATGCCTAATCACTAACTAATAAAAGGCTCCTGGAAAGTTACAGTATCTGCAGTGAAAGAGAAAAACAATCTTGTGCAAAACAACAATTCAAAATGAAAACAGGCCTTTCAGTGCTAATGTATAATCTGCTGTTAATTTGGCAGCAATACTCAAGCTAACTTAATTTAAAACTTTGCATTATTCTAATTATGTGTTTACAGTGACTAAAGATGAATACCCATTACAATTCTTTTAATGTTCTACATGCGCAATACTTTGCATAAACGTTTGCACTTTTCAGTCAAATTAATTTTTGTTTTCAAATTGAGAAAATTTGCTTCAGGAGAACTTAATGTCTTTTCTTCCATAATGCCTTTTCTTGAGGACCTATATTCACTACACTTTTGTCCAGTTCACTGATCCCTGCACCAAATGTCATCTATCTTCCTATTTTTGCTTGTAGGATCTTGTCCATGTGCAGAATAAACGTGTTCCCATGGATTTGTGTAAAAAAAAGTACAGTATTTTTTGGGGTTTCAAATTTATGAAGTGCTTCATCAACATGGTCTTATCCCAAATGCAGCAACGAGTTTGCCACCATCAAATTCTTGCCTTCAAATAGAAAATGTCTTGTCCTGTTGTAATGGATGCACTTATTGCACAGCATGGTCTTTCATTTTGCTGCTTTTATTTTTAGACCATTAGGGGTAAATTAGGTTTTCTCTATAACCATGGTAATTTTTGACTGCCCCAAAAGTCTACTAATTGCTGGGTTGTGTAATCCCACATTAGGGCCTTTTTCACAAAAAATTGATACATCCAGTTGGAACTGTGGGCAGGCCCAATTGGTGAACGGATTTAGGTTTGTGTAAGTTTCGAGGTTCAAAAAGTCCTTTCAAAGTAGGCACTAGTGTAAGGAACATGAGCCCTGGCATGCTGTGTAAATTGTAGCTAGCTATTTCTAGGAGATATGATAAAGCAATTGTAGACAGTTGATTTAAGAAAATTTATTTATCCCAGTCTGTGCCTACTGCAGGAACGTAAGTTTGTGCCGCAATGTGGAGCTTGGGACCGTGTTCCTTATTTATTATATGACCACCAGGTATTTTCTGCCTTTAAAGTGTGCTATAAGTACCAAATCAACTTTAGTGTAAATGAGCAGTTATGTACAAGTGTTTATGTACACAGAAGGGCGGGTCCTCCATTAGGGTGTATGAGAGTTGCCCTCACTGCTTTCTCGCGGTGCGAGAAGCAGAAACATAAAATGGTAAAACTGCCATTTTATGTTTCTGTCTCTCGCACTGCAAGAAAACAGAAGATTTTGGTTGGGGACAGGCAGGTGGGCGGGTCTGGTCTAGGGCAGGGGAGGAGTGGCTTGCCCACTGCTGAGGGCGCTGACTGTTTGGTCGGCCCTCTGATGCAGACTAAACCAGTCGTATGCACTCTACCTTTTCTCCATGTAGCCTACATAGAGAAAATGGCATCCCCATAGGCGCCTGGCTGGTCGGTGTCCCGGCCAATCACAACGCTGCCATTGCAGAGTTGTGATTGGCTTGGGGGGGGTAGGGAGACTGCCTGCTTCCTGTTCCTGCCAGAGTCAGGAGAGCAGGAAAACGTGGAAATGTACGTTTTTAAAATGTATTACACCCCCGCGCAACTCCCCCAACCCGCGAATAATGCCAGCCACGACTGTGTACACACATCCAGGAAAAATACCTCAATACCTCTACAAACTCAACAAGTAACACAGGGGAAAGATAACCCAAAGAAGGGGGAATATACCAAAAAAGGTGCTGCACAGCTTCTCCGAAGGCCTTGGTACGTTTAATCCAGTGCCGTGCTTAATTCCATGATAATTTGCAAAATTCCAGATTTGTGGTGATGTGTAAATATACACAACTGACTTTATTTTATAAAGTCACATACCTAAAAGATTTTGAGTGGGTGTTTACCTTATTGTGAGTTTATAGATTTAGCTTTGTTTCGAAGCAGAAGCTTTGTTGTGGTAGGGGAATGGAATATTACACTGAAAAGTAAAAAAAAAAGGTATGGTATATTTGGGCTGTAAAGAGGTGCTGGGTGTTTGTAGTGAGGCGGAGTGCAACCACAGAATGAGGCACTGCAACAGTTAAAGGAGAACGTTGTGCAATATTTTCAGATGCTTCAACAATATTTGTGGCTGTTGCTACAGACCTTAAGCATGGCGGGAGCCCAGCTCGACTGGGACCAAAAGTGAAGAACAAAAAACTATGGGTTTTTCCTGCTCCCATAATTCTACACCAACGCTCTAAGTTTAATTCCATAATTTTCATACTAATACAAAATAAAAGGTTTGGCATAATCAGGGAGTCTCAAGTAAGGTGCAGAGTCTAGTGTGAGCTTCATTTCCACAAATGCTTTTTTTTGCTTCACTAGACCACTGCAAGGGTTCAGGGTGCCTTTTCTGGCATTATCCTGCAAAGACTTCAGTATTTTAATGTAGCCCAGGATCCACTGTCTGCAATACCC
This sequence comes from Lissotriton vulgaris, assembly GCF_964263255.1. Classification (NCBI taxonomy): domain Eukaryota; kingdom Metazoa; phylum Chordata; class Amphibia; order Caudata; family Salamandridae; genus Lissotriton; species Lissotriton vulgaris. Next base: position 1,917,641,881 of record NC_141689.1, on the reverse strand, counting down.
AGCCATGCCCATAAAAGTATGTGCCTGGGAGACACAGTTACAGGGCAAGCAACTTATACAGTTTTTCAACTTGTTCAGATGACAGGTGCAACTTGCCAACAAAATTTCATGACCAACGTATCACACTCGGAGAAGACCAAACTGCAATTTCTCCTTTGAAGCTTCATGCCGTGTATCAGCAAATCCGGTGAGGAGAACGATGGAGTCCTCTTTGCAATGATCTAGAGTACCAGACGGGAAAAGTAGATTGCCAAAAGTTTGGACTAAAGTAGAACCCCCAATGTATTCACATCCTTCTTCAGGGCTTGGGAAAAGATTCCCACACCCTCTAAGTCATTTAGGAAGTGTGGTCCAATAAAGATTGGACCTTTGAAATGTGAACAAGAAGGGACACTGACTCTCTTCATTCAAAGGGATGGAGCTGAACATGGAACAAAGGTCAACCATGGTAAAACATTGAGCGTTTATGGGATGCAAGAAAGGATGGTGGATTGTTAGGAAACACAGGGAATCTTAGGATAAAGACATTAATAATGGCCCTGTCATCCAGTATGAACTTGACGGAAAGTGTTCTGTTTGGCGTGATCACTGCCATTTTGTTTGATCTGATGCTGCTGTTTTTTTTACTTCTAACTTAATCCCAGTGCTTGTGCTTTGCCGTTTATCGTTTAACATAATTGGCTAATTCCTAGTTGACAACTTTCACATTTCTGTAAGGTTGTAGTATATGGTACAGAAATACGCCAATGATGTGAAAAGTTAAATATCACCTATGGACAGCAGCACTTATTGTGCCATCCACGTGTATGAACAAGGTAAAAAATGACTTCAGGCCTACCATCGTGGCATGAAGGCTGCAACTGAAACCTGCAGTGTAACATGTTTAAATAACTCTTTTAAAAGGTAAAAACTTCCCGTTTAACTATTAGTAAGGTACCCCACAGAAGTCTTACAGCCCACAAGGTAATGTGCATGGTATTTAAAAGTAAGATATATAGAAAATTAATGTTACCACGCATGTTACCACGTCACTGCAGGGACGAGTCCCTAAAAGCTATTTCACTGTGGCAAGGCTAGCTGTCCTATGTAGAAAATTGCAATGCAGGTTAAAATACAAATACTATATATTGGGAATGGAAAAAGCTGGACAAATAATGAAAGCACTAATTTTAATAGTTAATAAACATCTAATTCAATAGAGCAATCATATATTTAATAATTATTTAGGATCAGTAAGTTTTATAAAGATAACCTTTACCTGCTTGAAATGCCAAAAGGGTAGTTAGCATAAGCCTCTGCCAACTCCCAAATCCTGATCCAGGTTGACAACTCCCCAGAGGCACATGTACGGATGCAGAATGTCCTGAAATGTATAGATGACAGCCAACCACCTCAAAATCAATCCTGATAAAATTGATGTTTTGGCTGTCAACCCTTGGAGTGATCTCTTCTGGCCAACAGATCTGGGCCCCTCCCCTGAGCCCTCCCCAGTGGTAAAGAGTCTGAGTATAAAAATGTATGCTAAACTCTCCATGTCTCACCAGGTTACAACCGTGTGGAGACATGTATGGGCTTATTCAGATTGCTGCGGAAACTTGCCCCCCTTCTTTTTTTTACGACACTTTGTATGGCATTGTATGGCATTGTCGGCATTGATTATCTCCTGTCTAGACTACCGGAATTCGTTGTATGTGGCCACCCCGGAAAACTCTTGTCTAGACTTCAGGTAGTCATGGATGATGCTGCCAGACTGGTGTTTAGGCTCCCTAGACGAGCCACGACACCCCCTTACTGCAGCAACTGCATTGGCTTCCGATCAAGCAGAGAACGAGATTCAAGGGGCTATGTATTGCCCACAAAGCCATCCATGGTCAAGCCCCAGCATATATTAAGGAATGCTTGGAGAATTATAGGCCAGGACGGTCCCTAACTCTTCTGATGCCGGCCGGCTGGTCTGCCCCCACTTCTTGACTTTGTCCACGGGGGGTAGAGCTTTCTTCTCTTTGATTCCTCAACTTTGGAATGAGATGCCAGTAGAGCTCCGTAAGGAGTCCGTTCTCCTCCCATTTAGGAAAAAAATCAAAAACCCTTCTGTTTATTGAAGCCTGGGGCACAATGTAGGCCAATCCTGGGCACACTTCCTACTATGGTACCAAGGTTGGGCATTCTCTCAAGCGCTTAGAGACCAGTGGTGATAATGCGCTATAGAAATCCCAAGTAACATTAACATTAACTCTCAGCCTGTGCTCCAGCCTGGGAATAGGTGTGAAAAAGGTTTTGACTCCTCGGAACTCTTCCAAATTTTCAGAAAGGGTGCCCCTTCTGTTGACACCTGTGGTCATATTATATATTGTACTCCAAGGACACAACTGGCATGTGTGCCTGCTTTGTGCACCCCTAGAGTCAATGGTATTACAGAAGGGACTGCTGACTCTTGTGCGTCTCCTTCTGTAATATTGATAGCTCTGGTGCACATGTAGCGCCAGCGCAATCATGAGGGGGGTTCCCTCATTTGCTTGAGGTGTGGCCCCATGCAAATGAGGCAATGATTTTGCCTCTGAGCCTGCGCCATATTACCAACGTGGGTGCAAAGGCAAATATGCCTGTAGGAGGTGCACTGAAAGTGCACCACAAAAAAGTGGTTCACTTTCAGAGCACCTCCTAAAAGCAGCCCTATCCAACCCCCTACAGACCGGTGCAGTCGTTCACTGCCCACTCCTTCAATAGGATCTCTGTTCGTCTTGCAAGTGCAGGCAGCATACCACATGCACTGTGAAACATCGAGCAGCTTTGAAGCATCTGTTCCATATTTCATTAGAATGCACTGCCCCCCAGGGAATAACATGTTCATGGCTGCCCTGGTGGCATCACATTCTGAGTAATAGGGTGCGCTTTCCCTGTTTGCGCCTGACATACCTTTTGAAAGGTGCATACTGGCTCAAACAGAAACAATGCACCACATACATAATGTGGTCCCAGGTTGTCAAATCCTGCTTGACACTTGAAAGGGAGAGAACGGGTTTCCGGAAAATACTTGTGCATTCTATGTCTGGCTACTGAAAGATCCTGCTATTGTCCGATTAGATTTCTATCTCTATAAAAATAGGAACTACTGCCACGGCTGGTAGGTCAGGGGCTGGGAACCTTTACTCCATTGGACAGAGGAACTAGAAGTGTTGTAGGGTGTCCTCCTCCCACAGGTTGCTTAACCTTACAAAGCTGGATCCTCAACCAGTCTTCCTGAAAACACTGCTGGACTAGCGAAGCATACCCTGCACATTGTGACCTTTGAGAAGGACCTAAGGAGGATCAACCCCCTTTCATATGAAATCCAAAGACAGAAAGATCTCCAAAGATCATAAGACTGATTCTCTGGTCGGCTCCAGATACATTAAAAAAAGCTGAAGAGGATATTCCTATGAGGAATCTCAGCTGACCAGTGACAACTAGACCTGTTCTGGACATTGTTTCCTCATGTCTGGCATCTCGAAGTCTATGAGCGTCCCTTTGAGTTCCTTGGGGCATTGGAAGAATAGTCCTGTTCGTTTTTGTACACCAAAAGAAGTTTAGCAAATTTTTCACACTTTTGATCCAGTGCTCAGAAGGAATGACCCCAACCAAATATCCAACCAGCAACAACCACGAAAACTATCTGACCGGCAAATCCATGTCGTCAAATTGAATTTCAGGGTTTTAAATAGTTTTTAATTAGAAAAACAACATTCTCTTTACAGCTTGGTCTTACAAACTTTTTGTTAACCTCCCTACTTCCAAGCTCTAGGGGCCAATCTATTTAGTGGGTTCAACTTGCGCTCCATTGTGGTCAGCCTATAACCATGCCTGGGTTCAGGGCTACCATGACGCTTGACTACATTAGCATAATTGTGCTTTTTGGCGCTATTTTCACCTAAATCTGTTAAATTTATTATCTCCAGTTCCCCTTCTTTGATTTTTGTCAGTTTGGTGTCACTTTGTCAATTAAAATGTTCTGTAGGTTTATAAACTGGAATTGACATTTTACTGTGTTGTGTTCTCTACTTTTTAATTTAATTCTATATGCTTTACAGACAGTTAAGCCTGCCATCGCTACCATGGGTTGAGTTCAGGTTTAAATGGCAGAAACCTTTGGCTGGAGCTAACATGTTTGTGACTTTGTTACTTTTCGTTGGATTTGCAGATCTGCCTTTTCTATATGGTCACCCCAAATGTTTTTGGCATTGTTGCTGAACCGTATTATTGCTGGCTATAGAACTCTGTGCACTTTACACCTGCTAACCAGCAGTGAAGTGCTTGTGGTTCTCCTTTCTAAACATAGTAAAATTGGCATGCACCTAATAGGCCTATTTAATTTACTTATAAGCACAGTTGCCTGTAAACTGTGCGCTCGGGCGACCACATAGGTTGCGTTTTCTATCCACGCAGGTGGCCCATCTAGAGCGCACATAACAAAGCGTCAGTCTGCTAGAGAGGAAGCTCGAGCACACAAAAAGGATCAAGGCACTTGGCATCTGTAAAATCTACAGAACGCTCTTGCTTCTTGGAAATTACTCCGTTTTCAAACAGTGCTTACACTCTGCAGTCGCAGTGCTTTATGCCCTTACCCTTTTCAGTCAGACCCCGCATTAGAGGTACTTTGATGATTAATTTTGTTTTGGTCATTTAAATTAATAAGATGTGTGGTCTGTCTCTAGCCCTGAAACAAATGTATCGCTCAGGATGCTTTTTACAAGAAAGCAGACACACTTTACATGTCGATGTTGTTCTAATGTATACATTCAGGTGCCACACCGCTTCTCCTATCAGCCTGTTTAAATCCGGGTGATTTCAATACAAAACATAGTCTACTTTCCATTGGCATTAACTTTATTCTTTGAAGAGACAGCTTATGTTAAGTATATTTAACATGTGGGGGACTAAACACATGCTCAATTATTTCCTGGGGGGAAAAAAACCTGAACTCAAGCCTTTACTTTCCAGTCAAAATGAAGGGAAGAAATATATATTCAGGCAAAAGCGGAATAGAACAATGTCTAAAAAGAAAACATGTAGCCAAATCCCAGCTTCCCTGCTCTAGGTAAATCCGTTTGCTTTCCTGTTCCTAATTGTTCGTGATCGCTAAATCTGGGGACACCTTTAAGTAGTTCAGTTCATGTAGTATGTCATACAAAAACCTGACATGCATGGTTTAATAAAAAAATATAACATAACTGCATATATAATTATGTTTTGTGTTTATAGAGTGGGAATGACGGACTGACTTGTCTCCTTGTTCACTAATGGCATCATCATAATGGCATGGAGGAATGAGAATGTTTTTAAGCTCATGTTTAGAGACTACAACTTTTAGTGTCACTTCTTGTATCACTACGATTTATTGTACCTAGTGCTGGACTTAAAACTCAAAGCAGCCCTTGAAATATTCTTTTATACCAGCCCTCAATTTTCCCAAGTCAACAAAATGAGTGAGACTGACATTCTCCAAGGAATAGAGACAAAGAGCCCCTGCTCAAGGAAGTTTTGGATAAAAACAGGGCAACATGGTGAATTGTATAGCACAATTTTCTAAAGGTATGGTTTAAATAACAATAATTTCACGGGCTACTTAAGGGGCAAGTAATAAAATATTACATTATTTCAAGAGCTGCCACCACACAAAGCAGGCATAGTTCACCACTGCCAAAAATATGTATCTTTAAAGAAAGTATCTACTTAATAAAAAAAAAACTACACTAAATGCACAATCGGGTAAAAGTGTGTGTTGCAGGAAAAGCAGTGCCTATAACATGCAGTGTAGTCCTCTTAGGAGAAGAAACAACTTTAAATGATCTATGCCAACCGAAATGACACCAGTGGTGCTCAAATATCCAAGAGTGTGCCCACTGTTGCTGAGGGTAGTTTCGATTATTCAGTACCTGCAGATTGCTGGTTTTCATGAATTGGGCACCACACAGAAGAATTACCCTACAGGTTGCAATTAGTGCCATGATGCCTGTGTCCGCATTGTCTTTTGTCATGGCAGTTTTCCCATTGCACCCTTGTATAAAGCACCATAAGCAAGGCGGATTTTACTGTTTTAAAGTGTTTGAAGCACCAAAACGATGCCTAAATTCACAATTGTTTGCAAATTCCGCCCTAAGTGCACTGGGGATGCTCAGACGTGGGTCCCAGGCACTCCACACCACTGGAGTCAAGCTAGCCGGGCTGATGAGAGGTGTTACCTGGAAACCGGTCCGGTCCTCGGATGCTTGATTCCGTTCTGGGAAGGACATGGCTTTTGTAGTTCGGACTGGACTGTTCCCATGGGGCACATGGTCAGAGCTGATTTGCATATCGCCATTGTCTAACCCAGGGTGGTGTGGAGTGCAAAAAACGATGGATTTGGGCCCAGATCTTTGGACTGGGGTGAATGTGTGACATTGATCCACATTCTGTCCATCACCTGTTTTGTTTGCAAATTCACAATGACCCAGAATGTAAAGCATCCCCAATATTGGGTCAATTTCTGTAGTGGACTAGAATGTTCAGAATTATAGCCAGGATAGAGAGTCCTTACATGTACAGCTCTGCAACCAGGCCAGTATTAAGCCAAACGGTAAACACCACATCTTTGACAATTTCCATAATCTGCTCAATCTTTAAATCGCCACAGACTGGCCTGTACTTTTATATACAAGTACCAGAGCCAGGCCAATGATGGTCCAGTATTTCCAGCGCTACAATAGGGCAATTATCTACATTGCATGTGTATGTAACACATCCCAGTAAGTCCAGTTTCTCTTCAGTATATGAAGCACCACAGTCAAACTATAGTGTAAAGCATGACTGCCAGACCAATAACATCATCGCCCATGTATTCCAAACCTATAGTTGACTCATGCTTCAGTACAACTGTTTTATAGAACCACTGCTAGTCCAGTAATCCACCATGGATCAAGAAACAAATACTAGGATAGCCACACTGCATTTACATCTGGGATATGGTAGATTGGTCTCTTGTGGTACAAGAAAAGGATGTGTCTCTATCAAACAATACTGCCATCGACCAGATTAACCTGTGAAGTTAAAAGGGAGGGCACTTTGGACTACTGCTCAACAGGTAGAGGCTACCATTGTCTGGTAGCACCTTAGAATTGTCATGCAGTGGGGCCAGGAGAAAATATGCAGATGCCAAAAAACAACATTAAAAGAAAACATAATGTCACGGAACAGTACAACTGTGCTTGGGAGCACTGTACTTTCTTGCTTATTGGTAATGGTTAAATTAACCTTGAAAGGATGAGAAGCAGAGACATCCCATCAGGGCATTACAACCCATGGCCAGCGTTTTGCAAAGCTCATTCCTGCAGTTGATTCTTTAACCCATGGTGCAATGACACCATGTATGAAGATTTGGTTTATTTCATGAGTCCTGCATCTTACTACAACACTAACTCTAAAAACTATGGATTTCTAGCAAATGTAGTTGGAATAAAAAGATTAAAATCTTACCTTATCCCCATTTCTATAAAATAAATGTAACAGATATGTTGAGTCCCAGTGTTGAGAAGTAGCACACTCACGTGCATAGTGGCTCATGGTAAGTGTTAGTTGTGGACAACACTCAGAAAAGAGTGCTCATGAACACTACATTGCAGCACACCTCGAAAAATAATTAGAGGGAACATTGCTTATAAGTACTTCATACATGGTACTACCTGTACCCAAAGTCAGTAAGTGAAATGCTACCTGTGGGCTGTAGCACCCATTGTGCCACCCACTGCATCCTGAATGTTGGCAGGCCTGCCTCTGCAGCTTGGGTTTTCAGTTTTAAACTGCCCTTTTGAAGTGGAAAAATAACCCTTTTGCAAACTCCTAAACCTTCCTTTTTAGGTCTTGTTGAGTCAACGACCATGCGCTGCTCAGGCAGACATTTGGGGCCCGATGTAGGTAATCCCATATTGCCGATTCTTAAATACCAAGTCATACCGATTCGGTATTTAAGAACAGGCAGATGGGATGTAGGAAATTTTACCCAAAAAATTACCGAATCTGTAAATTTCGGTAATTCCTCTGGGCCTGGAGGCCCATAGGAATGAATGTCAATTACCGAATCGGTATTTACCGATTCGGTAACAGGGGGAAACATTGTAGGGTGGCAGGGTGTCACTTTGACACCCTGTTGCACCCCTCAATTGTGTATGGGTGCACATGTTGCAGACATACATGCCCTAAGGGCATGTATGTCTGCAACATGGCACTGAAGCAATTTGCATAAAATAGCTTTTTGGGGTTTTTTCTTTATTTACCACCAACTTGTAGTTGGTGGTAAATAACGAATCCCAAAAAAAGGGAAAGCACTCATTTGAGTGCTCCCTACATTGCTAATTCGGTAATTTACCAATTCGGTATTTTAAGGAATCAGTAATTTACCGATTCCGTAAAATACCGAATCGGTAAATTACCGAATTAGCATTTTGGGCACCTACATCTCAGTAGCCTAATTCCGGTCGGTAACGGCCGAAATTCGGTAATTTCGGCCGTTACAGACCGGAATTACGCTTCCTACATCTGGCCCTTAGTAGCGGCTTCTGGAAGTGCTCCCAAAGCAGCCACCAGCTTGCTAGAACGTGCACAAGCGCACGTGACGTGCACAGCACTTTTTCACGTCGTGCGTGCGCGTGTGCACCAGTCGCGTTTTTTTTTTATTGTTGCCTTACTTTCATGGCCTGCCGGCCCCAATGTTTGTTCACCATCTGTCCCAGTAAATTTACCAGATGTACCCGTTTTCAGGTAGGATGTGGATGACTAAACAGAGGGCGTCAAGTTTTGATATGTTCCAGTGCAGAATTAGTTAGTAGCCCCCAGAAGAAAGAAGTGTAGATAACATATGTGACTCAGTGATTAAGAGTTGCATTTAGTTCCTCGTTGTTTGAGTTTCCTACATTGGTGATTGCTGTCATTTAATTCATTCCGAGCCCATCGGTACACAGAGAATCTGTGTGTGTGGAATGTACCGCTTGTTTGTTTTCAGTAGTTGATCCCCCTTATCATTGGGGGTACACGAGCCCACGTTGTAATATCCTGGCCTTCAGTTTCAGGTCGGATCCCTGCTCTGTGAACTTTTGAAAACTTAACTGGTCAGACTTGTTTTTCATTATAGAACAAAACAGGGCTGTAATAGACAAATGTCAAAAACAGTTGTTGATACCCCATACGGCCCTTCTCCTCTTTAATAAGGGTTCTGAATTAACATAAAGGCAACAAAAAGAGGTAAATCGTTTATAAAAACACTTTCCAGGACCGAAAATATGGTTCCCCTTGTTATACGGAATCATCTAGTAACCATATTTTATGTGCTTTTTACTTTCTGATATGTAAGAAACAGTGTTACATGAACTCCACAGCTCTAAAAAAGGCCATACGAATAATACAGAAAAAGGTGAGAAGAGGGGGTGAAAGCATCCTAGAGAACATCCTCTGTACAAGCACCTATTAAAACACAAGAGGTACTCTAGTTGCAAAAAAAATATTTCAACCAAATGTCAATGTATAGAATTTTGTGCAAGAGAGAAACCAAGTGCTCCTCTCTACCATGGATCCTGTAAGAATGTAGACTGAGGCGTCATACTTCATAATAGGGTGTGCTCCTCCCCTGTATCAGTAATTACGACACCAGCAGGCTGACTTTATGAACAAGCATTGTCATAGCCAATAAGTCTTGGCTTTGGGACCTTATAAGTATAGTCATGCAACAGTTGATGTTGTTGCACCAAGGATATTGTGCTGGATAACTAAACACTTATAAGGCCTCTAAGGCGAGACCTATTGACTATGCCAAATGCTTGTTGATACTTAGTCACCCCTATTTTTCTTTTTTACAGCCTTTTATATAGCGCAAACTTGACCCGAAGGTATCGGGTATCAGAGAGCTTTACATAGCACCAGTTGTGTGAAATGAGGACATGAGGACACATCCATTTTTGTTAGACACGGGGAGATTTAGTGATTTGCCCAGAATCACAGGAAGTTCAGCGTCTTTGCCAAGACTCGAACCTGGTTCCCCAAGATGGAAGTCAACCACCCTAACCATTAGGCCAACTCCTCTCCCTATGGTAGGGCCATAGAGTAGGATGAATGATATTTAAAAGTAGTATACACATATATATTTATTATTTTACGTGTCCTGACAGTGAAAAACATCCGAAGTGGTCTTTCACTGTGGCAGGCTGACACACTCCTTAGGTAAACACTGGGTTAAACATTTGCATTTGATAAGTGCTAAATTCAATTTCTAATGGTAATTTAAATCCATCTTGGTGGTAAAGTTGAATTTTATATTACTATTTTGGAAATTACACTTTTAGAAAGTTGTCTTTTTCCCCACTATAACCAAAATACTTTTGTGTCTGTGTCCAGCTGTCAACCGACCCCTGATGAATACCCTGTCATGAAATGTGTATTGCTCCCAAACAGTGGACAAAGGGTTCATGGTGTGGTGAGAGTGTCTACTACCTTTGCAGTATGGCTTGGGGACTGTGTCCAGCCCATTCCTGAGCATCAAGGGATACCTAACTTGTGACTGGCAGATAAAGCTCACACTTAAGCTACCTTTTTAACTTCCTAGCTCTGCTGGCTCAAAACTCAGTGGCTGGGCAAGAACTGACCAGATCTGTTTTTTAGGGGTGGACAAAGAATGGCCCTCTATCCACATGCTGGCACTGAGCATAAAGGTGGACCCCGCAGGCCTCTCCTCAGATTTCTTTTGGGACTGTGGAAGGACCGAAGAGGTCTGGGCCAGCTGCATGTGAACTGATAAGAGCTTTGAAGACTGGATTTGCTCTCCTTTTTGAGCTAGGACAAGTAAGGCTGACCTCATGTTTGGGCTCTAAGGGACACAACAAGCTTCAAGAGGCTTCTCTTGTATTTCCAGCTAACCAGCTCAAACTGGACCTGACCTTTTCTGGGCGTGAAATTCAACATTTTTCAGCTCAGAACCTTCCTGCCAAAAATCAGAAGCTTCAACAAAACCTTGTCCAAGGAAATTTGATGACATACAGCCCTCTTCAAACACAGCCTGATGCCTTGTCCCGCTGAGGACTTTAGACTTCTATTCTAATCCAGTGACTAGGTCTGATAGTAAAACTTTCACCTCTTCCGTGTATCTCACCTACTTTTCATAACAATCAGCCGCAAATGTTGTCCTGGTCAAGTGCAACCAGAGGACTATGATTAGGGCCTAGCGCTTTTTGCTACTATTTTAATCCTTAAACTTTAAATATTAATAACTTTGGTTCTACGTATTGAATTATTGTAGTTTCTGTGTAATAATGTTTATTAAAATGTACTCTATTTGTCTAAAAATAGTTTGGGGATTTTTCGTGTGTTGCGTTTTGATTTTTTTTACAGTTTGAGTACTTCATAAATACTTTACACATTGCCTCTAAGTTGTCTGCTCTGTGCCATAGCTACCATGGGTTGAGATCAGATTAATATAGTGATTTTAGTGATTCACCCTGACAGGGCTGTGGCTATTTGAGGTGGATATCCCTCAACAAATATCTCAGTTTCTCACAGTGGGCTACCATGCACCCCAGTTAATAAAAAACTTTGTCACAGTTGGCTTTCCCCAACTGGCATATGGGAGAATCTGGGTATTAAATCTGCTAATAATAGGTACTAAAATCCCTTGCTTAGTTAAAGCTGATATTTCAATGTGGATCCCTTCCTTCACCTCTGGTTTTAACAAGTGCTGAGGTATTCTGGATAGCTTCTTTTGGGAGTCAACCTTCACTAGTTTCATTGAACACAAAATGGATGGTACCAGTGAATGTAACAGGGCGAAAAATATCAATACCTTAATGTCTTTATTTATAGCTCCATTAGGTTAATTAGCCATTGATGATTACTTGGGGCCACATCACAGTCCCTTGTTATTTTGCACACCATGATGGGCAGTAAGGTTTTGGTTACTGGGTGCGTACCATGTCTTTCTGCCAGTGCCAGGACACTCTTCGGAACAGCCATGCACTTTATAAATTCCTTTCATTCATTCATGCCACCTCAATCTGAACCCAACCATATGCAATTTAGTCTTCACCTTGCTCCAGTGGAAACCTCTCAACCTGATGTGTCTGGCCTGGTTTACCCGGAACCAAAACACAACCAACCCAGTACTGGTTCTGTTGACATTGTGTGCACAAGACCCACATCTGGGCATTCCCGACCCACTTAGGGTGACATTCAAAAGTATACAAAAAAGGGATGGATGGAATACTTGAATTGGTCTCAGCCACTGGCAATTATGCCTAGCCGCATCCGAGTCCATCGTTCTTTTACACACCATGCCACCTCAGTTTATCCCAGCAACAACGATGGACTGGGATGCTGCCCGATTAATTGTCAAGGGGCTGGAAATAATTGAATCTTTCCATTCATCACTTTATGTATACTCAAATATTGTTGTGTAGCATTTGAGACAATAATCCCTGACTGACAGCGTTGTATCAAATAATTAAGCCAGGTTTTGTGAGAAAATATGTTTTTGTTTTGTTGCATATTTGTACAGATTACTGATTATGTCCAATGAAAACTTGCAGAAGCAATGTATTTTTTTGTTATTTATGCACAGGGCCCAATGAAAGAGATGGGCAGTATTGTAGGCCCGCCTCAAATTTTATAACTATTTTGGGGTAGGAAGGATTTACTTATTGTCAGATATACGTTATATTTTTGATTGATTAAAATGTTGATATTATGTTTCCATTAAAGAATATCCACATGCGTTTTGAAATTTAGTACCAATTTCAAATTTGTGCATTTTTCTAATCAATTCAGCAAGAAGCTTTCTTCTAACTGAATGCCCTTTGTGCACTCATAATAATGATGAATATAAAGTAAGATGTTTGGTCAGTCCTGGTAATTAAAATATGAACTAAGAGAATATGAACTAAGAGATAACGAAATACAAAGCCAAATCCAATGTGACCAGCATTGTGTGAGAGTACAGCATTTCATGAGAGGTTGGAAGCAGAATTCTGGGTCAGAGAGATTCAACTGAGTTCATCACATGATGGGAGAAAAGCGTCTGCCAAATGTATCAAGTTATTTTTTTATATAACTATATCTATATCAAAAGCTCCAGTAAATATGACCACATGACACGCCAGTGACTTTAGAGTTTGTTGAAGACATCTACAACAAAGAAGTGATTCAGCTCGGAATGAGGTTTGATTAATATAGCGAATTATAGTGCATCATGCATTTCAGTATTCTAATGGTGATCAATGTAAAAATGGACTCTAGAGATCAATAAACATAGAATAAACATACATATTGCAGTATTGAGGGCTAAACATTGAATATGAACAATTTACATTCAATTTAGACACAATTTATTAGTACATCAAATTGCATACTTTGTAAAATTAAAACAAATACAGTAATATAAATGCTAAGCAATCATGCTTACATAAAGCACGAATAGGTATAACACACTTTTGCTAATACACTATTGACTGTCAGACATAATTCCCTAATGAAAAAATCCCAGAGGTTTTAGAAGTGTCCTCACATTAATGCACATGAAAACGTTCAATACCTGCACAAATAAAATTAATCAGAATGAGTGAACATAATCTTGAAATCCATTGAACAGTAAGTAAACTGTGAGTAGATATCAATCTAGAAGACAGCCTCATGAATGTGAAGCTACTGCTTCATTAGTTCTCAACCTATCAAGTGCCCTAGTTTGTAAATCAATTGCATCTTTTGATTCCAAAATTGTAACGATCTTACACTCCATCACCTCCTATCGGGTTTCTCTCTTCTCTGTCTAGAGATGGTGATAGAGAGAAAAGACTAATAATTTCCGAAGCAAAATACATAATGGATAAGTATGGATGTGGTAGTAGTATAACCTGAAAAGGAGCATTTTTAAATGGCTCTTTGGTAGATTTGAAATTCTGAAACTTTTATTGGGATTGCTACACAGACAATTTTCTGCCAAGCCAGCGGCTCAGGCTAACAAAGAGGGATTTGGTAACTTACAACAAGTAGATGCTGCATCTCAGCTAATTGTAATAGGGCTACTAGTACCCATCTGCGCCTTGCACATAAATTGGAAGAACCACTTGTCCATTCCTGGAGATGCACCTCACCTTGAGCTCTCCCTTCACTACCTCACTGTGCTGACTGCCTCATGCTTATCTTCTAGAGCTTCTGGAAGTTAGCTCGACAAGAAGAGAGGAGTTCTATCAAAAGAGTCTATTGCAGCCGAGTATGATTTGAATCATTTTAATCAAGTTGGACAACTTCTTTTTTTCTTAGGTTGTTGTTACCGTGGAACTTTATTTTGATAGTAGCCGCGTCCAAGGGCCAGTGGCGTAACAAAGGCACCTGCAGTGCGGCGGTGGGGGATGAGGACCAGGGGGGACCCTCAGCACAGTACCCTGGCCTGAGAGCTCCTGAGAGAGTCCGGAGGTGGGCCCCTCCAAGTACTTTGCATCAGCCGCGGTCGGTACTGGGAGTACCTTCGGTGACATGGAGAGGGGGAGGGGCAGGGTGGGAGGTAGTAAACTATGGTTTAGGAGGTTTACAGGTAAGTAAACATATAAATAAATAAAACTAATTTAGTTGCATGCACTGGATCTATGACAGAATTTCGACAGACAGAATTTCGACCTACACAAATATCGGCGTAATTATATCGATAGCAAAAATATCGACGCCCTATGTACAACATGGTAAGTACCAAAATATCGAAAAATTAATATCGATGTTAAAAATATCGTTGTTAATTATATCGATTTTTTTTAAATTTAAAATAACATAAAAAAAACTGTAAATAATACATAATAATTACTTAAACATATTTAAATATATGTAATAATTGTTAAAAAAAATAATAATACATATTTAATAAAAAAAAATAATAATAATATATAATATATAATTACTTAACAATAATTACTATTCCCACTCCAGTGGGTGCAACAGTAGGGAAAACTGACCCTGAACACTAAAAATACCCCTTTACCCAAAAACCTAAAACTGACCCTGAACCCTAAAAATACCCCTTTACCCATAAACTGAAAACTGACCCTGAACCCTAAAAATACCCCTTTACCAAAGAACTGAAAACTGACCCTGAACCCAAAAAATACCCATTTACCCAAAAACTGAAAACTGACCCTGAACCCTAAAAATACCCCTTTACCCAAAAACTGAAAACTGACCCTGAACCCTAAAAATACCCCTTTACCAAAGAACTGAAAACTGACCCTGAACTCAAAAAATACCCCTTTACCCAAAAACTGAAAACTGACCCTGAACCCTAAAAATACCCCTTTACCCATAAACTGAAAACTGACCCTGAACCCTAAAAATACCCCTTTTCCAAAGAACTGAAAACTGACCCTGAACCCTAAAAATACCCCTTTACCCAAAAACTGAAAACTGACCCTGAACCCTAAAATTACCCCTTTACCAAAGAACTGAAAACTGACCCTGAACTCAAAAAATACCCCTTTACCCAAAAACTGAAAACTGACCCTGAACCCTAAAAATACCCCTTTACCCAAAAACTGAAAACTGACCCTGAACCCTAAAAATACCCCTTTACCCATAAACTGAAAACTGACCCTGAACCCTAAAAATACCCTTTTAGCAAAGAACTGAAAACTGACCCTGAACCCTAAAAATACCCCTTTACCAAAGAACTGAAAACTGACCCTGAACCCTAAAAATACCCCTTTACCAAAGAACTGAAAACTGACCCTGAACCCAAAAAATACCCCTTTACCCAAAAACTGAAAACTGACCCTGAACCCTAAAAAAACCCCTTTACCCAAAAACTGAAAACTTACCCTGAACCCTAAAAATACCCCTTTACCCAAAATTAATTAATATTACAAATAAATTACTTCCCACCCTATTCCCCTATAAACCCACAACCCGCTCCAGTAGTAAAACATATAATTTAGTTAAAAATACACATAAATTATCAATTAATTAATCAATTAATCAATTAAAATAAATCATTGCCAATTAATATTTAATTGCAAAATAAATTAATCATTGAAAAATAATTATTTAATTACAAATAAATTACTTCCCACCCTATTCCCCTATAAACCCACAACCCGCTGTGGTAGTAAAACATAATTTAGTTAAAAATATACATAAATTATCAATTAATTAATCAATTAATCAATTAAAATAAATAATTGCCAAATAATATTTAATTGCAAAATAAATTAATCATTGAAAAATAATTATTTAATTACAAATAAATTACTTCCCACCCTATTCCCCTATAAACCCACAATCCGCTGTGGTAGTAAAACATAATTTAGTTAAAAATATACATAAATTATCAATTAATTAATCAATTAATCAATTAAAATAAATAATTGCCAATTAATATTTAATTGCAAAATAAATTAATCATTGAAAAATAATTATTTAATTACAAATAAATTACTTCCCACCCTATTCCCCTATAAACCCACAACCCGCTGTGGTAGTAAAACATATTATTTACTCTTATATATTTTTAAATTATAAAAACATATTAAACACATATTATAACAATTAATTTAAATACTTAACTTATATTTCTAACACATATTAGTAAATCGAAATTACTTACATCGATATATATGCTATCGATATTAGTAATTTCGATATATATGCTATCGATATTAGTAATTTCGATATTACTTACCTTAGGGTCGATATTCTGGCCATCGATATTCTGGACATCGATATTCTGTCCCATCGATATTAGCAACTCGATATTAGTGTAGGTCGAAATTAAAAACTCGATATTTTGACTGTTTACCGCATGCACTGCATCCCCAAATGCGATGCAGTGCGTGCAACGAAATTCATTTTATTCATCAATATGTTTACTTACCTGTAAACCTCCGTAATCCATAGTTTACTACCACCCACCCTGCCCCTCCCCACGTCACCGCCTGGCAGGTACTCCCACTACCGGCCGCGGCTGCTTTGCATGGGCCCGACTCAAGTTTTGTTACGCCACTGCAAATGGCTAAAACATAGGGAATGTATTTATTTGTTGATGCAGATATCTATCTGTGTGCTATCAAATGTGGTAAATCACTCAAGCAAAAGAAAGCAAAGCATTATATTCGCTACAAGATTTAGGCTGCCTCCCTACTTAACCATGATATGGAATTAGCTGAAAAAATGTATCATACTTGCAGTGCTTTATTTTAGCTGGTGCTTGCAGAGGAGTATCACAGACGCTTTATTTTGAGGCACAGGACATATTTTTAAACTTTGATTCCCCAAAAGAGGAAAAAGAAGGAACTTATGGCAGCAGCCCCAGTGGACGTCTGAGAAAAATTTGGGGCCAGGCACTAATTCTTTCACGAGTGAAGGCTTTGCATACTCATGAGTTTTTTGGTTTGTGTCTATTTTGATGTGTCAAATTACCACTAGTCTATTGTAGTTGAATTGCAGCCACTATGGAGAATAGCTTGCCACTCAATATTACATGTGTAATTAGTTTCAAGTAAGTTGTTACAACTTGTGAAGCCGTTCATGATCTGGTACTTAAACTGCAAATTGGTCTAAACTGCTACAAAATATATGTTTGTTTTATGACTGATTTTCTAAAAGAAAATCGTATAATGATATTCTTTTTTTTAAAACCACTCTCTCGTCGGGATTTTGGAGGCTTTGTCAGTATTTCCAGTAACGGGGGGGGGTACCTTGTGGCTGCTAGGGGTTTTCCCCTCCTGTGCTGAAAATACTTGAATACTATAGAATCATGACAAGGTCAGCTCGTCATAAGCACAGCGCAGGTAACACCCATGACGAGCTGACCTTGTCATGAGCATGGAAGGGGTTAAAATGGATGCTACCGTTTTCTTAGCACACTTTCTTAAAGCGCTCAGTAGCTCAGTAGATTTGGCCACAAACAAATATGTGGACGTTGTTGAAAATAGTATCGATAATTATGTGCAGCAAGGCATTATCACAATTTAACGATCGACAGTTATTTTTCTCCTTTCTCGCGTTGAAATAAGGATTTCAAAACACCATCGAAATCCTGCACAAGACATGCAGTTAGTTATTTCCCAGGCTTTCTAGGATGTGCTGAGTGCATGAGTCGGTTTCTAAGTTTAGAAGGTGAAATTGTCACCTTGGATCTGAGATATTATATTTTTGACACCAGAGTGTGTGGGTACTAACTTATTTTGCAATTACACTTAACTAAACATTTCACTAAATTGCTTGTATTTTCTGCACCTTACAGGATGATGCTTGGGTGTTTCTCTTAGATCTGATCTGAAATTTCGGTGACTAGCATCGCATGTTTGTTTATAGGCCACTCTAGTGTTATTTGGAAATCTTTATCATTCTCTCTGATAAATAGCACCCATTTTTTCGGGGAACCATACAATTTCTGTAGAGTAGGACGCACTTCAATTCTCTAAGGCAGTACATGTAGGTAGTCTTAGAGCATGCCTTCAATGAAAAAGCAAAAGACACACAATTGATGGACCGAATGCAGAACAAATCTAAACATTCACCCCCAGTTAAGAGATCTGGGTTAAACCCATCATTCTTTTGCCCACCATGCCACCCCAGTTTAGACCTGGCCAAATGCAAATCAGTATTGACCCTGGGCCACATGGGAACAGTCTAGCCCGAACTGCCAAGCCAGGTCCTCCCTTGACCAGAAACAAGCATCCTAGGGCCGGTTTTGGGGTTTCAATGAAAAAGGGAATCTTACATGGGAAAGGGATGCAAAAACAACATAAAGGGAATTTATTTCCATGAAAAATATTTGGTAGTGTGTAAATACCTCCCTGTGAAAGCTGTGGATGTAAGCTGTAAATGATTTTGTAGAGTCTGGTGCAAATACTCTGTTTGATTGTGGGTGGTTACCAGATAATCTCATTTGCTTTATGCAGTCACACAATAACATAACCCAAATGCATTTATGTATACTAAAGGTAATTGTACTTATTTCATGTGTTGGACATGGCCTTCTCTGCAGGGTCATCTCCAAATGTTTTGCCTTCACCCCTCCCGTTTTATGAATTTCGTTTTTGATGGCATTATAACTTTACCACTGCTAACCGGCGCTACAGTGCTTGTGCTCATTCCCTTAAACATGGTAAAAGTAGCCTGCACCCAATTAGCACATTTAATTTGCTTAGTAGTTCCTAATACAGCGGTATTCCATGTACACAGCCTGTAAAATAAATGCTACTAGTGGGCCTGTAGCACTTATTGCGCAACCCACTTCAGTGCTCCTTTAAAACATGTCTGAAGCCTGGCATTGCAGCCTGTGTGTGCAGTTGGAAACTGCCATTTTGACCTGGAAAAATATACCTTTTGCCAGGTCTAAATCTTCCTTTTTAATACATAGAAGTCACCCCTAAGATAGACCCTAAATAGTCCTTAAGGCAGGGTGCAGTGTATTTAAAAAGATGGATATGTAGTTTTAAGTATTAAATGTCCTAGTAGTGAAAACAAACCTCCTAAATTTGATTTTCACTACTATAAGGCCTATCTCTCCCATTGTATAACATTGGGCTACCTTATTACATTTAATAAGTGATCATTTTGGATTGGGAGCAGATAGGAATGTTGTATTTAAACTGAAATGATGTACAATTTAAAATTCTCTTTAATGGGAAAGTTGAATTTTAAGTTGCATTCTGCTAATGCCACTTCTAGAAAGTTGACATTTTAATGCCCTAACCATTTGGTGACTGTGTCCAGGGTTACATCACAGGGTGTAGTTGGCAGTTGGCCATGGTGTGAGACAAAAGGGGGACTAGCTGGTGGCAGGAAGGGCCATCCTGCTAGGATAGGAGGGGCAAAGCTGTTTCCTGTATCACTTACATTTGAAAGACTCTGCATCAGCACTCTCACAAATAACTTGACACCAGTCCATTATCACCTAGACCTAGTTTAGCATTGCTGTCTTCTTCAAAGGCTGGCACCAGGTATAAATATTGAACTCTCAGACCAACTCTTAAGTGCACTCCTGGACCTGTGGAACACTTCAGAAGGACTCCATTGTGCTTCAAGCGACTACCCTGCTCCTTGAGGCCCGTCTTGGTCTTCAAAGGACTGCCCTGCTGCTTAAGGCCTGCCATGTTGATTGAAGGAAAGAGGACCCTCTCCTTGAACCCAGGACCGCCAGAGAGACTACAAGGGTCAAGTAGACTAATCTTGTGTTCTTAGGTACAGGGGCGCAACAAATTCCAGAGGCCTCTCTGCAACCGCCCAGCTGACCTCCTGGAACTGTACCTACATGAGCCCTGCTGACCTCTGCTGGAGTGAGTCCCTGATCTCCAAAATGTGCTTCTCTAGGACCCGGACCCTTGGCTGGCATCATAGAGCACTCCTAACTGGAGGTGCCATCAAATTTGGCACGAAGCGGCGTGAAGCCCCGCAAGGCCTTTCCACACAGCTGCAAGCTTCATCGGAACAGACGCCGAGTGACGCCAAGCCCAACAAAGCCTCTCTGGACAGCTGCCAGCTTCATCTGAACTGACGCAAAGTGATGGAAAGGTTTGCCGCACAGCTTCATTGGAGTTGATGCTGGATGACGCGAAGCCTCATAAAACATCGCCATGCAGACCTCGCACCAAGGACATAAGGAACAACTCTCAGTGGGCCAAACTTGGTCTTGTGTCTGGGCTGCACTCCATCATGGTAGACCCGTCCTAATGAGTTTGGCCCAGCGTGACCAGATACCGTCAGTTGGCGCTTTTGATGCTATTTTATCGAAACATTTAAAGTTCAATATTTCCAGTTCCTCTAATTGGATTTTTGTTATTTTAGTCTCAAATATGTATACATTTTATTTTTGTGTTGTTTTTTCTCCTTATTACTGATTGAGTGCTACATAAATACTTAATACATTGCCAAGCTACCAGAGGGTTACGCACAGGTTAATTTAGTGACCTTTGGGGTTCATCCTGACAAGGATTGTGGTTGTTGCTTGAAAAGGTTATTCACTCCTCAATCATAAGCCCAATTTCATACATTGTGACTCTCCACTTCTCACCTGTGTAGACAGTGTACTGTGCTTTGACAAACACATGTGGTACACCATGCATACAGGATGTGTGTGGTAATCCCAGAAATACATTATAAGTGTATGCTTTAGATTTACCTAGAAGAAGCACTTACACAAACATGTGAATGTACGAATCTACGAAGCTTATACTCTGACTTTGTTGGGGATATTCTGCTTCTAAATCTTAATTTTATGAGAATCATAGTACCAAAGCACGTTTAAACGTGATTATTAATGTTAAAAATCTAAAATCTGCATAGAACAGAAGGCACTCGTTTGTTGAATGTGCATCATTTAATTAAATTGGCATTTCGTGTTCCGCAGTTGTAGCACCAATTCTGTTTATTAACTGGGAATTACACTCTATTTTCTTGGCTGTTTTGCTTCTTCTCTTGGGCTCGTTCCCAGATCTCCGTTCTCTTGGTTTTGATACATTTTTATATTTCTAGTGGAACAAAACTATTTTTTAGTTCATATTTCAGAGCTGCAAGTGGCTGAAAGGTCAACACTTACTATGTAATCTGGCACAAGCTATGACAATTGCTGTTTTTTTAGGTTGTACCTACTTTTGTTTTCGTTATATGTTTGGTGATATCGCAGCACTCCACAGCTGCCTACAAGTAATAGTAGACACCTGCTCCTTATATATCTCTTAATTTTAATGCCTCATATTTCACATTTGTAAGCACTGAAAACAGGTATTATTATTACCAAATGTAATTCTATTTATTTATATACCTCAGAAGGAAAAGGACTGAAAAGACTTTGCCAGAATTCAACTTTGGGATTGGGACTGGAGTGGGAGCTAAAGGCAACCCTGTCAAAATTGTTCAAAACAATCCTGCTCCCTTCCTTCTTTCTCTCATCCAGGGATGGATTAACAGTTACGCAAAATAGGGACTGCCTAGGGCATCAAGGGAAGTGGGGCACCACAGACCTTTTCCTTTGCTGGATTTATCATGGACCATAACGTGCAAAACTGCAAATGGTGCAGCTGAACTTATAAATAAAGAGGATGTATACAAAAAGAAACATTATTTTCAATCTTACTGTATGTTTTAATTAATTTCGAAAAATATATATATTTTGCAATTTACTTTTTATTTTGAATTGAATATATATGGGGGCACCAACATCTTTTAAGTGCTTAAGGCCTCTTGAGGTCGTACATCTGGCCTGCTCTCTTCTCTCTCTCTCTCCTGAGGACTTCACCCCCACCCTGCCGTAATTAACTGCAGAAGCTGAGAACCAAAGGAGGCGGCAGCAGCCCCCCCCCCCTGCCCTTGTTATAAAACCGTTCTCCAATGGCTCCACCCCACAGGGGGAATACGGGCAGTCCAGACCTACTCGTGACCTGCTCACATAGGCATTAGGTAAGCATTCAGTACAGTGAGCAGTTTTTTCGGCTGCATAGGCTCGTAGGTGTCTGCTACAACTGCGCCGAGCTTGCACCTTAGTTACTCTTCCTATTGAGGAATGCAATAATGTACATATTTCTGATTCAACATACGGAAGTAATGACTTATTAATTACTTTATTTTAAATACCGACAAGCGAAATATATGACATCCGAAGAACTGTTGCCTAATTCTACATTCAGTGGTTTAAGTAACACAGAAGACATTAATTTAAGCAGTGGGATGACACCGACTGAAGCAGCATGGTGTGTGTTATGGAGGGAGCGAACAATCAGAACTCTCCAAGCTCCTCTGCATGTTAATTTTAATACGTGTGCCCTAGATAAGAGAATGACAACTTCTTAATGAGCATCCACTTGAAATCAGTCTGCGTTCCTACCTTCTGTTCAAGCATGTGTTCAGTTGACTTTGGTCACCAAATCTTACGCAGAAAGAGGGCAGGCAGATGTGTGTGTTCGTGTCCCTGTTTTTGTTGATCTATATCTGTGTGTTTTTAGCAAGGAGCTCACAGTGGGGCGTTTCTTTCTAACCATGACATGCTTTCTGGGCGCTGTCGTCCTTTTGGAATACTCAGCTGTTGTCCAAAAAGAGCCATATATCCTTCACATGATTACTCTGCATGTAACTCTTTATTGGTAAATAAACAAAACATGGCTAAATCTGGACTTGGTGAAAGCAAAGACACTCACATTTTCGGCTTCTTGAAAGTCACTCCAATCAATTTAGGTTATTTGCATTTAGGTAAGGACGAGAGTGGCCTGCTGTGTATCTTTAAGTCAACTTTGATATTAAGATATTGAGGGCAGATATAAAAAAAGGACTTACCAATATTTAGTTATTGGGCAGACACCACAGTCTGGATCCAAATATGCAGTCTGGAATTTATAAAAATAATAATAGCTATCATACTAATAATGTACAATGATCCAAACTTTTCCTTAGGATCCCGCCACCGGTACTGCCAAATGCTTGGTTTGCTGAATACCAATAATGCTTAGTTTTGATTTCTCCTCGTGACTTTTTCTTCCCCCACCCTGCACTTCATGGTTGATTATATCACCCTGGTAGTAGTTGCTTTGTTACTGTTTCCTATCTTCTCTTTCTTCATTTTTCAACTTTATCACTTGCTCTGGGTTAGACTCTGGTAATGAAAAATAAATTTCAGTCTCCAATAAAATATGGCACAAATTAAATACTGCAAATATGATTATGCCATTTTGCATTTCGCCTATTTTAGAGCATGAAACTGTCTTCACGGATTAAACTGCAACAACCTCAATGTTTTCCATATTAGGCAGATTGATTGCATGTGCTATATTCTAAGGTTCTACCCATGCCTGCAAGTGGTTAAGGATGCAGACCTAAAGTAAGAGTGTATGATGGTGAGTTTTGGCTGAATTAGATTTGCAGTATTTGTTTCGATCACACATGTAGACTTTGTAAGGACAGGAAGGGGCGTAACACAATCTCTTGCAGCCCCTGCGATGCAGGGGACCCCCATTTTTTCAGGGGCCCCCTTTACTTTCAAGGGTGGCCCATTTAGCCAAAGGTCTTCGAGGCTCAGGATCTCCTCTTCACATTCTATGGGGGTGAAGGCATAATTTTGCATTATGCCACCTAGGGCATGACTTATAAAGGTGTTATAAATGCTTCATTGGTTTTTACTTTCTACAGTGACATCTGTGATGCAAGCTTCACAAATTATTTGTCAGATAATCTGAAAATGAAGGGAGTAATAATGGCATGGATTTGGAAATGGTAAAAGTAGTATCTGAGTTCTGGAAACTTTCCAAATTAATGTATCATATGATAGAGCAGTAGTTGTAAGTAATGATGAAATTACATTTCAGATTTGGGAATGTAAGGTATTGACTTTTTTATATTTTTTGTTTTATTGTCTTTCAATTTTAGTTATACTTATTTTTATATACCCTGTTCGTAAACTTGTAAAACGTGATAATGATATCAATAATAAAATGTTTACTAACCATGGAATTATTCGAACCATGCTTAGAATAATTTCTTCCTCAATGTATCATACTCCCTTTGTACTTTTTTATTTTTTGAGTGTGTTGCAATTTGTGTTTAAAAAATGTAAGTCTCTTAATGGAAATGTTACATATGTACTTTACAGTTCCTGTCAATACAAAAACGCATCCTTTTTAGAATAATTTCAAAACTACTGAACAAAGGTACAAGAATCTGGCTATATAAATGGGAAGACAAGTGTTGTTGTGTGTAGTGGAAAGTAGTACAATTCCGTTCAGTCATTTCAGCACTATCTGCACTATTTGCAAGCACAATATAAACATGGTGAGCTGTATACATAAAATCTTTTTCGAGCCCTCCTTACTATATAACCTTCCAACCATTGCAAATGTTTCAGGAGCAGAACCAGTGTTGTTTATGTCAATTTTCTTGCAAATTCATCAAATGGTGAGAAAGATACTGGCATAAAAAAATCGATGTTCTTTTAATGGAAAACTTGTTCTAACCATAACTGCAGTGGAGTTAACGCTTCTTTGAAATCTCTGCAAATATCTACTTAAGTTTTTCACTATAAGGCATAACATGGCTCGGATCCCTAACCTAAAAATCGTTGAAATTCTCACATTGTGGATTGATAGCTAATTGTAGGATCCCTTTGTACCATTAATGACCTCACACAACACCATTATTTATATAATGGATTACAGTAAATGTGAATTTCGCAAAAACTTTAGATGGAGATATTATGGTTGGGTGAATTAAATCTGAATATGAGCTTGGAATCTGATTGGCTGGAAAAGGAGCTGATCAGTTTATCCCCTCCCACAGATATATTCCTGACATAATTTTTTAAGATTTTGAACTCGTTTGTGAAATGTATTTCTCTGGGGCGGTGTTGGCTTTAAGAGAACACCCACTTCTCAGGGAAGACCTAGCAATCCCCATACGTGGAGAAAATAATAAATTTGGCCATAGGTTCTTTAAATTCAACTTAAGGTTTATGTCCCAATATGCTTACTTTTCCTTTGGTTATTAGCAGCGGAGGAGTGTTGCCCCCGCCAGCAGCAGCAGCTGCAAAACTTGAAAAACAAAATGATAATAAACCATGTTTGTTATCATATTAATTTTCTCTTATCTTGTAGTCTTAGGGGCAGTGCTACGGGATGAGAGGCACTGAGGAGAAGTGATGGGCACTGCCTTCAGTGCGCATGATGGTTTTCCCCGGCTGTCTAAGGCCGGCCAACCGTTCATGCGCACTGAAGCTGTCTCCAATCCGAGCTGCATCATCAGGTTGGAGAGAGAAGCCACATTTTCCCAGTTTACCTGGGAGTGCAAATCAAAGGCGCTTAGGCTTATCCTGACACTGTTCTCATGCTGTGAGAGCAGTGTCAGGATTGGCCACTGTGCCTGCCTGCAGTGGAGCCAGAAGAGCAGCGATGTATCCTGATGCAGGTAAGTTTTTTTTTAAAGTTGTTTTTAAGTCGATTATTCAGGACTTCTTGTATATACTTTAGTATATACTTATATGTGTCTGTACTTTGTGGGCTCTGGAGATCATCAGTCCGCTTCCCCTTAGGGACATTTCCTTCTGTTCAACTGCCTCTATTTAACTGTCTTGACAGAAAACGACCAGTAGAGGTCAGTAGAATACCAGAATTGCTTTCTGCTGGGTTAACTGCTGCTATTTAACTGTCTTGATAGAAAACGACCAGTAGAGGTCAGAAAAATACCACAATTGCTTTCTGCTGAGGGACTTTCTTTTTTTTCTGGCATCTGCCTCCATATAACTTTCTTGATAGAAAACGACTAGCAGAGGTCAGTAAAATACCAGAATTGCTTTAGCATTCTCTAGATTCCAGTCTATAGAAATTGTCTTCCACAAGCACCCATAGACAATAATAATATTTTTTTCAAATCTTGTATTTTCAGTGATATGACCACCAAGGGCCCTGATTTTATATTAAAAACAGAGTTTTGGACTATACCATTTCCCACTGAAAGGCAATAGTTATCTCCATGTTTTCCCATACCTGGTGTGTCATGCAGTTCGAGGCTTACTTTCCCTCCATGTTAAAGAACAGTAGATGTTTCAGCACCCAGGATAATGTACTGCATAGCTAAATACATGTAAGGTCCCAAAGGCGAGAACGATTGCATTGCAAATGCTTGTTTGTTTTTGTCTTACCCATACCCCCGTCCCGCCACTTTGCCCCAACAGCAGCCTCGTCTGGTTATTAGACTTGGGGTTAGGTGATATTAATATTCATCTTGGCTATACTTTGACCCACTAAGCCTTTCATCTAATTGCTCAGTATTGTTACCCATATGTACAGTACATAATACAGGAACTAGGTCTTGTGCTCAGTGCCAATCGGTACCAGTAATTATTGATCCCCTATAGCCATAAAAGAATCCTTTTCTGTTTCTTATCATTTTCATTGTGCAAGATTGATTGACATGAAAAAAATTAAAATACATGTCCACCTAGATTACATTCAAAAGCGTGGAGAATGGCTGAACATGCAGTGGGCAAAGCAGACAATAAAAAGTTAACATTTGCTTTGAATCTGGTAATAGGAGTTGTGGAAATGTGCACATACGAAACGCCTACACCTGGCTCAAAGCCACATTCAGTGCCCAGTTCTCAGGCGGTATTGCTGCATCCTGCAGGCCATTACTAGTAGACCTGGAGGCTGAGTTACTATGGCAAGGGTATTGGAAACAATGGCTGACTATGGGATTCTGGCCACTGTGCTTGGCCAAAAGTCGCGGTGTTTGCACATGCAGTGCATAGCTACAGAACATGACGAGAGGAAGGTCAAAATGTTTGGTCAACGCACGATCCCTAAGAATCTACAGTATACATATCAAAGGAAGCAGGGAGTGGTTTTGGGGGTCATTCTTGACGAATTTGATTTTAAAAATTTTTTTAAAGGCTAACTAAGCTATGCCTTCTATACCAAATAAGGTTGCAAAGTTTAAATGGATTCAGTATGGAGAAAGGAAACAGAAGAATATGCATATAAAAAAAAGGAGCACCATGCATGACAAAAAGTTGAAGCACAGGGCAAATATGAGTCAAATGTGCAACAACAATAACAACAAGACTGTCATGTAAAGAAGTTGTTGTGTGCCTGTAAATAATTTTGAGAGGGAAACAAGAGTTATT
The DNA here is from genome assembly GCF_964263255.1 of Lissotriton vulgaris. Lineage (NCBI taxonomy): Eukaryota > Metazoa > Chordata > Amphibia > Caudata > Salamandridae > Lissotriton > Lissotriton vulgaris. Next base: position 1,917,614,253 of record NC_141689.1, on the reverse strand, counting down.
CCAGTGGATTTGTCCTAAACTCGGTTAGACGTTACCCATTATGTATTTTAAATATCCCGTTTAGTTTAGTACGCTTATCATGAAAAAAAAACCTCTTTCAAACGGGGATATATTTATTGACATTATTAAGTACGGTACTGAAGCATACTGTCTGATTGCCCGCACAGAAAATATGAGTTTAATTATGTAGTTAAGAATACAAGGTTTTGGAGGAAACCGTCTTGTTTTGTTAACAAGAACCTTCTATATGCAGAGGTTGGAGAGTGTTAAAGCTGTTGTTCTGAAGGCTGTGCCTATACCTAGACCCGATTGCAACTGTATTTTTTAACTGTCATCAAAAAAATATTAACTTAACAATTGGAAATGGTTAGGTTTTGGATTCAATTAAGCTCTTTCTGCAAAGTTCAGCTAACAATGGCCCTGATTGACTGTAGAATGTTAAGGTCTTGATTAGCTGTCAAGAAGAGGTTGGTAATGGGCAATGGTGAATCTATACTGTGTTTTGAGGCCATTGTTATCTAAAAGCGCTCTCATGGTTGCATATGTGTTTACGTATGTATACTGTCATGCACAAAGTAGTTGTGAGGCCTGAATTCAAAAACTTTTTTTAACACTTTTACTAATTTTTCTGAGATCTGTTGTCCATAACATTTTTCATGCAGTAGTGACGTTTACAGAAACTGAGTATTTTAAAGAATGGCTGTCTGACTTTGTGCAATTTTGTTTTGAAAGAAAAAAAAGACCCTGCTGAGGTCTGCGTGGGAAACGAGGGAGGCGGGGGGTCGTACCTGGGACATTGGTTTACTAGTTTGTTAGGTTCCTTGTCAGACAGTCCGTACAGTACATGTGTGCTTAATGGTATTCTCTATGCCCCAGTGTTTAATTTGTAAACAAATACGTGCCAGGGCTCTCATCAGGAGGCCAATGCAGCTTTCATCACACTGTGCCCTGCCGTGCTGCCAGTGATAGCAACAACACAACTACTTACTGTTAGAAATGGGGGTCTCTAGTTGGCAGAGGTAGGTACCTTTGACCAAATAGTGACCCTTGCTTCTAGTCAGGGTAAGGGGATACACACTTTAGATAACCCCTGCTCACCCCCTTGGTAGCTTGGCACGAGCAGACATGCTTATCCCAAAGGCAATGTGTAGAGTGTTTGTTCCAGCACTCACAGTAACACAGTGAAAACACCACAAATAGACACCACACCAGTTTAGAAAAATTAAATATCTTTATCTAAACTAAACAAGACCAAAACGACAAAAATCCAACATAGAAAAACTCAGTAGAATGTCTTTAGAAAGGTTGTTGCAAAGATAAACTTGTAGATGATGAAATCCAACACTTTACCAGGATGCGTAACGCAAAACAAACAAAAGGGTTGCTTCCTAAAAGATGTGTTATTAAATTCTGAGTTCAGGGATACCAGTTTCCAATTTTCCATCTTGCTCCTTTTGCAAGCTATGCAGGTAAACATGTTACACAGCATTCCCCATTCTGTCCTATGGGCAAGATAACCTTACAATAGTGAAAAACAAAATTGGCAGTATTTCACTATCAGGACATGTTACCCACACTAGTACATGTCCTACCTTTCACATACACTGCACCCTCCCCAGGGGGGTACCTTGGGCCTACCATAGGGGTGTCTATTGTGTAAGAAAAATGAAGGGTAAGGTCTGGCAAGTAGGTACACTGGCCAGGTCAACATGGCAGTTAGCAAACTGCGCACAGGCACTGCGGTGGCAGGCCTGAGACCTCTTTTCAGCTCTACTCATGTGGGTGGCACAATCAGTGCTGCAATCCCACTAGTAGCTTTTGAATTACCAGCCCTGGCAAACTCAGTGCACTTTACTAGGGACCTACTGGTTAAACAAATAAGCCAATCATGGATACCCAATCACAATAACAATTTACACAGAGCATATGCACTTTAGCACTGATCAGCAGGCTAAAGTGCCCAGAGTACTATAGCCAACAACCACAGGTCAGGAAAAACAAAGGAAGAAGAAGCAAAAGGTTTGGGGATAACCCTGCAAAAAGGGCAATTAACAACACTAACCATCACACTCTTATCAGTGTGACTGTTCAGACTATTCCAGGCCCTGAGAGCTATAAGAATGGCTTGGGCGGCAGGATATAGTCATTTTTAATATATATTGAATTAATAATTGTCTGTTGTGGTCACCCGTAAAGTAGCCAGATAGCACCACCTTGTGGCAGACTGTCACAAGCACCATTGTTGACAATTAAGTACTGGTGCCGAGCACCGGAAACCACTGGCACAAAATAAGCACTGCTTTGCCCTGGTTAGAATACAAAGTAGCAATTAAGAGTCTTAGGTGTACGTGCCCCATGTAAAGTTTGGATGTATGCCCATAGGAGCTATGGAAAGAAAAGTGAGACACTGGAGCAGTACTCGTATAGACTTTTCCTCTGCCCCCTGCTGCATAACAGAGAAGCTGTAATCCAGGCCACTCCTTTGTATCTCGTATGGATAACACACATCTGGTGTATTGCATTTTTAGGTTTCGCTGCTTTTTAGTATAAGCTAGATTAATTCATAGTATTTATTACTTTAATGGCAACATACTTATTGATTTATGTTCCTCGCTTAGTTCTGCGTATCTCCCCACTTCTTTTCCTAAATATGAGTGGTCGAAGTGACTTGTATCTGATGGTAATATGAACATGTTTTGTATTGTGCAGAAGGGCAGTCCCATTCTTCGCCAACCCACTTTCTTTGAAATTAAAGGGGAGAAGTCAAATACTGACATGTAGCTCTGCAGCTTGTATGTGTGGTATCTGATACAGACATGTAGCCCTGCAGTTTGTGTGTGGCATCTGATACAGACATGTAGCTCGGCAGTCTGTATGTGTGGCATCTGATATAGACATGTAGCTCTGCTGTCTGTATGTGTGGCATCGTATACAAACATGTAGCTCTACAGTCTGTATGTGTGGCATATGTTCTGGAATAGGAAAAGTGGTATATACAGTTCAAGTGACAACCTTTGTCACTGCTTCTGGGTTTTGTCTGTGCTCTCATTTATGTATTATTTTCAATCAGTTTACCCAGTACCTTCAAAGAATTACATTTCCGTTTCCCTGCGCTCTGTATTTCAAAACAATCAATCTAAAGAGATTGCACTGTGCCACAAGACAGACTGCATTGCTTCTGCTTGACATGGTCACCTTTCCAGCATTCTTGCTTTATTGATATGGCAGTCACACTGTTGTGAACAGTTTAACTGTTCTTCTAAACTTTGCAAGCTGGTTGGATGTAGACTGAGTACCTTTTTCAAATTTTAGGCAATCGCTCATCATTCTTTCTTTATAGTTTGGCAAATGTTTTCCCACCTCGCATTCTTTTTTAGAACATTGGAATTGCGAGCACTCCATTGAAGAGATTTGAGTGCTCTGTGCTTCTGCGGGCCGGTAAAGGCCATCAAAGCAACATTCCAATGTTTTCACAAAGGCCTCCTTGAGTGGATTTAAATCCCCTTGGGCTTCGAGAGGCCTTTGTTTTATTTGTTAGAACATTGTGCCCTCTAGGGGCAGAATTTTCTTATAGCCTTATGGCCCTTTGAGGCTAGGCTATAGAGGCTATTAATGTCCTACTTCCTTGTTAAAGGTCCGAGCTGAAGGCGAGGGCCTTTAACCATGGAGCTGGCCTTTAATAGCCGGTATAGCCCGCTACGGCGGGCTACAAGGCTATATTGTGATATTTACAAGTTCTCTAGACTTGTCAAAGAATGTGTACCTCGTGGGTGTGCTGGGAAATATGTGCCCTCATCTTGATTTTACCACCAGAATCTCATTTACGAATAGCACACCTTTCCTCCCTTCTCTGGCAACCTCCAAACAAAACTTTCTCTGTGTCTTCTTGCAATCTATTATCACATATCCTCACAACCTCTCAGCTGAGCTAAATTCCTGAGAGAACATTACGAACTTCTATCCCATTGAAAGCTGCTTATATAGGGAATGCAGCCTTGTGACCTTCCACTGTTATCCATGTCATTGTGTTCTTATCTTTAGCTTTCTAGTGCTGTCCGATCCTGAGAGAATTGTAGCTGTTTCTACCTGTGCACCCTGCTCCCAATTTCCATGTGTTCTTGAGAAAACAGGTAATGCTAACTCACTCCCATTCTTTGTATGTTTCTATTGATATTTTTATGATGGAATCTTTGGGGGAGGTGTGAAACATTCTGTAATTTTCTTCCATCTTGTGTAAGTATAAAGAATCATGGTATGCATTTTTAGAAGTGTGCGTCTCAGTTCCCTTTGATTCATTGATTGCACTGAATAATCTAACATTATTGGAAGCTCCGCTATATCATCTTGCTCAGGGATTATATACTATGTGTTAAACACTTGCCTGGTGAACAGCCATGGAGGAAAGTTTTTGTTCATTGTCCGCTATTGTCGCAGTCAGCACAAACAAGGAGGAATTACTCATTGAGGCATTATTTTTCATTGCCATCGACACAAGGTCCAGTCTTATCACTTTCTTCTGGCTATAAACACCCATCCTGAACAAAATGAAGGAACAAGTCTATGCTCGGTGGTCAGACCAGAAAGCTGGCTTTCACAAAGATAGATCCTGCACAGACCAGATTGCAACACTGCGCATCATCATTGAGCAATCAATGGAATGGAGCGCCCCCATCTATCTCAACTTCATCGACTATGAGAAGACATTCAACAGCATGGAGAGAGAAAACCTTTGGAAACTCCTCCACCACCATGGTTTTCTTGATAAACTCGTAAGACCCATCAGGAACTCTCATGAGGGAATGACCTGCAAGCTAGTCCAGGGATGGCAACCCACAGAAGCCCTCAAAGTGAGGACCGGAGTCATCCAGGGTTGTTTGCTCTCACCTTTTCACTTCCTGCTGGCCCTTGACTAGATAATGAAGACATCCACTGCAGGGAGAAGGAATGGGATCTAGTGGACACCTTGGGCACAGCTCAATGACCTAGAGTTTTCAGACAACCTGATTTTACTCTCCCATACCCATCTGCAGATGCAGTAGAAGACAGACAATGTGGCAGCCACATCAGTACAACTTAGCCTCGACATCCACAGGGGGAAACCAAGATTCTGAAAGCTAACCTAGCCATCACAATTGCAGCCACTTTTGCAAATGATGCACTGGAAGAGGTACAGTTCTTCACCTATCTGGGCTGTGTCATAGATGAGCAGGGCAGCAAGGCAAGATTCGGCAAAGCAAGGGCTGCCTTCTTTCAGCTAAAGAAGATTTGGAGCTCCAAGGACATAATGCTAAAAACCAAGATCAGGCTTTTTAACATCAATGTAAAATCAGTCCTTCTATATACATCAGAAATTTGGAGGACAACAGTGACCACCACCAAACAAGTCCAGACCATTAACACCTATCTGAGAAAAATCCTCTAAATCCACTGGTCAAACAACATCAGCAACAATGACCTATGACATCAGACTTTCCAACTCTCTGCTTATGGGGAAATCATGAAAAGACGCTGGGGATGGATAGGTCACACCCTCCACAAGCCCAGATGAAATGCCAAAAGGCAAGCTCTGACCGGGAAATCTCAAGGGAAAAAGAAAAGAGAAAGGCCAAGAAACACCTGGTGTTGAGGCTGACTGCAAGTAGAAGGGTTACACCTGAAGATTGAAAGAAAAGCCATGGGCAGATGTAGTTGGAGAGTCCTTGTTGATGGCCCCTGGAGGGTTATTAGACATAAGTAAGTAAATGGTGGCCACAAAATAAAGTATTAAAACTTTTCTGAAAATGTCCAAAAAAGAAATATTGTACTCTGCTTTTACGTACCAAGAGGAGAACTATCACTGAACAACCCTTCCCATTTTTTGTGAAAACATTGAACAGATTGGCACTGGTGGCTTCTAAGGAGCCAGTCAAGCTGTGATGCAAACTGTGATGAAGATTCAAAGTGTCACCACAGAAGGGAGTCTATTACACACCCAAATAATTGCCCTCTCTTCTTTTGAGCTATTTATTTGGCCTAACTATTATTCTCAGAATTCCTGATTTACAACCTTCTTGTGTTTGGTTTGTCCCGTTTCCCGTAAATTAAGGGACTCTGATTTGCATAGCGTGATAATCTCTGCCAACACTTTAGTAGTGTCATATGCTCTTTTTTCAGCTCTGTTTAATGTTCATGCCTTGCACATTACCATTTATATCAGGACCTCTTTTAGGTTTTCCACTGAGCATTTGAATCAGTGTTCAATCCCTGAAGTCTCCTCCTCAGGTCTTCGCTTTTAAACACTCTTGTTTACTTCTCTCCCGTTTCATGGTTTCTTCAAGTAACCCCTTCAGTGCCATTGTCCCCGTTCCAACTGCCTTAATGTTGGCCACCTCTCTCTCACATTGTGTGTACTCAATCAACAGGAAGTCCAGAGATTGCTGCACAAGTCAAATGAACTCCATACACAATGATTCCTTTGCAAACATCTTATGACTATGTTGTCTGTTGACCATTCACAAGTAATGTCTGCTGCTGAATTGATGCTCACATGCTAGAACAAGGATAATTTCAACTGGTTATTGTATTTGGAGCAGTGCATGCAATTATGATGGTACTGGCAGCTCCTCTTCACACCCTCGAGACCGTAACTGGAGACAAGAGCCATCAATCTTTATCGAAGGCTCCCCATGGCTGTTGAATATCTTGTTATCTCTCTTTTTTTATATTATTGTGTAACAAACCATCTCCAGCTAATGTACACAATAGTGCACAAACCTTCCCCTTCCTTTCTGTTGAATATTCGTTCAGCAGTCAGTAGATTCCTTAGAAATCCCCTACTACTCGAAGTGAAATGCAGATCAACCCTATGGTGGAACATTATATACGGAAAATCAATCCTGCTTATCTTTTTATCCATGCAGTACCAAGGTAGATTGATTCATCCCTTCCAAATGTCTTCTACAACTGTGTGGTTAATACCATTAGTCTGTACATGAATGATTAGTACTAGAATTATGGTAAAAGGTAATTTATGCACTTATTTTGAAAAGACCTACTCTAAACATGGGTGAGGAATATAATAATCAGCCTATGCCTTGTTCAAAATAATCAGTAATATTTTGAAAAATGTCAACAACACTTAGGTCAGCGTTATCTCTTGGACACCCATCCTAGTTCTGACTAGAGCATGGCACTGAGGCTTTGATGCTAGATGTGGTTGACACCACATTACTGACTGAGAACATCTTATTATCATGATCCTTTTGGACTTGTTTTGGTTTTTGCCTCTTTGGCTCATCAGGTCATGAAAAATGTCTAGTTTAGTGAATGTAACCAGAGGCCCATTTCAGAAGTGAATCCAGTTAGTCTTTTCTTACAATAGTACTATACTGAAACTGGTTACCTTCTTCACCACACTTGCCAATTTGTTATCCCGTAAATCTTTTTATTAAACCTTCAAATGTTAAACAACACTGGTCCATGGCCCAGCAAAGAATTATGTGGTTAACTAAATAGGCAAGTTCAGCTACTCGTTTACAAGTAACAATTAGCTCATCAGTGGAATAACATCAAGCCTATCACATTGTGAACTGGGCTAGGGCCCATTTTCTCTCTGCTCAATCCTTCCCTTCCGTGCCCTAAATTCGGAAGGCAAAATCTTCCCACCAACTTATCAACAAGACAAACACCATGTACTGTGTAGTTCATCTACCAACACTGTTCAGTATTACAAGGGATTAACATGCCAATGTGAAGAGTTGGATGATCCTCACTTAATAAAAAATGGCCTAGCTCCTCCAACGAGTGTAATGTATAATGTGCGATAATCCCTTGATCAACATGGCAAATACAGGCTTCCATTTAGTATTGTAAAGAAGGTGAATGACATGTATATTGATAATCAATAGATCAGTTACCAGAATGGAATAAAGTCAGTGACACAATTGAGTAAGCAGTAGACAGTCTGTACTCTTTCAGTTATGGTCATAGTCAATTTGGCAGCTCCCAAAAAATTGTAATACCAATTACCATTCCTCTTTCAGCATGGCCTTCAGTTCTGTGGGTTTTAGGCCCAGCAGCATCTCTTCAGGTGTAAAGGGTACAGGAAAACCCTATATGATTTTGAGTATTCCAGTCCTATTCCCCCAAAAGGGATGGACCTTGTGGCACTCCCAGGAACTATGCAGAGTCTCTCCCAATCAATGCCCTACACCCTGTCGAGCCCCTGGGGGATGCATTATGATACATGTGTTATAGGCAGGAGGAAAGGTAGTGCCACTGAAACCAGATTTTATAGTGAATTTCTTCTTCTAAGACTGATGTGTAGGATTAAAGACTGTCTCTCCCCATTCATTTCCAGTGTTTTGTAATCTGCTTCCTCAGAGTACGTTCCCAATCCTTGTGTTTCCTTGTGATAGACACCTTCTTAATTGAAATTTGTAATGCCTAGAAACAGTGCCTCTGGTGCCCACAAACTTTGGTAGTAGCAGCTCAAATGGAATTTTTTCTCTAGTGGATGTGCAGCAAATACTGGGGTGGGGCAATCAGTGCCGGGTCTCTTCATAGTGTGTAGACGTTCTGCCTTCAATAGGTCAACGTCTGCTTTGCATTAATAAAAGGTCTCTTCATATGTATGTGAAATCATCCAGCACTGTCAAAAAGCCTGTATCTCCATCACTAGTGTAAAGACAGAATTGTAGTGGTTTGGCATGTGTAGATGGATGCATTGCAATTCCCCAAAGTAAGTCCCATAGAGATTGTCTGACTTTAGAGTGGTCCATCTGGCACCAGTTCTTCTCTGAATCTAGGGTGGACCACTCAGTTCCAATTCTCAATTGGACAACTGCATATTAATGAGGGGTGCAGGGAGCCACCATGCCCCAGCCTATTTAGGTTGGATCAGTAGTCTTCATGGCCCCCTACCCCTCCATATAAATAACAGCAAATGTTGTTGAATTTGCTTTACATAGACCATGTCCAACCAGACAAAGTAAGCACGGCAGAATAAACATTTTTAGCATGTTAAATCTGCCTGTCCATGAAAGGATAAGGTTTTGCCAGGGCTCTAATTTCTATTTCACAGACTACATCTGTGGGGCATAGTTGATGGAGAAGAGCCTTCCCTGGGGCTGAGGAATTCTGACTCCAAAGTATTTAATAGACTACTTTGCCCATCCAAAGGCAAGTGTGGCTCTCAGAATCTCCGATTTGGCCAGGGTTAGGTTCAACTCCTAGTATTCATCATAGTTTATTTCATGCCCAGAGACCACCGCAAAAGATAGTAGAAGATCTAATGTCACTGGCAGGGATGTGCCTAAGGAACCGAATTATTGATTCACATTGTCTCCATATAGCGAAATGTTGTATTCCAATGCCCCATTGATATATTAGACACCAACTCAGTTTGTTGTATCAGGCAGGCCAGGGGTTCAATTAAAAGGGCAAATTGAAGAGGAAAAAGGGCATTCCTCTCTAATGGTCCTTTGAAGTATAAAGGGCACCGATGTCCGGGCATTCAGGGCAACCCCTTGCTGTGAGCCCTGCATAGTTAGAAAAAATAATTCTCATGAAAACGGCCTACTTCATTTTCTGTGACATTAACCTGTTCAATGCTAATGACAAGGGTAACTCGTCATGCACTGCCCATTCATTTCAATGGAAATCTCATTATAAGGGGCCTAACTCCAATAGCGTCCAAATGGTTAAAGACAAACAAGATTGTCCACCCAGTCCAAGGCCTTCTCTGCGCCCAGAGACAGAAGAATTGCCAGGATTTTCTTTTGGAAGGCCTTTTTGACCAAGTGGATGGTAGTAAAAATATCATGTTATGGCTGGTGTTCCTCGACAAAAGTACTTTGGTCAGGATGTACCAGAGATGGAAGAACTTCATTGAGACATGTGGCTAAGAGTTTAGTAAATTGCCTCCCATCTATTTTTAGTAGTGCAATTAGAAAATAAGAAGCGCATAACCTGTGATCTTTGCATGACTTTGGGAGGACTGTAATAATAGCTTTCTCTATAATGGATGTGGTGGAACCTGTCCCAACACAGTAGTTGAATAGAAACCAGTTTAGGGGACAATTTAGATGAGAACATTTTATAAAATTGGTACATGAACCTGTCGGGTCCTGGGGCCTTATTACATTTTAAAGATTGTATGACCCGTTTGACTTCATCCAACTGGATTGGTTGCTCCAGAATTTTCATCTGTAGTTCTACAAATTCAGGGGGCCTGATGCCATTTAAAAAAAGGGCTGTGTCAATAAAAAGCTGGGTGCTTCATTATAAATGGAAGAGTCGAAGCAGAGAAATGTGTCTGACATCAAAATCATCAGTTAATTTGTCACCACTGCCTTTAAACATTTCATTTATGTATTCTTTTTCCCTTCTGTCTCAAGATAATTTATCTACTTGAGTTCCCACTTTATTTTCAACAATATAAAAGCTTTTTTAAGGTGAAGAAGGGAAAGATCCACATTTGAAGAAGGGAAAGATCCACATTATTGGTGTAATGCATGCAGAGTTGTCCTCTTGCCGCAATATGTTTAAATATGGTCTGGCGGGACAGGTTCAAAGATTCCACTCATTCCTGGTCTCTAATTTCCTATTGCATTTGTTGTACCTCTAATTATGGAGGCTCCTGCTCAAGAAATAACAACAAAATAACCAAACTACAGTAGTGTATAAAAATAGCTTTGTTCAGTGGTGGGATAAAAACACCCCACTGTTTACCAATACTTGGGGACGTATTTCTACCATCTCCAACTTGGGTGCAAGCAAACCCTCCCTCACCACCTCCTGTGATCAAATGAAGGCGAACTCCCTGCCGAGACATAGCCAGCGCGTCAAGGGGGTAATCAATCTGGTCCTCTTCCGCCCTCACCCAGCCAAGAATTCAAAGCGATAGTTCACTTACTGTATCCTATCATGTCTCAGGTGCTCCAACTTCAGCTTTGGAGGCAACATCATGAATAGACTGGAAGGGTCCGTCAGGTGATAGTAGGCCATTATTCAGACACGTGCAGTTCAGGTATGTAGTAAGGATTTCAAAGAGTTCAGGGCGGAAGCTGTTGATAAACCCCTAAGCCCCTATACTGTCTTGGGCGGTTCCACCGTATGGAGTCCATTTCCCACAGTGGTGAGCCTTTGGCCTGTTCTCCCTTTGGGGAGTCCACTATGTTATCTGGAAAGAGATAAAGCCAGCAGACAAGCTGCTTGCAAGACATCTGTGACAATGTGCAGCTTTCTGTTCAATGCAAAGAGGCCGATGGGATATGTCTATCTGTATTGAAAATGGTCAACTTAAAGATTTTGGATGATTGCCTTGCCTTAAATTAGAAGAGTTTCCTGTGTGACCTCCTGGTAAATAGTACAAGAATATTCCTGAAACAGCTGTTGCCAGATTAATGGAATTTTATCAGTACATCTCTAGGATTGTGCTGCTGAGCCTGTCTCCTGGGACATACTCAGCTGACTCTATCAAAATGGACTTCTGAATGGTCATCGCCAAGGATAGACGAGAACATGCCTGTTACAAAAGCATAAAGTTCAGCATCTGTGACCTCCTAACTAAGGTCCCAGATTAGCAGGTTCTTTCTTGGGAGATTTTCCAAAACTTTCAAAGTGTCAAGGGTCTCTCTTAAGCTGTGACTTCAGCATACTGCTAATGCGTATGACTGACTGTTTTTTCTCCAGTTCATTTAATTTAGATACCAGTCCATCATCATCACACAAGTCAATATCTGCATATAGATAATGCATTTCATCTCCCAGGTCAGAGCAAAGGTCTGCCAGTCTCTTATGAAAGACTTGGAGTAGTTCATTATAGAGCTCAACTCTTAAATGCTTAAAGGATTTCCAAGAGGTCGAATTCTGTCATAGACGTAGTAGCCTGGTCTTGAAAAGAAGGGCTGTATCTAGATCACAATCACTTACTGTGCAATGTTGAGTCTTGCCAAGGAGGCTAGAAGGCCTCCGCAGGTTGGCTTTTTTTAGGGGCATAGGAGAGACACCTGGTGCGCCATATTCTCCAGAGCTTTCAGTATGCACGATCTCTATGAGGGTTGCTCTCACCTCTTTATCCATGTGCAGCATGGAGCAGCAGTTCCTAGAGGCATCCTAGTCACTTTTATTGGTAGGAGAGTGACCACTGAACTCAGGGAAATTTACTAGAGAGCCTCAATTTTCATGGTCGCCATGAAGGCCTTCAATAGTCTTTCCAAATCTTTGCATATGCATAGGTTTCTTTCCCTGTGGTTGAGAGTAAGTGACCAGCAGTGTCCTCTCCTACAAACATTCTAGAGAGTCTTACCATCTTGGTTGATATTTGCGTAAGCGATTTCAAGGAAGACTCTTGCAGTGGGTCACAGGTGGTAGGGAAAGTCAGGACTCAGAACATCAAGTTGTCTCTGGGCCCCACAAGCTCTTGGACTGTGTAATTGTGATCTACCCTCGGGTATTTGCTGCATACATGGTGTCCCTGGTGCACCACCTCCCATTAGATGCATTGCTTCAGTCAGATCTTACCTTTGGCTCTGATCACCTGCAATTGGCCTAGCAGCACAACTGTTTTCCCCAAGCCACGCAATGTTTCTCACCTCACACCTGGGTCTGCACTGGCCTCTTCACCACTCACAAATTGTCCTCAAGGCTATCAGGGGTCTGATAGTTGCTAGGGAACTGGAATATGACATGGATTTGCTATTAAATCAGGCTCTGCATTTTCCTCTGTATATTTAATATTAATAATCACCACTCCTGATCCTTAATAATCAAGCAATAGTGACACTTACTTCAACCACGTTCTAAATTCATCCATAGTATATTCTGGGCTTGAGGGCTGTTTAGCACACATCAGTATCTGCATTCACCAGAGTTGGTTAAGGGAAATCTGGGAGGAAAGAATTTGTGCTATTGTGCAATAACATGATCTATTCCTAAGTAGAGTCACCTTCCACTCATGGGGCAGTTTATAACCCTGGACCACATTACCAAATACCTGTTTTTTTCTGGAATAAGGCATGTCCAACCTTTGTGGGTGTTGAAGAGAAACATTTATCACATTCATCACTCCTGCAAATTTACCTATGATGATAACACAGCCTCCTTCTGAATTCTGATTGTGGCAGTGCACATGAACATGTGGCTGGACTATTCTTTCCCATTTACAGGGATGTGCCCTGAAACAACAAAAATACATTCCAAGAAGTGGGAGTGAGGCTTTCTGCTCAACTTTATAAAGAGGCTTTATCTCAGAGGGTAATAGACATTTGCTTAAAGTGTCTCTCTTACGTGTATAAATACACTTATGCGTTTTCCACACCACATACATGAGCAATATGCTGGTTCCATAAAGAGAGTGAGCTCTGAAATCAACAAATAAACCATGGCTATTTTTCCAGTCCACCATTGGAGGTAACACATTTTTCCTCCTTACAAATTGGTGAAGGAAGCAAATTATTTATAACCCATCTTTTCTACTTATTCTCTTATTTGCTTATGCAGCAAGGAGCTCAGCTCTAGAGATGTTTCAATGTTTTTCTGTACAGTGAGATGTTAACCTTCAATATCCAATCCATTATATTCATAAATAGGGTCAGGTTTCAACTTTCATGCTTGTATTTCCAGATATGTTCAGAATACTTCAACAAGGATATGCCCACACTATCAAGGGACTTGAAAAATGATTTCGTCATTGTGCTACCAGAAACCAGCTCTGTGCAGGTCCTGGAAAATGAAAGTGAAAAGTCCAAGTTTCATGAAACCAGAGCACGAAGGAGGGCTTCCTTTCTTTGTCCATAGTTAACTAGGATGTTCTATAGTTTTTTCCAAAGGGAATGTGTGTTTCATGGTGCGATAGAAAGAAGACACGGTAAGGATCGAAGTTGCTGGGGAAGGGTGGTCTAGAAAAAGTGGATATCTTAGCACAATTAACATTTAAATGCCCGTATCCCTATAGGGCCGCCTGTCCTCATGAAGGGAATCAACATATTTAGTCAGCGGTAATATTTAATGGAAGTCCGTTTTCCAAATCAACAGTACAATTTCTCAAATGATAATTGGCATGCTTCACACATTCATATACCCCTCCAATATGTATTTCTATTACTACAAGAATTATTCCAAATTCTACCCAGTCCAAGAGGTAGCATAAATCTGAAAGCTATTGACTGATAACAAGGAGAAGCAGCTTGTAAGACATTGGGTTACAAACCACCAGGATGTGTGCAATAATAGAAATAAAATCCAAATGGTCAAGAAGAATGTCACTAATGGTATATTCAGTTCAGACTCGTTAGTCACAGATAGTTTTGCCCTACCTCCCGTTTCCATCATCCCACTTTGTTGTGAATAGTTTAGTGCACCTCCCATGTTTTCCTGGTTTGTTTCTTAGTGAACCAGACCTTTGAATGCCAACGCATTAGTTCTTGTCTACCGTAGGCGATTTCTCTGATAATCTCTAAAGTGAGTTGATTATATTTTCATTTCAGCATTCAACTCCCTTTAGCAATTAAACTTTTTACCTATTGATCATTTCTAAATGACTTTTAATTGTATTCCTCATTTAATCGCTTTGTGCGACATGGTATGTCTCACATAAAGGGCACAGCTCAAAAAGGTGAAGAACTTTCTTCATAGCAAGCAAAGATTGTCTAGGTAGGCAATTTAAAATAGTCATTTAAAAATACTTTCCCAGAGGCGTATAGTGAAAAGGATATATGTCTGGATGCCATAAAAACGTTCGGAAAAGATCTATTTGAGTTGGAAAACAAGTGATTGATAAATAATATCCCCTACATGAAAATATATTTTTAATGTTAAAACGTGTGAAAGCATTCCTTTTCATAATTAAGGAGGGGTTATGAACGGAGTACGGAATTCTATTTAGTACAGTTACATAAGCATTTGTTACAGATGTATTTGTTTTAACCTTACAAAGGGAAGGACGCTGCCCACCTCTGTCTAATTACCACATCACCCAAGTTAACGACTCTTGTGCCCTACGATGAAATTTAAGCCTGTTCGTCACATTTTTTCGAGTTTACATTATTACAGAAATGTTTATTACTGATAACAACTGCACTCTTTAGTTAATGTTCAAAAGCAAATATCGGGTTTGATCTTTTTTTGGGTCTACTCTCTTGATAGAAATGCAAAGATTTTTATTTTGCATTCATTTCAGGAAGCTAAGGCAGGGAGGGGTACTTTCAGAGGTAATACTTAGCAAGGTGACAGTGCAAGGCCATTACTAGGCAGCTCAAAATAATAAACTGTAATCAAAGGACTACAGAGGACAGGAGGTGGCTGCAAGCAGAGACAAGCAGAGGGAAAGGAGACAAGCTAAATTACAGGATAACAAGTTTTTTTTAGAAGTTACGGTAGTACTGTTATATGACAAGGGCTCTCTTAGTGGCCTAGGAAAGCCCTTTGGGTTGATCCGTTGTACTCGGTGCAAAGCGGATGGAGACTGACAACAACACTGAGACAGGTAAAGCTTCAAAGGACCTCTGTGCAACAGCAGAAGCAATTCCTTACTTGATCAGAATGGAGACAAAACCAGTGATCACACTACAGAAACCCGACCTCAACCTACAGTTGATTTATTAGGAACAGATTAAAAAAATACAGAATAGACAAGGATTAAGACCAGGAAACCTGACAGTACAGAATATCAGAAGACAGAGGCTGAAATCAGACTCTACACTACAACTAGCTTAGGATCGGATGTATGTCATCACAACGCCTACTTTTAAAACGCATGCCATTACAACAAAACTTTTACAACGCAACATCCATTTCAACGCATTCCATTACAACGCATGCCATTACAACGCATTGCACAAAATTTCCATTACAACGCATTCCATTACAACGCATACTACCTTTATAACGCATACCATTACAACGCATACCATTACATAGCATGTATGGGAAGTATTGGATAGAGTAGGGGTCAAATTTACTATTTTAACTCCAGGGGGGACAATAGTAGGGTAAGTGTTGGATAGTGTAGGGGTAAAAATTACTATTATAACTCCAGGGGGTGAAACAGTAGGGTAAGTGTGGGATAGTGTTGGGGTAAAATGTACTATTCTAACTCTAGGGGGTGCAACAGTAGAGTAAGTGTTGGATAGTGTAGGGGTACAAATTACTATTCTAACTCCATGGGGTGCAACAGTAGGGTAAGTGTTGAATAGTGTAGGGGTAAAAATTACTATTCTAACTCCAGGGGGTGCAACAGTAGGGTAAGTGTTGGATAGTGTAAGGGTACTTTGCGTTGTAATGGTATGCGTTGTAATGACTGCATTGTAATGACATGCGTTGTAGTGGTATGCGTTGTAGTGTCATGTGCTGTAATGGTTGCGTAGTAATGGCATGTGTTGTAATGGATGTTGCGTTGTAAAAGTTTCCTTTTAATGGTAGTGCGTTGTAAAAGTTGCGTTGTAAAGGTTGTTTCCCTTAGGAACTAATAGAGATGGCAATGAGTCCAGAGAAAACCAAGATAAAAAATCTTGAACATGGCTGCTGAAATCTGGAGATGGAAATCAGGGATCAAGAGCATGCTTTACCCAACAGGTACTAGTACACCTAATGCCCTAGTGGTACATGGAAATAGGAACTAGGATCTGAAAAAAATATTAGCGGCTCCCTTTTATAACAAGTGGTGGGCAGGGGAAGAGGGGAGGTTTGGGGGCAATATAATAAAAAAAGCACTTACCTGCTGCTGCGCTGCAAGCCGGTAGCGCAGGTTCCTAGATGCCAATCAAGACACTGCTCTCATGAGAGCAGCACCATGATTTGCCTGAGTGGGCTTGTTTAATATTTTCTCAGGACTAGGGACCTGTCCCTCTACTCCACTCTGCTGTACAACACAGATTGGGTGGAGAGAGATTAAAATGGGCATGGTGGTTTGGACGGCCTTAGACAGCCCGCCAAACCGTCATGCGGACTTTACAGTGTGCACTACTCCTCCCCCTGCACTCCTCATTGCCCCCCCACCCAGACTTGGCTGCCTGCACCGCTGAAAAAAGGAACTGGAGACTGGAGGACTCAAGAAAGCAAAAGGTATCTTGCCAACTCCACAAATATTTGGTCACAAGCCCAACAAGAAAAGCAAAGATTCAGGATGTCAAAGTAGGAAAGAAAGGCAGAAACAAGGCAAGCCTGTAAATTAAGAAAGAAACAAGTCAAAAATACTGCATAGAGCTGCTACATGAAAGCAGACACTGCAAGAAGCAGTTCAAGGTAACAGGTTTCTTCCACAGTTTTCAAAGATTCACCAGTGCAGCCATTCTAGTTAGAAAACTAGAACTCCCAGGAGAGGCAGTAGAAGCACAATTTATAAAGGTAGAGGTCAGTTATCAATCCCTCCTTCCAGATCTCACCCACACAGGGTGATTTGAAAATAGAATAGGTGTGAACTACCACGAGCACAGTGCAGGTAAAAGAAGATAAAGTCCCTCCTCCACCTTTTGCCTGATGGAGCGCATGGGGTTTCCACGAAGCATCAAGTGAACTGAAGGAAACTCCAGAATGGAATTTGTATCGGAACTTGGCAGGAATCCACGCAAGGGAGCACAGACACACAAACTATGAAAAGGATTGTTTAATCTATGAATTCCTACAGCAATTTTGCAATAATCCCAAGTATGATACAGTACATTTTGTCCAGAGTATCCAGCCATCTGCATTGAGAGGATATTTAAAATCAATAAAGCAGCATAAAAGTGATTTTGACATTTTAGTGTTTGCTTTCTGAACATGCTGAGCTAGTGCTATTCAGTGGGTTAATGTATATAAATAAGGTAAAGTTGTACTGCAAACCAAACCTGTTTAATCAGGGTGCACTCCGTTTGCCAGCATGCAGTTCATGAACGATTTATTTTTGGTAATACCTTACAAGTACAGTCACAAACTATCAATCCATGAAACGTATTGCGTTTTTCTATGCTAGAATAACTACCCTGCCCTTTTCGAAACTCTCTGGTAACTGACATGAATCCAGAAATTATTGAATAAAGAAGTCAAAAGCTTAGTTCACCAAGCAAGGTTCCTACATGAGGAGTGGGTTAGTAATATTCTCCACACAAGGAGCTTGTGACCTCTTTAGATACTTCAAGGTGTAGACCCTAAGTATATGTAACAGTTCGAAACTGATCTGACCAGCAACTTTGGCATTGATAACCATAGACAAGCCCACGGATAATGTTCAGAACGTTAGCTAGTTCAGATGACATTGTTTTTTTTCAAGGTCATTGGTAAACAATATGTGCCAGAGCTCGTGGCTGAACAACTTGCAGCTTTATATAATACGTTCAATATGTTTTTTTTCTTGCTGACAGCATCTATATTATGCATTTATACTTTATTTGCAAGCCAGGGATGCCACATATGACAGTCTAAGATGAACCTCAATATACCTATGTCTGTATTGTTAGGCTAGCACCCTGGGCACTTAGACCATCTCTTACTGAGAAAAACATATTAGGCACTTCTGTCTTACATATTCATTAATCTCCCCCAAATAGTATTGTTGCCGAGCCTGTTCCAAACCACAAAGTTTGGTGTTTAGGTCCCCTACTGCTATTACTGGAGCTTGAGATAATCTCGTATTGATGCTCACTATGCAGGCATAGGGAGCTTCTAGCTTCTAACCCTATCAACATATGCTAACTCTCAACATGAAAGGCAATCAGCGAAATATCTACAAATCAAAGTGCAAATTAAAAAACTAGATTGAGGTGGTCATTACAACCTACATTAAGCTCAAACCCCAAAAGCAAATACTTCTTTACGGTTCAATACATTTCTATTAGATATTCTTACAACATCATCAACATCAAATTTATAATCAGATTCTTACTTTAAATTGCCAACAAAAAGAAAAATGTCCCTCCGGCCTACAAACAAATGCCTCCCTGCCCTTGTCCGACCTACAGAAAGTCCTATATTGTGGGTGTACAATTAAATAGATCACACAAGTGGGCCATTCTGTCTTCATAGGCACCAGACTCCCAATCCCACCACTATGCAAGACCTGTTGTTCTGTTGTATTACTTGAGCACAAATCTGGCAGCCACAGTCTAATGGCGGAGGCAAGAGCAGACGTCTAACTCGTAGCTATCCTGCGCTTGGCCAGAACCAAAGCTACGTGAATTAATTTGTTAATTGGCTTATGAACTGCAAAGCGGAAGGTGATACCCAAAAAGCTATGCAATCCCTCTCTCGGGAGCGGGGAGCCCAAGGCCTCTGGAAAAAAAACTTGGATCTTTCACCAAAATGAATCCAGTTGTGGGCATGTTCAGACCATGTGTATGAAATTTGCAGTGGTGACCTTGCAATGTGGACAGGTATTGGTGACTCTCGGGTACATACCTGCCAACTGCCCTGGTATGAGGTAGGTATGATGGAGATAATTTAATTGAGTACACTTTAATCTGGCATTTATGGAGATTAGCTTTGGCACCGAGAGTTTGTGTCTCAGGCGGCATTCCCGTAAGCCCTAAGGAGGTGGGGAGGCATGCAAGGAACTATAAAGATATATAACAGACCTGTACCACGCCCACGCATCAGTAAGGCCGGGAAAAGCTGTGAGATCTTTAGTTCATGTCGTCTGAGCCAAACCCTATGCAGGTGTTATGTAAGTGCGGCATAAATAAAGAAGAAGCCATAATCATCCCTCAAACTCTTGAATGTGCTGAGAATCTTATCAGTGAAAAGATCACCCCATGTGATGAGACCAGCCTCCACCCAAGAAGTCTCATCCAGCCTCACTCGTAGCTTGGAGCAGCTCGGCAGCGCCCAAAGGAGTAGATTTGGCCATATGAAGGGTAGAGGGTGATTTTTGGTCCTGTAGGCTCTCCAACAGGCCTTAGCCACGCATAAGTGCATTCCTTCCTCTCTTGGTAACCACCTAGTCAGCGCCCAGTAGCCATTGTTACAATGGACGTCATAACCCCCCCCCCGAACCAATGCCCCAGCTTAAACGTGTTTTGTCGCACCAGCCAGTGAGTGGGCCATTGCAACTGGGCTGCAGCATAATAATATTGATAATTTGGGGTGCCTAGTCTATTCCTCTCTATAGGGGCATATAATTTAGTAAGTGCCACCTTCTGTGTGCACTTTCCCAATACTAGTGCATTTAAGAGTGAACGTAGCTCATTGAAGAACCTGTCAAGTAATAGTACTTGAATGGCAGAGAAGTAAAGCAACCTGAGCAATATCAGCATTTTAGATTTGGCAATCCTGCCTATAGGAAGTCCAAAATTGGAGGGATGCCCGCGCCCCAGTCAGAGTCCACAGTAACATCCACTAGATCTCCATCAGAGTGGTAAAAATTGACCCCCAAGTCCTTGTTGAGTAGCTGTGCCCTCTGTAAATGCATTCATTAATTCATTCATTCATTGAAGTGTTTGAAGGAGTCACAGGATTATAGCAGTGGAACACACTGTAGCTCTCTCTACTGAGCCACTTAGAGAGCCGTAAGGAGGAGCAAATAAGATTTCTCCCAATTCACTTTCAGTCTAGAAGCCTTGCCAAACTGACGCAGGAGCTCGTTGAGTAGATGGAGTAAAGGTGTGTCGCCCCTGAAGTGCACCAAATTTCATTGGCTTACATCATCAAGATTATGTGCCAGCTATCCTGTGCTCTTAGCCCCACTCCGGTACCTGCATTCGTAGAGTGCATGCAATGGGTTACATAGCTAGTGTGAAGACATTCAACAAACGTGGGGTGAGATGGGAGGCAAAAGCAGAATAAAATTTGAAGGGGCCAACCTTCTGAAAGGTTCCTGCCACATGCCAACTCTTTGATTGCTTCCGTTATTTCAGCTTCTGATAAGGGGGCCTCTAGTTCCTCCCTCTGAGAAGACCTAACAGCTCAATAACAGGCGTACTCCTCCTTTGTGGCTCTACATCCAATTGAAAGAACCTTTGTTTATTGTGATATCACGTTGTCACATGCTTTGGAGCCACTCACTGTAAATTATCTGCACCTTGTTCACAGTGCGCGGTCCATGCTGTTCACTTCTTCACTTGCGTCGCCACTCTCACCACAGACCCTTTTTTATGCACCAAGTATTATATGGTTGTCACCAATTCAATTTATGCAGTGCTGCTTCCAACTGTATAACTTCCGACCATGAACTTATGTCATAATATAAAGATGATTAACTATCTTTCTTCATACTAATGAGTACTCTCCTTCTTTCCTTGTGAGTAATGCTGTATGCATGCATAATTAATGGTCTACACATCCTTACCTATCAGGACATTGTTTCTTAATGCACCTTAATTACCCAGTCCTGAATTGGTATATGGGTTACACTCCTGTAAATTTTACAAGACCAGGAGTAACCCTGGGTGTAGTTTACATAATACCAGTACATGTAGCTGCACGTAGTACACAAACTGCATAGTGCGTAGCTGATGGCACTGTGTACTTGTCTACACTGTGCAATAAATGCAAATGGCTACTTGTACAGTGCCAGTTATGATAAAATAATTATCTCTATCTTTACATATTAAAGAGCATATAGTAATTTCACAAAGGTAAAACTGAAAAAATTAGCAAGCAGTGAGAGGGGTGATGATTTTGGGATCCTCCCTAACCTAGGGAGAGAACCAAGCACATGCTTTGAAAACAAAAAGTACATCTTATTGAACGATTCGGTGGTGGTCCTATCCTCTTAGGACCACCCCAAGCACAGTTATTGGCAAAACAACAATCCAAATCAAAGGCCCTGCAAAGCATTATGGGACGAGATTAGCAGTGGCCAGTTAATATTATAGTATCCAATATCTGAATAATTCTACAAAGAGCTGCAGTTCAACTAGTCGTTACTAGATGTCCCTCACAAGTCAAATGCAAGAGCATTGATATTATTATTACATCAAGCTGCAGGTCCACTAGTCGTTACTAGAAAAGTGCTAACGGGTTGCCGCTCATTTCATCTTCCACATTGCCACTTCCTCTAAACCAGGAGATCATCTGGAATGCTGTTGCCCATAGTATACCATTGGTTTCCCATTTGAAGAAGGCCAACACATTTCTTCTAAATACTGTAGCAATGCTTGAACTTTAAAACAACGATGGACTATTTACAATACCTTTGGAAGAAGCACACCCACTGCTATATTTAGTTTTGTTATTACAAAGTTATGCCCACCATGTTTAGAATACAGCATGTTTTTATTCTACTTTCATTCCTTTAATTTATCTTGCAAATGGTATTGAATATTAGTCTGTTTTAGTGTGGTTGTGTCTGAGGGTGAATGAAAGGATGAGTCATTGGATTGAAAAATGGGTGCATAAGTGCATAGATGAGTGACAGCGTGTGTATGATGACTTATTGTGCGTTTCCTCCTTCGTGATGCAAAAGGCACCTTTATTCATAAGCCAGACCGATTGACATTACCAGTGCTTCTTTACAGTGATGTGTCTTTTACTCGATTTTCCCATGATTGTTGGCTGTAAGATACACTTCACTTACCCTCACCCAACAGTAGTTGATGAATGTGGTTTAAAAGGTCCAGTTTGAACATTAGCAACACAGCACTATTTCACTTTGATTTGGCATGGAAGTGTTATGCATAGAACCCTTTGCTGCATTGTGATCAACAGATACTGTTTAGGTACCCACAGATCCATGGTGGACCCTGATTACCTTGAGTTGTTGTTGAGGTACATTTCCTAAAATAACTTCTAATGCAGCTTTTCCTTTGCAGTGGTGACACTAGTGGTGAAAATACATTCATGAGTTTATCTTGGAAGTATATTGATACTACTTTGTTCATTGTGACACTTGATGAAGTGCGAATTGAGGGCCGCAGAACTCATGGAGTTTCACTCCGCAGAGTTACACTAAAGACTTGCAAGATTCCGCTGAGTTCCATCAATGGGCAGAAGTATGCATGTTGCGCAGTTCCTGCTTCAATTTAGCATCTGTAGCGTCAGCAGTGCTGAAACATCAGTGCGAACGGCTAAACTCGGTGCGCAAGAGCGTTTGGCTATTTCAGTTGATTTTGCTGCCACTTGAATCAAAAATCAACTGGATTAGCAGCAAATCTATTTGAGAAGCAACCCACTCACTGCGTTCGCCCATGTTGAAAAATCGCGGGAGGGAGCGCAAACTCTTGCTCGCATTTTTGGAGTCTTGCTGAAAAGAATTCTGCCACACGGCAATTGGCGGAATTTGGCCGGAACTCCGCATTACAGTAAATTGGCTACTCAGAGTAACGCTGAGTAGCCAATTTCCACCAATCCCATAGCCACCCCTAATGCCAAATGTCGATTTGTCATTATTGCAATTTAAACTGGTTGTGGTATTTAGTGAGGAACTTGGAACAGTAGCTTCATCAGATGTCCAAGCCGTAATGATGCTGCATGTATAGATTGCCCTGGTGCTTTTCAGTAATAACCAACCATTGCTTGTCAAGTGGAGTTTCTTGTTGTGTCACTCCAAATTATTTTCTGTAGGATACCTATGTTATTTTTTAGCTCTAAAAATATCCACCAAACCGTTACTCCACACAAAAAGAGTCACTGCAAAGCCAGCTTCCTTTCTGAAAAAGGTTGTAATTTCGTTTAATCAAACATTTATATACAATGATTACATGCATACATTTGGATGTGCTAAAGCGCTTCCGAAAAAATAACCAGTTCAAACCTTAGCCAACTATGTTGTACATATCTCTCTCTACAGTATTCACTTTTAACAGAGAATTTAATACTGAAATCATTTAATTTACCATTTGTAACAGCGAATACATGTAAAACTCATCTGCCTTACAAGAATAGTAATGAAATCCTCCTTGGAAAAAAAAGAATGCAACTCCAATTCCTCAATTCGTTCTACTGTATGCTTGCAATATAGCCAAAGATAAGTAGAGTGTGCCAAGGTCCTTGAATTCCATCACAGTGCAAGCCGATTTTCAAATGAAAGATCTTTATAGCTAATCACTTCCATAGAAATAATATCATATCAGCCTGTTACCTCATAATTTAAATTAGATTCTCTTTATTTATACGTTTTCCACTTGTACTATGCAACCTCGCATTGAAGTGCATTATACACAGATAAAATTCATAGTCAATCTCATTTTACCAGACCCTAAACTAGATGGTGTGCTTTCAGCCCACTGATCCTTTTCTTTTTATACATGGGTGTAAAGAGTCTATCAGCCTGATTTATCAAGCTGAATTGCGCTCGCAAAGGGCCAGATTCTCAGAATCTGGCCCTTTGCGAGTGCGATTTTTGCATTTGGGATTCATCATCCCAAATACAAAAATCGGTAATAGCGATTTCGCTATTTTGCGAGAATTTACATTTAAGGAATCTCTATTTGAGATTCCTTAAATGTAATTCATCATCCATTTTTAAATAGCGAGTTCGCAATTTCGGCCCGCTATTTACCGCAAGGTCAAACCTCGTGGTAAATAGTGAAAACTTAGAAAAATGCTTTTAAAAGCATTTTTCTAAGTTGCATGTTGAACACACACATGTCCTTTGGACATTTGTGCGCGCAACACCTGTCTAAATTTGCATTTAAGGGGTGCTACAGGGTGTCCTTTGGACACCCCTGGCACCCTTTAAATCGCTATCTTATTTGCGATTAGCAAATTGCTAATCCCAAATAAGGAATACTCCCCATTCATTCCTATGGGCCTTTTGGCCCATAGGAATGAATGGGGAGTTATTCCTTATTAGCGATTAGCAATTTGCTAATCGCAAATAAGGAATATGTAGGAATCGCATTTTTTTTTGCGATTCCTACATGAATCCCGTTTTGCGAGCCTGTAATAGCGATTCCTTATGAATCGCTATTATAGACTCGCAAAACGGGTCGTTGATGAATCAGGCTGTATGTGCTATTGATGTCGATACTTGATCGCAATAGTGATGGTGCCATACAAATACTTGTTTTTCTCTTAATGTAGTTTTTTGAAGCAGGCACCTCTTTTCAAATAATAATAGTAGGCTTTAGCCTGTGTTTTAGAAAATACTCTTTGATGCAGCATGACTAGTTTGGAACCAAAAAATACCGAGTGGACATATTTAACTCCTATCTCTATTAAATATGTGCTTCTAACCTCCAACTTTCCAGTTGGATTTCCCAATTCCAGCAGTGGTATGTATTGAAGTCTTTTGGGGATAGTTCATACATCTATTTTCAGATGTAAGCATGTGAGTGAAGATAGCTCAATTTAGGCATGCAAGGTATGCCCAAAGGAAATGTTTGTACCAATGCGCAATTGTACACCACAACTGCATAACATTAGGCAGCAGTAAACACCACACAAACGGTGGAGCATGGGGAAGTAAAAACGTGGTTTGCCTTGAAAGTTTGTATCTATTCACAAACCCCTCTCTGACCCTTTCCAACCTGGCAATAATTGGGATCTGACTCATCAAAGGACAGGAACAAATCCCCTTTCAGGGTGTGAAGTGGAAGGGGGCATTCCCAAAATTATTAGGTTTATACTAGAAGGAGTTTCTTCATGGAAAAATGTGTTACTCGTGGAAGCAATGTGCATTTGGACTGCTGGTTGCCTTTACCCAATGTGGAGCTGTAAGGTGTATGACATTATTATGAATGGGTAGATGTACATGGTTCAGCTTTTCAGGTCTACTACTGAGTAGGTTTGCAGATTTCTAAAGCTGGTAAACCCTAACTTGTGCAGAGAAGTATGTGCATGTACCTAGACTTGCATAATGTAAGCACCGGGCCCTTTTATTTGTAGCGATCCCATCCTTTTGAAGATTAAAATCATATTCCAAAAAAAAGAAAGAAATAATATTCCTAATTGATCCTCCATCTGGTAAACATCTGTGTCCCATATATTATTGGTTGCAATTTTCAGTAAGCGCTACAATACTTCTTATTGATTGTTGTAAGAAAACGTGTTATTAGATTTGAAAGATGTGAGTTCTTCCCAAATAATAAGTCAAAAATTCTGTTCATTCCAACTCATAAGTACAATAAACAGGCTTAAAATAAGTGTGTTAAACATTGAACAGAATCAAAACAAAGGAATATAAAGATATAGGAAAATAGAATATAATGAGCAAAATTTCAACACAATGACTAAAATCCAATAAGATTAGCTGGAAATATATTTTTTGGGACAAAAAGCACTAAGAAAATGTAATGCATCAATCAGAAATTGCTCTTCACAGTTGGCCAGAACCTAGGCATAATTTCAAACTGAACCGCGTAGGAAAGTAGATCAGATACTCTAAGTAGGTCATCCTGTTCAAAGATTTTACCTTCTGAATAGTCACTTTGAAATGGAAGTCTTCATCCTCCAGTAGTTGAAGGCTGCAGGATGTATCCAGCAAAGTCCTTTCAAAATTAGGTAGCCGTTGGACAAGGCCCTACTGAAGCTGTTGGTATTGCTGGTAAAAGCTCCAAGTGGGAAAATTACATTTCGTATCCACCAAAGTTCTCTGGTCTGTTAGATACTTTTCAGCCTTCCCTCAGTCAAGATTTCTACCTTTGGAACTAGGGCCAGATTTATAGTTCAGTGGATGGGTTATTCTATCACAAGTGTACACCTTATTACAAGTGCAATATATCCAATGGCATTTGTAAAATGGCAGACTGGATATCTGTCATACTTGTAACAGAGTAACCTGTCTGCCGAACTCTAAATCAGATCTCTAGTCTGTTTTTATGGAGATCAAAATCCTTCAGCAGGGCAAGCCTGAATCTGTATCCCAGGAAGCCACCTCAAAATTGTTCACCTTTACCACAAAGCTGTGATAATGCTCCAAAGGTCTTGGAAGGCCAAATGTTTTCAGAGTTTCTGTAGCAGTGCACCATTGTCTCTTCTAAGGATCTCAGAACAGCAATTATGGGTTGGGTCTGGACTCTCTCCTGCAGAGTCCACCAGCAGAGTCCAGTTCAGGTTCAATTGATACTTGTATGCTGCGCACTTCAGGAAAAAAGCTTCTAGCAGCTTGTTGTGTCTCTGTAGGCGGTCAACAAACTGACCCTTGGAATCCACTTCCCAGTCCTGGGTACATGTTTTATCAGGTCTAGATCCTCACGTCTCCACACAGATCACACACAGCAGTTATAGTCGTTTTCCGTCATTTCTCAGGTCCAGATGTGTTCTTACGAGCAGTAAATGACGTCCTCCTTTTTTTAGGATTCACAAGCCAGTGTATTGGGCTGACACCTAGACACTGCTTAACCAATGAGAAAATTGTTCTCAGGGTAAACCCTACCAACGTTTGCAGAACTTACTATTTTCCCTACTACAAACTATCTCACAGTGCACTATTTTGAGTCAAATTTAATATGGCAGCACCCTTCTGCCCTTGGGGGATTTAAGTGTTCCCCTCAGGGGTGTATTTAGGGAGAAGAACATTTTCCTTATTAACCTCACCAAATTGATTCTGGCACTACCTCCTCCTTCTCCCCCTGTACTCATACCAAACTGGCAACAGTTAGCCCCAGGAATAAAGCCACCTCTTCCCCAAGTCTCTCTTTACACTTAACTCTGAATGGGTTGGCCTCACTCTGGTACTTTTCAAGTTAATTAAGTTCATAGATGCTCTTAGCTGACCTGCCTGTGCTGAGAGAAGCCACATACCTAACACCCAAATCTTCCTACCAAAAGGCATACACCATTGTATCTGCTCTAGGAGCAATTTTCACACCTCATTAAGGGAAATTGGTGCCAGTCTAATCCTAATTAGCCACTGTAGGTTCAGGTAGACAAAGTCAATTTTTTAAAAGGTTTGTTTTCCTAAATATTTATAAAAACAACTTCACCAGTGAAGCTGACGTAGATTGAATATTAAAAGCGTGGTTGAATCATTGTCATTGCTTATCCAAAGCGTGAGTTAGCAGAAATAACATTTTAATTTAAAATTTAGTTTTTCTCATAAGAACAGCTACAGCTTTTAACAGTAACATTGTTTTTTTTTTTTGGGGGGGGGGGGTATTCATTGTAGATACAGGCAAACACTAAATTCTTGCATGTACTACATTTAAGTACTTGGCACCCTACCCTGAGGGCTACAAGGCCTACTTAGGGTAGGGGTGACATTTTACTTTTTAAAAGTATGTTTCTTTTCAGTTAAAAAGGGGTATTTTCATAGTTTCACCTGCAGGTTTGAAGACTGCAGGAGTAAAGCTATACCAGGAAGTCAGAAAACATGTTTTTCTTATCAGCCTAGTGGGATGGCACAGTGGATGCTGAAGTCCACTGGTGACATTTAACTTTCCAAGCCATTGGTCCATATACTATGGTCTCATTTTAAAGTTAAAAATGCTACTTGGGGATTAACTAATTTTATCATGTTTGAGGGGTCAGTGCATGTACACTGAGAACTGGACAGCTGTGTCTCAGTGGCCGAGTAGGAAATCAGCAACTCCAGTCAGCAACAAAATTGCTCAATAAAATCCTCTTGATTGTTTCACTCATGAACAGAACTGGGTGATTCCTTGCTCCTATCAGTAAGATGTCTAAGTATATCAAGTAGTGGTTTAAGTTATTGGGGAATAAATGTAAAAGGATATTTGGTGGATTTCCTTTCTAAATTTGAGTTAATTGCCAAACCTAGCAGTAGTTTCACAATTCAAACCCTACTTCAGTCATGCTTTGATTCCACTTTGTACTTTCTCCATGCCCATTAAGCATTTTCAAGGACATTGAAAAAATCAGCACCCTATCTAGTCATCAGGTTTACAAAAATTGCCCATTACTTTAACACTCTTCATATTTATCATCAGTAAGAGACAGGTGTTTTCTGCATTTGCTACATGAGTTTAGAGGTAAAGTTATCAATGTATTTTTATTGAAAATTAATGCACAGGTGCATGTGTGGAGAAATCTATATTTTAACAATCTTTTAAACTCTCATCATGTGAAGCAGAGCATTCTGCAAATCTTATATATACACCTTAAAATAGCATATTACTAGACGCTTAGTCATTTGATATGAATCCTCTGTCCAACAGATCCTGTTATAAAGTAGGTCACCTAGTTTTTCTTACTGACTATCCTTGCTGCCAAGCATATAACGTTGTCTGTAAGTAACAGAATCTCTGTTTAGCCTTTTGGAGTAGGAAGGATAGATCAGTGAGAAGGATATGCTTGTAAAATATATAGCCAGTGCCTGGAAGTAGATGTTTACGTTCGGAGGGTGTGATACTGCTCACTTAATAAAACACAATTATGAAAGGTGACACCGTTTCATTGAGAATATCTGCTTAGCCTGCAGAAGATTTGCACACGCAGTAGGCAGTTCCCCTTAGAAATGCTGTTTAAGTTCAAGCAGAGCTAATGTTCTGCAATTAAAAATACAACTTAATAAGATTCCAAACCCAATTTAATAAAAGGAAATGTATTGAACAGAACAACATGAAAATGGTTAGAATCTGATCGGGGCATGAGATATTGTTTTTTAAATATAAACATTTTAGGCAAAGACCATAATGAAATGACAATCAAGCTCAAATTGCAGAGGAGACATTGACATAGGCATTATTTCAGTCCTCCAGTGGTTTAAAGTTGGATACATTAAGTTAGTGAGGGCCACAGATGTTGTCATTGAGTTCCTGCTGACGCCTTCAGTTTGTGTGCGAAAAGTGTGGCAAAGTTGATTTTGTTGCCACAGAGGTTTATTTGCTAAACAGATGAAGTTGTTCCCTTCCTGGGTTCAAAGTCTTGTGTTTCGACCTAGTCACTTTTATGCTTCTTTGATTTCTGAAGCAGGGCAAGGCAGGGCAGAGCCTATAGTCCATGATGGCCCGCAAGATATGATATTTCTATTTTGAAGTCCAGTAGGAACCTCAAAGGCTCTGAGAAAAAACTTAGAGAGGGCAAACCAGCAATCTGTATTGAATATTTTGCATCTGTCTCTGAAAATTGTAGTTTCTTGGCTCATTCCTCCAGAAGACAGCTAATTGACTAGATCAAAGATTTCTTGATGCTAGGAAAGTCACCCTTGTCCTTCCCCAAAGCTTTCAGGGCCACAGAACTGCCTTCTAGGTTCCAGGTCTCTTTACAGCCAGGACTCTAACAGAATTATTTCCGCCATCAGCCTTTTATGCCCTTGAGTCAGTGAACATGAAGCAAGCTAGCTGACTATTGGAGACCAATTCATGTCATTGGATGAAAGAGGAGATCAGGAATCTATCAAAATTCTTTCAATAGAAGGTCAGGCAGAATTCTCCTTTCATCAGAGTTTTTTTTCAGGTCCGGGAATGTTCTGAGGCATTTGGGTTAAAGTGTCATTTTTATGTAGGGCAGTGATTAGAAATTTTGGTTTCCCCCTTACTCCAAAATTCAATCCTTTTTTTTCACCATTTCCTGTTGTGCAAAAATACAAACCGGACTGAGACTACTATTAAAAATGGCAGATGTCCAACTCCCCTTTGAGAAGCTCAGAGTCACCTCCCACATTCAGCAATAGGGGACTAATGAACCATCACTTCTTCTCCATCTGGCAACTGTTTCCCCTCTGGTCTGGACAGAGATAAATATCTTAGGGACCTCTCTGTCAGGATGCATTAATTTTGTGCTCATAGTCCAATGGTAATGTTGCTCTCTCCATCTCTCACTGCCCCCACCAGTGCCCAAATCATCAGGAATATGGAGGCCAGTTTTAGAAACAGTGGTAAGGGAAACTCCACCACTCTGACTCATCACTTCTGTTGATCAACAAATGCCTGCAGAAGTTAGTGGATATCTACTAGGCAAAGTGATAATTTAACTAACTTGTTAAAAAAATCTGTTAAAAGCTAGCAGTGAATTGGTATGTTCTAGTACTCTGTGTCATCAACTCTCTGTACTTTGTCTGTGAAACTTGCAATTCCTGAAAACTAGAAGCACACACAATTAGTGCCCTTCTAACCCTTCTGCCTGTGACTTAAATTACTATATCAATCTTTGTCACATGCACTGTCTGTGGAACGCAAGTTATATCCTCTGACTCTTGTGGAGCTGCAGGGCAACAAACAATGTTAATATTCTGTTACTCCTCATTCCTGGCAATCCATGTATTCATACTAGAACTATAGTAACTATACTTAATATTCATACATAAAATGAGCAATATAGTTCATTCTAAGAATACTTTCTGGTCCATTACAGGATACCCCTTAGTAAATGTAACAATCCCCAGTCTGAGATGAGTTTATATAAATGTTAAGAAAATAGTTCAAGATTTGTTTCCTTCTACAACATGACTTTCTAAATACATCTCTGCTTTGCGAGTGTCCTTCAATACAAATTCATGGGGAAACAATCAGTCACGGCAAAGAAATCCAAGATCCCTGTAGCAGGGTCCTAGCTGCAGCAACATTGAATCTATTGAAGACGCCATGGGGCCGAGGGAAGTTGTACCCAGAAATACAAAATAACCACTGTCTATCCAAAATATATAAAAGTTTAGGACCTGCTGAGAATTCTAGTTCAGTGATGGAACTCAGCTGTGCACATGCACAGACTCAGTCTGAGCCCACCTCCTCACTCTCTAGGATTAAAGGCTACTGTAACCTCAGTTCCTTCTCTGGATCACTGTGTGAAAGGGATAGCTGCTGCTGCAGTCCGTGGGACGCCATCTGTTATCGACCAGCCCACAGCTGAACCATCTCAGCCAAGTTTTCATACCTAATTACAATCGCAATTACGGCCCCTGGAGGATAGACGGGCATGCTTAACTTGTTTAATTCTGTTTGGCTTTAGGATAGTTCAAAGTACACTTTCTAAAAGGTGCCTGTCCACTACAGATATCAAAGCTCTTTTTACCACTAATCTATATAGTTGATAAAAAGAGGCAAAAAAAGTATTTCAAGCAAGATTTCTTATCATTTTACAATGCAAAAAGATAGAAAAACAACAGGGACCATAATATGGAGAGTGCCTCGGGAGCGCAATGGGCATGGGCGCCTGCTTTGTGCATTCCCTGGGCACTTTGCTATTTCAGAAGGGGCCACAGACGCTTGTGAAGCCCATTCTGTAATACAGATAGTAAAGTACATAACCTGCACCAGCACTAATACAAGTGGGCATTTCCTCATTTGCATGGGGGCGTGGCCCCAAGCAAAGTAGGGAATCAGTTTGCCTCTGCGCCTGCGCCATATCATGGACACAGGCACAAAAGCAAACATGCCTTTAGGAGGTGCACTGAAACTGCACCACAAACAGGCGGTGCACTCCTAAAAGCTGCCTTGTAGAGGGGAGAAAAACGGGTTCCATGGACCCCCAAGACTTCCCCTTGCAGGCGGGTGCAGTCGTTCACTGCAGCCCGCCTGCATGGGGATCTATAATTACTCTTGAAAGTGCAGGCAGGTTGCTGCCTTCACAGTGAAACATGAAGCAGCTTTTAAACAGCTGCTCCGTATTTCTCTTGAGTATGCTGCCCTGAGGGCAGCTCAAGTTCACAGCTACCCTGGGGGGATGTGCATTGTTTCTAATATGGCACACTATCCCTCTATGCACCCAGGGCACCTTTTGAATGCTGCACCATATTGCAAACTGGGAAACTGAACCCTTGTTATGCTTAATTATACCATCTCCTAGGAAAAGGTATCTTTGCCTACATACTGATAATAGTTTATGGTAACTGTGCACTGTGTAGATATAAATTGTCTATTTAACATGTCCTCTTTTATACATTAGGTGGGTGGTGTAAGTACACACTGCAGTGCACGTGAGACATGTAAAACTTTAATGCCACTAATTCATGTCCTGCACCAACTTGCCATGGTAATACTGGAATTGTAAATACGTCAGCAAACCTGTTCAGAAAGTGTAGGGTGGGGGATTTTCAAAAATGCCTTTTTTCTACTTGATACTTTTTTAAAATTAAAGTGCTGCTGCCTATTTCACTGCAGTGGTACAATTACTGAGAAACATATTTTCTACTCTTGTGGCTAAACTCTTCTATATTAGCAAATGCAAATCCCCTATAGATTTACACATTAAAATACAGTGGACCTCCTTTTCGGGTTATTTAGAGGCCAATTCGTCAAATCAATGAATATTCTTATGAATATCATCGGTACTCCCCCAATATAAATACTCTTACTGTTGCTATCTCAAAACCGGGTTCTTAAAATTGATTGCATTTAATGAATGTTCTTGAATTTCTTGTACGCTTAATAAAAGGTTCCTAAGTATGCTAGACGAAAGGCAAAATAAGCGTGCCTTCTTGCAGGCCATTTTTAATGAACGGGCTACTTTTGAGGCTATTCATTAATGGATACACACACTTTTCTAATCTCAGTGTTTATTAACTTCCAGCCGTCAATACCTTGGCACTCGACGAAAGGAAGCTCTTGTTTAGAAGTAAACTCCTCAGGTCACTTGGAACTGCACGGTAGAGCAGATAGCGTTGAGGTCTCTTTGAACTTTGTAAAATTTTTATTAGAATTGAAAAAAAACGACTTTTTAAGCAAATAATTTAATGACAAGAAATTTAATTTAGCTAGTTTTCATGTTAATTTGTTTTGCATTCATAAATTGTTAGTTCAGATGTACAGGGCAACACAATTTGAACTTTTGGTCAGCTCATATTTCCTCAGCCTCTCTCAACAATGAACTATCTTCCCTTTTGTTGTTTCTCTTCTACCAGCTCCCTTTCTTTGTACTAAATGTAACCAGTGATAACACATAACTTGAATGAGGAAGGAATTTAAACTCTGCCCACTGATATATCAGTAGATGTCAGAAATAGCTTTATAGTGATGGAAGACAGTAATCCCAAAGAAAGGTTATTACATTTATTTCAAATATCTCATTTTGACTGATAAATTATTTGAGAAACGTCTTTGGGGACAATATGAATTATGAAAATGCTTTATTTAAACAGGAAAGCAACTTACAAGGAAACATTTTCAAATGTTAAGTTCCATCATTGCCTACGTGACTCGAAAATCAGGGTGCCGCTATTTGTTTGTTTTTTCTTTATAATTCTTTCGCTCCAAGTACCTCTTTATTAA
The DNA here is from genome assembly GCF_964263255.1 of Lissotriton vulgaris. Taxonomy (NCBI): domain Eukaryota; kingdom Metazoa; phylum Chordata; class Amphibia; order Caudata; family Salamandridae; genus Lissotriton; species Lissotriton vulgaris. The sequence continues at coordinate 1,917,580,315 of NC_141689.1, read as the reverse complement.
CAGTGATGGAATATAATGCACCTCAGTAACTTGTTGCTGCCACAAAAAGAATTAGCCATATGTAATCGGATCATTTATGAAAGTGCATCCTGGTCCATGGTTAAATGCTGCATTTCTGCTCTAAACCCACTTTAAACAGGACACACTGGTGAAAAGAGTGCTCTCTGTTTTGGAGCTGGTGATATGTTACAACGCACTTCAAAGTCCAGCAAAACCACATCCATTTCCATTTCAGAACCCATTACAAATCATTTACAATGGCCCCTATGTCTAGCTAAAGGGATACTAACTATACAATTTGTTTGTCTTCATGTAACTGCGGCCATTGGCCAAACGCCCCAGTTGATAAAAAAAAATCATCCACACATCTGCTTGTGTTCTGTGTAAGTCATAAAGTATACAGTAAAAGATTCTTTGGCTTACTCTTCTGTATCCTTTTATTCATATTCTGTTCACTAGACAGTAAACAATAAAGAAAAATAATTCACTCTCTTTACTGCCTTGTATTGATCAGAGATTACAACACTTTTGCAGTTCTAATTATTTTTAGCCCATAATTTCCCAGGTCTCATTATACTGTGTGTCAACAAAGGGCGGCTGATTCACAAAGGTAAACTTACATTTTTGTGTGTAAACTTACTTTTTTTTTGGTATTCACTAACTGCAAGTCTACTTTGTATCCGACAAACGGTAGTAAAATTACTATTAGTGAAATTAAACTCAGTTACACACACCAAAAAACAGTAAACTTACACAAAAGTGTGAGTCAGGCCCAGGGTGTCTGGAGTTACCATGCATAACAGAAAGACCAGTATCACTTATCATCATCCTCCCCAATCTACTAAACCCTCCTCCTAAACAAAATCTGCCCAGTCCCTTTATCACTGTCTAAAGAGGAAAGTAAAAAGCATATTTTGCATCATCCCTTCCACTTGGGCAAAGCCAATAGGAACGCCATTAGTTGGTATTCCATTGGCATTACCAATTCTTATTTTTCCTTGTTTGTATAGCTTTACTACAAAAACCTTAAAAAGTATTGTGACCTGTGTTTGCGTATGCACAAACATAACAATTACTTTTTACACCCACCTGTTGCATATGACAATTTCAACTCCTTCCAGCCGCGGCCCGTGTAGGGTGTAGCGGTGGGGCTGAAAGGCGGGGTGGGGGAGGGGCAGGGTGGGGGGTTCTAAAAACCGGAAAATGGATAATTGGAGGTAAGTAAACAATTTAATTAATAAAATTAATTTTGTAGCGCGCGCTGCATCGCATATTGCAATGCAGGACGCGCTACGAAATTTGTTTTATGAATTAAATTGTTTACTTACCTCCAATTATCCATATTCCGGTTTTTAGTACCCCCCAACCTGCCCCTCCCCCGCCCCACCTTTCAGCCCCACCGTAACTCCCTCCACGGGCCGTGGGTCTCCTTTTCCGGTATCTTTGCGATTAGCCTTTACCGAAGATTTCTTCTTTTATTCTTGTACTCTTTATCTATTGTATCTAACTTCTTGAAGTGCCATGTTGCATGCTGAAGCGATTAGGAGCAGTGCAGTAATGGCTTTTAGTACTACGTAAATAAGCTGTTCCAACATAGCCAAATAAATGTCAAAGTTGGGGTTAAAGTGCCCATAGCAGTTGCATATTTTGAAGGGATGTTTGACAATTTATTTCACCTCATGGCTGAACCACATGTCAGAAAACCGAAAACACAGTCAGGGTGCTGATGGGCCATATCTAAACCCAAAACAATTGTTTTTTTTGCAAGTGCTCTATTGGTTTGGGCATACATTATATCGTTTATATTAGATTACCAAGTCGTTGAAAAAATTCCAATGTGAACGCTTAAATTGGGTAACTTTATGAAAATATTTTGTAACTCTATCACTCATTTATGACTCAGACCATGGCATGACGTCATGATGCAATCAGTTTGGTTATGAGCGTGTATCAGTAAACAATTGGTGCATCAGTGATCAATGGGTGAATCAGTGATCAATGGGTGCCATATTCATTTGTTAGGTTTGTAGTCGTAGAACTGTACATTTAATTGAAGTTATGGTATAGTATGATTTAACAGATTTAGGTACAGGTATTGAATAATTTGAATTACTCACCCCAGCAATTACAATGAATGTGTTGTAATGCCCAAATGTAGCAGCCTATAAATAAACTAGACTTTCTTTGTTAAGATCTCATGGTCACAAATACTGGAAATAAAACTAGGTCCACTCAGTGCATGCAAATTAACAGTAAATGTACCAAATGATTTTGGAATTATGATTAGTCTGAACTAGAAATGCAAGCCTCTTGTGACAACAGAACATTATATATTGCAATAATATAGTGATAGTAGTAGCAATATTAATAGTAGTAGTAGTAGTAGTAGTAGAAATGAGCTTTAGATCAGCCTCCTTCAATCATTGCTCTGATGAAGTATCATTAACATTTTTGATAGGCTGACAGGACAGCATGCATAAAGTAATGCAGTGAGTCATCCCTTTTCATACCTTAGCTCTTTTGAAACTACTGCTGCTCTCTATTGATGAAGGACTAAACCCAGTAACACATATCTAGAGATTCACAGCAGTTTCTGCACCAACTAAGGTGAAAAACTACTGATAATTTTGAAGTAAGCGCTAATTGTGTACTGCATTTACCAAGATGCAAGGACTGTACTCTGATGTGAAGCAGTGTGCACTAAACCCACCTTCTGTTTAAAAGGCTCCGTTGAGCCAGCAAGCTGAGGAGCTTTGAAGATTCAACTCTGTGCCTGTGAGTGGTACTGTGGCCTGAGAGGGATTTGGCAGCAATTCCAGCAACCCCAGATGGCTTTTCTTTGCTTTCTACCATTTCTGCTCTTTACTGATGAAGAGATAAACCCGGAAACACGTGTCTAGAGATATACAACAATGTCTGCACCACCTTTGGTGAAAATTTGTGCCCTGGATTTAACAGGATGCAAAGGAGCGAATTGTTCTGGGATGTGAGGCAGCTTGCTTCCAACCCCTCTTCCGTTTTGAAAGTGTCAGTCACATTTTAGTGTGGCCCACAGGAAAGCCATTCATTATCTAGAGTGATATATTTGTGTGTGGCCATTGGCAATTTATCCATCATGGAGGGATGTAGCCTACAGGGTGTATAAGTTACACTAGAGTGAGCTCAGTGCACACTCTCCCCTTCTGTGTCCAGCCATACTTTCGACAGAAATTGGTCGTGCCACCTCTCATTGACTCCACAGTCCCAAGCAGCAGAGCAGCATAACATGCTATCCATGCATGGTTGGCTTGCTGGAGCATTGCTGCTGTAATTGCAACCATCTGTTCTCTAGCTACACATAGTACATCATGGGAACTGAAGGATCCACTGCTGCTGTGCTGGCCATGTCCAGAAGTTCCATTAAACTTCTTTTTTTGAGACTTCATTCAAGCAGTCTTCTATCCGTCAATTGGTTTGAGCTGGGCAGCTTTTGGGCACTAGTGTGGGAAACCTGTTTCGAGAATTCAATATGCCTTTGATTGGGTCTTACAGGAGGATTTCTCTTTCATGGGTGTTGAATCTCACAGACAATACAGGATGGTGTGTTTGGCTTTGGCAAGCCCTGACAGTTAATCATTGGTTCAGTTATCCTGATTGTGAGCTGGTGTGGGTTGGTGTCCACTACAAGTAATACAGTCACTATCTTGCTAGATCCAATCAAAGGGTTATGTAATTTGGATCACTCAATTTAGAAGAATAGAGTAAAACATAATATTCAAAATGACACCAAAATCACAAACATCCAATAAGGGGAACTGAAGATATGAATGATTAAAAACAACAACAAAAAAGCACCAAAAGCGCAAACACTGATGGTGATTAAGGGTTGTGGTAGACTGTGACCTAGGCATAACATGAGGTTCATAGCAATGGAGCACGGGTCGGATACACCAAGGAGATTTGCCCCGCTAGGGTCAGGAAGCAGCGAAATTCGAAGAACATCAAAGTCTTAGGCATCTGTTCCATTGTCCTGAAGCAACCCAGGGATCTTTGAAGATATTTCAGTCCTTAGATTTCTTCTGGAAGGGTGTCCGACATCCTTAGATCCTTCTCACAGGTCACATATGCCATGTGCAGCAGGTTCAGTACTCCTGGCATCTTTGTGCAAGTCCACCAGGGTTCTAAGGAATACTGGATGAGTTTGTGCTTTTTATAGTTCACAAGCCTCTGGCTGGGGACACCCTGAGGCACTACTAGTCCTCTCAGACCAATTGAGTAAAGGTTCCCAGAACCTGCCATGTCTACATTTGTAATAGTTCCTGTTTGATTAACAACAATAAGGCCCCAAATGGCATGTGTCAGGACATTTTCAAGATGAAGAAAGTTTTTGACCACACCAAACTTGAGCTCTAAGGCTGGGTATGTGTGTGTAGGGGGGTGTACTACTTAATCCTAGTGTCCTCCTGTATCTAACACTAAAATCCAGTTTGAAGCAGGCTCTCTACCTACAACAAATCCAGAGACTTAAGTCTGCTGGGACAAAAAGGAGGGTCCTTCAGCACCCAGAAAGGTGATAAATAAGAATTGTAATAGCATCCAGCTTTCTCCCTTTGAAGGGGCAAAACCTTTCACTGTGTTTCAGACAGGTCTGTCTTGAAGTATTTAAGGCTGGGTTGTCAAAGGGGGGGAGAGGGTGGACAGCCCCATCCTGCATATTCTCTTGGGCTCAAAGGAGTCATATCTGCCCATTCAGGTTAGGCTTTGCATGCTCCAGGGAGGAATTTCACACCTCATACAAGGCTGAACGCTGGTTGTGTGTAGCTGGAGAGATAATGCATTATAGCCCCCTGAACTTTTAGACGGATATAGGGTAACTTTCTAAAAGGTATTTTTCTTTAATATTTATTAAAAATCTGATTTCACTGATAAATTTGATTTTTAATAACTTAAGAATTGTGGTTTAATTATTTTTCTATCTGTCCTTTTTCCAGAGTTAGCAGTGTTTGTATTTTCATCTGCACTCTGATTGTATGCACTGGACAGCTAGACCTGTCATGGTAAAAATAGCTTTTTGGGCCTTGTCACCTCAGGAACATATTAACATACTTTTCCTACATGCCCCACTTTTAAATAGCATGCATCCTACCCTGTTGGTTACAAGTACTAAATAGGGGTCATCTACCAATATCTAAAAGGAACGTTTCTAACCTGTTAAAAAGTGTAATGTTAGTCGGTTGCACTGCAGGTTTAAACTGCAGCAGTCATGCTTCAATAGTAAGACCGCTCCCATGTTTTCCTTATCACACTAGTGGATAGTACAGTAAGTGCAGCAGTCCACAAGTGACATTTAACTTTCCATGTCATGTGTGCAGTTTCTACACCATATGCTATGGGCTTATAGGATAGTTAAATACACAAACCAGGAATTGCTCAATTTCCAGACGTCTATAGGGTGAGAGCACATACACTGGACACCAGTGCCCCAGTTTGCAGAGTTTACAAATCTGTAATGAAATGTATCCAACAAATTTCGAGGTGACCATGCAAAAAGGGCATTCTCTCACACTGATGATTGTGTTTAGCAAAGTATTTAAATGTTGTAAATCCTTCTCCATACTGGAAACACCAAGTCAGTGATTCGTTCCCTCACCATCCACATCTGCTGCAGCTTAGAGCAGATTGAACAAAATACTTGATTCTTTATAGTGAACCAGTCACATATTATGAATAACTAGTTAATGGAAAATGTTGTCACTTTTTGCCTAGAAAGTATTATACATTAAATAGTGTATCAAGACAGTAATTTAACTGTGTGGTATTTAAAGCACTAGTCTCAAAATATTCCTATCAAAGGGTGGCATTGAGATCAGAATCCACACTTCCACTGCCTAATCACATTTTTTTAAATATTTAATTTGTGAGAATTAATGGCAATTGAAGGGAAGGAAATCAAATCACTCTGAGATCCAACAATGAATGAACCCTGACATGGCCTCTTTCAAGACTGTGCACATTAGGTGCTATTGAGAGAAATATAAATGTGGGCTCTCCTGCATTCTAGTGCCTCAGTAATAGAAACAATGGTAAAAGATGTAATCTGTTAGTCGCTTTTTTTAATACAGGTCCACTGACTGTTACATTTGAAAAAACAAAAAATATTCTTGCTATTTCACTTCTCATGTTGATATTCTACATATTGCTTCAAATTCATTACAAAGTGTACTAATTTCCCGTTTTACATTTCAGCACAACACATATTTTAGGGCTGTGGCTTTCAGTAGGATTGAGGTAAAAAAATGTTTAAATATAAAACATCTCAATTTCATAAACATTAAAAGCCCGATTCACAAAGGAAATCTGAGGCAAAAGTCTAACTTTACGACTTTTGGTAGTCACAGAAGTAATTTATGAGTTGTATCTTTAAGTCTGCAGTTATGCCGGAAGGAAGTTCGCTCTTTTGTATCATGGTTCATCCGGCCCGATTCTGCCCCGGTGCGAAGAGTAAGGCCCGAGCCAGAGAGTACGTCTTGAGCCCGAGATTCATGCCCAACTGTGGAATTAAAGATGCAACTTGTATATTACTTTTGTGAATACCAAACGCATAAAGTTAGACTTAGGCTCAGATTGCCTTTGTGAATGGGCCATAAGCCTTTCTTTGTTAAAGGATTTTGGATGTTTGTATTTTCTTAAACACTCTGATAACTGTTAACCCCTCCAACACATCCACATAAAGTGAAAGCGAACTCCGCTGCTCCCTTGTTTATTTTGGGAACTTCTCCTCACTGGTGATAACTAAGTTCATGCAATCTTAAAGGAGTGCTTTCACTTTTCTAATTCTTTGCCACATGTGCATTAAGTATGAGGATGTTCTTTTGATCAGCTGTTTTAAGACCTTTCACATTTCCATCGAAAAATATTGGATTAATTCATAGTACTGGTGTTTGGAATTAATTTCTCTTGCTCTCTATGGCTTTTATCTTTCTTTTATTGCCCAACTTGTTATCTAGCTGCAGTTTTAGAGGTCACTGAATCTTATTCATGTTTTCATGGCACATAATTTCGTAACACCAGTCATCTGTCATTATCACATCTTTTCACTACATAGTCTAACATTTACTTAGACTAAGTTTTGGATTTGAATAGAATTGAAATCTAATGGCTCTCTGACTAAGGATTCATTTTTCTACCAGAGTTTCAATTGCAAAGGAAGGTCTTTTAGTTGGCCTGGCTAGTCTGAGTATTTTGTGGATTTATTGGAAGGTCCAACTATTGAGCTTCATTTGGTATTCTGGATTGGCTTCTATACCAGGCTGCGAGGTATTGTTTCATATCAGGTTGGCACCATGTCTCCCGTCCTGAGCTTTTCTTATATGTCAACACATCTTGAGATTTATAGGATCTGTTTGCTTAAATTGAACCTCTTGATTCAGGCATCTCAGAGAGTTATTTGTAGAGGTAAAGTCCAAAACAAAATATACCACCCCCTTTTTAAATAAAATATCTTGCAGTTGCTGTGATATTTAGACAAATAAATCCTTTTAACTCCTACACAGTAAATGTCCGGAGCCACAATCTATGGCTTCGGATTAACATTGCTTTTGTGAATAAACTAAAAATTAATAAATCTGCCCCAAACCGTGTACCTTGTAATCATCTGCATCATACACATTCACAGTCTTTAATTGAAGTACTTTGGTGTCATCCCAGTGGTGAAATTGCACATTGTGGGGTGGATTACAAGTGACAAGGAAATTGCTGGTATATAGTATGGCCATACAATTTTGGTTGCAGGGAAGCCAATGGACTCTGACTTTGGTGGAGTGAAATCTGCTGTGGAGATACAATTTGCCGGACTCTTAATCAGGCCCTGCCTCTAACAATCAGTCACATATGTCTTTTCTACGTCTATGGTTCACCTTTGACCTGCTTCTACATCTTTATTACTCTACTGTTCTACTTACCTCTATGGCCTTCTGCTGTCTCCTGCAAATTCTATTTATTATACTCAGCAAAGTCTGAGTTCCCATCCAGCCAGAGAAATGTGCACATAGAAAAAGGAGCAGAGGAATGATGCAGTAGAAGAGAGTTAAACAGAAAAATATCAGATTTTACTAGCTGGAATGAAGAAAATCCTTGGAGCATTGCTTTGCTTTTCTCGGTTGCATTGAAAATGCGAGTGATAAAGGCTGGTTTATATGTGATTACAAATATCTGGCAAGCAAACCTACATTCTCAGGCAAAATATGAATAGGTCACATTTGTGTTAAATGTCTTGCTGTAGATTTGTATGGTGGTCCCCTGAACATCCATCAACCCACACTTACCTAGGCTTTCCTTTGGTTAGACACTAAAGTCCTTGTAAATTATTTTTCTTGAAAGACAAAAAATTAGATCCAGGAACTAAAGAAATGGTGTTTTCAATGCTTGTTAAAACTTTCTTTTAGCACTAATTGGTTGGCAGCCACCTAGCAGCTTGAGCTATTCGCTGTTTTGATGTGCCCCATTTATGAGTTTAAAGTAGAATACAAAATTGTTTGGCATCACAAGAGCTTCAATGGACTGAATTTGGGTAATAAAAAGGAGGCCTCAAATCATGTATTGTCCAGAGACTCAAGGATCCTTAAGATGGTATGTACTCCTAAGATACGTCATTTGTACAAATGGCTTTGAGAAGCAAAGTCTTACTTTCCATACATTTAGTCTCTCAACTGTCTATCTTTATAATTTTTTGTCCTGGCCTACCATCAAAACATTATTATTTTATTTTATTTATTGCTCATCTCCTCCCACGTAGTCATCCCAACTGGTTCTTTGATCCATATTATATTTGTTTTGAACAAAAACAGCCATTTTCCTGAACTCTTTCATCCTCATTGTGCACAACAGACAACACAGCATATCACCGATTTCCCTTTATTTTTCTTTCATCTAATAAAACAAAATATTTATTGTAAACCTTCCTGTTGAATCAGTGACGTACAAGTCCTTTATGTTCTACCTTATGTCCTCCTAGTTTACCTATACCTTTACTTGAACAACATATTGAGTAAATTGGAGTGCTCTGCCTTCATAAGAACAATTTTTATTAGGAAGTTTAGCTGTCTTAAATTTCGAGGTTGCTCAAGCAATTTGGTAAAAGATAGCATAGAAGCCAGGTATTTCAAACGTCTGTCAAAACTGGTGGGTATTTTGACATTTCATGAATTTTTGTTTTGTTTTGAGATGAAAGTGTAGAAGTATGGAGTTCTATTGGAAGAAATATTTTAATTGCAGAGATCTGCTCCCTAAGCAATAGTTTCAGAGCACAAGCCATACTAAACTAAAAGCCCAGCGCCTAACAGGTATGTGTGCTGATTTCTGAACCCCAAGAATATTATTACAGTATGAGCTACATATGCCTACAGATGCTTGCATGGCCCTTTCTGTAATACAGATTGTGTTGGTGCACATGTAGCACCAGTGTGCTCTCAATTGGCAGTTCTCTCATTTGGAGGCGGGCACAGCCTCATGCAAACCTAGAACTATTTTACTTCCATGTACATTTTTACAAATTGGGTGCAGATAGCAACTGACCTGTCTGGGGCCACTAAGTATGCTCTTCAAAGAGGTGGTGGACAACCAGTGCACCACCTGAGGGAGTGCACCACCTCAGGGCTTCTCAAAGAAGCAAAGAAAGACAATCTAGGGATACCCAGGAATCCTACTGCAGGAGGGTGCATTCCCTCACTGTATGCGCCTACAGAGGGATCTCTTCCCTATGATGGAAGCGCAGGTCAGGGAGCTGCCTGCACAGTGAAAGGCAGACGCGGGTCTTCTTGGGGCCGCACAATGAATTCTTTATGGAACTGTTACACCTGACAGCCTTGGGGTGGTCTTTCCCTAAACTATTTGCCTTCACTACTCCACTTTTTCTGAATTCGATTTTGCTGGCTTTAGGACTCTGCACACTTTATCACTGCTAACCAGTCCTAAAGTGATTGTGCTCATTTCCAAACATGGTAAATTAGGGTTACAGCTCAGTTGCATATTTAATTCACTTATAACTCACTAGTAAAGTGGTATGCCATGTACCCAGGGCAGGTAAATTAAATGCTACTAGTGGGCTTTACTAGTGGGCCTGCAGCACTTTTTGTGCCACCCAATGAAGTAGCCCCTAAAACATGCCCCAGGTCTGCCATTGCAGGCTGTTGGCAGTTTTAAACTTTAAGGGGTCGATTCCGATTTGGGGAACAAATCCGTAGGATGATTTAAATTTGCAGCCGTTTCCGTGCGAATCGTACAAATCTGTCCGAATCGCGTAGTACGATCCGTAGTAAAAAAATACGTCTGAATCGTTGCGAACCGTACGAAAAGCAGGGGTAAATCCGTACAATACGGACTTTGAAAGTGAACCATACGAATCGTAAACATGCCGTACGACCCGACAAGTACGATCCGGACCGGGCAATGAGTACGCGATTCGTACGCTAAACGTCGCATATGAGCAATTCGTACGGAGAGCCACACAATCACATAGGGTACGGTTCGTACACCCCATGATCGTAGGGGTACGGTTTGTACACCTACGATCATGGGGTATGGTTCGTACATCTACGATCATGGGGTACGGTTCGTACACCCCATGATCATAGGGGTACGGTTCGTACACGTACGATCATGGGGTACGGTTCGTACATCCCATGATCATAGGGGTACGGTTCGTACACCCCATGATCGTAGGTGTACGAACCGTACCCCTATGATCATGGGGTGTATGAACCGTACCTCTACGATCATGGGGTGTACGAACCATACCGGGGGTCCGTTTTGCATGCATTTCGAGTTGAATTCTGCTTTTCCGGACATTTCGAGCTCTCGTAAAAAAAGAGTTGTACGGAGTGTTGACTGGACGCATCGTACTTGCTGGGTCAGAAAATAATGCTTCGATCCGTACAGACATCGCGTACTGCGCCTTCCGAATGTGATTCGTACAGATTATTGAGTCGTACGGGCTTTGGTACGATCCGGACGGAGAACTGCTTTGGGTACGCATCGTACCACATCGTACATACGGGGACGTTCGAGGATACGATTTGTACGGGAAAAATGCTCCGTGCGGCTATTCGTACGGGATTTTACTGAATTGGAATCGGCCCCTTAATGTTAATGTTATTGACATTTCTAGAGCGCGACTGTTACCTGGAGATATCTTGGAGCTGAATGAAGTCCTACAATGACCTAAAAAAACAGGAGGAGTAAAAGCTGGAAATTATACTGAAAAAAGCCACGTTTTCAAAGCCTTCCTGAAGGCAAGTAGGTTTGTCATGCATCTAAGATGCGATGGAAGGCCATCCCACGCCTTGGCTGCTCCCACCACAAAACTTCTGCCACCCCAGTTGGCTTTTCACTGCCATTTTGACTTGGCAAATAACCCCCCTGCCAAGCCATAAACTTCCTTTTTATCACACATAAGTCACAGCGGAAGTAGGCCCTAGACAGCCCATACGGCAGAGTGCATTGTAATTGAAAAGTTGGGCATGCACTTTTAAGTTTTACAAGTCCTGGTAGTAAAAAACGCTCACAAATGTGTTTTTCACTACTGTGCGGCATACCTCTCCCATAGGATAACATTGGGTTACATTGTTACATTTAATAAGTTACAACTTTTGATTGGGAGCAGGTAGGAAAATCATGTTTGGTGTCTGAAGTTTTGTAATTTTAAATTCTCTTTAATGTTAAAGTCAGATTTTAAGTCACAATTCTGAAAGTCCCACTTTTAGAAGTTGGGCATTTTTTTGTCCTAACCATTTGGTGCCTTGCAGCCTGTTCCTGGGTCACCTGACTGTATATAGTTGCAGTTGGCCTTTGGGTATTCCTTCAAAACAGCCACACAATAAAGGGACAAGATATGCCTGTGAGGTCTATCTCAGGCAGGAATGGGGGCGGAGCTGTGTATAGCCCCACCTGCATTTCAAAAGACTATGCCTGCTTTTACACAAATACATTCACACTAGCCTATTGTACCTGCAGACAGACTGGGATCAAAACAGGGAGGCAGAAAATTCCAGACACTTCTTTGAGGAGAAGCCCCCAAAGAATTCTCTCACTTCAAAGGAGGCCCCAGTTATAAAAATAGAACCCTCAAACCGACTCTTCAGATCACTTCTGGAGCTGTGGAAGACTCAGAAGAAGGACTGTTCTGCTGCCCTGCTGCAAAAGGACTGCTCTGTTGCTCTGCTGCCTCAGAAAGGAGGACCATGCTTGCACCTTGAGCCCAGTGACTCCATGGGCTGGTTGGCTTGCCTCCTGTTCTGAGCTACAGGGACACAACGTGCTCAAAACACCATTGAACCCTGCACCTGGACTTTGCCTACTGTGAGTCTTAACCCCCTCCAAGTGGTGCAGCTCCAGTCCTGGACAATTGGAAGTGGAATGTTAGGTTCTCTCCCAACCCAGCTGTGGTGCACATCAGAAACGATGCAGCATAATGCAAATCTATGTGGCCCTCACAGCTCAGCTGTCACAGCACCTCATTGGAACCGATGCAGTGGATGCAACTTGAAACAGGACCCTCCATCGCTCACTGGAGCCGATGTTGCGTGATGCACTTCAATGCAGGACCCCACATCATTCTAGTGGAAAGACTTAAGGCAACAAAATTATAGATATAACTGAAATTTCAACAATTAATAACAAACCAGTCTGGATGAAAGGAGAACCAACTAGATCTGGATATATTTTACAAAATAGACATCATTTTTATTGATGATAATGTAAGAAAATTCATTTCTTTAAAAAGACAAGGTCCCATACAAACTCAATCATTCATCTTCATTCATACTTGAAAGAAACTAGTGTACATTAAAAATTGAGACTGTTCTACATTTCAGATAAATGCAATAATAACAATTTCAATATTAATTAAGAGAAAACAGTGTACCACACAAGTAGTGGTCTCTTGTGTTCGCACGTTTCGGCACTGAGCTGTGCCTTCATCAGGAAAATGGGCCACAATGGATTGGAGTTGGTTTCTTGTATCTATCATTTTAGCAATTTCAGCAATCCTTTTAGATGTGGATGACTGTGAGGCACTTCTTGCCTGATACTCGAAGCTAAAAAATATACTGAGTTGTAAATATGCTGGAGCAAGGTTTTATTCTGCGATTTCTATTTTCTAACTTTGTGTCCCTGATTACGGACAGGTTTGGCTTCCAGTGAAAAAACGTCCTGTATATATTTTCTAATATGTATATCCAGAGATGCACACATTTATTTGTGTATCCGCTTCTGTTGCCAGATAGGGGAGTCCATCAAACGCTACGATCGCCACGTATGGTCTGACCCCAGATCATTCTACAGGGCATTGCTGTGCGATGCAATGCCCCCACATCAAGGCCTATGGTACAAATCTCAGCGGGATAATGTCTCGTATGTAAATTAGGTCAATGTGACTCTTGAGTTAGCTTTGATTAGATAGCCCATATGTCTCATCTACCACATGAAATATGGTTACATCTCATAGACTACATCTTCTATGTTATATTTCATAGACCACAACAGTGTGGATACAACTGTGACAATCGTTTCACTTGTCCATTCAGCTCAGACTCTTTTCAGGATAGCAAATTTGGCCTTTCAACGCACTAGAATGGAATGACCTATGTGCATACATTAATTCCATGCACCAACATTGAATTAATATTTGCAACGGGTAGACCTGTTTTATGTTGCAGCACAATTGTATGCTTTCTATAATGTGGCACTTCCTTTGAGACATATACATTGAAATATCAGAAGAATAATATGAGTCCAAGGTCCAATAAACTGGCAGAATTCTGTGACCACTGCAAAAGACTTAGTGGGAAATGTAAACTAATCTAGAAATATCCCCAGAAGCATAACAGTGACTTACCATTTGTTGCATTAAGTTTAGTAATGGTTTCAACCGCAGATGGCTCCGGCCCTTTAGTTGAGTAGAACACTATACCGAATTCTGTCTTAATCTTAGTGGGTTATCCAAGGGCTACTGGTGTGCAGGTGTAAATTCTGTCATTTAATAAAGTCCTGAACATGGCTCAGCGAGTGAAGCACTCGCTACTTTTATGACTGTATGTGTGGGAGAATCCTGAAAGATCAGGCATTTTATCCATCCAAGGTTAACAATAAGTGGATAACAGTAATAACCATATACAGCACCCTGAAACAGCAAAAGCTCTTGCGGTAGCTTCTATATAACGTTATTATTCAGAATATATATTAATTAGGTTTTTATTGATTCGATGAAGAAGTCCGAGTTATCAAACTCTCTCAAAAGTTTCAGAAAATTGTAGATGTTAGAATGCTGTTAATATTCTGGAAATCGCCTACATCCGTATTCATATAGTTTCAGACCCTGCAAAGGTTTCTCAAAGGCTCAGGTGGACCTTAGTAGACCTCATTCAAAGCACCCCGGTAATTGTGGAGATGTGACCGTGGGTTCTGTTGGATGCAGTATTTTCGTAGTGCAGCTTTACAACCCCATTACAAGAGCTGACATTTAGAATGGGAAATGATCTAGTAATACGAAATGTTCCGTCCCATCCACCCCAGTCTCAAGAAGGAAAACTTCGAATCTTGCATTTTCTAATCTCTGCAGCATTACCCAGGGAAGTTTATGCAAGAAAAAAAATTATGAGAAATTTGCACACATTTTAGGGTGCAAACACCCGTTACTCCCACATCCGTATTGCCATAGCACTTACAAATGACGGCCTATATGTGTCTTTATATATGACCCATCCGTATCTGCCACACGTAGATTTAAACATATACATTTCGTCAGGGCCGGCTTAGACATGTGCAAGCTGTGCACCTGCACAGGGCCACCAAACCCCAGGGGCCGCCACGCCTATATACATCCTTAATATAATAATCCTCTGAGGATGGATACATATTTGCGTGGCGACCCCTGGCAGGGATTTGGCCACCTCCGGCTCTGTTCCACTTCCAAACACTCTGACCCCCCTCTTCACTGGCCTCCGCGCCTGCATTTCTCCGGGGGGCCCCCTACCTACGCTCCCAGCCCAGGGCCGCCATGAGCCTAGAGCCGCCCCTGATTTCGTGTCTTTATCTATGACCCATCCGTATCTTTCACACGTAGCTTTAAACATTTACATTCCAAAGTCCCCTAGCTATCCGATAACACGCTGTGGTCCGGTTGGAAGAAGGAACTGCTTGCTCTAGTAAGACTGAAATCAAAATAATTGACCGAAGCAATCAACCAAGATTGATGGGTTAAAAGCATAATTCACACTAAGGAGTCTCAGCAAGTCAGCCTGACCAAATGGAAACACATTTGGAGCTATACAGTACCTGTGAGACACAAAGATTGTACGCCGGCTATTCTGTCAGAGAAATAACTAACAACCGCTAGAGTGTCCCTACTCCCTCATTTCTGGGGAAAGGCACAGCGAAAACATTACTATAATCTGGATGTTTATTGCGCACTCTGGGTCACTACATCACCTACGGTAGGCATTTTCTAGTTTCGCAATAGCATTTTAAGGTACCAAAACGGCGTTAAAAAATGCATCAGTTGACAGTCATTTGACAAAATAAATGGCCTACAGTGAGATTATTACTGCTTGGCAGATAAATGCGCAATAAAATAGTGCGCAGCAATCATTTGAATGCTTTAGTGTCAAGAGGCAGGTACGAAATTATGCTAAACCGATGAGATCGCTTGCTTGCCTGTTTCCACAGAAAACCGAAAGTTGCAGTAACGCGTTTTATCCTATTTGCTCGCGGTAAAGTCGTTTTGATGACGCGTTATATTTACGTTAGAAGCAAGGACCTTGTCAAATATTATAATGTAGGGCATACAAACATGTAACTCGTGCTTATGTAAAGCGCTCTAATAGCTTGGGTCGAGTTCGCGCAACATAAAAACAATATAAAAACAACGAAAAACCTGTTTGCATTAATTATAATCTGATCAGCACTTCTGCAGATCGCCCACAGTCGAAATACATTTTTTTTTTAAATAACATTTGGAAAATGTGTCAGATAAGTGTTTTATTTTGCATTTAAAAATTGAGCGTTGCTTCTAAACTGGGAACATTTATGTATATGAGATACTCTTACGTTTTCTAGGATTAAACATAAAGGTCACGACGTTCTAAGCACCATCATTACACCCTTGGGAGAACTGTCGCTCATAAACTCGAACACAGACTGCCATAAAAAAAAGTTTCCCTACCTGCCTCTTCAAACCAAAGTGTTAATGGTAAAGGGTAGCCCACCTGTAGAATATGTCGTAGAAACACCCTATATTCACGGCACACTCAAAAAGATTTCAAGAATGTAATGATCTGCTTCATCGTAGTTAGACATACCTTAAATATGGCCCTTTATTCCAACCTACACGTTTCATGCTAAACTGCTAAGATCCTTTACTTTCTTTATTGTATATTCCCAGACATTTACAGTAGAACAATTACATCTCAGGATTCAGCACATTAATCGACCACATACATTTATTTACACATTTTTTCAGAAATTCCCTAGTGTTTAAAACATCCGTATTGCTCATTATAGATATTTGTTATCTATTTAAGATTTTTCAAAAACCTTTCCAGAAAACCTGCAAATATTTTATAATGAAAAGTAACATGCTACAAGTTTCCCTGAGCATCATTTCCAAGGGCACACCATGTTTTGTTAACTGGTACGTTCAAGTAAATATCTCGTCTGTTGGTAGTAGGGAACATACCCAACCTCTTTTTAAGTGGCATTTTCCTATCCTCTGTATGAGGCACGGCTAGTAAATAGGGTTGAATCGCGTCCTAATTCATTGACAAATAATGTGTCATGGAATACCGATTACATAAATGATTTAGAATGGAGTAATTGGCATGCTGCGGTAATAAAGGCACCAGTGCTCTTTTTAAATAATAAAGATGAAATATTTGAAATGCATATTCGGAATATTCTGTGTCTGCAGTCTTCTCCTCGTTTAATTATCCATTCCAGTGAGCCATTTCAATGACCTTTACATTTATGTGACCAGCAAATGTATCCTTTTTCTTCATTTGCAAGGTTTGTAACAAACTTTTTAATTGCATAGCATGAAACAGGCAATCAGCCACAGTCTCAATCAGTTACGTTTATTGGGTGTGCTGGGGGGTGCTTTGGGGTGAGAGGGGGTTGGGGGGGGGGGGGTGGTTGGCAGTAACGACAGTACAGCGTGTCATAATCTACCTTTAATTCAATCAATAAATGGACTGACTTTCCTTTCCCAGCATTCAGCCACAGGTATTACGTGATCTTGACAATTCCAAAATTATCTTTTGAAATAGGAGACATCAAGTAGATCTCATATACCTAATCACATTTATTTAGAAAAAAATTGTTATCAGGCAGGAGCGAAACACAGACCTGAAGTGATTGGCCCAACTTCATGTGTCACATAGGTAGGAGCTTGCACATTTACAAAAACTAAACACTGAATCATGCACAACATATTAGTAGCTTCATTTACAGTGATTTCTTCCCACAGCTATAACTTTCTTTTCATTGTATTAAGAACAAGAAGGTTGTTCCTTACATAATCATGTAGTGATTTTAACTGGTTCTGAAGTACATTGGGTGTTCAATCAAATAAAGTTACTTTGTCAGTATGTGTTAATGGTTTGGCTTTCAAGTCTCCAATCTTCATTACTCTCATAATTTCATGGGTAAACCCAGTTTCTGCTGTTCGTCTAACATCCGGCTTGGAAACGTGTCAAGGGCTGTTGAGAAATTCTCCAAATGCACAGTTTAGCATTTCACATTTTTCAACATTTATCCTACCGGTATATCAGAACATCAAGCAGGCCTTTAATGAATAATTCTTATGACAACCTCCTTGGACCCCATTTATTTGTATTTATTTAATATTTGAAGAGTTTACCTGGCGCTAAACATTGCCACGTTGCTACTTCAGTAGCTTGTTGAAATGATATATGAAGGACACCACTGGAGTAGGCAACTGTAGACATTATTGTAGGGTACATAGAGCCTTCCCAGCTGGCACAGCCAAGGCACAAGCAGCAACTGCCACTGACAGAACATCCAGGGCAGAGTGACTATCAACACTCTAGATGACATCACAGAACATTCACAGGCTAATGCCAGCATCACATCACCACACCTGACCATGCAAAGAAAGGAGCAATTTCTTTTTGTAAGGGGGGGTTTGGAGACCTCCGTACGTTGAGTGTGGCCTCTATCAAGTTTTATTCAGGTTTTACCCCTTCCTACATGGTACATCGTATTGCATGCTGCACTGTTAGTTCTGTCCTGCTCTGTAGTCTCCAACAATCTATCTAGCAGGAACTCAACAACTTATTCATGAAAGCAAAATCAATGTAAATGATTCAAGTAACTAAAAATCACCCTTTTTTACTGGATTTATCTTGCCTGCCAGCCAAATGTGGGAATGGCATTCGGTGGCAAATAGAATAAAAAACTTGTCTACCAATTAACATCACATTTCAGCAAGGTATTAGTAAACTATAAACCCCATTTTGTTCGTCAATCCTTTTATACTCTTCTTGATCTCATGTACTTTCATGGGATCCTCGCGATCATAGCTAATCAAAATTGAGTTGTGGGCAGGAGAGAAAATACATATACTGTATTTAAAACCATTTTGTTTCTGATACACTTGCAAAGGGGAATGATCCAACCTTAAAGTTCTGTTTATTTACTAAAGTGTTTGTTAATGAATTTTTCTCTCTTAGATAGCCCCCAAATCACCTTTTGCTATTAAATCTCAACAAAAGTAGAAAGCTCAGATTTCACATAGCGGCATTCACAGGTGACCCATTCATCTTTATGTCCAAGAGTCTTCCTAGCAATATGGGGGGAAATGGACGCCTTACAAAGGCCATCTAAAATGTTTGTCATCAACAATGCCACAGCTGCCATTTGGTCAGTGGCAGGTACAGTTTCCAAACACCCAGTTGAAGGAGTATACGCAAAACAGACAGATGATGTGTTTGACCTTTCTGTCCATACTAATGTAAGTATAGTAGATTCAAAGACTGACTGAAACTTATTTTTTTGCAGAAAACAAAACTTCATTCTGAGCAGAATGACTACTTTTGTGTTAGCTATGATCTTACATTTTACAAATAATGCAGAATTAACAAAGAAATAGCTAATAACCGCCAACCCATAGATGAGTGAAAGGTTTCTGCCAGAGATATATCAATAGCAAGACAACCATTGACAGGATCGAAGATCTTTTACCAAAAAAATAATCAAATTGTATATTATTAGAAATACCATTGTCATTTCTTAGAAATTGGGGTTTTAGGTTGACAGGGGTATGAGCCCTAGTCAAACAGCAACCACAATCCTAGTCATGGTAAGAAGCAGGCAGAGCCTAAATAAACCTGTGCTAACCATCTGATAGCTCAGCGCAGAGCTGTCAGGCTCAGACAGAATGTGACAGGAGACTTAAACCGAATGTGTAAAGTATTTGGGCAACACTTCAAACAGTATAACAGTGAAAACAACACACAAAAAGATTCCACACCAGGTTAGAAAAATAAAACTAAATATGGTAAATAAAACTAGACAAAAAAGACAATTGCAATAAGTAGAACTGTAGATATTGAATTTCAAAGCGTTTTGGTAAAAATAGCACCTATACACAAAAAGCGCTATTTGGGATATCTGGTCATGCCGGGCCACGGCAGAGTCAAAAGATCCGGCCAACACAATGGAGTGCGGGCCAGATACAGGGACCAGTGGGGCCCCCTGAAACAAAGTACCTTAATCCTGGGTGCGTTGACAATGAGGATGCGTGGTGCAGACGAGGCAATGTATTGGTGCGCTAGTCCTAAACCACACAGCAGCGGCAATGCATCGGCTAGCTGCGATACAAAGGCTTCATTGTTGTCGTTGAGGCTGCCGTCGATGGAGATGCGAGGACTTTGTGTTGGGAAGAACATCACACAGTGGTGGTTCTGAAGAAGATACATTGGGTCCGATCCATGCAGCAGTGATGATGTGTCAGTGCTGATCCATGCATCAGAGGGGATGCGTCGGGTCTGATCCATAAAGCAAAAGTGATGCATCGGTTCAACAGCAGGTGTATCGGTTCTGCTGGAACAAGCACTTTAGGCCAACTTCCAAGGGTCCAGGACTGGGGTGGCACCACCTGCTAGGGCAGAGGGCAGTGTCCAGGGGCAGAAGCAGGGCGGTTGGAAGTTTGTTTTGTCCCTGAAACCTCAGAATAGGAGAACAGCAGGCTAGCCCACAGGTTACTCTGGGGTCATATGAAGCAGGTCCAGTCCTTCTCACCCAGGCAGGGGACAGGCATCCAGCACATCAATGAAGGAGTTCAGCAAAGCAGCAGTCCAGCAGAGTGCCAGTTCTTCCTGGCAGAGTCTTCACAGACCAAGAAAAGTAATGAAGTTCCTTTGAAGTGGGGAGACTTTATAGAGATCCCTTTGTATGGGGACAGGACCCAGCCATATCATGTGTAAGGATGCTGGGTCCAGCTCTGTCCTCCCATCCTGCCAGGATGGCCCATCAAGTCACATCTGAGCTTCCACTGCGTGTGGCTGTTTAGGGGGAAAACACAAAGTCCAGCTGTCACCCACCCAAACATGTGATCAGAGACAGGTAGCTGTCACCAAATGGCTAAAGGAAGAAAATACAAACTTTCTTAAAAGTGTTCAAGCAAAAAAAGCTTGGGTCTTTATGCTACCTGGACTGAACCACTAGTAATATGAGCATACAAGATGTCCAGATAGATTGTTCATCACATTGTAATGAAACAATGTGACCTTAGACAACCATTCCAAAGTCTGGTTGATTTATTTCCCTTTTGTCTTTGGTTTTTTGAAAACTACATCATGCCATTATTTTCATGTCATATCTCGGACAACACTTATTTTTTGAAAAGATATTCACTTGTGATACTTACAAAAATAATTAAACAAAAACATATTGTAACACAACACTGTGAAATACAGCAAAACGATACAATTAATGTAAATAATGACATACAATACAAAAGGACCAGTTCTTATTTCGAATTACACTAGGCAGACACAAAAGTTATTTAACACAGGCTTCAGTCTGTTGTCCTGCCAGTGTTCAAAAGCTATGGGATTTCCAAAACTTTGGGGGGTGTTGCCTTGGCGGGGAAAGAGGTGTAAAGTATTCCCACGAGGCACACCCTGTGTCTCTTAACCCAATTAACAGTTGATTCAGAGCAGAAACCCTGGAACACCGTCGTGTTTGAACTCTTCCAGCAGAAGACTAAAGAACAAATGAGAAAGGGAAGCACTGAACTTCCTGAAACTTGCTTTTTTTTAAACATGTCTCCAGTGGTTCTGAGTTAAATAAGTAACATCAATAAAGAAGCATCTGCCCTGAGAATAACAACCCAGAGATTTCGACAAAGTAGCAGTTCTCAAGACCAAATCCTTGTCCTGAGGAGAACCCCCCCAGCAAGATGGGGTTCAAAACACGTTGACTACAGCTAATGGGTTAAGAGACACAGGGTGTGCCACGTGGGACTACTTTACACCTCTTTCCCTGCCAAGGCAACACCCACCAAAGTTTTGGAAATCCCATAGCTTTTGACACTGGCAGGACAGCAGTTAAAGAACTTTTTTGTCGGCCTAGTGTAATTTGAAATAAGGACTGGTCATTTTGTATTGTATGTCATTATTTACGTTCATTGTATCTTTATACTGTATTTCACTGTGTTGTGTTACAATGTGTTTTTATTTTATTCTTTTGTAAGTATCACCAGAGAATATCTTTTAAAAAATAAGTGTTGTCCGAGTTATGACATGGAAATAATGGCATAATCTTGTTTTAAAAAAAACAAAAAGAAAATTGAAATAAATCACACAGATTTTAGAATGGTTGTCTAAGGTCACGTTGTTTCATTAATATGTGATGAACAATCTATCTGGACATCTTGTATGCTCAACTTTATAAAACTGATATTTACAGACTTACTATTTAAAATCCAAAGCCACCATAATTTGTGATTTTAAATTGTGATTCCAGAGACAGCAAACTTTTTTTTATTTCTTCCCAATTGGCAATTGAACTTATAAACTGTAATAAGGTAATCCCAATGTTATCCAATGGGAGAGATCGGCCTTGCAGTAGTGAAATATGAATTTGAGAGTTTTTTACTACCAGGAAATGCAACCATTTTACTACCAGGACATGGCACCATTCCCTCTAGGTTATCCAGGGCCTACAATAAGGGAGAGTTGTATGTATAAAATGGGGTGGTTTGAGCCTGGCAAGAGGTTTATCTTACCAGGTTGAAATTGCAGTTTAAACTGCACACACAGACTCTGCAATGGCAGGCCTAAGACATAGTCAGAGGACTACTTAAGCGGGTAGCACAATCAGTGCAGGAGGCCCACTAGCATCATTTAATTTACAGGCCCTGGCACATTTGGCAGTTATGAGGGACTTTTAAGTAAATTAAGTATGCCAATTAGGTAGGAGGCAATATTACAATGCTTAGATGACAGAGTACATGCACTTTTGCACTAGTTAGCAGCGGTAAAGTGCTCTAAATCCTAAAAACAAAACATGAGGTAAGAAAAAGTGGAGGAGGATGACAAAGTGTTTGGGTGGTGACTCTGCAGAGAGAGCCATTTTCCAACATCATTGCGTTGTACAATTCATTGTTATCTGATAACCAGTTTACATTGACCAGTACATTTTCATTTATGTCCCAAGACAAAAGTAAATAAGACATAAAGACATTACAATTTCCAGACAATTCTAAGGTGCTGATTCCGATGCGGTCAGTAATGGCTCTGACTGAGGGCCGACCGAGTGCCTAACTGTATTGGACTTGCCCATTCGTATTCCTTTCCAACCCAACCATTCCGAGGGGATCGGTCAGAAATTAATTCTAATCGGTTTTCCGGATGGCTTACAATGGGCTCGGATAGCCCATCTGCTATTCAGAAACCCTTCAGTACTCCCCTGGCTGGCTCTTTCGGGTGCAAGCCCGCCAAATGGCAGCCTTGGGGGCACCTATTGTGTCCCTCTGTTGATCCCTGCACCCGGTGACAGGCACCTTGGGGTGCATGGCACAGGGTGCAGGGATGAACTGCACCTCTGCTCTTTCAATGAAAGGTATAGGCATGCGACCAAACCCCTCCTATTCGCAGGTCTGGAACCGACAAGAAGAGGTCATTCAGTTCGAGTTCCTGTCCGATGGCGGATGGACTCTGGTCCGTCCGACATCAGAATCAGTCCCTTAAAAGTGTAAGAAAGGTCTACTCAATAAATGTAATTGTGTTGTTGTTGGTAAATCATGAAGGAAAATGGACCCATTATCGATGTTGCTAGAAATTTGGTTATTAGTTGAGAGGGGTCGAAGTCCCCTCAAATAATAAACACCATCTTTGTCTTAGTGAACTACAAAAGTCACTGATAAACCTGTGTTTAAACCTCACAAACATTATGAAAGTTGAAACTTAAAACAAGAAAAAAACCACACCAATTTAGTAATGTAGAGCAGAATTTAATGAATAAAATTACACCAAAATGACAAAAATCCAGTCAGTAGAACTGGATATATAAGTTTTTGAAGTTCTAGGTGAAAATAGCCTCAAGAAGCTCAAAGCACTACTCACAGTTATCTGGCCTCATTGGACCGCTGTGCTGTCACAGGTTTAGGCTGACTGCAATGGTGTGGGGGTCAGATACAATGACCAGGCTCTTACGGCTGAAGAGGTACATTCTCAAATCTGTGTGAGGAGCTGCCCTTTGTATTGGCGGGGGCTGTAAAGAGGTCGTTGTTGGTGAGAAGAGAATGTCGTGTGTTGCAGATGGTCTCTGTTGTAATGTGAGGAGCCGGACATCATTTGAGTTTCGTGTTGGCGTTCAACGTGAACTTTTACTGTCTGCGTGGACAGCATGTCTAGCTGGAGCTTCTCATTGGTGACTGTCACAGATGATCATTGTCAGCGGGATCAACATATCCTGCTGGAGCTGTGCTTTGATGATCGTTGATTCTCAGCAGAAAGAGGTCACTTTTAAAAGGCAAGTAGCCCAAAACGTCATTATCTTCACCTTAAGTTCAGGAGGAGTACACTCTGATGCCAGTCAATGATCCACCATCTTGGGGGTAACCCTTGGGAATTAGGACTCCCTCCAGAAGAGACCAACAGCAAGTCTGACGCAGCTCCAGGCAGGCTTCATTGGTGCTGGTCACCTGGGAAGTTGCAAGGAGGCCTCTGATAGCTTGTTGTGCCCCCGTAGCTCAAACAAAAGTTCAGCCAACTAACCCTTGGGGTCACTTTTGGTAAGCCTGGTTTCAAGGCAAGCAGATCCAATCTTTCTTCTTCTATCCACAGGTAGATGGTTCTGAAGGTGCCACTTTAATCCATTGCCAGCCTGTGGGTGGGGGGGGGGGAGGTGACCCCTTTGTCTAACCTTCCCCCTTTCCTGGGTTAGGCTACAAACTATGTGGGTAACAAAACAAAGGGCAGGCTGCACTAGGTGTGAGCTGTGTTTGTCAGTGGCAAGGGCAGGCAGCCTTCAGAAGTCCGGAAGGAGGTTAGCAAGCACAAGGCTACCCTATAAATCCCATACAACCGCCCAGGACATCCTGCTCAGGAGGCGAACACCCTGCCCCACACCCAAGGTCCTTTTGTACCCATGTCTGGAAGGAATAAACAAAACGCCACAAGAGAGACATTCACAGTAATGTGACTCTGGCCACTGGTAGAAAGGTTTAGGCAGGAAAATTCCAGCTTCATAAAAGTGACATTTTCAGACTTGTAACTTAAAATCCTACTTTACTATTAAAAAACATTTTTAAATTACATTTAGTTTGAGTGGAAGAAACATTCCTCTATCTGTTCTTAAACTCAAGTGGCCACTTATTAAATGTTATAAGGTAACCCATTGCTAATCTATGAGGGTTAATTAAATATAATAAGGTAATGCATTGCTATTCTATAGGAGAGACTGCCTTACAACAGCAAAAAACAACTTTAGGAGCTTTACCCTGCCAAGAAATGTAACACTTAAGTACACATGTACTACTTTTTAAATGCTACATACCTTGCCCTGCGAGCCTTTAGGGCCTACCTTAGGGGAGACTTCTAAGTATTAAAAAGGAAGGTTTAGGCATGGCAAAAGGTTTATTTTGCAAAGTCGCAATGGCAGTGTTAAACTGCATCACTTGCTGAGTTTCGAGGCGTGTTTTGCAGTGCTACTTTAGTGGGGGACACAATGAGTGTTGCTGCTCGCTAGTTGCATTTCATTTACTAGCCTTGAGTACATGTAGTGCCATTTAGTAGGGACTTATAAGTAAATTATATCAGCCAGTTAGGTGTAGGCCAATTTTACCTTGTTTTAGGGAAAGAGCACAAGCACAACATGTGTTTCGCAGGGGTAAATTGAGTCCTAATGCCAACAAAAACGCTTTAAGCAAAAACTCTAGGGGAATACCACATGAAGGATGTCAGGTCTAACAAATGTTAAGCGAAACCCTATCCATTAGTATACATTGATAACGTTGTTTTTAAACTGTAAGAATATCATTATTTAAGATTTCTTAATTTAAAGCTATCAGAAGGATGGCCAGATTTTATTTGCAGTGCTCCAGGGGATAAAAAACATGACTGGGGATAGATATTAAATACTCCACCCTCTACATTTCTTCACGAATAAAATGCAATCCTGTACTCTTATTTACGAATAGAAATTCCACTACAAATTTATTCACCCTGCAGTGTTCCAACATGTAAAGCTGGAAACTTCTAATAACTCTGATCAGCCATATGTGAATGATCAACTCAATCAATCAATCACTTCATTTATAAAGCGCTCTACATACCCGTGAGGGTCTTAAGGCGCTGGTGGGGGGTGGGGGGGCACTACTGGTCGAAGAGCCAGGTCTTTAGAAGTCATCTGAAGGCCAACAGGTCCTGGGTCTGTCGTAGGCTGGTAGAAAGAGCGTTCCAGGTCTTGGCGGCGAGGTAGGAGAAGGATCTGCCACCGGCGGCGGTTTTCCGGATACGATAAACTGAGGCGAGGGCGAGGCTGGCCGAGCGGAGGCTGCGGGTGGGGGTGTGGAAGCTGAGTCGGTCGTTGAGGTATGTGGGTCCGGTGTTGTGTAGCGCTTTGTGTGCGTGGGTGAGGATTTTGAAGGTGATCCTCTTGTTGACGGAGAGCCAGTGAAGGCTTCTCAGATGTGGCTGCGTCAGTGGGGGTGTCGAGGATTAGTCGTGCAGAGACATTCTGGATTTGTTGTAGTCGTTTCAGGAGCTTGGTGGATGTTCCTGAGTAGAGGGCGTTCCTGTAGTCGAGTTGCTGGTGACGAGGGCCTGGGTGACGGTTTTCCTCGTGTCGTGGGGGATCCATTTGAAGATCCTGCGGAGCATTTGGAGGATGTTGAAGCAAGACGGGAGACGGCGTTGACTTGCTTGGTCATGGAGAGGGCGGAGTTGAGGATGACCCCCAGGTTGCGTGCGTGGTCGGTGGGTTCAGGGGCAGTGCCTAGCGACGTGGGCCACCAGGAGTCGTCCCAGGCTGATGGGTTGGGTCCGAGGATGAGGACCTCCTGACCTGTCTGAGCTGATATCCAATCATGTAGATATTCTATTATGTTATCTCTGCCTTCCTCGGTTTTCAATTGGAAACTTGTTAAGAGTTTCAATATTTCTACCAATACATTTTTTCCTATTTCTGAGAAATACCTTAAGCCAGTTGTTCCTGAAATTTTCTATTTAAAATGGTGAACTCTGATTGACATCTTCCTCAATTACTGCTATATTGCTTTGGCTCTTTTGGATCTACATATTTTTGAATCTTATGATCGTTTGGTTCCAATACCTCTGGAACTTAGTTCATATTAAGGTTTTTCAGATGTATAACATCAGAACGTACCAGAACCAATGCATGGTGCCAACACAACTTAAATATCACATTTGTGATTTTATTGCTTATTGATCTACTTCCTTTTGAAATGATCCTAACTGTATATCAGAAGATCTCAAGGGAGTATCAAACTGTTCTTAAACATTGAACAGAAGTGTGAGTCATACTGAAAGTTCAATATAGTCTAACAAAATGCAGTAGTGGAGTGTAGGAGTGGGTATCCTGGAACCTAGGATTGGGGCAGCGACCCTGACATGTGCCTATAGTAAAAGCCAGGTTTCCAGTTTCTTGTGAAATTCTAGGAGGGATGTGGAGGATTGACCTTGTACCAGAAATTGTAAGTCTTAGGAACTGTATTAGTGGACGTCCACTCTCCAGCCGAGGTTAAAGAGCTCATGGTTGGGTTACCAGGCACCCTTCATGTCACAAAATACCCCCGAGTCAAATCAGTTGTGAAATGTATTTGAAATAGCAGAGATATGGAGGTAATTTAATGTATATGCATGTAAATCTTAACTGATAGCTGTAGGCAAAGTTCAATTACTCTGCTATGCTGAAACAGGCAACGTGATGAAGTAATGTATCTATTAGGAGCTGTAAAGAGGTCGTTGGTGAGAAGATAAGTTCGTGTGTTGCAGGTGGTCGCTGTCCTCTTCAAATCGGCTTCCACAGCCATGTCCATTATTTTCGCAGGCAGCCCAAAAATGTCCAGAAGCTTATCCTGGCACTGTTTTAAAGAACATTCCAGACCCTTGCGAGGGTCCCTTCCCTTCTTAAACACATATGTAATCATCTCAGGGTCTAGGTTTGGAGTATAAAATACATTAATTTCTATTTGTGGCCTTGAACATTCCACCTTTAGTACATTTCTAACATCCCTCTCAAGATTCCTTCTTATCCATTTCTTCATAAATTTGCTGACATGTTCCAATGGCCACCAATCCGCACTTCTCGGAGACATTAAATCATAGGAACTGAACATTTCTTCCCCCAAAGGATATTTAATTACCATCTTTGAAAATGATGCAGCTTCCGACTTTAACTCATCATTTAGATCATCCTCTTGATCTACATCATAAAATAACTCATCGTACATCTTACCTGACCCTTCCAAAACTGTGTAATCAGTTTCCTTTAAATAATCATTGTCCGACAAATCATGCATGCCGCCTAGGACACCCACTCTTGTGATGGAGTTAAACCCGTCCTTGCAAATTTTATCCATATGGTTTGTCTTTCTTTCGTTTTTCCCTTACCTATTTTCCTTTCTTTTAACCTCTTCATCTGAACATGACCAAAAATCATCCTCTGATCTACTCAGCAGCTTTAACCTCATTCTGTATTAATCATCTTGAACTTTCTTCACTGACTCCACCTTCAACCATCTGAGGCTGTGAACCATGCTCCTCTGTGGACATTCTCTTTTCTTATTTTTTCTTTTTCTTTACCAACAAAAACCTTCTACTCTAGATCTAACCTTCTCTGCTTCAAACTGTATCCTTTAATCACCCAATTATCTGATCTGATATCCACTCATTTATTTAATCCTTCACTCTTGTCAGCTGTTATGTGAGTGCCTTGAATCATTGAGCGCTGTCTCTTCCTCTAAAGGCATGACTCCAACCTATTATTTAGAGATTCCTCCCAATCCAAGATGGCCGCCGTGATCTCGCGAGATCAAGGCGACCAATCACTGGTCTTTTCTTTTCCTGCTTCGATAGTGTGTGGTTTCCTACATCAAACTGCATTGCTACCAGAGCTCACAAGCTCAACATCAGAAGCAGCCTTAACTCCCTCAAGCTAGCGCCATCGCATGCGCCAACTCAATGGTAAGAATTCTGCTTGTGCAAGCAATTACTTTGTCAAATAATGAAACATACATTAATTATTTTAGCGCCTAACTCTCTTGAGAGCTACTTTGCACATATAAACCCTCATTAAATGAAAAACAACTAATTCTCCTTATTGCAATTTCTAGATATTCAACAAATACTCAATATTAAACATATTATCATTCATCTAAACACATTGCTTCTGAAAATTAGAAGCCTCCAATCATCTCAAATACTCACACACTTAAAACATACTGAACAATATATATTTCTATGAAAGGTACTTATCTGAACAGGAGCAGCATTTAAAGGAGGAAGTGTTCAATGCAGGAGACATTTAATATTTTTTGAGATTCCAGTTCTGGATTGTTTTTGTTTGGAAAGTTCTTGAAGGTGCTGCAGGAGTAGCAAATAAAAGAATAATGCATAATGGTAGCCTCCGGTGTTGTAATGAAATCTGTCAATTGTAACTTATGTGAGTATGAATGCTCTTGGTGTTTGATGGTTGAGACATGAAGGTTGTACTAAACCACTTTATATTTTGTAGGTTGGTAAAAATGCTTATTTGTGGCAGGTGTGTTTGTGTATGCTTGTGTGAACATGTGTTTATATAAAGTAATGGGTGGTAACAAAAATAGCAGCTGGTATTTATAGGCTGTACTGGGAACATGTTAGGAGTTTTGTTGTACAATACTGAATGATGTATCCTGGCGTAGGGTTATGTTCCTGTCACTTTGGTAACCAACTATATGGCATATATTTGCTATGTTGGATATGTTTGCAGTGTTCTGCACTTTTAAATGTTATGCTTTGCTAATTGATGTGTTGTTTGGAGCACAGTGATAACCATCTACATGGTATATCTCAAATATCTCCACAAGGATGCTGAAGTTCAAAGATTCTACGTCACTGGTGGTACTCCAAACAATTAATATCTTGTCTATGGGACATAATTTTTTGATCTTCTTTCACATCCGTAGATGACACATCAGTATTTATGAGGGTGGGCTAACAACTATGGACAGATTCCATGCCGGCACACTGCTTGTATACCTGGTGTAAATGACTCTCTTACTGAAAATAGTCGGGCTGGGGGCAAGTTACCCATATCTGTCTTTATTTGTTCTTATTTGAGAGCCAACAGCCAATCAGAATCATTTTACTACAGAAACCCGCTCTGATTTGCTCTCCTTCACCAATCACAACTGATCTTTGTGGTTATACTGTTCAGAATGGCACTGACCCATTCAAACCATCCCAGCAAATACTGGGATGGATAGAGCACTCTGTAACATGGATAAGACAAAGATATTTGCCCAAGTGTAGTGATTACTTAGGGTCAATGCTTAATTTGTACAAAAAGAAGTGCAGGTGCTGAAAATTTGCCAAGGAGGCCAATGCTCACGTCTTCCTCCGATGAGCCCCACTTTCAACACTCTCACTGCCTCAGTCTCTATCTTCTAACCTTGATCTGTTGTCTGTCCCCTAAGTCTTTGCTCTAAGAGTCTATCCTCTCACCTCTCTAATTGTTTTCTATCACCTTTGTTACACCCTGTATTTCTGATTTGCCCTCTATTCGTTTTAGCCCTGCCCTCTTTTCTCTTCACTTTTATCCATGCTCTGCTCTCTCTCCCCTCGATCTTAGCTCTTTACTATCACTCTCTAGGAGTGATTAACTGTGCCCTAATTTTATTATTAGTCTACTTTTTTTCCTCTGTCCTGTTCTCCACATTCTTTCATTCTATCTTCTCTCTTCTTAATGCTCTCTTCTTCACATCATGGTTGCTTTCTCTTTGTATCTGATTTGCTCTCCTCCTTTTCTACTACTTTGCTCTGTTTTATCTCTCTCATCTCTTGTTGTTTCTTCTCCTCTTTACTCTTGATGTCTCTCATCTCTTACACTGCTGCTGTCTGTGACCCCTGTCGTCAGCCTATACATGTCCCTGCTATTTTGAACTCTTGTGTTTTACTGTTGTCATTCCTAAAAAAGCGGAAGATGACGTGTTTTACTTTCTTACCTACACTGAGTGCAAAAACAAAATGTACTCCAAATGAAAATGCTTTTTTGCATATATTAATCAGTGTAGTATGACTGGGTTTACTGCAGAACAGGCAGCTCCTTGAGCACAGCAGGTCATGTCACTGCTAGTGCTGCCTGTAATTAGTAGGTCCCAGGATGGCATCGGCATCCACTGCTCAGATTGCTGTGATCCTGCCTGCTACAGCACAGGCATTGTCCCCATTAGTAATGCAGCCAATGCCTGTAAGTATGGCTGTGGTGCCTATTGGACTCACTCACGCTCAGCAATTACCATGCTGGGGTGCAGCGCACAGATTCTACTGGTGACACCATAGCGCCCAAAAGTTGTGTTGGGCCACAGCCGCATCGAGCACATTGAGGATAGCAGCAATGCAGGGCTGCCGAATATGCGACTCTGGCTACGCTACAAGTGGAAAGTCCACACTTACTTTCATTTATTCTTCCTCAAGAGCCCTCACTCACAAGTTCCAAATGCGCTCTTGCAGCTTCCTTGCCTCAACTCGGTCATGAGCCAGCCCCCAGCTACAATTATTCAATGGGAGGTTTAGGCTCAGGCAGTGGCAGGGTGCAGCAGATTAGGGGAATAGAATGCAAGCCATAGTTTGTCGATGACTACTTGGATTTGTGATCAGCGTGATGACATCATCACCAACGTGGTGATACACAATCATGCCTGCCTGGACAGGCATATGCCGGCCTGCCTATGGACATTTACCAGCCAGTCACCATGCAATGTATGTTGTTGTTATATTTGCCCCCATGGTGGATCACTTTAACAAATTACAGCACAAATACACAGACTTCAGATGGTTTGTAATAGAAAAAATTACGACATCCAAAAGAGGAGGCAACCTTGAGATTAAACGCAAAAACAGAGAACAGTGGTATATTTCCACGCTAGACACTGTCAACAGGGGCCTCAATACAAAAGAAGACTGGATGAAAATAGTGTCATAAGCACTCCTTGAGATACTATTGACACCACTGCCTCTTATATCCAACACTAAGTAGACAGAATCACTGTATGCCGTGACCATTAAGTGACTAGCATAACAACTTAATATCTCTCTTCACCAAAGAATACTCTCTTAATAATGCAGAGAGTTCTGTGACCCCTTGTTAACATTTAAACCCCCCCCCTTTTTAGCTTCCTTTTTAAGGGAAAAATAACCTGAGTGATACTACATACTATGCACAATAAAAATAAAATCGAGATAAAATATTCGGTGTTTAGCTAAGAAATGCATCAAAAACACCGTTTATTCTTGTTTATTTTTGATCAATTTTAATCCGGACCCTTCACGAGGGGATAATTACCCGACTCGAATACAGCTATAAAATTTGATACAATTAGAATCGTAGCGATGGACAGCCAATAAAAGAACACTACAGCTTAACAACAGCTAAATAGAATGGAAAATGCATACTATGGGCTGTAGCTATTCAACCACAAGACATGTCCTTGTTTACTTAGAATAATAAAGTTCATTCACGAGCAGCCGCTTTCCTTTTAAAAAAAACAGACCAAAGCGGGTGAACCCATGAATACAGACCCACCCTTTTAAAATCACGTGACCTCTACACGAGATCAAAATGCGACGTCTAATGGGGCGTGCAAACATTTCCCTACGACAGCGGTGATTGAAAAAACGCCACGAGATTGAGCACCGGGAACGCGAGCCGTGTGCACACACTAGGTAAGGACAGCCATGGAATGGGTGTTCAGACTATAACAAACTAAGCCTCCGTTACCGAGCGGAATTTTTAGTAAAATTCTTTTAATTCTCTTGCATGCAGCCACGTGCATTACCTTACCCGGTTGCTGAACAAGAACCCCAATTAAGGAACGAGAGTGCCGTATCTCGGGTAAGATTAAATACCAGAAGCGGAATGGGTGTTCAGACTATAATATGCCAAGCCCCGTTTACTAAATTGATTCCTTAGCAAAACTCTCATTACTTTTTCTCGCATGCAGCCTCGTGCATTATTTTACCCGGTAGCCGGACAACAACCCCATTCAGGGAACGAAACCTACTTATCTCGGGTAAGATGAAATACGTGACTTTGATCATAAGATACCTGGGTGATAAGTTAAACTACGCCCTGGGTTTAAGCTGACGTAATGCGCTTTTCTCCGTTTTTGCAGCAAAGAACAGCACCTGAAAATTCTGTGAGACCCATAATTGCAAATAAAGATCGCATTGAGCGACTTGTAAGGTATTTTCGTGTTTAATCTTGTAGAGATTAGAACAATAATCGTTAAATATAAAGGGAATTATAATATGGTTTATTTCTGTTATTAATGCAGGATCGTTTAAAGCCTCCTCCCGATGAAAAATATCTTTTATTGAAAAAGACGAGTGTCATGATAAAAAACATCTTTCCAAATATGAAGGTGAATATAACTCTAAATTTAGCACATTAGGTGATAAGTGAATAAGTGCAAGCTTATACCTAATTCGATACCGCTCTAATTCATAGGTGGGGGAGGAAAGAAAAGCCAGGTGACTGTCACGGAAGCTAAACTGAGGATCATTATACATTGGGTGGCCTCTTTACGAAAATAACAATCATTACGGTTAGTGTATTATCGCTGCCAGTGTGCATGATTGACGCATGAATGTGGTATTTCTTACAATAGAACGGGGATAACATGAACCAAAGAGCAAAATGTTTTTTATAGAAAGCAGAAAGAGTGAAGGTCCCTTACAATGTAATTAGGTTTGGCAATTGATGGGCATATGGCTTCAGGTGTAAAGATGTGGGTTCTAACTGGGAACACTTATGTGTAGCTATCCTGCTCTGATGTGTAGCCATTCTGTTTTTGTTTTAAAAAAAAGGAACCCGTGTGGTAGATGCCAATCTCGCAGGGTTAAATATTATGGAGGGAGTGTGTAAAAAGAGGATCTAGATATATAGATTTTTTGTCAGCACAACATGTTGTTCTGTGTTTATGTTACTTTTATCTCTATCATGACTGTAACTGGGTGCATAACCAACTCTGTGTAGGAAATGCTTAGTATCTCGCCTGGGAATTAAGTAAAAAACAAGGCCTCAATATTACTGACAAACCCACAGGGATTATGAACTGTTGTTGTTGTTGTTACCACCCTTATCATGATTTATAAAATGGAGCATAAATACTGGGTGTGTGTAGCCAAAATAGTAATGTCAAAAATAGAAACAAGTGCAAAATGTAAGAGGGTTCTAATAGTTACATTTTATGTTATTTATGCATTAGGTTTTCTATCAACTTGTGGAGAATACGTATACAAACTGTCCTGAGGAAGGAAGCCATTATCATTTTTTAAGCTTCCGAAACGCGTCGACGCCAATTCCAAAGCCATATTCGGCATTGCCAACATTCTAACTGAACTAAAGGAATATTTTTCCTCGTAGTGTTGACAAAAGAGGGCCCGAAATGACAGACTAAAGACAGATATAAGTGTCTCTTTAGATTAATTTTCTCCACGTCCACATTAGGTGGCTTTTTAACTGTGCATTCAATTGTGTTTTTTATGTGTTTTTTTAACTTTCACTTATCGATCAGTGTTGTATATTTTAGAATAAAGTGTATATTTTTTACTATATTTATCACTGTATTATTAGACTGGGTGGTTTTCCTTTCTGGTGAGTGTTTTCCCGTTCCACAAAAATGAATGGTGTGAATGGTGTTTGAGAGTTGAGCCCTGATTTATGAGCAGGAAATAGTATATCCCACTGGGAAATCTTTTGTTTTACTTTTCAAGTTTATTTTGAATTGAACAATTAATATTGAGACCACCACCTGCAGGTTCATAAATTGTAGCCCCGGCCCTGTGAAAGAAGTGCAAGTGCTGAGCACCTGAAAGCACCTGCTCAAATTAAGCACTGCTTAGGGTCTACTTTAGAGATTGATGGAGAGGGAAATATATATCATCAGGGACAGAGTACCCTCACCACCAATTCATTGGTCCCCCCCTCTTGATTTACAGCTGGGTGAATCTTAAGTATGTCAGCAATGGAGCCTACTCTGGCTCTGTCATAGACATACTCCTCTGATGGTCCAACAAAGGATAGGCTATTGGCTGCTTACATCCAACACATTCAACCCGATTTAGAGTGATCCATGGTGTTATGTGTTTTTGCTGTTTGTCATCGCCACATGTAATCTGGCATCAAGGGACAGTGATAACAAATAATGACCCTCACACCATAGGGGATAGCTCCTATGGTGAGTGGGTCATTTGCTTTTGTTTTTTTAAAATCAATATCACACTTTGGATTTTGGTGGCTATCATGTCTGATGGAGAAGTCCAACAAACGCTCAACACATTCACAGAAACCGCATTGATGTTGGTTCCTGCCAATATTAAGAGCTGTCTGCAGGGCTGGCAGAAATCTTTAAATGTGAATGATGGGTACTTAGAGAGACTTAGGGCATCATTTATGAGAAGTGGCGCATTGCTGCGTGAAATCAGTGATGCATCACTTCTCAGTGTGCCCTCCTTCCGACATGATTGATACTTCATATTTATTGTATGACGTATCAAGTGGCAAGGAGTTACAGATACGTCACTCTTTCTGACGTATCTGTATGGCCCAAAAGTGACATATTGCTGGAGTGTGTCACAAAAGTGACACAACTCCAGCAATGTGTCCTTTCACATGGGGCAAGCCCAATGTGAAAGGGCCTGCGTCAGTCTTACGCCTGCTATGAGGCAGGTGTAAGATATTGACGCATTTGCGTCCTAGAAGTGGCGCCGTGAAATCTAATAGATTTCACTGTCACTTCTATGACCCTTTCTTGCGTCAGAACGCCCCCTGAATACATTATACCTGGTGCAGGTATAATATGGCGCAGGGGTTTATAAAGTGACGCATCTAAGTAGATGCGTCACTTTGTAAATATGGTGCAACAAGGCACATTTCTTATGCCGCTGGTGAGTCACAAAAAGTGACCCACCGGCGGCGTAAAAGTGACTCACTGCCTCATAAATAAGGCCCTTAGTATTTTATTATGTCTTCCTAATGAGTAAATATCATACTCTGCACTCTATATCAGGCCATTAGTTCTGCTTTCTAGATTACATGCCTTTTCTGAAAAACTAACAATCTGCTGCCACAAGAATGAACACCTTGCTATTACCCACTCCTCATTCCCCCCTTTTCATCATATGCTGTGTTGTCGAAAACATTGACAAGTGATAGGATAATAAACATATATAAGGAAGAACAGCATTACATCCTATTGAATTTTCAGAGCAAACATGTAGAAGACATTGGAACCACATGTGTTTATGTGGGAAAGAAGCTGTAGAGATTTAAGTACTGGGTGTGACAACTGTGGATATTAAATATTTATCACAACGTGGTATCTGCAGACAAAATTATATCTTACAAGAACTCATAAGCCATGATTACATGTACTTCCATTTTCCAAACATTAAGCGAACAGTTAAATGTACTGTGCCCAGCAGGCTTGAAAACCTCCTCTTGCTTTTAGTAGTACTGGCACAACATGGCATTTAGATGCTCTTTATTTGACTAGCAAAAAACTTCCACCTTTATACTTTAAATGACCCCAAATGCAAAAGTGTAGAAACAGAATTAATTATGGTCCTGCTGCAAACAGTTTTATAAGCACAATGACAGTGGTGTTTTCATTTATCCATAATGGAAGAGGCATAAACTCCATAAACAAAGTGACAAAATAATTTATGAAAAATCATAAGAATGCATTCCTCGGTTGACTCCTGTCCTATTTCTTACCATTCACCATTATTTGTTTTTACTCTAACATCCATGCAGCAGACATAATAAATATACCTCGATTAGAAATGGTATGTTCATAGCTGATCTGTTATACTTCTAATTGGAAATATAGCTGGAGGAAGCTCTGATGTCTAGCTGTGCAAGATTGCAGACTCATGTTACTGAAAATATGGTCTTCCCTAGTGCTACCGGTTCACTCTTCCATGAAATTCTTAATACAGATGCCTACTTTTCAACAACTCCACCTGCAGTTTTTTTGCTGGGAGTTTATTTTGTTTTATTTAGTAATAAGTTGTCCTTTCATAAGTCACCCTACCTTTTGGGAGATCAACAATATCCCAAGGCTCCATTTTAAATATTTGCTATCCATTTTAAGACTCTTCTGAAAGAATATAGATTGGCTTAAAATACAAAGATTTTTCTGAGCTCGAGTTGTTGATACAGAAATGATTAAACTTCATTTTCCCTCTTTTTTTACATACCACATTAATATGTATGTAGTGGGTGCATACATTTTAGAGTGTACACTTTCTGATTAGGTTACAGTCCTCAAGGATATGCTCTAGCTACTCAGTTTGGCCTTACTCGTTTTCTTCAGATAGGGGCAAAGCAAAAATATTCACTTCCACATTTTTCAGTGATCACATGAGGCACTTGATTCATCTGAACCTGCACCTCATTAACTCAGAAACTTACACGAGCACTGTAAATACAACTTTTTAATGTGAAAAGTTTCTCACTTAAATAATGTTAACTACTAAGCTTGTTACTACTTTTAATTCTATTATCTTAAGTTTCCTCTTTTATTTTTCCAGTTTAAAAACATGTAAATGATGATACCATACAATTACTACTGGGTTCTTGTTTTGGTCTTGTTAACTGTATCTGTTATAAAATGGAAATATATTAATGTTTGACTTTTCCAAAAACATGTTTTGCATCATGCTTCCTCCTGGCATTGTTTATCAGCATTTGCCTTTAATGTGTTCCCACTTATGTTCAAAGTCCAAATTGGTATTTCACTTATGCTCTTCTTTCATTTGACTGAATAAGGTCAAGCAAGAAAAGAAAAACTTGAAACAAATAAGAGGAATGAATAACTCATTTTTCTCCTATCCAATTCAGTTAAATTATTTAAGCAATTTTTTCACAATAATTTTGAATGTTTCCTGTAAATCCATACATAGTTGTACAATTATCAAGATGTGGATGTTGTGTTTTTGTGTGGTGTTAACTATTGTTATAACTGCTAATCTCTGTAACATTGCAATAATACACAGTATTTGATTGACTGTGGCAAAAAGCGATTCACATTGTTCTTGTAATACCAGTTATATAAATGGGTATAAATT
This sequence comes from Lissotriton vulgaris, assembly GCF_964263255.1. Lineage (NCBI taxonomy): Eukaryota > Metazoa > Chordata > Amphibia > Caudata > Salamandridae > Lissotriton > Lissotriton vulgaris. The sequence goes on along the minus strand of NC_141689.1, from coordinate 1,917,542,462 downwards.
ATCTCACTGTTAGTAAAATGTTTCAATTAGCTCGTACATACTCCATTACAAAAATATAAATATTAGCACCAAACCTCACATAATTTGCGTGTTAAAAAAGATTTTTTAGTAAATGACAAATATCCAATACGTGGAATCAGAGATAATAATTTTTACAGATGTAAGTGAAAATAGCGACAACAAGCACAAATTCTCTCTAGTGCAATTAATATAATATCCATTCGTTCAAACAATGTCTTTTTTCACCCATCAATTTAATTCCCAGTTATATACTGCAACTTTTGCAATAGTCCATTCACGTGGTGGTTTATAGTATTTCTTATTTCTAAAAACGTATTAGGCTTCTTTTTGTATATCTGCGTAATTATCGTGTTCATTTAAAGCCTAATGGGTACTTTGTCTGTTTATACTGCATGTAATTGTCGCAAAGATATGCCTTTATGGCATCTCTGCATCCACATGTGCATTATTTTGTGCTTTGCTTTCATATATCAGATAACGGTCTTTCGATCTAATGCCAAACATGAGTTCAATTTAAAGTTATCACTAGTAATTTCCTCATGCCCCAATCACCACATCACTCAACATCTGTAAGTGCTCAAATGCTTACCGTAAGAAGCAAGAATTCAGCTAAAGATGGTGTGTATTACACACAAAACTTTACACTACAAAACACCACTTTACCTTGCCCAGAAAATTACGATTTCTGGAGGCCTTAGAACTTCGAGGGGGGCCGCAGATTTCCTACTGAAACCAGCAATTTTCCTTAGGAAGAGAAACTATGACAGAGCTTTCTCAGGAGCTGCACCAAGAATTTACAATGCGCTTCTATTGAATATCAGAGGAATCACCTCTCTCTCGCAATTCAAAAAAGAGGCTAAGTCTTTTCTCATGAGTACATTTCTCCCTTAACTAACTACTGTCCTCTTGCGGCTCCTTTGAGACCTTTAGTCATTCCTGAATCTACTATTTTCAGATGTGCTAATAGGTGGAGATAAACAGGATGATTATACTGCTAATATCAGAGTAATGACTCCGGGGATAGCACAAGTCAGTGTCTTTTCATCGAGTCTCCCCTCTGGTCCTCAGTCAGACCTGTTTGGATACCCAAGTCCATACGCAAGATTCAGGGACGATGGCTAATGAAGGAACCTCTATCAAGCCACATGGTTATTGGTCTGTTCTTGTAACTGTGTATCCAGTTCTGAATCCATGTTTTCTTTAGGAAGCATATTACATTTTATATGCAAGCATTTCATGACATGTACTACTATAACCAGAGTGGTTGCCTAGAAAGACTTAATATGTTTATTAGTTGTAAATTTGTAAACTGTGCATGAAACGGAATGCTGTTGAATTGTAAAGCTCTGTAACACCCAGGATTGGGTCATGTATGAGTATTGTTGCCAACAATATAGAGTGCATGGTATTCAAAAGTGGGACATGCAGAAAATAAATGTTAACATGTCTTTACAGTGACATGACCTTAAAAGGTACTTTCACTCTGGCAGGCCTGGATGCCCTTTGTAGAAAACCACAGTACCAATTAAAATACTGATATTCTATCTCAGGAATTGGCCCAGAATAATTAAACCACTGTTTTCAATAGTATTAAAGACCCAATTCAATGTTGATTTTGAATTTATATTCAGGAAAAGTAACTTTTATAAAGTTGCCCTTTACTTGCCTCGCATTAGTATCGACCAGCTCCCAGCCTGTTCTCAGCCTTGGAAGAGGATTACAAGAGGTGTGAAATTCCTCCTAGGAGCACACATTAGGCTGGCATGAATGGGCACAGATGACTCCCCTGAACTCAACAGAATATGTAGGGTGGGTGCTTTGGGCATTCTGTTGATACCACATTGTCAAATACCTACACTGGATTATTAGTAGGGGGTTGATGAGAGTCCACCACAAAGTAATAATGGCACTATTCTTGTTAGGTCTAGTAAAGGTTTCTGTAATTTAAACCTGAGCTCAAATCATGCTATACATGGCGCAGAGCAGGCAGGCTCAAATTAAGAAAATATGTAAAACATTTTGAAGTACTAAGTACTTCAAAATGTTTAAAAATATAAAAAAAGTAAAAAACAAAACACTATAAAAAAAAGCCCCATAACAACAAAAATCCACTAAGGGGAACTGGAGATATGACTTTTCTAAATTTCAGATCATAGTACCACCAAAAAGAGCATAGCATCACCATGAGTAACTGGTTGCGCTTGACCAGGAGAAAGTTGAAAGGTAATGCCTGCGGCTATGGATCGCTGAACAGATAAAGAGACTGTTTCCATCCCGGTCAAACAGTTATCTTCTTTTCTTAGAAACAGTTCCATACATTGATGAAGCATGGGACTTCGATGCATGATCCTTGATGGAATTGTTGCACCTAAGCCAGCACGTGATAGCCAAAACCGGGTTGGCAGGGACTTGTTACAGAAGAAAAGGAGGATCGGGTCCCAAAGCATTCACAGCCACAGACAAAAAAAAAGATAGGATTTCTGCTCATTTGAGGTCTTTTGGATTGATTGGGTACTCATTGGCTGTGATGTCAAGGAAGCTACAGGTTGAGGTTGAAGCAGCTTCAGCCTTGATGGATTCTGAAATCGATTGGGAAATGTAGCAGGGGTTACAGCAAAGTAAGGAACATCGGGGATCCATTGGTGGATTGGCTTGGCAGGTTGGTCCAGATCTTCTGTTGGTTCTCCAGGCAAGCAGTCTTGTATCCAAGTCCCAGATGTTAGGGTTAGGCAGGAAGAGTACACTCTGACACCAGCCAAAGGTTCCAAGGACCTCAGGAACAGCACTTAGGGGTCAGAACCCATTCCAGCATAAGCAACCAGCAGGATCCAGGGCAGATCCGGCTGGAATAGATCTGCTTGGCTCTTCCAGGAAAGTGGGCTTCTTGCAACATTTGTGTTTCAGTACCTTAACAGGGAGTCAACCAACTGACACATGGATTCCGCTTCTTAATCCTGCATACAAGTGAGAGATGGTCCAGCCCTTAGGGTTCTCCTCACAGGCCACAACAGTAGGTGCAGTCCTGGTACTTTAAAGAAGGTGCCCAGGGTGCCGCATTTATGCCAGACACTAGCCTGTTTGTGGGGGTGACTCCTGGCAACTCTGTGACTAATAGTCAATCAGTTCACATGGGAAACTCTACCCACTTTTGCAAAAGTTCATGTGTCCTGACCTGCAAGATGTTCTACAGTACCCATCTCTACCTAAATCTATCATGGCAGAACGTGTCTTCCCTTGTTTAGATATTGTGTGTCCTCCCTAAAAGTTTGGCCAGGAAAATGAGCAAACCTTCCCCTGTGGTTACCTCAAATTGGTTTTGGAGGCAGCTTCTTTCGAACTAGGATTGGTGCCTGGCTGACTAGAAGGACAATAAAGGGGGTAGGCCAAGGTGTGAGTTACAATTGCCTGTCACAACGCAGGCCTCTATCAAGATAACTAAATTCCAGGCTACTGCCCAGAAGGTCATCCTGTCAGAGGAACAGGACACCTCCCACACCCAAGCCCTTTATCTCAGATCTGGCAGCTAATTCACAATTATTCAAAGAGCTATTGCGAAATATTAGTTACAAATCTGACTTTACCATGAATTGGATATGCTATAAATGTTTTAAAAAGTTAAAGAATTAACTTTTTATCTGATTCCTATTCACATATATTTTTATTAACTTTAATAAAGTATTTCCATGCTTTGCTATGACACAGTAAACCCTGCTATGGTGGCCTTTTCACTGCAAAGACATGTTTGACTATACGCGTTTGCATGTCCTATTCTTAAATATCATGCACCTTGCCCTAGAGCAAATATGGGTAACTTAGAGGTAGGCTACTGGTGACAGGCATGCATTCATGTTTAAAAGCACTGTCACATTAGTGCTGGCACAATATGTGCTGCAGTCTACTAGTGACATTTGCCTTACGGGCCCCGGGTACACTTTGTACCATATACTAGGGACTTCTACGTAAGTTAAATATGCCAGTTAGGTGTATACCAAGTCAACATGTTTTTAGGGATCAAAGCACATATACTGGCACTAGATAGCAGCATCCCAGTGTGCAAAGTCTAAAAACCAGCAGAAAAATCTAGCAAAAAGAGGGTAATTTTCCTACAAGACTCTTTAAGTTTGGGACATTTTCGAACTTCCCTAATTTCAGACCCTAATGGGACTAATCTACTTTAGGTAGCTGACTCCATGCTACAATTTGGGTGGCCTCAAATCGCGCCTTGCTCTCAGTCTACCATGACCATTGTTTACTGTTGACACTTTTATGCTTGCTGTCGCTATTTTCACTTACATCTGAAAAATGTATATCTCTGATTCCACTTATTGGATATTTGTCATTTTGTTTGTCATTTTCTTATTAATTTTTCTGTTTTGTATAAAATTGAGTGGGATTTTTAGTGTATTGTGTTTTCACCTTTGTAACTGTCTTGATACCTGTTACTGCATTACACAGTTTTATTAAGATAAACGTGTCTGCTCTGTGATATAGTTAACAGGTTTACATTTCTGAAACATTTAATTGGACCTTATAAGATAGAGCTATATCACTTGTGGTGGAAAACAATCCAGCCCAAATAATAAACTACTTTCTCATAGTGATCTACATTATCATAATGAGTTCCTTAGACATATAAGGAACCACGAGCAAGAAAAAAGTATTCACAAATGCGGATAAAGAGATTATTGCTCAAATTAAGGGTCCATATGCCTAAACATTTGTATTCATCAGTCCTTAGTCCTTTATTTCCTTATACACAGATGATCAAGAAGACTTGTTTGATGCACATGTAGAATCTTGATAATACAAACAACAGCCAACAGGCAACACGTGTTTCATCAAAGGGTGTAACCAATGTCCAAATTCAAATATAAGCCTCCAATGTTCCAATCTCAGTATGGATAGGAAATGAAAATGTACTTCATTTTAAATCACATTTCCTGTTCGACACATATCGATACTCTAATCAAAAACACTGCGCATGTTATCTGTCACGAACGCCGACATTTGTCCATCACCACCCCCTTTTGTACCGCTTTGTTCGCCATAAGTTGGCAGGATATGCTCAGACGTGAGTCCCTTGCTCACTTCGCCAGTGGATTCAAGCAAGCCTGGCTGAAGACGGCTGTAATGCCAGAAACCGGTCCCAGGAAGCTTGTTTACGGTCCAGGGAAGGCATGGCTTGGCAGTTCGGGCTGGACTGTTCCCATGAGGCACAGGGTCAGACTGATTTGCATATGGCCATGTCTGAACTGGGGTGGCAGAGTGGGCTAAAGAACGGTGATGGTTTAAACCCAGATCTGTTGACTGGGTGTGAGTGTTTGATAGGTTCAGATGCTCCGTCCATCACCACCCCCTTTTGGACCATTATGTAAACACATCAGGCATTGGTGGCCATCTTTAACATGCAAGACTGGAAATTAAACATGCATATGGCACAGGAAGGAGGACACCACAGGAAGTATTTATATGATTTGGGGCATGATGCCACTGCTAAAGATAACATGAACCTGTTTGGGATTCTGTAACCTTAAATTCAACTCATCTCCTTTCCATTAGGTCAAAAGACCGTTATCTGGCATGGGTGATCACACAGAAAAATAACATGCATATGGATGTGAACATGCCATAAAGACTTTTCAACATGAGAATGACATGCAGGGTAAAAGGATGACAATTATAAAATGCATGCCAGGGTAAACACTTAACTAAGAGACTGTAAATGATCATGAGCATTAAGCAGATGTACAAATAGGAGTGTATGTGTTTTTAAAAACAAGCAATTCCATAAATTTCCATGTGAACGTACAATTATGAATGCTGGAGTATACAGCTCAGCAATAAATTGGTGGGTAATAAATTACATTTGGTAAAAAACATAGCAGCTTATCAAAACAAATAGAATAGATGCAACATGACTCAGCAGTAAATTCAAAACTCCATGTTACAGGTATGGGCTGTAGTACTGAGGTGTATGCAAGGAGAACAAGAACAAATATTTTTAACAAAGAATTTGTGCGATGTTTGGCTTTTATATACTTTGGGAGAAAAATGGGGTATGTTCATGCTAATCATAAGTCTTTACTGGGAACCAAATAGGTGATAATGTATCCCAATGTATGTGATTAGCATTACACAGAAAATATGAATAATTTATTATCACAGTCAAGAAAATAGTATGCATTATTGAAATGATGATACAAGTCAGTGCAGTTAAAACATTAGGGGCTGATTAGGATGGATGGGAGACCCCCATCGACAGTCTATCAGTGGTGGTCTCCCCGCCATCCTAAGCAGCTTTTCTGCCCGCCAGATATTGATGGCGGGCAGTGTGAAGGTGGGCGGAAAGCTCAACTGTCACTCATCCGACCGGCTCCTTGAGCCTGCCAGGGCTGTGGAGGGCCTCCCAATCCCCACAATGGTGGCAGTGACTATCAGGCACCGCTGTAGGGATGAAGATGGTCCCTCCCCACCAGCCTTTCCATGGCGGTACACCCGCCATTCAAAAGGCGAGCAGGATGGATATTTGGGGCCTGTAGCGGGCCCCTCTTCACCCCGGGACCTTTTCTTTGGGTGTGGGAGCACCTATGGTGGCCCCCAACAGATCCCTGTATCAAGTGACAGGCACTGCATCGTTGCCTGTCACGTAGTACAGGGGTGTGTTACACATCCCTTTTTTCCATTGTGGCAGGTGCTGCAGCCAGCAGCACCCGCCACAAACGAAAACCTGTACAATACAAGCAGCACCAAAGCGGTCGCATTGTTTTTTGGCCTGTGGGACTCCCAACACTATGTCAGGGGGTCCCCATCTCTGTTAGGGAGGTGGGCGTACGTGAGTCCACCTGCCATCCTAATCAGGTCCTCAGTTAAGACTGTTTATTCACACAGTATATAGGATCGCCTTTTAGTATAACTGAACAACTATGTATGAATTTTTGGAAATCATTCAAAATAATTGTGAAAATATCACTTATATAATGGAACTGAATTGAACAGTAGACAAATGCGTTATACATACTCTAATTTCTTAAATTTATGTTTTTCTCACTTAACCAATTTCAGTTAAAAGAAGAGAATACATGAATTGACTATTTGGACTTTGTACATATGTAGCAACAAATTTGATGCAATTGTTAATAAATAATGCCTTGAGAACGCAGGGAATCAAATTTGGTTTGGCAAAAGGCAAAACTGAATATTTTTGCATTGTATGACAGATAAATAAAATGATATTTATTAGGTTATTGTGTGGAAAATAAACACAAAGGAAATTTTATGGTGTCATCATTTTGATGTTTTTGAACTGGAATAATTAAAGATGCAATTTTTTCAGATAGATAAAAAAGAGTGAAGAATATTATTTTAGTTTGATATAACATACATAAAACAGCTTTATTAAAAGTGCTGATGCTCAGGTAAGTTTTAAAGATTGAAATAGACATATTGTTGGGCATAGGCAAAACAAGTCTATGAGCATCATTATACCATAGCATGAAAAGCCCATTATTCAGAAACCTAAACTATATTTTGATATCCTCCAGCCTAACTGCAAATCCTTCCTCACTGACCACTTTTCATTTTCATTACAAAAAAATCAATATAATTTTTTATAGGTTCAAAATGTTATATGATGTGACAGAGGGCCTCGGACTATTTTAAATTGGACAGGTTGTATGTTGTGCTTTTGCATAGAGAACTAAGATATAAGTAGAAGTGGGCAGAACTCCATGGAGTACTGCAGAATTACATGAAAACGTCGGTGGAGTTCCACGAATGGGCGGAAATCATCTCAATGTGGTGCTCGCGCTGATTTTGAGTGCTAGAAGCTTGTTCTGTGCTGCAGAATCGGCGTGAACTGCGCCACACGGCACACCTGAGGGCGCTGCTTCTTTGCTGCCACTCTGTAGATTTTCTACTTGAGCAGCAGCTTTCTCACTGTGAGCAGTTGTGACTACCTGTCTTGGGAAAATCCCACCAAGTGCCCTCCTAGCATCTGAAAATCACACTAGCGGATGCCAGTACTTGCCTGCCAATTTACCAATAGTGAGCTGTGTGTGAGAAAAATCTCCAACATGCAGCAGTTGGTGGGGTTTGACTGGAACTCTGTGTGACAAGCATAACCCGGAATTGCCAGAACTCCGCAAACAGAGCAAAATTTATCGCTCATCCCTAGGTATTAGTGGGTGCTCTTCCCTATTTTAAGAGATCTGTTCCCTTTTCAATGTTTGGATCCTATAGCAAACGAATTAGACTCGGTTCTTGGACATGACAATGATTTACATGGGGAAGAGAACATCTTATCCTTGTAAAAGATGGAAGGGACATATACATACATATATAGCTTTTGGCATTTACATGTTTCATCCAAACTTGTTTTTTTTGCCATGCTTTGGGTTCTTCTTAATTTCACTTTCACCTTCTTCTTGTCAGTGAATTATTGCTCAAACGTTGACTTTTAGCCCTGCTTTGATTTCACCTAACTTTTTGTTATCGGAACATTTAACTACAATTTAAATGTGACCATTTATTTATTTATGATATTTTTAGAGCACGACCATAGCAATAGGGGCAGCAGAGCACTTAACATTAAACATTGCCATTCAAATAAACTTTATAACACCAGATTCCGATAACTATATTTATGACACTCTAGGGCAATATAACTTTATCTAGCAATATGGTACAAAGCACTTAAAAAATTTTCATTTCTAAATAAATCATTACAAAACGTCATTCTGTAGCACAAAAAGAGAGTATATTTCCCATTGCTTTTATCAGAAGAAAGTAAAGACCACTTGTCAGGCCTTTATGTGAAGCAGAGTCTGTCAGTTCTTCCTTAATCATAGTCTGGAATGAATAGATTGCTTTGTGCTGTATAACTGCACTGCATACCTGCCAACTCACACAGTGCCACCATGTGACACACAATATCGACTCTAATCTCTCGGTCACCCAGTGAGAAGCCAATATCACATGGTGGCAGGGAAAACTAGCTGATAACCACTCTAAATAGTGGTTTTCAGCAGTTTTCCGAGGCTTTGATCTGCCGATTCCCATTAAGGGGTGTAAAAACACCTCAAGACATCAGCACTATCCTCATCAAGCTTTTCTTTGTTTTGGAAAGGAGGTGGGCTTTGGGGTGGGGTGGGGTTCAAAAGTGCTTCTTAGATACTGCTTGGCACGAGGCCCTGCCCCCCCCCCCCCTAAGGCCCCACCCCTCCTCGCACTGTAAGATTTTTGGTCAAGTTGCCAGTTATGGCATTGACATTTGGATTGACCTGCCAGTGCAAAATATATCCTTTTTATTTTGCAAGACTGTTGGTGGAAATATAATGTTGGGTTTGCAAATGATTATGACAAATTGCACAATGCAGTAAATGTAATCCTAAAATGCTAGTGCTATTTTGCAAACCTTTTCCCTTATATTTGCTCCTTCTTCTTAAAGCAACATTTTTGTTCATCGGGGTAGGGGGGGGCATGGGGGGGGGGCACAAACATACTTCTTTACCATATCATGTATTCAAGGATTAACTTAATCTGATACAGTGTACACTCTAAACTTCACTTTTGGCACCTGTGACATGTTTTAATCATGCTTTTTTGGTAAAAAGCGATTTTTATGCTTTTCAGGTTCAATTAATTTGGTGGATTGGGGCATATGGCAAGGGTTAAACTTCATGAGAAATGTATTTAAACAGCTGGCATCAAATGCATTTAGCACAATTATTTTTCGGCGTGGGCAGCTACAGCAGACATCTGGTTGGCATTTTCATAACAGGAGATTTATTAAAATTCCAATCAACTTTTTCATATCTGTAATCCCACCGTCCACTTTCTGGGCACCAACCAAGCATGTTTATCTAATTTACTGTCTCTTTTGGTCCAAGAATGTGTTTTTAATGATACTATTGAAACAATTACTTTCTTCACTGATTCTGTTCCATTTCCTGTTGATAACACTCCACGTTAATTTATCTCCTTTTCAGCTTCCAAGTAATACGATGAATCCTTAACAAAAAAAACTGAGAATAGAGAAGCAATTATTGGGGAAGCAGGGAGTAGCACAGACCACACTACTTTATTGAAGCAGGTGCACATTAAAACATAGCCTAGGCCTTTACCTTACGAAACTATAACCACATTATACGTCTTAAATTACCTATGCCAATCTACCCCTACCCCTAACATATCCCTGCACCATAACACTCTTAGAACCTCAATAAAAACTTGAATCAGAGCTGATCCACTGCAACTGGGACCACTAAGATCCCTTCTGTTTTCCTACCTCAATTACCTATTGAACCCCATTAAACTTACTAACTAACCTTCTTTCTATGTCATCCATCTGTGAGCTTGCCTACCCATTTCCTTTCAGCCTGAGCTGCCACTGACAAACAATAAACTTTTGTAAATAATGGCAACTTGTCAGCCGACCACCACCCAGAGAAAAGAAGGGCGAAGGGAGGGAGCTATCTGCTCTATCTGTCCTTCTGCTCCCCTCCCTCCCCATACTCCCCTTCTCTGCCCCCCCACCCTCACCCACCGATAACACTAATGGGAAAAGTCCCACTTAAGAAGTGCCTAGTACTTTAGCCAGGACAAGCCTCACCTACAGCACACATAACTCCATACCTACAAATGATAGATCTAACCCATCACCCCAGAAAAATTCAACGTCCTCAAATCGCAGATCGAAATGTTCCACCCTACCAATCCTCATGTCTCTGCAGAATACCCACATCTCTTTGAATTTCCCCTTGTTTTATCTATGGCTTCTGGCATGGTGGCTCCATGCCAGCATCTCCTGTGAATATATTCCGGCCACAGTGCATGGCATCCGGCCCATGACATACGTATGTCCTTGAGATCCTGTTTCATTGCCTTAATGGGGGCCAACCAGGCCATTTTCCCCCAGGTGATGCAGAAGCACATCTGGGCTTTTCTCCCCACCAACAGACTCTTATGACAGGGAATGAGCTCCTTCCACCTCATCCCCCCTTTCCTTCCAAAGAGAAGGTATACAGCGAGCTATCCAAACCCAAATTACTGCCATGGCAGCTGTCCCTAGCTTGATGCTCCGCCCACTTCACAAAGGAGTGACCGATCATCCAGATGTTCATCCCCGCTTCCAGTGGTCCGAGCACAGAACCTGCAACAGAAATAAAGTTGACAGACTGCACCTCAAATCCCTCCATTGCCCGCCCCTGAACATATCTGTGAAAGCAACTTGATGATCATCTGCCCAAGTCCATAATATGTTTTTGATACCAACCCCAACGGCCCGCTTCCATCGCTACCCCTATCCTAAAGGAGTCTGTTCCAAACCCAGCCGGGTCTAAGCCTCTCACCCTCAAGGCCACTTGCAAAACAGCCAACAACTGGAAATATGTCATTGGTCTGCCATTGCTGTGTTTAAACACCTTGACTACCCCTGAGACCTGATGCTGTAACCCATGGCCCAGCGCACCAGGCAAATGCTTTTTCTGGGTAACGTCTCATGAAAACAGCTCTCCCATCCCTCCCCTGATTAGTCTTGGACTTATACAGCAAAACCTGTATGCCCTTCTCCATGCATTGAACCTCCTCACACTTCAGACCCTTACTCGCTTTTACCCAATAGCTCCGATACTCTAAGGGCTCTGAAAAGCATCCATGACATGAGGGATGTGAAAAGAACCCTCACCTCCTGTCTGTAGGATATCATTGATGTACCTCCTGGCCAGTTCCCTTCACACAACCCCCCAGAATCCAACTCCCCAGCTGCCCTGCTGATGGAGAGTAGCCCCATAGAAGCGTACCTATAAACGCAATACCAGATAATTTGCACGCTTTTGTAACGTTTGACTGGCCCTTCTCTATGAGAATATAAATTGCACCACACCCTCCACCCTCTTCTATTCCCGAGACCTCCCGTGGCCCCCCAATCCAAGAATTTCTTCATGGAAACCGCTAGAGACCCAACTACCAATTGAAGCATCCTCTTTCTCCCAAACCAGAGTTTTTGTGACATCCGAGTCTTCGCCAGATCCGCCTCCAAAGACAGCCCATGGAACCTCTCCCACAGCAAACGAGACAAAGCATCGGCAATGTCATTGCCCACCACCGGGACATGTCTGGCTCTGAACGTAATGTCCAGACTCAAGCAACGCAGTACAAACACTGTTAAGAGCTGCCACAACTGAGGTTCCCTTGAAGACTGTTTGTTAACGTGCACTGCTGACATATTGTCCACTCGAAACAGCACCTTCTAGTTGGCCAGTTGCTCCCCTATAGCACCACTGCTACTACAACAGGAAAAAATTCTAGGAAGGCAATGCACCCCTTACCTCCTTTCCACTGGTCTGGGTGCACCTGTGGCCCTGCCAATACAGATCAAAGCCATAACCCCCATAGCATCTGAAAATAGCTGTGCATCCCAGTCCAGATCTGTCAGGGTCGCCAACGGGTTGCCATTGAACGACTGCAAGAGCGTCCTACACATTCTCATGTCCTCCTTCACTCCTGCTGACAAACTGGCGTGATGGTGTGGCAGAGGTAAGCCTGTGAGTGACAGGCCTAGCTGTCTGCAGAATGGCCACCCAGCTCTCACCACCCTGCAGGCGAAGATCAGATGTCCCAGCAACACTTGCACCTCCTTCACAGTCACTTTCCATTTGCTTAGCATTGCGTTCAGCAACTCTATCATGTTACACTTTTTGTCATTGGGTTACCTCGCCAACATGGCTAAGGAAGCAATCTCATTCCCCAGAAAGGATAAAGTTGTGCATGACCCTACTGTCTTATCCAGTGCCAAGGTAACTCCTATGTCGTCCATAAGTGCTTGGAAATTACTCCGCGTACCCTTGAAGTCCTCTGAACCCAGGGCACCCACAAAGAAGAAATCATTCAAATTGTGTGTCACATGTTCGTGTCGCGTGTGCCAAGTGACAAGACACTGCAGGAAAGTGCTGAAGGGTTCAAATAGAGCACAAGAAATGGAACAACCCATGGGTAGTGCTTTATCCACGCACCACTTCCCCGCGAATTGAATGCCTAGCAGCAGAAAATCAGCATGGTATACTGGTAACAAACGGAAGGCAGACAATGTCGCTCTGACCAACCTGCTCCAATAGTGCCAGGGTGACATCCTCTGAAGAATATGTCACTGCCACTTGCTCTGAGGAAAAAGTTGCTTGAGGACTGACCTTCGGGCCAAGAAATATGCTGAATGAGCCGGACCTGGCCAGGCTTCTTCATAGGTTCCACTTCAATAGGAGAGACAGTGCAGTATTCTTTTGGCCAGTCATTGAAGGGACCCTCCATCCTGCCTGCTTTGATCTCCTTGTGCAGTTTCTCCCTCACTACTGTTGCCTGCTCCTTTGCCAATTTTAAATTGGCTGCCTAGCCATATGCCCTTGGCCCATCGTAACCCAGTTTAAACCCAGCCTTAAACTTTGTGCGTTGTTATGAGCGAACCAAAATATCACTCTGTCCACCGTAATGGGCATACACACCCTTCCCACCAGATTCTTGTGCTCCCCTGCCTGACCGGAAGCCTGTAGTTGCCCCCTGCATGTTCTCCGGCTGTCCACCTGTTGCCCCCTGGTGCTGCCCATACCCTTTTAAATCACTGCTCCTGTTCGCTCAAAGCAGGCAACCACTGGGTGTCTGCCGGAGCACTTCGGTCACTCATGTCGAAACTTACAGAATTTGCTCATGCACAGACCATTGTTAAAGTCCCAACCCACTTTGTGTACCTTGGGTTTTCCCTGATCCCTCACCCTTCCTTGAGTGGGGCACCCCTGAAAGGAGCTTGTAAATGATCGGCAGACCGCTAGCCATAAAGTCTGTTGCCGAATTTCCCAGGGCCCATAGTGTGTGCCATAAATCGGTGTCCAGCTCCCCCCATTGTGCGCCCGGGTCCACCGCCCTAAACTGCTCATCATACTGGACCCATGCATAGCCCCCGTAGTTTAAGTGGGCCTTTCTTATCTCGTCCATATATTTGAAGAGTGTGACCGACCTCTCCTGATATCTCACAGTACACACTTACATATATAAGAAATGCCACTGTCCAGTTCTCTATAGTCATCAGCACCCTTGGCCGCTTTGAGAGCTCTACCTCCTCTTTCTTTGACCTCAGTTCTCTAAGAAGGAGCTTCATCATCTCAAAATAGTGCCCTTTCCAAATCTTCTCCTTCATCACCTGCATAAGGTGGGCTCCCAGAGGCTTAGCTGTCCCCATGTATGGCAGCTTCTTAAACGTGATTGCTTCACTTTTTAACTTGTCCCCAGACTCATCTTGTGCATCTGTTTTTGCCTCCTCCCAAACCCCAGACCCCACCCCTGTGCCTTTCTCTTTGATCACTGTTGCCCGCTGCTCAGCAGTGTCCCGTTTCTTGTCTCCCTGCTGTCATGTGGAATCACCCGTGTGCACCGTGGGGTCCTCTGTGCCTACTCCGGTGTCCCACATGTACCTTCCTTTCTGCAAATGGGCCTCCTCACTCTCCACGGGCTCCCATGTCCCTGTCCCAATGGACACCATTATCGTACGGGCCTCCCAGTTCATCATGCGTCTCCCTGCAGCCTGCACCTCTGCAGGTAATTTCTTGCTGGCCTCTTGGTCTCCTCCAATACCCACTTCATGCAGGTCTCCCCACTCCCACTCCTGCACCTTGCTAGCTGTGTGCCTTCAATAACCCAGTAGAGAGTATTGAAACCATACTTCGGAATCTTACCTGGTGCCAAGGTCTGTGCCCACTCGGGGGCCCGCCACCTTACCATTGCCTGCTGAATCCATGACCATATGAGGTCTCCTGTGTCCTGCTGGGCCCTTGTGTCCTGTAACATACTTGGGTGCAGATGGGTTAGATGACCCCCCCACTGCACCCTTCCGTTAATCAATCAATCAATCAATCAAGGAATTTGTAGAGCGCACTACATACCCGTGAGGGTCTCAAGGCGCTGGGGAAGGGGGGGACACTGCTACTGATCAAAGAGCCAGGTCTTGAGAAGTCTTCTGAAGGTCAGCAGGTCTTGGGTTTGTCGGAGGTTGGTGGGGAGGGTTCCAGGTCTTGGCGGCAAGGTGGGAGAAGGATCTGCTGGTGGTGGTCATTTTCCGGATGTGTGGTACCATGGCGAGGGCGTGGCTGGCTGAGCGGAAGCTGCGGGTGGAGGTGTAGAAGCTGAGTCGTTCATTGATGTATGCTGGTCCAGCGTTGTGTAGGGCTTTGTGTGCGTGGATGAGGAGTATGAAGGTTATCCTCTTGTTGACGGGGAGCCAGTGTAGGTCTCTCAGGTGGAGGGTGATGTGGCTGTGTCGGGGGATGTCGAGGACCAGTCGTGCCGAAGCATTCTGGATGCGTTGCAGCCGTCTCCGGAGCTTGGTTGTTGTTCTTGTGTAGAGGGCGTTTCCGTAGTCCAGCTGGTGACGAGGGCCTGGGTGACGTTTTTTCTCGTTTCAGAGGGGATCCACTTGAAGATCCTGCTGAGCATTCGGAGGGTGTTGAAGCAGGATGGGGAAACGGCGTTGAAATGCTTGGACATGGAGCGGGTGGAGTCGAGGATGACTCCTAGGTTCCGTGCATGGTTGGTGGTTGCTGGGGCTGTTCCAAGCGAGGTGGGCCACCTGAAGTCGTCCCAGGCTGAGAGGGTGGATCCGTCTTGTCAGATTTCAGCTTCAGCCTGCTGTCCTTCATCCTTTCGGCGACGGCCTTCATTCCCCTGTGGAGGTTGGCTTTGGCGGTGAGAGGGTTTTCGGTAAGGGTCGGCGTAGGAGATGATGTTGAGTCTGTGCTGGCAGGCGACATGGGCGAGTGGAGCCATGTAGATATTGAACAGCGTTGGGCTGAGAGAGGATCCTTGTGGTACACCGCAGATGATCTTGGTGGTCTTGGAGCGGAAGGGTGGGGGGCGGACGCTCTGTGTTCTGCCGGATTGGAAGGATGTGGTCCAAGCCAGGGCCTACTCTTGGATTCCGGGGTCGTGGAGGTGTGCTGTTAGGGTCCGGTGGCAGACCGTGTCGAAGGCGGCTGAGAGGTCCAGGAGGATGAGGGCGGCTGTTTCTCCTTTGTCCATTAGGCTCCTGATGTCGTCGGTGGCGGTGATGAAGGCGGTTTCGGTAGTCTGGTTGCTGTGAAATCCTGACTGGGAAGGGTCCAGGATGTTGTTGTCTTCGAGGTATTGGGTCAGTTGTCTGTTGACTATTTTGTCTATGACTTTCGCCGGGAACGGGAGCAGGGAGATGGGCCGGAAGTTCTTGAGGTCCTTGGGGTCCGCCTTGGGTTTCTTCAGTAAGGCGTTGATCTCGGCGTGCTTCCAGCTTTCCGGGAAGGTTGCTGTCTCGAAGGAGAAGTTGAATGTTTTCCGGAGATGAGGGGAGATGGCTGTGCTGGCTTTGTTGAAGATGTGATGTGGGCATAGGTCAGATGGGGATCCGGAGTGGATGGAGTTCATGGTATTGATGGTGTCAGGCGGTCAAGCAGCTGGTGCGCATGGTGGTCGCAGGGTTGGTGGGCTCGGCGGTGGATGTGGGGGTCGTGGCGTTGAAGCTGTTGTGGATGTCGGCGATCTTTCAATGGAAGAAGTTGGCCAGTGAGTCGCACAGGTCTGGAGAGGGGGGGATATCGTTAGTGTTGGAGCCAGGGTTGGAGAGTTCTTTCACGATATTTAAGAGCTCTTTGCTGTTGTGTGCGTTTTTGTCTAGGCAGTTCTTTAAGGTGGTCCTCTTGGCGGTCCTGATGAGCTGGTGGTATCTGCGTGAGGCATGGTTGTGGGCCGTGTAGCTGTTTGGTGTTGGGTCACGGAGCCAGTTCTTTTCCACTTTTCGGCAGGTGCGCTTGGAGGCTTGGAGGTCTTTGGTGAACCATGTAGCTTTCTTGCTGGAGTGGTTGGTGGCAGGGGTCCTGAGTGGAGTGAGGGTGTCAGCGCAGTCGTTGATCCATTGATTGAGGTTGAGGGCGACGGTGTCGGGGTCGATGGGGTTATGGGGTGATCTCAGGGCGAGGGTGGTGGTCAGTTGATCCTCTGCGATCTTGCCCCAGCAGCGGTGTGGCATCTGTTGGGTGCGGTGGTGTGTGATGGGTTCCCTGAAAGTGAAGTGGACGCTTCTGTGGTCGGTCCAGTGAGGTTCGGTGGTGTGGTTGAAGGTGACGTGGGGACTTGCGGAGAAGATGGGATCAAGCTTGTGTCCCGCGGCGTGGGTAGGTGATGTTACGAGCTGTCTGAGCCCAAGGTTGGCGAGGTTGTCGATTAGGGCGGTGGTGTTGGCATCGTTGTTGTCCTTGAGGTGGAAGTTCAGGTCTCTGAGGAGGATGTAGTCCGTAGCGGCGAGGGCGGGGTGCTGATGAGGTCGCCTATGGAGTCGCTAAACTTTGCTCGGGGTCTGGGTGGTCTGTAGATAAGGGTTCCTCTGAGGGTGGTGTTGGGGTCGGTGTGTATCTGGAAGTGCAGGTGCTCGGCGGTGTTGAGGGTGTCGTCGGTATTGGTCAATACTCTGATGGAGTTCTTGTGGACGATGGCGAGTCCCCCTCCCACTCTGTTGGTGCAGTCTCTGCGGGAGATCTTGCAGTCTTCTGGGATGGCGATGGCGATGTCTGGTGCTGAGGAGTCGTTCAGCCAGGTCTCCGTCAGGAAGGTGACGTCGGGGGCAGTTGAGTCGAGGAGGTCCCAGAGTTCGATGGCGTGTTTGCGAGTGGAGCGGGTATTGAGGAGGATGCTTTGGAGGTGGTTGGGGTCTTTGCTGGACGGTTTGGCGGGCTGGATGCTGGTGAGGCTGCAGTTCCGGCAGGAGAAGGGTCCATGGGTGCGCTTCAGTGTGGCCCGGTAGAAGGCGTGTTCTCGTCCGGGGTTGAGTGCCTGGAGGGTGATGGCATTGTAGTGCAGTCGGTTGCGGAGATGTCTCGGGGGTCCAGGGGTTCTGGTGCTCGGCGCGGTCCAGGCGCGGATGGACTTGCCTTTGGCACGCCAGCTGCACAGCCGCGCAGCGGTCGCCATGAGAAGGGGAGATCGGAGGGAGGAGCAGCTGGGTGGGGGGAGAGGGGCCAATGGGGGCAGGGGGCAGGGCCACAGGGGTCGCAGGGGACGCAGCGGCGGGGAGCAGGATCGGCTGGGAGCGGGCACGGAGGCGGAAAAAAGCACAGGCAAAGGCAGGGGACAAGGCAGAAGCAAATACAGGAAATTCAAAAGCAGTACAATTAGGTCACAAAGCAGTAATAGACAGGGCAGGAAACAGCAGTCACAGGCAGAAAACCGAGCGGGCACAAGCAAAGCTAAGGCCTACCACTGGCCACCAGGGATGAGACACAGGAGGTAGACTGCTGGTGGAGGCGGGCCTCGAACACCCTAAGGAGCGGCAGCAGGTCATGGGAGCAGGGCGCAGTCTGGTGGAGCTGTGTGGTGTGGGGAGCGACCTGCCTGGAGAACAGGGTCAAGGGTCGCTCTCACTGCCACTCAGCAGCCGCCATAAGAAGGGGAGGTGGGAGGGAGGAGCAGCTAGGTGGGGGGAGAGGGCCAATGGGGGTGGGGGGGTAGGGCCGCAGGGGACGCAGTGGTGGGGAGCGGGATCGGCTGGGCGCGGGCACGGAGGGGTAACAAGCACAGGCAAAGGCAAGGGACAAGGCAGAAGCAAATACAGGAGATAAAAAAAAGCAGTACAATGAGGTCACAAAGCCAATAGGGGCAATACAGGAAATACAAAAGGCAGTACAATGAGGTCATAATGCCAATGGGGGCGGGAGGCGGGGCCGCAGGGGACGCAGCGGCAGGGAGCGGGATTGGCTGGGAGCGGGCACGGAGGGGAAAACAAGCACAGGCAAAGGCACTGGACAAGGCAGAAGCAAATACAGGAAATTCAAAAGCAGTACAATGAGGTCATAAAGCAGTAATACACAGTGCAGGAAACTGCAGTCACAGGCAGAAAAACGAGCGGGCACAAGCAAAGCTAAGGCCTACCACTGGCCACCAGGGATGAGACGCAGGAGGTAGCCTGCAGGTGGAGACGGGCTTCGAACACCCTCAGGAGCAGCGACAGTTCACGGGAGCAGGGCGTAGTCTGGAGGAGCTGCACGGCGTGGGGAGCGACCTGCCTGGAGAACAGGGTCAAGGTTCGCTCTAGATGCCGCACAGCGGCCGCCATAAGAAGGGTAGGTGGGAGGGAGGAGCAGCTGGGTGGGGGGAGAGGGCCAATGGGAGCGGGGCGGGGCCGCAGGGGACGCAGCAGCGGGGAGCGGGATCAGCTGGGAGTGGGAACTGAGGGGGAACAAGCACAGGCAAAGGCAGGGGACAAGGCAGAAACAAATGCAGGAGATACAAAAAGCAGTACAATGAGGTCACAAAGCCAATGGGGGCAATGCAGGAAATACAAAAGGCAGTACAATGAGGTCACAAGGCCAATGGGGCCAGGGGGGCGGGCCACAAGGGATGCAGCGGGGGGGAGCAGAATCGGATGAGAGCGGGCACGGAGGGGGAAACAAGCACAGGTAAAGGCAGGGAACAAGGCAGAAGCAAATACAGGAAATACAAAAGCAGTACAATATGGTCACAAAGCAGTAATACACAGTGCAGGAAACAGTAGTCACAGGCAGAAAAGCAAACGGGCAAAAGCAAACCTAAGGCCTACCACTGGCCACCAGGGATGAGGCCTAGGTGGTAGACTGCGGGTGGAGGCGGACCTCGAACACCCTCAGGAGCGACGGCAGGTCAAGTGAGCAGGGCGCAGTCTGCTGGAGCTGCGCGGCTGGGGAGCGACCTGCCTGGAGAACAGGGTCAAGGGTCGCTCTCACTTGCACGCAGCGGCCGCCTTAAGAAGGGGAGGTAGGGAGGGAGTGAGGTAATATGAATTTTTATGGTCAATTGTGTCCCCTAACGTAGACCCCAACGGCTCCATGTACGTGCTTCAAGTACATGTATGTTCCCTCCACAACCAGCTATGAAGACGCAAATACATTTGCGTCCAACATTAACATGTCCTCTTTCAGATCCACCATGAATGGGTCGGATATTCAGTTCCTAAGTATGCCTTGCCACCGTCTTTACATGGTGCACTTTCACGTTTTCCTGGCTCTGGTGAGCTAGGCCCTGATTTCTGCCATCGAGTCCTTTCTGCCTTCTGCCTCTGAAAGCCGCAGCCTGCCGCTTCCATGACCCTTGCCTTACTCCCTGCGCGGCGAGCGGTGCCTGGCTCGGCCTGTTTGCCTGCCAAGACTGTATTTTGCCTTCAAGTTATCTGCTCCGCTCCTCGAAAATACATTCCTGTCTAGTGATTTAGGAAAACATCTTCCCAGCTGCAGAGCAAAGGGCCCGGCCTTTCTGTCTCTGTGCAAGTAATTCATTGCTCCTGTTACCATGGTAGGCCCATGGCCCCCTCGCGTTACACGTAGACACATATGCACGCATTAGCAGTCAGTATAGAATAGCCTCTGCCCTAGAGACCTTTCCTTCTAGATAATACAGTTCCTCAAACACAAGATATTAGATATGATTTGGGATTAGGTTGTTCTGACACGCCAGACTTCTGTCTCCCCATGAAGAGCTAAATGTCAAGTCCCCTTCGCCCTCCAGTTCCACGTCAATCACACGTCATGCTGCTGCGCGCGCATCTCTGCCATATATTTCTGCTGACACTGCAGGATTCCTCTATGGATCCACCTACCTGTGACACTTTCATGTGACGGTGTCTAGCACACACCTCCGTGTACGCCCTCGTGCACGCCTTCTGTTACGTACATATGTTCTTATCTCTTTTTTCTCAGCTGTTACGCCTTCTGTATCCATCACCATTAAAATGCATTTACTATATATATTGTAATCTGTTAATAAAGCATTGTCTATCCCTTCCTGAACCTTCGTGGTGATGGAACATGATACCTGGTTCGAACCAATTCCATTATATGGAATAAAACCCTTATAAACTCAGATGCCACGGACTCTGCCTCTCATTTTTTGATTGAGTTATTCTTATTGAACTTTACCGCATAGAAAATCCGCATATTCCGCATAGGTAAATTTTATTTACCACATAATTGGCGCCCGAACAGGGACCCCTCCCCCACCTTACGCGCCGGCAGTGCGTTGCAGGCCTGGTCCCCTGCCACAGCCGTGACGGACAACTACGCGTACCCGCAGGATTTCCTGTATCTCCCTCAGGCCAACGGAGGTGACTGAGGCTGCGATCGACACCCAGACGAGGCGGTGAGGAGTGCGGAGGATCCCGACCAGAGCCCAGCTGAGAGAGCAAGGTCCGAGGTGTTCAGAGGCCCACCAGTTCCGAAGTTCCGAAGTACCTACGTCACGAATCGAGTCGAGTCCAGTCCGGTCCAGTCCAGTGTCGAGTTTCCGAGGCCTTTCGTTCCGTGCTTCCCGGTGAGTAACGTTGCTGGGGACGCATCTAGACGGGTGCATTAATTTGTGTCCGGTCAAGACGGGTTTGGGTACACAGACCCGGTCTGCACTGTTTTAGCGGTGTATCTGTACTGTTTAGCAGTATATCCAGTATGCAGTTATCTAGTTTTATTCTAGTTATTGTTGTTCGTTTTTACGAAATGTTTTAATGTGTTTTAATGTCGTGGTATGAGCGATTGTCTGATTTTCCTTACTGTGTTCATTGTATTAGTGGTGTCCAAGTTCGAGTAAAGTATCAAGTATCAAGTATCACGGCTAAAAATGCCGCTGTTTTCAAAACTGAAACAGATAGGAACTAGAAAAGGGATACTCGAGGAAGCTGTCCCTATCCCACCCAGGGACACTCCAGGGTATTTTATGTACCACAAGCATGGCTTAGACGCTGTATTATATCTCGACTTGTGGGTGGATTACACCAAGGATTTAGCAGAGAATCAGAGATGGCCCGCTACAGGGACATGGGATGCCGATTGCATCATGAGAGTAGAAGAAGCATTATGGAAAAAGAAAGCCAGACAGACACAGAAAGATGCCATTGAACTATGGCGTAAAGAATCACACAGACGGACAGAGAAAGCACTCAGAAAGGCAGAGAAAAGTAGAGAGGATTCTGAAAAAGCCAAAGAAAAAGAACTACTAGAAGAAGGGGAACGAGTTAGAATGGAACAACACGACAGAAAGAGTAACGCAATTTGACAGGATTGTATCCGGTCCTAGCCGAGGGCCTGCCTAAAGCGACCCCGGAAACACCGAAAAATCTGCCCCCTCCATTGGTTCCGACTAAATTACGTCACAAGACTGCCGCAGACATTTTTATTTCATCCTACTTGGATGATGTAGCTCCCGCATATGCTAGTATGCCTGCCCGTGTGCCACCTGCTGACGGTAACCCGCTCCCTGATCTTCAGCCCCCAGGTCCGCAGCAGCAAACCCCTCCCGGTCTGCTTCCTCCACCCTTACCTGCACCCCCTATTAATCCGCATAATCCTTTTGGGCCTGGCGTGGTTCAAGCCCCAACTCAGTTACAGCAGGTACCGACCCTACAGCCAGGTTATGGTCAAGCCTCCGCTTCAGGAGGTGCTACCGGAGGTTATCAAACCCCTCCACCGTTACACCGAGTGACAATGAGAGACCTAAGGGTGCACCGGCAGAACAGCTCAGAAAAGAACTTACAGACTGTAGATATGACCCAGTGCCCGGTACAACAGGACCCTTGTTGCTAGCATCCCTACGTTTGCGACGTGTTACAGATTATCTGATGTTACTACCAGGTATGCCAGATCATCTAGACAAATTGTATTATTTTATTAGAACAGAAGAAGGAATGGAATGTGTTGCCGAAGCCATGTCACGTCAGAAAGTAGAGAACAAAGGCTTTTTAATGCGATTTATGGTTAACTGTTTAATAAGAGAACAAGATCAGGCAGGTTTTCCGCAAAATGAAATGGATAGACTGCATAGATGGAGCCAGAATATCGCGGATGGTAAACATGAGAAGGAGAACAGTGTACATACTATGGTTAGAAAGATCCGTAAAGAAATAATAGATATACATGCCCGGCGGGCCCCTGAAGAACATCTTGAATCAGACGGTCCGACTTCCTCGCAGGAGGAGGATGATACAGAGAATATAGCAGAAACTTCGCATCAGTCAGGCAAACAGATGATAGGATATGTAGAGAGAGGGAAAGTCCCTAGACC
Source organism: Lissotriton vulgaris (assembly GCF_964263255.1). Lineage (NCBI taxonomy): Eukaryota > Metazoa > Chordata > Amphibia > Caudata > Salamandridae > Lissotriton > Lissotriton vulgaris. Next base: position 1,917,519,362 of record NC_141689.1, on the reverse strand, counting down.
GCATTCCTTTGATAGGCCCTTCGACAGACCCATTCATAAACAAGAGACGTGTGAAAACCAGAAACATTACCTCTGTCCAATACCAGAAACATTCCACTCTGTTATGTCAAATCCGAAGACTCCTGAACATTTATTTCAGGCTACCGATAAAGTACTTCAAGAGCGAATGGGGTACCATGTACTCAATTCCATGGATGAACAAGAATTAGCCAGGTCAGCAGTACAATGGGCTGACAATTCTGATAAATATAAGGATGACACAGTAGCGCAAACATTTTTGAATCTTTCCCCAGACGAACAGCGACTAGCTGGTATGTACATGATACAGCATCTCCTTATCCTGTATAAAAGCCAACATTCTGATCCAGGTCCCCTACCTGATGTATTAATAGAGTTACTCATGAATAAATGGAGAGGCCTGGGTACTGATTTAATTAAAGTAATTCTAGAACATCGACACAAATATAGTGCCTTTCTGAATCCACAGTTTGTTTCAGCTCCACCCCCAGAAAGAAAAATGTTTTACATAGACAGACAAAATCCCTTACGAGAAGTGCATCCAGTCAGGAATGATGATAACACCCTTACACGTGTGTATGTATACACGCCGATAACTAAAATGGAATTGTTAGAAATGAAGAAAATAGTACCCAGTCATGATAAAGACCCTGCAGGTTTTCACCGTGAAATAAAAGACATGTTACTCATGGGTGATTATACCTATCCCGATATTATGAAGATATTGAAAGTACTATTGCCTGCTGGTATTTACGAGAAACTCAAAGAAAAAGAATGGGAGGTGGGAGAAACAAAGATTGATTGGGCTGCATTAGAAACTGAAGAAGCGACCCTAACCCCAGGTTTGGGTCTTGGGGACAAAACTAAAGCATTACCAGGATTATTAGTACAAGTATTACCAAGGTTATTAGCAACTAAAAAGGAGGACTGGGATGCAATCTCAGCCTGCAAACAGAAACCCGATGAAGATACTAGTGATTTTTATTCCCGATTTGAGAAATGTTTTATTATTAATAGTGGCCTGAAAGCAAGTAGCGAGTCATACCCACACCTTTTCGTATCTAAATTAGTCAAATTCCCTGCCCCAAGTTAAGAATCGTGTACTGAAAGTCGAGAGCACATGGCAAGCAAACACGCCTTCACAAATGTTACAAATGTTACAGTACCACCAGAATAGAATTAGAGAAGAACATGATCACGAACAAAGACGTATGAAAGACACGAAAATGAAAATGCTAGTTGCTCAGTCAGTTCCAGCTGACGGTCAGAAAAAGGGTATGACACAGTCCAATAATTCGGCAGCTCCTGTTAAAGGGACATGTAACTATTGTAAACAGCCAGGTCACTATGTAAACGATTGTGCAGTCTTGAAACACAATATATCCACAGGGAAAACTAAAGAAAGACCATGTCAACCTAGACAAGACCAGGCCCAACAACACGTTCCACAGAATGTACAGCCTATGCATGCTCCACCACAGACAGTACAGACCGTAGCGGTACCACAGCCACAACTGATTGCCGCAACACAACATGCCACGCAACAGATGTACCAGTATGCACAAACTGATTATCCCGATTATCAGCGATACACATGAAACAGCCTAGAGAGGGAGGTTGGCTTGCCTCTTATTGAGGTTCCTGTAGATCAAGAGGGTCCTTACGTACATAGCCAAGTGTTAGGAAAAGATAGAAAGTTTTTGATTGATACAGGGGCAAGCAGGACGACCATAAGTCACGACGAGGTTCCAGGGGCCCCCCTCTCAGGCTCACAGAATGTTTCCCTTGGATTTTCAGGAAAGCCTATTGTTAATGAAGTATCGAAACCACTTCCCCTTGCAGTTGGTCCATTGACACGTAATACAGATTTATTACTCACAAAATCATGTCCAGAAAACTTGTTAGGTATCAAGACACTGAAGGCTCTAGGAGCAGTGATATGTTGTTCTCCGGAAGGAGTAAGATTGTTCTTGAGTGACTTTAAGGGTCACTATGTGTTGAGAGATATTGATCCAAGATTACAGAATGTTCCTGCACATTTATGGGCACAAGGCCCCACTGATGTAGGTTGTATGCACATCACTCCATATCGTGTCACACTCAAGCCAGGAGTAGTACTACCACGAATCCGACAATACAAGTTACCTCCAGATGCTGTAGTGGCTTTGCTGAAAATCATTGACGAGCTCATTGCACAAGGAGTGGTTGTAGAAACCGACTCGAATCTCTGTAACTCCCCTATCATTCCAATTCTTAAACGTACTGACCCAAATGCACCCCCTGTTTATCGATTAGTGATCGATCTATGAGAGCTGAATAAATGCATTGTACCACAATATCCCGTGGTCCCAGACATTTCGTCTCTATTGACTGCAATTGATTCCGAAGCAACGTTCTTTACTGTAATTGACCTGAAGAACGCCTTCTTTAGTGTCCCAATCGATCCGGAAAGCCAATATCTTTTCGGATTCTGTTTAAGTGGTCGAAGCTTCAAATTTGCACGCGCACCTCAAGGATTCACAGAAAGCCCCAGCATCTATAGCCAAGCACTGAAAAGACAACTTGACAGTATACACATGCCTGACAACACTGCTCTGCTTCAGTATGTCGATGATCTATTGATCACCGCCCGCAGCGAACCTGAATGTGAGCAAGCATCACTGACGGTTTTGCATTTCTTGGCAGACAAGGGACACAAGGTGTCCCCTTCGAAGCTGCAATTCGGTGTTCAGCAAGTGGTTTACCTTGGGCACTTGCTGTCCAAAGGGGGGAGACAGCTAACGCCTGACCGTATCCAGTTAATTGTAAACATGTCACAACCCAAGACACAAAAGGAGGTACGAGCCTTTATAGGCCTCACTTCTTACTGTAGACAATGGATTCCTCAGTATGCATTTCTAGCGAAACCACTCATACAGTTGACAACCCAGGAGGCAGCGTCTTCGACTGTCCTCCCTTGGACTCAGGAATATACACAAGCTTTTGACGAATTAAAGAAAGCCTTATGCCAAGCACCTGTTTTAGCGACACCATGTTACAGTAAGCCTTTTACACTTTTTGTCACAGAACGGGAAGGTACTGCATTGTCAGTACTCACTCAGGATCAAGCAGGTTCACACAAACCGTGTGCTTATTTTTCTAGTACATTAGATCCAGTAGCCCAGGCTCTGCCTGCGTGCTTGAAATCTGTTGCAGCAACAGCTCTAGCGATCAGACAAAGTGATTCCATAGTATTAGGACACCAATTGACAGTACAAGTTCCACATTCCGTGGAAGTTCTTTTAAACCGAACACAGACTCAGCACTTGACTATAGCACGACTGACCGGTTATGAATTGACATTGTTTCAGCCACACATAGAAATCAGACGTTGCAATACATTGAACCCTGCTACACTTCTGCCATTAAGTGAGACAGACCCTTTGGCACATGATTGTATTGAAGTCATTACCATTACGACGAAACCCAGACAAGACTTGACAGACACCGCATTACTAGACCCAGACCTGACACTTTATGTGGATGGTTCATGTATGAGAACAAGTACAGGAGAGTTAGTGGCCGCATATGCAGTCACGACCGAAACTGAAGTCATAGAAACAAATTGTATTAACACACTGTCAGCCCAAGCAGCAGAGCTCATCGCTCTGACTCAAGCCTGTATTCGAGCAAAGAACAAGAGAGTTAACATATACACAGATTCACGTTATGCTTTCGGAGTCGTACACGACTTCGGTGTACTCTGGCGAGAGAGGGGTTTCTTGACCTCTCACGGGGCCAAAATCCAGCACGGTCCCCTCATTCAAGCTCTGTTAGACGCAATTCATTTGCCTACAGCGATATCCATCATGAAGTGCAAGGCACATACGAAAGTCACAGATACCATTTCCCAGGGTAACGACCTGGCAGATCGAACCGCCAAGCATACAGCTCAGACTCAGACTCACGCAACTGACCTGACAGAGACAATAGTCCAGACACCGACACATTGCATGACAGTTAGAGATCCCGCCCTAGATGTAATAGACATACAGACACATGCTACACCAGACGAAATCAAGAAATGGATTGAACTAGGAGGGATCCAGACAGAACAGGGATGGATGACGAAGGGGAAAGCCACATGGTTTCTCCCCGACTCTATGGTTCAAGTTATCATTAACACAGTACACAGTCCTGCACATTTAGGAGAAAAAGCCATGTTAGACAGTATTCAAATCCTTTGGTTCAATAAACATTTACGAGCAGCAGCCAAACAGAAAGTGCGTACTTGCATGATTTGTTGTCAGTTCAACCCAGGTAAAAGCATTCCCGTAGAGCAAGGTGGATTTCATCCTCCCGATCACCCTTTTGAAGTCCTCCAGATGGATTATATCCAGATGGAACGTTGTCGAGGATTCAAATATGTCCTCGTAGTTGTATGTGCACTCTCCCGTTGGACAGAAGCATATCCAGTCCCAGATTACACTGCTCCGACCACTGCCAAGCAGCTGGTTCGTGAGTTCTTCCCCAGGTATGGCTTGCCCCGTAACGTATACTCAGATAACGGTCAGCCATTTTTGTCCGAGCTTATGAAGCAGGTATCACTCCTGCTAGGTTATGAATGGAAATTCCACTGTGTCCGACATCCCGAGGCAGCAGGTCTCGTGGAACGTCATAATCAGACCCTGAAAATACGTCTTGCCAAGATCTGTAGAGAGAATGGCGTTGACTGGATAGTAGCTTTACCAGTTGCGCTCTTTTACATGAGAATGATAGCGCATTCAAGAACAGGGCTATCCCCGTATGAGGTGGCCTTTGGTAGGCCACCAAATATGTGGGGGACGCCTCTGCCTCGTAAAATCACTGATGTTGACTGTACTATGCTGACAGATTACCTTGCCTCCTTGATGTCTGCACTACAATCATGTCATTCACAGGTCGCTGCAGCCTTTCCCGACAACACCGAGGTGAAGCCACACGAGATTGTTCCGGGGGACCTGGTGCTCGTGAGGAACTTTGACAGGAGGAGTCCGCTGGAGCCCCGCTGGCAGGCGCCGAAGCTCGTGTTATTAACAACAAGGACCGCGGTCAAGGTGGATGGCCGCAAGGGCTGGCTTCACTCGAGTCAGGTTAAAAAACATTATGGACTGCCTCCGAAACTAGACTCCCAGCCCTGCCCCCTTCCAGAGACTGATACAAAGCTCCCCCTGGTAGAGAAAACTCCCTCCCAGGAATTTCGCATGAAGTTGAGGTCTAGCAAGTCAGACAGTTTAATTGTTTAAGTCCTCCCCTAGGTGAATCGGTTAGACGAGTTCCTGACATGTATCCCCTAGACCCCAATAGAGAGAGAGATAGACAGAAACAGATCAAGAAACATGAGTATTGTAAATCTCTCCGTAGTCACTGTATCGTGACATCATTGATTATGTTTTTTCTGAGTCTTTTGATTATTGCTGCAAGTATACTGTTACACATATATTTTCCTATTTTCAAACGTGCACATTCTTCTTCAAATGTCACTGCCGAGCATACTTTCAGTGAACTGCCCCCGCATGAGTTATCTTATCGACTTGCGCTGCGCAATAATACATTCATCAGCATGTTACATCATTCCCATCAGACCAGCAATGCTACCAATTGTTGGATATGTGGCCGACTCCCTCCCTATCAGAAGTACAAGGGAGTTCTGCCCCTCTTCCCGTACCCGTTCACACACAATGGTTCCTGTCGTGCATGGTTTAGTTTAATGAACTCTTTAGATTCTGATTCCGTAGTTTACCAGGGTAATTGGGTATGGGGAAATCTGAACACAGTTCTGCATAAAGTATGTTTTCCTGACAAGGAGGGTCTTCCCCAAAGGACAGGTACTGATCTAGAAAACGAAGTATATGGATTAGGTAACTTTACACTTAACCTCATGATCCTGAATGTCCAGTCCGAAGCCGAACCAGTCTTGCCCGCAATGTCAGTATTACCAGTAAAAGGTGAATTATGTATCAGAAAGAATGGTTCAGTACACCTGGGTCATAGTAGATGTACTACTGTGATCGAATTCAGTGATAAAGGCAAGTCTACATTCAAAGCTTCCCGTCATTCCTATTTCATCTGTGGTCATACAGCATATATACGCTTACCTCTAGATTGGGATGGTACCTGTTACATTGCATTCCTTCTGCCACCTGTTTTCCTAGCCCCTCCTGATTATCATAGGGACTCCCATCTAGTACACATTAGACCCAAGAGAGATCTCCCGATTGTCGACTACACTGAAACGGCATGGGAGCAGTATACAGACTTCAATAAAGGTTTCTTTCCCTATTTAGGTGCTGTCTTTAATAGTAAACTGATACGTAAATTAACCAGAACCCTCGAAGCAGTAGTGAATGAAACTACTTCCGCCCTAGGCAACTTAACGGAGGAGCAGTCTGCTATGGGGATTGTTGTTCTTCAAAATCGTCTTGTCCTTGACGTCATCCTGGCCGATAGGGGCGGAGCTTGTAGAGTCATCGGATCGAGTTGCTGTGTTTTCATTCCAGAAAACGCACCATCAGTATATAGAGCCATAACCCGTCTCCACAAGATTGCAAGTCAGATACACCAGAATCCAGGCACCTGGACTTGGTCCGGTTGGTTCTGGAGCGTGCTATCAGCCTGGGGATGGAAAGTCCTATCCTTCCTCGGAATAGCCCTTCTCATAGTATTCAGTTGTTGCCTATGTTTACAATGTGGGCCAGCGATTTGCGGCTTGTGCGCCACATCATGTATTTCCCATTCAAGCCCACGTTCAAAATCCCGCCAGAAGAAAGAAGAGCAAATGATGCTATATGAACAAATTGATAGACTAATGAAGATCGATATATCATGAAGGGTCCGTAGGGGACAAGGAGGGAATGAGGTAATATGAATTTTTATGGTCAATTGTGTCCCCTAACGTAGACCCCAACGGCTCCATGTACGTGCTTCAAGTACATGTATGTTCCCTCCGCAACCAGCTATGAAGACGCAAATACATTTGCGTCCAACGTTAACATGTCCTCTTTCAGATCCACCATGAATGGGTCGGATATTCAGTTCCTAAGTATGCCTTGCCACCGTCTTTACATGGTGCACTTTCACGTTTTCCTGGCTCTGGTGAGCTAGGCCCTGATTTCTGCCATCGAGTCCTTTCTGCCTTCTGCCTCTGAAAGCCGCAGCCTGCCGCTTCCATGACCCTTGCCTTACTCCCTGCGCGGCGAGCGGTGCCTGGCTCGGCCTGTTTGCCTGCCAAGACTGTATTTTGCCTTCAAGTTATCTGCTCCGCTCCTCGAAAATACATTCCTGTCTAGTGATTTAGGAAAACATCTTCCCAGCTGCAGAGCAAAGGGCCCGGCCTTTCTGTCTCTGTGCAAGTAATTCATTGCTCCTGTTACCATGGTAGGCCCATGGCCCCCTCGCGTTACACGTAGACACATATGCACGCATTAGCAGTCAGTATAGAATAGCCTCTGCCCGAGAGACCTTTCCTTCTAGATAATACAGTTCCTCAAACACAAGATATTAGATATGATTTGGGATTAGGTTGTTCTGACACGCCAGACTTCTGTCTCCCCATGAAGAGCTAAATGTCAAGTCCCCTTCGCCCTCCAGTTCCACGTCAATCACACGTCATGCTGCTGCGCGCGCATCTCTGCCATATATTTCTGCTGACACTGCAGGATTCCTCTATGGATCCACCTACCTGTGACACTTTCATGTGACGTTGTCTAGCACACACCTCCGTGTACGCCCTCGTGCACGCCTTCTGTTACGTACATATGTTCTTATCTCTTTTTTCTCAGCTGTTACGCCTTCTGTATCCATCACCATTAAAATGCATTTACTATATATATTGTAATCTGTTAATAAAGCATTGTCTATCCCTTTCTGAACCTTCGTGGTGATGGAACATGATACCTGGTTCGAACCAATTCCATTATATGGAATAAAAGCCTTATAAACTCAGATGCCACGGACTCTGCCTCTCATTTTTTGATTGAGTTATTCTTATTGAACTTTACCGCATAGAAAATCCGCATATTCCGCATAGGTAAATTTTATTTACCACAGGAGGATCAGCTGGCTGGGGTAGAGGGCCAATGGGGGTGGGGTGGGGTGGGGCCCCAGTGGATGCAGCGGTGGGGAGTGGGATCGGCTGGTAGCGGGCATTGAGGAGGAGCAAGCACAGGCAAAGGCAGGGGACAAGGCAGAAGCAAATACTGGAGATTAAAAAAGCAGTACAATGAGATTACAAAGCCAATGGGGTGGGGGGGCGGGGCTGCAGGGGACGCAGCGGCGGGGAGCAGGATCGGCTGGGAGCGGGCACGGAGGGGGAAACAAGCAAAGGCAGGGGACAAGGCAGAAGCAAATACAGGAAATACAAAAGTAGTACAAAGAGGTCACAAAGCAGTAATACACAGTGCAGGAAGCAGCGGTCACAGGCAGAAAAACGAGCGGGCACAAGCAAACCTAAGACCTACCACTGGCCACCAGGGATGAGGTGCAGGAAGTAGCCTGCGGTGGAGGCGGGCCTCGAACACCCTCAGGAGCGGCGACAGGTCACGGGAGCAGGGCGCAGGCTGATGGAGATGCGCGGCATGGGGAGTGACCTGCCTGGAGAACAGGGTCAGGGGTCGCACTTCCATTTGACCCTCATCGTCATCTCTCAATTACCCCTCTTCCAGACAAAGCCGGGGAGCCAGAGCAGGGGTAGGATGTACACTAGTTGTGCGCCACCCTCTTAATCGAGCAAGGAAGTGCAGGTTTGGCAGACCTATCAGCACCGGACCTCATTCCCAGGGGTCTCACCGATCCAGGACATTAGCCTTGAAACACCAAGAGCAATGCTGGTGACAAGACGATACTCAGCACCGGCTTTGCAGTAGTGTCATAGTTAGGAAAACTTCATTCCTTCCTTTTTTGATAACACAGCGGTCCTGAAGAATTGCCAATTGACCCATTAGGGGCAGAAGGCGAGAAAAATGTCAACCACTTACACTATCTAGACCCTGTAGGTTAGGTTAATACACCCCCAGAATAAAATGTGTTCCATACACAGCAGTACTAAACCTATTTTAACGCACTTTACACTCTCGATTCACTACCTTCATGACATACCCTCACGCACCCAATGGCTGCCTGCCGGCCATTGCAGCGCCGGTCCCACAAGGAGCACAGCCCAATGATGAACATGACATTCTTCGGGGTGTGTGAGGGCATTTCATAAGAGACCTATGCACTCCCCTCTTTTCCCCTATCAGGAACTGCACACCCACTTTAGTGCAGGACCTATTAAAAAGCTCCCAGTTCCCCCCTTTTGTTTAACTTAACTCTCTTCGAGACTACCATGACCATAGTCCTGCAACATATGCTCTGTCTGTGCCAAATTCCCCAGGGCCCCTCTGTTCCCCCAATTGGGCATTACCTGTACAGAAAGCATTGACTGAACTCTTACCAAATTACTGGGGGGCTGCACATTGCCCTCCACGGAAGCAGGATGCATAGTCCCATATTCTGGCTGTTATGTGGGCGCCCCCAGCCCTTCTGTACATTGCACCCACAAGGTCCAGCTATACCTTGGCCATGATCTTGCTGCCTCCTGAAGCATGCCAGCTAGCAGGGCGGGGATTCGCTCACTCTTTATCTCAGCGCTGATGGGCCACACTAGGCTCTCCCGATTCTGGACCCTCAATCAACCTACTGACCTGCAAAATAGAGACATGGTCCAGTGTGCTGGAATCTAACTCTACCTGCTCCTAGGCCTCTTGTGACCAATGCTCCCTCTGCCCCTTTCTTGCTGTGGGTCCTCCGTCCTCCCCGACGAGCCTCTTATAAACCCTGCCCGGGCGTGTCACTTCCAGTATTCTGACTCTGCTCCCCCGCCTGGGTCTGGCACCCTTCCCGACTGCCCCCAAGGATCTTCTCCCCCCCTTACCCCACACTAAATCAGTCACTGCTGACCTGAGGAGAGGAAAGGTAGGCCAGACCCTTCCCCCAAGGGTATCAACCCTTGCAGACCCCCCCAAGCTGCCCTAATGACTGTCGGCGACTGCTCTAACCATGTATCATTTACAAAGACAATGGTGTTCCAGTACCTGGGTTGAGGGACAAGCCCTCTTTCCCCTCAACCTGCTCCTCTGCAGCCTCCCATGCCATCCAATCTTAATAAACCTTCCTGAAATCCACCAGTAATTGCTTCTGTCTGGCTGCCACACTATCCCTCATTAACCTAATCATCTCGTCCAGCTCACCCTACCCTGCCCTCTGCCTAGTGATGCCCACCCGTGTATTCTGTCCACTGAGTGAGGGGGCCCGGCCCTCCTCCTATTAGAGGCCCTGTGGCCATAGGCAGAGGCCCCACCCCAATCAAAAGTGTGAGGCCCCTCCTAGCAGGACAGCTATTTATGCCCTTCACATTCTCTTCCTGACCATTTTGGGCCGCTGCGGACATGCTCCCTACCTCTCATATTCCCTCCTCTGGGCCACTCTCATGTTTGCGGGGGCCCTGCCCCCTTGCACAACTTGCAAGGCCTCACCAGAGCTATATGGGGCTAGCTCCATAGGCCAACTGCATCTGGGGACCTAACCTTCCCTTTATTCCCCACACTCCTTCCCAGCTGTGCCGCAATAGCGTCTGCAGTGGCACTGCCTGTTGAAAACTTGTGAGGCCTTACTGGAGCTCTCGGAGGCCTTGTTCCAGACATCCAACCTTGCCGTTGACCTGTGCCTCCTTCTCTTCCCCTATCCCCCTCCACCCTGTGGGGCTGCACTCACCTACATGGCAGCCTGACCCTTTCCAAAACTTGTGAGGCCTCGCGCACCACGCCCGCAACCATGACTCCCCCTGCACCGCATTTGGGACATGAGGAGAGGGAAAGCCATGACCCTTAGCCCCCCTGGCAATACCCCATACTTCTTCCAGGCCACTCTCTGGTTATGGCCCCTCCTACCTACCTGCGGAATTATTGCTGTAGGCTGGCAAGGGGACCTACAGGCCAGCACTGCAGCCATGACCCCATTGGCCGCCCTATGCACCGGGTGGCCTCCCGACACCAGGGCCTCTTCTGCGAGGAGGTCAAGATGTCATGCCTCCAACCACAGCTGCACCGCCTGGGCCACCTTATCGCTAAGACCTGCCATGACAGTGAGTACCTCTTTACCTTGACCACCTAAACTACTGGGAGCAAAATTGTGTTGTAAAAGTGAGAAGCCTGGCAAAAATGAGGGACCAGCCACAGTGTCACCCAAACAAAATGGTGGCTGGTGCCCTAAAATGGAGCTATATATACCTTGGGCTATGAAATAGCCTGGAAGAAGCCCAACAAATCCCAGTGTGGTCACTAGACTGCACCACCTTCCCCAAACACCCTGGGGCAGACCGGTCCACTGCCCCCCAACTCCCCATTTTTGAACAAAGATTGGAGCTTACTTTGATACACATTTGTAATTCATCCTGTTATTTTGTTGTTAAAATACCCTCATGTGCAAACTTTTTGATACAAATATGCCTCTATATGCCAAAAAGTTGAAGGCACAATGTTAAGTTGGCAAGATGCAATTGACTCCTTTATTGGATCTTTCTACATTGTGTTAAAAAGCGGACAAGTTTGTCTAGTGGCGTTCTCAGTAGCTTATCTCTACTGTTTACATTCATTGTATATTCAAATCCCTTTCTCTGCCTAGCTTCCATGATGCTTATATTTGCATGCTGGCTGCAATATGCCTATTCCTTAAATTGAGAGTGAAGACATGCTTAGGAATGACATCAGTACCTGGTTTCTAAAAAAAATGTTAACTATAAAGCAGAAATATAAAATGTCTGAAGCAGAATTGTGAAGTCTGATTCTAATGTGGAAGCCTTCTTTGGCACAGTTGAGGACTTCTATTAGTGTAAACTTTGTGGGACAGAATTAGAAGTAGGGAGAATATTGCCACTGGTGACTTGCTCTCTGAACCCTTTGTTCATTCTTCTTTGATAGCTGTTTGACTTAGCCCTCTCTACAGGGTCAACCCCCAACCTTTTGCCTTCACCCCTCCTACTTTTATGCTGAATTCGGTTTTGTTTGGCCTTAGGACTCTGTGCACTTTATCGCTGCTAACCAGTCCTGAAGTGCTTGTGCTCTCTCCATTGAACATGTTAAAATTGTTTTACGCCTGTTTGACAAATTGAATTTACTCATATGTCCCTTAAAGAGTGGTACACTGTTAGATATGAGAGTTTTGGTTGGCTGGAGGTGCACTCAGGCCAGGCAGGAACCACCACTCTAGTCAGGGTAAGCTAGATACACACTAAAAGATAACCTGAGCTCACCCCCTGGCAGCTTGGCACATAGCAGCCAGGCTTATCCAAAGAGGCAATGTCTAATGTATTTGTGCAACACACACACATTAACACAAGGAATATTCCACAAAAATACTCCAAACTGGTCTAGAAAAATAGATTTTTATATACTGAACAAAATAAGACCAAAGTGACAAACATCTAAAATATAGAATGTCATGGCCCGCTGGTGCAGGCCGTGTTGATCTTCTTCACCAGTTCGGAAGATGGGTGTCAGAGTTGAGAGTCCTCCAGCAATGCGCTGGATTCTGCCACTCAGTCAAGGGGATGCGTCAAACTTACCCAGCTGCAGCGGTGGCGATATTCTGTCCGATGTATCGATCTCTGATGGCAAAGTGCTGATTCTGAAGTGATGCGCCAAATTAACTGCTGTATCCTGGTCAATGCACTGGTTCTAGTACATGCAAACAAGATATGCCTCAAAATCTATGTTGCAAGTGTCTGGACCATCTCCAGTTAGCCAGGGACAGGGGCAGGGGTAGAGACTTTGATATCCCTGAATCTCAAGCAACAGGAGGCAAGCCAAAAAGCCCTTTATGATCCCTTGGTGTGAAGGCCGAGTCCAGCTCTTCTTCAGCAGAGTCAGAAATCAGCAGGCAGCGGGACAACAGAGATTCAGTTACATGTCCAGGAGTGTCTAATTTTAGGGGGTCAGAGGCCCAATACTTATACCCAAAAGCATCTTTGATGTGGGGGAGACTTCAAACCAGCTCTCTGAAGTGAACAAGTTTCCCTTTAAACACAGTCTGTCTGCCAGGCTATCTAGTAGAAAAGAGTCCTTTGTGTGGGGCCAGGACACAACTTATTCAAATTAAGTGTTAACCCCTTCCTTCCATCCTGCCAGGCAACATAATCAGAATGCAGATGTACATTTATGGTTTCTCTGACACTCTTATCCTTCCTGTGTTGTGGCTGTCTAGAGGGAATGCACAAAGTGTAGCTGTCATTCAGCCCAGACATGTATTGGAGACAGGCTGTAAAGCACACAGACTTCTAAGCATAGAGAAATGTCCACTTTCTAAAAGTGGCATTTCTAAAATAGTTATGCTAAATCCAATATTACCATTAAGGAGGATTTACCATTCCAAACATATGAAACATGGAAAAAAAACCTCTCTGATCAGGAATTATAGCTTAAATGTGTATTAAGGAATTCCAATGCTAACCTATAAGAGGAATAGGCCTCACAGTAGTGAACAATAAAATAGGCTGTTTGTCACTACCAGGACATGCCAAACATACCAGAACATGTCCTACCTTTCATTTACACAGCACTCTGCCCTTACAGCTACCTAGAGCATACCATAGGGGTGACCTATGTGTAATAAATGGGAAGTTTCAAGCTTGGCAATTAGCTTTAAATGCCAAGTCAAGGTGCAAGTAAACTGCACGCACAACCCCTGCATTGGCAGGCTTGAGACAGGTTTGAAAGGCTAAACCTGTTGGTAGCACAATCAAAGCAGCAAATCCATTAGTAGCATTTGAATTGCAGGGCCTGGGTATGTGGTATACCAGTTTACAAGGGACTTACAAGTAAATCAGATATGCCAAATAGGTATAATGAATGTTACCATGTTTTGAGAAGAGAGCACAGCATTTTAGCACTGGTTAGCAGTGGTAAAGTTCACAGAGTCCTAAAGTCAACAAAAAGGTCAGAAAAAGAGAAGGAAGACAAAATGTTTGGTGTGACCCTTCAGAGCGGGCAATTTTCCAACATATACCAAATGCCTAGGACCTGCAAATTAAATGCTACTAGTAGCCTGTTGCCTGTGCCACTATGGTAGCCCCAAAACTGCTGATTTGACTTGGCAATATAACCCCTTTGCCAAGTTTTAAACTCCCCTTTTATTGCATATAGTTCACCCCTATGGTAGACCCTAGGAAGCCAATAGGGCAGGGGGCAATTTAATTAAAAGATTAGACATGTACTTTAAAATTTTACATGTACCCACTCCACAACCCTCATCCTACTCAACATATCAGCAGCTTTTGGCACGGTCTCCCACTGCACACTAGTTGCCACACTACACAATGCCGGCATACAAGGAACAGCCTGGACTGGATCTGATCATTCCTATCCGGAAGAAGCCAAAGGATCAGACTACCACCCTTCCTCTCTGATCCCTCAAAAATCACCTGCGGAGCGCAGAGGGGTCATCACTGAGCCCGACCCTCTTCAACATCTACATGGCCCCCCTCGCAGCCATCGTCCAACAACAAGGCCTCAACATCGTATCCTACACAGACAACACCCAGCTCATCCTCCTCACCAAAGACCCCACCACCGCCAAACTCAACTTCCAAAAGAAATGCAAGATGTCGCAGTCTGGATTACCAACAGATGCCCAAAGCTCAACGACGAGAAGACAGAAGTCCTCGTCCTTGGAACCACCCCTTCAGCATGGGACATGGGACAGCACCTGGTGGCTGACCGCCCTCAGAAGCCCACCTACCCCCTAAGACCATGTCAAAAATCTCGGCAGACATCAGACGCGCCCCCTTCCTGAACACCTTCAGGAAGACCCTCAAGACGTGGCTCTTCAGCTAAACAGATCTGTGGAGACCCCCCCCCCCGACCCCTCTGAGCACCTTGAGACTCTCACAAGTGAGTAGCCAGCTTACAATTCCCATGATTGTTTGATCTCAGACAGCCACACAGTAGTAGTATTAGGGGTACCTGGATTGACCATCAACTGGCAGAATGGGGTGGCAGAGCTGGGAACAGCCCTACTTTCATAGATTGGACTCTGCCTTAACACAAATGACTTGTCACCTGTGCAATGTCCCTGCTGTCAACCTGGACCCAGGGCTCCAAACACTTCAAAGAGAAGCCTCTATAAACTTCTCCTGCTTCAAAGAGGTCATCAGGTATACAAATAGGGCCCTCCAACTCACTGCTCAGTTCACTCTCTGGACTTGCGGAAGGACTCGTAGAGGATGCCTGCTCCCATGCCATTCTGTTTACTCCACAAGACTGCTTTGCTGCAAGCAGAAGGACTGCCTGAAGCCTACCTTAAACCATCAGAGGCCTGCCCTGATGCTTGAGACCTGCTTCTTTATCTGAACCCAGGACTACCAGAATGGCTCCAAGGGTTTGCTGGCTTCCAGTTCAGAGTCACAGGGACATAACAGGCTCCATCTTGAACCTGCACCTGGATCCAGCCATTGGCGGGGATGCAAAAGGTGCCCAGATAGCCAAAATTCCAAACTTGTGATTTAGCCAAAACTTTTCTGAAAATGAGGGGAAGCTGGAACTAACCTGCTTGCCTATCCACCAAAGGTGCAATGCAAGTCGGTTCACCTTTGCCTTAGCTCCTGCTGCGTTTTTCTCCACAGTTGCAAATCCTGTTCACTGATCATTCGCCAATAGGGTCTCCAGCCTTCTGAAACTCTCATCTGCTCCAGCCTCCAGTTTTATCCCACTGGAGATTTTCAGCTTCCAAAACGAGACCGCAGAAATGTATGGAAGTGTTGCATTGCACACAGTCTTAATTCTAGCAAAAATAGGGTCCAGTTAAAGCTGAAAAGTCCTGGGTGACCGTAGAGATAAGGTGATTACTTAAACAGATGCTGAAACTGTGGCATAGTGGTTATTAATTGTTGAGGGAGGGGAAGAGCATCATCATATACTTTAGGATCCATCTTTCCTGGGTAATGTTCCTGCCTAATGCTCTACAATGGTAATAAGTCACATATACATAAAGAATTTATTGTCATTAGGAATACACCTATATGAGCCTGGACACATGGGAAACAGTGATGCTGTCAAATTGAAAGGGAAATAAAATCTTGATTTAAATATATTGAGGTGAGAGTGCTAATCCTTTTCTTCGATGAGGAAAACAATTTTTCATGTCAACACATCACTGTTTTGTTCCGGGCTGTAGGCCTGCGATAATACAATCATCACCGACTGTATTAAAATAAAGTAAAATATTAAACTGTATTTATACATATTTAAAAAAGTGGAACTAAATACATTTATTTGAACATTATTTACTATAGTTTTCGATTTTAAGCTCTTGCCTCCATTATGCTCTGTGGGATGTTGTTGTAATACCAGTGATTTCCCAGTAATTTGCATTACTGATTGGACTCTCGGGGTAAAAGCATTAAAAGATAGCCAGTCTTCCTTGTCCTTTGCAAATTAATATAACATTGATTAACGATTATTTATATATGATCCATAGTCATCTATGGTGGTTGAGCAGCACAATTTTGGTTCCTCCTTACACATCACAAATACACAATATATACTTGCACTTAACACTTCATATTTTGTGTGTCCTAATGTTACTAATGTAAAGTGTTGCACTTAAATTCAGTACTGAAGTAAAAGCACTGTAAAACTAGAGATTGGATAAAGCCAACCTCACACTATTAAAATGTATTTACTTCAGAAACGAGAAAGATGTATATAAACTTTTGCACTAATGTTTTCCTATTCAAATTTATAATGTAATTCTCAGTTACATTTATACTCATGTATTCAAAGTTACATTTACTTGAACTGGGACATGAACCAAGTTCTGAATTTGCGTATTGATATTTTTCAATAATTTATAGTTATATGTGCACAAATGACACTTATTAATGTGCACCATTAAATAATAGGGTAAGGGTTGACATGAGTAGGCGTCTATTTCTTTCTGCATAAATACTGCTTTTTCATTTCTAATTATGTGTCTTTTTCCTTACAAAAACGTTTGCATGGTTTGTTAGGTTGAGAATACATGGAACACTGTACTAGTGATAAAGAGCCTAAGAAGAGGACCATGACAATTCGTTAATTGACAGTCCCTATTCAGTAATGTATCAGAGAGTTGTAGGTACCCAAGGTTGATATCGTTCTAGGGCCTAGTCTGGGGGAATCCGTTAATGTTGCAGCTCACAACTTGAGAATCGAAATGACAATGGAGCTCCAGATAGTGTGTCCAAGGGGTGTTAACCAGAAGATTTGTGTGGTTATTAACTGGTGTTCTCACAGGTTGATGTTGACCACTTTCCCTTTGGACTTTGAGAGGTACAGACCTCTAGCCATTCTCCTTTGATTCTTTGCTGAATGTCGCTTAGGCTAAAACGTATTTTCCTATCCCTAGAAGACTCTTGACTGAGCAACTGAAATGTTTACCCTCTACCCGAATATTTCTCTTTTTCTATATTTTCTCAACTTTTTGAGACCCCTTTAGATTATCACCATTGACGGTTCAGACTCTAAATTAATTGACTTTAGACGTTACTCATGTTTAAAAGAGTGGATCAGAAACATCTCTGAGCACCAGATTGTATCATTAATTTTCTTACCGCTGTGACTGAACTTCTTGGTTGTCTCAGGCTGACACGTCTTGTTATTCTGTATCTTCACAGCAAGGTTTCAAGATTTCTTTACATTATCCTGACTATTAACTTGTAATAAAACGTTTAACTTTATTCTTTGATCCCTAGTCCTCATTGTTTAGCCAGATGGGTTACACTGTTAGTTAGATGTGTTTGACTAATGCTAACCCCTTTCACCTCTCGCTCAACAAAGAAAAGACCCATCCGATAATCAATGGTAAGAGGTTGGCTCAGCGCTGGATAAGTGAGCTCATTTAATTGAGTAGTTGCAGCCAATAGAGTTTGTTGTGGCAGATTCCATTGACCATTGCATGGACTCTGATCCATTTATAATGTTCCACTTACTATACCATTGCACCCTCTGTCTCAGTGCACTGCAAAACTGAAGGGAGAAACTGATTTTGTAGGTCCTTTGTTGAATGTTACTACTTTCAGGAATGTATGGAATGAGGCACACAATCAAAGCCCACCTATCCCATTTTAATGAAGTGGTCCATGAATACCTTATTGCTCACAGACACCTTTTCCTTTGCTTGTTGTTGTGCAGAAAATTGACTTGTACCTCACTGTAATGACCAGGTGAGTGCAGGGTTTTGAAAGGAAGAGCCTGAACCCTTGGTCCATAATGTGGTTTTCAAAAGGTAAATTGGAGTATGAGACAATGATATATCAAACAAAATGGTGATGGACTCTCCATAAGCAGCCTACATCTAAAAGTGTTTCAAACAGGTCACCATGATAGTCAGATTAAAATAGATAGTAGTTTCACACTTGAGGTAACTCTCATGTGAATAGCCATGTCAACTTTAATTTAGATAACTATAGATTTCATCGTGAATTAAAAAAAATAATCACAGACATGCACAATCATCTTTGAGAATTGAGCAGAAACTAGATAATGCAGGTGGTTTTACATCAGTTAAAGTTGATTATTTTTATCTGGCCCGAAGACCATAATTATTATTGATGGTTTTGTTGATAGCTGCAAGTAGGAATTGTTCGAGTTTCTGTTACATACTGTAAGTTACATGAAAGTAAAGAAAGATGTTTTGAAAGTTTGTGTATCATTCTCTAAAAATGTGTTTTCTTTTCATTTCTGAGTGATGTGAATGCAATAGCTAACAGTTTTGGTTGCTTGTATGCAGTCCAGAGAGGGAAGATGCTGCCTCTTCATTACATATTTCACCCTATCCAACAAAAGAATGAGCATTATTGCCAGTCCGATATTGTTCAACGCTTAGCAGAATACGTCTAGACCTACCACCAATAGACAGCAGGGAGAAAACACTTAAATATATTAGAGCCAGGAGCCATTTTCCATTTGAATAAGAACAAATATGAGCCTGAACAAACCCTTAAGGGTGCAAAACCTGCGAACACATAAACACAAGATCCCGCGATTACTACCTGATAAAACAGAATAATAGGGGTCCAAGAGTTAAGCAAGTGCTAATAAGATGGAGTTGTATATCTCAATTATTCAATACATTCCCAACATTTTGTTTGGTCTTGCCATAAATGATGTGAAGTAAAAAGCTATCAAAGTTGCAGCATCTTAAATCACAAAATACACACACCATTCGGTCATTGCTTTACACAAGATGGTAATGACACCAATGTGCTTCAGGCATGATCTGAAAGGTATATTGTCAAGCACGTAAAACAGAAAAACTTTGTAGCTGAAGCACTTAAAAGCATTGACTCAAAATATCTGAGGCTATGATATAGATGTTGGTTTTATGTCCCACCACGGTGGAACAAAAACAACATCAATTTAGAATTTACAAATAGAATTTGTAGATTGTTTTCTATTGCCAAGGCCCCAATTTCTGCTAACACCACCTATCATCTTTTAATAGCTGTTGCCTCAAGTCAAATATGTATTGTCAACTCACTCTCAGTGTGGAGGTCAAGATCATCTCATTCAGTTTGATAACATGGGACCAAGAATAATGCTCATATGTGAGAAGCAGTATGATGTTCATGGATTGTATATCCCTTCACTCTCTTAGGTGTAATAGATTCAGTAGAAAGCAGAATGAGTAAATCATTACACTTAGTAGACTGCACACAAAGCAATCTAAGTATTTGAATAAACGGCGAACGACATAGTGTACAGGACATTGGAGAGCTATACCACCCAAAGAATTTCATTCTATTTTCCCTTTCACCATTTTCAATAGGACAACCATATCAACAATTCCAATGCTTTGCTCATTGAGGCTAAGATTCACTTTGGGTTATTTCCTTGTATTGAAGTACAGTTTACCATGGGCGATGCTCTACTATTTTATGCTTTATGTAATGTTTGTACTAATCTACACTACTAAAAAAAAACACAAAGGTTAAAGTGACATTATAGTTAGGTATGGTAAAAATATTTTCTTTTATATTGAGAAAGAAACTTAGAAATTCACTGAAAAAACAAAGATTAAAGTACAATATAGTTAGGTGAGAATGTCGCCATTAGGTCCTTATAGTTAGGACAATGTTTCCATAGGAAAAGCATTTTAGGCTTGCATACATATTTGGCACCGTATGATGAAGAGTGTGCAGAAGATTCTTGTCCGTCAAGCAGACGGGAAGAGAAAGGGGAGGGGTCATTTTGTTGTGTGCATGTTTTCTCTCATAGGGATTTTGAACTCAGCTGCTGGGCGAAACTACACCAACTTTGGTAGAAGACTAGTCCCTGGCCCAGAATGAGTGCATTTTGTTATTCAATGTAAATCTGTTCAGTAGTTGTGGAGTTATTAAAATTTCAAATTTGTGTATATAAAGGGATGCGGATCCTCCAGGAGATTCCACCGTCCCATGCTGAAATCTGATTGGCTGCCCACACTTCCTGGTTGAAAGGTTGGCATCCAGTCAGCCAAGTCCCACAAAAAAGTTTTAAAAAGGAAAAAGAGGCAGGGTAGGAATACCCCCGACCTATTAGCTTTGAGTATGAGGTCCCAGATGGACCCCAACAGGGCCCAAAAGCACTTTAAAAAATGTAGCTGCTTAAATGAAAACCAGCAATGAATCCTTGGCACAAATGTAGAAGAAATCCGAGTATGGGCTCCTGCGCTTGTTTTGAAAACAAGGAGGTGATGCACTGAGCCCCACTCCTGAAGCTTATTGAGCCGCTGGGACGACCACTTCCCCAGGCTTTATTGGTTAAAAAGAAGAGGGGCACACAGGCCCCTCTCCACGGCCTCTCTAAGCCCCGGGGACCACCACCTCCCTGGGGCTAATTAAACACTGATGAAGGGCCACCTGGACCCCACAAGCGCCCAGTGACTCCCAACTCCCCGGGGTCAAATATTTATAAAGAGAATGCAAAAGAGCTGTGTGGCCCCCCTATCGGGCCACATAGGGCCTCAGAGATCACCATCTCCCTGAGTCCTTCCCTGAAAAGTAAAGTAGGGGGACCACAAGGCTCCTCTCCTGGAGCCATACATTGCCCTCGGACTTCCACCCCTCCAGGGCTGGATCTTGTATGTCCTGGGAATCGCAGCCCCAGGACATAGCTGTTTGATTTTGCTTGGCGGGAGCTGTGACATCTGCTGCCAAGCAGGAAGAGGCAAAATAGAAGTCAAAAATTAGCAACAAGAGACACAATAGAGGCCAAAATGAGCAGAAAGAGATGAAATCGAGGTTAGAACCAAGCAGCAAGAGGCAGAATAAAGGTCAGAAATCAGCAAAAAAGAGGCAGAATAAGGTCAGAAGTGAGAAGAAAGAGGCACACAATGGGCAGAATGAGCAGCACAAATAAGAGAGACACACACATACTCACAGGCCCACTCAGAGACTCTCACACATACTCACACACTCCTTCTCCCACTCACCAAACCACTCAGAAACACACAGCCACTCACAGATTCACCATGAGATAGAGCCAACGACTCACAGACCCACTCGGACACTCACGCACCTACTAACCTACCTATACAGCCACTCACTCACCCACTCTCACAGGTTACAAGTTACAGTTAGGAAAAATAAATTCAATGAAAAAGACAAAGGGTACAGAGAGATTATAGTTAGGAAATAGAATTTAAAAAACCTTATAAATTCACTTTAAAAAATCAAAGGTTACAGAGGCGTTATAGATGACATCTGATGAAATCACTGATGACAACACTGATGACATCACTGATGACATCTTCCAGTGAGAACAAGATTTTTTCCAAAAGTGTATGATTGTTAAAGATATATAATATGCTACTATAAAAGTTAAATTAGTATACTAGGTGTACAACTATTGAGAAATACTATTACTGCCTTTATTATTTGATCAGGTCAGTGTGTAGCACTGGGATTTGTTGTGAAGTAAGTAAGTGCTGTGCTGTGAGTGGTTGGTACAGTAATGAGCTTGGATACTGTTGTTGTTGCATATTGCATTGTCATTTGATGAGAACTATTAGTTATTATAATTGAAGTATTTTGATTTTGTGTTGCATCGCATATGGAGTAAAGATGACGTCTGGTAAAAAATTGAGAGCTTTGTTTAGCAATGATGTAAGAACACTTGTCTGTGAGGGCAAGGAGGACCATTCAGGGTGCATCCCGCTCATCATATGACTACCATGGTTGGTTTACACATGTGCTTCTGGATTAAACAGTAGTATAATTTCACAGCAAATGGGGAACCTTAACCCAGACTTGCACAATATGGGGCTTTGAATGTATGGGCACATGCCGCCCATGCGAAAAATAAATATCAGAACCAAGCAAAGAAGGATCATAGTTGGATGGAAGCGAGATTAATGCAGAAAAGGGAGAATATCATTGGGAGCATGAGGATGTATTCTGCGTTAACCAGTGAAGGAGCAAACACAATTAAGAGAGGGGCGTGGAATTAAAGAAAAGAGAGATGGAACTAGTGATTGTGACTCCAGTCCTGACTTTTTGGATGATCTATTCACTTCCCAACCACATCTGTATAACTATTATTCAGGCTGGAGGGACTCTACAGCCTAGAAGGCCTCCATTACCTGCTGACATAGGTGAGAATGGGCCTGTTGAATAGGGCCTCCCAAGAGAGGCGACGTAGTTGCGAGTGGGCTTCTTGATAATGGCCTCCAAGATGGAGGCTTATCCCTTGTTGCACCAGGTCTGCCGTTGGAAAACACAAGTACTACCATCATTAGCACAGCTCCAGGTACATCCACAGTACCTACAGTCCTAAGTACATCAAGTGCTGGTACTACTCTAGATAAGGGCACAAGATTGCGAAGAGGGGCAATTCCCATCGTGAGTGCATCTTTTTTAGAGGTTGTGGAGAGTTTTGAGTCAAAAATACCAGAGGGGGATGATCTATCCAAAGCACTGGACTATTTTTACAATAATGGCATAATTTGAGAAAATTATAAAAGCTTTAGTTGGGGTTCATGGATGTGTACAATGAAGAGGATCTTTTGGTTCTGTCCAAAGAAGCTGCCAGGTGTGCTTGTGAAACTCATGAGATTTTGGAGGGAATAGCCACAGAGGTTCTGATTCACTTGTCTAAAGGTCAGAATCTAAAGAAGAATTTCAGGATGTTCATAAGTGAGGAAACTCTCAAGAACATGCCAACACCTGGACTACAGCTTAGGGAATTAGCTAGTGGTATCCAAAAGTGGTGTAATTTTTTAAATGATTAAAGATTGGTGGGCTCAGAAATTAAAGAAAAAGAAAGATGACACGGGGACCAAATGGTAACCTGTCCAGTGCAACACAGAGGTTAAGGTTTACCAATTGAGGTAAGTGCAGTGGAATAGATATGTGCAGTTACCTTTATAGTTTTGTTAATTTTTTCACATATCAATCAATTTCCAAAACAGAGAAAACCTGGCCTTTTGTGTAATTAGTTTGAGAGATTTGTGAAAATTTCAAAGGTGCTGTGGGGGGACTTGACACCTTCATTGATAATATTGTTACTATTGATTTGTGGGCCTAGTCCAAGGTATCAGCTTGTTGCCGATTGATGAACCGTCAAGAGGTGCCTACGCGAATGCTCCTGCTCATATTGTCATGGACAAATATAATAAAGTGATTGCTTTTTTGAAAACTAAGACTCCACGGAAAGAAAGTCTAAATAGTCTGTACATGCATATCACATGAGGCTGCAAGTTTTCCAGCAGCGTAGTGGCACCGAAAATCCCAAAAGGGTAAATCTCAATAATTTTATGTCAGTTAGTTCTTGGGTTCTACCCAGAGATTAGCATTCATATTCAACAGAATGTGATTTGTTGGTAATCCAAGCCCCCGTATTGTTGTAAACCATTTTAGAACACTATTGTAAATTTCCCGATTCATGCCCATATATAGGTATAAATCACTATGTCCTTAAATATATGCATAAGAGCATAACCATATTTAGACATAGCTCATGTAGTCCAAATACGGCAGGGCTACTTCCACTAGTTCCGAAAATCTACAACGATTTCTTGGAAAACTCGGCTTCGGCAGGTAGGGACTTTCCCTTGCTCGAGAACTGACTTGTCCAAGAACTCATGCAGTTTTCAAAGAACCGAGAGTCTTTAATGACGTTATTATGTCCACCTTTACGTCAAACTCTGCAACTTCAAGATATAAATATGCCCACACTTGCCTTAGCAAACACACAGTGGTTTGGAACAATTCGACTATCTACTTGCCCGACGCGCCCTGCTACTGCAAGTGCCGAAGGAAGCCGAGCCTCCAGCAGACGCACTGAGAGAGACGCTATCTTTTCTCCTGCCAAGAAATCCAGCTCCAGTGTTTCCAAATTACCCTTGCGGGTTGTTGGGAAATCGAGTCCTGAGCCTGACCTTCTTCATTCCAAACTAAGGTACGGAGCTGATTAGAGCCTAAGAGAAATCTTGGACAGATTCTTGGCAAAAGAATACTATATTTATGCTACACCTCACTTTCTTCTTCCCTAATACTAAGCTTAGGTTAGGTACATCGGGGTAGGCGTGTTTTTGAAACACCAGTTGAGTACTTTTAGCCTCTGTTGTTTATGTATGTATTTATCTATGGTTTAGGAACCATACAATGCACTTACAGTATTATTTTATTCTACTCTTTATACTGTATGTATTACATTTTACAACCAGTTTTACGATTGTAGCAGTTCATTTCTTATGCTTGAGAAAGAAGACTGTTCAATAAAACCTTTTATTGAAAACACCAGTCTATCTACTTCTCTGCACCTCTAGTGAAACGAAGCATGCACGATTGACTGAGGGAAATATCTATCTATTGTTTCCACGACTCTGAAGATCAGTTTTATCTTGGGGAAACAAAGTTGTCATGTTTATGCGGTTGTCAGAAAATAATCCCTTCTTGTGAATTCGAGAAAATTTCTAGTAATCTCTGAGCTCGCTGGCACTCACAATTAAGTCTGATATATATTCGATAGAGACCTAGTAGACCTCAGTCCTACGTCACATCTATAGGATATGTTATTCCAATGCGCAGAGCCTATTGGGAATATAGGAACTACACTACAGCATGAATTTGAAAAGTGTTTCAGAGATGATTTAGAAGTGGGACGAAGGAGGAGCAAGGAGTAATTTGTGTTTTCTCAAACTAAGTTCACGCTGAAAGGATTTCAGAATGGCCTGTGTGTGGCAAATATGGGTTATGGTCCTGTTTTGGTGCAGGAATGCAGGGAGTTGGCTATCAAGGTGATGTTCAGATGATGTTGAATGAGAACATGTGTCCTAAAGGGTGGGGACAAGGATGCAAGTCTAAGGATGGAGATGGTCATTTTGAAAAGGACTACTCATGTCCTTATTGTAACAAGTTGGGCCCCTTCAAGTGGGAACGTAAGTTGAATCCCAATTGAATGCAAAATGAGGGTCAAATATCACAAATAAATACAATGCCGATGCAAATGCATAGTCCTCAAAATGCTAATATGTGCCAAGCCCCAGTGAGACAGCGAAATATGAATGGTCTAAGGTTTAATGCATATCCGAACCATAAATTTCAACAAAACACTTTCACGAGCTGTGACAGTTTCCAACAGTTCCAAGCCTACCAGAGTTTCAGAGTTTCAGGTTCTGATCAATCATAATGACGGTGTCTGAGAGAGAAGGCAGATTGAATGTTTTCCACAGTCTTTGAAGTAGACTAGAGTGGTTCATAATATTTGACTTGAAGGGGGAACAGCCTCTCCATATCATTTTATATTGATACAGGAGCTGCTTGCTCTCCTGTAAGAACTGCAAAGGTCCCAATCCTACCCCTCTATGGGAAGACAAGTCCAAGTTGTAGGCATTTCTAATAAAGAGATAGTGAATCCTCTTTCATTAAAAGTCCCTATAAAGATAGCTCCTTTTGAAGCGATTCAAGTCCAGCCAATCCATTTGGCTCAAGCTCAACTGTGCAATTTATTGTACACCAGATGGTGTTGAGTTTAAGACACATGATAAGGATATAGACTTTAAATTGAGCACGCAAAATTCAGTTGAGGCATTGTTCCCTGTTTTGACCAGGGAGAACTTACCTCCCTGAATAACAGGACTACATGAAGGAGAACGTCTGGGATTTCTCTAGCAAATATATCGGCCTGATCAAAGATGTTGAGTCTGTGAGAATAACAAGCAAGCAAAATGCAGAGTATCCCTGAATGCCCCATTGAAGCCTCTCGCCAGATGCGATGGCTGGAACTAAGCTTGTGATTGAGTTCATCTAGAGCAGGGCATCTTATAAGAGATACTAGGTAGTCTCAGCAGCTCACTAAAATGGGTTTGCAGAAGCCAAAAAAGAAGTAGGAAAAAGTACAGGCCCTGTGAAAGGGTGATAAGATCATATAACATGCTGTCTTATGGTACCTAATCCTGCCATTATACTTTTCCAAATACCCTGTGATGCTGAATAGTTCATGGTAATTGATTTGTATGAAGCCTACTTCTCCATTCTTCTTCATGAGGAAAGCTAGTTCCTTACCAATTCCAAAATAAAGCTCCCCGGCTGTGACGTTACGCTTGTTCCTTTACTATGCCAGTCATTACAATGACTTGCTTTAGAGGGGGCTTTGGACTGGTGTTGGATTTTAAGTCCAACACCTTCCCTTGTGATATACTGAATGGAGTTGGAACTGTAATTTATACTATCCCAAAGTCTAGCGCACCGAAAAGGCAGGTCATTGTAATGACTTGCATAGTAAAGAAACACATGGTAAAGTTGCAGTTGATGTATTGACTGCTGAGTAAAGGCATATGTGAGAAATGCATACACGGTTCCGTCATACATTTGCTGAGTCACACAGGGCTATTCAGAAAACCCCTTCATCTTCAATCAGATACTAAAAAAGAATGTGGATACTTTGTCCTTGACCCACAACTCAGTCCTGGTCCAATATATTGCCCATCTACTGGTGGCGTTGACTAAGCAAGATGCATGCAGACCTGACACCATTGCCCTCTTAAATCATTTAACAGACAATGGACACAAAGTGTCCCCAACCAAATTGCAGTACTATCAGACATTTTGTATCTGGGACACTAAATTGAGAAAGGTGCATTTAAGATGTCTTAAGAGAGAATCCCTACCATTTTGAGTATAAACCTTCCCACAGCACAACCCAAAGAGAAGTCAGACTGTTTCTGGGAATGATTGACTGCTGTCGCCAGTGGAATCCTAATATTTATCTAGTAGCAAAGCCTCTGCGGAGGCTTAGCCACAAAGATGTGTCTCTGCCATGCCCCGGCTCTGGGGATGCCAGATTATGACAAGGAGTCTGCACTATACTGCTGTGAACCCAATAGGTGCTTGCTGTCCGTGTTGACACAGACCCATGGAAATTCTAAACATCCTGTAGTCTATTTCTCCATCTCTCTTGACGTGGTAGCTGCAGTGTTGCCAGGTTGCCTAGAAGCGGTGGCTGCAGTTGATGCGAGAATTCAGCAATGCAAAGGCATATTCATACACTTATGCTTCCAATTTTGTTGAGATCTGTCCTGCACTCAAACACAACACATGACACATAGCAGATTAACTAGCTATGAGCACTTAATATTCACTGCTGATAATATAACTCAGTGGAGATGTACCTTTCTGAATCCTGCCATACTGTTGCCTTTGCCAGTGACTGATAAAAAATAATGATGGGGTTGACCATGACTGTCTGGACTATACAGAGTTGTGTACCAAGCCAAAATCTGAGAAGTCCCTGTGGAACAGCCCAGTTGTTTCTTGTTTGTGGATGGCTCTTGTTTAAGAAATGAACGAGGAATTCTGAAAACGGCCTATCCTGTGTATCTCCAATTATAAGGTCTTTCAACTGCTTATTGTTTGCTTTATAACTACTCCACTCCAAACTTTTAAGCTTACCTTGAAATTGCTGTTTGGAATGGGATGCTGTCCTGGTGTGAAAAAGAGAAAGCATTCCTTTTAAAGCTACATGAGGTCTTCGGGCTTTAAAATTTGACTAACATGCTGTTGAACTGTACTTTGGGCTTTGCATACAGTACATATGATGTTTTATTCCAGCATAGTTGTAACATGGGCAAAGATTGTCATTGTGTAAACTGCATTATTTCTATTCTTCCTTTTACCCATCTGACTTTCATTATTTACGGACACCTTTGCTCAGTATATCCTGCTTTCAAAGCAGTGTGGCTTTGGTTTTTGTCACTAATGCCAGAACAACAGAAGTGAAATTAAATATCTTAACAGCAATCTCACAATGGGCAGCTAGCGCATCGGGGCTCTCATAGACCTCTCATACTGTTAAGGGGTTGAGTCATCAGGAGAATGAAGGTCGGAACCTGTTTAAAGTGGCTTTGTGGACTTTATGGCTATGAAAAAAGCACAAAAGAAGATACTGCAATATGAATGTCTGTTCTTCAGGCATTTCAAGCAGAAAAACAAGCTTAAATCAAAGAGGGTGGTAGATCTTGGGTTCTTAAATGATTGTGTTGATTGCCTAAGTTGACAGACGTGTGGTGTATGGCAGGGTAAGATAGGGTTGATGGGCTGGGATCTGTGAATCAAAGTTCCACATTCTTACACCTTGAGTTATTGTAGAGAGAACTTGGCAGAGGGAACATAACGTCACACGCATGATAGGAATTCATGTATATCTAGGGAAATCACAGACATCTAAGGATATCCATAATCTAGTGCATAGAGAGTGTGCTTCAATCTGAAGAGCAGACTCCTTTGTGCTGTCAAGGCACAATATACAATGCCAACCTTGCCATTCTTTATGTAATCAGCCTCAGGGAAGTGGGGTCCAAGAGAGAAAAGTACAACACTCCTACTTGTGCATACTCTGTGTTGTGTTAAAAAGTTCGTTTCTGGTTGGCAGAAGTATACACCCTGTCCAAGCAGGACCAAATCCTAGCCAGGATAAGTCACAACACACCCTAAATTATCCTGTGCTCACCCTCTTGTAGCTTGGTGCAGAGCATACAGACTGAACTGCAGAGGCAATGTGTAAAGTATTTGTGCAACACTTTAAACAGTAACACATTGAAAGCACCACAGAAATATGCTACACCAGAGTAGAAAAATAAAGAATAATTTTGTAAATAAAACAAGACCAAAACAACAAAAAGCTAACAAGTAGAAGTTGAGCTATGATAAAAAAAAAAGAAAAAATGTAATAAAGCTCTGTGATGCAACCACCTAAAAGGGTTATCTGGTCTCGCTAGACTGGGGCAAAGTCAGAAGTTTTAGGGTGCCCGCAATGGAGCGCAGGCTGGATACAGGGACCCACTTGGGCCAGCAGAACCAAAGTACATTAATACGAGTTGCAGCTGAGGTGATACATTGGTGTTGAGCCACCCAGTTGGAAGAGATATCTCAATTTTCTCCATGCAACTATGACAATGCATTGGTTCCTAGTATGAGGCCCTAGTTCTGAACGGGATGTGCGGCTGCTGCTCCCACAGTAGGCAATGCATTGATTCCGAAGGTGATGCTTCGATTCCGCTCCAGGCAACAGACCCAACTCCCGCTAAGGCAAAGATGCCCCCTTGTTATGATGCGGATGCGTGGGTTCTAAATGTAGAAGCACCAAAGGCCTTGCTTCCATGGGTCCCGGACTTGGGTAGCACCACATGGCAGGGCAGGCTTGTAGAGTCCAGATCCAGGTAGTTGAAGTATTTGATATCTCTGAGACTTAGAACAGGATGCAAGCCAGCATGCCCTTGTATTTATTCTGGGTGCAAGTGATGCAGGTCCAGTCCTTCTCACCCTGGGAGGAGAACAACATGCTGCGGGGCAGCTCAGGACAAAGCAAGGCAGAAGTCCAGCAAAGCAGCAGTCCAGCAGAGAGACAGTCCTTTTAGCAGTACTGCAGCTCTCCTTCCTGGCAGAGTAGTCACAGGTCCAGAAGTGTACTGAAGGTATGGTGTCAGGGGTCCAGTACTTCTACCCAGCTGTGTCTTTGAAATGGGGGAGACTTCAAAGAAAACTTTAAAGTACACAGAGGGTTTCCTTCCTGCCCTGGCTCCAGACATGCGCCTGGACGCCCCTTAGCTGGGGCAGCAGTGCGCATTACAAATGTATGTAACATAACATAACATAACATAACTCACTACAGAGTGGTATGCAGCTCTTTTTGTGTGGACAAGACAAAGCCTCTTCAGGTGTAGATGTGAGGTTGTGCCCAGCTCCTCTCTCTTATTACCCAGGAGGCCCATCAAACACACCTCAGCTCCCTTTTTGTTTGGCTGTCTAGAGGGAATACACAAAGCCCAGCTGTCACCCAACCCATACTGAACATAGACAGCCAGCAGGCTTCAATTGGCAAAAGTAAGTAAATGCCAACTTTCTAAATGTATATATTTGCAATTGCCCAAACTGTAATTAATCAATTTACGCTTTTGTTCATGGTCAAGAAATTCAATTACCTTTGCCCGTATTTTATGTTAAAAAAATATTTTTGATTATTTTCCGAATATTTCATGTGCACTTTAACATTTCTTTCAGACGACATTCATATAAGGCACATTATTTTGGCCCTATCTGACTAAATAAACTTAACAAAAATTTTCACACAAGCATAATTAAAAAAAAAAAAAGTCAACATTTGCATAAATATCAATTCTTTAACAAGGGGTTCTCTCTGCTAAAAAACTTGTGGAGATGGCTTACACTTGTAATTTAGCCAGCATGATATGGTGGATTCCTGTTTGTAAGGCGCACTGTTGAAATTTTCTAACTAGGCGGTGTGAATGAGATGCAGTTGGATTTCCGTCTTTGTATGTTTTAGTTTGAGGATCCCTCTCCTGGATCCAAGCCACTTGTACCTTCAAAGCACACATACTATGTACAGTTAAAAACAGAAGCATTGGAATTCTTCAAAAAGATTTGACTAAAGGCATACTATGCAAACAAAAAAGACCATTGCATCAAGGAACCATCTGGCCTGTTCCAAACGTCAATTTTCTGCCCATCCCCAAACACTGTCCCGAAGGAGGTTATTACATTTAAGCAAGTAGTCTTTTCAGCTTTGAACCAATTGGAAAGGATGAAAGACTTCTGCAAAAACAACATGACAAAAAACCAAGTAAAGCCTATGCAAGACTTAAAAAACGACAGTTCAATAGTCATGAAGTTCAGTTCACAAAATGTATTCGGTTGGAAAAAGATACAACCATAAAAGTGCATATATTAAACACATGCATGTTATGCAGCACTGTTTTGTATTGATATGGCTGAGATGTGGTATTGTGCATCACCTAGTTGCCTTTCCTCACATGAGGTCTTGCCCCACTGACATGAATCCCTGCCCCTGTGATGGACATAGAAAACAAAGCACCTTGCACTTCATGTTGTTCTGTAAACTGTTTTTTGAAACTTATGTTTGTTACCCAGAATATCAGATTTCATAAAGCTGCAATGAATTACTAGGTGACATTAGGTGACCCATTTGTGTGTAACAATGTTGCCCTTTTATATTGAATGCTATCAAAATAAGGAAAGCATATCACAATAGCTAATGAATTGAGTAGTATACATTTTTCTTTTTCCATCTATCTGACTTTTTACATCTTTTTAAAAGTTAAATTATTGATTGTTGTATAGAATTATAGAATTATAAGATTAATTGTGTATATAACTTTTTCAGGAGAGTCTGGATTGTAACATGTTTTTAACAATACCGTCGTAATAAAACTGGGGCTGTAGTGTATACCCCACTGTGTTATATGTACCAAATAATTTGGATTTTTGGAAGACGGAGTGGGGATTTATATTGTTTGAGTTTATATATCTCCACGTGTTCTATTTATGCACTTTTGTGGTTGTAACTTTTTCCAACCGAATAAAGTTTATGAACTGAACAGTTCATATGGCTATAAAATAATCTGATGAGACAGGAGTAGTAGTCACATGGAGTAAAGGCCTATACCTGAAAGAAGGACAAAGCCAAGTCCACAAGTAAGTTTTCTATATTTTAATACCAACTGACCCAAAAAAAGGCAATTCAAAACAAAATCTCAACAATCCTACAGAATGGATTTGAAAATGACTTTATTAGCCCCAAAGGATTGTATTTTCTGAAGAAATTGAAACTGAGAATTTCAGTGATATATTTCTTACCTACAATTCACAAAGATGAAAAAATCCTCCTTGATGAATGATCACTTCTGGATGTGGTTCAATCCTGGAACCCATTTCTCAATATGTACATACATTCTTAAAAGCTATTATTAATACTGTACCATTCGATTTGAGAGATGCAATTAATTTATCAATAAAATAGAGGGACAACTATTCAGCACAAGCACACAGTGGAGGCCACATTTGATGTCTCATTGAATTTCTATGTAGTGGCTCCTCACTCTGCTATTTCCCTTTGTTTTTTACGATGCACGCCTTTCTTACGGTGCTCCCACTCCTGATATTTACATAAAGATTGGCATCTTATGTGAATTTGGTTGTGAGTACTTGCTTATGGGTTGTAATTCATTTGGCATTTCTTGTTCCCAGTATATTGGTTTGCAGGCTTCACGCTTGATGTCACCGAAGTGTTATTATTTACCTCATCTGTTCTATAACACTACAGTTTTACATTAAACGGGCTACACTACTTAATTGCGAATATGGGTGCAACTAAGTTTCACATTCTCTGTTGCTTTTCGGGCTTCATGTTCGGTGTTGCTAGCATGCAACATATCTTTTGTATCTATACGCTTCAGTTTTTCATTAACAGACAGTATTATTTGGGTTCAAGTGAATAGATTATAATTTGCTGTGCAAATTCTTAAGCAAAGTCTTCTGTCTGCTAAAATAATTAGTGGAGATGGTTTGCGCTTGTTATTTAGCCAGAATGATATTATGGATCCCTCTTTGTGAAACGCACCATTGTATTTTTTTTACAAAGTATTTATACACTTAGGGCCTGATTACGATGTCGGTCAGAAACTAAACCACCGACTCCTTGTCGGATTCAGTTCTGACCAACTCGCGGTTAACGGTTGCGCCCGACCGATTATGATGCTTCTGAACACCACTCGGAAAGCCTCCCATTGACTTCAATTGAAGCCTGTGTTCCGACTGACACCACAGGCTCCTATTGGGAAAATGGGTGTCTGTGGAAAACGTTGCACCCTGTCACATGCACCCCATAGTGCCTGCCACACTGTGCATGGTTTTACAGACGGGTCCTTTGGGTACCCTTTCAATCCCAAACCGGAAGACTCAGGATGAAGCAGGGCCTGCGCTGGGCCCCCAAAGTCAGGTTCTAAAAGACTTTTAGTGTCGGACAGACCGAGTCGGAAAGGTTGTTGGAATCTGACATCGTAATCGGTCGGTCAGAAACGCTGTGCACTGAACTGTGCGCATCGGCTCTGACCAAATCAGGTTATCTGAATGCCGCCGGTCAGAACAGATTCAGAATGACCAAACGGGTCCCCTTCTGACCATGAGCATCGTAATCGGTCGGTTAGAAATTAGTCTGACCGAGTTAGGAGGATGGGTTCCAACATGGTCTAGGAGAATCCAACTGTCGGTTGGAGGCTTTCCGACCGACATCGTAATCAGGATCGTAAGATCTTGTCTATCTCATACTTCTTGTTGTGTAAAACTTAGTTTTGAAGCTCTTTTGTTGGGGCTTTTGTCTCTTCATGTTCCCCTCAGTCAAAGTCCAGCGCTTCTGGCCATTATTGGTTCCGAATTCTAACTTCAGACTTAAGGACTTGAATGCCCATTAGGCTCTTATTGGAAACTGGTTGTTGTAGTAGCCATTGTGTTTGTATACCTTGAGGTTATCATGTCCCAATGTTCTAATTATGTCCTCAATCGACTTGATGGAACTTTGGTCTCATTGGCTATTCAATATATTAGACATCATTATTATTAACGATTTCCTTATACATTTTCTGTATATTTGCTTTATAATGGAGTCTGTTTTATTCCTTAGGAAAACTTTCAGTTTGCAGTTTATGGTTTTCCTATGAAGGATTCAAAGCTTTGCTGGAGTGATTTATTTTCTTAAAATGTAGACTGCAAACAAAATGTATTTTGTCCTTCACTAGTTCTGAAATGCTGTTTTGTTTGTTTAGTTGTGAGGTTACGTGGTTTTCAACTTCGCTTCGTATCCAGCCGCCATTTTGTATTTAACCGCCATTTTGTGTTGCCTCACTCAGGCAGCACGGCGGCCATGGTCAACGAGATGTTTTTGCTTTTGCAGCTGCTACGTGTCCTTCCCGTTAAAGAATAACTTCTGCCTATGTTTATGAAACCGATGTCTGGGTCTCCCGAGTTTCGTAAATCCATGTCTAGACTGATTAATCCATGTCTTACTCCACTGTTTGGGTCCCACCATTCTTCTTGACTTTATCTTGTTTAACTGGCCTTCGCTATTCTCTTCGTGTGTTCTCCTGTTACATAGACTGTCCTTTATAGCATTCAGCATGATCTACCACCTGCAAAATTGAATTACGGGCACTAGTGTTGATTAACCAGAAGCGAGGAGAGCACACAGGGTCTGAAAGGAGGGTGTGTTTTAGACATTCGATAACTTGTTTTCAAACTATTCCTATCCGTCAGTTTTGCATGTTTTGGGAGTTGGCATTGTAAACTTGTGTACTATAATAGTCTGTGGCAGTCTCCTGATAACCTACCCGCTGGTGTACTTACAGGACCACTGTGCTTAGCTGCAGCTAATAAATCTGCTTTTCTACGCCTAACAGAGTGTCACGTGTCTCTATCTGCCAAAGCAGGTGAACTCGGAGATCTTAGGCGTGCCCTGCGCCGCCTGGCCCGTAAGGTCAGGTTCTCCAGGTGTGAACAAAAGTAATCTTTAGGAATTTCCTCTCTGTGCTAAATATTTATCCTTCTATGAATGATTTTGTTGACAAATGTTGCAAACTGATGTAGAGTGTCCACGAGGACGTGGATGAAGTTGCAAGATTTCTTTCCCTGCTTCCATGGAAGGATGACATCTTTTGTATTAACAATGGAATATTTAAAGAAACCTGGATGAGCTGGATGGGATGATGATCACCTCATTTTGAAAGCCAATGAGATCGTGAAGAATTTGGAAATGTAACGTTAGGGGGTTGGAAATTTGACATTTGGGGTATGATGACAAAAACTGTTAGTTAGGCTATTTCTTCATCGTAGGTCCTTATGACAGAAATAGTATCCGTCTCATTTTGCCTAGTCCCTATCAGCTGTACTAAAAGATCTATCGGAGGAACTATTATCTATGTGTTTAGGGAAATAGTAAACTGATCATTGGTAAATAAAAATTACACCGTTTCCGCTGGATCAGTATTATAAACAAACTTAAACCTGATCTTTACAAAAGTACTGCAGTTGGTGCTATCTGAAGTCAAGGTTATCATGTATGATCTCAAAACACTTAAACTGCTCAATCGCAGCACATTTTGTTTCGAATTTAAATTTAATATAAACACATTCATATTTTATTCTTTGGGGACCATAGGAAAGGATACTGTCAGGCTTTGAAGGAGAAAGTCCATGTTTTGATTGGAGCTTTGGGTGATCTTTTATGCTACCCTAGCACAAGACTCCTTACAGATAAAATGGTTTAATTAAGGAAACCCTTTTCTCATCTTTCATATATTGGCTGCAGAAGAACCTTTGGCTGTGGTGTGTTTAACAAGCCAAACAATCAATGACATAGGTAAAGGAATAAAGAAGGAAAAAGCCCATATCGAGTTTACGTTAAAAGGTAAATAAATAACGATAAAAGTGAAATAAAATGAGGAAAATCGGAGAAAGGGTTAAGTATTAATATAAATTGGGATGCATCGAAATGAAAAGACGTTGTGGGTTGAAAGTCAACAGAAAGTGGAAATTTACCCAAAATCATCTTACCAGGACCTGTGTACGTGAAGCTGTTGACCATGGAATCCACATGCACATTTTAAGTGGTTTGTTAAAGCTGTTGTAGGTTTTGCTTAATCCGATGCCCATAAGAATGTACATTTAGGACTTACTGGATATTGTTTTAATGTTTTGAATGCAACAATTGTAAGTAATATCTGTTAATTAGGTGCTTCATGGCTGCATTATGCCACATGAATGAATGTAATATTTGATTTAAATATTTTGCTGAAAGAAAAAGTCAGGGGGAGGTTACGTGAAGGCTGTATCCAGGTAGGCCATGTAAGAAAAGATGAAGCACTTGGAGCGTGTTGGTCATGGTGTAAAAAGAGATGAGAGTGGGAAATGGTAACTAAGCTAGCAAGACTGGCAAGAATTCATATATGGATGTTGTACTTGGTTCTCATGAACATTTCCACACATATATGTTATCAAAGCTTGAAGAGGTCCTGCGTGTGTTGAAGCATCAAGCTGTACCTTGTAAGGGCTCAATGAGCTTGGGGGTAGACCTCGTGAACAGGTTTTTTTGGAAAGGAAATGTTCAGCTCAAGACAAGACAATGCACCTATGTATTGAGGCCTTTTGATACCCGCAAATGCAGGACTTCTTTTCCAGCAAAACAAAGTTGTAAGGCAAAAAGTACTACTTACAGTGTTTTTCAAGCTGTTTTCTTCAGAATGAACTAATTCATATCAGTTATCAGTCCTCTCCACAACTGGTGCAGGACTTACCCAGTTTCCTCCAGAGCTCACGAGTTAATTCAGATGTTTAAATAGTCAACTCCCAATCCTTCAAATGCCCCCCCCTCCCAGTTCAAACATCTGGACTTCAGGATGACCAAGGGCATATTTTTCCAGCTCACAGGAAAGTCAGGGAGCAGTCCCCAACATGGCCGGTCCCTAAAGCTCTATGGACCATTTCAGAAAGCTCTCTCTCCCAGTAATTGAAATAATGACTTGAAGTGGATGTATCAGCTATTCCATAGTTCTGGGACAGGCTAGTAGAGATTTTTCTGTCAAAGCAGGCAAGGAAGTATTTTTTAGTCGTCTTCTACAAGACTGGCTCTGAAGTACCAGTGTGCCACAAATGACTTTTTAAAAAGAAACTAGCATTTTGGGTGATCATAACAAATTTCTAAAGTAATCCAACCTACTGCCCTTTTCACAAAGTAAACCTTTGTGATTCACAAAACTGTTTTTCAATGAGTAACTATTACTCACTCTCGGAAAATCATATGTGAGGCCCAACAAAGTCTTCAGTAAGCCATCTCAAAGAAAATGCTCGATGAATCATAGTTTGCGATTTAGGGGCAACTCACAAACGAGGCTGCAAGACAAACCTACTTGTAAAACAAAAAAAAGGCTAGTGAATACGGCCTGCTATTAATGAGAGCCTATCCCTTCTTCTAAAAGCCTACCGCTATGGGTGAAAAAAGATCTGAATAGGCAGAATATTGTCTAGAGATTGGAAAACTGTAGTTGATTGCCTTATACAATAGACCATTGAGAGCTTCATTCCATAACACATTTGCTAGCCCCGCTAAATGCAGAGTAATTCAGTTGTAAAGGACTTGCTGCTTGCTGCTTACTCTGACTCTATTCATTGCCATAGGTGATTTAACTCCTAACATGAGCTACTACTGTGGCCAGGTTGACAATAAACTGAAATTCAAATTGGGGAATAAGATTTTTGTTTACTGCCCACGATTTTTCACCACAACTACACCACAATATTTAATTAAATATTAACTGCAAATGTGTGATTTGTATTAGAAGATGATTCAGTATTACCCAGCAATGAAAACAAAGGTACTTCGTTTCACAACACATGAAGCAATGCAACCTGGATGGTCTCAATGAATCTGCATTACACGCCCTCTTGAGAAACAGTATTCCTTGAAGGAAGTACTTTCACATACACTTTAAAACCTTTTTGCTCAGAAATATCCCTACAAGGAATCAAGGATCTTCAAAGTGATTTGCTAAAATGGAATTCATTTTTGAAAATAGATAGAAAGGTATGTCAAAATGCACCATCTAACATAGCTCTACAGTTCAGTTTTTGAAGGGAAACATGTGCTTCCTCCCCAAGTTCTTATTTAATTTCTTTTCTTTAACTGTATATTTTTAGCCGCATGGGTGCTTGTAAGAGAAAAGGGCTTAAGACATTTCTGGGCAGAAGACATGGGAAACAAATATAATTTCATCTAAGGCGAAGATTACCACTGTTTCATAATGTCCATTACGATTTAAAGTGCAGCACACAAATGTAATTAGCATTTAAGATAAGAGCATGCAAGTCTATCCCAGGAAATGATATTAGATTAAAAAGTATTTTTCACCATTTCATCTTAACTTCAGAGCCAATTAAACTGCATGGTGTAAAAATAAGACTATCAATATTCATTTATTTATTTTAGAATGTTATCCTTCCACATTTAACAATGCTGGAGCAAGGGAGTGATAATCCTTTAAGAAGGATTAGACAACTTCATGCCAGGGAGAAAATAATGGCAGACTATGATAAATATAGTTGAAGTGTTATCAGACCAACATGAGAAACACGTTAGATGAAAATATTAAAACAAACCTCCAGCAGTATGATCTGAAACCATGCAATACCATAAAGAGTTGTTTTTCAGCAGGTAAACAAAGGTCACTGCTGAAAGCCCTGGTTCTCACTGGTACGTAGAGGGGTTAAACTGGGTGATAGTGTGGGCCATCTTAGCTTGCTAGTATCCCCTGAAGGACTTTTTTGGGCTACAAGAAATAGATTAAATCATAAAGTAAGTGATAACTTTTGGCTTGTGTTAAACATGTCAGCTTGGCCATCCCCCAACTTTTTGCCTTCCTAATCCATTTTTTCTGATCTGCTTTTGCTGGCATAAGGACTCTGTGCACTTCACCTCTGCTAACCAGTGATAAAGTGCTTGTGCTCTCTCCTCTAAACATGTTACTATTGACTTATCCTCAATTGGCATATTTAATATACTTACAAGTTCCCAGTAAAGTGGCAGTAAGTAAGGTGTGGCACGGTGGCTAGGGCGACTGATGTTGAAATCTGGGGATCACTGGCGGCAGGTCAGCCCAGCACCATTTGACTCTGGGCAATAGCTCGCCTAATCTTCCCAACGGCCCCCAGCGCCTAGAGACCCTTACGGGTGTGTGTTTGCGCTTTACAAATGTGGATCATTAATGTGGATTACTACATGTACCCAAGGCCTTTAAATTAAAGTTCACCTTGGGTCTATTTTGATGAAGTAGGCACCCTCTTACACTCGTCTGGGGATACCAACACTCAATGTATTATTCTGGCAGCATAGTGGTTAATTCTCAAGTGGTTTGCATTTATCAACAAAAAAAATCAGACTGAGAATGTTTCTTTTGCCCTTATATATTATACTTCAATATATATGGAAATGACAGTACGACAAATATCAAATATCAAAAAAGTGTAGGTGATGCAGTGCTCAAGTGTGTGCATAAATATATAAAATATATATCCAAAAGATCCATAAATGCTCTCTGATTCATAGCCAAGTTGCCTCAACATACATACACACATACACACATACATGCATACAATATAGCACAATGTGGATTAAAAATTATCGGGGAACTAAGAGAGATATATGTTGATGTTTTGCCCCCTTATGACTTAAAGGGCCTCCTCAGGACCAAGTTATCTGGCTCAGTGTCATTAAGGAGT
This sequence comes from Lissotriton vulgaris, assembly GCF_964263255.1. Classification (NCBI taxonomy): domain Eukaryota; kingdom Metazoa; phylum Chordata; class Amphibia; order Caudata; family Salamandridae; genus Lissotriton; species Lissotriton vulgaris. Next base: position 1,917,479,698 of record NC_141689.1, on the reverse strand, counting down.
ATGGTATGCTGTGTGTCAAAGACCATCATACTAGCATAATTGTAGCTAAATCATGCTTAGTCACAACCTTCACTGTTGGTAATAGAATCTAGTCCTCCTAAAGCACTTCCCACGTGTGCCATCCAGTAAACTGACCCCAATAGTCTGTAGTTTGATAATTCTTTCCAATACTATGGCTGTGTTTGATAAATCACTTTTTCTCCAAAAACAAGCTGGATTGCTCTGAATTGTTAATAATCACTGCAATGTTGATCACTGCCCAACATCGATGCCTCGTGCAGCCGAGGGTATTAAGCATTTTCAACCTGTCACTACTGAAAGGCCTATCTCTCCCATAGGATAACATTGGAGTTGTTTTATTACATATTATAAATGTAATCCCCAAATGGGAGAAGATAACCAGCTCAAGTTTGGTGTCTTTGAAATTACAATTTAAAATCCTAACTTATAATGAAGTTGGATTTTAAATTGCCATTCTGAAAATGCCACTTTTTTTCTAGTGCTTGTAATCTGTCTCTAGTCACATAACAGGGTGTAGCTGTAAGTTGAGCTTTGTGCATTCCTGCTACACAGTCACACACAATAGGGAGGCTAGAATTGTTTTAAGTAAGTATGCCAGATTATTTAAGCATTAACTAATGTAGCTAGCAATGACAACATGGAAATACTGCTACTTTCATTACATGATCTTTATCATACTCAAGATAAGAGATAGAAGGTTGTGATAAGGTTACCTTGTTTTAAACATTTGTGGATGTTATTGGAGAGTAAAGGGCATATAGGGTAACTGTCAGAGAAGGCATTATAGATGAAGGAAGGGATTCGTGGGAAAGAACGTTTTCTGCCTTGACAGTTATATAGATGGTTTTCACCTTTCGAAAAAAGAGACCCAGTTTATGGAATTTCTGAAGAGTATTCAATGGAGTCTAGAAAGTCCTTCCTAGTGACAGGCTATAGGAAAGGGAAGCCTTCCTGCAAAATGTATATTTATAGAGATTATACCTATACTCAGATGCTGAAAAAATATTATGCTCTTCAATCCGCAGGCCAGCTTACATCCTAGAAAATAACCAAATCTATTCTAATTTCTATTAAGAATGAGCCTAATACATAGTTTGATTGTAATGGGCCAGCTGCCCTGATTCTGCTAATCCTCTGTGCTTGATTTAGTGCTGGCAATTACCCACATACCTACCACCACTGGCCAGACTGCAGAACGTGGGTACTTCTGGGAAGGCCTTGCTGTGATTCTTCTTCTTCCTGGCAAGCCATGAACGCATCATCCCTCTTCCACTTTCCAACTCTGAATCATAACACCTTGTTCTTGTTTTCTTCAGGCATCAACCATTTTCCCCTTCTCTTCAGTACATACTTAAGCCCACTACTTTGATCAACTCTAACATTTGTTCTTTCATATTTCAATTACAAAAATGACATGCAGATCATCTTGAAAATCTAAAACATTAATGAAACTAGGCCCCCAAATGCTGTCAAAGATTAGATAACAACTAACCATCATCAACCCAACCTGGGCAAAATAGAAATCCATAATGTGAAAGTTTACTGTCAGCACAAAAGATTTCAGCATTATGCAAAGATCTAACACAAATATTAACCTCAGTGGACACAGTAAAAATCTTAGCAAATATTCTGCCTTACTTTGGAACCACTAATAATCTCAGAAGTGAAATCGTACTCCATCTCGGCAAACAGATTTTCCCTTGCCTTGGCATTCAACACAAAACAGTTAAGTTAAAGCCAGTTTTCTACTCTCTTGCCTGATTTATAAATGAAGGTTTTTCCTAAGAGAATTAAAAGGTCTCCCAAACAAATTGAAACAGATATAAAACTCTCTGGTATCACACGTAACTCCAGTCTTTATCAATAAGAATAGAATTTGATTTCACTTGGGATTATGGAAACAATAAGGTTCCTCCAAAAAAACCTTCAGACCCACTGTCCTAGATTTAGCCTATATTTCAAAATTCCTTTACAAAATAAAGTGCCACATTTCAGTATTGTAAAGCCATAATGGTGATAATTGAGCACTATTCAAATACTATATAATGTGACCTGTAAATGTACTCTATCAATGACAGGGGTAAGTGTTTTTTTAAGAGGGGAGATGATGGAATATTACCATATTAAAAAAGAACAGGTGTTATGGTGTCCAAATCAGCCTCCCCCAGGGTGGATGTAATGGTTTCTAAAGTCTCATCCTGGGGGATAGAGGTGTACAGGGACTCTACATCGAAATAGTCTAAAAAGTATTTTTCGGGATCATATTCAATATCTGGTGTCAAGCAAGGCTGATTTGATTTGATTTAGACACCATAACACATGTTCATTTCATTATGTCTCTTGCTAAACTGGCTATGAAAAATAACTTCTTCCATTTTGACGAGACCATATATCTTCAAATATCGGGGACCAGTATGGGCAGCGTTTTTGCGCCGAGTTTGGTGAATCTTTACGTACACTCATTCGAAGAACAACATGTGCTTACACCTACCGATCCATTTTTTGCGTCAATCCGATGGTGAAAACGTTACATTGATGACGTGTTGGTAGTGTGGAGATGAGATCATGAATCGATATTGGAGTTCCATCAATGGCTTAACGTAAGGAATCGATATTAAAAATTCACTGTAGAGATCAATAAAGAAATGTTGCAGTTCCTTGATTTATCTATCTATGCCACTCCTGATGGTGTGCAGAGCGAACTTTATCGGAACCCCATGGCTAGAAATTCTCTATTACAGTATGAGAGCGAACACCTAAAGGCTCTCCATGACAACTTGCCCTACGGGCAATTTCTCTGCTTACGGAGGAATTGCTCCACTGAAAAGACTTTCAAGAACCTTGCGAAGGGTCTGTCCCAACAACTACTGGCAATACATTACCCGCACCCACTTATCAAGCGGTCGCTCAAGCGGGCCAGGAATAAAAACCGTAAAGCCTTACTTGAGCCTCCAGTACCTAAACCTTCGATCGACCATTTGACTTTCATGAGTACTTTTAGTATGAGAGCAAATAACATCCAGAAGATAGATCGCCGACACTGGCGTATCTTAAACCACAGCAGTGAATAAATTGCTCCACCACTGTTTGCATTCAAAAGGGCGAGTAGCATACGTGACCGGCTGGTACACACACACCCGAAGGACACACCTAAAAGAATGATAGGTACCCTTTGGAATCTACCAGCAGTGGTTGGACACCCTCCCTGTGGGAGCTGTTCCGTTTATCCACAGACCAAACACTCCACAACATTAGACATAGACACAGATCGACCTTGGGAACAAATTCACTTTACTAACTGTAATAGTGACAATCTGATGTATCTTCTGACTTGCCCTTGCTCTATTAGATATGTTGGAATGACTACACGTAAAGTGCGTATATGCATGCTTGAACACGAGAGTTCGTTTCGATGTAAAAAGACACTAACGAGTCTCACTAAACATTTTGTAGACAAAAATCATGGAGAAGAAGACTTTCAGTGGACCGTACTAGAAAAACCATTCATATAATCCCACAGTAGCAACATTTCTAGGTATTTGTTCACCAAAGAGCAGAAATGGTTATTCAAACTTTGTACCTACACACTTGGGCTCAATGATGATATACCTTGGTCCAACCTGTAATCATGGTCTGAGTCCATCTGTCCACTATTTTATAGGTATTCATTGTTAAGTGGAGTCAGTATCTTTACTGGATTATACAAACAGTTGATTTATAGACTATCGGCATGATAGATTATACATGCATCATACATGTAACACTGAGACATATGGAAATTAAATATCTTTCGTCATTATCCATCACAGTTTAGGTTTCAGATATACATGCTAAACATTGAGTCAAGAGTATCAATTTTGACAGATCGGCATCTACTTTTAAGGAGTTGTTCATCCCCTATATCTGCTTGCTATTTACAACAAATGCACACTATTTTGATGTTCGATCTGCATTATGATTCAGTCTGAATACCCACATGCTGTTTGCGATTTAAGGGAGACTGTCTATTAATCGATATGTACTTATCCGAATCCCCAAGATACAGATGTAATAATGACACCCTCAGGCATTGACACAATTGTACCTTTTGGGTAAACCTTTTTTATAACATGGAAAGCAGGCGCTTTTATTTGGTTGACATCTCAATAGAGTTTGTTTGGAGGAACTACAAACGTCAGGTCTGTGACTTTTTTTGTAGTCCTGCAACCTCATACGTGAGCTTGTTGGTAATCATGAAGGTGTTTGTTTCTACCAATTTGGTTTTTCTAGTTTCAGAGATAAGGGAAGGACTTGACTTTTCCCTCTGCTAAACCTTGTTATTACGTTAGACAGCTAGCGCTTGGAGGTGACAGAATGTGGTGATCATCTTGATTGAGTTTGATTGTAGGAACTACTAATGTCAGTTCTTTGACGTCATTTTGTAGTTCTGCGCCTTTACGTGAGAGTTCGGCGTTTTTGACTCTACCGACCTGGCATTTCTAACTTTGGAAAGAAGGTAATGACTTCAATTTCATCCTGTTTGGGGCACAATAATACATATTATGTATGGAGAGGTTGTTTATAGTGGGCGCGCTCTATATGTATTGGATCGCACTGGAGTGGGCGTGACAGTTGTATCGCATGCACAGGCTCTACAGCGTCTTATTTAAATGCCTATCCTGAGCTGATCATTGCCTCCCCCTAGACTCGGGATTAACCTGAGGCAACGACGGACAGGTAGGCGTTTGGAGCTCTGGCCGCGAGGTAGTACTTTGTAGCTGCAAACAGCGCACTGGGGGGGGGTTTAAGTTTTTTTTATATATTTCTTTTTATTAACACAAGGTATCAAAACAATAGAAATAGTAACATTACATGGGGAAGACAGTCTTCCATATCCCTCACAATTCAACAAAAGGAGAGGGGGGAAAAGCGGGAAACATAGTCATAAACAATCACGGTGAGGCAGGAATATCAATGGGAGCATCTACAGGTGGCACACAAATGTCCTCCCTATAACGATTCCACAGCCCCCACACAGGTGTCCACTTACGGGGGGGCCCCTAGCCACATAAACATGTTTTTTCTCAGAAAATACACCAATTCATGTTCTCCATCCATTTATTCAACCGTCGGCACCCTCTCTGCCCCCCACCACTGTGCTATATTCCGTTTCGCAATCATATTACCTAAAGTTACCCACTTGGTCTGTGCCACATTTAGATCCGTAGGTTCCCAGGGGGGGTTAAGTTTAGAGCCAGATTCAATCTGCCTGTTTGGGCTCTGTAAGAAGATAATAGACATCTGGGTGCTACATGTTATTAACCTACTTAGTATGCACGAGTAAGAAAGCACAGCTAACTAATTCTATCAGTATGTCATAGGGTGGGCAAGACGCATTTTGATAAATGCAGGTCAATACAGATCACCTTTGCTTAACATCAAAAGGGTTTCTGTTTTTCAAATGAATTAGAGGCTTCAGTTCCACTTTTTAACTGCGAGCGTTGTTTTTTTGGTTTTAGGAGTTTGTGGGGAGAGGCCAGTTGGTTGTCTTTTATGGACACCTAACTGAGAAGGATGGGACATTAAAAGGGGCACCGTGAATTGAGTAAGCCAGGGGACTATTGATGTGTAGTTCTCTATTTCTCTATTCTATCGTCTCTGTTTTGCTTTTCCTTCACATAATGGGGCCTCAATTTCCTGAGCATGGTCCAGGTGAGGTGAGGTCCAGTCCCCGGTCAAGCTGGGTGAGCAAATGGAATATTTTGTATTAAGCATTTAATTATAGGCACTTAACAAGAAAGAGAACTATTATGTTTAATTTGCTAACTTTACTCTTTTTAATCTTTTTGAGATGTTATCTGCATTCCTTGATGCGGAGGATTAGTACATATCAGGTTGTATTCATTCCAGCCGGTATTCTTTTTCATGACGGGTTGCATGGAATTTACATCTATTCTTTTTAGTTACACTCCTTATTTTCCACTGGGTGTTACTAACACTTTGTTTATGCAGTAGCAAAGTTTGAGAGCAGAGGCCTGAAGAAAGCCTAGGGATTGGTTTCCCGATTGGCTGAAACATGTTGGCCTTTTTTTCTGCAGTTATTTGTTTAAACTGCCCCTTGCACTGTTCTATTTTTAATTAGGGGATGAGTCTGTATTCTAATAAAATGTTCTACATTTTTGGAGTCATCATCCTATTTTAATTCACCACCTATTTTTGTGTTTTGCACTATACTTGATTGCCTTGCGATCAGCTATCTAGTCACTCATTTTCTGTTTATAGTGACTCTGAGTGTGATCCAGCCCATCACTGCTGGTATGGTAGCATGTCTCTGTGATCAAGAGACATACCATCCGGCTATATGGACGACCAAATGATAAGAATGATCACAATGATATATTGATGGCAATCCAGCTACTCAGGCTTGGATCTTACCACATATCACTCTTTCGTTCTCTTCCTTTTCTTAAGCTCTGTCTCTTGGGCTGCTTTGCGACTTGGGTACCAACTTACTTATGAGGAGTTAAGGTTAGCCCGCCATAATATTGGCCTTTAGACCCCCGGTTCTTCCTGTTGATCAGGATTTCTTCTGACTCATGATCATCTGCATCTTTCAGCCCCAGATTGGAAGTTGCATAGAAACATGCATGCCTCATTAGTTTAACCATGACCCTCTTTAACCATGTTACTAAGCAGGCAATGGGGTAGAATTTGGTTATGCAGATGTTTAACCACTTGGATGCTAAGGGAAAACGTCTCATATAATGAGATTTCCATTGAAATGAATGGGCAGTGCATGACGAGTTACCCTTGTCATTAGCATCCAAGTGGTTAAGACTGAGATGGAGAGAACTCTCTTCTGTAGTTTGTTAGGCAGGACAAAATTCTTAAAGCAGCAGATAAGGAAGTCTTCACTACTCTTCAGATCTAGGCAGAGGCGTTCCTTATTTTATTTAAGGTTCCGATATAGCAATGTTCTAGCTATCGATAGTTAGAGCGCTTTACACCTTAACAACTTTACATGTGCCACCATTTATCATCTCATCAACCAGACTTTTGATGGAGATATCATTGAAATGCATGTTAGTATATATTTCATAATTCATAATTCATAATTCAGGAGGTAGGTACCCCAGATGTTATTTCCACACTTGTCTTTTCCGGCCAGGAAATCTGTACACTGAAATTTGGTGTTAATGGCACCTTCAATTGGAAGGTTACTGGTTTCTGATTAGATTGCAAAATCTAAAACTTTGTGACATTTTAAAAAGTATCCTTCACAACATTTCCCAGAATGCACTCTATGCTTCGCTGCAAAAGGACTCTGCTGGGGTGAGAGTGTGCTGTAAGGACTCAAAGTCCAGTGAGCCCTGAGGATTGCCGCTACCTGTGCCACTTGAGACCGCCCACAGCAGCCCACAGCCGCTAAATAACTTCTCGTGGCACCCGCTATGCGGGTGCCACTTTGCTGCAAAAGGACTCTGCTGGGGTGAGAGAGAGTGTGCTGTAAGGACTGAGGATTGCCACCACCTGTACCGCTTGAGGCCCGCCCACAGCTGATATATAACTTCTCGCGGCAAAAGGACTCTGCTGGGGTGAGAGTATGCTGTAAGGACTTAAAGTCCCAGGAGCCCTGAGGATTGCAGCCACCTGTGCATCTCGAGGCCCACCCACAGCCGCCCACAGCCGCTATATAACTTCTTCCGGCACTTGCTGCGTGGAACGCGCGTGAGCGCGGGGCGATCCCGGGCCAAGGGCGGGCCCATCAGAGACCGTCTGAGGCCGGGCTGTGCCACCCCTCTTAATTCTGCAACCTCCAGATCATCCTGTGGATCTACAAGTAAGGCCATGTGATATCCTACTGATAAAGTGTGCAGGTCACCCAGCTAGGATATTTTTACTAATACTCACCTGGGCCCATAATTCACACCTCAACAACATGTGGCTAACTTACGCTCTACCATCAGTATCACTTTAGTTCCAAATATATAATTCCTATGCCTATAGCCTAGCAATATAGATACCAGGAACCTAAATTCACAGGATCAGGGAGTATAGTCATAGATTAGGTAAAAAAGACCACTTATAACATTTGTAACAAATGAAATAACCACAGACTCTGGGTAAGTTCAAAACTTTATCTAATCATCATCATCATCATATGTCATGAGCAGGCAATTAAACGCTATAAGACTATCTATAATCAAAATTATGAGCAAAGTATAACTGTGCAAGAGATAGATTATGCTATGCATTTAGATATTTTAAATAAAAGGAAGGTAAGAACAAGGAACATGCTATATTCAGAGAACAATCTTTCGCAATAATTCAGTAGAGGAGGGTATAGAAAAGGAACATGCTACCATCGAAGACTTTATGGCAGTTTAGAGAAAACTTTAAATTCGAGATTCAGCTCAATACTATAGGCTAGGTCAGATTTGGAACATACTATTAAATTCGGCTTATCGCCTAGAGGGAGGGTAAGATAAGGAACATATACTAAAATAGAAACCATTTAGCATTAACTAAAGGTAGGACGAAAAATGGAACCTTTCTGTAAGACAAATAATGCATGGAAAAATCTCATTTATAAAGGGACAAGGGAAAAAGGAACATATGCAATTACGCTTTGCAATATTCGAGAATTAGAAATGCAAATATAGATAAGCAATCACCCACACAGACTTTACATTTACCTAGGATAGAGTGACGACCAACCCTGGCCACGGGTCAGTTGGAAAAGACAGGAAGGGACCCTCAAGGACTTAGGTGCCAGTAGGCGAGCAGGTACAGCTCATGGACAGTCAGGACAGGATACCCCAGAATTTGGATCAGGACCGGGTTCACCAAATGGTATGACCAACACCCGCAGCTTCGGTTGCAACGCCTGCGCTACTCCCTCTCTGCAAGGAATCTGCCAATAACCCCGATTGGGTTCTCGAACCTCCCAGCAAAGTGCTTCGCCAGCACTTTCAAGTCTGCAAAAAACCCCGAATGGGTTTCTTGTACCTCCCAACAGAGTGCTACACAGCTCTCTGAGTTCAGTCACCTATAGAGTGCGTTGGGCCAGTGACAGGTCAGCTATTCGGACAAGTCGGACAATTTCTCTAGCTAAACCTACGCTAGTTATACTGTTTCTCGGGTCAATGTACCACCACCCAATGTTGCAAGTATAAGGATCCCCAATTTTGATTGGACAAGGGAAGATGACAGGTCATCACACTACCTAATATTTTCAGAATTTGTCCGTCTCTTATTCAAATTAAGATTTCTGCCCATTGAATTTGGGTTCTCATGATGTCTTCATTTCACACAACAATGAATGTTCTATTTACAAATACAATGTATTCGTCCAGAGTTCATTAGGTGAAGTTCCCAGGAGCATCTTCTCAGTCAGTCAGCTCCTTGGCTGGGATTCAAAGGTCAATGCTCTGGAGACTCGCGGATCTCGCGCAGACGCAGTATAGTTCAAAAATGGGGCACAGCATAATTCACCGGGCCAAGTTTCGGAGTGTACATGAAATGGAAAAGAAACAGTTTTAAAACATAGATAAATGATTTTACTGTATACCATGAATTGCTACACTGCACCCATTATTTCATAATAACTATAGCATTATTGGTTATGCAGAACAGACAGCTTTGCGAAAGCGGCAATGCAAGCTTAAAGCATGTGAGAACACAAAGTAGCCATTTTAGCTGTATTGCGCATGAGCAAACACTTCCCACCAGAACTGCGAGTACATCACATCACATGGGTATGACCGACGCATGCACAGTCTAAATTCCCGCGTAGCAGCGACCATTTTGTAGTTCAAGCGTATTACGGTTTAGTAGACACATAGGCAAGCATCCCACGGACACCCCGTGTAATGTAAAATGTGCAATAATAATAACACAAACATGTTGATTATTTTATTAACATTATTTGAGGTTCATGATACAAGCAAGTCGCTTAGTGTGCGAATCCTTGCTCCATCACTACTATCTCAATACTCGAGGGCTTGCACCATATTCATAGTCCGATGCTTGTAGCACTTGACACTCTTTTGAACCGTGTATTGGAACTATAGCTGTAATTTATTTTCCCCAAGCCCCAGCTTACAAACTATTTTCTGGACCAACAGTTATTTTTTTATTTGTATATCTGGTCCTTTTTCATGCGCTTGCTCGCCCTAAAAGCAAGCTCATAGGCATTGCTCACAGGTCATAATCCTTAATCTTATTGATCTGTATTATCAATTATATTTTATATTGGTGAGCAAATTTTTTATTTTTAGGGCATACATGCATTGTTGCATATCGTAGTAGTTTATGTACAAGTTTTATATATTTTGGACATTGATAGAGCTATGCACTGAGGTATTTTATTCAACTTATCTTGCTTTCAGGATAACTCGCTGCATTAGTCTTTGAGTGTACATCTGTATGTGTCTTGTGGTATAGATCTTGCACTTACCATACTGCCTATTCCTAACAGATTGCAATTTAAAATGAGCAAACGGGAAGTAGCTGTGGGATCAGGAGTGGTTGGAACCCTAGATGGTTTTTTTAACTAGGGCTGAATCTGTCCTCACCAAAGAAATTATATTAACGGAGTGCAGGTTATCCTTAGAGCCCTTCAATACACATGGCAGGCTCTCCATTACTCCCGCATTCCCTGATGCCCCGACTGTTCCTAATCACATTACGCCCCCCCCCTGAACAACGGAGTTTATCGCTGAAGGCCGATACTTCACAGGTGAATGGAATTAGGCCCTCAGGGATCCAAGAGCAGGAACTTAGTCCAGCCAATCATAAATTATAGGCAAGGGCACAGAAATTCAAAGTAACAACTACCTGCTCCAAGAAAGCCATTTCTTACATCAAGGAAAAAGGGGGATCTAGGCAACCCGTGCACCGAGTGTCAGGCAACCAGGGGCAGACCGTGGTAGAAATACATGATACGGGTGATGGAGAGAGGCTTAAGTAATCATGATCAGATTATTGTTGGGTTTACTATCTGCCGGTTCCTCAGAACTATTTTTCTGGGGAAGATTAGAAACCATGATGAATACCCTTTTAGATCCTATTGTACAAAAAATATGTGGGGTTGAATCAAGGTTATCTAATTTTGAATTGTTGCAGGCTAATCTTTCTCAGGACACTGTCACAGTGAACCCACAAAAGCCCAAAACTCAAGAGCCCAGTATGAAAGATAGATGGGGCAAGACAGAGCTGAGGAAGCCGATAATGGGTCGATAATAGCTAAAGGCAGGACACTGGATACAAGAAGCCCAAGTAGTCCTAGGGTAGTTAATGGAGATAATGTAGATTTAAGACAGTCCACCAACACAAGAACAGCCCCTCCTTTGCCGCAGATAGATAAGAGGTTTGAGGATGGGTCTCTTTTACCCTCAAGACTACCAATTATTTACCTACCAACAGGATCAACTCCATACGTAGCAATACTGGGGTATGTTCCTGTCCTTCCACCGGGCAAGAGTGAAAATTATGGGCAACTGATGAATAAAATAACGCACTGGTTCTCCCAGAATACTATAGATGGAGCCAACTTATCTAATAACATAATTATGGCACGTAGGGTTAGTTGGATCGGGACAGGGGACTGTATTACTATTAACTTTGACAACCCCTACACTGCAGGCCGATTTTTTTCAAGGGGTTTTAGCCCCCTTCCATTAACGGGCACTGCAATCAGATTACTACCTTTGGGGTTTTTTTATAGGTCATCAACTCATAGGGATTTGGCGAGAGAGGTTCATGGGGACACCATCAGGGGGACCACCATCAGGGGGACCACCATTGGAAAAATCGGGATTTGCACACTATCCTACTCCCTTGATGAAACCACAGTTATGCAATGCGATATTGGGTACAAAGTGTCATTAAACAAAAGATTCAAAACACTGTCATGCATAGAGGACTGTGATTGACTGCGGAAACCAGAATTTTCAGGGGGGAGGGCAGGTTACTTCAAGGCAAGAAGCAGGAGTCGATGCAGCCAGGCAACCAAGAGGTAGTCTGAATAACTTTATCTCTTGCAACATAGCGGACTTGGCTGCTAAGCTAAGGGACCCCAGATGGATAGCCTATGTGAAGCAATTTTTGATAATCTGCCTACAGGAAACTTGGTCGGTAGATTGTGACCTTTTCCTGGAATGCTATAAGGCTTACTTTGTTCCAGCTAAATCATCGACGAGGGGGAGACCAAGGGGGTGTTTGGTTATTTATATCTCGATAGCTGTGGCGTGCAAAGTGCACGTAGTGCCCTCCTCACATTTAGGTATCCTCGCAATAGTGGTACGTAAGGGGGCTTACAGTTGGGCACTTGTTAACTTATATAACTCTATTTCTTCCTCCACCTATTTCAGTAATGTAACGGCCCTGAGTGAATTTAAAAACAACTCCCTGAGCCATAGCCTACACAACGTCACAGTTACCAATTATTTTAACATACACCCATGCGGTAACTCGCTAATGTCTTGTATTTCAGACTTGGGTTGTCCTCCAATGCATGGATTTCATTTTGAGCATACAGTTGAAGGGGAACGGTTAAATGGTTTGATCAACGACCTAGATTTGATATCCACCATGGTTATAACGGACCCCTGTATTAATTTCAGGGTGCCCACGTTCAAGGGTTAGGGGAACGGGTCTTTTATTGACTTTGTTTTAATATCATTCTCAATGCAATCCTCCGTAGCTACATTTTTAATTACTGAGAGTGAATTCAGTGACCATAATCCCTTATCATTCTACCTGACAGGTCCCTGGGTGGATAAAATAGGGGAAGCCCCTAAAGTGGGTTTACTCCGACCGACTGATGGAAAGCGTAGATTGAGATTGTCGCAAGTGACCTCAGAACTAATTTTCAATAATATTAAAACTGCTTGTGCGGACGAAATAGCCCATTGTACACAGGGTAGACATTCACCTAAAAAGGTTCTAGCAGCCTTCAAGGCTATTACAGAAAAGGTGACTGGCCTGTTATCTGCCCCAGTAAAGAACCTAACACGTGTGGGCCCTAGATGGTTCGACTGCCACTGCTCTAAAGCAGCAAGGAGGCTGAAGGAAGTCCTGTCTACTAAACCCAGAATACAAGCCGATGTTACTGCGTGTCGTAGGGAATATAAGTCGGCTTTAGCTATACAAAAGGGAGCATTGAGGGATGAAGTATGGGGGGAGCTACTGGACCCTGAAACCCTTAGCAATAGCTCGAAGGTCTGGAGTGTGCTAAATAAATCACTATTTGATCAGGAGGGGGGGGGCTTGAATGCTATATATCTAAGGAGGATTGGGAAGCTCATTATGAGCAAATGTTTGACTGTTCCCACGAGCAGAATGATAAGATACCATCTGGCCCCAAGGTAGTGGATATAAGATTTGGGAGGGGTGAAATACTGGAAGGTATCTCCGGTCTAACTGCTGGTAAAGCTCCCGGCCCTGATGGGATTCCCCCAGATCTTTTTAAGTCCGACCCCTCCTTCTGGGCACCAATACTGGAGTCTGTTTTCAATGCTGCAGTACAACATGGCTGCCCTCAGTCGTGGGCAACCTCCACCATAGTCCCAGTTTTTAAAAAAGATGACAAAAGTAGTCCCCATTGCTATAGACCAATATCACTTTTAGATTTTGTGGTGAAAGTAGTGTGGAGGGTCCTCCTGCAGAGACTCTCATCATGGGCAGAGGACAATAAGATCTGGGATTTGGGTTTTGTAGGGGATGATCTACCATTACCCAGTGCCTTAATCTTTTTGCTGTTGCTCTCCTGGGGACTATTCACCTTTCCTTCATGGACTTGTCTTCAGCTTTTGACTGTGTCAACAGGAATAAGCTGTGGCAGTCCATGAGGGCAATGGGAGTAGAAAATGGTGTTGTAGACTTCTTAGAGGATCTACATAGGTCCACAAAAGCAAATGTCAGGTTTTCCCAGGACCTGAGTGTCACAAGGGATTTTAATATTAAAAAGGGAGTCCGACAAAGATGTAATCTGGCTCCCTTTTTGTTTAACTTTTATATCAATGAACTAGATAGCGTCTTGAGGGGTTTGGCGGCTGATTGACACAGAGTAGATCGGCATGGGATACCTGTCCTGTTATATACGGACGATGCCGTCCTCATATCCAGGACGGCAAGGGGACTACAAGCACTTTTAACCGCCTTCTATGCATTTATGTTAGACAGGGATTTGACAATAAATAACACTAAATCCTATGTTATGCAGGTAGGGCAGCCTCCCAAAAAGAACTTCCAATTTAAAGTTGGAGACTCAAAAATCCCCCTCACGAATAAGTTTTCTTATTTAGGGGTCCTTTTTGATAACAAGCTTAAATGGGGCCTCCATATACTGAAAAGAAAGGAGATGTTGCAAGGGTGAACACATCAATTTTTTAATTTTGCCTTCAAACTGAAAAAACAGCCTACTGGAGCTATGCTGCAAGATTACAAGGCTAAATCTCTGGCCACAGCATCCTATGGCAGTGAAATATGGGGTTATAAAGTTGGAGATTGTCTACAAACTGCGGAGAATGATTTTTTGAAACGTCCCACGGGGCACATCAAACTTAGTTGTCCATGAGGAACTTGGGATCCAGTTTGTCAGTGATGTACTCCCCCTGCATCCACTGACTTGCTGGTTAAAAACGTGGTTGAACCCTGACATCCCCCTGACTCACCTGATTCTAAAAGAGTGTATGTCATTGGATAATTCGACCGCAGTGCCGTGGCTGAATTATATCATGAAAAGTCTCGCAAGTTTAGGGCGGGGGGAGTTATTTGTCAACCCTGAGTGTATTAATAAGGGAGATGTGGAGGCAATCAAAATGAGAAAGGAAATTGACTAGGGAAGCTAAGGAGCTACAGAAGCGTAGCTTACGGACATATATTACGTTGAAAACATCCCTGAGAGCAGAGCCATATCTCCTTGGTACATTGTCTACGTACGAGAAATTCCTATTAACTAGGTTTCGTATGAACCTGTTTCATTACTAGCTTCTAAGATCAAAATGTTTTATTTATAATAAAGTGGCAACTCCCTGCGGCTGCAACGGAAAGTCTCCGCAGGACATGCTGCATTTTATTTTTTTATGTCAACTGTATGAATTCCCTCGCAAACGCTATCTGGTCCCTCTTTTAAAACGTAATTTTGGGCAGGTCCGACCAGCTATGATGTATCTACAATTACTGAAGGAGGATTGCCTATTTTTTATTGTGCAATTTTTTTAATCAACTGTTAAGTCTAGGAAGTATATGGACTTGTAATGAATTCTCTTTAAATTTTTATTAATTATCTACTAATTGTATGCTGCTATGGATATAATTTTAATAACGCACTGTCAGTTTTTGTTGTTCATGAACTGTAACAATCTCTCTTTTAGTGCTCTAAAACAATTATTGATTGGATATTGTTGTTGATACTTTTTAAATATTGCCCTTTACCTTTGATTTATTAGTATGTGTAACTTTTATGGTTTGCAACTTAAACCAAAGAAAGGTCTTTGAAATTGAATTACACAGAGGTCTTTCATGCAGCGTCCTGCAAGAGTGGTAGTTATGGCAAATTGAAAATCAAGACACCTGACATTTCTATGTGGCTCTGGGCGTGTAGGATGCGACAGCCACCAAACAGGTAAAAACACCAAGGGGCATATTACCAAGCAATAGCGATAATTATCGCTATTGCTTGGTTAGAGACAAAAATTTACCGCAGCGCTGCGGCGATGTTTACCGCAAATAAACCTTGGTATTACCAAGGTTTAACGCAAATGCGGTAAAAATCGCCGCAAAGCATGAATATCGCTGAAAAGTCAGCGATATTCATGCATTAGCGAGCTAATGCTCTTAGCCATGTTATCCACCTCCCATTGGATAACATGGCTAAGAACTGCTCAGGGCAGGTGTTAGCTTTTGGAGATATTCCCGCTTAGCGCGAATATCTCCAAAAGTTGGTAATAGGAGATAGCGATGTTAGCGACTGTTTTCAGTCTCTAACATCTTGGCACGCCCACTTTGCATCTCATTAGTGATAAATATCACTGACATGCAAAGTGGGGCCCAAGATGGTCGCTATCTCCTACTAGCTGTCGCTAACTGGTGTTAGCGGCAGCTAGGTAATAGGGAGATAATTTTATCTCCGCTTTCTTGGCTTTTAAAGCCAAAAAAGCGGAGATAAACCCCCTTGATAATATGCCCCCAGATGTCTACATCGTGATAATGGCTGAATACAATAAATGGATTTTCTAAAACTCGAATATAAATTGCATTCGACTTCAGAAATGTTGATCAACCCTGACGAAAGGGGGCGAGCCTTTAAAGAATGCCAGCTGTGTTTGAAGGGCTGCCATGATGCATGTAATAGATGAGATAATTGGAACTGGTCAGAACTTGGAGATTTAATTGACAACAATTTGACACTCTTTCAGGCACCCCTGAAAAATCTCTCCTGTCACTACCTAATGCTCTCTTTCATACTTCGACTCTAAGTGTATTAAACATTATTTCAAGAAAAGCACGACTAATGAGGGCAGTCTATTAAAGAAGAGTAGAGCACTGTGATGATGGTAAAATGCCAGGCTGGGTGCTGGCACTGTTCCTTGCAGAAGGCGTCTTCTGAGCAATAAGTGACCCTTGGTCTGTCTCAGAGGAAGCAGACGCGTTGCAGCAGAAGCGTGGCACATATCCATTAGATAAATGTGCTTGTCACAAATTGAGAGGAAGCTATGTGAAGAGAGGCTCTCCTTTAGACCATCTCTATCATTAGTGAATCAATTCATTAAATCAGTGCTTCTGTGCTTACTTCTAAAGCAATATTTATGAAAGCTCAATGCAAGGGCAAGGCAAACCAGAACACAGGGAGACTAGACGCAAGAGTGAAAAGCATCTTACTGATTTCTACTCAATCTATAAAGTACCGATGTATATGTTGTGAACAATTTTTAAAGCATTAATTCCCCCACTATTGTAAACGATGATCTTGACTATTTAATTTCGCGTCTTGGCCTTAATTCTTTTCTAGGTCACTAAAATGAGTACCATTAACTATGTAAAAGCAGGAGATCTGTAGGGGTAAGTGAGGATTGTAGTGTCCAGTTGGCTCTGGATAGATGGGAAATGACGTTTGATGTTTTTTGCACGCCTGTTCTTTTGTTAAATGTGTATGCGGCAATTAGAGCATGGGAAACAGGCAGACATGACAGTACTAGGTTAATCCAATAACTATTTTACAAATTGTGATTGTTGAAATTGTTTGTTTCTTTATTTTTAGATGCTCTTTAGGATGTCATGATGGCCTGTCGATGAGAGGGGTAGTATGCTAGTTAGTGGAACCATACTTAGAACCAATAGTAGGTCCTTGCATGAGAAATTTGGAACATCAGCATTTCTTCCCTGCAGTATCCTTGGCATAGGGATGTCCCCCCTACAGCATCGGTCTTATGGGCTGAGGGTCGCTAAATCTGCCACTTGTCATGACTACTCCGTTAATAAAAGTTTTATACTTCACCTTAAGGCATATCAGCAATGCCTTGATGGGTTTGGCTGCAGGAGCACGTTACTGAATAACTGCCCTGGTTGAGGGGAAATAAGAAGCATTCAATCTGATCCACTTAGTTGTCACCCATGTTTAAATGGACTCCCAAGGTATCAACATCATTTGCTTGCTTTTTGTGTTTTAGATTTGTGGCCTCGCATTCTTCGTCTTGTGTTCGCTTTTCCATGGAGCATGGCCTCATTACTTGTGTCCCTCCACTGCTTAATTTTCAAGCCCTATTTTTTCGTTTTGGTGGAGCTCTCAATGAAAGTGCATGTGTTTTCCAGTTATTTCCCTCCTATATTTCTCTTACGCCATTACTATGTGGTGCTCTCTGTCACCCATATGCTTCTTTACTGTGCCTGACTGTGTTGTGCTCACCCTTTTGTGCTTCTACCCCATGCGTTGCGTTTTGACCTGTTTGCTATTCACCTCTCCCACTCGACATTGAGTTCTCTCCACCGTGTGCTTCTCATCCCCCATGCTCCACGTTGCTCATGTTCTGAAATCTGCTCCACCCTCCGTGTGACTTCCACTCTCCTGCCCCCTGTGTTTTTTCGCCCTCCCATGGCCTCCATGTTGCTTCTGTCCTCCGTTCTCAGTGGTGATTCCCCCCCACCGGTTATCACGTGTTGCTTTCCTCACCCACTTAAGAAATTTATAAAAAACGCATATTTATGTATTTGCTTATCCAAATCAGATTGATAAATTAAAAGAAAAAAACGAGCGTGTCGTGTTGCTAGTGGACACATGATTGGTGTGCATGCCTACAAAACATAAGGGCCGGTCATGTCATAGACTGTTTTTCTGTCCTCATTAGCCACGCTGCACAGCATCACTAAAACCATTGTTGATAAGCCAATGCTTTTTTAAGCAGTCTTAATACTTACTCACGACTAGGATAGCAACGTTAATTCTCTTTAACTTTGAATTGTGGCCTCAATTTTCATCTTCCAAGGAACTTCTTATTAACTGATGCTGTGTCTTAACTTGCATAAAATGTCTGCTACATGAGCATTGTTAATAGTACTCACTAGTTATTCCACTAGATTATTGCATGAGCACTGGTGTTAGATGCTCTTCCTGGATAACCATTTATCTCATCTGCTTGAAATAGCTTGCATTTGTAAGACAATATTTGTATGACTCACTTTCACATTATTTCAATCATATTCACTTTAATGACATGCTTTACACGCATGCTGAGCATTATGGTCTGGAAAGCATAACTTTCTTTCCCTGTTGTGAGCCCATTATGCGTAACTCTCAAAATGACACATAAACGAACAACTAACTAGTCGTTGCAAATGACAAGATTACTTTTAATCTGTAATTTCAAACTCGCCCTGCTGCATGACAATTATTTTCCAGACATGCATTATCCATTTATCAACAGATCAGACGTGGCCACAAATACTGCTGTGTCTTTTCACAATCTTCATGAGTGTTGTTTGTAAGTAACATTTGGGTGCTCAAAATAGACAGGTGCCATATTTCCCTATTTACTCTCTGTAATCTACTTCCCATTTGACAAACAATATGCATAGTTTCCTTTCGTTCTTTCTTTAGGAATTTACAAGATCTTCTTACCCGAATGTTATATTTGGTTTACACTAAGAGTATGGTGATGTAACACTTCATCAAAAATATAGTCTCTAAAATCTTCCAAAGATTAATGTATGTTGTGCATTTATTTGTAATTTTTCAGCAGCACTAATAAAACTCTATGGCTTATTGGCTGTATCAAAAACATCTGTGGCCAAAGTCCTTTACAGCATTAAAAGACATTAAAGAGAAATACACCAATAGCTTTTGCTAATTGGGCCTCAATTTGACCTCAATGCCATCTTGTTCAAAATGGATCCTACATCATCTTCATGTGTATTTTTGTGCTGCACGTAGTCATGCAAGATGTGGATTTGTTTATTTCTGAATCAATCTGGGTTTTGTAAAGCGTAACTAATAACCCGTGAGAGTATCCAGGGCTGCGAGTACTGCTGCTGAGGCTCAGTCGAACAGCCACGTCTAGAGTCATTTTCTGGGTCACTATCGTAACATATTTGCAAGGAACTTCTGCTTGTACACAATATTGCATTCATTCACAATGGTTCACCGTTGATTAGGTAACTAATTTGTTCTGACACCTCCAGATAACATTACGTCAGAAGGGCTGAACCAATATTCAGGTGGTGGGTTAGTGCTTAGGCGGTAGGGCTTCATGAAGATTTTAAAATCTGCATCCTGATTTGTTGAATCTGTATTACTTTGCTCACACCACAGTAACTTTGCAGTTTTTATCCTCCTCTATGGAGAGATATGCAATATAAAGCCTTGAATGTTGGGGTCAGGCAGATCTCTGCTGTCCGATTTCTTTTGACCTTGCAGCACATTTAAAACTAGGCATTTGTTTTATTTTGTCACTATTTTGTATAATTCTGAAACGATGCTCTTTATGGTAAGTAAATTCTATGTAACTTAAGGATTTTTGCATTGCATTTTCCTGTATTTTATGTTTTTTTTTTTCTAAATTCCGCTCTAAAACTTACTTATTAGGTCAGTCTTTTTTTATTTGACTGTATTCGATATGCTGATTTATACCTTGTCTCTGAGACAACTCTCTCTCTTGCCATACCCGATTAAAATCCTAGAGAAAGCAGTTAGCAAGACTCTGGCATGCTACTTGGTGGACAACCATCAGCTAGATAGGAATCAATTTGGCTTCCATCCGGGCCACAGTACTGAGACTGCCCTGGCAACCGTAATGGACAATCTACCTATGTGTGCCGACAATGGAGATTCTACTGTCCTAGTGTTACTAGACATGTCGGCCGCATTTGATACGGTGAACCACACAGTACTGGTGGAAAGACAAAAAAATATTGGGGTAAATGGACAAGCCTTGCAGTGGGTACAATCATGTTTATCGGGGAGTCAACAGGCTGTGACTATGATACCGTTCACGTCCAGTAAGTCTCCAGTACATCACGAGGTACCGCAGGGGTCTACAATAAGCCCCATTCTTTTTAATATCTATTTGCGCCCCCTACTCTCCTTAATTAAATCCTATGGTATTGACCTGGTCAACTATGCGGGAGACACCCAATTGGTGTTCTCCCTGGAAGGGGAACAGGCGGTGTCTATGGATAATTTCCAGAAGTGTATGTGTCAGACTATGGGCTGGCTTAGGCAAAATTCCCTGCAATTTAATGGGGGAAAAACAGAGGTGATATTCTTCTCGCCCACCAGCCTGCCTCAACATCCGACGCCGGAGTTTAAGCTTACCCCAGAGGATGATCCCCTAGCCCCTGCTAAAACAGTGCGTAATTGGGGTGTTCTGGTGGATGGTAATCTCCAAATGGAGTCCCAGGCTAACAAAACTGCTAGCCTCTGCTTTTCCCTGATGGCGTATGCTACAGTAGATCCTCCCGCTGGTGCCCAAGGATACCCGCTCTCTCGTAGTAAGGAGGGTTATTCTTAGCAGACTGGACTACTGCAACACCCTGTATTTGGGAGCACCACAATACATCTTGCAGGGGCTGCAGAGAGTCCAGTCCATGGCAGCAAAGCTGGCGCTGAATAGGCAACACAGGTCTTCTACGACCCTAACCCTGTGAGATCTACACTGGCTGCCTATCAAGGAGAGAATCTGTTTTAAATCTCTCTGTATCATGTACAGAGCAGCACATGATTTGGGCCTATCCCTTTTCAGGGGAGGTTTACCTGGTATAATCCTAAAAGGCAGCTTCGCTCCTCCAATGCAAATCTGATAATGACTACTAGATTCAAGAAAACCAGGATGGGGGACAAAGCCGTTGGTGTGGCCACCACACGCCTAAGGAATTAATTGACCCAGGCCATTTCTTTGACCTGTTTCAGAAAGAATCTGAAAACCTGGCTGTTCCCAAGGGCGGAAAACTAGATCTTTCACTGCCATCTTAGATTTGCTCAAGTGCCGACTACTCTTAAGTCTAAGTGCCAGGATCCCCGCAGGGTGACAGTCTGCGCTATATAAAACCTCAATACAATACAATACAACACATTGCCTTCTGAAACTGAGGTTAACACTGTCCCCAATCCACCCAACTGTTGGGTGAGCTTTTGGCGTGTAAGATTTTAAGGGTACAGGGCACCCACAGTACCGTAGTCCAGCACTCAATCACATACTTGAATTTAACCAATCCAGGGGATGAGCCAAGTCCACAAATAGTAGCTCAGGACCCCCATCAGTTGGATATTGGGCAAATACTTGATGTATTACTAGCTACAGTCTAATTCTGGAACTATCCAATGTGTAATGCAAGACTAAAATGAAGCAAGTCATTGGGAGGAGCGTTTGTCAAGGACCCTGTGGAAGTGTGAGCAAAATTATCAAAAACATCTTTGGAAAAGTGTCATTGATTTACACACTAGAAACAAATTAATATTTACTATAGTCTTGCAATTTAATTGACTTTCCAAAAACAATAAATAGAGGATACATAGACTGAAATTATTGGAATTGTGATCTTAGATTTACATTTTCGCCATATGTTGTGTCAACGTTTAACATTTTCATTGACTCTTGGTGCTGTAGATTATGAAATGAAACGTAAACTTGTAAAGCGCGGTTGCTGCCCTGGGGCGTCCAAGCACTTAACTAGAAAGTGGAATCGCTGTCAGAGGAAAGCAGCTTGGAGAATTAATAGTGAGCGTTAAAGAGAAAGGTCTTTAATTGCTTCCGGAAGGAGGACAGGTTAGGGTCGGCCCTAAGCTGAAGGGAGCCTCAGAATTGATTGTGTGTGATCTAGGGTAAATTGTGTCCATCTGTATCAGTTTAAACTAGATAATATAATTTTTTACATCTTATTAACATTCTTTTTTTCTTTTACTTTCTGTAATGGTAAAGAACTAGATAAAAAAACTACTGACTTACAAAGGTTTTTCGATGCAACTCTAATGAGAGAATGTGACAAGGTATGCATGCGTGCATTCCTAAAAACGAATATTTTTAGAGTGACGTACATGCTCGTATATCACAATGGATTTGGCATTCCCACAGGAGAGTCTGAAAAATGGACTAAGAAATGCAGCAGCTGACCTCATTTTAAAAGTCAGACACTATGCGGTTAGCATTCTCAGCCATTTCCACAGAATTTACATTGTGTGAGGCTCAGTTATTGAGACTTACTCATAGTAAAAGTCCAAAACCAAGTAGTCACAAAGTAAAATTTCAAGGGTGATCAAATGAACTGAACTCATTTGATGTATATCTCATTGTGATGTCCATCCTTGCCGCACTACAATTGAGTAAAGTTATATTGTCAATCATTCTGCTCAAGCAAAAGTATAAAAACATTTGAGCATGTTAGTGGAGTACTCTACTTGTTGGTTCTGGATTCTCACTGTAGTTTGATTCCCATAACAAGGGCCTGATACACCCTAGGGGCCTTCCCCTATACAGCCTATGGGGATAATATGTCCTAGACCAAGAAATATAAGTGTTTCTGGGCATCTTATGAGAGGAGGACAGAGCACATTTGACTCATCCATAGCCTAGTATTATAGTACATTTTTTGGGCTGTTCCTTCATGTACTTTAACTTGCTGAAACAGTGTGGTTGATTTTAACATTTATCAAATGTAGTCTAAATCTTGCTTTTCTACTGCAGTGAAGAGACCTGCTACTATTTGGCAATGGCTTTTGGTGCTCCACAGAGTCACTGGAGCACATTATCAGCCTTCGATAAGGAGATCCCTTGGAAGCCATCATAAAAAACGCAGAGGCCCTCCAGATTACAAATCAAGGCCATAAGATTCATATTACTCCTGTACGATTCATATTACTCCTCTTCAATGTCCTGTGCGATTCATATTATTCCTCTTCAATGACTATACTAAAGGCCTTATGCTCAGTTGGTCAGCAATACTGCCTCCGTATTGACAAGTTGTGAAACTCTTAAGTCTTAGTCATGGCCTTTCCTATTAAACCCCTGGCAGGTTTTGAGGTCATATCCAATCTTGTTGTGAGTGGAGGCATGTTGTAAGGGATCAGACCACCATCAAAGGACTTTACTTCACAAGACCCTGTTTATTATGAACACTATAAATTTCCAGGCCCCAGACTGAGCTTCATAATGCTATTTGCTGTTCTGACCCACATCTTCCTTTTTAATATATATAGATAGCATTCAACTAACTACTTCCTACTTTCCTGGAAGCAAAACCTATTACTCTCTTCCAGGAAAAGTAAGCTATACCTTATTAAATAAATATTTAAAGACATTGAAGAAGTGAAGGTCTTGCAAGACAGAATATATTGTTTTCTAGGCTTTTTCATGCAGAGAAAAGCAGGCTGGAATAAAATCGACTGTGCACCATTTAACCAAAAACTATTTTTGCCACTGAATTAATTGTTTGATAACTATTTCAATATTGCATTTCTGATTTCTGTAGATATTTTCCAACCAGACGTTTTTTACTGTAGGGAAGACCTACAACCTTTCCATCCTGCCTCTGCATGACAGTATTGGTATAATTATTAATCATGCCCCACAGTTACACATTATACACAAAAGTCTTGTAGGCTTCAAAACACTACCTTCAGGTGACTTAGCTAGTCTCACATGTAGGGTATGAAAATGGTCAAAAACTGTTTCTTTGAACACTCGCTAGGCGCAGCTTTACTCACACTAGTTCAGGGCTGCACTGGCAAGCCAGAAGCCATCCTTTAAAAATCTGCAGATACAAGATGAATTTTCCCTACACCAGATAGTCAAAATTCCCCCTTTAGGGTGACCTTAGGAATGTGAATTACTGTAGACATCTGAGTTTTCCATTCTCAGTTTCCATGGTAATTTCCTCAGGTGTGTGCCATTTCCTACCTATAAATGTCACTGGCTGGTGAAGATAATATGTCCAGCAGGAGGAATGCCGAAACAGCACTAGTTACACATTCTTTGTACTTCCTGATTCCCCCAGAAACAGTGATCACGAATTGCACACAAGTTTGAAAAGAAGCCACGTTCTAAATTAATGGCCAACATTTAGTTTAATGTTTTGTATCCACCACAGACATCGAACTTCAAAACAACCATTCAATTTTTGTTTTTCTTAGTATAATGTAGAGAACGAATGTTAACAATAATAGGGGAAACTGCTTAGGACATGTACTGAAAAAATGAAGTGAAAATCACTATACCTCATTTTATCTCTGCCCGGATGACACTGCCCTCCTGCAGCAAACACACTTCAAACCAGCAATAACCATGCATCCATTGAGGCTGACACAGTTCAAAAGTCTTGCTCTTTAATAATATTTTCAAAAGACTACACCATTAACCGCCTAGCCGTCATCTCAATGCCTATGTGCTATCTGCAACAGCGCTTTCCCCCTAGAGCTGGAGAGCTCGCAAAACTCTCTAGCAACAGTGCAACTCATCAATAACACATCAACATATTTTGTAGTCTGGTTCCACAATAACATTACATATGATACTGCCTCATTCTTTTTTAAACAAGCAAACATAGCAATACACTAAAAGAGATATCTAACCTAGCTTTCCTAAACATAGAGGATTTGGGCGATTGACTTGAATCATCATACTATCAATATACCATAGATCTGTGCAAGTACATTACACCATACAGAGTTTACTCATAAGGCACAAGCAAATATAGGAATAGTGAAAATGCAATTAACTGAGCACTTGCATATATATAGTTCACATTCAGGGCTTGATCTGCACAGATTTACTGTGAGTAGATCACTTACTTTTATAGTACTCCTGGATTACGCTTTGATTTAGGAGAAAGCCAGGAGAACACCTTGCTGACTCTTCTCTTATTCCGTTAGTGTAATAGTATGCAAGTAATACTACAAGAATAAGTCACACCTACTCACAGCAAAATCTCTGTACCTGGGTCAATTGTCCAATTTACATGTGTAGGGCCATATCACATAAAGTGAGCGCGGCCAGTGATAATTTAAGACATGGTTTATGCTACATTTGTGGGCTGACTGATGTCTTAAATATTTGAAGAGCTGGAGTAGAGCTATTTCACCCTATTCCACAGTGGTACATTTATTGTATTTTATTACGCTTCTTGTATAGCCCTTCTTTATTCGCATGATGTTGGAGCACTTCATACAATAACAACTATACTGAATACAGGTGTACAGATAACAGGATTAAAAAACAGATCATCTCGTAGACAAAGATTTTAGGGCAAGCAAAATTGGTAATGGGGGAATTGGTGAGGTAATAAAATTGGGTAGGGGGAGGTTCAAGAGCAGTTTCGGTTTAGAACAACATAATAGTTCAGTTTTAATCATTTACATGTTGTTTGAAGAGAAAGGTTTAAAGTTTTTCCAGAAACAACTGAGGCTGTCTTCTTATCTTGTCATCATCTTGTCAAGATACAGGAGACATTTCCAGAGTTTTGGGGCCGCACCAGCAAATGATTTGTGTGAAACTTGATGGGATTGGATTTGCATTTCTTGCTTTCAACATAAGATGCTTTGCTCCTCCGCATTCTTTCCAGTGATGTGGAGCAAGGAGTGGAGGTGGGCGTTGTGACCTAATGTAATATTAGGGATTTGAAGGTCAGACATGCAGTTTTCAATTTAATCCTTGCCTTTAAAGGGTGTCAGGTTTGAGGTCTCTCGGAATGGTGGTTATGTGATTGAATTTCTGTCTGTTTGTTGTTAGATGAGCAGCGGAATGAAAGAGGGCTTTCGGGGGTGCTAATGAGTTTTTCTTTGCTCCTGCGAGAGGAGCTGTTCCGCAATCAAAGTTTGAGATCACAGTGGATTGGACTATGGAATAAAAGTCTTATTGAGTGTGCACAGGTCTGAGGCATTTTAAAGAGAATTGGGAGAAATAGTGTGAATTGAACTGTGCACTGGGGTCATGTGAGCTATATGCATCAAAGGTTAACGTTGAATTGAAATCGACTTAGCAATTGTTTGCAGGGAAATGTGAAGTGCCTCTTTATTTTAAAATGCTGAGACAGGTAAATGTTTGCTTTCCATGGGACCTTTAAAGACATGTGCTGATTTTGGCTGGAAATTTAGCAGCTTTTTAAAATATATATTTATAACTAATAAAGTAACATAACCAGAGCAACATAAGGACTCAATAAACACAATGAGGCACAACACAGAACACAAAATAACCATCACAGTACAACTTAACAATATTAACCTGTAATAATGCAGCACAAACCCCAACCCAACACACCACAACCACAACAAAATGCCACACAGCATATATACACAAACATTCCATCACACATTTCTACAGTCAGAATTATGCTTTTCTTATACTGTGGTAACATGTGTTTTCACAAAACACTGCATTGGATACCAAGGGCACAAAATAGCCTACATTAAAATGTTTTGACGTCATTTGTCCTTTACTATCATGATTCAGCCCTAGACTGTCACATATACAGTTCTTGTGCTAAAACAAACTCTAAATCAGGTACAACAAATGATAAATACAAACATTTGCAATTATATGCAAAAGGTCTTAACAAAAAACGTAATTTCTTTATTTGTACACATCATAGCTATTTGTAGGGTAAGAGGTGTCGTCCTGAAAATGCAGAAAGTAAAGTGAGATTTTTAAAGAATGTTACGTATGCATAATTCAAAAGACCGATTACGCGATTCAAGCTGAATGCAACTATATTTCTTTGTCGCTTGTTATGAAGTCCAGACTCTTAGTGACTGGATGTGAACGCTTAACCTGGAAGTGAAAGATTTCTAAACCAATAGCTGAGCTCTCCTTTCTCCCAGGTCTCAATAGACTGCGTTATCATACTTCCATTAGTAACCAGGAAAAATGTATGTGTTTTCTTCTTCTATGAAGAGGGTGATTATACCGATGAGAGTGGTTAATGTATTGATGAAGATAGTTTAGTCTTGTTCCAGCAAAGTGTTCCCTTCAGTTGTATTCATTTAAGCTTAGTTACACAAACAAGAAATTAAGCTCCTAAATTCGGGAACCTCATTTACAAAAAAAAGATAAGGTTAATGACTTAGATTAATGGAGAGGGAGACTATGAAACTGCCCTCAGAAAAGTGTGTTTAATGCATGACAAAATCATGTATTATGAAGGAAAATAGCATCGAAAGGATTAGTAATGATTTTGTTTTATTCGAAACAGCATGATGAATATTCATAGTTATTTTTTACATTACACATTTGATATTGAAATAGATAAAGAGATTGGTTAGAAAAAAAGTACAAATATTTATTTATTTTCCATTCCAGGACACATTTTTGATTTTAGAAAATTACTTTTATTGTATTTTACCTCATGTCTTACTTTTGTTTTTAAGTATAAAATACGTAAAATCAACAAAGAAGCAAGAAATATTGATTCGAATTTTCAATATGGAGCTGGAGAGGAGTCTTATTAAGGCTGTCTTTCTTGTTAGACCTTTTCTGCACAAAGACACAAAGGCCTCAGGGGATTTATGGGCAGAAGGCACTCTTAGAGGTATAGCAAAGTGGAGTTTGGTGTGTGGATTAATAATTGATTGGATAGAAGCCTCCTGCTGGTGTGCATATTTTTAATATACCTGCAAGGACCACTATTCTTAAAAATATATATGTCCTTGGAACTTTGAAGCAGCATAAAGCTGTACCACAAGTACTGGCTTGGATAAGACAACTTCCAGTGTTTAAGTCGCAGTAACCGAGTAATCTACACCCATGTTACCTGCTAGAAATTCTTATCGCCTGTAAAAGACTTCAGTGCTGCTTCTGGAGAGGATTAACCCAGTATAAGTGAAATTGTTGTGCTATGGATTGCACATTTCATGCTTACCTCGGGGTGATGGGGAGGGCCACTGGTGTAAGTGTCACTGGAACTTCACTACAGCTGCTCATAAAGTAGCCAGTACTTTGAGAAGGCTTATCAGAAGAAGAAGTTGTAGAAGAACTTAAGATTGCATTGAACCTCTTTTTACATGTTAAGCTACTGCAACAGTATTGGACGCCCGCTTGTTTGGGACTGCAACAGTATCAGACCGGAGATTCTGGCTTTCGAGTGTTGATGGCTAAAGATGCAGATTTCGTCCAAAGGCCACTACCTCCCTTCACTCTAGTCCTAGATTAATAACCAATCGGGCTTGTTAACCGTCCTGAGGTCTGGGATCAGCTCTCTACATACCTTAAGAGGTAGGTTTCAACCCAACTGTGAAACTTGAGCGTGGCTCACTAGATACTACTACTGGTCATAAACTCCGTTTTAAAATACATCATGGTGACTCTGCTGTTTTCTTTATCTAGTTACACGGTCTCCTTTGTAATGAACACTTAATGAAGCTGAGACTTATTCTTTTTT
Organism: Lissotriton vulgaris; assembly: GCF_964263255.1. Classification (NCBI taxonomy): domain Eukaryota; kingdom Metazoa; phylum Chordata; class Amphibia; order Caudata; family Salamandridae; genus Lissotriton; species Lissotriton vulgaris. The sequence goes on along the minus strand of NC_141689.1, from coordinate 1,917,450,835 downwards.
CTATGAGACTGTTTTTATGATTAATAACTGCTAATCCACTGATCCAATTTTGCCCATTTTGCTCCTATATATTTTTTTGCATTAAGACTTTCTCCTGTTAACTCTACTTAGTTTGGAATAGAATAGACATGAATTTAGTTTGACTGTGAGGTTTTAATCAAAATTGACACACACACCCATAGTTTCTGTCAGAGTACATCCTAGGTGTTCAGTCCATATTACAAAAGAATATCGAATGAAAAAGCCTGTTTAGATTTGTTGGTCTGCCTACTGAGTCGTGAGAACATAAGTTCAGCTTAAACGGAGACTTAGCATCTCTCTTAAGGAGAACAATTAGTCATGAAACCTACATCCCAAATGCAAAAAGTGGTTCTATCACTTTAATAATTTTGTGTATTTTCATTGTGCTCTCTTGCTTAATATTTTGCTGGTAAAACCTGTTTGCAGGATTGTAGTGCAACATTTCTTGCATTGAAAAATACGAACACCAATTCATGATACATTATGAGGTTAATTATGGTGTTAACATCAAGAACTGTGAAAACTATTGCTGACAACTTAAAAATCGCCTGACTCCTTTTATCATAGCCAAATTCATACACTACAAGCACAAGCCTGGAGGATTTTATTAAATAACGACCTGCTCTATTTTGGCTAAAGATATGGCGAAATCCAGCTGCGATTTTAACCCAAGAAATTATCACAGACTGCCTTAAATTTGATGGATCAGAAAAGGGGGTGGTGATGAACAGAGTGTCTGAATTAAGCAGACCACTCTTACCTAGTCAAAAGATCAGGGCTTGATCCATCACCGTTTTTTAGCTCACTGCATCATCCCAGCTCAGAACCTGGCTACATGCAAATTAGTCTGTTCCTGTCCGAGTGGATGATGGGAACAGGGCAAACCAAACTACCAAGCCAATTCTTTTACTGGGAAGGAAACAAGCTTCCGGGGACCGGTTTCTGGCATTTCAGCCGTCTTCGGCCCGGCTTGCTTGAATCCTGATGGTGCAATGAGCAAGGGACTCACATCTGAGTATACCCTTCCACGCTTATGGTGGACAAAATGATTCAGAAAAGGGGGTGGTGATGAACAGAGTGTCTGAATTAAGCAGACCACTCTTACCTTGTCCAAATATCAGGGCTTGATCCATCACCGTTTTTTAGCTCACTGCACCATCCCAGCTCAGAACCTGGCTACATGCAAATTAGTCTGTTCCTGTCCCAGTGCATGATGGGAACAGGGCAAACCAAACTACCAAGCCAATTCTTATACTGGGAAGGAAACAAGCTTCCGGGGACCGGTTTCTGGCATTTCAGCCGTCTTCGGCCCGGCTTGCTTGAATCCTGATTGTGCAATGAGCAAGGGACTCACATCTGAGTATACCCTTCCACGCTTATGGTGGACAAAATGATTCAGAAAAGGGGGTGGTGATGAACAGAGTGTCTGAATTAAGCAGACCACTCTTACCTAGTCAAATGATCAGGGCTTGATCCATCACCGTTTTTTAGCTCACTGCACCATCCCAGCTCAGAACCTGGCTACATGCAAATTAGTCTGTTCCTGTCCCAGTGCATGATGGGAACAGGGCAAACCAAACTACCAAGCCAATTCTTATACTGGGAAGGAAACAAGCTTCCGGGGACCGGTTTCTGGCATTTCAGCCGTCTTCGGCCTGGCTTGCTTGAATCCTGATGGTGCAATGAGCAAGGGACTCACATCTGAGTATACCCTTCCACGCTTATGGTGGACAAAATGATTCAGAAAAGGGGGTGGTGATGAACAGAGTGTCTGAATTAAGCAGACCACTCTTACCTAGTCAAAGAATCAGGGCTTGATCCATCACCGTTTTTTAGCTCACTGCACCATCCCAGCTCAGAACCTGGCTACATGCAAATTAGTCTGTTCCTGTCCCAGTGCATGATGGGAACAGGGCAAACCAAACTACCAAGCCAATTCTTATACTGGGAAGGAAACAAGCTTCTGGGGACCGGTTTCTGGCATTTCAGCCGTCTTCGGCCCGGCTTGCTTGAATCCTGATGGTGCAATGAGCAAGGGACTCACATCTGAGTATACCCTTCCACGCTTATGGTGGACAAAATGATTCAGAAAAGGGGGTGGTGATGAACAGAGTGTCTGAATTAAGCAGACCACTCTTACCTAGTCAAAGGATCAGGGCTTGATCCATCACCGTTTTTTAGCTCACTGCACCATCCCAGCTCAGAACCTGGCTACATGCAAATTAGTCTGTTCCTGTCCCAGTGCATGATGGGAACAGGGCAAACCAAACTACCAAGCCAATTCTTATACTGGGAAGGAAACAAGCTTCCGGGGACCGGTTTCTGGCATTTCAGCCGTCTTCGGTGTGGCAGGGTATGCTCAGACATGAGTCCCTTTCTCACTGCACCATCAGGATTCAAGCAAGCCGGGCCGAAGACGGCTGAAATGCCAGAAACCGGTCCCCGGTAGCTTGTCTCCTTTCTGGTGAAGAATTGGCTTGGTAGTTTATTCTGCCCTGTTCCCATGATGCACTGGGCCTGGGACAGACTGATTTGCATATAGCCAGGATCTGAGCTGGGATGGTGCAGTGAGATAAATAACGGTGATGGATCAAGCCCTGATCTTTGGACTGGGTAAGAGTGGTCTGCTTAATTCAGACACTCTGTTCATCACCACCCCCTTTTCTGAATCGTTTTTGGCCACTATAGGTGTGGCAGGGTATGCTCAGACATGAGTCCCTTTCTCACTGTACCATCAGGATTCAAGCAAGCCGGGCCGAAGACGGCTGAAATGCCAGAAACCGGTCCCCGGTAGCTTGTCTCCTTTCTGGTGAAGAATTGGCTTGGTAGTTTAGTCTGCCCTGTTCCCATGATGCACTGGGCCAGGGACACACTGATTTGCATATAGCCAGGATCTGAGCTGGGATGGTGCAGTGAGATAAATAACGGTGATGGATCAAGCCCTGATCTTTGGACTGGGTAAGAGTGGTCTGCTTAATTCAGACACTCTGTTCATCACCACCCCCTTTTCTGAATCGTTTTTGGCCACTATAGGTGTGGCAGGGTATGCTCAGACATGAGTCCCTTTCTCACTGCACCATCAGGATTCAAGCAAGCCGGGCCGAAGACGGCTGAAATGCCAGAAACCGGTCCCCGGTAGCTTGTCTCCTTTCTGGTGAAGAATTGGCTTGGTAGTTTAGTCTGCCCTGTTCCCATGATGCACTGGGCCAGGGACAGACTGATTTGCATATAGCCAGGATCTGAGCTGGGATGGTGCAGTGAGATAAATAACGGTGATGGATCAAGCCCTGATCTTTGGACTGGGTAAGAGTGGTCTGCTTAATTCAGACACTCTGTTCATCACCACCCCCTTTTCTGAATCGTTTTTGGCCACTATAGGTGTGGCAGGGTATGCTCAGACATGAGTCCCTTTCTCACTGCACCATCAGGATTCAAGCAAGCCGGGCCGAAGACGGCTGAAATGCCAGAAACCGGTCCCCGGTAGCTTGTCTCCTTTCTGGTGAAGAATTGGCTTGGTAGTTTAGTCTGCCCTGTTCCCATGAGGCACTGGGCCAGGGACAGACTGATTTGCATATAGCCAGGATCTGAGCTGGGATGGTGCAGTGAGATAAATAACGTGATGGATCAAGCCCTGATCTTTGGACTGGGTAAGAGTGGTCTGCTTAATTCAGATACTCTGTTCATCACCACCCCCTTTTCTGAATCGTTTTTGGCCACTATAGGTGTGGCAGGGTATGCTCAGACATGAGTCCCTTTCTCACTGCACCATCAGGATTCAAGCAAGCCGGGCCGAAGATGGCTGAAATGCCAGAAACAGGTCCCCGGTAGCTTGTCTCCTTTCTGGTGAAGAATTGGCTTGGTAGTTTAGTCTCCCCTGTTCCCATGATGCACTGGGCCAGGGACAGACTGATTTGCATATAGCCAGGATCTGAGCTGGGATGGTGCAGTGAGATAAATAACGGTGATGGATCAAGCCCTGATCTTTGGACTGGGTAAGAGTGGTCTGCTTAATTCAGACACTCTGTTCATCACCACCCCCTTTTCTGAATCGTTTTTGGCCACTATAGGTGTGGCAGGGTATGCTCAGACATGAGTCCCTTTCTCACTGCACCATCAGGATTCAAGCAAGCCGGGCCGAAGACGGCTGAAATGCCAGAAACCGGTCCCCGGTAGCTTGTATCCTTTCTGGTGAAGAATTGGCTTGGTAGTTTAGTCTGCCCTGTTCCCATGATGCACTGGGCCAGGGACAGACTGATTTGCATATAGCCAGGATCTGAGCTGGGATGGTGCAGTGAGATAAATAACGGTGATGGATCAAGCCCTGATCTTTGGACTGGGTAAGAGTGGTCTGCTTAATTCAGCCACTCTGTTCATCACCACCCCCTTTTCTGAATCGTTTTTGGCCACTATAGGTGTGGCAGGGTATGCTCAGACATGAGTCCCTTTCTCACTGCACCATCAGGATTCAAGCAAGCCGGGCCGAAGACGGCTGAAATGCCAGAAACCGGTCCCCGGTAGCTTGTCTCCTTTCTGGTGAAGAATTGGCTTGGTAGTTTAGTCTGCCCTGTTCCCATGATGCACTGGGCCAGGGATAGACTGATTTGCATATAGCCAGGATCTGAGCTGGGATGGTGCAGTGAGATAAATAACGGTGATGGATCAAGCCCTGATCTTTGGACTGGGTAAGAGTGGTCTGCTTAATTCAGACACTCTGTTCATCACCACCCCCTTTTCTGAATCGTTTTTGGCCACTATAGGTGTGGCAGGGTATGCTCAGACATGAGTCCCTTTCTCACTGCACCATCAGGATTCAAGCAAGCTGGGCCGAAGACGGCTGAAATGCCAGAAACCGGTCCCCAGTAGCTTGTCTCCTTTCTGGTGAAGAATTGGCTTGGTAGTTTAGTCTGCCCTGTTCCCATGATGCACTGGGCCAGGGACAGACTGATTTGCATATAGCCAGGATCTGAGCTGGGATGGTGCAGTGAGATAAATAACGGTGATGGATCAAGCCCTGATCTTTGGACTGGGTAAGAGTGGTCTGCTTAATTCAGACACTCTGTTCATCACCACCCCCTTTTCTGAATCGTTAAATTTGATGGAGGCAAAGGAATACCCTGGCTTAGAGCAATGCAGAATAGTTTAGCCAGCCTTCAGCTAGAATATACCTTTCATCTTCCTTTAACTGCAGACGGTATAAACTTAAAGGTAGTGACAGGGGCACTATATGATTTATATCGTGAAGAAAGAGGGAAAAATGAGTTTTGTAAATCTTCAATTATTAGATATATTTCCATCCAGAGGCCATTAAGTAACAATTATTATATGCCACAGGACTATCTTAGGAAAAATATTGGAAGATGGAGTAGGAGTTTGCTTTTACGCCTCAGGGATAACAGCATAAAATACTCAATCTGTTTCTCAATTGGTTTTAATAGTAACCTGGGGGAGACATGCTGCCCATGTGGCACTGGTTGTAAACAAACAATGTTACATTTTCTGTATTCCTGTCAATTTTATGTAAGATATACAAAACAATATTTAATCCCCTATTTTAAGGCAAATGCGATTTCTGATTATAACTTGACATACCAGGAAATATTGCAGCTGGGTTGTGATGACATGATTTTTCGAGTGAGTTCATTTCTGCGAGCAGTGGTACATTCACGAGCTTCCATGAATGCACCCTAAACCATGTTATACACTTGTAATCACTCCTTGATATGGATCTAGCATACATGTGATAGCTTATTTTGCACTTAGTCTGATGTTTACAATTGCTTACTTGCACTTAGTCCAAAGTTTACAAATTTGCGATCCTTGCACAATAATGGTGCTAGATTCTCTGTACTTATTGAAGGTTTAAATTTGCGTTTATCTGCACTTTATTGCTACGCCTTGCACATTGGTTTTATGCTATTTATTGACTGTAAGCTTATTGTTCTATCCCGTTTTTTAATTCTTTTTGTATTTTTATGTTGATGAATGTATGTTATATGTAATGCATGAATATGTATATTGGCAGTGATGATTTGTACTTTTATGGATATTTTATATCCGAATAAAGACAATTTGACTTTGACTGACTGACTTAACAAGCCTGTTTAAGAGAAAAAACCAATACAGCAGGAAAATTCCATTACCACTAACATAAAACTGTTTAAATGATAAAGATCAAAATTTTTATGTTTATTAACTCTTGCAAAACTTTCTATTAGGAACATCTCAACTTCATATAACGCAATTGTACCCTTGCTTGAAAAGTTGAATGTAGTTGGAGAAAAAAATAATTTAGTAGAAATGGTTTCTTTATTAAACGTTACAATCTTGTTATATGTTGTATTCTATCAATATACATTAGCCTTCTTTATGAATGCATGCAAGCTATCCCCAAAAAGTTAAAACCAAAATGTTAGGCAGAAGTAAAAATTAACAAACTCATCAAAATAAACATTAAGAAAAACAAAGATGTAATGTTTACATATAAGAATTAAAAGTTTTAAAAGATGTAATGTGATTGTCACACACTGACTAATGCCTTTGAGTGGTGCTTGCTAAGACAATTCACAATTTTTCCAAAGTTTCTTATCACTCAACCTTCATAAATAGTTCCCTTTTAGAAGTGGATGAACAACTTTAAACATGTAATGCTGCTCACTACAGGTTTATGTTGTATTTAACTGGCCCATAATAAACTCTTATGTATAGTTATTTTTTGGTTTATTTTGGCTGTGGTAAATTTCTGTTACCTCCCTATAGGGCGCAGTGGACCAATTAAGTAACATTTCAGTAACATTGTACTGGCAAATCAAGGGCCAACCTGTAAGAATGGAGGACACAGATAGATATATGTTACTGAAAATGCCCCCAAATGATGAAAATGCCCTAAGTAGGGCAAGAGTATGTAAAACCATGGAGAATACACAAGACTGGTCTTGGCAGCTAGGTGGGCTGGACTGATAGCCATATAAACATACTAAAATAAACATCATGCTTAACCAGCTGTATGATACTCCAATGTGGTTAAAAGGCAACATTTCGGAGTGTTACTAGATGCCAAAAATATAAAAGGAGCTCATTCATATGTACAGAAAAAAAAGCAATGTCGAAAACTATGGTGAAATAATAAGATAGAAAGTGGTATAGAAGTGTACCCTACCAAACCAAGACACATGAATCATTGTCCACTTTCTCAGATATGCAATTTATATACCTATACTAAATATTCAAAAAGGCCAACATGACATGTCTATCACTAACATCGCTAGATATTATGTCATAGAAAAAATTCCACTTGTTTTTTTAACCATATAAAACCCTGACAATTGCATTTCCAGGCTTGATAGCACTCAATCTTTTGATTACTTCCCCGAATTTCATTGTATTGTGTATGAATGTATCTGCACAGAATTCTTTTTTTTTTTTGCAGACTTGTCTCTTATGTCACATTGGTGTTTCCTGATTTTCCTGGAATTTGCTTTGCTTCAATACCACTGATCCAGATATTTCCCTTTTTTGAAAGATATTTGGCCCATTGCTTGGTTTAAGTGCACATAGAAGGTGATTAGTGGAGGTAGAATATAGAGAGTGGTCAAACCATGGCTTAGAAGCCTCAAAAGATTTGATAATGGGTGACTACAGCTCTGGTGCGTGCAGTGGATAATCTATCATGGCGGAGAATAAAATGTCAATTGCTGCTTTATTCATGTTGGATCTTTCAGCAGCTATTGGCACAACTAATAACGGACTACCACATCAGAAGTTACTTATTATGGCTGATATTGGGGCAGTTGTTTTACAGTTACTTTATGCCTGTTGAAGGACCTGGCCGCTAGTATGACATGTTGGCTCTGACACGCCTCTTGCTTATTCCATTTTGTGCACCTGCTCTGGGACAGTATATGTTCTCACTCAATTCATAGTTGCCTTGTTGCAGGTACCTCAACAATAAAATATTTCTGATTCAGAAGTGACTTTTTACTTTAAGTTAAATGTTCAGTTCTATGTGACAACAATGTGCCAAATCTTGCAAACATATTTCTTGCATTAGTTGAATCCAGATACCTCTATACTAATGTCAGTCCTTCTAGGTCGAACCTTCCTCTACAGAGGAAATCTATTTATGAAGATTTTCTTGTATTGAGAGGTTTAGAACAACTACTCATACAATGTATTAAAATGTTTATCTTGCAGAATAGTGACTGGAGATCCACTATATATTCCATTAATACATGTTATCTTCCTTGCCCTCCGATCTAAAGATACAATCTTATACAGTCTATCTAAAACAAGTTGAGTTACTCTTTCATCTATTTATATGCCAGACATAATTATAGGCACAATCTGTAAATATGGGTGTCTGAGTTCCAAACGTATTAATAGAATATCAGGAACTGTTAGTGCATAGATCAACGGAAAGGGCATGGTTCATACATAGTAAGGTATTACTGTAAACCTAAACATTGAACAAAGCAACATAATTGGTTTAAGTAGTAACTGTTAATCCACTGCATTGCCACATGATAAATTATGCTGAATAAACACGTTTCATTTTGTGGGAAGTAAACATATTTGTGATTTCCTTATCAAGGCATATAAGGCCCATTATTTTCTGTTGTAAAACAAGTGTACTGCTTGTCAGCTTACTTTGACCAGCACATGCTTTAATCATAGCACTTATACTCGGAGAACCCATGCTAACTATAATCCATTTAACATGATCTACTTAACTCTTTTCTATGTTGAGAGAATGAGACAGATTGTATATAAACAATAATCAAGGCCGGGTCAACAAATGCCCCTTTCACAGGGGCATTCTTCTAAGAACTATATTGTCTGTTAGTAGATACATTACTTGAATACTGTTGCATAGAGACTGAATGAGTATGCAGAGCAATATTTTATGTCTAGAATGCAAGTCTAATGCTTTTTTTAGGCTTGCCAGAACAATCATACGGGATACATTGATGATTATACAGGTGTAAAATAATTTATTATTGACATACTATTAAATAATAATGCATCGCTAATTTAGAAAATCAAAATGTGCATGATAAATTGACTGGAATCTGCCTAGGCGGCGATTTTAAGGCAAGACTTCCCAGTAACGCTGGCCCAACTGCCATTAGAGGGACAAAATTATTGGATTACCTATCCTTCTGTAACTTAATTAATGTAATGGAAAGAGTCGGTGTATATTCAAATAAGAATTGCCCATTACTTACTTACAGGGGTCGAGGCTGCTCTTCTATAATTGATTATGTTTTTATATCATCCTCCTTGGAGCACCTCTTAGTAAAGGCAGAGGTTTTATGTACCTTTCTGAGTGACCATAATCCAATCTCTACAACCATTAGATTATCCCCTAAACCTAGCTCCGTGAAGGAACTTGGGGCTAAACATCTAGTGGTATCAACTAATAGAGGGATAGAGCTCAGAGTGATTTGGAAGGGCATAGACAATAGAGCTTTATTTTCAAACATGATAAAATTATACCCTCGCTCATGCAGTGTCTTTGATGCACAGATCATTGAGGCATTCAGCAGTTTATGCGTTGGCATCAAACACAATATTTCAAGATCAGCCCTTAACACCAGCAAGAAACCCAAATGGTTTGATGGCACCTGCTCGCGGGCAAATAGAGAACTGCGTGCAGCATTAGTGGCTTCACCCAGGGACACAACCCTTGTCAGATCATTACGATCTTGTGACAAGAGAGCAACCAGGTTGCGAACAGATGAGATTTTAAAAGAACATTAATCTTGCTTGTGCCACCACAATTAATCACGGAAATGGATTCTGGGCAGCAGTCAAAGCTATGAGATCTATGATCCTAAATATTACCCCCATAAGCTGTAATATAACGAGCGAATCATGGGAGGCGCATTTCACAAAGATCTACACAGCACCCTCAATGACCCCGAACATCAGGTTTAGCCCCCCGGTCACTAAGGTATTTATATCAGTGTCAGAAGTAGAGGATGCCATACACGAAATTATAGGGAACAAAGCCCCAGGACCAGATGGACTCTCTATCGGCCTCATTAAACATGAACCAGATTTTTGGGCACCTCTTTTATGTAATGTTTTTAATAATTTGTCTAACACAGCTATTCCGAGTACTTGGTCCACTAGCATTATTGTGCCTATTTTTAAAAAAGGAGATCGGTCCAATCCCAGTTGTTACCAACCAATTTCTTTGATAGATAACACCTTAAAAATCTGAGGTAGGGCCTATTTTAACCACATCGCTGCTGTGCATTTTCCCCTCCTGTGCTGAGTTATGTTGAACTCCATTGTTCATGACGAGCTCAGCTCGTCATCAGCCAGCTCAACCGTGCATCATGACGAGCTCAGCTCGTCATGAGCATGGAAAGGGTTAACAAAATCAGGGCCTGGGCCGAAAAGGACCACATTTTAAACCAGTGTCAGCTGGTTTTCAGAAGCAAACTGGGAACAATTGAACAGTGTCTGAACTTAAACCTGATTACTGGCAAATACACGATAGCACAAAAGTCATCTATTTATTTGGGTTTTATGGACCACACGTCAGCTTTTGATTTTGTTAATAGATCCCCCTTGTGGTTGGTCCTTTTAAATTATGGGTTGGACGAGGCTTTGGTTCATTTTTTGGCACATTTGCACAGGAATCTGAAGGTGCGGGTGAGGATTAGTAATAATGGGGAGGTCTCGGGGGACATTGTCATCGGCAGAGGGGTCAGACAGGGATGTGTTCTTGCCCCTCTACTTTTTATTCTTTATATAAACGAACTACACAACACCCTGTCAAAATTGACCAGTGATGTCCCAAGAACGAATGGTAACATACTCCCCGCACTTTTATACGTGGATGATGTGGTCCTTATGTGCCGCACGCCTAATGCACTGCTTACTTTAGTTAAGGGCTTTGTGTCATTTATGGCTGATTTGGAGCTATGCACCAATTTTAAGAAATCATATATAATGACTTGTGGCCCGAAAAAACATTGTTTTAACTCAATAACCTCTGGCAGCGAATCCCTATTACGCACTAGTACTTTTTCTTATTTGGGCCTAGTTATTAGAGAGACAGGATCCTGGCAAGCTCATGCTGCCCACAGCAGAAGTAAATGTTCAAAAGCGATTAATTCTATTCTGAGCCTTCGGCAGCCAAAACAGGCAGAGGTGGTTTCACCTTTAACGAAGATTTATAAATTACAGTGCATCCCAACGGCCACATATGGTGCTGAAGTCTGGGGGTTGAAAAAATGTGTGGGATTCAAAGGGAAGAAAACAGATTGCGCAGGAAAATCTTGGGGGCCCAAATATCTTTACCGACTTTTGTATGCCACAGGGAAATAAATCTGTCCTACGTAGAAGACTTTATTAGGTCGTGCCCAGCTATATTTTGTCTAAAAATATGGCAGAATTCCGCAGCAACTCTAACAAGGGAGATCATTGTACATTGCCTTTAGTGCGATAAGGGTGGTTCTATACCCTTGCTCTCCGCTGTCAGAAAAAGTTTTGCCAGTGTGAACCTTGAACATATTTTTTATATCCTTTAGCACTAGAGGGCCTGAACAAAAGATCACTCAGGGGGACATTGTATGCATTGTATAACAATGAAAGACATGCTATTGAGCACCTCAAATCATCGGTTGCCAGGTACATGCCTCTCCTGGAGGCTCCGGGCTCTGAACACCACAGGTTACCCAAATATCTTCTGAAGAGCATTGGGCGTTGGAATAGGAGCCTACTTTTTCGCCTCAGGGATGGTACTATAAAATATTCACTCTGTTTCCCTTCGGGATTTAATCATAATCTCGAGCAGATGCCTTGCCCATGCGGTACTGGCAGCAACCAAACAGTGGTTCATTTTTTATTTTTCTGTAAGGTTTATGGAAAATACACAAAACAATATTTGATTCCATATTTTAAGGCATCAGCCATTATCGATTACGAAACAGCGCACCTCGAAACCTTACAACTCGTAAATGATGACCTGATTTGCCATGTAAGCTCATTCTTACAAGCCGCAGTACGCTCATGTGCCTCCATGAATGATTTTTAACATTAGAAGAGTACCTAATAATGGTCAAGTGAATCCTGCAGGTGCACAAGTTTAAATAAAACCAACTACAACTGCGCTATGCTGAGGGCACTGGCGACAACTAAACGGCACTTTATTTTATCATGATGTTGCTGCCAAACACCTGCCCAATCCTTTAGTACATTTTTGCGTGCATGAAAGCTTGAATATAAATTAACTTTTTTCAAGATGCTGCTATATTGTTTACAATTAATTGCACTTTATTCTATTATGCTTCTGCTGTTAATGGCAAGTCCAACCCTTGTTTGTAAACAATTTCTAGGGTATGGAGGGCATTTATAATCAATTATATCTGTATTACGTTTTTAATGTTGTTTATATTCATTGCACCTTTTCAATAATATGATGCTGCTATTGCATGCCCGTCCAACAGTTTTAAACGTTTTTATCTGTGTATTTATTTATTTGCAATTGCTAATATGGCTTTGCTGTCGTTCACTGTGCTTTTTTACACACTGTATATTTTTGCAACTTTGTTTTTCATGGAATTTACATGTTTTTTTTATCCAGTCGTGAGCATTGCGGATTTAAATTAGTGTTTTTAATGAGAATCTATATGAGATTTTAAATAAGAACTGTATCTCTTGTGTTGGTAGTGATAGAATTGTGATTTTATGGATACTTGTATCCGAATAAAGATTGAATATCTATCTATATCTATCTATAACATTGCACCATTCAATTAAAACATAGTCAGACATTTTTGTTAATATGTAAAGATGTGGATTTGCCCATTCCTACTTGAAAGTATGTATCTATTTAAAGTGCCTCACAATTGTATCCATTTTATATCTTTTGAAGGGATTTTCCATTTATTAATATTTTTCTATTTAAGGAATATGTCCAATAAAATAAATGTTGAAAGAAAAGTGACTGGCACGTTGTGTAGAATTAGCAAAAGATTGTTAATCTTTCCCTTTAAGTCTGGGTTCCAGTACACGTGGTTGGAGTGATGTAATGTTTAAATTTGTAGCCATGTTGCTGTAGCAACAAACACAGACTCTCTACTATGAAAGCAGGAGTTCTTTCAAGAGGGCTTTAGGAGTTTAGAAGTATTCCAAAAATGTTACCTCTCTTTTAAAGGTCTGATATTTTATATCCAAAAGTGCCTCCTAATGAGACACATACATAATTAACATATTGTTTACAGTACGTTTGCAGAGAGCTAATAATTCATTGAAAGATGTGCTTCTGCATGACCTCCATGTGTAAAACTTAATTGATGGTGCATAACATTTTTGAATAGGGTTCTGATACACCTTCATAGGTTTATTTTTTAAGAAGCATGGGCTTCTTCTAAGGCTTTGGTATCCCTAAACCCACAAAAAGCTGGAAAATAATGCCACAGAATGGCCCATATATTTTGGTTTTAACATAATTAATCACATACTTAGCTTTCTTTGCACAATTTGTCTTTGCTTTGCTGCATAATTTAGGCATACCTGACACATAATCTGATGAACCTTTTTCATTATATTTCATTGACATTGACATAATATGCAGGCAGCACCCAAAAATCAACGATCACAAAACCTACCCTCATGATTTATTAGACACTGACAAAACCTGACTGCCCTAAATGCCCAGTACAATTGAGAAAGTCCATGATAAGAAGCCAAGAGAATTCACACTAGGAGGGACGGGGTGTTAAATAGGTCCAGCATACATGCCCCAAAACCTAGAACTCAAACAAGAGGTATGCAGTTCCTATGGAGAGGGGCTGGAAGGTAAATGGGTGCGGAGGTAAGAGAAGGAAGGTAGGGGGGAGGGTATAGCTCTATTAAGGAGCAAGGGCCCTCACACAAGAAGCCAAGAGCCTCTATACTACTATATTCACTGACATCCACACCATAAGGAAAACCTATGAATCATTTAACACATACTTTATAGGGGAAGGTAATAAGTGTTTGTCCACGCAATTTGGAATGCCCACCGCTAGGAGGCAAGATCCTACACATTACTGACAAAACAAACTCAGAAACATGAACACCCTCTCCCTACATACACACACACTATCACCCTCACCACTACAGAAACAAACTCAAACATGCTCTTTTACACACACACACACTCACAGTAAATACACACATATACTGTGCCGCTGATCACTACTTTGTTAGGGTTAGTGGAAGTTCATAAGTCTTGGCACCTCTTGAGTCCTTGTGACCTACAAAAAGTAGGCAGTAGTACAAATATAAGTATATCCAGGATATCAAGAACCTGAGGAATTAGTGAATGCAGCATCACATATAAAAATTGCATACCATAACAGTCCAGCAAAATAAAAGATTTGATTTATATTTAGTCACTTTATATCGCGTTCCAAAAATCAGTTAGGATGTTTCATGTTAATGCTTTTCTTTTAGACGACTCTATAATATTCCCATGGCATGTCTGATGCCCAGGGTATTCCTTGAAATTACATTTGTCGGTTCTAATAGCATTTAATGGCTCACATAGATTACCGCCATTTATCCCACTGGATCACTGCTTGTAAAGAGAAAATGTTGTCCTCTATAGAGATTTTGAAAATGGCATATATTCTGACCCAGAAAAGTGTTGCAAAGTTCAGTTTAAGGTCTACGAATTTAAAGCCTCTGCTTTAAAATGTATATTGCATTACATACCGTTCTTTAAACTGTATCCCAGTGAAGACTAAAAGACAGTTTAGACTTCTGGGTGATGGTGTAAAGTTTAGAGTTTCATGTAGATGTATTGATACATTATGTATACTGTGAGGCATCTCAATGGGTAAGAAGATACGCCCGAAACAGACCGTTTGCATACTAATGAGGGAAGTGTATTAAAGTGATAATGGATTTCAACTCTAAATGACCAATGGAAATATTTTGATATAACTTTTGAAGCTTTTGCAGTAGAAAAAAATAATCTTAACAATAGATGGTGCTTATGTGGCTATGCAGTGCTTATTGTTAATACATACTCTTATGTTCTGTACCACTTATACTTATGAGGGACACACGCCCACTTATTCAAGCCAACGATTCCGTTCCATAGGCTTGATGCTGGTCCCGTTGCTAACATTAATTTCATTTTGTACTTCAGGTTGTGAAATTATTCATACATCCAGAAGATTATTTGCTACATGCAAGCAAATAATCTCTGAATAGTTTGTACTCAATTTGCTAAAGTCGAACCCACTATATACCAAACATTTGATTAGTGGGAGAGTGCACAAATTGAAAAATATTTTTTGAAAAATGCAGACTTTGTCTGAAATTCCCAGTATAGCAGGATTGTCTTTCTTTAAAATGGCGACATAACTATAGTTCATAAAACACATTAATAATACTTAATTTCGTTAAAAAATAGATTCTTAAATTAACCTGGTGGAACCTTTTAAAGTGGGTGAGGACAATTGTTCCGCTTCCAGTGGATGAGCAGAGACTGGGTTATTATTCGATTATTTTACTTGTTCAGAAGGTGTCCGGTGGTTTCAGGCCGGTTCTAGATCTGATCTGATGAAAGTGAATGGGTGGGTCTGGACTGTTCATTTAACAATGGTGACCCTAAAGTCCATAATTCCCTTGGTCTGTGTCCAGGAATGTATGGCTTCCATAGACCTACCTCCTTGTCAACCAGGCTCTGGATCATCAGAGGTTTCTGAGGTTTGCGATACAGGACTGCCACTTTCAGTTTGTTGCATTGTAATTCGGTCTGAAGTTTGTCCCAGGCTCTTCACGGAGCTGTGGACTCCTTTGGTGATGCTGGCTCACCGTCAGTGTATCTTCCTTCATCCTTACCTTGACGACTGGTTGGTTCAGAATCCCTCACGCCTGTTGGCTCACAAACACAGAGGGGTTGTACTGGACATTTTGCAGGGGCATGGCTTTCTTATCATACCGGGAAAATCCTGCCTTGTACTGGCCCAGGATGTCTCTTTATTGGGGCAAATTTTCATATCAATTTGGGCATGGTCACGTTGCCCAAGGTGCTGGTGCCGAATATCAGGTCTCACATTCTGGGCCATTTCTCCTGGCCTGTCCATGTGGTAGCGCGTTGGCTCCAGGTTCAGGGGAATCTGGCTGCAACTGCATTTCTGGTTCCCTGGGCTCGTTACCATTTGCACAGATACTGGCACTCTTTTTGGTGTAAATCCATTCAGTAGTTCCTGAGAAAATTAAACATTTCTGAGACATGCAAATATGGCCGCAGAGGATCTGATAACCATCCCGATCTCATGCCTGAGATCTGATTGCCTGCCAACACTTCAAACCAGGAAGTGTTGACAGCCATCCTGTAACTCGTTCAAACCGAGTCACAAGGAAAAAGGTAAAAAATTAATAAAAGGGGGCAGGGTAAAAACACCCGGACCCCCTAGGCCTGCTTAGGGTGTCCCACAGGGAGCCCTACTGCCCAGAAAAGCATTTTTTACAAATATTTTCTGCAGGATTGGTGTTGGATCTGCAAATCCGTCTGAACACTTAAAAAAAAAAAACGGTGCCTCCCGCGATTCGTTTTCTTTAAGCCCTTGGGTTGACAAGGTACCGGGAGCAATGACAAATGAGGTGCGGGGTCTGGATGGGCCCCTGCATGCCCTGGGGACTGTCAGTTCCCCGGTGCTTATAGATTGTATGCAGGGGGCTACGTGGCCCCTCACAGCCCCGGGGAGTGCCGACTCCCCGGGCCTTACTTATTATGAAAGTTCGTGGGTGGGCTCCTGCCCCCATGGAGCCCCAGTGACAGCCACTTCCCTGGGGCTCTGTTTGTGAAATGTGTTGGGTGCACGTGGCCCCCTGCAGCCCTAGGGATCCCCACCTCTGGAGCTTTCTTTTTAAAATGAATGGCGGGGCTCCTGCTCCCATGAAGCCCCAGGGACTACCATCTCACTGGGGCTATTTTCATTAAAATGGGAGGGGGCACGCAGCCACCCGCTGCCCTGGGGACCACCACCTCTTAGCATTCCCACTGTGTGAAGTTACTGGAGGGAAGAGGTAGGCTAGTTGACCCCTAAGAACCCCAAGCAGTGAAGGGGACTTCATCCCACAACCAGGAGCACACCAGGAGGCACATTTGCAGATTGGTGGGCAAAGAGGATGTAGTCTGGTATCAGAACTCAGCAATACTGCTGTGCGGGACTTACTGGAGGTAAAAGGATGGGTAGTTGGCCCTCAAGGATGTCCTTGGGGGTCAACTACCTCTCCTGTTACCTCCAGTAAGTCCCACACATTGGGATTGCTAATAGGTTTTTTGAGGCCACGCCCCCTTTCTCCACCACTCTACAAACACGCCTCTTGGCACACTACTGGTTGGGGGATAAAGTCCACTATACTCCTGAGTGACCTTGGGGGGCAAGAAGCCCCCCTGGTACCTCCTGTAATTCCTATGCAACAGAATTCCTGATCACTGGTTGGAGACCCAACCTCCGTAATCCACCACTCTGCAAATGTGACTGCTAGTTAAAAATTCATTGAAATTCACTGAAAAAAACACAGGTTTCAGGGCTGTTATATTTAGAAATTAGAATTTTAAAAACCATTAAAATATACTGAAAAAAGCAAAGGTTAGAGGGACATTATAGTTAGTCTGCCATTTCACTCATACAAACCAGAGAAATTTAGCCTTTCCTTGCGCCCCCGCAATGCACTGTGGATGATGTCACATATTACATTATTCATGACATGGTCAGTGACATCACTCATGACATCACTGATGACATCTCAAATTAAATCACTGATTACATTATCCACATAATCTCTGATGCACCTACTCACACCCCTTTATAACCTTTATTACACCCTCTCCAAATTTTAGACTACTATTCTCAAAACCATAGGCACATCAATACCAGAACGCACATACCCACTCACTGATTCATAGGTCTACTACACACATTCACTCACTCACTTAATGCAACTTTTGCACAAGTGGAAACTGTAGTAAGTAGAGGCTTTGTTGCCCAAACTTTTCCTGTAACTGTTTACCCTTGCTAGCCATGAGGCAGCTTTCTGCCCTCCAGGGGGAGGTGTGAAAGACTCTCACAAAGGAACACGAAGGGCCTGCCTTTGGAAGAGTTGTGATTTCTCCATTGCAGGAAGTCAAAACTCAGTGTGAGCCCAAAAGGCGAGCTTTAAAGGGGAGGGCGTCTTTGAAGAGCAGATAGTGTATGCACACAAGAGGGGCTGCTCTTTTGTTCTGGCAAACAGGCTGGCATTGGGGACAGGGATGGGGAAGCCCATTGTCAAACCAGTTTTTCCATGGGCTTGTAGCCCCTATGTAGCCACACTTCTGGGATGGGTTAAAGAGCTTGACATGCCAATAGAAGGATTCTTCCATCTTGAGAGTGGGCAGAATGATGTATCTCAGCTGTCTAAATGCCACTCTTTACAGGAAGTCATCACTAGGCAAGAGGGGACCTGGTAGCCCATTGACTAGTAGTCACCACAATCACCAAGGTCACAAACAGGGCATATACGTGAAACCCCTGGTACCACAGACCTCAGATCACATCTGTACTGACTAGTGGATAAAGAAGGATTTCTCTAATGTTCCATGAACTCAGCAAAGAGAGGTTGCACCAAGACTGGACAGCACTTGCTGTTCCTTGGGATGGCAAAGAGAGAACTGTGCTTGTCTCAAGCAGACATCACTCTAGGAGTCAGTTGCTTGACTTCCTGCTACAGCTACTGAGCCTCAAAAGCTGAAGAAGCCTGACTTGGCGAGTTGGTTGCCAAGAACACCTCACTGTTGCTGACTGTCAATATGCAGCTTTGGAGATCAAGACCAAATCTCAAGGGTTGCACCCTTGTCTGCTGAACCTGGGAAATTTGTCAGAGTGCTGCTTTGTCACCCAAGATGGAAATTATCACCAGATAAAGGGAACCTCTGATTTTGCTGTGACTGGAGAACAGCAGACCAGTGGCAACTGTTTTTTGGCTGGACTTCAACCAGACTTAATGTGATATCGCCCCAATGTGGCCAAAGTCGACCACCAGAAATATTAACATATAACCTATGTTTTCTAAATTAGTGTCTAATTTTTATTGAGTCTTGTTTCTTTTCTATTCAACTGTTTTGTTACTTCTTAATGCTTTATGCTTGTTTGTTCGATAAAGGCTGACTGCTCAGAGCCACAGCTACAGAAGGTTGAGCTAAGGTTTTTTCAAACAAATCTGACAGTACCCAGTACAGGTAGATAGTTTGTTACACAGTGATGTCTCACAAATACACCATATAATACATCACTTTCCACTCATTTTGTAACCATAGCTTGAATTAAAAACCTGTGATTTCAAGTCTATTTTTACGTTTTTTGTTTAAAAACATAAGTAAAGATGTTATAGCCATAGTCATAATGGCCTTGGATGACATCCAGCCTTACTAGCAGCATGTCATATGAAACTCTGTGAACGGTAGGGCCAGGCAAGTAAATGCTGAAAATCAAACTATGGAAATAAAAAAAAAGAAGAAGGGTCTGGAATGTGGGATAGTTGAACTAAAACATTAGAAGTCCGTAAGAAGAACCCTTAAATGTCCCCCATTGCTTATATTTTCAAATGATCGATATACTGCAATTTAAAGTTGCTACTCCTGCACCACCCAACTGATATAGCAGAAATACTGAGTGATCAAACATATTAAGTGTAATACTCAAGTCCAGCAGGAGCAATAGAGCTGTATGTGGTATCTCGGCTATAGAGCCTTTGGTATGCAAGATTCTGTAACCAATTGGTGAAGCACAGGAGAAGGGAATTATTGGTGAGAAGCTAAGGATATGGTTGGATGTCTACAACAACCCGGTCTGTGGATGGGTCTCTGCGCAGCTGGATACTGCAATTAAAGGTTTGAAAGTAATGTGGTATTAGTGGTCCTTTACAACATAACATTTGGCGACGAGTGATCCATGTACTATCAGACCACAAATCTTAATCAAACTCTGGAGACACTCAGGCCACTTCGAGTCATAACATAAGAGGAATCCCTTACATTTCGATCTACAGAGTCCTCAACACTAAGATACCTTGTATTGGTGTAGGACTTGAAGGTATGTCACATAATTTTACCTTGCAAATGAAATGTTGCGGGAGCTGAAAGACAGTAACATTTGTGGGCTCAAGCATTCTTAGAACTGCCATCGGAACATACCTCAGCGCTGCTTGTGCGGGATCCTGTTTCCCTGTCATGATGGCAAGAATGTGTCAAGCGTCACAGCGCACACTGCACTGTACAAACGTGTGGTGGCCATATTGGATTGGGGCCTGTAGAGCACAAAATGGAATGCTGGTCCCATCACATTTAACTATAGTGCTGGAAAGCTCTTCGAGCATCACAACGTTTGGGCACTGTCTTCAGTGGACTGCATCTGCAACCTGCTGTATACCCTAGTGACAGAACCTACCTCAACAGTGGCACATAGGCAATACGCCTTGACTTGTGGACATGAAAGTGCAAACAGCCTCTAACCTAGGGGAATCCCGGTGACAGGCACACTTCGCTTTCCTCTCACAACATCCTTGTTTTGGCAAGAAGTACACATGTATGCCTCAAAAGACACGCATGTTTTGTTTGCTGTGTTTGCAACTAGCGTATTAACCAAGGTCATATAAGTGTTTATTTATTCTCTCCTTATTTATATTTACTTTTTTGTGTCTTGGTGAACAAATTGTGTGGAAAAAAGGGGCTGTATTTCACAATTCAGAATGTAACAACACCTCCATTTTTTCCTCCCCTCTCCTGGTGATCCACCCATTCAGTGGATCAAAAGGAAGAACGTCATTACACATTACGCTGAAGTGTTTGGGGCTTCTCTAAGTGCAGAGAGGAAGGCCTCTCTGTTACTGCACTGCCTATGGTATGAAGGGCAGGAAGTATTTGAACATCTACAAGATCTATCGGAAGATGGGGTTGCTGATTTGAATGAGTATGAAATCTGTATAAACAATCTTGACCGGCATTATCTTTCCAAATTGAGTATGGTTCTTGGATGTTATCATTTTGGGAAGAGAATGCAACGCCAAACCAAGAGCGAAGAGGAATATATAACAGAGTTATGCAGGTTAGCTTCAACTTGTGGTTTTAGAAATTCCATTGATGAAAAATTGGGGGACCAATTCATGCTACTTTGCTCCTTGGAGGGGGTGTGGCTTGCAGCCCAAGATGGAGGTCGCATAAGCGACGAGCTCCAGGCCTGAGGCGCCTAATCCATTGTATTATCTGCAACCTGTTGGAATTAGGTAGCCTGGCCTAGGGCAAGACTAACATTCAGAGGCACAGTGTAAAGGTTGCAGACCACCCAAAAGTAATTCCACGCAATAGCACTCAAAAAGAAAACACTACACCAAAATTATATGAAAATACGTACTGCTTTATATAAAAATAATATATTCTCTGGTCCTCAAAATATAAATCGCTTTAGAACACTTCAGGTCACTTTAGATATAAATAGCTTAGAACACTTCAGGTCAATTTAGATCAGTATTTATCATTTAAACTGCTAAGCAATTAGTCAACCAGTTTCAACATTACAGTTCATTTGTCATTAAACCAGTTTCAAAGAAAATCACAATGCAGTACCTTACAGTTGAACTAAGAGGGTTCAATTAGGTAATGACTGTACTCAGCTTACTTAAATCAGGCCAGAGCCTCACTCTCATTTACATGAAACACATTTAGCTTCTCTACTACTTCTCTGAATACCCTTGGTTTAGATTCACTTTCATCAGCATTTAGTTAAGCCCCCAAAGTAGTGGAATGGGAATATTCTGTAGTACACTACACTCAAAATATCCAGTCACTGAAGGTTTCCTTAAGTCAATCACCAGCGTCACTCTCCCCCTTTCAGAACTCCTCCTTACTTGTTTATACCAGGCGGATGTGCAGACAGTTCGGTTGCAGGGGAAAAGATCAATCTGGCGTGAGGGGCTGGGGGAAAACAATGCTAGAGAAGCTCCCACGCCTCAGCTGACTCCTCAACGTGAGCCTGCTCCTCCGCGCTACCTTCGCGCTGAAATACCCTCCGGGCAGACCCCAACCCTCTTCACCGCTGCCAGGCCTCCTCGCTCTCCCTCCCTGCTCAGGCCGACTCTTCCACGCGGCGCACGAGCAGGAGGAAGCGACCTGACACACGGCCAGCTGTAGAACCCTCCGGCGCCTCTCCTCACTCTGGCAGGGGACGCGCTGATCTCTCGCTCATGCGCGAGGCGCTCCTACTTGCTTCCCAGGGGACGCGCTGATCTTCGGGTCATGCGCGAAGCTCTTCCTCGCTCTCACCTCCCGCCTCCTCGGATCCGGCTCCGCCTCACGGAGCCCGGCGGCTCAACGGGGCATGCGCGGAGGGCTAGTGTCTCTCCCACAGAGACCGCGCTGGTCGCGCTGCGCTGCCCTTCTTCTCCGCTCCTCACCTCAGGGCTGGCAGGTACAGATCCACAGCGACGCCGCTCACCACGCTGGATTGGGGGGGTGAAAGGGCGGAACAGCCCGTTTTCTCCTGACTCCCTCAGTGCCTGCTGCTCTCCTCAGTGGCGCTCCACCACAGCAGGTGAGAGATGACGCTCCAGGGGATTCCAAGTTAGGGGACAGTCTAGGACAATTTACCAGTCTCTGGACTCTTTATGCTGGGCAGAGGACTGCACACCGCAGCGCTGCAGTCTCCTTCTCCTGAAGCTGTCCCTGAATAATTTTAGACAAGGGGCCAGCTAGGCGCCCAGGGTCTCCAGTAACTTCCCACAGCGGGGCCAGGACAAGTAACCAACAGGGGAGTAGTGGGTTGGACCAATAAGGCAGTTTCCCTAAGTCTAACCTCTTCCGACCCTCAGCTACCACCTGTCCTCTAGCTGACTTCCACAGGTAGACAAAATGGCTGCCCCGCATTCCGCCTTACATAGGCTGCCCTTCAGTGGTCCAGAATGGACCAGAAGGTTCTGGAATGCCCTATGTTAGGCTATGGCCAAGTTCTGTTGGTGACAGTTGGGGCAGTTGGTGGCCACCATTTTAGGTGGTGCCAACTTTCCTGTCAGAACAGGCCTCTGGGCCTGAGGTAAAAGATTATGAGGGGGAGAGAGAACACCTATCCCCCTGGCCAACACCTACAAAAAGTCAGTAGACACAAAAATTAATAAGGGTATGAGGGGCAAAAAGGGGACAAAATAAATAAAAATTAGGAGGGACTTCGCCAAAAAGCCAGACAGGTCTAACACAACCCCTTAGTGATTGGGTTGCTGGCAGAGTCACCGGGCACAGGGGAATGCAGGAGGACTGTGACAAGGGAGCGCTGAGAGGCTGTGGTGAATACTAGCCCGAGATTGGCTGGGGTGAATCCCTGTGACACGGTGGGCCTGATGCTTGGGAGTGGCCTTTGGCACATTGACTTTCCTGGCATCTGACCGGCAGAGGAGAGCCTGAGGGCAGCGTGCATGCACATGCAAGGCCCTGGATCCAGGCCAAGAGGTACATACCGAACTGTGGCGACCGAAACTGCCCGACGACATCCAGGTGTGAGCCGCAATACTGAATGCAGAGGGTGTCACCCCCGGTGATGCTGTGAAGCCGGGGGAGACACTTCTTGAACGGTGGTGGTGGGACAGATGGATGGGCGTGGGACTGTCTCTCTCCCCCTGCCGGCCTCCCTTCACTGAGCCTGGAATTGCGACGTCAGAGATGTGCTCCTGAGCCTGTGATTGAGTGCTGCATCGGGGAGACTTACCTTCACGGGTGATCCCCCTGCTGGCGGTGAGTGCCCCGCTAGATGGTACCAGGCGGGCGGGGAGGTGTTCACACCGCGGTGGGCCCCGCAAACTGTGGCCAGTGTGAGGCCTGTTGGGACTTTCCTGGGTGGGTTAATGCAGGCCTGATCTGCCTGGATTCATCCCTAATGGAGTTGGGAAGTTAGCGGAGGCCTGGTTGGACGTCTGGGGCAGCCCTTTGCAGCACCTACAAGGCTGTTTCTTGCGCTCCTATGCCTGCCTACTGGGTGCTTTATTGAAAATCCGAAATTGCAAATAAAACAGGTGATGGACCGAATGTGGATCAATGTCCCACATTCACCCCAGTCCAAAGATCTGGGCCCAAATCCATCGTTTTTTTGCACTCCACACCACCCTGGGTTAGACAATGGCGATATGCAAATCAGCTCTGACCCTGTGCCTTGAAAATCCGGGCACTTCCCCCCCCCCCCCCCCGAGGCCAAAGTCTGACATCGATTGGAGGGGGGTGCCCCTACCAGTGGACGCCGTTGGTGGTGGAGGATCCTTCCTGGGCCGGCCGTCCTGACTGGAATTAGGCAGATGGCATTGTAGCGCCTCTGAACTGGGGCTTGGAAGTTTTGACAGATGTAAGGCCTGCTGGGGATGCCTAGTTGAAGATTGTGATATTTGGCAATAAATTGAGATGTCCTCGGTGGAACTGAGACTGCTACAGAGGTATTGTCGGGGGCCAGTGGGGCCGTCGTGGCACCGTCATTCTCTCCCCTGCCTGAGCCCCCTCACCCTGTAATGGGTGGTGCAGTGATTAAGTTGGTGTGTTTCCCTAACGTTGCATAATATATAACCAACCTGACCACTAGTAAACATGGGCAGAGAGAAGACTAGAACAACCTCAAGGTCCCAGAGGGAAGGATCTCGCTATCTGCCTTCGGACACTTTGTCCGGACACTCTCGGCAGATGGAGGGGGGGCCACAATGAATCACTCAGTGGATAAACTGGATATGATCCTGAAAGAAATTAGTGATTCTCGATTGAAAATCAATTAAGGCTAATCTCAGTAGAACTTAATCTGCTTAAAGACGATCAGAGAAAACTGTCATATAAAGTCAAGACTACAGAGCAAACATTAGAAACAGTGGTGCCTCAAGTGAAAGAGCATGATGAACAATTGAAACAGATGTGCCAACAAATTGAATCCTTACAAGCCCGTGCAGACGATGCAGAGGGGCAGGATTGACTGAATAATCTCAGGATCGTGGGCCTTCCTGAGGGAACAGAGGGCCCCAACCTAACAATCTATATAGAAGGGTGGCTGAAAACTACTGTGGCCCCTACAGGTTTATCCACACATTTCACTGTTGAATGAGCCCACTGAGTCCCCACTCGTCGACCAACACCTGGTGCAAACCCCCGTCCAATATTGGCCAGGATTTTGAACTATCGAGATCGGGATTACGTTTTGCATGCGGCAAGGGACAATGACCCACTGCAGGTCGATAATGCCAGAATTTCCATATTCCCGAACTATACATTGGCAGTTCAGCGTAAATGCTTTTTGTTCATGTAAGTCAAAACACAGGTCCAGGCAGCGGGCCTTACATTTGCATTGCTTTTCCCAGCCAAACTGAAAATCAACTACAAGCAGCATTCTTTATTCTTTGATACGCCGGACAGCGCATGGGATTGGCTAGACAAGACATTCCCTGATGTATTACCTGCTCGAGGTCCAGAGACAATGCAGCAGAAATCAAACATGGCCCCCAGAGGCCCAGAAAAGGTCTCACCAAGCAGAATACGGGATCCAGCCCCCTACCTCACCAACAGGTAATTGAGGGCAGGCAAGAGGCTCTCCGGTCCGTTGAGGCTCACATTTCACGTCCACATATAAGTACCAGTTCTTCTGATGAGGCAAACACAGACACTTATTCAGGAGGTAGCTTACTCATGACCCATTGGGCTTACCCAACAGTGTATAAGGAAGAACAGTGCCTCTGCATAGCTAGAACAAATTAATTTGGCTCTACAGATAGGCCATAACTGGCCCGTTGACTCTTTAGCCAGTTTATATTACACTATATTTAAGATATAATGTCTAAAACACACGAAGGGGGTGGTATGGTAAGTCCTGTGGCCTGGCCTGTCCTGGGCACTTCCACTCGTATAATGTTTTTTTTTTGTGAATTGAGTACACAGCTTACCCCAAAGGCAAAAGCAAGAGTTTAAAGTGTACTATTTTGACCTTTTTTGCACGGTTTGGTCGGGTGAAGGTAAATCATTGGACCCAGTATTGGGTTATGGTTGTATTGTTCATACTGTTGCCGCACTTACCAATGATGATCTGGGGGGTGGGGCCAGGGGAAGAGGGATGGGTTTAGTGGGTGTTTACAAATAATTGCAGATGATGTTGATTACCAAATCTTACACTGCTATATGCTAGAATGTTCGGGGATGGGATCGATCCACAGACTGAACAGAATAGCTGCACAACTCCTCCACAGTAGAGCCCAAATAGTATATCTCCAGGAGACGTATTTGATAGCATCAGAGACTAGTAAATTGTAGAAACATTGAAGAGGCCAACTTTTTGCAACAGTGTATTTCACGTTTTCTAGAGGGGCTGCTATTTGGATACGGGCGGAAGTCCCCTTTTTCCTCAGTGAGGCTGAGATAGACTAGCAAAGCAGATATGTGTTTATACGGGTGCCCTAAATGGTAAACAAGTGGAATTATGTTCCATTTACACTCAAAATGTGGACCAGGATGCTTTCCTATTGTGGGTATCTTGGGTTCTCTCAGACTGGTCTCAATACCCATGGGTCCTGGGTGGGGACTTTAATGCGGTGTTTGATATGCATCTGGACCGATCTCATTCTCATTTACTGAACACTAATGCTACAACACAAGCTGCTACCCTGACTCGATGGGAACATCAGTCGATTCTCCTTGATGTTTGGACGTGAATATGTGGGAATTATTCTTCTACTCCCACCCGCACTACTTACATACCCCTTTAGATCACTTTCTCGGTACACCAGATTTATTCCCGACCATTAAACAGAGTACCTATTTGGGCAACACCATATCTGATCACAATCCATAGAACTGACATTAAACTGGGGCCAAGTCCCCACGCCTATCCCAACATGGCAGCTACAGCCCTTACACTTAGAGGATCAAGTGTTCCGCACCACATTAGCCTCAACCATAACCACATATTTCGAAGAAAATGAAGGCACATCCACGACCACGTCTTTAAAGTGGGAGGCTTTTAAAGTGACGATACAGGGAGTTTCTATGTGGTCCTTGGTGGGAGCTAGAAGGGAGAAAGGTACAGATATAACAACATTAGAGGACACTTTGCAAGCACTGGAAGTAGCAGAGCAAGCAGATGCAGGAGCAGAAGTCTGCAAGAAGCTCGGATAAAATATGCTAAATTATTGGAGAGATTAAGAACGATTTACTTGAACGCTTATACACTACGCACAAACTCTGAAGCAGGGAGGGATAGCACATTATTAGTGCAACTGATCAAACCCCAATCGACTCCCACTCCCATTCTAGGGATATTTAATTCCCAGCATACGTTGGTTTCTACTCAAGATTAAATAAATAGGACTTTTCAGGAACAATATGAAAATATTTATACAGCTCCCCCCCTTAGATGTGACCGAAGCAAATGTGCACGTTCCCATGGAGATTGAACTCCCCTCTATAACATATTGAACGCTGAGGAATTGGCAGCCCCGTTTACTACAGCGGAGATCAGCACTCCAATAAAGGCGTTGGCCTGTAATAAGACTCAGGGCTCATATGGGCTCCTTATTGAATTTTATTTAACTTTTTTTGGCATCATTGACTCCAAAACTATTGCAACTTTATACCACCTCACTTACAGAAGGCACACTGCCTCCCACAACTAGAGACACCATAGTCAGGTCTTTACTCAAACCAGATAAGGCCCCAACTGATCTCACATCATATAGACCTTTATCAATGCTTATTACCGAATAAAAAATACTTATTACATTTTTAGCATCAAGAATACTCCCCTGACTTCCCAAATGAATACACTCTGATCACTGTGGGTTAATACCCAAATGTAGCACCTCACTAAATATTTGCTTTCTACATGCCCTGATACATGCACTTTCTGAGTCAGTGCCACTAGCGGGATGGTTGTCACTAGATGTACTTCAAGCGTTCAATACTTTGAGTTGGCCAAATATGCTAGCCCTGTTGGCCAAGTTTGAGTTACCCTCAGAATTTTGCAGTTGGGTAAAATTGCTGTACACCAAACCCATAGCCCATTTTAAGACAGGTGCAACTATCTCTCCTGCGGCCCCATATGACATCCCATCGGGTGCGACAACCCGTTCAGTATCACTTCATGCCGATGAAATCTTACTGTATTTCAAAGACCTGAATATGGACATGCAACCCATGGCAGCCATGTTTCCACACATCGGGAAAATATCTGGTCTTTGCCTTAATGCTTCAAAGTCTGTGGCGTTCTCCTTTTATGACACTTATAATAGACACCATTTGTAGTTTGACCAATTATAGTTCAAAGTAGAACCCACAACCTTCAAGTTCCTAGGGATACGCATCTACAAGACCAGTACAGACATTATAGATGGGAATGTGGTTAGGGCTATAAATTCTCTTCGGTGACCTGTGTCGTTCTGGACTACCTTGCCGTTAACAATGGCAGGCTGATTAACCGTGTCTAAAATGGTCATGCAGCCCAGACTTCTATATCACCTTGTGAACCTTCCTTGTTGTCATCCTTATTATGGGGAAAGGGCGGCATAGATTAGCCCTGGTCAAAATGCAACTTCTGAGCACCGCGGGTGGGGGCTCTTGATTTTAAGGCGTATTGCATTGTTGGGAAGTTGCAGTGGCTGGCATATTGGTTAGCTGGCCATAATTTATTTGAAATAGACTATTCTCGTAAACGACTACAGCGCAGAACACCACAGGCATTGCTGTGCCGTGGAGCTGACAGGATGCAAGATTCCCCCTTTCTCTTGCATATTGTACTACATTATTGAAAACAGGCGTTAAAATATGCAAAAATTCCTACCCCATATGCCCCCAATATCACTCTTTGTGGCCTACTCACCCAGCATTGAATATTGCCAAATACTCTGTTGCGGAGCTGGACATATGCAGGAACGGAGAAAGTTTGGGTTATTTTCAGATAGTAATTTAATGTCCTATGATGAGTTTGTGCATACCAACGCAGTGCCAGATGCTTTATTTCTCACACACGTGGCTATCACACAATGTATTCAAGGATACTGGCTGCTGGGCCAGAATTACCCCCCTACATTTCAATTATTTTGGACCACCCACACAATGGGTCTCAGGAGCCATCTTCTTAGATGGCTGTACCGTCTACTGAGGGAGCAACTAAATACGCCACTACTGTCTTTTCTGCAGAAATGGGAAGTGGTGCTGGCAAAGGAAATGGAAGATAGAGAATGGATCTGGCCCTAGAGCATCCTAGGCAGGTTTCCCGTAATGTCCGACTAAAAACAATACAGTTATTAATATTACACAGGGCCTACCTCACACCACTGGCAATACAGAAAATATACCCCACTGCTTCTGCTGAATGCCCAAGATTTTCTTATCAACTCGCTGACTTTACTCACATGTTATGGACTTGCCCTACATTGGAGAAGTTTTGATCAAAGGTCACACGGGGTCTATCTCAACTGATGGGCGCTCTATAGAGGGATGTATGACGTAACAACGCGTGTTATTACAACCCGTGCTGTTACGTCGCAGTTGTTACAATGACTGCATGTTACCACGCTATGCCTTTACAACGCAAGTCTTTACATCGACTTGCGCTAGGTGGCGTGCTAACATTAAAAAAGGGTAATTTACTATTCCGACTCCAGTCAACTTATCAGTAGGGAAGGTGTTGGGATAGTAAACGACACCATTTTTAATGTTAGCACGCCATCTAGCGCAAGTCGATGTAAAGACTTGCGTTGTAATGGTATAGCATTGTTACATGTGGTCGTTGTAACGACCGCAATGTAACAGCATTGCGGTGTAATAACTGCGGTGTAAAGGATGTTTCCCTTTATAGAGGCTTGTCTTCTGGGCATTTTACCTCTCCCAAAGAAGGCGACATTACTGTGTCGGTTAGCTCTGATGCTTGCTAATAGATTAATTACACAGCGCTGGAAATCCCGCACAGCACCACATGAAGGCAAATGGAGAGAGGAGGTCATTAGAAGGGCTGTGGCCGAGGGAGAAGTGCTTTGTGTGAGAAATATAGAGGATTAAAAAAAAAGCTGATCACCCTAGATTGGCCCAGCTATTAGAACATTTTTAAGCAGAAATGGGTGAGGAGATAGACGGTCCCCCGAATACACTGAATGGTCATTCAGGCAATGCCTGATTCTTAACTGTATTATGACTTGGACAAATGTGTTGGTCCCCTTCTTTCCCTCTTCCTATTCCTTTTCCCCATGCACACCCTTTCATTTTTTTGTCCTCTCCTCCAGTATCTGAATATTTACACTGAAGGGCAACTTACCCGGACGGGATCGATTGGATTACTGCAGCAAAGTTTATGGGGAAGTTTTTTGAGTAGGATGTAATGAGGGAGAGTTTAATAGGGTTTTGTTTTCGTGGAGGGTTAAAAGTTTTTTAAAGATATAACCATGTATACTGTTTCATAAGGACTGGTTTGTAGGTACATATATGTCATAGCTGAGAGCAAAACATGATACTATTGATTGTGCAATTACTATACCTGTATGGAAATATTTGTTAATGTACACTGGTGACGTAAAATGCCTTAAAATTCATACAAGAATGTATAAACTATTTGCAAACGTGAGAACTTAATAAAATATGTGTTAAAAAAAAGGTTGCTCTTTGGGAACTGCTAAGGAAGCAATGTGGGAGAAAGACAGTCTTTCACTGCATGAAGTTTTGACTGTAAAACACAAGAACATTCAAAGGCATATGCTGAGGTATTCACAAGGATATAGTACAAGCAAGCAAGATTGAAGGTGCCTCTGTCAAGGTAGTGACAGACAAAGAGAATGAGAGTAAATCTGTTCAAGGTAAAAGTGACACAGGAAGCAAAACAGGTTGTACATTTCTCGGCAAATACTATAGGTGTGGCAAAATAGGCCACATGGCTAATAATATGATGTGCCCGGGATGGAAGGCTACTTGTAAAAATTGCAGGAGGAAAGGACATATGACCAAATGCTGTAAATCCAATGTGGAAAAAGTGAGGGAGGTGGATTGTGAAATTGATCTTATAGAAGAGGTGGGTGTGCCACAAAACAAGGTTGAAAGTTTAGAAGAACCATTTGAAGTAGTGCATGTCAATGGGTAAGCGGTCAAACTTATGTGTGATTCAGGGGCCAAAATAATGTTGATGCCACATTGAACCTGCTTTTTCATCCAGGTAGTTAAAGATCATCCCAGAGTGAAAGGAGAGATATTTAAGTTTTTCTCACATGCAAAAAAGAGGCGGGCACAAGCTAAGCATGCCGTACACATGACTCTGTAATTGAGTGACTACAGAATTAAAATGATTTGGATTGAATTGGTCCAGTGCCAGGTTGTAGGGAAAGTGGCCACTCAACCATCCTTCAGGAGACATGGCCTCCCTTGGTGCAATGCCTAATGATACCCCTGTTGAAAGGACAATTTACTTCCAAAATGAACCGTGAAGCTATCTAGCAGCAGGAGCCAAGAAATTGACACTATGCTTAAGGCATCCAAGGAGAGAAGCAATGTTCTGCCAGAGAATCTGAAATTGGTACGAATGGACCGGGAAAGAACGTGAAGTGGAATGGATTGATGCATGTGGGTATTCTTTGAGTTTAAACAGTTGCAAACACAGAAGTATATATCTGAGCAATTTTGGTGATAAAGTAGCTAAATATCTGATTGCAGGGTTTCTGATCCATCTACCTACTCGACTAGACACAAGTAAATATACCCATTTTCTGAGTCTGTACACTCTTGTATTTCTGATCATAAAAATGAGTTAAATGTCTGAACAAGCTCTTTTAGACTACCAAAGCTCCAACTCTGAGAGAAGCAGCAGAAGTAATTCTAAAAGACAACAACGCTTTCCTATAAAATTAAAGGATTATATTGTCTATTTATGAATCACTTCTTGACAAATGTACAAAATGTGTAATGCACATCTAGTGATTGGTAAATGTTAAAATACAAACATGCTGTTCTTCAACCAATAATTCTTGAATACATTTGCGACAACGAATAAGTAACACACGTTTGTATGCAGTTTCAAACCACACAATTTCCGGCCAACTGCGGTGGAGCAGAAACACCAAGCAGGTGGACCCAGCCATAGATTATACCTTCAGATTTACCCGCTTATTTTTGTGATTGGTGTTCAGTTTAGGAAAACACGCTTTTTCCATACCTTCTTCATCTGCCTATTTAAATGATGTGCTGTGTGCCGGCCTTTCAAATGAAGAACAAGCTGGTTTTTTTTTTCAGCCTAACAATAATGACTCTCCTTTTCTGGTAAAATACACTTTCATTAATGTAAATACGCTTGGCTCTGTGAACTCAAGGGACCGATGCTCCCCATCTTTTTATTTATTATCATTTGCTCTAAATTAAATGCCGTTTCATTTGCACATCCCAAAATAAACAGAAAGTTACCCAGAGAGAGATATTGGCAATTATACATAGTAATTACTACTCCAGCGGTGGCAAAGGACCATTAGCTTCACCTGCTCTGCAAAGACCCAGGCAGCACAGTGACGCACAATGGACAAAAGCATCCTTCGTTTCCTTCCAAACATTCTGTAGGATACCTACCTCATTCCTTCTAACAGATTGCAAGTGCTTTCACCATCAGGCAGATACCAGTGCTTCTGTGTTTCCATGGCACCCTCATCCGAGGATAGTACAATATTTTCTTTCCCCGGTCAAGCCTTGGTGGGGGTGGGGAGGACGTGGTGGGTCCTTTGCTTCCTATTCCACAGCTTTTCCCTCTACTAGCCGTACACAGCTGGCTTTACCCTTGGAACTGCTTGGCGCCTTCGTCCTTCCACATAATCATTTAACTTGCTACACTGAAATATCCATGGACCTGACTGAATCAATGATTCATTCTGCTTCTCTACCTACCCCCTCGTTCTAATTGCCCTGTTACTTCACTTTGATTTTTTTCATATTTATTTTAATCCTTCTATGGATAAACATGTTAGTTGGCTTGAAAGGGGAACTGCCTTTACCACACAAGCATTACAGCATAATGCCTTTACCAGGCATTGCCTTTACCGCATATTTTAAAACCCATGCATGTGCCTGTACCACGCGGGCCTTTACAAGAAACCTAGTGGTGGTCGCCACAAACTAGCTATAGTTAAGTCAGCTGTCTTATAGGAACAGCGTTGTTTGTGTTGCTGATAACCTTGGCACCGTTTGGCGAATCGCCATGAAACTTTTAAAAATGGTGCTACCTTTTGACTAGTGTGTTCATGGAAAGTTTTGAGGTGATCTGTCAAGCAGAGGCCCCAAAAAATGGGGAGTGCCAAAACACAAAATCCCCATGCTTTTTCCAAGACTACTTTAGACAAGGCTACAGCAAAAAATGCTGAAGGGAATTACATAAAATGTGTCCGGAAGTTAGATTTTGGTCCGCATATTAGGCTTTGTGTGATTTGGTGTAGATCGGTTCAGCAGTTTTTGAGAAATTAAAGTTGAAAAATAATTTATCATCTGGCTGGGTGGCTCTGCGAGAGTCTCGAGAGAGTCTGGTGAGAGGGCCAGTATAAAAATAGACCATTCTCATTGGTTCAGAGAGCTTTTTTTTCCATTAGGCTAACTCGCTCCTGTAGGAGTCAGACTCCTGAGGAAGCGAGCACCCTGATTGGCTGCTGGCTACATGAGAACAATTTAGCTTGCTAGCCTGTAATAAGAGTGGATACATCCACAACGTCCTTTAGATAGGGTACCTTCGGATGTTATTTTGAAACGTTAATCTTGTACTCACAACTTAAAATAGAACACAAGATATCTGGTCTCTTTTCCTCCTTCTAGTCTCCCTTTCTCAGGTTTACTGGGTGACGCACTTCTAGTCAGGCATCTCAGGCTGGAAATGTGGCCAGCAATGAGTATAGAGCGTTCATGCCTCAAGAGAACAAACAAAAACCCATCCTGGGATATCTCTGTATTCTTCCTAAAACTACCTTCACCAACACCCATGTGGAATAAGTGTAACAGCTATGTGTCAGCCATACCAGTATTTTCCCCTTCCCTCGAATTCCCCAACATGGATATCCTTCATGCACTCAGTATTTGTGCTCCTTATTCCCGCACCTCCGATTAAACATAAAAAAGGATAAACATGGCACTTGCCTGCAGCCACAGCTCAGGGACAGAGCTGTGGCCCTCTGGACAAGGTTGCCTTTGTTCTCCGGGCTTTTGGGCTCACTCTCTCGCAGCTCCTCCGTATGCTCAAATGTACTGGTCAGTTCTCTGCACCCTCCTTCTTTAGCAGTCTCCAGGGCCTTGCGCTCTTATTACCGGTCTTTCCACCTGTCAATAGTCCGGTTTCCTGCCACTTCTCTCCTAGTCTCCTCCTCCAGCGCATCCTGCTCTCTTGACTCGTCGTCTCGGTCGATGTCCGACTCCCGCATTCTAGGAACCTGCCCCTTCTCTGCTTTGAACTTGTTGTTGATAGGTGAAGACATTAAAACAGCTACAACATTGTTGTGCTGTCTGCCATATTGGAAGTGCTCGGGTTGTTAACCCCCTTGTTAGACAGCCATTACTGGACTGAGGGTCAGATGTACAAAGTGTTTTTGTGGGCGCAAATGAGTTTTAGACCCGTTTGAAAAAAAAGTAGCCCATGTACTAATCCTAATTTCCAAGTCGCAAATCAATTTACGACTCGCAAAATAGGTTTAGCGACTCGCTATTACGGTAGGCGTTCCAAGGGCATCCATTCCCAATAGTGATTCCTTAAGCTATGTAAGAATGTTTTGCGGACGCAAAACACTCGCAGTTTACCACCCGTCTCAGAAGGGTGGTAAAGCACTCACAAGCAGGAAGGGGTCCCCAAAGGACCCCTTCCCCCTTGTGAATGCATGTGCAAATATTTTTAAGGGCAGGCAGGAGTCCCAAGGACCCCTGCCTGCCCTTAAAAAATTAAACGGAAAAGTTTCATTTATTAGCGAGTCGCAAATTGCGAGTCGCAAATGCGATGCAATTTGCGACTCGCAAATTGGTGGTTCGTACATCTGACTCTGAGTCGCTTGTCCTGAAGTAAAAAAAATAATGATATAAGGGGTCAGAGTAGGGATACCCTGACCCACTAGGCTACATGGTGGAGAACCCAGTGGGTAACCCCTGGAGCCAAAAAACAAAAGAATCACAATCCTGCTGGACTGAGAAAAAACAAAATGTCAATGGGGCGTCATTGATTAGTTATAGGCCCAATGAAGCTACCCCTGGGGCCGACATGATACAAAAATTAGCCTTCCGGGGCCCCATCTCCATGGGCCAATTTTCTTAATAAAGGTCACGGGGGCACATAGAGCCACTCCCCAAGCATCTAAACGCACTGTGGAACCCACCCCAGGACCGAAATGATTGAAAATGGCGAGGGGAAAGTACAGTCCCCCTCCCTGTGCTCAGTAGCTCTGTCCCGGAGAGCCCACCACTGTGACATAGTGGTTTGCCTGCCTGCACTGGCGTAGGCAGGGATACCTGTGATTGCTCTCACTTAGTGGTGGCATTTTTGAATATCTGGCCAAGAGGTAGTAAACAGCTAGTCTGCTTCAGGTAGGCAGGAGCTTTAAACATACGCCTGCCTGCTGGATGCAAATTTTTTATCTGTTTCCCTGCCCTCCCTGAACCAGGCAGGGACACATATCAAAATATAGCACCCACATATAAGGAGCAGCATCTGGAGCTGCTCCCTCCGGACAGGAGCAATGTTGTCTCCCACTGAATGCGGGTAGGCATCTGGGGCCATATAGTTGGTTTCCTGGGTAGGCACCAGGGCACCCACATTTGGGTCCCCGTGTCCAATAATACCTCGGGGAGGAGAGCTGGATTGCCCCCCTCCACTTTGTTAAATAAGTGGTACTGGGAGATGGGGCCCCATGTCCATGTTGCTTTTTAACCGTCTATGTTGTATCTTCCCTTCCCCCCTCCCTTGCTTGTATTGCTTCTTCCCTCCCACCACTTTGTCTGTGCTGCTTCTCCCCTTCCACTCCCTTGTCTGTGTTGCTTCTTCCCTCCAACCGACCCCTTGTCTGTGCTGCTTCTTCCCTCCCACCCCGTTGTTAATGTTGCTTGCTTTAAACCCCTCCTGACCTCATTGTCCGTTTTGCTTTCTTTAAAGTCTTCATGCCGCCTTTGTCCGTGATACTTGCTTTAAACCACTCCTGCCCACCGTTGCTCATATTGCTTATTTCAATATCCTCCTGCCCACCCATGTCCATTCTGCTGACTTTAATCCCCCCCTCCTGCCTAGTCTCGTCCGTAATGCTTACTTTTACCCCCTCCCATCCCCATTGTCCTCCTGATATCTATGTTACCTTTAAACCCTTCCCTCCCATTTATGTTGCATAGAACCTCTTTCTATCCCCCTCATTGTTTTGCTTTTAACCAACTATCCTGCCTCTGTTGCTTTTAACACGCTTCTCCCAAAGTTGTCTATACTGCTTTTAACCCTCTTCCCTCCCCACATTGTCAGTGTTGCTTTTAACCCCCTTGCATATCCTGTTCTGTATTGCTTTGATCCTCCTCTCTCCCCTGATGTCTATGTAGCTTTCAACTACCTCGATCCCCCATTGTCTGTGCTGCTTTTAACCCCTCCTACCCCCTGTTGTCTGTGTTGCTTTTAACCTTGCGCCCTCACCTGTCATAAGAAAAATAAGCGACTGGAGCGCCCTTAATACTAACCAATGTGAAGATGACATTTAAATAGATTTGACAAGTCGATAAAAAGTGCATGCATGAATAAATTAATATGGCCAATTGTAAAGGATTTAGGATTTGAATAAACCTCTCAGTTTCTAAAACTTGATGCTCGGGATTCAACACAAACTATACTGGGAATAGTTAGCACAGCTCACGAGGAAGAAAAATTAAACGAGACCGATGAAAAGCTGTTATCGTTAAAGGCGATAACGTTAGACATCGACGCATTTGCATTTAGATGCTGCTTTGCTTACCATTTGCTAGAATGATAAATCCAGTTAAATGAAGGGATTTTATGTGTTCTATAAACTTACTATAGAATAATTTGTATTGTTTGAAAAAGAGAAATATAAATGTAGAATTTCAAGGTTTTGATTCAAAGCGAAGTTCACTAAATTATCGTATGATTTATGTATGTTAGACAAGTAATATGTTCCCTTATCTCCTACAAAGCCCGACTGGTGTGGAGAGGGTACACTACTTTTATTTTATCACATTCTTTATTTTGATGTTAGACTGGCATTTTTAAATATTGTATGACCTTCCAAAAATAATATAATTATCAGAATAGTGGGCACATGGCTGTGTGAAATCGGACTGAAGTACAAAGGGCTTCAGGAAAGTGGAAACAATGGCATATTACAAAGTCACACAATGGGCTTGAACACCTTGGAACTCTTTTCCTGCTTAGTCATGATATCTGGCAGCTATCAACCCATTTCTTTGCTGCCTGCCATAGGAAAATTATTAGAGAAACATGCTTACCATACACGCTGTTGAGCTTCCTAGAAGATAACAATCTTCTACATCCTACACAAATGTGTTTTCGTGCACAACACGGCACATCATCTGCTCGTCTCGTAGTGACAGAGGAACTTAAAAGTATACTTGATTAGTGTTGTGCAGGAGTAGTACTTCTCCTAAACCTAAGTGTGGTGTTTGACAACATAGACTATAGATCCTGATTGAAAGGTCACCAAAATATATCTTAGGATTAGCTTACCAGGTGTAGCCCTACCTTAGCTGTCACCTGGCCAACAAGAGTATATTCTCCAAACTGTAAAAGTTGCAGATATTAAAGATGCTATACTCACTCTACCTAATGGGAAGACCCCTGGACTGGATGGGTTGATTGGAGAATTTTATAAAGTATTGGCTGCGCTCCTCGCACCACACTTACATGACATGTAAATGGAAGCCTATCAGAGACAAATCTTGTCACCATCACTGCACAAGGCCCTGATTGTGACCCTATTAAAATCTGATACGACCCTAGAGCATGGTGAGTCTTATAGACCACTATCCCTAATAAACATTAACAGGAAAATACTGGCAAGGGTGATAGTAATGTGCCTCCAACCACTAATTCTGAACCTGATTATATCAGATCATTACGGTTTTGTTCCCACCCACTTGACCGACCACAACCTGTGCACCAATTTTGCATTGTTGTATTAAATAGAAATCACATTGCAGGAAGCAGCAGTCCTGCGGAATGCTGCTAAATCATTCAGCTCCATTGCACGGGACTACATGTTCACTGTCCTGAGTCGGTTTGGAATGCCAGAGCCGTTCCTGCACTGAATAAGTCTTCTATCCAGGGAGCTGATGGCCTGGGTATGGGTCAATGATCCCACGTTGGACGTCTTCCAGATTGGCAGGGGGAAATGCCAGGGCTGCCCCCTGTCACCTCTTGTGTTTGTTCTCACAATCAAGCCACTGGTGTGTATCATCAGGCAAAGGCATGGTGATTCCATCCTAAGATTCTGCTGACAGCCACTAAGTATATTCATGACTATATAACATTTGAATATTACTCTGGCTTATGTATTAACTGGGAAAAATCCCTCATATTTGCACCGGCTACTCAACAGTGAGTGTTGGAATTCACTCTGGTCTGGGATAAAAACCCAGACAAATATCTTGGTGTCTGGATACATAAGGATCCTGACAAGGTGCTGAGGTCGAATTATGGGAGGGCGGTCTCCAGGTTGGAAAATCAAATTGTAAGATGGATGGCACTGTCAATGGCAGACCGAATTGCTGTCATTAAGATGGTGATCTTTCCACATTTTTTATATCTATTTGTAAATATTCCCAGCGTCCTGCCTGAGTACTTCTTTAAAAAGCTATGAACGTTGCTGGTCACATTGACATGGGCAAGAAAGAAACCAAGGATCAGTTGGGATACTCACATTTCCCTATCCAAGTGAGGGCTTTAACGCACCACACTTTCATTTGTTCTATCTCTGTGTGCAGGTGCACTTCGCCCGGTACTGGTATGCAGCGCATGGCTTCACCCCGCGTACTGAGGTCAAACATGAGACCTTCCCAGTCCCACTCACGGCTATACTACCACACAAATGGGTGGCAATATCACGCTCTGAAGTAAACACATTACATTCCACAATAATGGCCTGGCATGGACTAGTAGGGCGAGCAGGGAAATTCCTATTGTATGCTCCTGCATTACCCTTACAACATCACCCTGACATATCAGTACCTCAAGAAGACAAGGCACTCTTGCTACTAAACAGGTTTGAAGACCATTGGAGATGCATACCTCAATGGCAAGTTTGTGGCTCTTGGAGACCTCACAACATCGCGAGAGAACACCTTAATACTGACATTGATTTACTATTGCCTCTGTGTGCTTAACCCCGCAATTCCCAGACGAGCCCCCTACACTTGCTGCATTGCAGGTTCTACTAACCAACACAACACGACAGCACCTCATAACTAATCTTTATAATGCCGGACAGACAGAAACATGTAGACAAGAAAGCACTAGAGGGCTGGAATGTGGTGCTTCTGAAGCCCTTGGTAGATACACACCGGAAGGTTTGCTGTATGCAATTGCACACACTCACCTCTAACTGTAACTTGAGAATAATTTGCTTTCAATTTTTACATCAAATGTACTACACTCCTCTGAAGCTCCACAAATATGGACTAAAAGATCATGAAAACTGAATGAGATGAGGAAATGAAAAGGGCAGGTTTTCTGCACTTGGTGCTGCAATGCAAGACTCCAGTCACAGAGGCATTAACGATTATGATGTCAGAGCAGGTCAGATGTGTCCCTGTGTTGTTCTTATTGGGATTCATTAAAGACTGTCAATTGCTGAATTGGAGATTTCTATTGGTGAACCTTCTCTTTGCTAAGAGAAGGATCGCCCTCCATTTGAGTAATATGACTAAGCCCAAAAAGAAGGCTTGGTCACAAATGGAACAATATGCAGACGAGCTGCCGGAAACATCACATCCTAAAGACATATGGGGCCCTCTAAATGCATAGGGCCCGATTCACATAACTAACTTCAGACAAAATTCCTAAACTTACTACCATTTTGCTATTCACAGAAGACACTTACTCATTTTGGTATTCACAGAAGTTAGGAGTCCTAAATGTAGGACTCCTAAAGGCCTTCTGTGAATACCGAAAGTCTTAAAATTAGGATTTTTCTCAGTTTAGTAGAAGTAAAGTTAGGACTCCTTACTTTAGGACTCCTAAATGTCTTCTGTGAATACAGAAAGTCTTAAAATTAGGATTTTTCTCAGTTTACGAGTAGTAAAGTTAAGACTCCTAACTTTAGGACTCCTAAATGCCTTCTGTGAATACTGATAGTCTTAAAATTAGGATTTTTCTCTGTTTAGTAGTAGTAAAGTTAGGACTCCTAACTTTAGGACTCCTAAATGCCTTCTGTGAATACCGAAAGTCTAAAAAATGTGGATTTTTCTCAGTTTAGGAGTAGTAAAGTTAGGACTCGTAACTTTACTACTCCTAAACTGAGGAAAATCCTAACTTTACGACTTTCGATATTCACAGAAGGCATTTAGGAGTCCTAAAGTTAGGAGTCCTAACTTCTTTGAATACCGAAATGAATAAGTTCTTCTGTGAATACCAAAATGAGTAAGTGCCTTCTGTGAATACCAAAATGGTAGTAAGTTTAGAATTTTGTCTTAAGTTAGTTTTGTGAATCGGGCCCATAGTTACTATCCATAGCAGATGCTGAAAACGGTGAAACTGCAGTTGCCAGTTTATAATCAAGTGCATACCGAACTGTGGGATGAATGGGATTATTGTTAATTGATAATGTACTTCCTTTGGTGTTATGTGCGAGTGGTGCGAAAATGGGAGGTATGACTGTTGCATGAGTTGCTTCCCACCTGTGTGTGAGACATGTTGAATATTTTGCCAAAATGAAATAAAAAAAGGTTTTAAAAAGAGGGTAGGGTGTTTTATTGTGTTAATGGAGGGTGCGAGGTCCAGTAAAATAAAGAGACAGGGGTATGCTTCATTTGTGGTCAGGACGTCATGATCTATGATTTGTAAGGTTGCTATCTCTGTGCTGCAGTGTAATCTGAAGGTGGGGGGATAGTCATGCAGGTGAAGGTTGGTGATGTGATCTTGAAATGTTCGATAATCTTGATAGTGAAGGGTAGATGACTGATGGCTCAAATTGGCAAGTTTGATAGAGTCTAGTGTGGGGTTCTTTATGAATGGGAGAATATTGCTTCAGGGAAAATGTCTTGAGTGAGGACGTTGTTTGTGTTGGTGAGAAGAGTGTGAGAGAAAATGCTCCCTTTTGAATGGTCACCCCTATTTTTTGCTGAATTTTATTGTGGGTTTTTAGACAATGCACACTGGGCCACTGCTGTCCAATGTATGTGCTCTGACCCCTTAAAACATGTAAAAATCTGCGAATCCCCGATTGGCCTAATTTAACATCCTGTAAGGCGATACTCTGTGGCGTAGAAACAACTCAAATAGCACAGAATGCTTGTTGTAACCTGTGGACTGCAGGACTTATTGTGCCATTCATTAGTGTGACAAGTGACTACATGGCTTCAGGCCTACCCTGTGCTGCCTGACAACAGCAGCTTAACTCCCAGCTGCACAGACCATTCAAACTCACCTTTTGACAGGGAAAAAATTATTATAAATATTAAATGTCACCCCTAAGCACATCTTGCTGCCCATAAGGTAGAGTGCATAAGATTTACGAGTGTACAATGAGTGAAATGGCATGTGTTCCAGTGACCAGGCCCAAAACGGCAATTCTACAGGTCAGACTGTAACTGATGCATAGCAAAAGTCAAAGTATAGATTATACACTTTAATCTATAACTTTTGACCTGCATGAGCTAAAGAATTCATTTAAATACTTATTTTTATGTTAAATAAAAATTCAATCTACCGGCAAAGTCATTTTTGTATTAAATATATGAGAAATCTAGCTTTCAAAAGTGACTTTTATATTGCCTGAGGCTTCTGTAGGCTAATTTGCATTAGCTTTTCAGCCACTGTCCAGCCTGTACTTGGAATGAATGAGGTGTGAAAACTGCTCCCACAGCAAGGACAGTGGCCTCTGAGTTGGGCGTTTTTTTCTTCCCTGGCAAGAAGACCAGTTTTGTTGGGCCTAGGAACTTAATCTACTTCAAAGGAGCCTACCTTGTCACATGTAAATATTTGGTGCCACCTGGAAAGGCCACTGCTTTTGTTCCCTTATCCGGTTTGTAACCATATAGGAGGGAAATTTCCTTTAAAAATAGTTTTGAGTGAACACAGAGAAATAGGCTGCTTGTTATCATAGACATGCCTCTGCGTGAGCTCAGAGGCTCTGCACAAGAGAAGAAAAGTCTCCCCTTCTTGACTTTTGAGAGTAAGGGGCACTGTGGGATTGTTTGCAGTAGGGCAAAGAGGACCTATTAAAAGCGTGTGTAGATTTTCCCCCAGGAACTGTTAACCCATTTGTTACTGAAAACCCAGGAGTCACCCCCACCAGTAGCTAGTACTAACCATGAATGTGGCACTCTCCTTAGAGCACTTTCTGGTCCTTTAGAAGAACAGAAGAAGGACATCACCTGCTATTAGAGCACTGTGAAGAGACCTAAAAGACTCGACCTGCTCCTTCTTATCCTCAGGACAAAGAAGTTGGCTCCAAGGGTTAGTTGGCTGACATCCTATGTGGCTATAGGGCACAACAAGCTGCAAAAGGCCTTTTTTTACCAGTGGCAACTGGACTTGAATTTAATCCTGTTGTTTGGGTCTGCCTGATGGCCCTCTTGAAGAGCCTCTCCTGATAGCCTTAGAAGTGTAGGCTTGTGTTTTTTAG
The DNA here is from genome assembly GCF_964263255.1 of Lissotriton vulgaris. Taxonomy (NCBI): domain Eukaryota; kingdom Metazoa; phylum Chordata; class Amphibia; order Caudata; family Salamandridae; genus Lissotriton; species Lissotriton vulgaris. The sequence goes on along the minus strand of NC_141689.1, from coordinate 1,917,407,989 downwards.
TCACCAGAACAAAGTTTGTAAACTTTTGAAAACTTTTCCTCCAGAGTTTCAGAGCTTCAGCTGGACTTGCCAGAAAAACTATCTGACCAGAAGTTCAAAAGCATTGGATTGAATTTCTGCTTCTTCTGCTCAATGCTTCCTGTGCGCCAGAAAAAATGACTAAGTCACATTCTGCGTTCAGCGAGAAATCACCAACGCTCCAGCGGGACCAGCCTGTTTCAAGTATTCAGGGGCGGCTCCACTGCTATGCTTAGGAGCCTCGCCCCACTGCTTTCTCGCAGAGTGAAAAGTCAAAACATAAAATGGTAATAACTTTTAGTTATTACCATTTTATGTTTGCTTTGCGGGTGGGCGGGCGGGGTGCTCCACTCTCTGAGCAGGGGAGGAGTGGTTTGCCTACTCCTGAGTGCACACAGACTGTTTGATCTGCTCTCTCGGCCGCCCAAATCAGTCATGCACACTTTGCCCTTTTCCATTCAGACTGCATTGCAGCCTGCACGGAGAACATGCACACCACTCTAGCCCCTGGCGGAGCGCCATGTCATTGCGCTCAAGACCAATCACAATGCTGCATGGAGCGTTGTGATTGGCTTAGGGGAGGGAGCCTGACTGCCTGCATCCTGTTCCCGCCAGAGGCAGGAGAGCAGGAACAGTAAAGTCCTGGGAGTAGGAGGAAAGGTAGGTTTTAAAAGGTTTTTTTTACATTATGAACCCGCGTGCAATCCCCACTCTCCATGTAACCCCACCCGCGCCTGCCCCTCCCCAAGTCCCCCCTCCCCCACTTGCAAACCATGCCGGACGGTACTGAGTATTTAGCCTTCAGTTCCACAGCATCGGCTAAAATGTTAGTGGCAATCCGTTCTGGAAGGGATTTTATTTCTCAAAAAGTGACAAAGTCCATTCTGCGTTGGGACTTGAAAGACATTTCAACACTTTTCTCAAATCAAGTATACTTGACGAGAGCAGGGTGATACGTGAAAAGTGCATTTTTCCCCGTGCAACAATATTTTTTCAATGTACCTGATGCCATAAAAAACTCAAAGATTGCTCATTTACTGAGTTAGTGATTTGGGGCTATGTTTAAAATATCTTTACGTTGTTAAAACTCTATAAATTAACCATTAGGGTTGAAAAGAATTACATTGATTTAGGAACTACAGCATGTGTCTTCATATCAATTGTTTGTGTTCATTTGCACTAATAATACAGCGTGGCACTCAGAATTCATTATACACCCATCACAAGTAGGTTGATAACAAACGCAGTCTTGGCTTGGAGCTGTTTATTACAACGTAAGATCAGTCCAAGCCCTTCTGCTCACTGTTTCTATGGCATTGCACTTGCACAGCTTGCAGCACTGCTATGTTATCGGGTTTCAAACACATTTTATTAGTGGCTGTGGCAATTGTTTTGTGATTAGGTGAAATCATGCAGGAGTCTTGGATTAATTAGAAACAGTCTATTTGCAGTCTGAAAGTACTGTATGCCAGTGGGTATTTGTATACATACAACAGAGAAGAGACTGAATGATGTGGGTCTGATCGACAGAAAGTGTGAAAATCTCCACATCACACAATTATGGCAATAATTTGTGTACATGTGTGCATTTTCAAGGTTTTACAAGTGTACTCGCGAGCCACTCTTGGAACAGGACTCCTAGGTATGGAAAGTTGTCTACCACCTCTAGTCTCCTTGAGCCCATGTAAAAATATGGTGCTCTTTTAGAGGGGTTGCCACTGTTATGAGGACAAAGGATACGCCTATGAACTGTCTGTTGTATGCATGGTGAGCAATCTGCTGTAGTAGGCTCAGTGGTAGTACCGAACTGTACATCTTTGTATTATACTCTGTGATCACTCTATGGAAAACCCCAAAACATGAGTTTGTAGGATTTCACAAACGTTTATCCTGAGCAACATCCCAGGAAGCCCAGCTTTCCTCCTCAGTTAAAGATTTTTTCTAATAAGCAAATTTGATTGTTTTTGGAATGAACAGCATAAAAATACATCGTGACAATTCCACATGTCTGTAAGGTAAACATGACATCAGATAAGCAAACACCGAATCATACATCCAGCCCAAGATATTCCCACCATCTGCCCCAGATTTTTAATGTTTCTGTGGGCATCCTCATTCCTGCAAAGTAGGTAGTTCCCTGCAAACACAGCAGTTCACTTCCTTCCTTCAATCCTCAGTGAGGTGGGACCAAAGACCTTCCGTGACGTGCAATGTCTCACTTGGCCACCATTGTGGCGACCCCAACAAAGGTCCGCTTCATCCTCCATCCCCAAACCTCCTCCAGGAGTCCCGACAGGTCAGCCCTGAGGGTAAGGGCAGTTGGATGCTCCAGGACCAGAGAGGGTTCCCCCTCAATCTCTGTCCAGAACGCGGTCAGATTTGGCAGGCCATGTGAAAGAAATCAGCTTGCGGTAGTGAGCGTTGGTACAGCAAACCTGTGGGGCATTACCTGCCAGAAATAGTAGCTGGGCATCAGGTACGTAACATGTAAATAGTTCAGCTGCATCATGAGTAGGTGATTAGAGAAGTCTAGCTCCCGGGGTGCCAGGCTGGCCTCAGGCCAGTCGTCGTCATTCAGGTCTCCCACATCTAGACTTACCACCTCCCTCGCAGATCAGCAAATTGGTATATAGCGTTAATAATCAGGGACCGTTATGGTAGGGAGATAGCACCTTTACTAAGCTTCCCCATCAGAATATTGGCTTTAAGAGGGTTGAATTTCAGGGCATACCAGGAGACAGATGTTCCGACAAGGCGTGTTGTGAGAGGCACCCCTCGCGCCTAGGAGAGGGGGGCTTTTAGTGGGAATTCCGGGCCCGGTGAAATAGTTTTGTTTCTCCAGGTCTAGTCATGGGGAGGGTCTCGAAGTAACTTGAGGCACCAGGGAAGGCGTCTGCGAGCCCTCCCCCAAGATGATAAAAATGCAGATCCCCACGGAGTAGCTCTCTTTGTCTCTCGCCTCTGGGGATCGCCATAAAGGCTCAGCTGGAGCAACAGTTGCCCACCCACCCATCCCTAAGTTTAATAGTTGAGTTGCAGGGTCCCGGATAGGAGAAAAGGCCGGGGGACTCTTTTTGGGCGGAAAATGGATGACCCTGCAGCAGGGAGGCAGTCCTGGCGGCTCTGGGCTGGCGGGAGAGGGGGCCGTCCTGCTGGTGGTCCTGGACTCTCTGGCCCTACCCTAGTAGCCGGTGCTTGGAAAATGGGGGTGGTGTTGTGTCCTGCTGGTACAACACGCCTGCAGAGATGCCAAATTGTAAATACATGTTAACCTGTGGTGCATATGTATGGAGAGCATCATTTATGTGTGACTTTAATAAAATGGTCAATGTGGAAGGTTTTACAGACAAATAAAATGGTGTTTTGGTCAAATAATAAAGCTACGCAGTGGACACCATTCACTTGTAAGCGTTTCACTGGGGGAGGGGTGATCAAAGGGTGGTAAGCGAAATGCGCGAGGAGATATACCCACAATAGTTGCAGTTAACAATAGAACTGGGTACAGGAAAGCTGATACTGTTCCTGCAATTCCCGAAATGACATCAGAGCATCCACTGGTGACTGGTATTAACGGACAAAGGGGGTGTTGCTCTAGCAGCATCAGGAAGGAGACAAAAGGGAGAGAAAGAACACCAGAGCAGCTTCAAAAGAAGTGCTCACTGCTTCGTGCTCCCCGTGAAATGAGTTAAAATCTTTTTTTATAAGGTCGAAGTCCTCCTGCGCCTGTCTCGGCGTCGAGGCACAAGCGAGGAGAGTGACGTCTGCCTGATGGGAGTGGCTGCACAAAGCAGCAGTGCTTAGATTTCAAATGGGGCACTTATGAAGTGGCCCAGAGCAAGGTCAACAGAACGTCATTCACATAAAGGGAAAGGCAGGGCTTTGTGGTAGCAGCACAGTGCTGTGGGTGGCAACAATTGTAGCACTCCTATTAGTGTCCTAATTTGCTAATGTAGGCTGGGTTAGTGGGCTATTAATGAGCTTGGCAGCTCCTATTTCAAGGATCATCAGCACACAGCCGATGTGCTGCAATGCGCGTGCTGGCTCTTTGTTGCTCAGGACAGACACCATCAAGCTGCTCTGACTATAGTGATGCTACAGGCACCAGTTATTGGAAAGAGAAAAACTCCTGCAGCCCTGGTAACAAACGAGTGCTCAGCAGGCTTGTTTGTTCAAGTTCTAGAGAGCTGAATTAGGGGTGGGGGCTCCCATTAATTTTACCAAACAAACAGAGTCTTCCTGCCTACTATAGACTCATGGACAAAAGCTGCAATGACACTGTGGTACAGCGGGGTGTTAACTTTTCTAGTGCACATGCGAGACGACAGCTCCTACTGTAACATCATGTTCCTTTATCCCTCTTTCCTATTCCTACATTCTGTTTCTCGTGTTCTCTTTTCATCCCTTCCTCGCCTCTCCTGTTCCCTATATCTTTTTACGGTGACTTAAAAGAGGAAACAGACGCATACATAAAAAAATAGACATTCACCCTTCCCACATAAACCACAAAGCTATCACACTATACTGCACCTCGCATAAACATATTATTGATACTAGACGATACACTCAGTACAACGTATTCTGCCATTGTGCATTCACTCAACAGTTCTCAAAAGCTGTGTAGAACGCCCTCACTACTAAATACACAGCCGATGTAGCGAGCTCTGTATATGGCAGTAAAGTCTTCAATTTTGACTCTGGACTGGGTCATTTCCAGTCTATCCAGCTTTGTACTGCAGCTTGTACTCATTGTCTTCACCACACAGGTGTACACTTCCGCACACAATAAGTACTAAAATGGGAGGAGGAGTGAAATCAAATCAAAATCAAATCTCTTTGTTTGATCCATTTAAAATACAGATCATAAAAGTGCAAAACACATTAAAAATAAACATGTTAGCTCAAGATTCATTCCATTCCACAGAGGGCCACTTAAATAAGGCTCTCAATTAGCTCATGTAAACAATACAGTACTAAGATACTTCATAACCATGGCAGGATTTAAAAAATGGGATAAGAACAAGACAGGCAATACATCCAAGAACCTTTACAACAGTAATACTTGTCCCATCAAAAACATCTCTTAAAAAGGTAAATAATAAAATGATGGGTCCCCTGCAATATATCTTCTATGAAAACAGTCCATATTATTCAACACAGTTACTTTCTAATCACTTTATGAAAGACAGAGGGCACAAGAATTCCTCCTCCTTGAAGAAGCCCATAAAAATGTAGCTATCGAAAAACATAAACGAATCAGAAAGTGTTTTTAGTAAATATAATGTGAGTCAACATTGCCTAAATTTAAATCGTCTTAAAATTGGGAGAAAACATTTTTCTTGTTATTTCTCATAAGAAGCACAAAACAGAAATATGTGAAGGTCAGACTGAGCTATTATCACATGGGCAAAGTGTCGGTATGACTGAATTTACGCGGATAAGGCCCAACATTAGAGGGATTAGATTCAGGCGGAACCTCAGCAAGATGTATCTCTGCTGTGGTGTTCTGATGCTCTCTAAGTATGCATACTCCCCCCTTAATATTGGGTGTGCCAGTTAATATAACATTACTGTTTTCCATACGCAATTGATTTCCTGACGGTCATGAGCAGCCTTAGATAAAAAGATGGCCTTTAATTCCTGCTTTGTGATCTTCAGACACTCATTGAGATCAGTGAATAGTTCCACTAACCCCAGTGCGGTCAGGGTTGACCTTACATACTGCAACCAGGTGATTTTGTGTGTGTTATCCAGTTTTAGACAGTTTTTATGATGGTCTGTGTTAAATGTACTTTATCCCTGCGCCATATAGAATGTCATAACAAAATCAGTGCTACCTTAATACTGTCCAACACATAGGCTAGTCCCAGTTCTAAGTGTCAGATGTTATTTGAGCCAGATCCGGGAGGGAGACAAGTCTCTTGAAAAATCTATCCTCAAGATTTTGAAGATGAACTATAGGAGCCACACCACACACTCCTGCCCCTTACGATAGAGCAGATATTGTCTCTGCTTGATATATCTTTTTTATTGGCTCAAAGGGATTTCAACTTCTGGGCGAAGCACGAGATAGCTGCCATACTCCTCTCCATCACCAGGGCCCTGTTGTCCACCATATTTGACCAGGACTGTTTCTTATGGAACAGGACTCCTAGGTACGAAAAGTTGTCTACCACCTCTAGTCTCCTTGAGCCCATGTAAAAATATGGTGCTCTTTTAGAGGGGTTGCCACTGTTATGACGACAAAGGATTTGGATTTGTTGACCCTCAGGTCTAACGAAGACATAAAGATTGCATATGCCCTTGTTAAGCACTGAAGGGACGCTCCCGTTCTAGCAAATAAAACCGCATCATCAGCATAAGGCAGCATCAGTACAGTAAGGGTATTAAAAGCAGGAACATCTGGTGTTGAGCCTGTGAGAACTGCCTTAACCCCATTTCTGTAAATCGGAAATGGGACGAGGACACACCCTTGTCTGACCCCCCTAGTGATCTTAAATTGTTGAGTACACTCCCCATTTTTACCATAGCGGACTCGAGAAGTTGATTGGGAATACATTTGGCGAATTAAATTAATTATTGCTGCCTCAATCCCTATTGCCTCCATTATATTCCATAGTTTGGGTGGCTCACACAGTCAAATTCCACTGTTAAGTCCATAAACACCATACAAGTCTGGCTGCCCTTAGCTCTGGTGTATTTATCTATGGTCAGACTTAAGTTGAGATACTGAACTATTGAACCCCTGCCTTTTTGGAAGCCATACTGCACCTTGTTCTGAATGTTCATCTTCCTGGCCCACTCTTCCACCCTGTGTAACAGTAAATGGCCAGGAGCTTCGTAATAGTATCCAACAGGGAGATAGGTCTATAATTCTGTGGTTTCTCTTTATTGCCCTTATTATATATCTGTACAATTATACAGGTTTTCCACAAAGCTAAGGGCCCAGATTTGGCTATTGCATTAAATACAATTGCTAGTAGTGGAGCCCACAGATTTTGATGTTATAAGAGGTCCTTGCTAAGGACCCCATCGGGACCCTGGGTCTTTCCGCTACTGCATTTACCCAGCCCATTTCTTACTTCCTCTAAAGAGAATTTGAAATGCTCCTTTGGGACTACGTCTAAACTGGCAGTATCATTCATGGAGATATGATTTGAGCCAAAAATCAGCTCAAAATAGGCCACCCATGCATCTTCACTAATATTGGTCCAGCATGGGATCCGTAGGGTTCTTGAAAAAGGGGGCATTGATCACTAAGCATGGGCGGAAATCCGTTCCGCTCGCGGATTTTGCGGATTTTCGGTAAATTCGCGATCTGCGAGATTCGCGAATTTCCCGCAAAATTCGCACGCAGCGGATTTTTTTTTCTTGGTGATACAATTTTGCGTCGTGCGGCGTTAACTTACCGTCATTCAGCGTTTGCCGAGTTGTTTTTCTCCATATTTTTGCGAGTGCTGCACCATTTTGGATCTTGCTGCGGGATCCCGCGGGAGTTTGGCGACGCATCGCGAGAGTTCGCAATTGCGAACATGTAGGTGCGGCGGGCAACAACAATCTTGCGCTCGCGAAATTACAAAATTTGCAATTCTGCACAAGAAATCGACTAGCAAGCAGCATAGACCTTCTAAAAATGATGATTTTTATCAGAATAACTCCTCAGGTTGACATTTGCCTGCACTTTTTTGGATTTGAGGCCTTTTGACTCTCTTTGGATCACTTTTGGATTAGAAATCAACTTTCGTAAGTAAGTTTGTTTGGGGCATTACAGTTGTTGTTCTGCAGAAAGCACTCAGCAGGTGCAAACGTTCACTCATCATTAGTAACCATTCCCTGTAGTACTTCCTGAGGGCCCCCTCCAGAGTTCAGTTGCCTATGATTGTTTGGGGCATTACAGTTGCTGTTCTGCAGAAAAGCGAATTTTCAAAAATGAAAGCACTCAGCAGGTGCAAAAGTTCAAACTCATCATTAGTAATAGTAACCATTCCCTGTAGTGCTTCCTGACTGGGGCCACTCCAGAGTTCAGTTGCTAGTTGCAACCATTGTATGACCCTGCTCTGACCCTCACAGCAGGCTCATAGAATAGCTACAAGTAGGCCACAAAGGTCCTGGAAAAAAAAAGTTGCACTGCAACAGAAAGCCAATTATAGATAAGGAAGCAGGTGCCAGACTGGAATTTTAAAACAGTGACACATTAATAAACCAACCCCAAATTAATTCATGTCAGTTGAAGCAGGGCAGGTGTGCTTGCTTTTCCCCCCCATAATCTACAGTGATGATGAGCCAGAGGGTGGCATTGATGTACCAGAGGATGGAATGGGTGAAACAGAGGGTGGCAGCGGTTAAACAGAGGGTGCTGGGAACCTGTGATGATGAACCAGACGTAGAAACAACATAGTCGCGACCGTTGCGAGCCGACAAGTAAGTTCGCAATTGCGAACTGGTACCAAACCCTTCCGAACTGGCAGAAACCCTTGCGAACACATAAAAAAAATCCGCAAATTCGCGGATTTTGCGGATTGCGAGTTTGCAAATACGCAAATTCGCGAACGCCAGATTCGCAAAATTCGCCCATGCTTAATGATCACCTTCGAAAAATCTTTGCTGCTTTTGGTGCTCGCTATTGAGTCAAGATTTCCCCAGCCCTCCTCCTTCAGAACCCTTTCCCTTGCCTTCCTTGCTGCTGTATAGTCCTTTCGAAGGGTCTTTATCAGGGCACTATCTCTAGGTTTTCTATAAGGACTCTGTGCAAATATTTTAGGGATTTTGAGCAGGTATGATCAACCCAGTAAATCGCTGGGACTTCAGTTGTTTACTTGCAGTGAGTCAGAGCCAATTTCACTTCCTCAAGGGAATCCGCAAAGTGCACAGGCAGTTGATCTGAGGAACCCTCAAATCCCAGGCAGTTTAGAACATTCACCAGTATTATTAAATACAATTTGAAAGACCATTTTCACCTTATCGATTTGACAACATTTTAATTGGTAGCCACTATTCCTTGCCAACATTGACTTCTGCTGGATTTTTAGTATTGACATAGTATTCCGAGGCTCTGCTGTCATCAGAATAAAAAGAATTGTGTGGTTGCTAAAACTTGAGAGTTGGCTACTCAACTGTGAGGGTCTCAAGGCACTGGGAGGGGGTTGCAGCTCTGAGTCATCCAAAAAGCCAGGTCTTGAGGCTCTTCCTGAAGGTGTGCAGAGTAGGGGAGCGTCTGACTTTGACCAGGAGCTTGTTCCAGGCTTTGTATGCGATGTAGGAGAAGGCTCTTCCGCCCACTCTGGTTCTGCAGATGTGCAGGGTTTCTGCTTGGGCGAGGTCGGCAGAGCGGAGGTTTCTTTTAGGTACTTGGAAGGAGACTCTTTCGTTGAGGTATTTGGGTTTGATGTTGTGGAGGGATTTGTAGGTGTGGGTGAGTAGCTTGAAGGTTACTCTCTTCTTGGCGGGGAGCCAGTGGAGGTCTTCAGGTGTTGGGTGATGTGCGCATGTCGTGAGATGCTGAGGATGAGTCTGGTCGTGGTGTTCTGGATGGTCAAGAGTTTGTGTAGCAGGGATTTGTTGATTCCAGGGTAGATGGTGTTTGTGTAGCCTAGTCGGCTTGTTATGAGTGTGTGGGTGACGGTTTTTCTGGCTTTGGGGGATCCACTTGAACATTTTGCGGAGGGTGTTGAAGCATGCGAAGGCAACAGCGTTGATCTGTTGGGTTATGTTGAGGGAGGAGTATAGTATGATGCTGAGGTTCCGAGCATAGTCCTAGGGGGTTGGGGGTTTGCGAATGCCAGTGGGCCTCCAGGAGTTATCCCAAGCTGAGGGATGGGTCCAAGGAGGAGGACTTCTGTCTTCTCCGAGTTGAGTTTCAGAAAGGTGCCTCTCATCCAAGCTGCAATGTCTTTCATTCCTTCTTGGAAGCTAAGGCCCACATGCATCAATCTCGGCTTTTGCGATTTCTAAATTGCGATAAAAAGCGATTCGCAATTTAGAAATCGCAAAAGCCTATGCATGATTATTTTTTAAATATTTATGCAATTCGGTAGAAATCGCTTTTTCTACCGAATCGCATAAAAAATGCGATTTTGAAATTGCAAATTCGCAATTTCAAAATCGCAAATCCTGATTGCATTTCAAGGGTGGTGAGGGGGGTTCAAATGAACCCCCCCTGCACCCCTGAAATGTATTTTTCGCATCATGTTGCACACACACATGTCCTAAGGACATGTGTGTCCGTAACATGAATGCTTTTAAAATGCGTTTTCTGTGTTAATTACACTTTTTGCAAATTTACCGAGTAGTTCAACTACTCTGTAAATTTATCCCTCTAATTGCGAATTCGCAATTTCAAAAGTATTCATGCATTGCTTTTAAGAAATCGCACATTTGCGATTCCTTAAAAGCAATCGCATTTTTGGAAATCGCAAAAATGTTGCGATTTCTAAAAATGCTTGATGCATTCCAAAAAGCATTTTTGGAATCGCAAACGGACGATTTTAAGGAATCGCACCGTTTGCGACTCCAAAAATGCTTGATGCATGTGGGCCTAAGTCTGGTGGTTTCGGGGTCCTTCGTGAGGGAGAGGATGAGCTGGGTGTCATTGACGTAAGGTATTATGCTGAGTCCGTGCTGTCTGACGATGGCGGTGAGGGGGGCCATGTACATGTTGAAGAGAGTGGGACTGAGCGCTGATCCTTGGGGCACTCTGCAGTTGGTCTCTGTAGGTCCAGAGAGGAAAGGTGGGAGTCTGATCCTTTGGGTTCTGCCAGCAAGGAAGGAGTGGACCCATTTGAGAGTGGTTTCCTGTATGCCGGTGTCATGGAGTATGGCTGCGAGAGTGCGGTGGGAGACGGTGTTGAAAGATGCAGATAGGTCCAGTAGGATGAGGGCGGTGGTGTGGCCTTGGTCGAGGAGTGTGTGGATGTCGTCTGTGGCAGCGATGAGGGCAGTCTCGGGGCTATGGCTACTGCGGAATCCGGATTGGGAGGAGTCGAGGGTGGAATTCTCTTCGATGAAGTTTGTCAGCTGGGCATTGATAATCTTCTCGGTAACTTTCGCTGGTAAGGGAAGGAGAGAGATGGTTCAGTAGTTCTGTCAGGTCTGCTGAGGGTTTCTTAAGGAGGGTCTTGACTTCTGCGCATTTCCAGTAGCTGGAGAAAGTGCCGGATTAAAAAAAGGCATTGATGGTGCGTTGTATCTTGGGCGCTATGGCGGCGGCTCTGTGGAAGATGTGCGGTGGGCAGGGGTCTGTGGGTGATCCTGAGTTGGTGCTCTTTATCGTTGTGGTTGTTTCTTCGGTGGTGATCAGGGTCCAGGCAGTGATGGTGGGCTGGCTGTTGTTGCTGGAGGGAAGGGAGGTTTCTGGAGTCTGTTCGCTGAAGTTGTCATAGAGGGCCTTGTTTCTCAGGTGGAAGTAGGAGCTGAGCTTGTTGAAGAGCTCCTGGGAGGGTGTGATGTCAGTGGCTTCGCTGGGGGATAAGGTGAATTGCTGGATGATGCTGAAAAGTTCATTAGATTTACTGGAGGTAGTGAGGATCTGTTCTGGATGAAGGTCCTCTCGGTGGATCTTATGACTTGGTGGTATTCTGTCTTGGGGTTCTTGTAGGTGGTCAGGTCTACAGTGCTTTTGCTGTTTCTCTATCATTTTTCCAGACGTCTGCAGGAGCATCTGGCTTCTTGGAGGTCGGTGGTGAACCAGCTGGCCTTCAGGGGGCATTGTCTGTCAGTGGTGCAAGTTTGTCTGTTCAGTTGGTGATCCAGAAGTTTAGTTCCTTGGCGGCAGAGTTGGCATTAGTCGATAAGGGTGGAGTTGAGGTGCTCCTCTGTTACTTTGCTCCAGTTCTTTCGTGGAAGCCTTGGAGTGGGTTTGTCAATGGTGGCAGTGTTGAAAGAGAAGTGTACACAGTGGTGGTCCATCCAGAGAGGCTGCTTGGTGCGGCTGAAGGGGATGTTGTTCACTCCTGCGAAGATGGGGATGAAGGTCATTTGAAGAACACCCGTAAGTGAATCCACCCTGTTAATTATTTCCAGGTTTCTGGCAAATAGCAGCCTGTTTAAACTATTTCCATATTTGTGATGGATAGAATGGTAAAAGGGGTCACCCGCATGTTTTCTAAGCCATAGACCTTATTCAATTTATATTTACATGACAGGACATTAATATCACCTACCCACACAATATTAAAACAGTTTTTTCCAGTGTGTTCGTTGATTTTATTGATCTGTATGTCTAGTGAGTCCACCACTGACTGCATGTTACCACCGTAATTATTATTATAAAAATGTATTTGAAGCTAATCCTGATCGCTATCCTTTACAACCAAGAACAGGTGAAACTAGGGACTCAGGCTCTCAAATTTCTTTCTTTTTATTGACAAGGTATTCAAAATTAGGGTTAGTAAGCCCCCTTCCATTCTTCCTGAGAGGGAATGAATTGCTTCCGCTTGAAAATAATGATACCCATCTATAAATGTGCGAAGAGGAGTCACTCGGGAGCAGTAGGGGAGGGAGCATGCCCCCATGGAGCAGGTCTATGATACCGTTCATGTCTACCAGGTGAAATTCTGTCTGATAGGCAGGGTCATTCCATCCCATTTTAAATCAATCATTGATGGTCCGATTTAGGCCGCTAAGTAGAAGCTGTAGAGATCTGGCATCCCCAGCCCCTCTTTGTAGGTAGAGTGTCTGGCATGAAAAAAGACCAGTGGAACTATCTCCTGGGAATTGGATGTGAGAAATTCCTGAGGACGTAGAGAAAATGCAGGAGACACACCATTTTCATCAGTGCTCCTTTCCTCAGGAGATTCAAGGGTAGTTTACACCACTGTAGCAGGCCTCTGGTCAGCCCTGTCATAAAGGTTTGCAGATCAAGATTCCATGCTAGCTCTGGGAGATTGAAAATGAGGATGCTGAGGTACTTAAAGGTGAGACAATGCAAGGGGATCCCAGGGCACCTTTTGCGGGCCTGACTCTGGCACCAGTAAAGATTTGGATTTGTGTAGCCAAAGCCCAGAGGCTTCCTCGCATAGGTGAAGAATCTCCAAACATCTGGGGCCAGACGGCATTGGGTTCTCTCCAGGAACAATAAGAGGTCATTTGCATATAAAGCTATACAATCCTCTGATCCTCCTGACCAGGACACCCGCGTATTTGAGCATCGCACCTGATAAGACGGGCCAGTATCAATTGGTACCGTGAATGTAATGGGGGAAAGGTAGAACCTTGATGGGTGACTCTGTGGCTGGTAAAGGGTGGCAAAAGGATACCGTTAACCCAGACCTGTGCAGTAGGCCTAGCATAAAGAAAGGTGACCAGTTTACAGTAGAAGGGCCAAAGCCAGTCCTCTGCAACACCACCCCCAAAAATGGCCACACAACAGTATCAAAAACCTTCTTAAAGTCAGTTATGAAGAAGGCTGCGGAAGCGGTAAGGCAATGTGCCTGGGACAGAGCCAATTGGACCATACGGATGTAGTGGCGTGTGATCCTGCGTGACATGAATCCAAATTGGCTGTGGTGGATCCAGTGCTTAATTTGATCCAGTGGTTTCTGATGCTCGGCATCAGTACTTAATCGTCAACACTGGGACCTATGACAGTCTGCTACATGGTGGTGATGTTTATCTCATTTAGAGATAAGCACAACTAAAGCTGATATAAATTCACTATACATTAAAAATGACAAATATTTGCAGTGGAAGACATTCTAATACGTGGGTGTCCTGGAATAGCCTGAATTTTCACACTTGTAGGAGAAAGATAATTATTAGCTGTGTTTTTATTGAATTGTGGCACGCTGGCAAGGGCTATGGGTAGTGCGAGAGAAAGTGACTTCCTAACAAGGGCCCTAACACTTATTTTTCAACAACTTAAGCACTAAGCTGATCAGGTGTGGGAGAACCTGACTCAAGCAGGTAGCTAAGACTTTAGCTAACACATTAATGTTACTTTTGAAGAGGGAGATAAGCCTATATGAGGAGCAGAGGTCAGAGGGGGCCCCCACCTTGGGTATCACAACAACTGTAGCCAAGTCAGGGGGAAATGACTCTCGGTTTGCCCCTTCCATTTACAGGAGATGAAGATGAGGAGAGATCAGAGGCATTTAAGGAACTCGACCAGGAACTCATCAGTGCCTGGGGTCTTACCCGAGGTCAATTCTATGGGGCCTCGTTAACCGTCTTAGGCCAAGATTGGCTGATCAAGGTCATGTGCCAAAGACAATGGGGTTCTGAGCAGTGGGATACATGCCAATAGAGGTGATTTGAGTTCCCTCACAGAGGAGGGTGTCGCCCCATAAGGCATATTTATAATAGTTAGTAAAGATCTGCGCCACCTCAGTGACATGCTCACAGTGGTAGCCTCTGGTGTCTTGAATGGAGTGTCCAATTCCCTGGTTGCTAGCCACTAGAGAAGTGTTTGTTAGCTTTATATCCTGGATAGCATTTTCAGTTGGGACCCAGCCAAGATCAATAGATGGGCTAAATCAGCAGATGCCCTGTGGCGGGTCCGTCGTTCCAGAGAGAGGATCTGAGCCTCTAGGTCAGTCACCTGCAGCTGCTTCTGAGTTTCCTTACCACAGGTTGAGCACGCCCTAAAGAGTGGGTTTGCTAGAAGCCCAAAGGTTCCCAGCAGAAGTCACTGCACTGGGATTCAGCAGCATTGACCTCCTTCTCCACGCAGACCCACCAGGTACCTGGCGTTAAGATGCCACATGGTTTGCAGGTGCCCCTGAAGAGATCCCACCTCTTGGAGTAGGGGGCCATGATTCGAGATAGAGCAAGGGAAGATTTGTATACACGTCAGGTGAAGAGTTCAAAGACCAGGAGCCAAATCTGACACTCAACATCATTTTTGTGCACTGCTGATACATGGGCGTACATGCACATGGAGGGGTGCCAAGTCTTCCATGCATCGCAAAGGCCTATACAGTTGGACCAGAGAGAGAGTGATGGGAGGAACTGCCAGAATGGCCTGGCTGGGGTGGAGGGTCTGAGGTGTCAGCGACAGCATTAAAGTTGCCTCCAATCAGAGTAGTAGAAGGAGTATGAAGAGGTCATGTAGTGACTGCAGTGTTGGTTGAAGCTATTGCTGGGGAATATAGGCTGAGAAAATATTATAGGGTCAGCCTTCAAGGTGGCCCTCAGTCCCCACACAGGGCCCCTGGTGGTCGACGTGAGTGGCAGATACCACCAGAGGGAATCCCCTCTGCAGCAGAATAGCCACTCTCCAGGAACCTTGGGGAAAGCCTCAGTGAAACACCCAGTCCTATCTGAGTCGGCCAAAAAGGGAGCATTGCATGCCCACCAAGTTGATTTTTTGAACCAAAACCATGCCCGGGTGGATGCGCTTCACATAATGTAGGACAGTGGGTTGTTTAATGCAGTATAGTAGACCATTAACATTCTATGCTAGGACCTTAACCATCAGTGACCAGAAGGGAGTTGGTCAAGGTGGTCGCCCCACAGGGGAGCCTTCCAGATACCAGGTGTAAGGTGACCACAGCAGAGCACTGTGAACGGGTGTTATGTGCCAGGACTGTGGAGACTCTGTGGGTAAATAAATCCAAACAAATAATGAAACAATAACTACTCCCCCACTTAACACACTTCCAACCCAGAAGCATTTTTCATCCACACCAAAAACACATCAGCAAAAAACTAGGGCCTGAGTAGTTCTAAGGACCCAGATTGGCCCGCAGGATACTGGTGCCCGAAAGCAATTTCAATATAACATGTTAACATGGAAACAAATAAATGTTGTCCCTCTCTCTACCCCCCCACCCCGACAATTCCCCAGATATTGTACTTATAAAGGCAGCACTGCATACACCGCACGGTTTGCAGGGTGCCACCAGGATATCTTCCAAGTATTGAAAAGGTCCAGCGTGATGGATGTCAAGGCATCAGTTTCAGGTACTCCAGCTTCCCGGGGAGGACTCATGGAGTCAAGGCCCCTCTGCAGGCCATTTCAAGACATTTGAGAATATGGTCTCCTTCTCCAAAGGGGTCTAGGTGCAGGGTCGGGGGGAACCTCCCATACCTGGGTAGCCACGATCCCCAAGACACATGGGTGACGGAAGTTCAGACATTCTGTCACCCATTCACAAGCCTCCTCCTGAGTGTCAAAGAAGTAGGTTGCAGAGTTTAAAACATTTTTTAATCAAGAAGAGAAGATCAACATATAGCGGAGGTTAAGGGCCTGGAGCTTTTGTATGATGTCCTCAAAGGGGAGTCTACGTTCATGGACTGCATGTGTACAATACAGAAAGCTCATGATCTTGGTGTTCTAAAAACACAGGTCCTGGTGTTGACAAGCTTCATGGAGAATGTCGTCATGGTCCCGATGGTTGACGATGCGGTCAATGATAGGATGCAGGGAGCCCCTATGTGAGGCCTCCTGGTCAAGGACCGGTGTGTCCTCTCCACCATGAAGCATCAAGAAAGTTTGTTGTCTGGGACCCACAAACTGAGCTAATACTCCAATAGATCATCATCACCAGATGATTCAATCTCAGGGGAACCAATAAATCACAAATTATCCCTCTGCAAGCGATTCTTGCCATTTTCAGCCTGATCCTTCATGGACACTGTCACCAAGAGCAGCTTAGAGACCTGAAGCCTAATGGTCACCACCTGGTCTTCCACTGTAGAGACTCCAGTTTTGGCTTCTGGAACCCGACCGGCCACATTGTGGAGATCTTAACACAACAGGGAGACATCCACTTGGACTGCTCCTATTTTGGCCTCAACTACTGTTCTGGAGTCCTGGATCACCTTAAGGATTACATCTCGCTCCGCCTGTGGCCAGGGGTCAGTTACTGGAGGAGGCACACCAGAGGTGGGCCCTGGTGTACTGGTCCATTTTAGTTTGTGCAATGTGGGTGGGGATTTATCCTGTCCTATCATCAAAGGTGCCTCAGAAGGGGAGCAGGTGAAGGTGACGTTCACACTCAAGTGACCCGCTTGCCCCAGCCGGCCAGCACGAGCAGCACCAATCGCTAACGGGACACCCAAACACCGGTCCAAGGCTGTGGCTGGAAGGTTTAAGGGCCTTGCGACTCACAGTTTTGCCTGTCTCACCAACAAGGGCACTTCAAAAGGGGGAAAAGATGAAGGCAGCGCTTGCAGACAAGTGGGTCTGTCTGCACCACCCAGACAGCACAAGCAGTCACCATGGCTGGAGGGGACACCACCATTCCAGCACAAGACTGCTATTGGAAAGCTGAAAGAGTTGGGAGGAGCCGTGAAGCTGTGGCCAGTATGCAGGGTCCAACCTGTGCGATCCAGCGGAACATTTGGGCCTCCTACAGGGTGGAGCTGCACCCAGGTTAGGAGGGACGAGGCTGGTATTATGCAGCAGATAAGTGGTCTACCCATGGAGCAGGCTCAAGTACGATGACAGGGGGCCCCTCTCCTCACCAGGAGCAATCCCATAGGCAGGTGCCCCCAGTGCAGGCCATGGGACTTCCAAAGTTGGTGGACACCCATTGGGCCCTCAATAGTAAGTTCCCCTGCATCTCAAAGGATCACAATGAAGGTCAGGATCTGCAAGGTTGGAGGGGGGAGAGCAAGGGAGGTTCTCTTCCAGTACCAGACTCCTCCAGAGACGAGTAGTCACCTCTTCCAGAAGTATTCTGCCACCAGGGATACCCCCATCAGGTGGTGGGCAATGTGAATGTCAGCCACTCTCCTCTGCACAGTCATAGAATACAGGGGGCCAACAGGCTGATAGAGTGAGGTAGTCCTTATTGCAATTATTGTGTGCCCACCTCCAATGTGGTGTCAAGTGGGCCAGGCATGTGGCCTCCGGGTCCAAGTGAATGGAGGCAAGGGTGCATCACTGCCTCCAGCCATCCCGGCCTCCAGCAGATGTCACAGAGAGCCGGAGGGCAGGGCAGGGGGCAAGTCAGCTTGCACTGGTTAAGGTGCTTGGAGGCACAGACATGCTTGAACCAGGTCAGAGCCATCTTGTGCACGAAGAGTGGGGAGAATCTGCCCGCTCAAGGAGCGTGGTCGGGCAAGTAATGTCCTCAGACCGGTATGGGCCGTGGGAGATAGCTGCCGCCATCTTGGCTGAAAAGCCTTGCCCCTCCCAGTTAGAGATTTACTGCAAACGTTATCCCCAAATTTGGCAGATTTTCCACTGGAATAAATCTAGTGTGCAGGTACAAATGTCTGCTGATCCTAGTTCTGGGAAATGAACTTGCTTCTACAGATCCATTTTAGGCGGATGTAAGTTCAATTTATATGCACATAAGACTTCATGGTATGTGGTTTTGTGCCGCCAGGACCAACGCCCTGCAAATTTCTATATTGCGTCTTGAAAATGGTGCTCTGCTTCCTGATGGACCCACACGTAGGAACTCTTGAATGTTCCCAATTTACGTGGAGACTGTTCATAATATAAAAGCATCAATAATCTCCTGTGGTATTATTTCACTTAGCAATATTGTAAGAAAATGCCACTCTTTGCATTGTCTCCCCCTTTCTTTTTTAGACTGATGCTGCTGAGTTTTGATTCTGAGCAGTAGAACTCTGCTATCCAGGCCCCAGTTCATGTGTTCTGGCCCCTAAAATATTTCAAAATGGACATATTTATCTTACATATTTTGACAAATTTTTACTTGACATATTTATCTTACATATCACCCATGTGTTGGACGAGGCCATTACTTCAGGGTCACACCAAGACTTTTTGTTTTCCTCCTATATTTTTCTGAATTTGTTTTTGTTCACCTTAGCACTATGCTCACTTTACCATTGCTAACCAGTACCAAAGTACTTGTTCTCCCTCCTCTAACCTTGGTCACATTGGTTTATACCAAATCAGCACATAAAATTTACTTGTAAGTTCTTCGTAAAACGGCACCACCTTTTCCCAGGGCCTGTAAATTAAATTCTACTAGTGGCCCTGCAGCACTGATTATGCCACCCACTCAAGTAGCCCTTTGAACATGTATCAGGCCAGCCGCTGCAGCCTGTGTGTGTGAAGTTTTAAACTGCCATTGCAACCAGGCAAAATAAAACTTTTGCCAGGCCCAAACCTTCCTTTTTATTACATATATGTTGGTTCTAGGATAGGCCCTGGACAGCCCAGAGGGCAGGGTGCAATATATTTAAAATATAGGACATGTACTTTTAAGTTTTACGTATCCTGGTAGTGAAAAACTCATAAATTTGTTTTTAACCATTGCAAGGCTTTTTTGTTCGGTAGGATAACATTGGAGTTGCCTTATTTGACTTTATTAGTGTAAGTTCTGACTGGGAAGAGACAACCAGTTCATGTTTGGTGTCTCTGGAATCACAATTTAAAATCCTAACTTTTGGTGAAATCGGATTTCGAATTGCATTTCTGAAAATGCCACTTTTAGGAAGTTAAATACGCACAGTTGATGGATGGAATGCAGAACAAATCAAAACATTCACCCCCGGTCAAGAGCTCTGAGTTAAATACATCATTCTTTTGCTCACCATGCCACCCCAGTGATATGCAAATCATTCTTGACCCTGTGCTTTATGGAAACAGTCCAGCCTGAACGGCCAAGCCAGGTCCTCCCTGGACTGTAAACAAGCATCCTAGGACCGGTTTCGGGGTTTCCCCTCTCACAAGGGCCCCAAAAGTCTACTCCAGTGCTTTTTGCAAACCCAAGTGGGGAAGGTACAAGGGGAAGAAACCTGTTGACTCTGTGAAGGCTGGGGTGTGCCTGGTCTGTCGCAATCCAGAACATAAAAAGGGAGACTCTGTCTGTTCTAAGAGGCTGTAACAGATGGGTAGTTCTAATGGTTTGCTAATGTACGAAATGGTGTGGAAAGCTTTACCAGGAGTTGGACTGAAACAACCCTAGTCTCCGTGGATGGGGTGGATTTGAAAGGCCAAGCCCCATACTTCCGAAGCATGTTGAATTATAGGCAATGGGCCATCATCAACGATCCGAGGTAGAGTCTCTGAAGGATACAGGAACTAGCATGATCATAGTGGTGGACCCACTGGTTTCCCCAGAGCAGATTATTACAAATATTCTTCATAGGATAGTTAATGTTGACAATGATCTTGGTTTCATACCCATGGCCCTGGTCACCTTTAAGTGGGGCTAGATTACTGCCCTAAAGTAGGTAGCTCTGAGGCCTGCCTTTTCTATGGTGTGTCTGTGGGGAAACTACCTTGAAACCTCTGCTTGGGCTAAGGTAAAAAGGAAGACTCAGCAGAAATTTTGGGTCTGCCTTTGTGGGGGGTGGAGGGGGGAAGGTGGTTCTTAAAAGGCCATGACATCCCAGCAGGGAAGTCAAGGGAGTCTAGAACAATGGCCCAGGTTACCACAATCAAGAGGAAGGAAAGAGGCATGGGAAACCAGCCTAAAATCTTGTCATGGCCCAGTAAGACTCTGAACCTCATGGGGAGAATCTAGAACCTAAACAGGAAGAATAGCCTATCCAGAGAGACCTGAATGAAGTTGCATAGGGCAGAAGACCCTCTAAGAAGCAATTCTATCAAGCAAAGAGAACATGCCCACCCCTTGAAGGCTGAAGTCCAGGAGCAGGAGGAATCTAGACTATCTGATAGGGTCTACTTGGGGGGAGATGTCCTGTACAGTGTGGGCCTTCCTACTAACCGCATCGCTGCAGCAGTTATTTTTCGGCTGTGCGCCTTTTTTCCAAAAGCTGCGTTACATGACAAGCTCAGCTCGTCATCCGCACACGACCACCGTGGCTGATGACGAGCTGAGCTCGTCATCAGCAGCGCAGGGGTTAAACCTAGCCCATGATATCCACTTGGCTGGGTATTTTGGGCTGAGCAAAACCTGGGACAGCTTGGCCATCCACTTTTACTACACCCAGATGTCTGAAAAGGGCAAGGGCAAGACAAGAGGCCAACACCAGGCTTCCCTAATTCCACTATTTTAAAATAAATGGGAGTGAGATTTTTATTGTGTCGTATTTTTGACTTTTTAATTATTTTGGCACCTTGAAATGCTTTACCCAATTTCTTAAGTTAAGCCTTTCTGCTCTGAGCCATAGCTACCAAGGCAGTGCCAGCTGGTAAGTACAGCTTAGATGGGGGCAGGCGGAGGGAACACACATTCACACACATGCATACTCACTTACATCGATGCATTCCCAAACAGACATGCACACACACACACATACATTCAAACCACTCACAAATATTCATTCATTCATACATACATGCTTGCATCTAACTATCAATCAAAACCCAACATTCACATGGTGCAGGTCTTGGGAAGGGAAGCCTCAGAGGTCTGCTGCCTTCTCTTGGTCACCCAGTGAGGATAGGAATCAGTCTCTACCTCCTCACAGAGTACAAGAGGGTCAAACAGATTGCTGACCCCCACCTACTCTGTGAGGAGTTTTAAAACTGAAGCACCCATGTATGAGGCTATAACTGATCATCATGAGGGGAAGGGTCTTGAGGACCTTTGCCGAGTTAAGGAGGCCACTCCCACAGAAACTGTGACATCCTCAGCACAGCAAAGCTCAGTTCAGGCAGACATGAGCACACTTATTTAGCACATGTCCAACTCCTGACAGCAAGACCTGAAAATAAAGAGTGTCTGTCAGCCTGTACGACAGCATCTGCAGAGAGATTTGGCATCATCCAGAAAAAAGCTAAGACTCATTTCAAACCACGCTCAGTATTTACACCAAACATGCCATATGATGCCATTGGCACTTTTAAAGAAGCAGTCAAAAATGACTTATTAAAATGAGAACAACCAACTCAACAAAATTCAAGGGTAATCAAGTAAACTTAACAAGAGAACAACAACTGGCGTTAGAAAAGATAAGAACTAATACAAATATAGTGTGTAAGCCCTCAGATAAAGGAGGGAACATCGTACTTATGACAAGAAAATTCTACTGCACCAAGGCCTTAAGACAACTGACGGACACCACATGCTACAGTAAAATCACTAAAGATGAATACAATAAAAGCATCACTGAATATCATGTGCTATTAGATAAATGGGTCACGCAAGGAATGATGGATGACAATGAATAAAAAATTTTGAGCTGCCAACAACCGACGACTCCAACATTTGATCACATGCCTAAAATGCACAAAAATTCATCAGCACCACCAGATTTCATCCAAAGGCAGTTTGACAGAAGCAATGCCACAGTACTTGGACTTTTTTCTAATTGATTTTGTCACAATGTTACCATCATACATTGCGATACAACCGACTTTATACGGACAATTTCACACATCAATTGGGAAACTGATATGCTCATGATTGTTCTAGACGTCACAGGTCTTTATACATGTATCTCTCATCAGGATGGCATAAACGCAGTGAAATATTTTCTTAAATGTCGCTCTTTGACATTTCTGCAACATAACACCATGCTCATTGAATTTTTGCATTTCTGCCTAACCAACAACATTTTTCTTTTCCAAAGACAATATTCCAGACAAATCAAAGGTAGAGCAATAGGTACCTGCTTCGCCCCTAGTTATGCAAACTTGTTCATGGGCTGGTGGGAGAAGCAGGTAGCCTGGGCCGACGAGAACAATCAGTGGGTCACATCGATTATTTGATGGTACCGATATATCGATGACCTTTTCATTTTCTGGAGGGGGACAAAAACAGATGCTGAATCGTATATTGCACATCTAAATACCAACACAGTGAATTTACACTTTAGTGGCCATATTAGTGACAAAGAGGTAGACTTTTTAGACCTGAAAGTCTTCATACGTGAAGGAAAAATCTGTACTTCCTTATTTCTCAAAACAACAGCAGGGAACTCCATCTTAGAAGCCAATAGCAGTCACCACAAACCTCTTAAAAACAGTATCCCTTATGGGGAACTACTGCGACTTAAGAGAAACTACTCAAGAGATGAAGATTTCTTAACAGCAGCACATGAGTCAATTGAAAGGTTTAAAATGAGAGGATATACAAGTCAACTATTACAGAAGAATCTTGAAAAGGTCATTAAGATCCCAAAGTCATGTCTACTGAAAGATAAAGTTAAATCTACTGAAAGAGATATTAACACCTTTCGTTTCACAACCACCTATACCAGGGATTCAGAAAGATTACAACACATCTTGACACATAATTGGCACATCCTGAAATCTGATGTTGTCATCGAAATGACATACCAGATTATCCAAAAACAATATGCAAACAAAGACCTTTTGGTTCAAAGCCACTATGAAACTATGCCACGTAATCCCAGGTTAGGGAACCTAACTTGGTTTTTCCCATGTAACAGGTGCAAAGCCTGTAAAAATAGTACTAAAGTGACGACATATCAGATACCTGGAATACCTGGCCCAAACAGAATCCCCAAATTTCTAACATGTACTACGGCTTACTGTGTATACTGTTTAGTGTGCCCATGCAATTTACAATACATCAGCAGCACAATACACCCCACAAAGGGCAGGATACTTGAACATGCAAGGGCAATTGAACACAATGACTCAACCTGTCCAGTAGCGAGGCATTTCGCTAGCTTCCATCAGAGTGATCGAAATCTGCTTAGATTTTTCTGTCTGGATCGCATTCCAGTTAAAGAACGTTGAGGAGACTGAGAACTTCATTTACGCAGACTTGAATCCAGATACATAATAGATCTACAAACCAAGACTCCATCAGGCTTAAATATGGAAGAAGAACTAGCAATTCATTTGGGCTAATTCCTTCACCTTAGCAACCTGTACAGTCATTTTTAGCCTCATACTTCCATGCCATCATTGTAGTTTCATTTGCAATCAGCACCATCGAAATCTAAGATATCCAGGTGGATATGAACTTTCGGGTAATATTAGTCGAAGAGCATGTATATTCAATGAGTTTAAGAATCAGTGATCTCTCTGTATCATCAACTGGTCTAATGATATATGAATTGAAATTAGCCCATCCAGGGCGAGATAAATCCTGGGATTAATGAAATATCAAATTGTGAAGTTAATGTATTGTGAAATTCTTCATGATCATATTACTAAATTTGATCGTTTCTATTATGTTTAGATCATTTGATTCGTTTCATCTCTTTTATGCGATTTATCTTTTTTATTTATGCAAATATTTGAATGTACTATATATAACTGTATCAGGATGAAATGCAACACAGTATCAACACATAAATGATTATGCTTTCATAAGCGGCGACAATTTTAACTCCATCTTCGTAAATATGCCACTAGGTTTTGTAATGTCAACAATCTTGTCTCCCATTTAAAGAGGCACAAATTATTTATTGATGTGCATTGTGAATCGTGAAGCAACACTGTCTAATTGTGATTGAAAAAAAATTGAATGAGTTGTGTACTTGTTATGCTCGTAATGAGCATAGGGGCAGATTTACAAGTTCACTGTTGTTAGTGATTTTGTGACTCACTTGCAAAGGAGTATGGGAAAAGAAAGTAGTAAAGGGGATGTTAGGGACACTATTAACTCTGTACAGTGGCCACAAGGTGATGGACACGGATTATGAAGGTAAAAATAGTTTTTATATGTTTTAAGGGCCATTTATATAATTACCGTCTGGTGTACAAATCACAGTGGAAAAATGACAGTGTCTTGCAGTGTTTTTTTAATCATGTTTGCGGGTGGGATACTTCCCAGGAGCACTATTTACTTACAACGTGGTGTTTACTTTTCTGATGGGGAGGTGTGGTTGCGCCGCAAAAAAATCAGTCTAGGTTTAAAGCAGTTTTTATTTAGCAAATACAAATAAACTTTCTTCAGAAACTGACGCTGTACATATGAAAGGGATAACAATTAAAAATGCAATTTCATAAAATATTAGTTAAGCCTGGCCATACTCTCCTTTTTTCTGCTGCAGTTTGTAAAAGTGTTGCCCCATATTCTTGATAATGTAAGAGAGTATCAGTTACTTTTAGATAAAGTAGAATATAAGTGCTACAACAAGCAATCCCGCACTACATCATCTGAGATGAGGAGAACAAGTAAAAAACAGTGAAATACAAGTGACTTCATATTACATAGAAATGTATGCATTATTATTTTTCAAATTTGTATTCTATAGAATTAAGGAAAGGTCTGTCGTAGTGCTTAGAGGTCGCACACTGTTCCACAAACAAATCACATACTCGACTAAGAATACATAGGATGGTACTATTATAATCGACAGAACTGGTCCTATATATTCTTTAGGGAGAAGGTGAATAGGAACCGCAAATGAGAAGAATAGAAATTAGAAAATAACATTAAAAAATGTAGGGCTTATCAAATATTTCAAGTAACAAAGTATGTATGCAAGCTATATTTTTTATTCTGCAATTTCGTAAAATATGCTCCCTGGAAAAAATATCTGATCAAGTAGGTTGTAATGTTTTCTAAACTGTATTACAGATGGCGCCGATAAATCTCCTATTCCTCTTCTGTAACAATAGGACAATCTATTACAATATAACAAGTGATACAATTGTTACAGTAAAAAGAAAAGGAAAATAAAGTTATCTATTTAACAGAACATCCATAACGAAATACTTTTGAGTGGTAATTATTTCTGAGCTGCTTTGCTCCATGAGGTCAAAAAGTTCACTCTTCGTGGCGATGGGTCATAAACTCCTCTAAAATCGTGACTGTGAAAATTATAATATATTCACAGTATATGATCAAAAGGGGGGAACAGACTAAAAACCAGAAGCTGGTGATGTTGCTTATTTATCATTACTCTTTGTGACAATGGGTCTTCAAGAGAATAGCATAACTGTTAATATTATAATATACATATTAACAGTATATAATCCCTAGGGGAAAACACATTAACAACTGGAAGGTGGTGACGTTGATTGTAAATGTTTAGGGTTTGCGCCGACGGGTCATCAACACCTCTGAAGCGAAGTACAGTGTCAATATTATAATATAGAAAGTCACAATATATAAGCTTAAAGGAGGAAGAAAAGGAGAAATGTTTGTTGTAATCTATCTGTTTCTGAAAAGAAAGCTGCTGATGTTACAGAGAAAAGGGAAACACATGCAATAACACTTTTTTCTAGATATAAATGTTCAAATATTGACAATAGCCACAAATGATAACTATCTACTAGGCCATAATGAAACAACTTACAACTCCGGGATATGTTTGTTGACGCAAAACAAGAATCCGATGCTAGAAAAGGGAACCTGCATTACAGATTGGCGACGCAGAAATAAATTGCGAAAACGAAACTAATCGCACAATAGGTGTCGTTTTATAGTTTTTCGTTGTTTAGTAGTCTATGGAAGGAAGATTTGGCTCCGTCTATGTAATTGTCGCGTTTTACAGTTTACACGTGCTCACGTTTTAACTGTTTTACTTGTGCACGTGTTGGGAAAAGTTACAAACTGGGAAGCTGTAAAGGTTTAAATTTATTTATTTATTTATTATTTAAAACATTTGTAGAGCGCAGCTGTCACCTGGCAGGTATCCTGGCGCTGGTAGCTACTCCTGGGTTAATTGGGCCGGGGAGGTGACTATGGGCGAGCAATTCCCATAGTAACACGTATAAGGTCCTTATTATGTAAATACGTTGGAGAGTTTAAAAAGTGTTACCCGGTAAACTGTGTCCTTTGCATTCTCATGATCAAAAACATCTAAATAGAAGATATAAAAAATAAATATCGTTTACAATAGAAGAAAACTGCACATTAAGTAGAAAGTATTCTTAAATTATAAGTAGGGCTTTTTGATTTATGTTTTTATTGATTTTTACAGATAATTACAGACAGAAAAGTATTTTCCTCTCTGTATTTATTTTAAAGTGTGGATAAATGCGGAAATTGGGTTATTGTTTGAGCGTGTGTAAATGCTGTCAATAATGAGTAGTAGGGGAATAGGTCTGTCGTTCAAAAAGTAAAAGGGTAAAAACAATAAAAGACTTTTAGTAAAGAGCCTTAAAGAGTAATATATATCCTCACATAAGAAAACTTTCACATTTTAATATGAAGGTTGTGTATAGTTTATCATCTAAGAGTGTTTACATGAGTGAAAACGGTCAGTCTTTCAGCCATGAGTGCATATTTATCAGTAAAATAAATGTGGAAATATACTAATTTCAGATTCAATTTTTTACAAAACTCGAAATATATATTGGTAAATACACATACAATTATTAAGGTATACTACGGAATTGTCTTTTAAAAAACCTTTGAAATTCACTGACAAAACCATAAGTTTCAGGCAGGTTATAGTTAGGATTTATCATTTAAAAAACCTTAGAAATTCACTGAAAAAAACATAGGTTTCAGGGGTGTTATAGTTAGCTGGACATTTCACTCATACAAAACCATTGAAATTCCTCTGTTATAGTTAGTTGTACTAAGTATAACTTGCGCGCCCGCAGTCCACTGCTGAGGATGTCACATATTACATCATTCATGACAGGGTCAGTGACGTCACTGATGACATCACTGATGACATCAATGAAGGAGGAATTTCAATGTTTTTTTCAGTTAGCATATATATAAATATTCACTGAAAAAACCATAGGTTTCACACCAGTTATAGTTAGGAATTAGCATTTAAAAAACCAAATAAATTCACTGAAAAACCATAGGTTTCACATCCGTTATAGTTAGGAATTAGCATTTAAAAAACCTATTAAATTCACTGAAAAAGCCATAGGTTTCACTCCAGTTATAGTTAGCTGGAAATTTTACTGACATAAAACCATTGAAATTCCCACGTTATAGTTAGTTGGACTCACTATAACTTGCGCGCCTGCAATGCACTGCTGATGACGTCCCTTATTACATCACTCATGACATGGTCAGTGACATCACTCATGACATCACTGATGACACAATCCAGTGAATGTGTGTCTTTCTGAAAAATCAATATGTTTTAGTTATGTATATGTAAAGGTCGATGGAAGAATAAATGTTTAAATAAGTGTCTTAATGGATGTTTTTTAAAAAAAATTGATTGGTTAACTAGCTTAGTGTGTATATGTGTGTGTTAGTGAATGGATGACTGTCTCACTTCTGTCTTTATCAGTAACTACATATGTTTTTAATCAAGTATATGTGAGTATTGATGTATATAAGTGAGTATATGTGAGAGTGAGAGATTGAAAGAGTTCTTGTTTAAATAAGTATGTGTTTCTATAAGTGATTTTTAAGAGAGTAAGTATGTGAAAGTTTCCTTAGAAGTAAAGAGGTAGTGTGTGTATAGTTGTATATGCAAATAAATGGATGATCAATAGTTTATTTGCATGTGTGATTATGTGTGTGAGTAACTTTTGGATGGCTGTCGGTGTGTAACAGGATGTATAGCTGTTTCACTACATATGATGAGTGAATATATGTATGAGTGACTATATAGAACTGTTGGTGAATACGTGGATGTGTATATAGATGGTGGTATTACTGAATACTGAATTGGTTGTTGAAACTGGTATGGTTATCTCTATTTTTTCTGAAAATTTTAGTTTCTATTTTTGAATATGTGTTTCAAGGTTACAATACACTGAAAGGAGGTCTGTCACTCTGTCACAAGGATGGTGTCATCAGGGATGTCATGAGTGATACATATATTTAAATGTTTAAAAATTACTCGCTAATATATGTATTCACTAAGATACACTTTATAAGCCAGTTAACCAATCAATTTTTTTTAAAAACATCCAAACACTTATTTAAAAATGTATTCTTCCATCGACCTTTACAAAAACATATTTATTTTTCAGAAAGACACACATTCACTGGATGGTGTCATCAGTGATGTCATGAGTGATGTAATATGTGACGTCATCAGCAGTGCATTGCAGGCGCGCAAGTTATAGTGAGTCCAACTAACTATAACGTGGGAATTTCAATGGTTTTATGTCAGTAAAATTTCCAGCTAACTATAACTGGTGTGAAACCTATGGTTTTTTCAGTGAATTTAATAGGTTTTTTAAATGCTAATTCCTAACTATAACGGATGTGAAACCTATGGTTTTTTCAGTGAATTTATTTGGTTTTTTAAATGCTAATTCCTAACTATAACTGGTGTGAAACCTATGGTTTTTTCAGTGAATTTCATAGGTTTTTAAAATGCTAATTCCTAACTATATATAAGGCCTCAAACCCATGTTTTTTTCAGTGAATTTCAAAATTTTGTTAAAAGCAAATGTCTAGAGCTATGAAATGTAATATTTTTGAAAATGAATGAATCCTATATTATATTTGTATTTAAATTTTTTTTTTTTAAAGTACATTTTATTTTGTATTTTTTTGAGCACCCCGGAAAGCGTAGTCTTTTGAAGCGCCCCAGGGTGCGCTCCGGAGAGCGTCCCATTAGCGCTATTGCCGCAAACGAAAACATCATCGTGACGTATCGCATAGCCGCGTCCACGTGATACACACGGCGTAAGCGCACCCAGAAGCACTCGAGCGAATACAATCGTGCAACGTAAACATCCGACGCGCTTACGCGATGCGACCCGGGGCGCGATCACGGGCGCGCCCGGTGGCACGTTGCGTAAGCGCGTCGGGTCATGTTATCTGAAAATAACACATTTGATTGGTGCAGAACAGTTTTGGTTTCATAATGATGAAATCCCTGGTCTTGTGATCTGAAAATAACACTTCTCATTGGTTCAGGACATTTTAATTTTCCAAATGATGAAAGACCCCACCTTTTTTCATTATTCTGACTGACTTTGTCCTTTGACTGAGGAAGACCTGTTTTGAAATCTTTGAGGTATATTTTGTACTTTGAAATTGCTATAGTAGCAGCATCAGCTGGAGCATCTGCACCACCACCACCACCACCACCAAGAGGACCACCACAACATCACATTGGTGGTCAAGAAGAAGAGGAGGAGGAGGAAGAGGAGGAGGGGACGAGGAGGAGGTGGCTGGAAGAACACAATACCGCATACCAACCCAAGCCACACATTGTATGGGAGTTTGTTTCCATCCCTGAGGGAAAAAAGAAAGTGAATGCGGCAAAGGTGACTTGCCTTATCTGTGACATGGAACTTTCAAGGGTAACCCAAATAAAAAATATTCATTTGGGAGTAATACCATGATCAGGCACATGCAGCGCAAGCATCCGAACAACTATGCTGCCACAGAGATGAGAGAACTGGCCAGCAACCCTCCCCAATGTACACCCAGCACCTCCAAACGAAAACAACCCACTCCATCGGGACCAGAGACAAGGGAGACAATCCCTTGCATTCAACCACGTTTTGAAGAATTTAGGGTCACCTGTATTTTTTGTGGTAAGACCATCTCCTATGGTGAGCAGAGCCTAAAGCTCACCCT
Organism: Lissotriton vulgaris; assembly: GCF_964263255.1. Lineage (NCBI taxonomy): Eukaryota > Metazoa > Chordata > Amphibia > Caudata > Salamandridae > Lissotriton > Lissotriton vulgaris. The sequence continues at coordinate 1,917,377,753 of NC_141689.1, read as the reverse complement.
CCTTGCTGGTGACAACCACAATTGCCCCAAAAAACTCCTTATTTTTTTTTACTCCAGTTGAGCCATTTTCAATTCCCTGTTTTTTGTTTCTCCCCATAAAAATAACAAAAAAAATACAAAATAGTTCATAAAAGCAAAAAAAAGTACAAAATGTTCAAAAAACATACAAAAACATAAAACAACAAAAAGAAGTAAAAAAACAGTTCTTTTTAGAACTACCTCCAAATTATAAAAAAAGGCTACATTTTTTTAAAACTCTATCATTCTTTTTTCCCCATGGAAGCCTCCCCGGTACGCTCCGCGGTGCGCGTACCGGGCACTCCCCCCACGCAAATCAAAAAAAAATTTTTTTTTTTTGCCCCGCTGGGCCCTTTTATAGCCCCCACATCAAACCTAGAGGGTCAGGGGGGTCTACTCTGCCCCCTTATGGTCATTTCCCCCTTTGTTTTTGCCACCTCTTGTGTCTCGATCCTACCGAGACACAAGATGGCGGCCGCTCCGGACTGTTTCGACTGTTTACAGACACCAAAAGCCAATCAGCTTTCCGTGCGCACCTCGCGTGGCGCGCCCGGTGTGCGTACCCCGGCGCGGCCATAGATATATATATTTTTTTAACCTAAATTACTCAAAAACCACTGGAGCACATTTCTTGAGACATAGCAAAGGCACATCAGGCTACCAGTCCCTACAATTTTGCCAAGTCTGGTGGAAATCCATTCAGCCGTTCGGGCTAAAAGTGAGGTCGACCGCCCTATGGAACTTAACATGGGGAAAACACGTTTTGGGACCCCCCTTTTATCTCGGCCCCCACCAAACTTTCAAGGAAGGACCGGAGCTTTGTGTGGCAAATTTGAGGAAATTTTCAGGCAGATTCGTCAACCGGCGCCAAAGTTATTCACAATAGAATTTTGAGATTTTGCATTGAAAAAAATCCTAACTATAACTACCTACTGGCGACCGCCAGTAGGTTATATATATATATATATATAAATACATATATATGTGTGTGTGTGTGTGTAAATATGTGTGTGTATATGTGTGTGTATATGTGTGTGTGTATATATATGTGTATGTGTGTATATATATGTGTGTGTGTGTGCATATATATATATATATATAAATATATATATATGTGTGTGTGTGTATATCACCACTAAGTAAGCTGTCTTGCCTATTAAAGCAGAAGACATGCCATTTAAAAATAAGACCCATAGAGGTTAATGCTAAAAATGTCCACACAGTCACTAGCACCTTGACAATATTTGCACTGTAGCAGGGTTGGCTGTTCCATAGAAAAGAACTGGGCTGCAATATTAAATATTAATACTGTAACCCAGGAATGGGACTAGATAGAAAAATATTTAAACACATATTTTTAATAGCTATTAAATAACCAGTCTCAATGTCAAGTCAATTTCTTTCTAGATATTATGGAAAAGTAACTTTTAAAATGTCACCTTTGCCCTGCTTGAAGTCCCTGTAGGCTAACTCTGCTTCCCCCCCCCCCCAGCTTCTGCCACCCCATCATTATTATTTCAACTGGCATGAATAAGGCCCGAACTTGCTTCCAGGACAGGGAAAAAGGACTTAGGTGTGGGAAAGTTTTGTTGTGCCTTTGATAGGTTGGAGTGTGTGGTGGGCCCAAAGACTTGATTCACTGCAAAGAGGCCTATCCTGTCACAAGGGGATGTAGCCTACACCCAGGCATGCACATTAGTTCCCCCCATTAAGGGTAGTTTCATTACAGTGGTCCTCTCCTTGGCAAGGCATTCACACATCATACTGGAGTGTGAAGGCCTGCTTGACAGGTCTTCTGGGGTTTATCATAGGACATTTGGGGCACACTTCAAAGTAGAGAAACAAAATGTCAAAAACAATTTGGTTGCTGAAAGCTCACTTTTGTCCTACTAAACTTCTTTCTCTGAGTTTGTTGGGAGTACAGGTACTGACTAAAACCTTTTTTTGGTGTTGGGTGTGAGACGATACTGGGATTGCCATAGTACAGTGCCCATGTACATCACTGACCCTCAGACCTCAAGTTTAGTGTGGCTGAAGATTTCAGCCACCTTAAAATTGCCCAAAGTTAATAGATTTAACCTCAGGAACCTTTACCCCATTGGTTCGGCTATTCCCACCCACTAGCTTGTGCCAAGCATAAATGTTGCATCCCCAGGCACCCACTTCAGAATACTCCTGGACTTGTAGAAAATCGTAAAAGAACCTGCTGTCTGAGACTTGAGAAGAGCCCAGAAGACTGACTGAACCTGCTCTCCCTTTTCTACGAAGTATAAAGAAGTGGACTTCAAGGCTCATAAGGCTGACCTCTAGCCATAGCAACAAGGACACAACAAGCTATGAGAGGCAACTCCCAGGAGACTAGTGGAAACTGGATGTACTGGACTCTCCTATTGGCCTCTGCCTGTCACCCAATGAGTCTCTAAGTGCCTCCCCTGAGGTAGTGGGTGGCTATAGAAGTGTACTCCTGTGGTGGATTGGGATTTTAAGGACTAAAGTCAGAAGGTAAAATATTTGACCAGGGCAAATCTACTTTGTGTCGCTGACCGGTGCTCCATCTCATTCAACGTCACATTTCAGCTAGGTCCGAAGCTACCACAAGCACTTTAATTGACAGTTTGTGCTTTTGGCACTAGTTATATGTAAAACTTTAAAAAATCATATCTTTCGTTTCCCATATTGGATTTCTGTCATTCGATTCCATTTTGTTTATTAGATGTTACTGTAGTTTTGTAATGTTTTTTTTTTGCATTTTGACTTTATTACTGTTTTAATACTGCATAAATACTTTATATATCGCCTCTAAGTTCCACCTGTTTGCTCTGTGCCATTGCTACAAGGGTGTTGAGCTCAGGTTAATTTGGTAGTTTGAAGACTTCATCCTGACAAGGATTGTGCTATTACTTGAAGTTGGTGCTTAACCCCTCAAATAATAACCTACTTTCAGCAGCTAATTAAGCGTGGTGCCAACAAATCCTGCTTTATTCTACTCAGACAATTACCTATTAATTTTCAAGGAATTGTTGCCATCTTTTGCTTCTTGGCTTTTTTTCATGAGAGGACTTGGAGTTACAGAACATAGTATATTTCAGAAGGTAAAATATTTGACCAATGTGACCCACTTGACCTGCCTGCCCTCCGTTTCATTACAATTGGCCTGAAATCATTCCTAGGTCCTAGTTAACCATAAACTGTGGGTTTCAATTGATGTTTTGTGGTTTCTTGATGCTTTTTGCCTCAACATTTTTAAAATTAATTTATCCAGTTTCCCTTATCCAGTGTTGATCATTTTGATGTCTTTTTGTTTATTAAGGGCCAGATGTATCAATATTGGATTTTGGATTCCATAATAGCGAATTTTTACCGAATTTCAATTATGGAATCGCAAAATGCAATGTATGTAGGCTTCGCAAATTGCGATTCCTTAAATGCGTTCACAAAATAGGTAATCGCAAATTTGCGATTGCCTATTTTGAGAATGCCTTTTGGGATGTTACATCCCAAAAGGCTTTTTCCCATTCGCAAACGGGCCGATTCTGCGAATTGGCCCCTTTGTGAATGGGAAAAGGCTTGATACATCCGGCATTAAATGTTTCTTGCTTTTTCAAAACTGGTTTGGGTAGTTTATGGTGTTGCTTTTGACTTTAAATTTGCTTGATGCTGCTTGAAGTCAACACCTTTTGCCTGTTGCTTGTTCCATTAGTACCAGGGGTGAGGAAAAGCTTCTCTTAGAATTGTGTTTATTTGTTGGTAGAAACCAATCTCTCCTACATGAATAGCCTAGATCCTGACAGATGGGAACATTACAGGTGGTCAGCATCCAACATGAGGTACCAATATCTTGTGTCTACTGGGTCTCTAGAAGCCTTTGACACAGTCAGTTTCAGGCATTGTATGTCCTGAAATCCTGGCACTAGGTACGTCTCCTGATTGCTGAGTAAAGTTCCCTCTTCAGATCTGTTTGCTAGCAACTGTTCCTCAACATATTTTAAATTATGCTCTACTTCACATTCTAGTGTTTATTTTAAAACTATCATGCTGGTAAATGCTCATGATATCTGGTACATGTAGTCATTTCCTTCATCAACTGTGGAAAGGCCATGTTCTAGAGTTAGAACCTTGGCTGTCCCACCATTTTAAAATTCCTACAAATACACTAAAACTTGCAGGAACACTTTTCTGACTTTTCTTGTTTTTTGTGCTCTAATGAGCGATTTACTTTTTACACTATCAAACTTTTTCATCCGTTCTTTTATCTGTAGTCTCTTCCTCTCCCAGCTCCTGTACAAGCTTTAGTTTCAAAGAAGAGCTATGATTCCAAGCACCATGCTAAAAGTTCTCACCTGGCTATCAGCCTGCACGTTTGCAACAGTGCGAGGCCACCTGTTCGGGCACACATATGTTACCAATGATTTAGGATGGCTTGTCTTTATTGTTGGTCCTGAGGAAGACCCCAGTAGATGCATTCATTTACACTGTCTGAACCAGGGGATCAAAAGTAAGCATGGGCGGAAAATCCGTTCCGCTCGCGGATTTTGCAGATTTTCGGTAAATTTGCAATTGGCGAACGCTCGCGAATTTACCGAAAATCCGCAAATTCACACGCAGCGGATTTTTTTGTCTTGGTGATACAATTTTGCGGCGTGCGGTGTAAGTTCGCAATTGCGAACATGTAGGTGCGGCGGGCAGCAATAATCTCGCACTCGCGAAATTACAAAGATTGCAATTCTGCACAAGAAATCTACTAGCAAGCAGCATAGACCTTCTGAAAATGATGATTTTTATCAGAATAACTCCTCAGGTTGACATTTGCCTGCACTTTTTTGGATTTGAGGCCTTTTGATTTTCTTTGGATAACTTTTGGATTAGAAATCAACTTTCTCATATAAGCTTGTTTGGGGCATTACAGTTGCTGTAATGCTGTTCTGCAGAAAAACGAGTTTTGAAAAAGTGAAAGCATTCAGCAGGTTCAAAAGTTCAAACTCATCATTAGTAACCATTCCCTGTAGTGCTTCCTGACAAGGGCCCCTCCAGAGTTCAGTTGCTAGTTGCAACAATTGTATGACCCTGCTCTGACCCCCACAGCATGCTCATAGAATAGCTACAAGTAGGCCAGAAAGGTCCTGGAAAAAAAAATTGCACTGCAACGGAAAGCAAATTACAGATAAGGAAGCAGGTGCCAGACTGGAATTTTAAAACAGTGACACATTAATAAATCAACCCCAAATTAATTCATGTCAGTTGAAGCAGGCAGGTGTGCTTGCTTTTACCCCCCATAATCTACAGTGATGATGAACCAGAGGGTGGCATTCATGTACCAGAGGGTGGCATGGGTGAAACAGAGGGTGGCAGGGGTGAAACAGAGGGTGCTCGGAACCTGTGATGATGAACCAGACGTAGAAACAACATAATCTCGACCGTTGCGAGCCGACATGTAAGTTCGCAATTGCGAACTGGTACAAAACCCTCGCGAACTGGCAGAAATCCTTGCGAACACAAAAAAAAAATCCGCAAATTCACGAGAATTCGCGTATTTTGCGGATTGCGAGTTCGCAAATTCGCAAAATTTGCGAACGCCAGATTCGCAAAATTCGCCCATGCTCAATCAAAAGGTCAACGCTGTAAAAAGAGAAACTTGGACTATCTACCATCAGCTCAGGAGACATTTTATGTCTGTGTCCAAGAAAGAGTGAAATGCTGGTTAACAGACAATAGCCAAGTTATTTGAGTAATTGCGCCAATCTTGATTCAGAAATTGTTTATTGTTTTTAACATTATCACTTTTGTCATATTGCACAAGCACAATATGTATCTCTATTAGTTCAGAACATCCTGCCTTTGTGAAAGGTTTTTTGGAAAATTATTTGTTACATCAACAAGAGTATTGACTAAATGAATTAATTGAACAAAACTAAGATTGAGCTTGGTGTCTTTATATTTGCATTCAGTGTATTTAATATGAACAATACAGAGCTTGGATTAATGCTACCTTCATAAATGTTTAGATGTTCCAGAAATAATTACGTCAGAACGATATGTTTTTATACTGATTGTTTTATCAAGTTCAGCAGATACAATTAGAAAGTTGGCATTTTCTTGCCCCAACGATTTATTGCCTGTACCCTGGGTCACATAATTGGATGTAGCTGGTAATTGGTCTTTGTGTATTCCTCCCAGACAACAGGATAACGGGGGAATACGTGTTGGCATTGGCAGAATGGGCCATCTCTGTCTTGATGAGGGAGAGGAGCTGTCACCTATCACACTTCAAATAACAAAGGCTCTGCCCAGAGCACTAACCAATGGTTTTGACAACAGCCTTTTGTGACCGCAGACAAGTTGGGGAGGGAGGCAGGAAATTCCAAACATCCTTGGTAGTGGAAACCCCATAGCTTCTCTTACTTCAAAGTGGGCACCAGGTATAAATAATCAAAACCCAACTCTTCAGTACACCTCTGAACCTTGGGAAGATTCAGAAGGACTGCTGCGCTCTCTGCAAGACATAATACTGCTCTGTTTTCCTGCTGCACTTCTGCTTGAGGGAAAGGACTGTACCTGCCTCTTGAAACCAGGACCACAAGAGTGACTCCAAGGGGTAGTTGGCTGGCCTCCTGATCAGACCCTCAGGGACAGAAAGGTTCCACTTACCCTGTACCCAGCACCTTGGCTCTGTCTGCTGTGAGTCCGTACCCCTAATCGGTGCCACCCCAGTCCTGTACCCTTTGAAGTGGGCCTGAAGGTGCTTTACCAGCCCAGCTGTGGTCCTGTAAGCAGAACTTATGCAGGCTGATGCAGCACTGCTTCAGAGCCTCCACAGTGTGATGAATCCCCGACACTGGACCTAGCATCGTAGTTTGCAATCTCCTTAGAACTGCTGCTGCACAACGCATCTGTTCAAAGCGCCTCATCAACAACCATACTTGACAATGACTCATGACTCAGTATCACAGCCCCCAACTTCCTCGGTACCGCAGCTGCGCAATGCATCCTAGAAGCGAGATCTTGCAACGCTCCACTATCAAGATTTAAGGTACTTTGATGAGCGGACCTAACTTGGTCCTGGAATTTGGCCCATACCCCATTGCAGTCAGCCTGCACTTGTGACTTTGTCCCGGTCAGGCCTGACCAGATAGCCACCCTTGACGCGTTCTGCTTCTTCACACTTTTTTTAAAGTTAAATCTCTCAAATTACAAATCTCTGGTTGTGCTGATTGCATTTGTTTCATTTTGGACACAAATAATTTATAAAATGTTACTCTATTTTCCAGAAATAGTATGTGATTTTTCATGTGTTGTGTTTTTACTTTATTACTGTTTGAAGTGCTACATAAATACTTTACACATTGTAACTCTAAGTTAAGCCTGACTGCTCTGTACCAGGCTATCAGAGGGTTAACCACAGGTTAATTCGGGGTTTGCTTGTGTCTCATCCTGACAGCGATTGTGGTTGATGCTTGAGTAGGGTTTCACCTCTCCTCAACCAGCAACCCAATTTCCTACAATCATGTGTTGCCATTTTTCAACATGTTATGAATTTGCTATTCACTGAAATGTTGGACCAGTTTGTATGGCTGTATTTGGATGATATTCTGGTGTTTTCAAAGACTTATGCTGAACATCTAGAACATTTGATTTGGTATTGTCCAGACTTCAGTACCATAGATTCTACTGTGAACCTGAGTCTTTGAAAGAGGTTTACCACATGAATTTAGATTTAATGTGTCTGGCATTTCCAGAAACCCCAATTTTGTTTTAGTTATTTTGGATTTAACTTCACCTAGAATCAAAGTTTTGTATCATTTTCCAACTTTTACCATCGGTTTATTTACTACTTTGCAGTGAGAAATAGTAATACACTTGTTTGTTAAATAAGGAAAACATGAAGAAATGATTCTATCAGGATGATGAAAAAGAGGTTTTCTCTATTCTCAAACAGCTGTTTACTTAGCCTTCCATTTTGTGACTTCTTGATCCTTCAAGATGTGTTCTGTGTGGAAAAAGATGCTTCTGAGCAATTGGAACAGTTTTGTTGCAGGACCAAGAAAATGGTGGGCAAGAGTATTCTGTTTCCTTATTTTTCTCATGTATTATCATAGAACAAAAATCATTTCTTAAAAGAAAACTGCAAGAAATGAAGATGTCATGTGCTAAATAGAGACATCTTTTGATGGGCATAAAAGAACCTGAAATTCGAAATGATCATCGCAAATTGCAGTGTTGTTAAATTCTTCAGTGCAAGCATACTTGTCAAACTAAATGGGCATTTTACTTTGCACTATATGATTTTATTACTTAGGTTCCTGGTTCAAAGAGTAAGTTGGCTGGGGCTTTATCTTCCCATTATTCACTGACATTACTTAGTTATGATGAACCTGGGATTGCTTTTCAGTGCATTTGGAGTAGTACAACCTTTTTAGACGACGTAATGATGACTCAAGAACAAATGGATTCAAGACAACTAGAATAGCTTTACCTTAAGATTAATTTGGTATAAACAAAGGAATATTTGTGCCTGTAACCTATATTTGCACTAACTAACGAACTATAGATGGATATAGATGTGTGAGGAGAATGGGTCTTTACTCTGGTCACAGAGCTGTTAAGACTATGATGGATTTAGTATTATGATATTTTTGGTGGTGTACGCCCTCATTACGATAGCAGTCGTACATCGCCTTGGGTAGGTGTCTGGCTGACTATATGTCAGCGATCCCACCTGCCCGATTGCAATGAAATCGCCGCGCAGATGGTCGGAAAACTGCTCTTTTCTATTGTGGCTTGTCCTGGGGCCCTAGAAAAGGCTTGCAGCACAGGCCACAGTGGAAAAGGGGAGCCATTAAACATTCATACACTGTGTGCCAGGCACCATGTGGTGCCTGGTACACAGTTCATGAATGTTTCAGGGGCATTGCATGTGCCCCCAGGCCATATAGCGGAGGCCTGCGTGGGATGTGGGCCCTGCTAGGGCCCCCGAAGTCCCTTTCTGACAGCCTTTTGATGGCAGTGGGACCATCATAAAAAGGCTGTTGGAATGGGACATTGTAATCCCTATGTGGTGCCTGCACAGGCACTGCCCCCATTTTAGGGATGTCGGTCCAAGCAACACCCCAACGGGCTACTTGAGCCTTTCAGAGGCGATGGTCTGTCTCTCCGACCGCTGTGGTCCGACCTACCACATCGTAATGCGGCAGTCGGACTTTTTTGCTGACTGTCGACGGCCAGTCAGTGGGGGTCTGGCCGACATCCTAATCAAGCCCTAACTATTCATTCTGAAGTTCAAAAGTATGTACTTTCTTGGTCAAATTATGCTCAGTAAGAATCATTACATTTAAATACTTTTATAGTTTTACAACTAAATACTGTGGCTCCAGAACCTCTGCATACATTTCTACATCTTTTATAATGGACCTTCCACACTCTGAAGGTTGTTAAACTTTTATAATATAGAGATATTTTTTCAGTGATGGCTCATTTTTCATTTTTGTTTTTAGTTATGAACTGCAAAAGAAATGGCCCAGTGTTTTTCTAATATTTTCCATTACTTCATACTCTCATATCTGATGTGAAGATTCTGTAACTTTCTCACTTTTTGACAGCCTTGTACAAGTCATTGGGAGTTGAACAATCTTTTGTTTCTGATTTTCTTCTCCAGTCAAACGGACAGACAGAGTGAACAGATCAAAAACGACTGCAATATCTGTGATGTTACTGTAATGAATTTCAAGATAACTGAATATCCCCAAAATTTTAATCTTTCTGTTTTATGCAAGGTTTTCATCCCAAAAATGTCTTATTCTTCTTACGTTGATCACTTGAATCCAATGGCAATAGATTATTTGGATCACGTAAAGAAGCATAGACAAATTGCCCCTGATAGCGTACACAATTCCAAAGTCACAATACAGGAGTAGGCTGATAAGTAGGTATCAAATTCTTCTTCTTTGTTCCTGGAAAGAAGGTTTGGCTGTCGCCACATTTGTACATTCACTGTCAGTCAAGTTTCAGCCATGATTTCTGGCTAATTTCTGATGACTTATCAAATCAACCATTTGCTATTTCAACATAAACTGCCTTGTACTTGGAAGATTCATTCTGTCTTTAATTCATCTCAACTCAAACCTACATTCTTGACTTCAAACTGCTTCCCTATCGACCCCCACCAATGTTTATTCAAAGACAGACAGAATATGAGCTTGCGGGACTCTGTGATTCTCAAACATTTTGAGGTTATCTACAATTCATGATCTACTCGAAAGGGTATTCTCCTAGTCAGAATGTTTGAAAAGATACTTCTGTTCATGCTTCTTTACTGGTTCTTAGTTTCCTTCAATGATATTGCGACAAACCCAGAACGTCAGGGTGGGGGCATACTGTTAGAGCCATACTGAGAAAGCTGAGAGAGTTGAGTGCTACCAGAAATTACAGGCCTTCAGACCGTGTACTCCTTACATGCCTGGGAATGTGTGGCTAAATGCCACAGTCTATGCATGTTCTGGAGTTCCCGCAGGACCGGCTGCACTGCTGTTTCTTCTCTCACGTAGAACATCTGGCAAGAAGGGAAGAAGCCTGATGCAAAATGAAGGATGTCAGACTAGGCCTACTTCTTGATATGCCTAACCGATATCTTGAGTTTCAGCAAAGATGTATGGGTAAGTATTATAATCTGTACTTTCCAAACTAGTGTTGTATCCAGGAAAACCTATCCAATAATCCCAATTCAAGGTGGAATAAGATTTTTCCTGTGAAGTCATGTTAATTGCCCAGTTGCTACTGTTTTTAACCCTGATTCTAGACCCCTTGTGGCTGGAGAATCAGATGATTTTTCTTCTGGATTTTTCTTGCTTGACTCTCTGCCTTTCTGGTGTTATGGGGAACCTGGTGCCTTGCAATTATTAGCTTTATTAATCTTCATCTACAATCCAAAACTGTTAAATCGCCAAGCAGTTTGTAGTCCTTTACTCGTATTAGAGACTCTCTCAAGTAGACACTTAACACCTTTCAGTGTACAGTGCAGGGTGACACCACAGCTTCTTGGAGCCAATTCAGAAGGCATTTTAACAGACCCTCTTACTGTGCAGTCGCTGACACTACACCACTTTGAGGAACATCTTTTTAATCATCATATCAGACCTCTTCCATAATCAGTCAAAAGCAAGCCAGCTTGTAACAACAGTGTTTTCCACAATACATGGGTAGCTGAAATGGAATATACTAAGCACAAAGTTCCTAAACATTGTATTATTCTAGGCATGAACCACGTTGCACATGATGCTCTTTCTTCCCTGTGACTTGGAAGGGATATTCCTCAACTTCCATCAGCTAATGTTAGTTTCTAATCTAATCTTAATGCACTTAGAAACGTATAATGCAATGCATTACCTTTTCTGGAAGTCTTGCTGGCTTGAAATTCAGGTCATGTTACTTGTATGTAAAAAAAAGTAAAGAATGCACTTTAGCTACCATAACATGAACACAGACACAAATTGAAAGCATGAATAGTGTGAGCCCTTTGTTATAATCAACCACTGTGTTCGTTTTTTAGGTAGTAAATGTACATCATATGTATTGCCTACTGTTACTGTATCAACGTACCGATGCAAAATTACATGAGATATTCAGACCAATATCTGAGTTGGTATTGCATCCTTGATAACACAATACCTTTCTTCCTGTCTTTCCATAAAGAGGCAATCCAGTACCTTTCAGAAGCACAATTTTTATATTATACCTAGACACAGATGCTTTCATTTCAAGCTGTGTTAAATGGATGTGAAGTGTCTATGTAACAGAAAAGAAATACCCTTTTATCTGGCTCATAGTGCGACCAAAGGTTTTAGAGAACATAGATTCACAGGAACTCCCATAGATGGACGAAGGAGCTTTTGATGATGACCCTAACCTGTGTGTCCTGCAGAGTCCTCAAGAGCTAAACAGGCCAGCATTTCTCTAATATTTCAGCTTTCTGTTTTTTATGATTGTACCAGTTGAATTTGTATAAAGCTGTGCTTCAACAAAAGATATACCAGGCTGTAAGAAGATTCAAACAAGCATTGTCAGTCCCAATGGGTCTCGCAGTTTAGTGGAGTTTAGTATACAAAAAGTATTAAAGAGCAGTGAAAGTATTAAAGAGCAGTGGTAGCAAAACGGAAACAAGCCTGACAACTTCAACAGAAAATGAAAAAATAATGATCTACCGTATTTTTTAATAACACTCAATGCTTAATATTAGTAAAATAAAATGCTCTGTGTGTTTTTAATATTATTTCTAAGTTTGACTGTTTGGTATAGTGGTATTAATCAAGAAACAGGGAGGAAGGCTGATCGTTTGATCAACGGACACCAATTACCACTCAGGGTGATGGAAGGTCCAGTATCAGCTTGTGTCCGTATCTGGTACAAGGAATGCAAGAGGGGGAATACTGTACTGTTCCTATGTAGAATCGAGGGAGATTTAGCTGGCATGACCAAAGGTGTACACGTGGCACCTTGGGGCATCCATTGTGTTGGATGTATTTGCCTCACACACCCCGAGGGATGTCATGCTTCATCATCGGCGTTTGCTCCTCGTCGGGGAGGCGGTGCAATCCCCGACGGGCTCACCTCAAGAGGGGCTCTTTGGCGGAGATCTTTTTTCCAACAGCCTTATGGTGAAGTGGGGGTGTGTGGGCAAGAAGATGTAAAGTGATAAGCTGAGAGCTAAAATGTAACTGGGGGTACCGGAATTTTACTTTATTCTGGGGGTCCCCTAGCTACAATTAAAACGTGGAACTAGCTTACTAGGTGTCAACACAATTAGGTTGAGTGACGCTGGTAAAGACTAGAGGTCATAAGTGGTCGACATGTTTCTCGCAGTGGGACAAGTTACCCGCGATTCTTCAGGACCATATAACAAGTGAAAGGAGTGTCAAAAAGAGGGAACATGCTCATGTCATGTATGTAATGTGTGTTACCTCTGTGCCGAGCTCGAGCTCGGCGGGGACGGGTAGGTCAAGTTACCTGGATACAGGCAGGATGAGCCTCATCTAAAGGCCCTCCCTGATATCCTTTCCCGCCGACCCTCATGTGGCTTGTAGTCCCCAACCTAATGGCATAGGATACTCCACAGAGGTAACACACATTACATACATGACATGAGCATGTTCCCTCTTTTTGACACTCCTTTCACTTGTTATATGGTCCTGAAGAATCGCGGGTAACTTGTCCCACTGCGAGAAACATGTCGACCACTTATGACCTCTAGTCTTTACCAGCGTCACTCAACCTAATTGTGTTGACACCTAGTAAGCTAGTTCCACGTTTTAATTGTAGCTAGGGGACCCCCAGAATAAAGTAAAATTCCGGTACCCCCAGTTACATTTTAGCTCTCAGCTTATCACTTTACATCTTCTTGCCCACACACCCCCACTTCACCATAAGGCTGTTGGAAAAAAGATCTCCGCCAAAGAGCCCCTCTTGAGGTGAGCCCGTCGGGGATTGCACCGCCTCCCCAACGAGGAGCAAACGCCGATGATGAAGCATGACATCCCTCGGGGTGTGTGAGGCAAATACATCCAACACAATGGATGCCCCAAGGTGCCACGTGTACACCTTTGGTCATGCCAGCTAAATCTCCCTCGATTCTACATAGGAACAGTACAGTATTCCCCCTCTTGCATTCCATAGTGGTATTAATCACAACAACGATACAGCTTTATTTGGGCCAGGTCCTGCCGGTGCTCCCCAATGTTACCTCTAAAAAGATAGTGCCAAAACAATTGCACATGCACTGCAATTTACTTCTAGCCACACCTTGCATGTCTGCCCATGTATGCTGGCAAAACGGAAAACAAACCACGACAACATGAACAGAAAAGGGAAATAAAATCATCTACAGTATTTTTAAATAACACTCAACGCTTAATATTACTAAAATAAAATATTAAATGTTTTTAATAACATTTTTAAGTTTGACTATTTGATATAGTTGTATTAATGAGCCCAAGAGAACCAGCTTTAATTGGCCCGGGTCCTGCCAGTGGTCTCTGCCCAAGTCCGCTGCCAAAACGGAAAACAAACCCTGACAACGTCAACAGAAAAGGAAACTAAAAATGCTCTAATATATTTTTTAATAACACCAGCTTTAATTGGCATGGGTCCTTCAGATGCTAAACCTTGTTAGCTCTAAAAAAGTGTATATGCACAGCGATTTACTTCCAGCCACACCATATATGACTCCAGCATCTCTTCCCATATCAGCTGGCAAAACAGAAAACAAACCCGTCAATGTCAACAGAAAAAGAAATTAAAAATACTCTAGCTGACGCAGAAACAAGTGCATATGCCCGCCAAATTACTCCCAGCCACACCTTACATGACTCCAGCATATCTGCCCATGTACGCTGGTAAACGGAAAACAAACCCCAACAATGTCAACAAAAAAGGAAACTAAAAATGTTCTAATATATTTTTAATAATACCAGGTTTAATTGGCCCGGGTCCTGCTGGTGCTCACCATCGTTAGCTCTAAAAAGTGCATATGCATTGTGATTTACTTCCAGCCACACCTTACATGACTCCAGCATCTCTGCCCATGTCCGCTGGAAAAACTGAAAACAAACCCCAACAACTTCAACAGAAAAGGAAACTAAAAACGCTCTACTGTATTAGTTAATTATTAACACTCAATGTTTAATATTAGTAAAATAAAATGCTCAGTGTTTTTATATCATTTTTAAGTTTGACTGTTGGAATAAAAAACCTACTGCAGTTACCTTCAGAATAATTCATAACAGGTGCATGTTAAAATAAAACCAAAGGCACAGGGCTTTGTTAGGTCGGAATTGAATTGAAAGTGCATTTAAGATAAGGATAATTGCTAGCAGATGCAGGCAGAAACTGAACAAAGCCACAAAGCTTCTTTGGGTCAGAATGGAAGTCCGACTGCTGTTACGATAAGGATAATTGCTAACAGATGCACGTCTCTGTAAACAGGGGCCATCACACGCTACACGGTGTGATGGCCAAACTAAATACTCACTAAGTGAAATCGCCAGTAGGAGAGAAGGGAGGGACCTTTACAACCCAACACCAATACAAAGGCTACATTTTTGAATGGCACAGCCAACAGCCAATAGAAAGCAGGTAATTTTTGAATACACATAGAATACAATACAACATGTCTTGCAGACAATGCAAGCCCTGTCTTGGCTTGACCTAAAAAGCAGCCAGTCTTAGTGATGGACAGGTATCCACAATTTCCTGTGGCATCGGGAAAAATTATCCTTGATGGTCTTCAAGCCTAAATTGTTGCTGTTTGAAGAAATGTCATCATATTTCATTGTACAAGCAATTGGCTGCCGCTTTTCAGTCTCTGAAGAGTTGTGAAGGAATCTGCATATGGAGAAGGGAAAGAAGGGAGAGAACATATCATGGACATGAGATACTCAGCACCAATGAAGACCCAGACAGAAATTTAGCAAGGATTTATTGTTGGTCTTAGGAACTATTACTATTTTTTTTTACATTTTAGTATACTGCATGGAACATCTCTGCATATTGTGTCTATTTTCATTCAATTTGCCTAGAGTGACAATTCTTAGTCAAAATCCAGATTGAAGATACGCATAGCCTCAAATGAGGCTTTGAGCAATTTGATCAGTACACAATAGAAAGAGCAAAATCCTGGGGTCCATTGAAGACTAAGGGGCCCATTAGGATGTCGGGCGGATTGCCCCCGCCAGGCTGGCGGGGCAATCCGCCCGACATCCGCATTCCAATTCCTCCCGCCATATTAGTATAGTGGGGGGGACCTCGGCGGACGGAAAGACCGTCCGCCGCTTTTCCGCCCCGGTCGCCTTGCGGCCGGGGCGGAAAAGGATTAATATGGTGGCGGTGTCTATTAAGCACCACCAGCCATATCACAATGGGCTATGTGAGATGCCTTTCTGTGGCGGTGATGCCGCCACGGAAAGGCATGCGGTCTTCACTCTGGGGGCCCCTTGCGGGCCCCCAGAGTGAAGGAGAGGTAGGGGCTGCTCATGGGGGGTACCTTTTGTACCCCCCTTTATTTGCATAAACAAAGTGGCAGGCACCGCAAGGTGCCTGCCGCTTTGTTTATGCAAATGCATTTAAAGCATTTTGGCGGGCGGTCCAGAGAACACCACCCGCCACAATGCTATAAATGTAGGATGTGCCCGCCACTGTGGCGGGCACATCCTAATACCCCCCACGGGACCCCCGACCTTATGGCGGGTGGTCCCAAATTCCGACAGGATGGCAGGCGGACAAAGTCCGCCCGTCATCCTAATGAGCCCCTAAGCCTTCTAAATAATTTTCATTGGTCAATTTATCTAGCTTTCTACAATTCATTAAAATTCCTGGCAAAACTGCATATGTGGAAAAGTCAACATTTGCAAGTACTATGATTTTATAGTTCATTTCAAAGAAAACGTTCCTATCACACGTGTTGAGAGAAGTGTGTGCAAGGTGTTGCTTCAAACAGCCTCACTGCTTTCTATTGTTAAACTTGATTTAGCAGCGTATTAACTCACATTAATAAGAAAGGCAGACAATCACTTTGTCATTTTTGTCTGTTTTCTTTATTTTGTTGATTATTTTATAATTCCAATTCGCCATGTTTGTAATCATTCTGTTTTTTAATTCCTACACAAAGTTCTAGCTTTAATGTGCTCAACTGTGCTTGAGTTCGCTGACAAGAGCATGACCTATTGCCAACTTTCTGAGCATATTGGTATTAACTAAATGGGTGAACAACCAAAATATAGAATCCAAAATATAGACAGGACAGTATATTGACTCGAAAATATTGATAGGACAGATTACTGAATTACCTAAATATAGTTAGTCAGAATATCGAATTTGGGGTAGGAAATATCGGTTTCCATAATATCGAATTCAAAATTTCGATTTCCATAATATCGATTTTTTGTGTGTGTGTTATGTATGGTAGTATATGTGTTAAAATTATGTATTAATTTTGTAATGTATGTTTAATTGTTTTAAAGTAATGAATGTTATGTAATTTATTTGTGCGTAATTTAATTCCGAAGCGGGTTGTGGGTTTATAGTGGAATAGGATGGGAAGTAATTTAATTATAGTACATTAAATATCAATTTTTATTTATATGCTTTGATGATTAATTGATTGATAATTAAATATTGATTGGTAATTACTTTTTATTAATTGGCAATTACTTTTTATTAATTGGTAATTAATTATTATTAATGTATTAATTGATAATTATGTTAATTGAATTTATTTGGAGCGGGTTATGGGTTTATAGGGGAATAGGATGGGAAGTAATTTATTTGTAATAAAGTTAATATTTATTTTTATTTATATTTATTGATAATTAATTGATTGCTCATTAATTATTAATCTGTAATTAGGTTTTATTAATTTTTTATTGGTATTGATAATAAATGTATTCTTCTTTTAATATTAAATCATTACTTTACCTACTGTTTCACTCTCTGGAGAGGGAATAGTAATTTTTACCCCCACGCTATCCAATATTTTCCCTACTGTTGCACTCACTGGAGTGGGAATAGTAATTTGTACCCTCCCGCTATGCAATGCTTTCTCTACTGTTGCACTCACTGAAGTGGGAATAGTAATTTTTACCCTCCCCATAGCCAATGCTTTCCCTACTGCTGCACTCTTTGGATTGGGAATAGTAATTTTTACTCCTACGCTATCCAACGTTTTCCCTACTGTTACACTCACTGGAGTGGGAATAGTAATTTTTGCCCCTATGCTATCCAACGCTTTTCCTACTGTTGAACTCACTGGAGTGGGAATAGTCATTTTTACTCTCTCACTATCCAACAAATTCTCTACTTTTTTACAATACATTCATTATTTTTACATTTTAAGCTTTTTTTACATTATTTTAAGTATGTTTTATTAATTCTTTTGAATATTTAATTACCTATATATTATTTTTAATACATTCAAAAAATTCGATATTTGAGTTAACCATATTTTACCATTCTATATTCTGTACTTCGATACTTTGGAGTCGATATTTTGGGTATTCTTTATTATGTCCCTTGATATTTAGTCACTGAACCAATTAAATGGCACATTGCTCACTCATATGAACCCAATGTAAACATGACGTCATACTTTTGGCCTGTTTTCCCACTCAATATCCTCCCCGCATCAGGTGATAAATGAACTAAGGGCGCACAAAGGGGGAGATTTACTAAGCTTTTGTGCCATGTTTGCATCACAAAACGCAAATCAGCGCAAAACCTTTATTCCCAATAACAGAAAAGTAATGCGAGGCAGCACATAGCCCTGTTTTGCATTACTTAGCGCCATGAGGGGGTACCGAGGGTGGTGCTTGGGCGTTCCCATGCAACCACCCAAGGTTTCTCACGCTAAACCCAATTTACTAAATAAAGTAGATTGGTTTTAGCATGAACTGTGCCCTTTTGAAGAGTGCGCAAGGAAGGAGAAGTACTTTCATTTCTCCTTCCTTTTCCAACTTTGCATGTGTGGTGCAGTTTACAGCACACATACAAAGTGGGAAAATAGTTAAAGTGGGTCTGTGCGTAGTATTTTGTAAACCTGTGCTAGACTCATGGAGAACACTCTTGCACCATGGTGCAATGGTGTCTCTGTGGCGCACGGCGCTAGTGAGAGGGAAGAGTGCCTCATTTTAGTAAATAGGGTGCTCTCCTTCTCTCTCCTTTTCACATAGTGCAGCATTCGCGGCTGCTGCAGTGCTCTACGTGAAAAAATTGTAACTCTGCCCCAAAGTCACTCCATCATGACTTCCAGTAATTGTCGCCTATATTACTACTACTACTACACATAATTCACAAACATTTTCAACATCCTCTAGTTTCAAAGTTGCGAATAAACATTTACAGAGTTATATCAGGAGAAACCCATATATTCATTTTAGACATCAACTAGCACTCTCGAAGAACTAGTGCCAATTTGCAGAGGGAAACTTTGCCAGTATGCAGAAGTTGGAACCGTAGGAAACTCTACAACATAGAGAGGGAGCTCAGTAATCGGGATGTCCTCGACTTCGGTGGCATAATGAGAACTTCACGCATTCTTGCAAAAATACGCCCGTGTCTGGATAAAGGAAGGCATTTTACTGTCATGAACGCGTCATTAGATTTTTAGAAATGATTCATCAAGGATCGCTTCGGCTCAGCGCTGCCCACCCATGGGCTCCCAGGCTCTTGTTTGGTCTTTTGATGAGATCATTATATCACTTTCTTTCTTACTGCTCATCAGTTTCAGTCAATTTACCCCCTGAGATTTCACAGTTCTAATATTAACTTGTCAGTCCAGTTGCACACATTGCGTTCTCTTGAAGCAGAGCAGGCGTCTTTCCATCCTAATAAATGTTTGAGACCCCCTATGCTAACGGCTTCCTTGTGGTAATAAATACTAGCCTCATTGTGGGTGATATTAAACGAGATAAGTGAAGTGGCAGAGACTAAAGACCCCAAAGCAGTCTTACAAATTCGGTGGCGTGGCCGAGAGGCAGTCTGCAAACATCAGGCGGTGTTTCAGGAACAATCAGCAGTGCTTCCGTTTAACTCCCACATACTCTTCTACTCTTAATTCTAACTTACTCCTACTTATGCTAAAAATTACTCCTTTATCAATGCTTACTTCTACTCTTACTGCTTCTTATAACTATTCCTAGCCCGACTTACTCAGTTGTATTCTATATTGTTCTCTTATTCCTAATCACTGACTCCTATCATTAGCCCTAAGCTTACCTATATGCTCAGACATCCATCATTGAAATTAAATGAAATGAATTTGTACTTGTAAAGCGCACTGCTGCCCCAGCAAAGGGGCATCCTGGCACTGTACTCATACCGCTGTGGAACCCTTCCTGGCTTTTCCCTGTGAAATGTCCACTCCTGGGCACCCCCAAGGTGAAGCCAGGCATCCCACCGCTGCTGGGGTCGTTGTGGAGATTAAGCAAGCTATTGCCCAGAGTTGCAGAGTGGGACCCATGATTAGAATAGGCACCGAGGCGAGAATTATCAGGTCCGAGGAAATTGAGCCCAAGACCCACCGAGGCGGAAATTGAACTCTGGTCCCGGGCCAGACCTCTGCATCAGGGTCTGCGGCTCTAACCATTGAGCCACACTTCTCCACGATTCCATCCATGTGTACTTCAACCAATGTGTCCACCACCCATGCATTTTTAAGCATCTATTAATCATCAGCCTGGACACTCATGCATTATCCACATACTTTTGCATACATTACTGCCTGTATGCATGTAGTCTGTTAATGCATGCATACACATGGTTTGTATTTTCCCTTCTATATGCGCTGAATATTTGCCAACGTTTGATGGATTGTTTGCTTGACTGCTCAAAGGCCTGTTTTGTGTCCTCATGAAGACCTCTTCTTCTCTTGGTGTGTGTGCATTTATAACTCTATATACGCTCATATTTGTGTGTGGGTAATTGTAAATGTTTCACTATGCCTCTGCATGTGCCTATGGTTTGCGTGTGTGTGTGTGTGTGCGCCGACATACGTGGAGGTTTCTGCCTGCATGTTTTGTCTTTACATGCACTATTCCAGGCGAGACCTACTGGCTTTGCCAAAACGTGTTCTATTAATGTGACCAGTGGAACTCACGAAACAAACAATGCATTTTTAAACAATGCTTCATTCAGGGAAATTATAATGCAAACCCCACTAGCCCCTAAAATAAGTAAAATAAGGAATTGCTACTCTGTAATGCCCTCTAGTATCTTGAAAAATGGCTCCCACGTTCCTGCCGAAATCGTCCTCTGGACCTAGCCAACCATGATGAATCACAGTCTGAAAAAAAATGTATTGGAGCGAAAGACTGGTATGATGGCCCAATGGTGGGTAGTAGCAGGCAGTAATGTTATCCTCCTATGGGAGCAAAATGTTGCCCACTATTAAAGATTATCAGTTCGGTTAAGGCCAAGCTCTCATACAAAAGAAAACTTGAAGGCACCAGTAGCCTTGCATGGGAGCATTTAGTCACCTGAAGCTGTGGTGTTTTAAATACACATCTTTCACATAGCTATTGCTGCACAGGGAGGCATCATTGTGGAGAAACCCAGCAACAAAAATTAGAAATAAAGTACTCTGGAAATCTTGGGTACAGATGGATTTTTTTAAAGTGAGACCAGTTAGGTGGTGTGACCAAAGGAAGATTTTGAACTCTTAAAATCCAAATACAATTTAGGTAATTGTCAATTATCCGACTACAGTAATCAACGGACTTGTTTGGGATATTATGTTCGATAGAAGGAGGTCATCCAGAAGCTCCTTTTTCATGTCTGGTTTGACAGCTCTTCTGCCTTCATGAGCTGTCATACCACTTCTTTTAAATATGCACAGATTGACAGTTTGCTTTTTTCCTAGAGGAGTACTATTATCTCTCACCCCCTGCCTGTTTGGTTTATGGTGTTACCTCCAAATGAGTGCTTGCATTAGTATATATGAAGGACAATTTTACATCTTAAATATTCACTGAATTATCACATATTATATTCTTTATTTCATATATACACTGTTTTGCTTTTCATTTAAGCAGGCTGTTGTATCATGTTAGCAAGGAATTAATAGTGATTCATTCACACATGTATGATTACAGACACACACACACAAGAGAACACTTTTTAGCGGCTTAAAACAAAATAAAGGGAGGTCTAGATGTATTGAAGCAATGCCTGGAAACACTGACATGCACAAATGCAGGTTGCATACATTATAAGCATGTTATAACTAGGCCTATTTGACTATGCCAATGCTTGTTAAATTAAGTTGTGAAATCCACTTTGCAGTCTGCCTTCTTGTTTTATAAACTTAAAGGAGATGATGAAGTACAGAGAAGGCTTAAAGATATGCACTCATGTTGGTTTGAGAACTGGAAATGCCTTGAAACCTACAATTTGGAAAGGGGTGCATCATGAGTGTGTTACGGCAAATTTAATTCTCAGTGTGTACTATAATAAAACACAATATTAGATGTTAGTTTGGTGCTGATTTACCATTATGTCGCCACAGATTGTTTGGGAATTGAGCTATAGAACCTTGAGTTGATGGTACTTTTTCTCAGAATGAAAGCGTATGGGGTGAAAAATCGTTAACAATGTCAATCAATCCAACTGCGGGTCTCTAGGGCCATAAGAATTGCAGACTACAGAATAAAGTTAGGTAATTTATTACAAAGCCAAAAACAACTGGATATACAGACACGTCAAAATGAGGTTGTAGAAATACACTGGGACTAATACAAAGCCAAATCTACGAATAAAGTAAAGGCGGTGCAGCATAATTCAAGAAACAGGATACAAAAGATTAAGGAAGAAGTATCCAGGTTCCCCTGCATCGAAGGTTCATGAAAATAAAGCATTAATCTTACCGTACTCTAGCACTAAAGTGACATTCCTAGTTAAGCATTTTGCAGGTAGGAGTCTTCCTTGGAAGTCTCTCCACTTCCATTGGGTCACGTAGCTTTAAGCTACTGAAACAGAGCTCGTTCTAATATGCTCTCTCTCCAAAAGGCAGAGAAGAAGTGGGGCTCTCTCCCCAACGTACAATACTCCCAATATCTTAGGTATCTTCCCAAAATGCATTTCAGGTCACGCCATCCGATCAGGCCACATTCTTGTAGGTAGTTTCCATGAGTCGATGGATTTGCATGAGGACCTTGATTCCCTGGGCCCTCTCCAGTGAGAAAGTACAACAGTTCTCCTCATAGGTGTTAGCTCCCAATGTATCCTCCACTCTCCTTGCCTAACTCCTGAAACAAAAACATTATTCTAGCTAACAAGGGCACTTCTTCTACCTGCAACATAAACGTGAGAAACAACAGAATCTAACAAGCACATGGAATTCAACTATTATTTTCAAATGCGAGATCCTCCAGGGGAAATAAATTTCAGGTCTACAATATTCACCTTACGTAAGAGAAATGAGCATGAGTTGTACAAAGTTACATAGAAATTAAGACGTGCAGTTAATATTTCATCTACATATAAAATCACACGATTAATAAACACATTCAATAATAAAACAATTGTCAGTGGCATAACACAAGTGCTTCCAGTTAGTGTTCTCTGCTGTTTACATTTGATTGTCTACAGAATTCTTCAATTCTTCATATACTCTATGTTTTAGCCTACCCACATCACATTCATGTTATTACATTACAAGATCCTAACACTCAGGTTAATATAACAAAAGATTATATGCAGATGCAGTCTACGGGTGTGATTATAGTGCACCCCTACGAAGAAAATAGGATTTTGCGCTCCATCACCATGAAGTTGCTGGATCGAATTAGCATGGTTTTTGGCAGATTGCCGATGCTCCTGCTATTGAATATAATGTTGCAATCAATATACGCTTTAATTATAACCAAAGATTGGCAATGATTTGGGTTTTGGTTGTGGCTTTGAAACCAATACTAAACATTTTGAAATTCATTGCAGTGGTTCTTGGCTTCAACCATTATTTTAAGTACGAATAACTACATTTTTAAGTTAGATAAAAAGTTTCTTTAATTACTTACAAGCAAGATGGCTGTGTTTTTAGCACACTTTTCCTTTATCTTTTCCTTTATATGATGGAAACTTTTATTTGGAGAAGTACGTACTGGTTTTTATTTAGTTTGCTTCTTGAGAAAACCGAATACAAAACAGGTGTATACATGTCTTCTAAAACATGTTGTGGCCCAGTTGATCATGTTGAAGCATATTGATGGAATATCCGGCAACCTCATCATAAATTAGATTAAAGTGCTTATCTGGACTATCTGTTTTGCCCACTGATCTTGATGAGAAATATTGTTCACAAGCATTGTTGTATGCCCCATGGGTAACTTGAGAGGAGGTTAGCAGCACAATTAGCTGTGTCAGCCATATTCTGAGTGGCAGAGGGAATAGGACATGTTTAAAAGACAAACAAAGTTCTGTGACTTGGCTTTTTAGAGGCAATGTTATCCAAGGAATCGGAGATTCAGCAGTGCTTATTGGTTGGGGTGGAGCCAGAAGACACTACAACATTTCGATCAACATCTCAATAAAGTATTCTCATTGCTCCTCAGGGCTCCGAGTCCCAACTGGTGGTGATTCCTAAGCTACAGTCCTCTACCCTTTTCAACTACCCAAAGTCCTTCTGGTTTGTGGCTTCTTTTTACCCACTGCTCTGAGGGTAAAGGACAGTCCTGATAGATAGTCAGTAAATCAAACCTCCCTGTTTCTTATTCTATTGTATCATGACTGCATGACTAAAAGCATATAATAAATAATCACATTTCTTGTAGATCTTGTCCTTTCCATTTAAGGATACCTCTGGTTTAAAGAAAATGCAAGTCTCTGCCACCACTTCTTGAGTGTTTACAATGTCTAGATGAGTGGAGGGAAATATTGCTTAATATAGCAAAGAATAAAATGTCTTAAAAGCCAAACCTCCTCTCATATATGCTTATCAGAACATTAAGGCAACATATTAAAACATAATAAACTCTTATAAATGATAAGCTGTAAAGCTAATTAACAATTTGAAAATTCTTGGCTTACTTGACTATCCAAAAGACTAACAAGGAACACGTTTGAAGGCATTCTCTAGCCCTAGACCCTGAATAGGGAGGGCTTTTTTTCTTTGTATTTTCCTCTACAAATCCAGCTTGTTTAGCAAAATGATGGGTTCTAAAACTGTTATATGTAGCAGCATATATCCCAGTACTGGGCAAGTTCTCTTTTAGATCTGAAACCAGAGTGATGGAAACAAGGTCTAGTGATTTATTTGTTGTTTTCTCCCTAGGATATTCCAACTGGAACACATTTTTAAAAATGCAGCAATTTTGTTTCACAGCTGTTTAATTTACTGTCTAAGATAGAGTCTTCAATATGTACCTTCTGTTTTGCCCCTTCATAGAGAGCATGGAAGCATAGCTGTCTGTTTTATATTCATTTGTATTATTTGCACAACAAAAAATGTCATCTAAGTAATAGCTAAATAGACTCATCATTCCTTACAAACACTTAACAATACACCTAGAAGCAAAACATTAACAATGCATTGTACAAAACAATAAGAACACAAGTAAATTAAAAAATACAAAATGTACAAGACTGATTTTTCACTTTCACATTTTATTTATAATTCAAAATATTTCACAGAAATTCCCCTACTGTAATGAAAGCTGACAGTGCTTCCATGAAAAACATAAATTTATTTGCATCAATAATGGTTCTAACATTTATCCTTCTGAGGATATACCACAAATATTGGTTCCTTGATTGCAAATGTTTTGGACAAGCTAACAATAAATTGGAAAGTTATCTTCCAATTTCATACTACAGTTTACCTATAGGAATCGAATCTTTATCTTCATTAGGCCTATTTTGAGGCAAGACTATAGCGTAACATGTAATTGTAAAGCACACGTTCACCCTTGGGCATCTTGGCACTGAATTACGAATGTTTATTGTTAGTCAATCAATGGTACTCATTTTATTCACCTCAGAAGGATGAAAAGCTGAGTGGACCCGCAGGGATTTGAAAGTGTGACCATGAGGTCAAACATGGGTCCTACAGTGGACGCATTAAGTCCATTTAGCAACCAGACCCTGCTTAAGACTGTGTGTCATCTTTTACAGGGATCACCTCAGATTAGGGTCAGGCCTAAACCTCAAGTGCCTGCTAATTCACAAATCCTGCTGTTCAGCAGAGAATATTTTCATTGATTGCTACCATCACATTTACGTATAGTGAGAAAACACAGACACAAGAGATATTTCAGCCTAATCGTGTATACTTTATTCTGCTTGGTTGCGAAACAAAGTCTTGTGCGTAATATCAATTTAGTGGAAGCAGGAGCAGCGACATGGACTGGGTGCAACCACTCTGCCTGACGGTCAAGAATTTTCCAGGTGTTTGCTCTTGCAGTTGAAGACTCGTTGGTTTGACATAATCCCAGTATAAACGTAAAGCTATTAGGCAGGCTTTATGATAAATTAGTCAAATTCCAAGAGCAGAGCTTCTGCTACTAATCATTTAGAGGGGCAATTCTTCTATCACTTCCCCCTGAGTTAAGTGGAATTAGATTGAGGCTTTAGTAGGATTGCTTCATAACCATCTATAACAAGAGAGATTACATCGCTTCAGAGGCCCTCATTATGGATGCCACAATGAGAAATCCTGAATCTGTGTTGAAGTCTAGGGCCCGACTGGATTAGGTAATGGAGGTCTTCATGCCTGAATGGTCTTTGTATAAAGTCCATAAAGAGAGAACTCAAACAGATATAGGAATGATTTGCAGTCACTTTTCTTAGAAAATGAGGATGCCTTTAACAACCACCTGATTTGGGGCATTAATTGGTGATTTTTTTGCTCTAAAACATGTGGCAAAACAATCCTGTTGACACTGCAGACGGATTGCCATGCGTTCCCTGACCATCAAAATGGCATCCAATGAAGGTATTTCACTAGTTTGTCTTGCTTTTAGACACATGAGTACTTGTTACTTAGGTACAGTGATACACATTGGCTGTATAGACCACTGCTTCAAGGTCTCAAATCTCCTAAATTATATTTTTCATATTGATAATTATGTATGGGTTTTTGACAGCTATACATCAAAGTAAGAATAGAAAAGTAGAATAAAGTGCTATGGGGTGATTTTCTTCGTTAGTGGTGTCATAGTGAGGAAAGTCATTGTAGTGCTATGAGTTTAGATTGCTGATGATCAGGGCAAGAGATCAGAATTCCAATGGTACTTTGGTCATCCAATAGAATCCTTCACTATATTTGATGTTGTAGAAAGTGCACCTAAGATTTCCACAGACCATAGGATGTGGGAAAGAGGGGCACAGAAAAAGTAGGAACATCTCGGTATTGTTCAGCTTGCCCTCTTCAAACTCTCCCACTGTACTACATTTCAGACCTAGTCAGAGAAGAATGAAGCATTTGTGCTTACTTTATGCAGAAAATCCAATATGAATAGCCCTAAACTCACCCTGAGCTTGTCCAGTTCTTCCTGAAGATAATCGCCAAGAGTGACCCTCAGAAAGTGTTTAGAGCTGAAAGGTTTTGGATTAGAAGGAGCTTTTCTCTACTAGATGATGTTGCTGTTAAAAGAAGTACTGAGAGTAGGGTGGTACTTGATACCTAGCTCGCAATAACCCACCGCAGCTATTCACCTGAACAGCAAGAATTAGAAACACTGTTGGTAAAATTGCCTTTACCTTTTGAGCCTTTTCAAACTGTATTAATTCCCAACATAGGACATAGTACCTGACCCTCTTTTACCAAAACAGCATCTGGGCATGTCTAGTGAAATGTACGTATACCCAGGGAGGAATGTATTTGGGAACCAACCTCAGTTCACTGAGCGTTAAATTGCAGGAATCCAACTCATTATCATTTAGCTAGGAGTAACCTCTTTAACCCCCTTACTCATTTCATTTTCTGGCACCTTGCTTGATATGGGTCTTTGCATGCATTATATCCATTACCTGTGATAGTTGTTTGTAGCTTTTTCTACCCAGCAAACCTCTTGCACCTTATTTATGCAGTGTGTCTTGCTTTTTGGTCAAGCTACTAAAGGTGAGACAACAATATTGTGGCAAAGACAGAGGTACCAAAAAGAGTAAACTAGTTTTTCCACATGAAGATCATTCGATACAGTTCACATTAAGACAGTGACTTCTTTTATTCCTAGTCTGTGGGTTTTGTGCTCTACACTGAATAGAATAGCAGCCATTATCACACGTGTCAAAACCACATATGCCCTTACCATGCAGAAAAATACAACCTATAACTTGTGCCCTATGGTAAATATAACTCAAGCCCCCCCGACACACTTTTCCCATTAACAATTTTACAGCAAATGTTGCAGTAATATTATCAAGGACATCATAGGAAATGTCGCAACTGATGAAATATGTGGATGAATTAACAGTGTATGGTGAGGGTGCGTGTTATAGTTGGCTTAGGGCAAGAGTTATAGTTACTTGAGATAACTGTAACTATAACTGCTGAATGTCAATGGTTTTGTATGAGTGAAAACTGAGCCTAACTATAACGTCCCTGTAATCGTTGTTTTTTCACTGAATGTCTAAGGTTTAAAAAAAAATCCTGACTATAACGTCTGTGTAGTGTTTGTTTTTTTCAGTGAATATGTATGGTTTTTAATGCTATTTCCTAACTTTAATGTCCCTGCAACCTGGGTGCGTGAGTCGTTGTGTGGGTTTGTAAGTGGGTGTGTGGTAGGTGTGTAATTGCATGTGTGACTGGCTGTGTAGATCTGTGAGTGGATGAGGGAGTGGCTGTGTGGGAGTGGGAGTTGTGTGAGTGGCTATGTGGGTGTGTGAGTGATTTTGTGGGTCTGTGAGTGGGTGTTGGAGCAGCTGCATGAGTTTGTGAGTGGGTGTTCGGGTGTATACGTTGTTGTGTGTTTTTCTGAGTGGGTGTGTGAGTGGCTCTATGAGTGGCTGTGTTGTTCTGTGAGTGGGTGTGTGAGTGGTTTTGTGGGTATGTGAGTGGGTGTGTGAGTGGTTTATGTGTGTGTGAGTTGGTGTGTGAATGGCTGTGTGGGTGTGTAAGCAGGTGTGTGAGTAGGTGTGTGGATAGGTGAGTATATGTTTGGGTTCTGGATTTGGTTTTGGATACCCAAATCCACCCAAATCCAGGGAGGATCCGTGTCTCCTCACTTGATAAATTAAAAAAGTGTTTTTATGAATTTCTTGCCCATGATGGGTCCCTCACAGACCCCTCCATTAGTCCCATGTGGTCAGAGTACCTCTACTCTGACCGCTTCTTTCACTTTTTACCTTTGTAGCGGCTCCCCGGCCCCGATAACCACCACCTCCCTGGGGCTATGCAAATGTTGGGAGGGGGGCCAGGCGGCCCCCCTCCTGGAGCCCTCGATGGCCCTGGGGACCGCCACCCCCAGAGCCAGCTCCTGCAATGTATTGGGGTAACCACTCCAGGGACATTGCTGTTTGCTATGGCCGGGCGGAAGCACGGCTCCTGCCCTGCCATAGCAAACACTGCTTTACTTCTGGGTAGCGATTACAGGAAACTTGCTCTCGCTTCGAAGAAGCAAAGCAGCATTGCTTATGGGCAAGGGGAGCTGAATGTCAGCAGCTCCCCATGCCCAAAAGCAATGGTGGCTCCTGCCATAGGCGGGTAGCCCTCAGGGACTGTGGGGGCATTAGGGCTCACCCCACGGTCCCCAACAAAGAGGCCATGCCCCAGGGGATTGGGTCCCCGGGACCAGAGGCGGCCCAGGAGGGGTCTGCTTGGCCCCCTCTCCTTTATTTCATTTAAAACAATTGTTTTTTAAAAAGGAAGGGCGGCCAGGGGGGATGGGGTCCCAGGGCCATAATTAACCTTAGGAGGGGGGCCATGCGGCCTCTCTCTAAAAAAAAAAAAAATGCAGGCCAGGTCCTGGGGGATGGGGTCACTGGGCCCCAGAAAAAATACCATTTTTTTTTTAAAGGAAAGCCAGCATCTTGTCGGAGGCCCGCCCCCTCCCTGCACCACTCTGCAAACGCGCCCCCTGGTGCGTTCTAAGTTGGGGGATTAAGTCCCTTTTATTCCTGCGGGTCCCTGGAGGCCAAGAAGCCAGCCAGGTACCTTCAGTAAACCCCACACAGTAGGATTCTTGAGAGGTGGTTCGAGGCTACGCCCCTTTTTAGACCACTCTGCAAACACCCCTCTTGGCGCACTGCTGGTGGGACGATGAGGTCCTCATGTGTCCTGAGGACCTCAGGATACAAGTGGACTTCATCCCCCAAGCAGCAGTGCACCAGGAGCTGCATTTGCAGAGTGGTGTAAAAAGGGACATAGCCTTTGAGCACTCACAGCAAAACAGCTGGATCGGACTTACTGGAGGTGACAGGAGGGCTAGTAGGCCCCTAGGGACCCTCAGGAGGAAAGGGGACTTCATCCCTCAACCAAGAGGGCACCAGGAGGCACGTTTGCAGAGTGGTGGAGAAAGGGGGCGTGGCCTGCTATGAGAATTTATCAATCCTGCTGCGTGGGACTTACTAGAGGTAATAGGAGGGATAGTTGCCCCCCCAAGGATGTCCTTGGGGGCCAATTACCCCTCTTGTTACCTCCAGTAAGTCCTATACAGTGGGATTGCTAAGACGTCTTCGAAGGCCACGCCACCTTTGTCCACCACTCTGCAAACACTCCTTCTGGCAGACTATGGGATGGGGATGAAGTCCACTTTACTCCTGAGGGACTTTGGGGTCTAAGAAGCCCTCCTGGTACCTCCTGTAAGTCCAACGCAGCGGAACTCTTGAGCGCTGGTCGGAGACCCAGCACCCTCTCTCCACCACTCTGTAAATGCGACTAAAGGAGCATTTGCAATATAATAGGTTTCGCATTTGCGAGAGTTAGAGCTAATGTAAAAGTTTTTTACTAATGTTTTTTGTCTACAGTGGATGTACATTGTGTGTAGTGGAATTATGTTGTATGTTGTGCAGTGAAATTATGTGAATAGAAAGTATGTGGTATGTGGAGTGAGATTATATTTTTTGGAGAGTAATTATGTGGTATTGTAGTCTGTGTTGTGGAGTGGTAACCTCGGATTTAGTCTTTCTCGTTTCCGGAGAGCTAGAATTTAGGATTCAAAAAACCTTTGAAATTCACAGAAAAAAACGTAGGTTTCAGGGACGTAATAGCCAGAAATTAGCATTTAAAAAACCTTAGAAATTCACCGAAAAAACACAGGTTTCAGGGACGGTATAGTTAGTTGGGCATTTCACTCATACAAAACCAGAGAAATTCGCCCTTTATAGTTAGTTCAGCTAACTAGAACTCACGCCCCCGCAATGCACTGCTGATGACGTCATATGTTACATCATTCATGACATGGTCAGTGGCATCACTGATGACATCACTGATGACATCTCAAATGACATCACTGATGACATCACTGTTCATTGTGTGGGTACGAGTTACAATTAGGTCAACTAACTATAACGGCTACATTTCTATTGTTTTCTTTGAGTGAAATGCCCGACCATCCATAACGTCCCTGAAACCTGTGTTTTTTTCAGTGAATATATGTATAAATATATATATATATATATATATATATATATATATATATATATATATATATATATATATATATATATATATATATATATATATGTGAACAAGCTCCTATACGGATTTAAACGCGTTATGGAAGACATTGGTCATAAGAATGCTTAAATAAAAACTAAAAAACTGCTTACACTTACTCTGTGTGGCTCGTTACTAACGAAGGAAACTTTTGGGGAAGAGGTCCGCACCTGTGCAGAGCCGCCTTGTGATTGGCGGTCAGGAGTTTCCTTGGATATATATATATATTTATTTATTACCTACTGGCGGTGGCCTATAGGTAGTTATAGTTAGGATGTTAGGACCTACTTTCCATAGGAAATCCACAACATTCTATTTGAAATAACTTTGGCGCCGGTGGACGACTCTTCCCAAATTTCTCCAAGAAATGGCCTGCTCTGCTCCGCTCCTTCCCTGAAAGTTTGGGGGTGATTCGTCAAGTGGGGGCCGAGAAAAAAGGGGGGTCCCAAAATGTTTTTCCCCATGCAATTTTCCATAGGGACATTTAGCCAGGGCTACCGCCCGAACGGCTGAAAGGAATTACAACAAATTTGGCAGAGAGGTAGATTTTGGTTCTCAGATTGAGCTTTTTGTTAAATGGTGTAAATCCGTTCAGTAGTTCCTGAGAAAATCAAAAGTAAAATCATAGTGATATCTAGAGACGAAGTACTGCACGCGTACGGAAATCCATACAATTACGAGCACGAGCTGCATGCTGATTGGATGTCAACTGTCTGTCAACACTCCAAACCAGGAAGTGCTGGCAGTCATCTTGTGCCTCGGTAGAACTGAGTCACAAGAAAACAGTACGACAAAGTTGAAAAAAAAGGAAAGGGGGCAGTGTAGAAACATCCTGACCTTCTAGGCCTGCTCAGGGGGTCCCACATGGATCTTTAGGCCCCCAATAAAAAAAAAGAAAATAAGAAATCGCGGGGTACGAGTATAGGTAAAAAAATCTGGAAGTCCGTTTCATTCTTAATTAGCCTCCCGGAGGTCCAAATCTCGGGGGCACTTTTTATCCATAAAAGGGGGCTTGTAAGGCCCCCCGCAGCCCCGGGGACCACCACCCTCTTGGTTTAAAAAAAAATAAAGTATATTTTCAACTCTCCCTCCCCCCGTACATGGCCCGGGGACCGCAACCTTCCTGGGGCAATAATATGTTAAAGGACCTTTCAACCCCGGGGACCTGCATCCCCTGGGGCTTTTTAATGTTTTTAACGTTGGGAGGGGGTTGAGCGGCCACCCTCCTGGAACTCTTGATGGCCATGGGGACCCCCGTCTCCCAGGTCCGGCTCCTGCAGTGTCTCGGGGTGCCTACCCACGGGACACTGCTGTTTGCTGTGGTAGGGCAGGAGCGTCGCTGTTTCCACTTTACCACAGCAAACCGCTTTCCTATTTGAAAGAGAGAGCAAATTAATCTGCTCTCTCTTTCAAGTAGGAAAGCAGATTGGTTTTCGATAGAGAGAGCAGCATATAAGCTGCTCTCTCTGACAAAGCAATTCCGGCTCTCGAAGGACGCAGGGAGGATCGTGGGGGCATTGGGGCTAAAAAAAAAGTTCTTTTTGAGAACTAACTTTACTGGTGAAAAAAAGAGCTATATTTCTATGATAGTATGTGAAACTTTTCGAGTTTTTTTGTGCACCAGTTGTACTCTCTATGCATGAGCAGCCTCGTTTCGAAGCCCATGTTTCTTTCTTTTTCTTTAAGTTCGCCAAGCAAAGCTGTCCTCCTTTCAGGTATTAAATTTGCCGCTTTCTTTTCTCGGGCCGTGTGTGTCATCATATTGCCGAGGCGCCAAACGTTGATTACATACTCCGTCCTCCGCCATTTTAGTAGTTTTCCTCCGTTACTTTTTTTATACCTGTTACTTCAATTTTACTCTCCGCCAATCTTGTCTGTGATCGATGAGATTTCCTGTGTTTGTCCTTGGCCTCCGATGTTATCAGACTTGGTCCCACGTATACCTAAAAACTAATTTGAAGCACGTAAGCCACAGCAATTATAACGAGTGTCCATCACCAGAAAGCCATTATCATGCTTATGCCTTTATCATGGGTTGTAAATGTATATGACTAACATCATACTCGTGCTCCCATCATTATCATCGCCGGCTCTTCACCCGTTCAGTGCTTCAGGCACCACTAACTCAGTGACCAAAGAAACCACGCATGTAGTAGTGGGCCTCTTGTTCGGTACTTTAGGAAGAACTCTAAAATGGCGTAGAACACGGGCGCCCCGTCTTTTTTATATACAGGGTCACGTGTGTAGTGACAGATGTGCTGGATAGGTGTGGTGTGGGTGTATACCAGCCATGAGAGAGTGTGTGTTGATCCGACAACTAGACCTGCAACTAAGAATAATGGAAATCTGGGCTTTGTACTGTTGTTGTGTTTTAATGGTAGCGTAAGCACAATAGTCTGTACTAACGTATTCAGTCTCGATTAATTTACCACCTCCCCCAGAGGCTTTTAAATGTTGGGAGAGGGGTCAATATTTGTGTTGACTCTTCTTCTTTAGTGTGCAGTACTATATTGTTTTATAAAATGTATAAGTCTTCAAACTATCTTTACTCTTACGATGTACAGCCGATATTTCCGTAATTGATTTTAAAAGTAATATACGCTTTTTTAAAGTTTAAAAAAACTATTTTCATGATTATCCCAGATAATGTCTTCCCTTAATATGTACATTAAGTACAGAAATAAATGTTTTAGAACAATTAGAATCTTTCGCGCCGTACGTGTACGGAGGCCGTATATGACGTCACGCGGGATATTTATTTATTTATTTATTAAAACCCAGGGTACGCGTTTTGGGCGAAAAAGAAATAAAAACGCGATGCCTGCTTTATTGTTAATTAGCCTCCGGGGGCCAAATCCCTGGGGCAATTTGTTTTTCATAATGGGGGTCTCCCCTGCGTGGGGATCGCTACCCCCGGACCTTTAACTATATGTATGCGGGGGGCTCATGACCCCCCAGAGTTCTGGGGACCGCCTCCTACTCCACTCAAGTCCCCCCCGCGGCCTCTTTTTATTAAAAGAAACTGTGCAAAGGGGTTGTAAATTTGGTATTTTGGTTTCGTTTCTGTCTTGTAGCGGATCCAGGGTAAATGTTATTTTTTTTTTTACAGCCACTAACTTTCTGCCTGTTACCATAGTAACCGTTCATGGATCACTTGCATGAGTACAGAGGTTAGAAGTTCATCAAAATATGTTGCTGATTGAAATAGTTACTGTGCTTGCGATTTATATTTATGTTTTTCATAGGAACCGTTAGTCGTAGAGGAAGTCCTTGGAAAAGTTTTGTTAGGCAATTCCTTCCTGTTCGGGGAGTATTGGGGTAACGTGCTCCAAGCGGGACTTTACGAAGTTTAATGTTCATTGGCTGTAAAGTTTTAAAAGTAGAAGGCTTTTTAGTCATTCCTTGCTCTTCTTTGGAACAACATGGACATTTTATTGGCTAAAGTGTTCCGAACACAAGTTTGCTCCTTATTGGGTGGGAACGGTTCACTGTTGTCAGTGATATTGTGATGCATTTTCCAAAGGAGTATGGGGAAAGGAAGTAGTAGAGGGCAGGTTAGGAACACTATTAACTCTGTACAGTGCCCATAAGGTGGTGAAGAGGAATTATGAGGGAAATAATTTTTTAAATATGTTTCAAGGGCCATTTATATCATTGCCGTGTGGTGTATAAATCACAGTGGAAAAATGACAGTGTCTTGCGCTGTTTTCTTTTATCAAGTTTGTAGGTGACATACTTCTTAGTAGTAGATTCGGAGGGGCGTGGCTTGGACGCCGATCGGGATGGCGGCGTGAGCTCGCAGCTCCGCGCGGAATCCTGCTAATTCTCCTGATTCCTGCACCCTGGGCGACCCGTGGTCGACACTCCTGCCCTACGAAGTGTAGGGGACCCACTGGGCAACGGTTGGAGGTTGCTGGGGGACAGCTGGCCCCGAGAAGACCTCGATGAACGACGGCCGAGGTGTCGCCGAGAATGAGAAGAAAATGGCGGCGGTCCAGGTCGGCGGCTCCGGACATCGACATTGAGCAGCCCTGGTGCCGTCTGGAGGGGGGTCCAACGGCTGTGAGACCGACGCTGTGAGGACTGTGGCGATAGTCCTGAAGATCGGGGGACAGGGAACCCGGCACCGCTCGGACTTCGGGGACGGTTGCTGGCCGCTATCCCTCCTCCTTCCCTTCCTCCCCCAGACTCCTGAGGGGGCAGGTCGGATGGTGCTGGCCCACTTGGCCCTTAGAGTTGCGGGCATCGGTGGTGGCACCTGATCCTGCACATTATTGGGAAGTTTGCACCGTCCCACGAGTGCTGGGACCAGACGAGTTTCTTGGCCTGTGACGCAGTACCCTAAGATGGCGGCTAAGGGAGGACCGGTGGCCGTGGAGCTCGGACAGGAGGAATTGGCTGCGCTGTCCCAGGGGGGCGAGACCCTCCCGCCGGTGTTGGACAAGGAGCAGCGACTGAATCGGCGCTTGGATGCCATACTGGACGCAATCACCTCGACCAAGGAGGCGTTGCAGCAGGACATTGCGCAAGTAGCTACAGGGCTGGGGCTATTGCGAGCGGACCATGCGAAGCTGGCGGATAAGGTCAAGGACCATGACCAGCTACTATTGGACCTGAAACCGTCGGTGGTGACCGCGGAACATAAGATCACAGACATCCTGGCCCGGCTGGATTCGTTGGAACGACGTGCGGAGGACGCCGAAGGCCGCAATAGAAGGAACAACGTGCGGGTCGTATGCCTGCCGGAACGAATTGAGGGGGAGGATGCGGTGGCCTACATGGAGGACTGGTTTCGGACTGTGGTGGCACCGGAGGGGCTTACTCCTTTCTTTACCCTGGAACGAGCCCACAGGGTGACGGCTCGCCCGCCAGGGCTTGGCCGCCCCCCCGACCAATGGTGGTTGCGGCTCCTC
Organism: Lissotriton vulgaris; assembly: GCF_964263255.1. Classification (NCBI taxonomy): domain Eukaryota; kingdom Metazoa; phylum Chordata; class Amphibia; order Caudata; family Salamandridae; genus Lissotriton; species Lissotriton vulgaris. The sequence continues at coordinate 1,917,341,699 of NC_141689.1, read as the reverse complement.
CATTATAAGGACCGGGACCTCCTCATCCAGAGGGCTCGGGCATCGGGCCCGTTCGAGGTGGAGAACAGCAGGGTTACAATCTTCCCGAACTACACCCAGGCGGTCCAAAAGAATAGGGCATCGTTTCTGGCGGTGAAGAAGGAGCTGCGAGAGGAGGGCATTCAATACTCCTTGCTCTTCCCGGCCAAGCTGCGGGTCATTCTGGATGAGACCACGCACTTCTTTCAAACTCTGGACGAAGCATGGCAATGGCTGGAGTCGTACAGAGCGGGGACGGATAGGTCTCACAAAAGTAGGCGAGACCGGCCTAAACAGCCTCAGGTCAGACAATCGCAACGAATCCGGTCCCGCAATAGGCGCCAGCGGGAGAAACGGGAAGCCCAAATGGCTGCGGACAAGAGAGAGGGCCTCGCAGCGACGGCGGGCATTACGAGGTCGCAGCAGGAAAGTGAACTGGCGGAGACGGACTCTGGCGGTGAAGGCAGCAGGACGGGAGAGGACCTTTCGGAGGCGGAGAGTTCGAAGGGGCCGGTGGTGACCCCTCAGACTTCTGATGGGATATTCCACAGTTGAGGCTGCGCTGGGACTTGGACACAATCTGTTGGTAGGGTGGTATCCTGTTGGAGATGGGTGGGTTGCCGGGTAGGGTGCCGCGTTGGCAGGATGGGATGGGGAGCGCGGGGCGTGGGCTCCGCTGGCTGGGGTCGGCGATAACTCACCCCCCCAGGGCCCTTAAGGCCTTCTGTGGTGGCGACCACAGGTTAGGAGGATGTGTGGTTGGTTTGAGGTTTGGATCGGGGCTGACACTGGGTTTGTAGGCTCTGTCCTGGGGAGTGGGGTTTGGGGTGTTTTTCTTTCCAGAGTTTGTTTCGGGGGGGGCAACCGCTATGATGGGGATGTGAACTGGCACTGTTTGACCTGGACTGTTTTCTGCTGGTATGGGGACGTTACCTAGCTTAAAATGCCTAACGTGGAATGTCTGGGGGCTACGAACCATGGTCAAGCGCCACAAGGTACACACATATTTGGTGCGAAGGGGGGTCCAGGTTGCCATGCTACAAGAGACCCATCTGACAAAAAAGGAATGTGCAGCGTTGCAAAAAAGATGGAGGGGTCAGGTGTTCGGCACCACTTATTCAGCGTATGCCAGGGGGGTATTGATATGGGTGAGAGCGGGGATACCGTTTCAGGTGCTGAACCAAGTGGTGGATCCTGAGGGCAGGTTTGTGGCGGTGGAGGGACGGCTGTATGGGCGGGATGTGGTTCTCTGCTGTGTGTATGCGCCGAATGCTGATCAGGCCCGATTCTTCGATGGCCTTTCCGGGTCCTTGGTCTCTTTCCTAGCGGGCCCGGTGATACTGGGGGGGATTTTAACTCGATTACGGATGTGGTCTTGGACAGGTCTCACCCTCCCCTAGTTGATTCCCCGGTACGCAAGTTAGCCACACACAGGAAGGATTGGCAGGACAGGTGGGGGTTGCTGGATGTGTGGCGGGAACAACACAGGGACACCAGGGATTATTCCTTTTATTCAGCCCTCCATGCACTACACGTGAGAATTGATTCGGTGCTCTGTGGCGGGTCCCTGGCTCCACTGATCTCACACATGGAATACCTTGCCAGAACCATATCGGATCATAATCCCCTATTGATACATGTCCAGTGGCAACGGGAGCGCTCAGCGATTCCAACATGGCGGCTCCGGCCAGACACGTTGGAGGACTCAGTGTTTAGTGAAGCTGTCCGGCAGGGCATCGACCATTATTTCGGAGAGAACGCGGATACTGCCACTTGTAGGTCCACTGAGTGGGACGCGATGAAAGTGGTGGTGAGAGGGGTATGCCTGGGTCGGTTTTCGAATGCTCGTACGACTGTGTTGAATGCACTTGCGAATGCGGAAGAGAATCTGAGAGATTTGGAGCGGCGCAGGCCGGCCAGACCGGACTTGCAGGCCCGGTTGCTGGAAGCGAAGGAGGTGGTCGCTACCGAAACGGAGCGGTTGAGGAGCTACGACTATAGGCAATACGCCATCAGAGCACATGCTGAACGGGATAAGGTGGGCATGCTCCTGGCCAGACTTGCTAATCCTGAAATTAGGGGCTGCCCGGTCCTTAATATCAACAATGCACTGGGGGAGACGGTATATTCTCAGGCGGCGGTGTTGGAGTGCTTTGTAAATGTATTGGCATTTATATAGCGCACTACTTACCCGTAGGGTCCCAAGGCGCTTCGACCGCTGCGAAACCCTTCCTGGCTTCCCTGAGAGATGGTCCCTTAATGGGTATCTCCAGGGTGAGACCAGGCATCCCCGGCGGTCTGGTGGGGCCGTTAGTGAAGATTAGGCAAGCTAATGCCCAGAGTTGCCGAGTGTGATCGCTGATCAGAGTGGGCACCGAGGCGAGAGAATTATCAAGTCCGCTGACCCTGGTCCAGAAACCTGCCGCGCCGGGAATCAAACCCTGGTCCCGGGCCGTCCTCTGCTCTCGGGTCTGCCGCCTCTAACCAGTGAGCCACACTACTTCACCCGTGTGTACTATGAGGAATTGTACCAGAGTCAGTTGGGACTGGAGGCCCAGGAAATTGCGGAGTACCTAGAGGCGAGGCAGCTTCCGGTCTTTGACGAGGAGGACGCGAAGGAGCTGGGCGGGCCGATCACGCTGGCTGAAATAAGGGCGGCCATTAAAAATATGGCGCGGAATAAAACACCCGGTGTGGACGGGTTACCAATAGAGTTCTACCAGCAGTTTGTGGATAGCTTGGCGCCCACACTGCTGGTGGTGTACATGGAGGCTTATGAGTCAGGGGGTTTGCCCGGATCCATGCGGGAAGCTTTGATTGTGCCGCTGCTAAAACCCGGCAGGGATGCGACGGATGTGAGGTCCTATCGCCCGTTGTCCATGTTAACGGTGGACTACAAGATCCTGAGTCGGATCCTGGCCACCAGGCTGGCTCCACACATGACTGGCCTGGTGCACAGGGATCAGGCGGGGTTTATCCCAACGAGGAGTACGGCGATGAATATCCGTCGACTGGTTGGGATAATGGACGCTGTCTTGGACGAGGATGGGACCCAGGCGGTCCTATCAGTGGACATTGAGAAGGCTTTCGATAGTTTGGAGTGGGCTTTTCTGGATGGAGTGCTGGAGAGGTTTGGTATAGGTGAAGGGTTCCGCCGGTGGACGAAGGTCCTGTATTCCTCGGCGACGGCGCGAGTACGTTTGGGTGGCTTGGTATCTGCGGCTTATCCGGTCGGTAGAGGCACGAGGCAGGGGTGCTCCCTTTCCCCCCTCCTGTTCGCTCTGGCGATGGAACCCTTGGCGGTCCATGCTAGGTCAGGAGACAGATATGAGGGGATCAACAGCGGCGGGCGGCTACATCACATCTCGCTGTATGCGGATGATCTGCTGCTGTATTTAGACGACACGGAGCGGGCCTTGGAAGGGGCGATGGATCTGTTGTCGGAGTTTGGCCAGTTGTCGGGCCTTAAGGTCAATTGGACGAAGACCTGTGCGTTCCCGCTGAGAGCGGAGTCGCCCTGCCCTGCTCGTGACTTGGGGGTGGTCTGGGAGCCATCTTGCTTCACCTACTTGGGAGTCCGTATCTACCACGTGACCGCGGACTTATTAGAAGGCAATGTTGGACGGTGCATACGGGCGCTGAGAGGCAGTATGTCCTTTTGGTCGACCCTTCCGCTGACGGTACTGGGTAGGATTGCCCTCTTGAAAATGGTGGCGCTCCCCCGGCTCCTGTACTACTTCCGGACGCTGCCCTTTTGGATTCCTCAGAGGATCTTTAGGGACCTGAGGACGATGGTTATCGGTTTCCTGTGGGGACATGGCCGTCGTAGAGTGGCTTTGAGCACGTTGCTACGCCCCAAGATTGAGGGGGGGATGGCTGTCCCCGATTTTGAACTGTATTACTTGGCAGCGCAACTCCAGGTTCTCACGCAGCACGTGGCTCGGGTGTTTAGGGGACCAGAGTGTGACCGGGAGTTGGGGATACAGCGCCATGTGCTGTCCTATATCGTTATGCAGCAGAGGCTGGAGCTGCGGGGCCTCACTATGGAGGAACGGACGCTCAGGTTATGCTGGCAGAGGAGTCTCAGGAGGGCGAGGGCGGCACGACCATATGCGCCGGAAATTCCGATTGGCATGCTGACGGCCCTACCACACGGGGGCGATTGGTCCCCATTGCTGGAATGGGAGGAATCAGGACTTCAAGTGGTGGGAGATCTGTATGTCGATGGGACATTGGTGCCCTTCGGAGTACTTCAGGAACAGTTCGGGCTACCTGACGGGGTTTTCTCTTGCATGCGGCGGTGGTAGCGGCTATACAGAAGCATTGGAAGGGAGGGCTCCTTGAACCGACCACAACGATGGCATGCCAGTATGTGGTAATGGCAGCGGGCACCTTTAAGGCGGTGACCTGCCTCCATAACAGGATGCTGCACGAGGGACTGGAACCGCTCCAGGGGCTCAAAGCGAAATGGGAGGAGAGTGTGGGTAGGCCCATACCGGACACGGCATGGGGCCATATTTTACGGCGTACGTGGAAAGGCACGAGGAATGCACGTTTCCAGCAAGTGCATTTCTTTGTGCTACATAGGGCCTATCTGACTCCGGAAAGAGTACGGCGGTACTTCCAGGTGCAGGACGCACGGTGCCCGAGGTGCTTGTCACCAGAGGCGGACATGGATCACTTGTTTTGGGGTTGCCCGAATTTGGAGGCCTATTGGGCAGAGGTGGGGGACCTTCTAAACGAAGTGACTGACAGGGAGGTGGACTTCGACATGGCAGCGTGTCTGTTGCTCTGGTTCCCGCACACCAAACACACTAAGGTGACGAGCAAGTTTATGGACCTGGGTTTGATATTGGCACAACGAGAGATTTCATGGCATTGGAAGTCCAGGGGCGGGCCGTCAGTTAGGAGGTGGAAGAATGACTTGCTGCGGTGGTCTGAATGTGAGAGTGTGCTCCGAATGAAGCAGGCTGTCAAGCTTGGTAATGAGAAAGCCTTGGATGCAGCGTGTGCGTGGGAATTAGTGGTGCAAGCCTTGCGTGATTCATTAGTAGAAGATGAAGACTGAGTGGATGGGACCTGTGGACACCGCGAGGCATACTAGCTCAGAATTTTCATTGACACTGTAGCGGGACCCATACTACAATTAGGAACATGACACACACCATTACCGGTTGCCGGGGAGGGGATACTGGGGGGTTGTTTAGAGGGTGTTCGGGGTGGGTTGGGAGCCATGGGGTAGATTGACCGCAGCGGCGATACTGGGCTGAGAAGGGTCGGTGGGGCGTAGGTGGTGCATGGGAGGTAGTAGAGGGGAGCGGGTCAGGTCTGGTGGGCCCCACAGAGCACGGGGGGGTTTGGCAGCGGCTTGTAGCACTGGCCTGCATTCGTGGGATGGCTGATGTTGTTATTGTTGTGGGTGGGGGGGTAAAATGCAGATACGTAAAACGTTCTTATCGACCATTGTCCCGTAGGGGCACTCACCGTGATGCCTTCCTGTTATTTAGGGCACTGCGCCGCCCGGCCTCCGGGATGCGGGCTGAATGGCTGTGTATGGTACACGTTCTTACGATTGATGCGGGGGGCAACATGAGTGGACTGGTTGAGCAAATGTATTCTGTGGTTTCTAATTCTGCAATAAAAACAAATAAAAAAAAAAAACAAAAAACATACTTCTTAGTAGTACTATTTACTTATAATGTGGTTTACTTTCCTGATGGGGAGGTGTGGTTGCGCAGCAAAAAATTCAGTCTAGGTTTGAAACAGTTTTTATTAAGCAAATACAAATAAACTTTCTTCAGAAACTGTCGCAGTATATATGAAAGGGGTAACAATTAAAAATGGAATTTCATAAAATATCAGTTAGGCGTGGCTATATACTTCTTTTTTGTGCTACAGTTTGTAAAAGTGTTGCCCCACATTCTTTTTGATGTAAGAGGGCATCAGTTACTTTTAGATAAAGTAGAATAGAAGTGCTACAACAAACACTCCCGCACTATATTATCTCAGATCAAGAGAACTAGTAAAACAGTAAAATATAAATTATTTCATATTACATAGAAATGCATGCATTATTATTTTTCAAATTTGTATTCTGTACAATTGAGAAACGTGCTGTCATAGTGTTTACATGCTGCAGACTGTTCCGCTAATAAATCACATACTCACCAAGGAATATATAGCATGTTACTCTTATAATATATAGTACAGGTCCTATATATTCTTTAGGGAGAAGATGAATAGGAATCGCAAATAAGAATAGAAATTAGAAAATAACATTCAGAAATGTAGGATTTATTAAATATTTAAAGTAACAAAGTATGCATAATAGCTATATTTTAATATATATAAAAATATCTGATCAAGTACCACAGCAAACCGCTTTCCAATTTGAAAGAGAGAGAAAGTTAATCTGCTCTCTCTTTCAAGAAGGAAAGCAGATTGGTTTTCGATAGAGAGAGCAGCATATAAGCTGCTCTCTCTGACAAAGCAATGCCGGCTCTCGAAGGATGCGGGGAGGATCGTGGGGGCATTGGGGCTAAAAAAACAGTTCTTTTTGAGAGCTAACTTTACTGGTGAAAAAAAGAGCTATATTTCTTTGATAGTATGTGAAACTTTCTGGCGGGTTTTTGTGCACCAGTTGTACTCTCTATGCATGAGCAGTCCCGTTTCCAAGCTCATGTTTCTTTCTTTTTCTTTAAGTTCTCCAAGCAAAGCTGTCCTCATTTCAGGTATTAAATTTGCCACTTTCTTTGCCCGGGCCGTGTGTGTCATCCGCTGCTATATTTTTGTAATATAATAATTATCATATTGCCGAAGCGTCAAAGGTTGATTACATACTCCGTCCTCCGCCATTTTAGTAGTTTTCCTCCGTTACTTTTTTTATACCTGTTAGTTTCATTTTACTGTCTGCCTATCTTGTCTATGATCGTATGATCGATGAGATTTCCTGTATTTGTCCTTGGCCTCCGATGTTATCAGACTTGGTCATACGTATACCTAAAAACTAATTTGAAGCACGTAGACCACATCCATTACAACGCGTGTCCGTCACCAGAAAGCCATTATCATGCTTATGCCTTTATTATGGGTTGTAAATGTATATGGCTAACGACATACTCGTGCTCCTATCATTATCATCGCAGGTTCTTCACCCGCTCAGTGCTTCGGGCACCACTAACTCAGTGACCAGGGAAGCCACGCATGTAGTAGTGGGCCCCTTGCTTGGTACTTTGGGAAGAACTCTAAAGTGGCGTAGAACACATGCGCCCCGTCTTTTTTATACATAGGGTCACGTGTGTAGTGACGGATGTGCTGGATAGGTGTGGTGTGGGTGTATACCAGCCATGAGAGAGTGTGTGTCGATCTGACAACTAAACCTGCAACTAAGAAATCATTATAATGGAAATCTGGGCTTTGTACTGTTGTCGTGTTTTCCTGGCAGAGTAAGCACAGTAGGCTGTACTAACGTATTCAATCTCGATTAATTTACCACCTCCCCCAGGGGCTTTTAAATGTTGGGAGAGGGGTCAATAATTGTGTTGACTTTTCTTCTTTAGTGTACAGTACTATATTGTTTTATGAAATGTATAAGTCTTTAAACTATCTTTACTCTTACGACGTACGGCCGATATTTCCCTAATTGATTTTAAAACTAATATACGCTTTTTTAAAGTTTTGAAAAACTATTTTCATGATTATCCCAGATAATGTCTTCCCTTAATATGTACATTAAATACATAAATATATGTTTTAGAACAATTAGAATCTTTCGCGCCGTACATGTACGGGGCGCCGTATATAACGTCACGCTGGATATTTATTTATTTATTTTTTAAAATGCAGGCGCGCGTTTTGGGCGAAAAAGAAATAAAAACACGAAGCCTACTTTATTGTTAATTAGCCTCCAGGGGGGGCCAAATCCCTGGGGCAATCTGTTTTTCATAATGGGGCACCTAGAGGGTCTCTCCTGCGTGGGGATCGCTATCCCCCGGATCTTTAACTATATGTATGCGGGGGCTCATGCCCCCCCGGAGTTCTGGGGACCGCCTCCTCCTCCACTCGAGCCCCCCCAGGGCCTCTTTTTATTAAAAGAAACTGTGCAAAGGGGTTGTAAATGTGGTATTTTGGTTTTGTTTTGTTTCCGTCTTGTAGAGGATCCAGGGTAAATATAAAGTTTTTTTGTACAGCCACAAACTTTCTGCCTGTTACCATAGTAACAGTTCATGGATCACTTGCGTGAGTACAGAGGTTAGAAGTTCATCAAAATATGTTGCTGATTGAAATAGTTACTGTGCTTGCGATTTATATTTATGTTTTTCATAGGAACCGTTAGTCGTAGAGGAAGTCCTTGGAAAAGTTTTGTTAGGCAATTCCTTCCTGTTCGGGGAGTATTGGGGTAACGTGCTCCAAGCGGGACTTTACGAAGTTTAATGTTCATTGGCTGTAAAGTTTTAAAAGTAGAAGGCTTTTTAGTCATCCCTTGCTCTTCTTTGGAACAACATGGACATTTTATTGGCTAAAGTGTTCCGAACACAAGTTTGCTCCTTATTGGGTGGGAACGGTTCACTGTTGTCAGTGATATTGTGATGTATTTTCCAAAGGAGTATGGGGAAAGAAAGTAGTAGAGGGCAGGTTAGGAACACTATTAACTGTGTACAGAGCCCATAAGGTGGTGGAGAGGAATTATGAGGGAAACAATTTTTTTTATATGTTTCATGGGCCATTTATATAATTGCCGTGTGGTGTATACATCACTGTTGAAAAATGACAGTGTCTTGCTCTGGTTTTTTTATCAAGTTTGTAGGTGACACACTTCTTAGTAGTACTATTCACTTATAATGTGGTGTTTACTTTCCTGATGGGGAGGTGTGGTTGCGCAGCAAAAAATTCAGTCTAGGTTTGAAACAGTTTTTATGAAGCAAATACAAATAAACTTTCTTCAGAAACTGTCGCAGTATATATGAAAGGGGTACCAATTAAAAATGGAATTTCATAAAATATGAGTTAAGCACGGCTCTATACTTCTTTTTTTGTGCTACAGTTTGTAAAAGTGTTGCCCCACATTCTTGTTGATGTAAGTGGGCATCAGTTACTTTTAGATAAAGTAGAATAGAAATGCTACAACAAACACTCCCCCACTACATTATCTCAGATCAAGAGAACTAGTAAAATAGTAAAATATAAAATATTTCATATTACATAGAAATGCATTCATTATTATTTTTTCAAATTTGTATTCTGTACAATTGAGAAACGGCTGTCATAGTGTTTACAGGTTGCAGACTGTTCCGCTAATAAATCACACACTCACCAAAGAATATATAGAATGTTACTCTTATAATATATAGTACAGGTCATATATATTCTTTAGTGAAAAGGTGAATAGGAATCGCAAATAGGAATAGAAATTAGAAAATAACATTCAGAAATGTAGGGTTTATTAAATATTTAAAGTAACAAAGTATGCATGATAGCTATATTTTAATATATATAAAACTATCTGATCAAGTACTTATGAATATTTGATAATTATATTACAGATGGCGCTGAAAAATCTCCCATTCCTCTTCTGTAGCAATAGAACAATCTATTATAATATAACAATTGATACCATTGTTACAGTAAAAAGAAAAGGAAAATAAAGTTATGTATGTAACAGAACATCCATAATGAAATACTGTTGAGGGGTAATTATTTACTGAACTTCTTTTCTCCGGGAGGTGAAAAAATTTGATCTTCGTGGCGACGGGTCATGAACTCCTCTGAGATCATGACGTTGAGAATAATAATATGTATATATTCTCACAGAATATGATCACAAGGGGAAAATAGACTGAAAGCTGCAAGCCGGTAACGTTGCGTACTTATCGTTACTGTTTGTGACGACGGATTGTGAATTCCGCTAAGATCACTAAGACTGTTAATGTTATTGTGGAGCGGGAGTTAGGGCGGGCCGGAATAACAGGCGTGGAGGCCGTATGAAGTGCGCTATGATTAGCGAAAACTTTATTGTTCATACAAAAGAAACTCAGTTCAGAAGGTGAGGTGGTCCGGGTGGAAATCCAGGTGGGGTTGTAGGGACGAGGTTCCGGGAAGATGTCGTCGGGGTGTCCGCTGCTGGGCTGCGGTCGTCTTTCCGTGGTGTAGGTACGGTGAGCCCCTCGGAGGAAAAAGAGAACGAAACAGGGCGATTAGTCCAAAGGATAACAAAATGTCGTAACACTAACACAACAGACCGAAGAGGAAGGAGTGAGAATCACCACCAGCGGCATAGTTTCCAAGCGGCATTTGACGAACGAACGAGATCGACAGTATCCAAAATAAGAACGGCTTCAACGGGACATTTGCCCCCGGCAGAAGCAGCGGCCGAACCTTTAAACCAACGCGGAGTTTCACTCTGCAGCGGATTTAAAAACGACATTTAAAAACGACATTTAAAAACGACATTCCAAAACCTTCCCAGCACAGCGCTTCCTCCAACCCATTTTTTCTGCATTGCGGAATACCTTTTTGGAGCCATGACCCAAAATTAGAGTTATTGTTTGGTCCTGAAGAGAACCCTGCCAGTCACAGGGCTCGAAACGCGTCGACCGACCAGGTCCCAGGTCATTTCCCTGAGTTCTCTGAAAACCCCTAGGGGAACACGTTAAAAGACTGCTTTGTTTCTTTTGTTTTAAAAGGTTACAATTAAATCCGAGGTAGACTAAAGAACGGACTTTTCATTTGATGAACAAAAAGTGTATTTTTGACACTGGGACCAGTGTGTGTGTTTTGTATGAATGGAAGGCCATGAATGAGTTGTATGGAAGTTGATGATTCATTGTACATACCCAATCACTTGTATACTTTGTTTTTTGTCTGTATATATATGTACATAGAATGTTTTGTATTCCCATGCATAAAAACCAAACATGATGCAGACCTAAAATAAGAGGTATAAAAAGAAAATAAGATAAATAAAAAACTGCAATTCACGGCCGCTCTCCAGCCACCTCCTGAGGACGCCACCAGTCCTCACACCAAACGTCTTCTTCGTCCGCTTCTTCTTTCCTGTTCTTCGGTTCTTCACTGCTTTCCGCTGCTGGTTCTCCGCGTTCTGCTAACTCCTGCCACGAGTTCGCTGTTGGGAACCCTGAGTCGTCCGAGTCGCCGGCTTTTCTACCCTCCAGCCGGTATCCGGTAGAATGACTTCCGGGGTTAGGTGAGATCACTTCCGGTCCTTCATTACCGTCCCTACTTCCGGGGTCACGAAAGGTCGTTTCCGGTTCGCCATGTACCGGTGTTACCGATGGTGCCTGTGGGGAGACAGAGAGAGGAGTAGTTCCAGAGGCATGAGAGTCCATATAGCTCCGCTGTCCCCTCGAGGTAAGGGTCGACCCTTCACAGTTATATTATACAAATTAACAGTATGTGATCTCTAGGGGAAAACACAATAACAAGTGCAACATTGTGACGTTGATTGTAAATGTTTAGGGTTTGCGTTGGCGGGTTAGCAACACCTCTCGAGCGGAGTACAGTATCAATATTATAATATAAAAAGTCACTATATATGAGGTTAAAGGAGCCAGAAAATGAGTAATATTTGTTATAATCTATCTATTTCTAAGAACAAGCTGCTGACGTTACAGAGAAAAAGCGAAAAAACATGCAATAGCATTTTTTTTTTACATATAAATGTTTAAATATTGACAAATAGCCACAATTTATAACTAAGTACTATGCCTGTGCCTTATTGAAACAACTTACAACTCCGGAATATGTTTGTTGACGCAAAAAGACAATCCAATGCTAGAGAACGGAACCTGCAACAGAGATTGGAGATTCAGAAATAACTCGCGAAAATGAAACTAATTGCACAGTAGGTGTGGTTTATATAGTTATTTGTTGTTTAGTAGTCAATGGAAGTAAGATGTGGCTCCGCCTATTTAGATGGCACGTTTTTCAGTTTACACGTGCTCACGTTTTAACTGTTTTTCTTCTGCATATGTTCGGAAAAGTTACAAACTGTGAAGCTGTAACGGTTTCCATTTTGATAGTAACACGTATAAGGTATTATTATCTACATACGTTGGAGAGTTTAAAAAGTGTTACTCGGTAAAATGTGTTCTTTGCATTTTCATTATTAAAAGCATCTAATTAGAAGATGTATTAAAAAATATCGTCATCATTAGAAGAAAAAAAAAGGTTTAATATTTGTTATTTTTATGGTTCTTAATTTAAAAAATGCTAGCATTTGTAAATCATAATCCTACCCTCGGAAAGATGTGCTGGCGCTTGGGGCTTTGGGAAGGTTAATAAATAATTAATGCCCTTTTCTATGCACCTGTAAACTTGGCTTTTAAACTTTCAATTGCCCAGTCTGTAATTTTACACTTCCTCCAAACATTTTGGTACTGCTATTTTAGTATTGTAGTGAGCCAATCAGCAGTATGTGTTTATGTATACCCTATCTCAAAGTGAAGCTGCTATACATTTTGCCAGACACTCTCCTTGCAGAATTGTAATAATTCAGCCAGTACCCGAGTAGTCATGGTGCAAAGTGGGCCTTAGGGCATGGACTGCTTCAAACTCCTATACACTATGCATGCACGCTTATCTGCATGGGCAAACTTGTCTTTTATAGCTTTTATTATCCAGTCTATATTCTTACACTTCCATCAAACTCTTTGTGATTGCTGATTCAGTATTGTAGTGAGCTATCCAGCAGAATGCCCTTATGTATGCAGTGTGCTAAAAATGAAGCTCTTTTAAATTCAGACACACTCCCTGCAGAACTGTAATTATCCAGTCAGTACTCAAGTAATCATGGTGCAAAGTAGGCCTTAGGCCATGTAATGCTTTAAACCTGTCTAGACTATGCATGCACTCTTCCATGTAGCTTCACATTTGTTTTTTATACATTCAATTTCCCTCTCGCTCAAATCCCAGGTTTCTACTCTTACGGGAACATGCTTTGGGATCCTCAGAACGCTACGCAAGTTCTTTTCCCTTCTCTCGGAGGAACATCGGAGGATCACTGTTCAGGCCCTCATAGGATCCAGATTGGACTATGCAAATGTCCTATATCTGGGTCTGTTAGAATATCTCCTCCAGCGTCTGCAGGTTACCCAGAATGCTGCTGCTCGTGCAATTTTTGGCCTGCACCGCCGCACCAGTGCCTCTAATCTCCTTGTATCCCTCCACTGGCTTCCGGTGCGGAAGAGGATACTGTTCAAGGCCATGACCCTTGCCCATAAGGCCTTGCATGGCAATGGTGCTAAATATCTTCAGAAGAGGTTGGATTTCTACCGACCTACACGATCCCTCAGGTCAGAAACATTGGCTCTGGCTCGGGTACCACGTATCAAAAGGGCTCGGCTAGGCGGCCGGTCCTTTAGATTCCTTGCTCCTCAGCTATGGAATTCCTTACCGGTGTCTTTGCGGAACACCGCGAACCTGCTTGTCTTCAGGAAAGACTTAAAAACTTGGCTGTTCTCTGGATAGTCCGTCTCCTCTTTTAGGCCCCTGCTCTTTTACTGTTATGTTTTCCAGCTTTTTCTTTGGTCTGGAGCACAAAGCGCCGGGACACTCCTTTGGAGTAGCCGTTGCGCTATAAAAGTCCCATTTTAACATAACATAACATAACAGTCTGTATCATTAGACTTTCACAATCACTCTCACTCTTCTGTTTCAATATTGTAGTGAACCATTCAGCAGTATTTCCTTATATATGTACTGTGGTAAAACTGAAGTTCTTATAAATTCAGTCATGCACCCACTTTGCAGAACTGTAATCATGCAGTCAGTACCCAAGTAATTATGGAGCAAAGTAGGCCTTAGTATATGGACTGCTTCAAACTCATATTTTCTATGCATGTACTGTTCTATGCACCTGCAAATTTACCTTTTATATTTTGAATTACTTAGCCTTTATCTTTACACTTCCACCAAGCACTCTGTCATTCCTGTTATAGTTTTGTAGTGACTCATTTATCATTGTGTAGTAATCGATTCACTACATTCAAACAGTAATCAGCAGATGTAAATAAGCGGTACATCCCCAGAGATATGGCAGTTATTGTGCACTGTGATATCACCACAATGGATGCACCGTATTTACAATGTAGTGTATTATAGAGCAAAAACGGCACAGATAGGTGGTGCATTGCTTGACTTGCATTCCAAGCGCAACGCAGCTCCAGCAATGTTCTTGGGGTTCTATGCTCACAAAGCTGTGTCAATCCTTTCACCTGTTTCAAGCAGGTGCAGGGTTTTGACGTAGAATAGGTCTAAAAGTGACTGAATGAAATCCTATAGATTTCACACAGTTACTTTTAGGAGGTGTTCCTATGCTAGAACACCTCCACTCCCTCCCCCCCTCTCTGGGCAGGAAAGCCTCTTTCTGGTAGAGGGCTTTAGAATGTGATACACCTTCCATATGCATCACATTGTAAATATCTGACACCATGGCACATCTTTTGCAACACCGCTGCATCACAAATGTGACGGAAAAGATGTGTAAAAGAGGCACAAGGGGTTGTAAATCCGCTCCTAACACATACAAATTCACCCAGGCAGTTTCACTAGCAGTGCAAATTGAAGCATGGACTTGTAACTTATTTATATGGATATGTTACATTGAAGTGCTTCGGAGGTACTACAGTATACTATAGGTAAACACCTTATACATTTATGCTGTAGCACTCCTTTATAATTTTGCACTTTCACATTTACCATACACTACTAATTCATTCATTCATTTATGCACTACACATTCATTCTGACAAACTTTTACACACCAATATAGAAATATAGTTCTTTCTTAAGCCAGTGGAGGTAGTTCTGAAAAGAAGTGTTTTTTTTTTAATTTTTTGTTTTCAATTTTTTTTTTTTTCAGAAAGTTTTTAGTTTTTTTTTTTAAACCAAAAAAATGAAACTGGAAACAAAAAAACTGTGGAACAGGAACAAAAAATAAAAAAAAATATTATTGTTTTGGGCAAATGGTGCTCCTCTTTGCTATTCACAATGAGGTCAATAGACTGCTCACCGTAACAAAGGAGTTCTCTGCAAAAATTTGCAATGAATTGTAAGATCTGCAAACTGAGGCACAATAATAGGATGCGGACTGCTCGGAGGAGGTGGTGGTGCAGTTGAGGTCGAAGGAACTGCAGGTTGAGGGTTCTCCTGGAACCTTTGTGTTTCCATCCTTCCATAATTATTTGGATGCAAATTTTTGACATGGCGAACCATTGAGGCTGTCCCGAAAGAGTACTTTTTAGTGGGGTCACCCCTGCAAAGTGTAAACTCACAGATCTTGCACGTTACTTTCGGTACATTCACCTTTTTCTGTCCCTCCAGAAATGAAAAAAACTTCCAAATGAAAGCTTCTTTTCTCTTTTTCTGAGGTGGCTCAGTAACAAAATCTTCCTCAGAGGAGTGTACTGATGAAGTCTCAAAAAGAGCAGCCATTGTAGAGTTTGGTTCTAAAAGACTACAGCTCCACTGAATAGATGTTTTTCCTGGGAAAGTCCAAGTAGGATGATCAAAATGAGAGGGGTCTTTCAACAGTTGGAATAGGAAGTATTATGAACCAATCAAAACTCTCCTTTTATGGTCACATGACTTTGCGTACGCTTACAGGGCTCTTACGGTGCTCTTATGGTGCTCTTAAGATGCGAGTACGTAAGACGTACCTCTGCGATTTGCGAAATTGCTTTTAAAAGTAATAATCGCTTATTAAAAGTAAAAAAAACATGTTTTTCATAATTGTCCTAGATAATGTCTTCTCTTAATCAGACCCTCCAGCTTATCGCGATTTCGCGATTTGCAAAAAAATCGCGATTTGGCCGATCTCAGGAAATGCTGCGATATTTGCTATAAAGCCCGCGAAATTTGCCGTTTCCGCCCGCGTCCGCCCGCGCCGTGTCTTTCCGCCCATTTTTCCGCCTTAAAAGAAGGCGCGAGGCACCCATTTTCCCATTCCCCCCAGGATTCATTTTCGGAGAGAAGAAGAGAAGGAGCCAGGAGGTCGAGGACGGCAGCGGAGCAAAGGGAGAAGACCAGCGGAGAAGACCAGCACCACACCAAGAGGGGGAGAGAGCACGAAGCAGGCAGCAGCGACACGAAGAGACCGGGGCTCGGAGCAGGAGGAAAGCCGGCCGGCAAACAGAAGACAGGTATGTCCGTCCTATGCTGGTGGGGGCCCGCCGCACACATAGGGGAGAGCGCTGCCCGGGTGGGAGGGGGGCTCAGTGGAGATGTGGCTGGCCGACCGGCCCCCGGCCTGGGCTGTGTGTTTGTGGGACAGCGCTGCGCTGCGCTGCCCGGGTGGGAGGGGGGCTCAGTGGAGATGTGGCTGGCCGACCGGCCCCCGGCCTGGGCTGTGTGTTTGTGGGACAGCGCTGCGCTGCGCGGGTGGGAGGGGGGCTCAGTGGAGATGTGGCTGGCCGACCGGCCCCCGGCCTGGGCTGTGTATTTGTGGGACAGCGCTGCGCTGCGCTGCCCGGGTGGGAGGGGGGCTCAGTGGAGATGTGGCTGGCATAATTTATAACGTGGAGTTACATGCTTTAAAATGCACAATAAAAAAAACGTGCCATTCTTGAACTAGACATCTGGGTAAAAACAGATCCCCCGCAGTTAGTCCAGCCCGGCCTGGGCTGTGTATTTGTGGGACAGCGCTGCGCTGCCCGGGTGGGAGGGGGGGCTCATTGGAGATGTGGCAGACCGGCCTGGGCTGTGTATTTGTGGGACAGCGCTGCGCTGCGCTGCCCGGGTGGGAGGGGGGCTCAGTGGAGATGTGGCTGGCATAATTTATAACGTGGAGTTACATGCTTTAAAATGCACAATAAAAAAACGTGCCATTCTTGAACTAGACATCTTGGTAAAAACAGATCCCCCGCAGTTAGTCCAGCCCGGCCTGGGCTGTGTATTTGTGGGACAGCGCTGCGCTGCCCGGGTGGGAGGGGGGGCTCATTGGAGATGTGGCAGACCGGCCTGGGCTGTGTATTTGTGGGACAGCGCTGCGCTGCGCTGCCCGGGTGGGAGGGGGGCTCAGTGGAGATGTGGCTGGCATAATTTATAACGTGGAGTTACATGCTTTAAAATGCACAATAAAAAAAACGTGCCATTCTTGAACTAGACATCTGGGTAAAAACAGATCCCCCGCAGTTAGTCCAGCCCGGCCTGGGCTGTGTATTTGTGGGACAGCGCTGCGCTGCCCGGGTGGGAGGGGGGGCTCATTGGAGATGTGGCAGACCGGCCTGGGCTGCGTATTTGTGGGACAGCTCTGCCCGGGTGGGAAGGGGGCTCAGTGGAGATGTGGCTGGCATAATTTATAACGTGGAGTTACATGCTTTAAAATGCACAATAAAAAAAACGTGCCATTCTCGAACTAGACATCTGGGTAAAAACAGATCCCCCGCAGATAGTCCAGCCCGCCCTGGGCTGTGTATTTGTGGGACAGCGCTGCGCTGCCCGGGTGGGAGGGGGGGCTCATTGGAGATGTGGCAGACCGGCCTGGGCTGCGTATTTGTGGGACAGCTCTGCCCGGGTGGGAGGGGGGCTCAGTGGAGATGTGGCCGAACTTGAACCTGGTTTCGCCTCCTGAGCTCGCCTTCATTTTCATAATTTCCCTGTCTGGAGGTGCTCGGCTGCGGATGCTACCCCTCCCCTTTGTTCTTAATTTTTTGACTTCAGGGAGGGGAAAAAAACTTTTCTTAGAGCACGACCCGTCCAGGCAGCGTTGGAGGGTGGTAGAAGCTCTCTTGAAATGCACTGTGCCCTCTAAGTGTAGCGCAAAACAATCTCTTGTTGATAAAATATGCCACATAAAATACCTTTTAAACAGCCTGGGTGCCTAATCACATCCAAATTAAATACCAACCGATTGTTGTAATAACCATCTGAATCTGGTGCAGTTATGAGTTGTGAACCTTCATGAATAGATGTAGTGTAGCAGCCAAAGTATCCTGGCTCAAACCTGCCTGTTTTATGCTGATTCATGACACATGGGCTCCAATTTATTTATTTTTTATATGAATAAGTGGTCAAAATAACTGTTGTTGCATGTTACCAAAGCTGGGTTATTACTGAGCAGATACTGTGATATGATGCCGCTTGCTTTTCTTGGCATCTGAGAGGTTGTATTTTGTGAATGAGTCCTTTAATCTGCACGAGCATCTTCACTTATTAATTCATCATTTTGTAATTGGTGCCGGTAAGTAGTGTTTGCGTCTTAATTATTTTACATGGGCAATGTTATAATATGATACTGTGTGCCTGTTCTGGCAGGCGAGTTGTTTAAATCCATAACTGCATTTAATATATATCATACCTCTTAATATTCTTTGTGCTGGGATTTGTTAGCCACTTTTGCTGCCACAATGAATATAGAACCAACTAAGTCTGTCAATAGCAAACCTGAGTTTCTTAAGATGGATCGCACAGCAGACCTGTTTTTGGTATCTTATATGAAAACAGACGTAGGGTTTGCAGACACTAAAACATCAATGAGTCTAACTCATCATGGTTACAAATGCATCATCATGATTCACATAATATTTATATGCATCTATATCTAACAACAACACAGGCATGCCAGCTCAGGCTGTGAGTGGACACGGTGTTATGTCAGCCTACATTGTAAGTGGACACAAGAGGCTAACATTTCTATGCTTGTCTTAAAAAGTCACACTTTCTATGAAAGAGAAAAAAAATCAGAAACTAAGCAGAAAATGAAACATAGAAGCCTGATCGAACTAAACAAGGAAAATAGAAGAACAAAGGAACTGTCACGGTGTTTATGCACTGGGTCTTCTGCAGTTCAAGTGTGTTCTGTGTGAGGATCGGAGTATCCTGTGTGAGGATCGTGTATCCTGTGTGAGGGTCGTGTATCCTGTGTGAGGGTGGGGTATCCTGTGTGAGGGTAGGGTATCCTGTGTGAGGGCCGTGTATCCTGTGTGAGGGTCGGGTATCCTGTGTGAGCCTGGATAGCTTGATTCCAGTGCCATGGAGAGCACGGAACTCACGTCTGAGCATACCCGTCCCACCCGTACATAGTTTTGTTTATGCTTTTTGTCACAGGGTTGACCACAGATGAATGCACTATTTTACCTGTGCAGGTTTTATCTGCATTCTCCACCACTTGGAAAGTCTTTTCCTGAATCTTGACCCTTTTTCATGAATTTTTACTTGCGCTGTACTTCAGTTTCCAGAGCCATTTGGCCCAGCTGCCGCAGCGCACTGGTAAGTTTGGTGTCCTGGGCACCTGGTGAGTCTCCTAACTCTTTACTTGTGTTCTTTTGCAGAGCATCACTGGGAAGAATCTGCTGTTGCAAGAGACAGAATAGGGTCAGCTGCCACAGTGCACTGGTAAGTTTGGGGTTGTGGGGACCTCAGGGGAATTTCTTATTTGTTTATTTTGGTTTGGGGCATTTGCTGTTTTCTCTGTGGGGAAAGGGACTGGGTTTTCAAGACTCATTGGCCCAGCTGCCACAGCGCACTGGTAAGTTTGGGGTTGTGGGCACCTGATGAGTTTCCTAACTCTTTATTTGGTTTCTTTTGCAGAGCATCACTGGGAAGGATCTGCTGTTGAAAGAGCCAGAATTGGGTCAGCTGCCGCAGCGCACCGGTAAGTTTGGGGTTGTGGGGACCTCAGGGGAATTTCTTATTTGTTTATTTTGGTTTGGGGCATTTGCTGTTTTCTCTGTGGGGAAAGGGACTGGGTTTTTGAGACTCATTGGCCCAGCTGCCGCAGCGCACTGGTAAGTTTGGGGTTGTGGCCACCTGATCAGTTTCCTAACTCTTTACTTGTGTTCTTTTGCAGAGCATCACTGGGAAGGATCTGCTGTTGAAAGAGCCAGCATTGGGTCAGCTGCCGCAGCGCACCGGTAAGTTTGGGGTTGTGGGGACCTCAGGGGAATTTCTTATTTGTTTATTTTGGTTTGGGGCATTTGCTGTTTTCTCTGTGGGGAAAGGGACTGGGTTTTTGAGACTCATTGGCCCAGCTGCCGCAGCGCACTGGTAAGTTTGGGGTTGTGGGCACCTGATGCGTTTCCTAACTCTTTATTTGGTTTCTTTTGCAGAGCATCACTGGGAAGGATCTGCTGTTGAAAGAGCCAGCATTGGGTCAGCTGCCGCAGCGCACTGGTAAGTTTGGGGTTGTGGGGACCTCAGGGGAATTTCTTATTTGTTTATTTTGGTTTGGGGCATTTGCTGTTTTCTCTGTGGGGAAAGGGACTGGGTTTTTGAGACTCATTGGCCCAGCTGCCGCAGCGCACTGGTAAGTTTTGGGTTGTGGGCACCTGATGCCTTTCCTAACTCTTTATTTGGTTTTTTTTGCAGAGCATCACTGGGAAGGATCTGCTGTTGAAAGAGCCAGCATTGGGTCAGCTGCCGCAGCGCACTGGTAAGTTTGGGGTTGTGGGGACCTCAGGGGAATTTTTTATTTGTTTATTTTGGTTTGGGGCATTTGCTGTTTTCTCTGTGGGGAAAGGGACTGGGTTTTTGAGACTCATTGGCCCAGCTGCCGCAGCGCACTGGTACGTTTGGGGTTGTGGGCACCTGATGCGTTTCCTAACTCTTTATTTGGTTTCTTTTGCAGAGCTTCACTGGGAAGGATCTGCTGTTGAAAGAGCCAGCATTGGGTCAGCTGCCGCAGCGCACTGGTAAGTTTGGGGTTGTGGGGACCTCAGGGGAATTTCTTATTTGTTTATTTTGGTTTGGGGCATTTGCTGTTTTCTCTGTGGGGAAAGGGACTGGGTTTTTGAGACTCATTGGCCCAGCTGCCGCAGCGCACTGGTAAGTTTGGGTTTGTGGGCACCTGATGAGTTTCCTAACTCTTTATTCGGTTTCTTTTGCAGAGCATCACTGGGAAGGATCTGCTGTTGAAAGAGCCAGAATTGGGTCAGCTGCCGCAGCGCACTGGTAAGTTTGGGGTTGTGGGCACCTCAGGAGAATCTCTTATTTGTTTATTTTGGTTTGGGGCAATTGCTGTTTTCTCTGTCTGTTTGCTCAACACCGTTCAGGGACTGGCATTTACCATTGCAGTTATGGCCCATCACGTTTGTCACTTTACTTGTGCTCCAGGGTTGCATGCATTTCTTATCGTTGAGCACCGGCGCTTTCTGAACTTTCCTTTCAACAATTGCCTTTCCCCCCTTTGAGGTGCCTTTAGTAATACCAACTATCTTTGTAGGTGACTTAACTGACTGCGCCACAACCGGGAGATCTTCTGTTTTACAAGGGAGCCACAAGCCACCACAAGAAAAGCAGAATGGATACGTTTGTGCAGCTTGCAAAGGGTGTGAAGCACAGATCACATCTGCCCACCCATATAACCGCAGCAGACCGGGCCAGAGACTACAGCAATGTGATGCACGCTGATGGTGGGGTGCTGTTTTGCAGTGTGTGCAATGTGGCGGTGGACCACATCCGGAAACACACTGTGGATATGCATGTGCGGTCCCAAAAACATTTGAAGCGCTGTTCAGATGATCCTGACCTTCAATCTTCGCCGAAACGTGCACGGCAGATGACAGTGAACTCGCTATTCACCAAGAGTACAGCTGCCGGTGTCGCAAACCATGAAATGATAGCTGAGTGGGTAAACGTCTGCACCGCGTTGAACATTCCGCTCAGCAAAACCGACCACCCTGTGTTGCGCAAGTTCCTGCACGAGCGAGTACGGAATGGTGGAGCGATACCTGGGAGTCATCAGCTGCAAGAACAGTATCTCCCAGAGAGATATACAAGTGCCAAGAACGAGCTGAAAGAGCTCTTGAAAGATCAGAAGATCAGCGTTATCTTTGACGAAACACCAGATGTCGAAGGGCGGTGTGTTTTGAATGTGCTAGTTGCAGCAGTCTCTCCGCAGGGTGCTCGTCAGATCCATACCTACCTGGTGGACACAGTCTTCCTATCCCAGTGCAACCATGGGACTGTAGCGCAAGCTGTTGTAAAGGTGCTCACAGAGTACAGCATAGACTTCCAGAACGTTGTTTCCTTCAACACTGACAACGCGGCATACATGCTCAAGGCATTCAACACTCAAAGTGTTGAGGAATCTGTACCCAAACTCCATCCACATCACCTGCTTGGCAAACATAATGAATCTTGTTGGAGAGTCATTTAGGAAGCCTTTTGTGGAGCTAAATGCTTTCCTGCTGTACTTCTCCCGCATCTTTTACATGGCCGGCAGCAGAAAGAGAAGGTACTTGCACCATCTTGCAGAGAACCATGGGATGAAGGCACGGGTGGCACCTGATCCTTGCAGTACCCGCTGGAATTCCTGGTTTGCCGCTGTCTAGTACCACTGCAAGCACTTTGAGGCCTATGCTGGGTTTGTGGAGTCAGAGATGCAACTCAGCAAGTCTCCCCCAGACTCCCTTGAAAACCTACAGAAGATTTTTAACACCGACCAAAGGGAGTGCATAAAAGTCCAATTGGACATTGTGGCAGAAAAATGCCAAAGCATTTTAAACCTGATGGAGTTATTCCAGAGCCAGACACCAGTGACCATGAAGGTATACGATTATTTGGAGGACCTCCACATGAACCTAACCAACAATTCAGTCCTCACTGTGGAGTCACTAGAGCCATTTCTACAGTCCACTGCAGGGGCAAAATTAAGTCTGGCACAGAAAAAAAAAATAACAGCCCAGCTTAATGAAGCTTTTGAACATTCATTAGAAAAGGTGGCCAAATACATGGGGGAGGCCCAGCCAGGCATACAATTCCTAAAACAAGTGCGCATTTTTAACCCTGCGCGGCTCTGCATCCTGCCTAATGACAAGACTGCCTATTCAGCCATCCCTGGTTTCAGCGAAGTTCCCGATCAGGAGCTTCGGCTGTACTTTGAAAATGTTGGGCCAGAAGCAGTGCAGGCGTCTGTTTCTGGACTTATTGACACCGACCTCTTTTGGCGTGGGCTGGCTGACCGCATTCCAGCTCTTTCCCAACTTGCAGCTGTGTACAAAGACTGTGTAACAAGCTCTGCAGATGCTGAAAGGAGCAACAGCATATACAAAATTATTCTCTCTTCCAGACGACGGTCCCTTTCAGAACAATCGATCCGGGCATTATTGTTTTTACATTATAACCAGCAACACAATACTGGTCTAGACTTGGAGTGCTCTGAAGAACTGAACGTACATGGCCAAGATTAACATGCCTTTTACCTAAAACAAATGGGTTGAATTGTAAATAAACAAAATGTACATAGCTCCATGTTGTCAAATAACTCAAACAGTAAGATATCTGTGTTTGGTGTTGCAAAAAACCCAAAATAAAATGCCGCTAAATGCCGCTAAATTTCCATTTTTGTGCCGCTAAATTTTCATTTTTGTGCCGCTAAATTTGCCAATCCATGCCGCTATATCCTGGGGGGTCTGCTTAATATGTACATTAAATACATAAATATATGTTTTTGAACAATTAGAAACTTTTGTGCCGTACGCTTACGGGCGCTGTACATGACGTCATTCAGAAGCATTGATGTGATGCGCAAGGTCAAAGCGTATCTGTAACGTGTGCGTGGCTACGGGCTGAGGATCATTTACCGTACAAAGTGTGGTGCGATCACTGTACGGGTACGGTGCGAGTACCCCAAAAAAGTTGAAAAAGGTAATATTCAGAATTTAATTGTAAAAATTGAAAAAAAGTTTTATAAAAAAATGGGGATTTAGCTTTATTATTTTACATTAAGAATATGAAATATAATTTAAAAAATAAAATAAATATAAATATTTTTAATAAAAATATAAGAAATTAGTATAAAAGAAAGAAATATAATAATTTATACATTTAAAAATTATCATTTACAAAACCTTTAAAATTCACTGAAAAAAACATAGGTTTCAGCCACGTTATAGTTAGATATTAGCATTTAAAAAACCTTGCAAATTTACTAAAAACTAAGTTTTCACACATGTTATAGTTAGCTGGAGATTTCATACAAACCATTGAAATTCCCCCGTTATAGTTAGTTCAGCTAACTATAACTTGCGCGCCCCCAATTCACTTCTGATGACGTCACATACTACATCACTCATGACATGGTCAGTGACATCACTCATGACATCACTGATGACATCTCAAATGACATCACTGATGACTTCACTGATTACATCATCCTTGTGAAAGAGTGGCAGACCTCCTCTCACCCTAATATAACCTTTGATACAAACATTCAAAAATAGAACCTAAAATTTTCTAAAAAATGGAGATACCAATACCAGTTAGAACAACCTATTCAGTAATTCCAAAATCTACATACACATCCACTCATTCACCAATAGTTCTATATAGTCACTCATACATGTACTCACTCATCATATGTACTCATACACCTATACATCCTGTTACACACCTACACTTATACATAGAGTTATTCACACATATACTCACACATGCAAATAAACTATCAAACATCCATTTACTTGCATATACAGCTCTACCTACACCACTACACTTATTTCTACAGAAACGTACACATACTTACTCTCTTAAACAATCAGTTATAGAAACACATACTTATTAATACAGGAACTCTTCCAATCTGTCACTGTTATATATCCTTACTTATATACATCAATACTCACATATACTAGTTTAAAACATATGTTCTTACTCATAAAGACACTATTGAGTCAGTCATTCACTCACTAACACACCCATACACACAATCATCCACCCATACAGTCCTGCACACATGATGTCTTCAAAACACATACAAACACTGAGTCAGTCATTCATGCATCTGTGCCCTAAGTAATACTTCCCACCAAAGAATACAGCCACTCATTCTGATATTCAAAAAAACAATTCATAACCCATATAAACACTCATGTAGGTACTTATTAACCCATGCAGCCACTTATATACAAAGTGAGACACTGATACAGATATTTACATATTTAAACATTGCTCGCTAATACATGTATTCACTAAGATATACTTAATAAGTCAGTTATACAATCAATTTTACCCAAAAAAACATTTAGACACGTATTTACCCATGTATTAGTCCATCGACCTTGACATATACATATATAAAACCTATTTAAATTTCAGAAAAACACACATTCACTGGATGATGTCATCAGTGATGTCATCAGTGATGTCATTTGAGATGTCATCAGTGATGTCATGAGGGATGTCACTGACCATGTCATGAGTGATGTAGTATGTGACGTCATCAGCAGTGCATTGCGGGCGCGCGAGTTATAGTTAGCTGAACTAACTATAACGGGGGAATTTTAATGGTTTTGTATGAGTGAAATCTCCAGCTAACTATAACATGTGTGAAACCTATGGTTTTTTCTAGTGAATTTGCAAGGTTTTTTAAATGCTAAATCCTAACTATAACGTGGCTGAAACATATGTTTTTTTCAGTGAATATATATATATATATATATATGTATATGATAATCACAATCCTGCAGTTGATTCTCTTTTGGCAATCACACAGGTACGGACCACGATGTGGAGAGTAGTAAATCCTTTTTCTTGCAGTTTACAAGTGCAAGTGCATAAATTCATCCAAGCAAGAGCCCAGCCTGACGCGTTTCGACTATGTAACAGCGGTCTTGATATAATGTATATATGTGTTTGTGCATGTGTGTGGGGTACCTCCTTTAACTCCCTTTTTGTGGTATTTTTGTGGGGTCAACCCCAAACACCCTCTTTTTTGGAGAGCCAGTACCTCCATCTTTTTTTCTTTAACCCTTATTTTTCTTTCTCTTACTTTCCCTTTACCTCTACACCCAAAAATTGCCCATAACTTCCATAACTTCTAGCCGCCCATCCATAAAATCATCCCTACCTCCCTTTATCTCTACCCACAAAAATCACCCTTACCACTCTTTACCTCTTGCCATCTTTAACCCGTTAATGTATCTTACCTCCCTATATTTCTATACACTCCTGATGCCCAAAATCACCCTTTACTCTCTTTGCCTCTACCTGACCCTAGGGCCTAAATTCACCCTTTCCACCCTTTACTTCTATTGACCCCTTAAACCTTCAATCCCCCTTACCACCAGTTATATTTTAGTAAAACGTATTGTTACATTATTTCTTTTAATTCAAAATAGGTTATTAAAATATTTTACAATTGAATAATAAATAGGCACTATTTTTATTTTATTTTTAACATTAATTTATATTTATTTATATTTTTAACTATTTAAAATACTATAATTTTATTTACCATTGTCTCCCATGGGTTTTATTTCAAATCCCTACTACCAATATTTTCTATGGAAGAGTGTTGCAGTGCTAGTGGTTGGACGTATATGGTGCTGAACTTACTATTGTTTTTTTTGTTAGTAACATACAGTCTGAGTTTTTGAATATCAAAAAGTATTAAACTTACTCAAAACTATAATTTGCCTTTGTTAATCAGGCCCAATATGTTGGCAAATCAAAGATGGCTAAAGTGTCTAGGTTAGTGGGCTATGTAATTCACTAGTGTCCACCCCTAATAACACTAAAATGTAGTATGAATGTGACCCTATACCTACAACAAACAGTGGTCTGATAAGATAAAAGCAGGGTCTCTCAGCCCTATAAAGGGGATACACAAGAATTGTTCTTGCATCCGATATGCTCTCTTTGAAGAGTACATAATTCTTACATGTGCGTCAGACAGACCTGTCATGCACGATTTGACACTATGCTGTCAACGGGCAGGGAGTACAGACCTGCTGTGCTCAAAGGAGTTATCCTTGCCCTATCAGGGTGATCTGACAATGAAATTGACCTATTGCATAGACTTTTTGTAGAATTTTCGCACCTCATTCACATCTTATTCGAAGTACAAGCTGGGAGAAGGTAATATAAATTAGCCTCCAAGAACATCATGTAGGGAAAATGTAATATTTGAAAAATTACTTTTACTAATATTTATTATAAGTGTGACTTCACCATTGAATTGGACTTTAATCACTATTATAAATAGTTGTTTAATTATTGTTCTAGCTGGTCCTGATCTCAATGTACACTTTTAGTATAGTTAACTGTTCTTTGATTCTCTCCAGAGGACAGCTAGGCCTGCAACAGTGAAAATTGCTTTTAGGGCCTTGTCACTGAAGGGATATGTTTCTCTTTTAGAACATTTCTTAATTGATATTATGAGTGATAGCTCATTTTACAATCAGGAGTACATACATGTATTTAAGCAATACTACTGAAAATATATCTGTATATCTGGGAAGGAAGTTTCAACACATGCTGTGTACATAGGTCACATACATTCCGCAATATGTGGTTGTTTAGATCGGAGAAATCACATACAACAGTTGCCAAGTATACAGCTCATCACTAAACGTTATAATACCTGCTCAAAATGTGGATACCTTATTATGTGACAACTAGTAGCTGTGCTACAGTGTTAATTTGGGTATGAAGGAGGCAAGGAGGAGGATTTCTCAGGGCCTTCATAATATATTTTGACATTGTGTGTAAGAGGTAGGTTTTACCTGGCGTGTGGAGGGAGGCCAACTGTAGAGATGTGTTAGTATTATTTCCTGCATGCCTCTCATGCAAAGCACACTACATTGCAGCCTACAGTGGGGGTTACATATTAATACTTACCCAAGGTCAAGGTGGCAGGGAGAATCCTATTGAGTCAATTTACTGTGAGGGCCAATGACCGTCCAGTTTTGTCAGATGTGCAATATGGTTTTCAGCCCAGCAAGGGGACAGTGGGTCAGGTGTTGCATCTTTATTTCATCAAATCTAAATACCCCAAGGGGAAGGCTGGTTCACTTAATTTGGGGTTTACAGACTTAACCCCAGCCTTTGATAGGGTGAACAGCAGTCGCGGTCGGCATGACTCACGGGTGAGGGGGTCATGCGGGGAGGGGGTCACCAGGGGTGGGGGTTTTAATCTACAATTAAAATAAATAAGAAGTTAACTTTCATTCGTGGCCCAGTCCCATGTTGTCAGTCCTGTGTTTGGTCTTCTCTGGAACACGAAGCAGGCAGCCTCCCTCCCCTATGCCAATCACAACACTGCAATGGTAGTGTTGTGATTGGTTTGGACGGCGAACAGCCAGGCGCCTATGGGGAGGTCATTTTCTCCATGTAGGCTGCATGGTGCCTACATGGAGAAAAGGCAGAGTGCGCATTACTCGTTTGATCGGCACCAGAGGGCCGACCAAACAGTCAGCGCCCTCAGCAGTGGGCAAGCTACTCTTCCCCTGGCCTAGAGCAGGACAAGCCCACTCACCCGCCCCCAACCAAACACTTCTGCTTTCTTGCAGTGTGAGAAGCAGAAATTTAAAATTGTATTTATAATTCCATTTTAAGCTTCTGCTTCTTGCACTGCTAGAAAGCAGTGGGGAGTCGCACCTACGCCCACGCCCACATGGAGGAGCTGCCTCTGGTGAACAGGTCCAAGCTATGGAACAATATGTTGGGTTTGGGTTTGGATTATCTCATTGTTGCTTCTTTACATGATTTGCATTTCAATCTTGCATCCGATGTTGGCTGTGGACCCTCTGGTGAATGCACTGCTAAGTTTTGGCATGGAAATACGTGTCAGATAGAGTTGCATACTGGCCCCTCTTTTCTTTACTTTTCATATTAACAACCGGGACAAGGTTCTATGTGAGGTGGGGCAGGATACACATTTGGTGGGGGCCAACCAGTTTCTGTCCTGCTCTGTGCTGATGATGCAGTTCTAATTTCTAAATTTGCGTTAGGCGCGCAGTGACTTTTGAACAGTTTTGTTGATTTTATAGACAATCTTTATCTTAACACTAATTCCACTGAGTCGAACAATATGGTTATTGGAATGAAAAACACCTAGTTAAGAGACCATTATGTTCAGGGTAATAGGCTTCATATGGTCAAGCCATTCCCTTATTTGGGATCCTTTTCAACTCTTCCATCAGCTAGTTCCCTTTGGTCAGGCGTCATGCCTTTTTTAGGAACATTGCCTTAGTACTTGACTTTGCTTCTAAGTCAGGGCATGGATGCATTCCCTCTACATTGAAAATATATCAATCTAAGTGCTTAGCGGTAGCATTTTATGACGCTGAGATTTGGCGATATTCTGATTCGATGCAATTAAAAATAGTTGAGACTTTATTCCTCAAATGTCTACTCTCATTGTCCAATAGTGGGTCCACTTCAATGTCTATGAAGAGTAAGTGGTTGGCTATGTTGCAGACTTCTTCCTACTTTGTCTCCTCACCCTGTGGTTGGCCGTTTGGACCAAGTACAAACTTGAATTGAATAGTTATCATTAAAGATTGTGTTGTATTCCTAACGTTGTACAATATGTTAAATATAATGTACTGGTGCTTAAAACATATAGTTCCATTGTTGCTAGGTTCCATGACAGAGCTGTGTCCTTCCACTGCCAGTTGCTTGCTAGCTGCAGTGGGAACACCAACGTATCTCTGACGCTTCCAATAAAGAGGTTAACTAAGAAACTTAAACCTTTGGTGGAGCCTGGACTTATTTACAACAGATAGCAACGATCAGCTAGCAAAATTTAAAGAAACCAGAAGAAGGAAGCACAGAGTGAGTTATTTACTCCGTTGTTCATCAAGAACTCACAAGTGAGTACAGGAATCGACCTGATAATTAAGATAAGGAATTGATCTTATATATGGAAATAGACTTTGGATTAATTTTGCGATTGAAGGATAATCACGCATTCATCTGGTTGGATTCAGAAGAAGCTTTTGTTATCAATTCTACTAAAAGTTTTATTGGCTGTGAAAAAAAATCATATATAATTTAAAATAAGAAGACGTGAGATTGTTAAGTTTTTGCCACAATATATGGAACAACTTTGACTATTGAAATTAAGCTACCCAACATTGGCGAACGTATTATGTATGCGGATTTAATTAAATTTCCTTTAAAAAAGAGAAGCAGAAAGTGGAATTGCCAAGTATACACAGTATATAATATCGCTGATTGTTTTAGCGAAATGGACTATGTTGTGGTCATCGAGAGGTGCGCTTGGATGTAATTTGAACAACGTTATTTTAGTTACTGTTTGTATGTAAACAACATTACCTTTATCTCTTGAGACGGCACCGGTGTTCAGTTGAATTCTTTTGGATGCCTATGTTCTCCATTCTCCAATCTCACGCATGACGATAACAAGGTGAAGTAGACGATATGAGGCCCGCACAGGAAGATGTGTACGTGGTGATGTAAAGACGTCACAACGCACTTGGCGGCCATATTGGATCTGGATATTGATTGCCAAAGTCAAGGTGACATATAGGCGGTGACGTAAAGACGTCACGATGCACTTGGCGGCCATATTGGACATTAGTACTGGTTGCTAAGGAACACTACACGCTGTGTTGTTTCTCGTAAGCCATCGGCAGCAAGATTCCGAGAAACGGATAAAGAGAGGTACTATATTTATTTTAATAACTACAAGCACCGTAGGTGGAACATCAAACGAATACCAATTGTAGTAAACTTATATTGTGAACATTCACTTTAAACATTTGTATCGGGGGATGTGGATATTGGTTGCTAGAGTCAGGGTGTATACATGGTGAAGTAAGGACGGCACAACGCACTTAGCGGCCACACTGGATTGTAATATTGGTTACTAAGGAACACTTTACACGCAGTATTGTTTCTCTTAAGTGCATCAGCAACAGATATCGAAAAAAAAAAGAAAAAAGAGAGGACTTATATTTCGAAAACAACAAGCAAAGTAGGCGGAACATCAATCAAATACCAATTGTAGCAAATATATAGTAGTAAATGTTCACTCAAAACAATTGTAGCAGTTTATTATTCTTCAGAAATTGATATACACTTTATGTTTAGTTTATTATTATTTTTCAGTAATTAGTATACACTTTAGGTTTTGTTGTATTTTATAGACAATGTCCGAAATTGTAGCTTTAATTTTTCTTACGCATCACACAATTTCCAACGCACATGGAAGCTGCCACAGTAATACCACCAACTCTATTTTTACAACAACCTGGTGAACCTCCCATAGAATGGGATGAATGGATAGAGATTTTTGAAAATTACATTGAAGCATTGGACGGTAAAGACTTTAGTGCAGCAAGGAAAAAGACTCTATTATTGAGCACTCTGGGAAAAGAAGGTCAACATTCATTTACATTTTTACCTGCTGGAACTGATGCGAAAGGTAGAGCTATTCTAACGTTTACCTTGAGGCAAATGCTATGTTGAAAAGATAATATGCTAAAGAAGCAAATATAGTTATGTGTAGAAAAACATTTTATCCCCAACCACAGAGAAGTGATGAAACTATAGACCAGTTTGTTACCAGATTATGGGAATTATCACTTAAATTTCAATTTGGTGGAATGAGAGATGAAATGATCAGATATCAACTCATTGTACAATGTCATAATAAGAAAATGCAGGAAAGATTGTTGGCAGCGAAAAACCCTACATTACAAAGTGCAATTGATATAGCAAAGGTAGTTGAAGAATCAGATGCGTGCATGAAAGAAATGGAAAAGAAGGAGGGTGTAATATGTGTAGCTCAAGCTGAAGATGAGGTTGCTGCTGTAAATTCAAATAAGAATGGGGAGACAAGTGGGAAAAAGGTATATATACTAAGAGATATAAAAATTCTGGGTCAAACGCAGAACAGAACAAGACACATGAGAAAATATGCATCAGATGTGGCAGCACACACCACACTGCTGAATATAAAAAAATGTTTTGCTATAGATAAGGAGTGTAAGAAATGTGGACGCAAAGGACATTTCTACAAAATGGGCAAAACACATAACAGACCTAAAGTAGCTGTTGTGCAAAATGACATAGGAAGTATCACATCAATATGTGATGTTAAAGGTTTAAACAAAATTTTATGTGTAGAAGAAGATGATATTACCGTTGCACCAGGAAGTAGAATGAGACCCAAAGCTATGTGTGTAATACAAGGGAAGGAAACCGAATGAATGGTGGATTCAGGTTCATTTTGGACAATCATTCCCCAAAGGTTGTTTGAACAAAACTGGCCTAATGTATATTTACTACCCAAAGATATTAATCCAGGTGGATATCAGCGGGAGAAAATTTATATTATTGGTTACATGTTTAATGGATATTGTTTTTCATGATAGAAGGGTACAAGGAAAAGTGTATGTAGCTCTTAGTAGATCACCAATACTAGGATGGGCACACCAATATGATTTGAATATAATATTAATTCATAGGGCAACCCACCAAGTAATGGCTGTTGATGAAGTTACAACGGAAACAATTGTAGAAGTAATGAGTGGTCTATTTTCAGAAGAAATTGGCAAACTAAAAGGGTATGTACACAAGAAAATGCTAAAAGCAGATGATGTTCCTATGCAACATAAAGTTCGTTAGGTTCCTATTTTTGCTAGGCAAGAGATAAAATGCATGTTGAGTGAGAATGGTTGAATAGGGTATTATTGAACAGATTAAAACTTCCAATTGGATTTCACCAGTGGTTATCACAGGTAAACCCAACGGAAGATACAGGTTCTGTGTGGACTTGCGCACCCTGAACCAAAATATTGTAGTAGATAATTTCCCTCTAACGAACATAAATAAATTAATCCTGTATTTGAAGGGAGGGATTTTTTTTTTCAAAATTGGACTTGCGCAGTGCATATCATCAAATTGAATTGCATGATGAATCCAAACCATTGACAGCATTTATCACAACTGATGGGATATTCCAATTTACCAGCATGCCATTCGGTCTGGCGTCTGCTGCTGGGTTATTTCAACGAATGATGGATTCAGTTTTAAAGGGGATAGAGAATGTAGTTTATTTACAAGTTGACGTATTGTTATTTGTTGACACTAAGGAACACCACAATATGTTTTTAAAAGAGGTGCTAAACAAATTGGATAACGCAGGGTTAACCCTAAAAAAGAAAAATGCAAATTTGCTGTTCAAGAGGTGGAATATTTAGGGTATACCCTGTTCGCTGGTGGGATTAAATCAAAACATGATCTTTTAGAAGCAATAAGGAAAGCCCCTGCACCATTAGATAAAGACCAACTCCGATAATGTTTAGGTCTCAGAGAGTATTATGCAAAATTCGTACACAATTTTGCAGAGAAGACAGAAAAAATTAAAATTCTACTTAGGAAAGGGTACACATTTGTATGGTCTGACGAGCAACAGAATACTTTTGATAAAATCTAAAATGAAATTTGTGGGGCAAAAATTTTGACTCCATTTGATACCAAATTAATGGTCCATTCTGACAGTCGATGCTAGTGCGGTGGGGATAGGAGCTGTTTTGGCACAAGAGTAAAGACTGGTGCTCTTGCTTCAAGGTCGCTCACACACTCTGAGAGAAATGATTCTGTAATAGAGAGGGAGGCCTTAGCAGCAGCATGGGGCACTGAGTATTTTTGTATGTACTTATGGGGTTTCCAATTTACACTACAAACAGATCATAAGCCTCTTATCAAGATCTTATCACCAGGTGGTGCAGGTAAAGGGTCAGCAAGATTGGCCAGACTGGCTGCCCGTTTGCAGGCATTTTTATACAAAATTGAGTATATTGCAGGATCGAAAAATTGTCAAGCAGATGGATTGTCTAGACTACCTTTACCTCGGTTTGAGGTGGATAAGTCAAAGGTTCGGTCATTCCAGTGCGAAGGTACAGTAGCTGAAGTTGATGATTTGGTAGAATTGTGTTATTTGTTTGACAAAAATATGTGGAACGAAAGTATGTCCAAGGATGAAACTTTACACTTAGTTAAGGATCTAATCATTAAAGGTTGTAGATGTGAAAGGACCCTTCCCATTGCCGTGAGGCCCTTTGTAAAGGTTTTAGAAGATTTGTCTATATTTGATGAGGATGGCCATGTTATAATGAAGGAAGATAAATGTGTCCCACCCCAAGATTTAAGATTAGTGCTGTTAAAAGTGGCAGAAGAGACAAATGGAGTTAGGAAAACTTGAGAATCCAAGTTTACCCTGGCACACAGTGTGTTTTGACTTTTTTGGTCCATTTACTCGTCTTAGCATGGATCTAAAATTTGGAATGGTAATGGTGGATGTTATGTCAAAATTAATTAGTTGTGACATTTGTGAAAGAGATTACTACAAAGAATACAATAAATGTTTTATCTGAAGTTTTTAGGGAAGAGGGTTTTCCAGTTAAGTTAATTACCGACAATGGTACTCAGTTAATTTCTAATGAAATGACAGTATTTTTGAAATCATGTGGGATTATACATACAAGAACATCTTTATATAACCCACAGGGAAACGGTGTTGTGGAAAGGGCTAATCGCATGATAAAGGGAGCAATTCAAATGGCGGTTACAAGCAGAGGTGATGTCAAAGGTATGGTTAATAATTTAGTATGGGCTTATCCCACAACTGAGAATACAGTTTCTGGCAAAGTTCCTTTTGTTGTCATGAGAGGACGAACTGCAAGCACAAAACTTATTCCTGCATGGACAAAAGATTGTATTGGGTCGGAAAATCTTAAGTGTGATAATGTGAGGAACAATGGTTTTTCAATTCATGGTAGGAATAGAAAACCTATTGACTTTGTAAAAGTTAAGCCTGGCCGTATTACTGCAGGGTTTAGCAAATTTGCCCATGAGATGGATACTAGAAATTAAACTAATGAAACTACTAATCCTTATTTTCTCTTAAGTGATGATGAGATTAGTAGGAGATCATCTGATATCGATGAAGGGGGTAGAAGATCATCCACTGTTGTACTAATGTGTGGTGGTGATAACACTGATAATAGAGTTGTGCCCAAGAGACATAGGTGTCCCCCAAGATATTTACAAGACTACGTATGTGGAGATGGATGAATAACCTTTTCTTTTACAGGAAGTATACATATGAGAATCTTATCTTATTATTATTTTGTTCAGTTATTGTATTGTGTTGCTTATGTTAATGCGTTATGTATGATTAGTTAAAAGGGATAAAGGGAAGAGGATGTCTTGTATTCTTAATGTTGTACAATATGTTAAATATAATGTACTGATGCTTGAAACATATAGTTCCATTGTTGCTAGGTTCCATGACAGAGCTGTGTCCTTCCACTGCCAGTTGCTTGCTAGCTTCAGTGGGAACACTAACGTATCTCTGACGCTTCCAATAAAGAGTTTCACTAAGGAACCTGAACCTTTGGTGGAGCATGGACTTATTTACAGATTTTAAACCATCTAAATAGGATTCTGCCAAGGACTGTTTTTTAAAACTAGGCCACCCTGAATTATTTTTATTCATCCAGAATCCAGAGTCAAGAGCAATATTGTCTGGTTTAAGAATGAATTCAAGTTATCCAGGTCTGTAGAAAGGGGAACTCTATCCTTTTCTATCTTCTGTGAGATCCTACATTCGGGTTGAAACAACTCTTTCTCTAAAACCTTACTGAAATTATGTGCTGTCAAATTCCTACTGTTTTTGTTATGTCGATTTAGGTTTAATTTATTCCATCATTTGTTGCATGTCCCAAAAGGCTGACCTATTGAGGGTGTTAATACTCCATGTCTATATGATTGGCATTCTGTTCAATATTCAATAAACTTTGTTCTGACATGTCCTTTTTATTCTTACCTGCTAAAAAATGTTTTAATCCATCTTAGTTGAACAAAATTTTAAGCAAGCTAGACCAGCGTTGTTATACTTAGAAATGCTGCCTGATTTTAGAACCTGTTATTATATTGCCTGTTTTTTCAACTAGTGCAGTCAAACTGCAGAATTCAATGATTCAGCACTGTGTATAATATGGCCTTATGGGAGTGTTAAATACGCCAATCAGGTGTTAGCTCATTTCTTTATGTTAAAAAGGTCGGAACACATGCACTGGATGCATGCCAGCTGTTTTCCAGTGTGCAGAGTCTAAAAACCAGCAATAAAGTACAGCAAAAAATGGGGGTGCCCACACATAAAGGTGGATTTTTTCACATCATACTGTCACTGCTGCATTACATTCTCTTACATTTTACCACTGTGTTTTGTGATGAAGTCCTTAATGACTGCTTGTGGCAGCATCAGCTGTTTCTTTTGTTTTCAGTTGTGCGTAGGTAGGAGCTTCCTGCTTCTTCAAACACCATCTTTGAATGCGACAGATAACTCCCACCTCAGGAGATGTATATTTATGATTTTTTAAGAGCCTGTCATTCCAGCTTCAAACATCTGTCTTTTAATAATTCATCAAAGGATTTCACAACAGAGTGTTTGATAGCTTTGTGATACAATGCTATCAAGGGTATTCAAAGCTGCCTGGGCCTGTATGACAGCAGGTTTGCTTGATGTGTTGCTGTGTACCTGTTGTGTTGGTGCATTCACGGCGTAAATGCTAGTTTTAGCTCTGCTGTTCCTCTGATTTATCATTGACAGAGGGTCTGGCACCCGAAGCAGAAATAAATGGTCTGTCAATTGCTTTTAGTTTCTCACCATCACAAACAAATTAAATATGCAGTGTTGTACACGTGGAAGTCGGCTGAAGTCAAGGATATTCTGAAAAGCTATCAAAAAGACACATTAGAAGCTGAACATGTGATGGAGCTCATGCCTCGGAGGTGACTGTCATTGCCTAATGACACACGGCTGCTAAAAGGCCATCAATCAAGGTCCCTTGATTTAGGTTTGATTACATGTGAAGTAGTGGCTTATAAGGAGGGAAGGTTTCCGTCAAATGGTTTTGTTTAGCTATTGTTCTAACATTACCTAAAGGCTAAAAGTAAAAATTGTAATTTTTAAGACATGATCGCTTGAAATGTGGGGCTGAACAGTCTTGATAGATTCATGTCTTACTTAGACGTACAAAGGCCTCTTTGTGCCACCCATGGCGGAATACATATGCCAAAGACTACTTTTTGCTTGGGAAGGTGGGAAAGCCGTTGTTCAGTATTTTGGAAACCATGGTGAGGGAAAAACACGTAATTCAATTGAAACCTCGAAAACTGAAACATGGTAATTTTCGCTGCTGATTACATTCCGGTGCAGAACACAGAGTACTGTATACATACAAATGATTTTCTCTGGTAGGGTTATTAAACGCCTGTCAAAAATTGAGTGAACGTTTTTGCTAGTATATATTACCGCTGTTGTTGACTGAAATTTAGCAATATTTGTTTTTGCTTGTGATGTGAATTGCTCCGAGCTTTGTTTTCACACGTCGTTTTTGATGTACTATTTAGGAAAAACTGGACAACAATTACAGTATTATGTTTTGTTTATGCAGAGAAAAAATATATAAAAATTCTGAATTAAATGTGGCGTTAGTGATATTAAGGACAGGAAATGATCACACATAAGATACTGAGGCATTGTTTGTTCCAACCTCTAAGCATAGTTTATTTTCCAGCCTCTAGCTGTACAACAAGTCAGATCATAAACTGTGTGGCATCCTTGTACAATGCAAACATAATTCGCTATTTGTCCTCCACCTGAAAACATGCTTTTGTCCTTTAGAGGATTTGAGGATCCATATACATGAATAATCAGTTTATAAATTGTTAAGATGTGCAAGACTCCGTCTGGTTAACTAATTGCAATCAGTTTAACACGTTTGTAACACAAATATCTCATAAAGTACAGATTGGATAGTTAAGTATGAATCCGACACTGTAGAGTCTTTTCTTAGTGTTTATTGGCAAGCAAAGTAACGTAGTCCAGAGGGCCCAGGGGATAGCCAGCAAATGCCTCACAGGACAAACACAAACAGTCTGAGAACACTATAATATAGGTAGAGAAACCATGGCAGCAGCACAAGGTTCCAACCACAATCATGTAAAATAGCACACAACAGAAATGAGAATAAACCTATGATGAAAACACAAAAGTGACATAACGATATACACAACACCATATGGATTTGCACCAAACCTGAGTAACATTCTAGTTGAATGCCAAAGTTGGTGTAAATGTAGTGCTGGTGATAAAGTGGGGAAATGACCTTTCTACTAGGGCTACTATTACAAACTAAGCAAGTTAGTGGCTTTTTGTTTATGTTTGAAGTTAAGCTGAGTAGCAGGGATGTTGCTTAAAATGGACACAATAAGCTGTGTGTCGCTTGCATAAGAGAACGCTGAGACTCAAAGGAATTGACCATAGCAGTCAATAGGCTCATATATATATATATATATATATTACGGTCGCGAGTAGGTAGTTATAGTTCGAACCTATTATCGAGAGGAAATCCGCAACATTCTATTCCCAATAATTTTGGCGCTGATCGATGAATCTTTGCAAAATTTTCCAGAAGTTTGGCCAGCTCTGGTCTGCTCCTATCCTGAAAGTTTCGGGATGATTCGTTAAGCAGTAGCCGAGAATAAAGGAGGGTCCCAAAACGGGTTTTCCCCAAGTAATTTCCCATAGGAACTTTAGCCACAGCTACACCCCGAACTGCTGAACGGAATTACGCCAAATTTGGCAAAGATGTAGCCCTCAGTTCAGACTTGTGCCTTTTGCTTAAATTGTGTCAATCTGTTCAGTAGTTTCTGAGAAAATTACAGTTAAAAGAATTTATATATCTATGGGCGCGGGGGATCCGCGCACCCTGAGCGCACCATGAGTGCACCATATGTGCCCCCTTCCGATCACGTGCTGAATGCTAATTGGCTGTCAAGTGGTTGTCAACATTCAAAACCAGGAACTGTTGGCAGCCATTTTGTGCCTCGGTAGAAGCGATGCTGAAGAAGTCAGTGGAACAAGTGTGCAAAACGTATAAAGCGGGCGGGGCAGAGATATCCTGATCCTCTAGACCTGCTTAGGGGGTCCCACAACATTTTTTTTTGTTTTTAAAAGACCCGGTAGGTGCGTGTAGGGTGTACGGACTCGGCCGTAAAAAAATCAATAAAATAATATGGAGCTTTTTTATAATTAGTCCCTGGGGGGGCTAAATACCGGGGGCAAACTTATTACATTTTATAGGGGACCCAGAGGGGTCCCCCAGCCCTGGGGATCATCACCCCCAGGGCTAAAAAAAATAATAAATGGTAGGGGAGGGATAAAAGGTCCCCAAAGCCACGGGGACCACCACCCCTAGGGCTTTATGTATTATGGGAGGGGGACTCCGTGGCCTCCCTTCTGGAGACCAGAAGGGTCCCGTCACCCCCCCGTGGCCACAAAAAAAATGGTTGGGGGCTGCAAGGTCTGCAAAGCCCCGGGGACCACCATTCCCCGGGGCTTTATGTATTGTGGGTGGGCTGGTTCCTGCAGTGTCCCGGGGTGTCCATCCCGCCCTCCTAAAGGAAGGAAATCTGTTCTCTCTTTTAAAATCTAAATCCGATTGCTTTTTCACATGGGTAGTTGCATGTTAGTAGCGCCCCATGTGGAAAAGCAATGCCGTCTCCCAAACGCGTAGAAGTTGTGCACCAAAGGTGCTGGAGTCGTGCTCCCTACAGATTATGAGTCGTACATTCAGCGCGTGCATACCAGGGGGCCACACTGAGTGCTGCGCTGGGTGCGCGACTTCCAATTTAACTGTAAAAAAAATGCCGGCTCCCCACGTCCTTCGGGAGCAGGCATTGTTTTTCCACATGGGGAGATGCTAACTTGCATGTGGAAAAGCAATCTGGTTTGGATTTTGAAAGTGAGAACAGATTTCACTGCTCTGTCTTTCAAAATCCAAATGAAGTTTGCTATAGGAGGGGCTGGAGCTGCGAGACTCCCGCCCTCTCATAGCGAACAGCAGTGTCCCGGGGTGGGCAGTTCGGGACACTTCAGGAGCCGGACCTGGGGGGTTTCGCTACCCAGGGTCCTCGAGGGCTCCAGGCGGGGAGCCATCAGCCTCTTTTCCAAAATACAGAAAGCCCCAAGGCTTGGGGGGGTCGTTAAGGCCTCTAATTTTGCAGTGAATTATATATATATATATATATATATATATATATATATATATATATATATATATATATATATATATATATATATATATATGAAACGCCATTCACCATGCCCCCTATTTTAATGGAGACCAAATAACGTAGAGTGAAACCACCATTAAGTGCTGATCCTTAGTGCTTTATTCGTGCAAAATCATGCCAGCAATCTGCCATGACGCGTTTCGCCTCCCAGAGAGGCTTGATCACTTAAAAAACCATAGGTTTCAGGCCTTATATAGTTAGGGATTAGCATTTATAAAACCATTGAAATTGCTCCTATTTAGTTAGTTGTACTAACTATATTTCACGCACCTGCAATCCACTGCTGATGATGTCACATATTACATCATTCATGACATGGTCAGTTACATCACTGATGACATCACTGATGACATCTCAAATGACATCACTGATGACATCAGAAATTTGCAAGGTTTTTAAAATGCTAATT
This sequence comes from Lissotriton vulgaris, assembly GCF_964263255.1. Lineage (NCBI taxonomy): Eukaryota > Metazoa > Chordata > Amphibia > Caudata > Salamandridae > Lissotriton > Lissotriton vulgaris. Next base: position 1,917,301,420 of record NC_141689.1, on the reverse strand, counting down.
CCTAGCAATATAAGGCCTGAAACCTATGTTTTTTTAAGTGAATTTGCAAGGTTTTTTAAGTGGTAATTCCTAACTATATAAGGCTTGAAACCTATGGTTTTTTCAGTGAATTTGCAAGGTTTTTTAAATGCTAATTCCTAACTATATCAGGCGAGAAACCTACATTTTTTTCAATCAATTTCAAAGGTTTTCTAAATGCTAATTCTATTAGCGGATAACGTTTATATATGTTATTATCCTTCTGGGACCACCTGAGCAGCCATCTTGTTTCTCAGGAGAAGTGAGGCACAAGAGAGCACAAAACAAGAGTGGAAAACGCGAAAAGGGGGCAGGGTTGAGACCCCCTGAACCCCTAGCCCTTCTCAGGTGGTCCCAGAAGGACCCCCAAGGACAAAAAATTTTTTTTTAAATTGCGGGGTACGCGCGTACGGTACGCGAACCGTGCGCGTACCCCGCAATTTAAAAAAAAAATGTTTTTGTCCTTGGGGGTCCTTTTGGGACCCCCTGAGAAGGGCTGGAGGGTTGGGTGGGTCTCTACCCTGCCCGCATTTTGTGTTTTCCGCTCTTGTTTTGGGCTCTCTTGTGCCTCAGTTCTCCTGAAAAACAAGATGGTGGCCAACACTTCCTGGTTTGGACAGTTTGGAATGTTGACAGTCGACTGCCAGCCAATCAGAAACTCGCTCACGCATGTAAGGGTACGCGCATATAGATATATATTTTACTCAAATGCAATTTTCTCAACAACTACTGGAGGGATTTTCACCAAATATAGAAAAGGCACTACTGCATACCTGTCCCTAACATTTTGCCAAGTTTGGTGTAATTCCGTTCAGCTGTTTGGACTTTAGCCGTGTCTAAAGGTCCCATAGAAAATGCCATTTGGAAAATTTCAAATTCAATTTTCTCAAGAACTACTGAAGGGATTTTCACCAAACATAGCAAAGGCACATCTACATACCAGGCCCTACCATTTTGCCAAGTGTGGTGTAATTCCATTCAGCCGTTCGAGCTGTAGCCGTGTCTAAAGGTCCCTATGAAAATTAACATGGGGAAAACACATTTTGGGACCCCCCCCTCAAGCGGCGCCAAAGTTATTCCCAATAGAATGTTGGGGATTTCCTATGGTAACTAGGTCCTAACTATATATACCTACTGGCGACCGCCAGTAGGTAATATACATATATATATATATATATATATATATATATATATATATATATATATATATATATATATATATATATATATATATATATATATATATATAACCTACTGGCGGTCGCCAGTAGGTAGTTATATTTAGGATTTTTTTCAATGCAAAATCTCTAAATTCTATTTGGAATAACTTTGGCGCCGGTTGACCAATCTGCCTGAGAATTTCCTCAAATTTGCCTAGCGTAGCCCCGGTCCTTCCTTGAAAGTTTGGGGGGGATTCGTCAAGCGGGGGTCGAGATACAAGGGAGTCCCTAAACGTGTTTTCCCCATGTTAATTTCCATAGGGCGGTCGACCTCACTTTTAGCCCAAACGGCTGAATGGATTTCCACCAAACTTGGAAAAATTGTAGGGACTGTTGCCCGATGTGCCTTTGCTATGTCTCAAGATATGTGCTCCAGTGGTTTTTGAGTAATTTAGGTTCAAAAAAATATATGTATCTATGGCAGCGCCCCGGTACGCGCACCGGGGAGCGCATCGGGCGCGCCACGCGACTTGCGCATGGAAAGCTGATTGGCTCTCGGGTGTCAGTAAACATTCCAAACAGTCCGGAGCGGCCGCCATCTTGTGTCTCGGTAAAATCGAGACACAAGAGGTGGCAAAAACAAAGGGGGAAATGACCATAAGGGGGCAGAGTAGACCCCCCCGTCCCCCTAGGTTTGATGTGGGGGCTACAAGAGGGCACCGCGGGGCAAAACATATTTTTTTTCGGTTTTTCGCGGGGGGAGCGCCCGGTACGCGCACCGGGGAGCGTACCATGGGGAAAAAAGTATGACAGACTTTAAACAAAATGAAGCCTTTTTTTACACATTGGAGGTAGTTCTAAAAAGAACAGTTTTTTAAATTCTTTTTGTTGTTTTATATTTTTTATTGTTTTTTTGAACATTTTTTACATTTTTTGGCTTTTTTGAACAGTTTCATATTTTTTTGTATTTTTTATAGGGAAAAACAAAAAACAGAAATTTGGAAACGGCTCAACTGGAGCAAAAAAATAAAACAGGAACAAATTAAGGCTTCTTTGTGCATTTGTGGTTATCACCAGCAAGCATGATGAGTGTAATGCTCTGCTCATCATAAGTGATTCATTTCCCACAATGTACACAAACAATTTTGTATCCCCCAAACTTTGGTTGGATAGTTGAAATCAACTGACTTGCTTCTGGACCTGACGGAGTGGGTTCTTTGGTTGTTTAGGTTGTGCCAGATGATTGGGGTAGGTTTTTACAGAGTTCTCTCATCTCTGCTGCTTAAAAGTTAATAGGGTGCAAAGGCTGCATATGCCGAATCATTGTATGATTCTCAAAGGAATATTTTTTTGTAGGGTTCCCCCTGGATAGCACAGCACCACAGATGAGACAGGTCACCTTTGCAGCGTTTACTTTTTTTAAACAAGTTGGGATTTTAAAAAACTCCCATATGAAGTGCTCCTTTCTTTTTGTATGGTGGAGTGTTTTCTTGCAGGAACTGCCTTGTCCCTTCCTCCTCTTCCTCCTCCTCCTCCTCTTCTTCTTGACCACCAATGAGATGTTCTGGTGGTCCTTGTGGTGGTGGTGGTGGTGGTGGTGGGGCAGATGATCCAGCTGCTGCTGCTACTGTAGCCATTTCTGAGTAGAAACAGGTAGTAATAGCTCTGGAAACAGGTCTTCCTCACTCAAAGTACAAAGTGAGAATGAGGAAAAAAGGTGGGGGCTTTCATCATTTGGAAAAAAAAACTGTTCTGAACCAATGAAAAGTGTTATTTTTAGGTCACAAGACCAGGGGTTTCATCATTATGAAACCAAAACTGTTATGAACCAATGAAAAGTGTTATTTTCAGGTCACATGACCCGACGCTCTTACGCTAAGTGCCCCGGGGCGTGCCCCGGAGCGCGCCCCGGGCACTTATGTAGCGCGTTCGTATGCGCGTTGGTGCTTCCGGGCGCGCATACGCCGTGCGTATCACGCGGATGCGGCTACGCGATACGTCATGATGATGTTTTCGTTCGCGCCAATAGCGCTAACGGGACGCTCACCGGTACGCGCCCCAGGGCGCAGGACAAAATTGCGCTGACCGGGGCGCTCCCCGGTACGCGCCCCGGGAGCGCACCAGGGCAAAAAATTTTTAAAAAAATAAACACAAATAATAAAATAGTATTATAGAAATATACAATATAGGATTCATTATAAAACATATTACATTTCATAGGTTTATGGTCCTATATATAGTTAGGAATTAGCATTTAAAAAACCTATGAAATTCACTGAAAAACCATAGGTTTCACGCCAGGTATAGTTAGGAATTAGCATTTAAAAAACCTATTAAATTCACTGAAAAACCAAAGGTTTCACACCAGTTATAGTTAGCTGGAAATTTTACTGACATAAAACCATTTAAATTCCCACATTATAGTTAGTTGGACTCACTATAACTTGCGCGCCTGCAATGCACTGCTGATGACGTCACATATTACATCACTCATGACATGGTCAGTGACATCACTCATGACATCACTGATGACACCATCCTTGTGACAGAGTGACAGATCTCCTTTCAGTGTAATGTAACCCTTGAAACACATATTCAAAAATAGAAACTAAAATGTTCAAAAAAAATAGAGATACCCATAGCAGTTACAACAACCAATTCAGTAATACCACCATCTATATACACATCCACTCATTCACCAACAGTTCTATATAGTCACTCCTACAAGTCAATTCAAGTCATAAGCTTTTATTCGATTTGAGAAATACAAATCATACAAGCATAAAACATATAAAAAACAAATTCATTACATACGTAATTATTCTAAAAACAAAGTGACTCAAGTGAACTCGGGAATAATTCATAAAATATGAAGAGAACATACACTGGCGTACGCTGGGCAACAATACATAGTTAAAGGTATAATTTAAAACTAAAAAAGGGTCATGCATGTACAGGCAGGGATAAATATAATTATCACACAAAGTGTTGTTCTTGTCAGCTGTACATTTTGAAGCAAAGGTTCCAATATGGCTCGGGCAAACACGGGGAGGTTAATTCATGTGTAAACAAAAAGGTAAAAGACCATACATTTACATACGGTGGGCATAATGCATGATTAGAATACGATATACTGTTAAAAGAGACATATATGTACAGACAGGAATATATAAGGTTATAGCAGCACTATGCTCTTCCTGGCAGCTGTACATTTTAATATAAAAGTGGCAAAAAAGAAACAGATATCCACGTTCTCTAGGGAAGATAGTAACTCTAGAGCGCTCTTTGAAGATCGAATGTTGTATTGTAAAAGGATAGGTTTTAGATACCTTACCCTTAAAAAAATGATAACATTTACAAAAAAGTAAAAAATGACAGCAGCTCTGGCGTGAGGTATTGTCACACGGGCAGGGAGTTTCGGATCTTGTTTTCTGGTCTGGGAATGCAACAAGGTGATGTACAATACCCAACCTGACTCGGGTTAGTACAAATTGATGGGAGGGACGAGAGACATTCGAAAGGTAGGCTTGAAACCCCGGAGTTAAGTTTAGTTCCTTGTAGAACTTCACGGTGGCTAGCTTGCCATACACCTTATCTCGCCCTTTCTTTTTAAAATTTAAAAATGTTTGTTTGATTTCTTTTTTGGGGATTGCAACCCCAGTTCGGGGTCGAGGAGAACATCAATTTCAAATAAAGTTTTATACCAGGAATGAATGTATTTCAACCACTGGATGCGTGATGAGTAGTCCAATCCTATACAATCAAGAATAATTTCTTGAGTGAATCGAGTCTCTGGCTTAGCCCAAATAGAAGGCCACAATAAGAGTGGCCGAATGGCTGCTAAGTCAGAAATAAACTCGATCCCTACCTCATCATGAATTAATTGGACAGAGGCAGAGGGGGGGACACATAGCAGTCTTTTTAAAAACTTGTTTTCATCTTTTTGGAGCGAAGAGCCCTCAATTTGACCCCATGCACCCGCCCCGTACAATGCAGAAGAAACACAACGTATATTATATATGTTAATCATATCTAAGATGCTTCGTTCCAAGCTTGGATGCAAATCGGAATATGCTACTGGTAGTCCGCATCATTTTCAACCTGATGTTATCGAACTCAGGTACCCAAGACCCGTCGTTGGCGTAGGTGATTCCCAAATAACAAAATGATTTAACGTGTGTCATCTTGTCGCTATCCAAGAAAAAGCTGTACTTCAGTTTATTTGCAGACTGCCCGCACAACATTACATAAGTCTTAGTTTTGTTCAGGCGGAGCCTCCTGTTTTGAATAAACAGCATGAATCTGTCAATGAGTCGCTGTAACCCAATCTGAGTGCAGGATAAAAGAACAGCGTCGTCCGCATATAGTAAGATTGGGACAGGTTTGCCTCCAATCAGGGGAGCATCTGCTGGGGTATCGGCCAAGATGCGATCAATATAATTAGTAAAAAGGGAAAATAAAAGAGGGGCCAGTACGCATCCCTGGCGAATACCCCGTGAAACTTTGAGAAACGGCGTACATTCGCCTAGGGTGCCATAACGGACCTTACAGAAGAGTTTCTCGTAAAGCCTGGCCAGAAAGTGGACAATTTCCTTCGGTGCCCCTGACTCCAGCAAAACCTGCCAAAGAATAGCGTGATCAACTAAATCAAACGCGCTGCTCAGGTCAGCCAAACATAAAAAAAGATTGCCCTTTTTGACTACAGTGTATTTGTTGATAATGAGGTCCAAATTTACACATTGCTCCGAAGTGCCCATACCTTTCCTAAAGCCATATTGCACTTTTGTTAAAATGTTCATGTCTGTAGCCCAAGTTTCTAGTCTTTTGAGCAAAATTCTACTCATGACCTTTACTGAGGCGTCCAACAAAGAGATCGGACGATAATTGGAAGCCTCAGATTTGCTGCCTTTGTTGAATAGGGGAATAGTAACTGGTCACTCATACATATACTCACTCATCATATGTAGTGAAACACCTATGCATCCTTTTACACACCGACAGTCATCCAAACTTTACTCACACACATACTCACACATGCAAATAAACTATTGAACATCCATTTATTTGCCTATATAACTATACACACACTACCACCTTACTTCTAAAGAAAGTTACACATACTTACTCTCTTAAACAATCACTTATAGAAACACATACTTATTTAAACAGGAACTCTTTCAATCTCTCACTCTCACAAATACTCACTTATATACATCAATACTCACATATACTAGATTAAAACATATGTAGTTACTGATAAAGACACTAGTGAGACAGTCATTCACTCACTAACACACACATATAAAAAAACATACATTAAGACACTTATTCAACGTTTATTTTTCCATCGACCTTTACATATACATATAAAAACATATTTATTTTTCAGAAAGACACAAATTCACTAGATGGTGTAATCAGTGATGTCATGAGTGATGTCACTGACCATGTCATGAGTGATGTAATATGTGACGTCATCAGCAGTGCACATTGCAGGCGCGCAAGTTATAGTGAGTCCAACTAACTATAACGTGGAAATTTCAATGGTTTTATGTCAGTAAAATTTCCAGCTAACTATAACTGGTGTGAAACCTATGTTTTTTTCAGTGAATATATATATATATATATATATATATATATATATATATATATATATATATATATATATATATTTTTTTTTTTTCACTGAAAAAACTATAGGTTTCAGGCAGGTTACTGCTACTAAATCGTCCTTCTAGACACTTACACATCCACTCATTCTTCAATGCAGATTGCTGTATTTATAATACATATTTAAATATGGATCCAGACCACATTCACTGGATGATGTCATCAGTGATGTCATTTGAGATGTCATCAGTGAGGTCGTCAGTTATGTCACTGACCATGTCATGAATGATGTAATATGTGACATCATCACAAGTGGATTGTGGGCGCGAGAGTTACAGTTAGTACAATTAACTATAACAGAGGAATTTCAATAGTTTTGTATGAGTGAAATGTCCAGCTAACTATAACATTCCTAAAACCTATGGTTTTTTCAGTGAATTTCTAAGGTTTTTTAAGTGCTAATTCCTAACTATAACCTGCCTGAAACCTATGGTTTTTTCAGTGAATTTCAAAGGTTTTTAAAACGACAATTTCTACTTATTATGTTGACCACTTCCCCATATTTCAACCTGAAACAAAATCTGCAATGCTACGTAAAAAATCAGGCAATAGTTCCACTTACCACTAACAAATAAACATCAACATTTAACTACTGTAAGAACATTGAACATGTACTACGTGAATTACATCGAACTCACACCCATGTTTAAAGAGCAATATGTTTTAGAGTTTGTAATTATACACTTCTGACACCCAACAAAATCACAATACTCAGCGCCACTACCACTACAACCACCCCCACGGACCTCTCCTTTCTACTACCTCAGAGGCAGCGCAAAACAGTACTACAGACTTTTCCAAAGTAATATATCTCCTCAACAGTACACTAGCTCAATCTAAAGAGATGTGGCAACCAAGTATGTATAAGTGAAAGAACTCGAACATCAACAATAATGTACACAACGCTAAGACACCGGTGAAATACTATACACAATTCACTCTAGAAATCAAAAACTTTTCAGTGTGTATATATACCATTGATACGTGTAGTGTACTGAGTTGTGGGCGCAAGCATACTATCTCAGACACTTGGGAATTTTTCGGTCATGTAGCTGTGTTCACCCTCCTCCTTTGAAACAAAAGCGGAGTGGGCTAGTCCAACGTAAACAACGTCAACGTAGGACTATAAATAATTAGTCTACGTCTTGGACGTGGTTCACTTCTGCAAAGAGAACAGAATGTGCCGCTGCGAAGGTCCGCACCCTACCACGTTGCTGCCGCCATGACTGCGTGCTTCCTTGATACAGGCCGATTGCAAACTCAGCACCACAGACTTATGTCTGTATAGACTAGAGATTTCCATAGACACTGCGGACAGCAGGGTTCACAACTTGAATTCAACTTTTGATCTAAATTTGTCTTCAGTATCTGTGCTGAGAAGTGCCTACAATCTACTCCGCTGTCAGTAGAATTGACAACTTGATACCAGTTGAATTCAGCTTTGCATCAACACTACGGACAGCATTGAATCTATCCTTGCTTTATTTAAGGCAGAGACATATGTACTGTGTCCTCAGATTCTGTTAACTGTGACAAAATAGCATTCATCGATCTTTGTGTCGACTACTGCCTTCAATCCACACTGCGTACAACACGGTTCTCAACTTCAATTCAGCTTTGCATCAACACTACAGACAGAATTGAATCCAGCCTTGCTTTATTTAAGGCAGAGACAATTGTACTGTGTCCTCAGATTCTGTGACAAAATAGCATGCTTCGATCTTTGTCTCGACTACTGCCTTAAATCTACACTGCGTACAACAGGGTTCACAACTTGCATTCAGCTTTCCATCTACACTACGTACAGCATTTAAGATATCCTTGATTTATGTAAGGAAAAGATTATTTTCTTAAAGGATGCCACAAAAAACTTTCCTCAAAGACTGTAGTGATTTCTGTTTTTGTAGAGTAATGACGTAATGTCACAGTAGGTAAGCAAAAAACCTTCTTTCCGAAACAACAACAAGTCGTCTATGAAAAAAAAGAGTGGGTAGTGTGCAGCAGCTTTACCGCGTAGGAATGTACAATTACCTATGAACAGTGACAATAGATAGATTTCAACAGTCTGAGAAACAAATCTAGAAGCTCCTTACGCCACTTTTGTATGTACTATACTATGACTAACTCTATATACTATATTTCAGATCACTAAACTTGAGGGTGCACTACGAACCAGCACATACCAAGGCAAAACGTAAGCTACAAGTATTTTCTCCACTATTAACTGCTCCATCTATAACTTTCACTCTCTCACAGTTTTAATGTCGTTTTCTCTCTCTTTCTCTCTCTCCCTCTCACATCATTTCTCTTTCTCTTTTAAAGTTATGGACATGTTGTCCACTGTGCCGTGACCAACCAACGCTGAGTTCAAGTTGTGAACTCTGTTGGTCACAGTGTTTACACAAGGTAAGCAGAGCAACCTAGACATACAATGCCTCCGATTAAATGCTTTAGAAATGAAAGACCTTATTTACAAGCCCCTTGCGCCACTTTTGCGTCACTTTCAACATGAAAAAAGTAACACAAAACTGGCGCAATAGTCTTGTAAATAAGCCCTTAAGTATATTGTCCTGCATACGGACTTGATCTCTCACCTAATTCTGTCTCATCATTTTAAAGACCTGTGGATCTGTAATGTAAATCTGATGCAGGAGGCTCTTCCATACAGACGCCGCTTGAACGCAACCCTATAAGACAAGTGAAATGTATCATGCACACTGCACACGTTAAAAGAACGAAATATCTTCAACTGTTAATTTGACTTGTAATGTAATGTTTGATCTCATTTAGTCACATCGATCTAATGTAAAACACTAATTACCTTTTTTGTTCTGCAGATTACCTACCGTACTTCTATTGAACTTCATATCACATTTTGTTTATTATAATGTTTTGTTAAAGTTATGTTTCTAGTTATTTATTATATTGTTATCTTCAAGTTACATTTCCAATTATTTATTTATTGTTTTAATAAAAGTTAATTAAAAAAAGTATATACCTCTTTTTTTTTGGGGGGGGGGGTAAGCGGTCCCCAATAGAAATTATATTTATATTTAGAAGTATAATTCTGAGGCTAACTCTTTACTAGATCTTTACCAGAGTTGATACCTACAACTAACGATTCCTAGGGAAAAGTTTAAAAACTCCAGCACAGTAACTTTTTTCCATTACCAACATAGTGTAGTGAACTTCTAACCTCTGTGTTCATTTAAGTGTTCCATGAACTGTTACTATGGTAACATGCAGAAAGCCGTTTGGGGGTAGAGTTGAAAGGTACTGTCCGTACAAAAATTGTTATATTAACCCTGGATCCTCTACAAGACCAAAAAGGAAAGCAAACTAAAACAAAACACTGTGTACCAGATTTACAACCCCCTTGCACCACTTTTGCATCCAAGGCCCCCCTACAAAATTAGAAGTGTGTGGGCCTCAACGACCCCCCTCAAGCCCCTGGAACCACCACCCCCGGGAATTTGTATATTGTGAGAGACAGACTGTGTGACCCTATGCGTACAGCCCTTGAGAGCCCTGGAACCCGCAACGCCTGGCTCATGCAGTGTCCCGGGGTGCCTACCCCTGGGAAACTGCTGTTTGCTTTGAGAGGGCGGGAGTCTCACCAGCCATCCCACAGTACATAAAGCCCCAGGGAGTGGTGGTCCCCGGGGCTTTGGAGACCTTACAGCCCCCCCCTCCCTAGCCATACTTTTTTTTGTAGCCCCAGTGGGTAACGGGGCCCTCGAGTGCTCCAGTAGGGGAGCCACGTAGTTCCCCTCCCACAATACATAAACCCCCAAAGGGTGATGGTCCCCGCAGCTTTCAGGACCTTCAATCCCTCCCCCCGCCATTTTTTTCTTTTTAGCCTTGGACACTGGCGATCCCTGATGCTGGGGGTCCCATTTGGGCCCCACATAAAATGTAATAATCTTGCTCCGAGAATTTCATCCCCTGGAGATGAATTATTTTTTTTAAAAGTCCTTTTTATTTTATTTATTTTACGGCTCAGTCCACGCATCCAGGTTTAAAAAAAAATGTGGGCCCTGGGGGTCTACAGGGTAAAAGTATTTCTACCCTACCCCCTTTCTCTGTTTTGGACACATATTCCACTGACAGCCTTGCTTCTACCGAGGCACAAAAAGGCTGCCAACAGTTCCAGGTTTTGAATGTTTACAACCGCTTGACAGCCAATTTGCATTGAGCGCGTGATCGGGACGGTGCGCTTATAATACGATGACAATCCTCGCACAATCCGCGGATCATGCGCCCATAGATATATAAATGACTTTAACCATAATTTTCTCAGGAACTACTGAACAGGTTCACACCATATAAGCAGAAGGCACAATTCGCAACTGATGACTACCTGTCTGCCACATTTGGTGTAATTGCGTTCAGCCGTTCGGGCTGTAGCCGTGTCTAAAGGTCCTATGGGAAAACACGTTTTGGGACCCCCATTTCTCTTGGCCCCCGCTTGACCAATCATCCCACAAACATTTAGGGAAGGAGCGGAACTGAGCTGGCCAAAAGTTTGGAAAATGTCAAGAAGATTCATCAATCGACGCCAAAGTTATTGGCAATAGAATGTTGTGGTTTTCCTATGGCAGGAGATGCCCCAATTCCGAGGTTAACCTGGTATGTTCTAAGAGTGCCAGCAGTGCTGATTCTGTAATGTATTGTGGACACAATATGGATTGGGATTCCTGAAGTATGGAGTTGGCTTCTAAGTATTCAGAACGCTTTGACAAATGTTTCCAACATTTTGGAAATGCACATGGTGCAGCTTGCAATTTGTAATACATATTTAAACTAGTCAGGTGGCAGAATTTACAACTTCACAGCTCCTTCAAACAGCTTTAGCCCACAGACAAAGGGTTATATAGATCAGTTGTCAATAGCCGTGTGAGCAGTCATTGGCCCAACATTTTGTAGGTCATTTTTATACAAGACTTTTTATTTCTAAGAAAATAAATATTTTATATAGTTTCAGGGCTTTACAATGAACCTTCTTGGCCCAATGGTGTGCTCTTGTTTCATTCACATTTTACTTCTACTCAGCAGACAGCACAAGGGCAGCCCACTTCAGCTATTGGCTTACCAGACTAGCATGGCAGCATTCTGCTCTTGCACCATGTTCCTCGGACTGGAAGTGCAGTGTGCCTATACTCAAATAAATATAGGCATTTGGCTTTTGGACAACGTAGTCAGGCAACATGTGCATTCATTAAAAAAACAACATTCAGAAACCATATTAGCATTGTCAAAATTCAAAGTTAGAAGCCAGTGCAAGCCTTATTGGATTTGACATTGCATAATAGTTTGCCGGGCCTGGTAAATGTTTCTTGGAGATTCAGAACCTTCATCACAGCTATAAACGAACTTTCTTTTAATATGGAAGGTTGTTTCAGGGGCGGCCTTAGGCATGTGCAAGCTGTGCACCTGCACAGGGCCACCAAACCCCAGGGGCCACCACGCCACTATATATCCTTAATATAATAATCCTCTGAGGATGGATACATATTTGCGTGGTGGCCCCTGGCAGGGATTTGGCGGCCTCTGGCTCTGTTCCACTTCCAAACACCCTGACCCCCCCCTCTTCAATGGCCTCTGCGCTCCACCCCGCCCAGACCCCTCTTCCGGGGCCCCCTACCTATGCTCCCTGCCCAGGGCCGCCATGAGCCTAGAGCCGCCCCTGGTTGTTTTAATGATCAGACGACCCAGATCACAATTTAGAAATCCGTTCTACAATTTATAGAACTTGGAATTACTCGACTATTTAGCTGATTAGAATTCCTCCACATTAGGGGTTACCAACCTACAAACTAAGAATCTTCATCTGCGTTCTGTTTCCTGATAAATTACAGATCACCATCAAAGTACCCGAATAGACTACAACAGCAACAGAAATTAAGATCATACGCCCACGATCATTTTATATTGTACTTGACAGCCATGTGTTAAAATAAGCTTCTTTTTTGTTGTATGATCATTAAAAAAATGGTGACACAAATTCTTTTAAATATTTTCAGCGAGATTAAACATTTTTCAACTGAATGATTAGTAGCCTAAGGACGTGAACTACATTTCACAGCTTTTAACTTGGGTATAAAAAAAGAACCTTTTCCCTGTTTGATATTAAAATTAAATATGTGCATTGCCCCCGGTCATACAGTATTACCAAGAGTAGAACCTAGAGAGCCATCTCCTATCCTAGATACAGCTTCTACACGCCTGGATGGGGCTTTGGATATTAGGAAGTCGGTCAAGGGCACCAATTAGCCTGTCTGTTTGGAAAGGCAAGAGGGTTATTCTCATTTTAGTTCACTCAACCTGTGCTTGTCAAGCCTTTGTGAGACTGAATGCCCAATTAACTTCTGTGTGTGCATTGTCTTCCATACCGTCCTATTATGAAAAGCAATGATAATTTAATTTGAGGGCAATGGGCAATTTGTGTGTCTCAAGTATTGACAGTCAGCACTTCTTCAAAAAGTGTGCATTATAGCAGGGAAGGTGTTTATGATTACTATATATGTTGATAAGCAATGTTGGGTGAGCTAAGTGGGCAGGGTTCACTGACAGAATATCAATGTAAAAAAATATAGAAGTGAAAAATATTGATTGCAAAAATATTGACTCCCTATACTTAAACAGGCAAGTACAAAGATATTGGGGGTAAATATCAATGTAAAAAATATAGTTGTACAAAATATCGATTTTATATATATAAAATATATATAGTGTGTTTATTTGCTGAAACTGCTGGAATATATCAAACAAAATAATAAATATAAAATATGTTCAATAATAAAAAATATATAAAAAATAAAATAGATTTAATATGAATTTTAACAAATGTAACAAATAAACCTAATTAAAAAAGTGAAACACACATACATAATAATATATATATTTACTTTAAAACAATTATTAAACTATTCATTTTAATTTATTTTATCATTTTAACATGTTATCAAAATGTACACACACATATATATATATATATATATATATATATATATATATATATATATATATATATATATATATATATATATATGTAAAAATGTACCAATAACATAAAATCTAATTAAAAAACATTCTATTATAAATTAAAACATTGAACTATTTGAAAAACTTCAAACCAATATTTCCCACTCCAGTCAGTGCAACAGTAGGGAAAGTGTTGGGTATCGGAGGGGTAAAAATTATTATTCCCACTTCAGTGAGTGCAACAGTAGGGAAAGTGTTGGATAGTGGCAGGATAAAATTTACTATTCCCACTCCAATCAGTGCAACAGTAGGGAAAGTGTTGGATAGCGGAGGGGGTTAAAATTATTATTTCTACACAAGTCAGTGCAACAGTAGGGAAATTGTTGGATAGTGGAGGGTTGAAAATTACTATTCCCTCTCCAATAATTGTAACAATAGGGAATGTGTTGGATATCGGAGGTGGAAAAACTACCAGTGAGTGGAGCAGTAAATGCTGGATTGCAGAGGGGTAACAATTAATATTCTCACTCCAGTCAGTTGAAAATTAAAAACAAACAAAATATTAACAAAAAAATAGTTAACAAACAAAATAAATTACCAAATATATAAATATGTCACAAATTAAAATACAAATATATTTAATATTAAAGAGATTTTTTAAAACATATCATGTGAAATACACAAGTACCTACAATTATTATATTAAATATAAAAATGAAAAATTCAATCAAATAAATATTTTTATGTAGAAATTATTTAGAAAGAAAATTTACTTGTTTTATTTCCTACCCTATAAGACCACACAAATCACAACACACATCTAACTTTTAAAACATGTACTTCCTTAATTAACACATTTTTTTTGCAATTAAAGACATATTAATAATTAAAAAACAAATTAAAAATCATAAACATTAATTAACTTCCCACACTTTACCCTAATAATCCACACAACCCACAGCTAAAACTAAACTGTAAAAACATTAATTACACAATTAAAACTTATTTTCAATTAAAAAACTAATAGTATTTATCAAATGATTTTAAAGTAACTAAAATGAATTTACTCACCTCACTGTACCCCTGTAAAAGTAAAACCCACACACAATTAATTACTATTAATGATCAAATAATTATTAATTATTTCACCATAAATTAATTTCCACCCTTCCCCCATAAACTCCACAACCTGAACCTAAAACTAATTACACAATTTCCATATTTAATTTTCAATCAATTAATTAATATAAATTAACAACTAATTGCTAATTAATTAAAAATGACTGCCCAGCCTTTACCCCATAAACCCCACAGCCCACACCTAAAATTAATTACACAATTTCCTTAGTTAATTACCAAGCAATTAACTAACATTAATTAACAACAAATTAATTATTCATTACAAATAAATTACTTCCCACCCTTCCCACTACCTGTACCTAAAACAAATTAAGCAATTATCATAATTATTTACAAATGACTTAATATTAATTAACAACCAATTATTAATTAATTACAATACATTACTTGCCACAATTAACACTATAAAATCTCAATTAAATAAATATGAACAAATAAAAAATACGTAATTTATAATAATTAAATTACTTCCTACCCTATTCCCCTATAAAACCCACAACCCGCTACGGCGGTATGTAACACAATAAGTATATGTGCGTTAAGCACTGTAGTGCCACCTCTGTCATGGTGTATAGATGTTGGACAACCGACATTCAAAATTTAAATTCTAGGACACAGTCCCAAGCTAAATGCCAAAAATCAACTTCTTTTTGACCACATCTTTTACATTGACTAGTGTCACGCAGGCCCAATCTGTGCAATTTTAGAGGAGTATGGTAAACTGGTGGATATATTTGAAGTGAATGATTCTTTAATTGCCATTTGGAGAGAGGGATCCCGTCAACTTACATATGTGCTCCCATTCCGGCAGTGTAAGCGGGGGTAGAAGTCTGTCATTCCAACGAGCTAGACTTTTGTCACTAATGATGGCTTTCTCTTCCCGCACTGCTCTAGATAGTTTTGTTACTAATTTGCCACGTGAGGGTGCAACTAAGAGCAAAAGAAGAGCTTGAAGAGCATGACGTTCAGAAGGGAACATGGGATAATGTGCTTTCACCGCAAGCTTTAGTCTATGAAGTGTAAAGTTAAAAAGCGTAGTGGGATTAGAGATATATTGAAGCTCTTCTGGTGTAATAAAACTCCCCTTCGGGTAGACGTCACGCATGACTCAATGCCTGCCTCCCTCAATGACCTCATCGGACCCACTTCCTGCGTTACCGAGAGAGCCGCATGATGACCATCCGCAGCTCAGGTGCATAGAGTGGAAGTTTGGCTGTCAGTTTCCCAATGGCCTGCTACACAGAAATGGTGGTATCAATTGAGTTAATGTTGTGTTGTGGTGTGCCCCTTCTCGAGTGAGTGATAATGCCAGCAAACGGGATAGGATGCGCGTCCCCATCCTCCACTGCTATGTGCGGTGTGAAAGCATGCAGCCCTAACCAATAGTAAGCATGTTGTTCCTGTGCGCATAAATAATAGATGTAGAAATCTGGGGCACAGGGCCCTCCTTTAGCATATTCTAGGGTCAATGTACTCCAGCTGACCCTGGCTTGTTTACCGCCTCAAATCAGTTTCAATAAGAGAGAGTGAATAGTGGCAAAGAAATGAGCAGTGAGTTTAATAGGGATGTTACTAAAAGATATAAAAAATCTGAATTATCATTTTGATGACAGCAATACGGTCCGCCAGGGATAGGGGCAGTGTCATCCATCTCTCAACCTTCTGCTCCAGAGACGCACAGGCCCTCCCATAATTATCTTGCACAACTATCTCTGGATCCAATGTACCCACACCCCCAGGTATTTAACTGGGTCAGTAGACCATATCAGCGGGTACTTCATAGTCGGGGCGTAGTCACTGCTGTTAGCGAAATTATCACTGACTTCCCCCAGTTGATAGTCAAACCCGAAAATAGGCCGAACCGACTGTATTCCTGGAGTATTTGAGCCAAATATTGTTGAGGTTCCTGTATGAACAGGACCATGTCATCAGCATACAACAATATAGGCAGACGGTGTAAAAGTTCAGAGCCATTTCCCTATGCTGTTGACAGGTAATACATGCTAGGGGCTCCAGTACCAAGGTGAAGGGCAAGGGAGTCAAGGGACTGCCCTGTCTGGTGCCTTGTTCTATTGTAAGTGGTTCTGAAGTATGACCACCGATAAACACTCTCGCCGATGGGTCAGTATATGGGAGTCGTATCCAATTTATTAAAATCGCAGGAAACCCCATAATCTGCAAGATCCCAAACATGTATCCCCCCTTGATAGAGTCAAATGCTTTCGCGGCATCCAACAGCACAGCCACCGCATGTAATGTGGGATCCAGCATTTGAAACATTGAGAAAATGGTGTCAGCGATTTTCTTATTGGTTAGGTCACTCTCAAGTTCTTCTTTGACCTTTGAAGTGAGATCTGGCATTGTTAGATGGTCCAAAACCTGTTGTTCAGCTAGGGTCTCCTTTGTTATCTCTGAAGTGTATAGGGTAGTGTAAAAGGAGGCAAAATCGTACTGTATTTACTGTATTTACATATGGAATGTGACTGCCCTGCAAATCTATGAATGATTCAACAGTAATGCCATCATGTAAGAATGTAGTAGGCCTTATTGAGTGGGATACGTGCTGGTCCAGTGAAATATCCTGACTTTAGCCTTGTGTAATTTGCCAACACCGGTACACAATCAGCAGTGTTTGTGTGTCATCTCCTTTCTGTTCAGAGCAGCAACCTGCAATTGATGAAAGTTTTTTTTTATTTTGACCTCCAGCTGGTCCCAAGTATATATATAGTAGGGGCCATGCCCAAATTACCCGCATATACCTGAGCAATAACATCAACGATGTAGAATCAAAAAATGAATGGTGCAGAGGGATCAATCAAAAAAATTTATTTTCAGCCAGAGTACAATTAGTTATCCTGCTGGTCTCTATTCTTATTAAAGACAAATTAATTTCTGCTAATCCAGTTTGTGTACGTTTCAAGTGACGGGAAAGAAAACACAGTATAGTCACAACAAACTAATACACGTACAGTTTTCATATATATACAATGTTCAATTCATTACACAAACAATCAAATCACACTCATATATATGATACACTACATATATACACTATATGCAACATACACAACATATATCAAACATATACACATATCGAAAAAAACACAGGATCAATAATTGGTTCCCCTACTGAGAACAAAACAAACAGTGTGTACACTCTTACATCAGAGCAATACAGTACAAGGTAGTCCCTATTGCGCCTGAGAAATAACACCTCCAAAACTATACACAGGGCGCTTTACTTCCTTCACACAACTCTACTTGATGGGACTCCTTTAAAAGTGTTGACGCTGGCGCGGTCGCGTTTCAGCCAGAGATTCCTTTTGGCATCATCAGGACAGGGGATTCAATATTTCTGAGTGGGATATAAGCCCTCAAAGGCAAAACACACGGCTGGCAGGGACAGAGCCCACTACCGCCTCCCCAACAATGGCCCTTACACACTTATGTAGCTGTATTACACTCAATCAATCAATTAGCAAATTTGTAGAGCGCGCTACTCACCCGCCAGGGTCTCAAGGCGCTGGGGGGAGGGGGAGTTGCTACTGCTCGAACAGCCAGGTCTTGAGTTGTTTCCTGAAGGAGAGATGATCCTGGGTCAGCCGTAGGTGGGTGGGGAGGGAGTTCCATGTCTTGGCCGCCAGGTAGGAGAAGGATCTTCCTCCGGCGGTGGGTCTGCGAATTCGTGGGATGGTGGCGAGGGCGAGGCTGGCGGATCAAAGCTGGCAAGTGGGTGTGTAGAATGAGAGGCGGCTGTTGAGGTATTTGGGGCCTATGTCGTGGAGAGCCTTGTGTGCGTGGGTGAGGAGTCTGAACGTGATCCTCTTGTTGACGGGGAGCCAGTGCAGGTCTCTCAGATTCGCAGATTTGTGGCTGTGACGAGGGATGTCCAGGATGAGTCATACAGAGGCGTTCTGTATGCGCTGGAGTCTTTTCTGGACTTTGGCTTTGGTTCCAGTGTAGAGGGTGTCCCCGTAGTCTAGTCGGCTGGTGACGAGGGCCTGGGTGACCATCTTCCTGGTTTCCGTGGGGATCCACCAGAAAATCTTTCAGAGCATGCGCAGGGTGTTAAAGCAGGATGACGAGACGGCGTTGACTTGCTTGGACATCGTGAAGGAGGAGTCAGTCCAGGATGAAGCCCAGGTTACGAGCATGGTCTGTTGGCTTGGGGGCGGTGCCCAGGGCAGAGGGCCACCAGGAGTCGTCCCAGGCAGAGGGAGATGGTCCCAGGATGAGGACTTCCGTCTTGTCTGAGTTCAGTTTCAGACAGCTGAGCTTCATCCATTCTGCGACGTCCCTCATTCCTTCCTGGAGGCTGGCTCTGGCGGTGGCGGGGTCGTTGGTGAGGGAGAGGATCAGCTGGGTGTCGTCAGCGTAGGAGGTGATGTTCAGATTGTGTTGGCATGCGATGGCTGCAAGGGGGCTCATGTAGACATTGAAGAGGGTGGGGCTGAGCGAGGATCCTTGCGGAACACTGCAGATAACTTCGGTGGCCGTGGATCAGAACGGGGGGAGGTGGACTCTCTGGGTTCTTCAGGTGAGGAACGTGACGATCCACTCCAAGGCCGTTCCTTGGATTCCTGTGTTGCTGAGGTGTTGTATCAGGGTGCGGTGACATACGGTGTTGAAGGCTGCTGAGAGGTCCAGGAGGATGAGTGCAGCTGTTTCCCCGTTGTTGACTCAAGTTGTAAAAGAAGTGTCACCAGTCCACTGCGTTTTTCAAATAGCAGGATGTGCTAGGCACTCAATACCTGAAATCACGAGGTTCCGTCACTACCATCAAACTGCCAACAACTTGAAGCAGCAAGTTTCCCAAACAGCTGGGCCCAAGCAAAGTCCTGATTTAAAGGATAAAATGATCAATGTATTCAATTGCATATATAAAACCAATAGCGGCTGCCACCGAAAAGTACAGGTGAGGCGGGGATTAGAAAATTGTATAAAATGACTTACTGCCTGCCACCGCCTCACCTCCATCCTCTTCTGTTTCTGCAGGAAGCACACACAGGCTCTCCTAAGGCAATCAGGATACTGCTGTCACCATGACAGAAGCATTGTTATTGGTCTGAGTGTTTTGGTTTGGCGGTTAGACGGGGGCCATAAGCCTTGGCATGTTCTCCACCCAGGCTGTACATTACAGCCAGTGGCGAACATTCAAAAAGCACATGACTGTTTGGCCGGCCCAAGATGATTGGCCAAACTGTCATGCGCACTTAAGTGCCCAACCACTCCTCCCCTGCTAGCTGTAATTAAAGCCTAGCCCGCCCTGTAAAATATTTTATTGGAACCGATTTTAACCCTCCTGTTGGTCCTACCTCTGGTGCAAGATCGACGTTGCCCAGGGCGGCCTCCTACCCCCTCTCCAGTTGACAAGGGTCGCTAGTTCAGGCGTTCGGTGCTTAACTCATTTTGGGCGCCATCTTGGGTAGGGGTAGGATCGCGGTCTAGATGATCGACGATCCCGCCCTCCCAAGACATAAAAGGAGTCCCTCTTCACCTTAACTAGGTATTTGTTATACTCCTTTTCACCCCTGAGGCGGAAGCCGGGGGCCCTTGAGCACTCTTGCTCCTTTCAATCTATTTAAGACGAACAGGAATTATGGAATTCTAGCGCAATTTTAAAACGTGTAAAATATTTTATTGGAACCGATTTTAACCCTCCTGTTGGTCCTACCTCTGGTGCAAGATCGACGTTGCCCAGGGCGGCCTCCTTCCCCCTCTCCAGTTGACAAGGGTCGCTAGTTCAGGCGTTCGGCGCTTAACTCATTTTGGGCGCCATCTTGGGTAGGGGTAGGATCGCGGTCTAGATGATCGACGATCCCGCCCTCCCAAGACATAAAAGGAGTCCCTCTTCACCTTAACTAGGTATTTGTTATACTCCTTTTCACCCCTGAGGCGGAAGCCGGGGGCCCTTGAGCACTCTTGCTCCTTTCAATCTATTTAAGACGAACAGGAATTATGGAATTCTAGCGCAATTTTAAAACGTGTAAAATATTTTATTGGAACCGATTTTAACCCTCCTGTTGGTCCTACCTCTGGTGCAAGATCGACGTTGCCCAGGGCGGCCTCCTACCCCCTCTCCAGTTGACAAGGGTCGCTAGTTCAGGCGTTCGGCGCTTAACTCATTTTGGGCGCTATCTTGGGTAGGGGTAGGATCGCGGTCTAGATGATCGACGATCCCACCCTCCTCACGCCCCCTACAGTGGATATAAACATCAAAGTCCCCCGTCCGCGCAGCGGGCGGGCGCAGCGGGCGCGCCGGCGGCGGGCCGAAGGCGCGCCAAAGGCGAGCCCGTCTGCCCCCGTCCGCGACCGGACGGGACCAGGGGCCATACCCCCTGTGCAAGGCGGACCAGATTGTAGGAGACCGATGAGGTATGATTCTATCACACTGAAAAACTTAATGCCTCTGATTACTCATACCTGTCGGCACTCCATTCTCCCTGACTCTCCCTCTGGGATCTGCCCTCATTGTACTTTCTCACTGACTAGCCATCAAGACAAGCATCCTGGCAAATCCTACAATATGTTTCTTCTAAACTGCCGGTCATTGACCAAACATGCTACGCAAATGACTCTCCTGCTGGAGGAAAATGAGCCAGATGTGGTATTCTTGACGGAGACGTGGTTAAAAGACGCCTCTGACTCGGATATTACTTCCATTCTGCAAATGGGGTACACCCTGCAGAGATTAGACAGACCAGAAGATAGAGGAGGCGGCCTAGGCATCCTCCACAAAAACCTCTACCGCTGTAGAACTTCTTCGGCTGATATCTCTAATTGTGAGAGTATGCTATTTACTCTTGATCTCTCACCTATAGATTCATTTTCTGGCGTACTTATTTACCGTCCCCCCAATCAAATAGGAGATTTCATTGATTCACTCCAATCCAAAATAGCCAACCTGGGGGTTAGCAAATCCTATTTTTCTATACTAGGAGATATAAATATCCACCTAGAGGACCCTAACAACCCCACGGCTAAGGCATTTTGGATAGTATGGCAGCTCTTCAGATTATATTAAAGGGCTTTGAGCCCACGCACGAAAAGGGCCATCTTCTCGATGGTGTTCTCAGTAACGACAATAGACTGGAAGTAGGGACCCCATTACCTCTTACCTGGACCGACCACTATTTAATACCTATTCAGTGGACTCCAGCGACGCCATTGCAGCCCCTTCCTCGCACTACCCTAATTGGAAGAGACTGGTCCAAAGTTTCCCCAGACCAATGGGCTAACCTGCTTTCGGCTGCCCCCCCCCCAAAGGGCGACAGACCCAGCACTGCAATATGAGAATTATACCAAATGGCTGTGCTCAGCCTTGGATACTATTGCACCTATTAAGGCCTTTAAAGAAAAAACTAAATCCAAGGGCTCACCCTGGTACACCCCTCATCTTAAAGAACTAAAAAGGGCGTGCAGAAAATTTGAAAGACATTGGAGGATCTCTCGTAGTAAGGTAGATAAAACTACACATCTCGAAGCCATCAAAAAGTACAAATTAGAAATTAGACGAACCAAAACTTTATACTTCGAGGAAAAATTTTTAACTGCCTCCAACTCTGCTAGAGAAATCTTTCAGATAGCAAAGTTCCTGATTGATATTCCCCTGGTTCCCGCTGACCCTAGTAAAGCTCAAGCTCGATGTGAGAGTCAAGCTGAGTATTTTTACAGGAAAATACAAAAAATTGCCTCCGCCTTTCAGCCACCTAATCTACCCCAGGACATGGGAACCAGCTTACCTAATGACACGACTCCAAAATTAGTTGAGTTTCCATTGCTGGATGAAAACTCACTTGCGGTTATCATGACAAAAATAAAATCAGGATCTCCCACAGACCCTGCCCCCCCCTCTCAGATAGTAAAAATTGAGAATATAGTTAAACCTGTAATCCTCAACATACTAAACACTTCCATTTCCACAGGCTCAGTACCCATTGCATGGAAATGTGCACAGGTTAAGGCGCTGCTGAAAAAACCCACATTGGACCCGGAAAATATGGCCAACTATCGGCCTATTTCCCTCCTTCCGTGGATCAGCAAACTCCTTGAAAAACACGTTAACTCGGTTATTACTCAATTTTTAGAGAACAACCATCTCCTCCACGATTCCCAAGCTGGCTTTCGTCCAAAACTGGGAACTGAAGCGGCTCTCCTGGCGGTAACTGAGCTGGCCAGGAAGCAAATGGATCAAGGCGGCACTACAGCAATCATGTTGCTTGACCTCAGTGCCGCCTTCGATACCGTTAACACCAGCATTCTTCTTCATCGCCTCAACCAGATGGGAATCTCGGGGAAGGCCATGCTTTGGCTCCAGTCATTCCTGGAGAACCGTTCTTTTAGGGTAGTTGAGGGTACTACCTACTCTAAAGTCTGGCCCTTGGATCAAGGTGTACCTCAGGGCTCTTCGTTGAGCCCTACTCCTTTTAATATTTATATGCAGCCGTTAGCTGATATAGTCCATTCATTCGGTCTAGACATAATAACCTACGCTGATGACACGCAATTAGTCGTGTCTATGAATCAGGCAGACTTCTCCCCCTCTAATCTAAGTAACTGCCTGGTAGCAGTGGCTCAGTGGATGGCAACCTCGCATTTAAAATTAAATGGCGAGAAAACTGAGCTTATGGTGTTAGGTAACTCAACCATTCCCATTCCTTTGCTAGACTGGCCACCATGTATGGGCCCTACGCCTCAACCAAAATGCCATATAAAGAGCCTAGGCATTTGGCTCGATTCCAACCTCAGCTTCATGCAACAAGCTACCACTCTCTCTGCCACATGCTTTGGGCTAATGCGTATGCTGAGAAAGGTGCTGCCCCTTCTCCCTTTTGAAGCTCGCAGAATAATGGTTCAAGCCATCATTTTGTCCCGCCTAGACTACGGGAACTCTCTATACTTAGGTGCCCCTGCCTTTACAATCAAAAAGCTACAGGTGACTCAAAACGCTGCAGCTCGTCTCCTGTTAGGCCTCAATAAACGAGACTCAACCACCATTGCCCTAAGGAAACTGCACTGGCTTCCGGTCAGGGCCAGAGTGCTGTTTAAGTCTCTCTGCTTCATGCACAAAGCTATGTGGAAGAATGCCCCTACTATGATCTGTTCCCTGGCAAAACCCTACCTTCCTCACAGGTCCCTAAGATCTAGCACTGCCTTCCTGGCTACTGTCAACAAAATCAGACGGACCAGATGGGGCGGGCGTTCCTTCTCCCGGAACGCCGCAAAAGAATGGAACTCTTTGCCCACCTCCCTTCGCAGTGAACCTAACCTCTTAAAATTCCGGAAGGATTTGAAAACCCACCTGTTCATCTAATCCTTTCTTTTCTTTTAGTATGACGGTACTTAGCGCTACGAGGCCTTTGGGTTGTTTGCGCTCTACAAAACCCGACTAATAATAATATAAACCTCCCTCACTATGGATAAATAAAAGGAATATAACGTCGCATTATCATTTCATTTTTTTTTTTTTCACTGCTCAAAAAGCAGTGGGGTGGTGCACCTCTGCCTTAGCGGCAGAGCCGGTGTTGAAAAAATCATTTAAAACAATGAGATGGCGCAAATGGTGTGTGGTGAGAAATGTACTTGGTGCTCATTCAAGTTATACACTTGTGTGTCAATACATGATCAAGAGTGTGTATCAAGGAAGAACAACAGAGCCCAGTTTATTATTATGAACAATCATATTAGGGCTGTAGATGTAGTCGACGATGTTTCAATCCTTTAGGCAGATAGAAGGGTCATCATCAGGGCTCTAAGAATATATGAGCCTGGGAAAAATAGAGGATGAACACAAATCAAACATTGCTGAAGGCACCAATGGGCTCAATTCAGCCAAGACTGTCTAAGGATTGTAAAGACTCCTAAAGTTGTCAAAAAGTGTCAATGTAGTTTGGAGAAATCTAGGGGATCTGCTAATGTGAGCGGAGTAGATTGGGCCACTTCAACAATGTAAAAGGGCCTCCAGAGGATTACTGCAAGATCTTCCTGGACAACAGACAAACTAATTGAAAGGAGGGCTGAGTGAAGTTGACTGGGTGTGCTTCAAAATATGTCTTCTTATCCTGGAACCTGGACTCCTGCTCCACTCACATTACTAGAACCCCTGGACCCCATCCAAACTATACTACACTACACTACACTTATTAGTGCCCATCCTCTATTTTTCTCGTGCTCTTGTATTCTTAGAGTCCTGATGATGATTCTTCTATCTGTTTAAAGGATCGAAATATCATCGACCAGTTCTATGGACCCATTTGATTATACCTAAGAATAAAATGGGTCATGTTTTTCTTACTTGAGTGCATATTGCCACATGTATATATCACTTGTATGAGAGCACTGAGCACGTTTCTCACCACACACCCACTGCATGGTCACATTGTTTTTAATTTATATTATAAACAATTGAAAAAATGTATCATTTGATGTATTTCTACATTGATTATGATATCTATGGTCTTAGGACCTCTGTTCTTTAAGAATAAGCTTATCCAAGGTGGCAGGCAACACTCAGGTTCCCTTGTTACCAATAACCTGATTTAAAGAACCATCAGTCCTCCTTTTGTTCAAGTATCATCCTGGCTGGGAGCTATATGGAGCCTAACACCTATACGTCACTGCAATGACGGGAAACAAAGGCACAGAGCTTGTTGTAACTTCTCAAGTCTCAAGCAAAATTTTGATTTAGAGGCAGGTTTTTTACTTTGTTCAACCCCTGTATATAGGAGATATTCATGGTCAGTATGAATGTCAGATACATCTGACCATATAAGTAATTACACAAATAACTATTTAAATAGCACTTCTCAATTTATTTTGTTTCATTCTTTTATAGAGCTGCTCATCTCAATGTAGGGTATCAGGGTTTTGTACATCACAATGACACATTACACAGAGATAATAGGTCATAGAAGTGTGTCAATCAACATACAGGACATATTACATAAGACAATGAGGGTCACAAGTTGTAGGAGTCATATATTTTCCTTATTGTTAGGCATTAATTGTTCGGAGTGCATGGGATGGCGAAACATGTAGTTAGGCTTTAAAATCTATTACAAAATGGAACCTTTTCTAGCAACCTTAAAATAACAGATTCAGAAAATGAACAATAAGGTGCGAATCCCCAAGCCTTGCAGCTTGCATGAAGCTCCGTGATGCCAGTTCAAAGCTCAATGTGCTATATTAGAAGGGCTGCAAATTATCAACTGTGTTGGACTTGGCCCTTTTTGCAGGGTCATCCCTGAACTTTTTGCCTTTCTCCTAGCCTTTTTTCTGACATGGTGTTGGTGGTTCTAGGACTCTGGGCAATTTAGCACTGCTGTTCAGTGTAAAATGTGCATGCTCTCCATGGTAAACATGGTAAGATTGGTCTACACCTGTTTAGCATATTTAATTTTCCTGTCAGTCCCTTGTAAAGTGGTATCTCATATACCCTGGGCTGGTAAATTAAATGCTACTGGTGGGCTTGCAGCACTGATTGCGCCACCCACCAAAGTAGCCTTTCAAACCTGTCTCAGGCCTCTGCCATTGCAGGGCCTATGCGCACAGTGTTACTGCCGCTGTGACGTGGCACCTAAAGTGTGTGTCATGTCTGTGACCCCCCTTTTACTGCATGTCAGTCACCCCTAAGGTGGGCCCTATCTTGCCCTATGGGCAGGGTGCATTATAGGTAAAAGGTAGGAAATGTACCTTAACTGTGTGACATATCCTGGTAGTGACAAACAGCAATTTGGGTTTC
The DNA here is from genome assembly GCF_964263255.1 of Lissotriton vulgaris. NCBI lineage: Eukaryota > Metazoa > Chordata > Amphibia > Caudata > Salamandridae > Lissotriton > Lissotriton vulgaris. The sequence continues at coordinate 1,917,274,708 of NC_141689.1, read as the reverse complement.
TCACTGCTATGGGGCTGTCCTCCCAAGGAATGCATTGGGGATTCCTCGATAATTGTTTCAGTGGTAATTCCTGATATGAGAGGAGCAACGTGGCCAAGTTTGGTATATTTGTAATTGTAATAATAAATGCTGTGCAATGGTGTGCGCAGATTTATTATAACTATTTTAGAAATGCCACTTTTAGCAGGTGGTATTTCTGTGTGCTATGTGTCTTCCTGCCTGATGTGCATTGCATGTCTGGTTTTGGAGTGGCAGGGGCTGGTGATGTGGGTGTGGCTCCAGGAGGGGCATGGTGAGTCAGTGCTAGGCTGTATAGGGCATCTGCATTTGGAGTAGTGGGTGGAGTAGTCCCCTGACAATGAATAGGTCTATGCCTGCCTATGTGAATGCTGGCTCTGCCCCCATGTGGTGTGTCTGATGACAGAGCCCCAACCTGACAAAGGGGAAGAGGAGCCCTGTAAACAAAGTGCTCCACACTCCCCAGTAACAGTTAGGACTGGTTCCCCCAAGCCCTGTGCCAGGGCAGACAAAGGAATTTGGATATAAATATTGGGGCTGTGACCCCATGTGAGTGCTGTTCCTGTACTTCCTTGTGATGTGGGGCTTGCTGCTGCTGGGCCCAGGAGGAACTGCCATGAGGGACTGCCTCCATGCTGGAGTGCCCTTTGTGCTGGCCTGCCTGGGCCCAGCTGTGCCCCTGGAACCCTAAGGACTCTAGCGCCTCGTGAGTGCTATCCTTTTATTAGCAGGAGGTGAGGAGCGTCTGTCCTCTGCAGCGCTGGGCTACAGAGGCGTCCCAAAGGATACCCAGCGTGGGGGTTCCCGTAGCATGCATTTGAGTGAAGCAGGAGCCTACACCGCATTGTGTGCTTTTGCGGGAGTCCACGCTGCATTTATGCTCATTTAACTAGCGGGAGCCCACCCCGCGTTTGTGCTTCTTTGGCGGGAGCCTACCCAGCATTTGGCTTTAATTGCATGCGGGAACCCACCCCGCACTTGTGAGGAGAAAGGAGACGCCGCGGCAGAGAAGCCGACCCGGAAGCCAGGTGGCCGTGCCTAACAGTGGGCGGGACCAGGAGAAGGGAAACTGACGGACAGAGAATGTCAGGAACGGTCCCAGTGCAGGAGGGCCTCCTGAGGCACTTTGTTGGTGCCTTTTCCCTGTTGCAGTGGGGCCCAAGAGGTCCCAGTGAAGAAGGACACCCCCGTGTGCCGGCCAGTGGTGGCGGAGCCCCACGGGCTCACCAGATCCAGAGGAGAGGGGACCGGAGCCTCCTGGGCCCCCCCTGCCAGAGTCCGGTTGTATTCAGCAAGGAATCCAAGGCCCCGGTGAGTGGGGCTGCGCTAGAGCCTTTCCCTTCTTTTTATTGTTGGTGCCGGGTTAAGAAGTGCCGGTTTGCCTCAGCGGCGCTGCAGGAGAGCAGGCCAGTGCAACGCTTGGGGCTATTTCATTTTTAGAAGTCCCGGAGTGGGACTTGGGGCAATTTGGCAATTAGGTGTCCCAGAGTGGGGCTCCAAGGTCACAGTGGTGCCCAGGCTAATTTTGTCACAGCTGCACCGCGAGAGAGAGCGGGCAGCTGCAACGAGTGGGCTTTGTTTTTTAATGAGAAGAAAGGGGGGAGTTTCCCAACCCTGCCCAAGTGCATGATGCACTGTGCTGTTGCTGCAAATGGCAGCTTAGCGCCCTGACATTCTGCACAGAGGGCATTTTGAGTCAAAGGCCAGTTAGCATGGGGTCATTTGGAGTACCTGTGTGTACTGACAGGGCGCAAGGCCCTAAGGTGATGTATGCACCTGGTAGTAGTGTTATTGATGTGCACCGCTGATTTTTGCATAATGTGTTTATGCCTAAGGTGATGTTGCATAATGTATTTATGCTAATGTCTAAAATCTTGCTATGGTGTTTTAGGATGATGCCCACTGCGTAATGTGTTTATGCTTATGAGGTCTACGCATAGTGTGTCCCAAAGTGATGCAGACAAAATGTGTTTATGTTACAGGTGATAATGCTGAGGTCATTATTGTGCCAGTAGTTACTGGTTGTTTTACAATTGCTTCTTGTGTTTTCTAAAGGTTCTGACAATGGCCCATTTGGCCCTGTCAGGTGTATATAATCCCCTGTAAATTATTTCCTAGTGCCAGTTGGCACAGTGTACATTGTGTGATTATGATTCTAATGTTTTTGGGATAATACAAAGGTTATTTTTGATATAACCTTGTGTGGAGCTTCTTTTGTGGTGAGCCTAGTGTGTTGCTGCTGTGTGTGTGTGTTGCGCAAATGCTTTACACATTGCCTCTGGGATAAGCCTGACTGCTCATGCCAGGCTACCAAGGGGGTGAGCAGGGGTTATCTTCAGCGTGTAACTCCCTTGACCTGACTAGAGTGGTGGTTTCTGCCTGGCTTTGGCTCATGACTTCGCCAACCAGAAATCCCATTTCTAAAAAACTGCAATAAACAAAATTATCTCTGTGTCAGAAGATGTATCCAACTTACCTAACTTCATCAAACTTCAAACTCATCTAGATTTTGCAGGATTTCTTTGCAGCAGGGATATTAACCCTTTATGCTCTTCTATGTGTCAAAATTGCAACTGCATGCTTCTTTATAATCTAAAACTGTGACTAGATAAAACATTTCTCCCGCTAATGCCTTAACCACCAGAGTTATCTTACCATTAAAATTATCCCCTGAAAATAGCTGGGCACGCATAGATCTCTGTTCAGGTGCCTTAACCTTATTCGATATTTAAAATTGCAGCCTCCTTGTGACCAATTGAGTGAACCAGGCCTTGTTTAATGTCGAGTACGTCATTGCTGCCAATTTCTGTGTGTGAGAGTTTAAAAAACATACATGTATAGGTGGACTGTCAGACTACACCCCACATGACTCCTTCCCTTTTCCGAAGCACACACCGTGACCCCCAATCTATGCGTTCCCGGAGTAAACTGTTTCCAGTTCTGGTTAGGGCACTCCAATCAATCCATCATATATTCGAACCAATGTTTAGGATTGATTTCCAGACCTTGTTTTGTAGTGTTGGTGGAGCATAGCTGTGTTCAGCTTAGACATTTGTCTTTTGAAAACAACATTTCATAGATCAGAAGTAAACGTTATGAGGAACAATAAAAGTCATTTTGGAGGATTGAATACCTCTACAGACAAAGAAATCGCAACAACAAAAAAAAGTCAACAGAATCCTACAGCAGTGCATGGCGGCCCTACAAGAACATCTCATTTATTCTAAATGAACCCTCGAAGGCAGCAGAGGGGTGATGTGTGAATCCGCAGCCTGAGCTGTTTCATTGGCTCGAGACCATGTTTAATATGCTGCGCGTGTTTACAGTGAAATTATTAAGAGTTGTGCCTCTGCATTTGCAATGCAAACTAAATTGCCACGGCAAACGAAAAAACACACAAGAAGCTGTTTTATAGCTTCATTAATTGCCTCTCGTAAGGGAACCATCGTTTCTTTTAACACTTTCTCACTTCATGGCGCGCTTTCCTCTATCCCCTGGCTACGTGTTAACCGGCAGTTTGTTCAGACTCGATAACAGTCAATTGTTAGAGCGGAGTCTTAGACTGAACACATAAACTGAGCTCCACTGGGTGTTGAAGAGTCGTACATTTATTTCGCTAAAATATTGCTAATGGGAGGGCGCTCATTTGCATATTTCTATTACCGGTTGTTGCTAGATTCTTTGGTCTGGACGGTGCTATATGCCTTCATTGGTCAGACATATACAAGTGTATCAAACATACTAGAGTGACGTATGTATAGGATTCTGCAATCCGTTTTGTGTTTGTACACAGTGGTCTAGACTGAGGTCTGTCTCATGCGAAAAGGCCGGAAAGGCGCGTGCGTCCTCCTTCTCGAGCTGGGCGGCTGATCTCTTCGCAGGGTGGATGGATTCCGGCCTGCCGCCATGAATTATACAGCAGGTTACCGTAGAATCCCTTACTTCTGCAAAGGTGGCACAACGGCTCGTATTGACAGGTTTCACAACCTGTTTCGCATTGTGAACTGTCCTGTCCTTTGGCAGGCGCAGCCATTTAAAAAACAGCCAGGCTTTTTCTGGAACCGAGTTTGATTTTAAGGCAGGGAGCGGAGAGTGACGGAGTTGGCAGGGGATGCTGCTGCTGTAAGGAGGCCCTGGCTGGATGCAGGCTCGGGGGATGTGCGCAGGAGAGGAGCTGTCAGCTGCAGATGAAGTCCCGGCGCTAGGCCTGCAGGTGACTTGTGTTCTCGTCTCTATTATCTATTCATGGTTGCACCCGTGACTGTGGTTACTTCAGCAGCTGCACAATTCCTGTATCTCTTCTGCTTCAGCAGGCGGTGGTGTCTCCTCCGAGGGCATACCTGTCCAGTGTTCTGGCTAAAAAGCTAGGCACCAGAACGACCTTAAATGTATTTAATCTCTTCACCTGTTCCTACCACAGACGTGCTTGTTATTCTTTTTATTTATCGCCATTATTCGTGCAACTCTTTTTTACATGGTAGGTAGTAGACAGTCTACACACGTGTGTCGTATTGTTTCGGTTCTAATTCAAAAACATGATATTGGTCCATGAAGTATTTGTTTGCGTCCATGGCAGGTCAGAGTTAGGCCATGCTCTGTTTGTGCCACCCATATGCTGAGATTCCACATTATATAACCCTGCATGCGCCTTGAGGTTCCTTCATGGGTGCAAGCACTTAGGGGAATTCACACATTTTAACTAACTGATATTAGCGGGCAAATGACGGGATCACTAGCTGTGGTTACATGTGGAGGGAGAGTATTTGACGGGGAGGGCAGGGGGGCCGAGCGGCGTTAAGGGCGTTGAGGAACTGGATGTAGCATCCAGTACAATCTACACTGGCTTCAGGTGACATTGACAGGGGGCCAAGTACCTTACTCTAATCCTTCTGTGCCCCTCGCTAAGTGGGTAAGAGGTCAGACCTCCATTACAGGAGTGAACACCAGAGTCAGTGTCAAAGGTCGCCTAACACCCCTTCCTCAGTGAATAAGATGTCAGGCATTCTTTAAGGGAGTGAACACCTTAGACTTGTCACAAGGGGTCTAAAATTCATTCGGGCATCTTCACTCTGGCCCTGCAATTGAAACAGTAGCAGAAGAAGGGTACAAAGTTCCCCGATGTGGGTAGGAGTATGAGACTAGCGTAGAAACAGAACAGGTAAAAAGGGGGGGGAATTTCCCTTTTTGGAACTAAAACCCTCACACACCCAGCAAGCTAGGTGTCATGCTTCATCATATGGGTTCTGCTCCTCGTCAGACTGGCGCTGCAATGTCTGACGGGCACCCGCGAAGGGGCTCTTTACCGGAGATCTTTTGTTCCTGCCATATTTTGCATGCCTGTAAGAGGGAAAGGGTAATCGCGAGTGATCGTGTAGTCGTGGAGTGATTGTGAATTAAAAAAGGTTAGTCAAACCACGGGGAACTTTATTAATGTGGTTGACTCCCTTGGTTAAAAGGTGGGAGGGGAGATATGTACTGGTGCAAAGTTTACAGTAGAATATCTACTACCCTCTGATCAGGTCAACATGTTTCATGCATTCTCAGCAATTCGTCAGGACCTAAGTGCAATGTACTACACAGTGAATAATGAAATACAACCGTGTATCTTGAGGTCAGTAAATGTGCAGGCCAAGCGGTCCTGTCCTTAATGATGCAACCTAGAAGAAAAGTAACAGAGAGGAGAAATCAATGTTACACTCCATTCCTCTCTAGGTACATCCAAGACTGAGTTCTACGCTAGATAAACACACTGATGGTGAAAATGTAAAAGTATGGGTCAGTGTTCAGAGAAACACCAATCTGGGTGGTTAAAACTTCTAATATTTTAGAGGGGACGAAGACAAAAACAAAGGACTCTTCCAACAACTAGGTAAGGATGATTCACTGTAATGCTTACCCTAAGTATTTCCCTAAGGTGCTCCAGCAGTCAGCTCCCGTGGAACCAGCACCTTAAAATAAGGTACCTAATGGAGAAAGGGTGCAGAGTAGAGAAGAAAACTTAGAGGAAAAGACAGGCAATCTGTACATGTTATTAAGAACGCCCACCAGGTATTACTCGGGACAGAGCTGGTGCTCCCGTGTGCAATCCTGTGTCTGTTCATAACGATATGCAGAAATGCCCGGGAGTCACACAAAAAGCGGTTTGGCGGTACGCCTCCCGTGTGGATAACCGAGCTTTCACTTGAAGCAACCGGGTCAGCCCCCGCCCGCCAGCACCTCATGAGATACCCGATGGAGGGAGGCAGGGAGAGGAACTGAGCCCTCTAGTTGGTGAAGAAACACAGGGTGGGGCAATAACGCCAACCGGGAACTGCGAGTGACAAACGAGCCCCGCATCCGCACATGTTCAGGCAGCCAGATGATACCCACAAGGTCAGGCGTCCGATGTCAGGAGCGCTACCTAAATGATGCAGGTATCGTTGCTTGCTCGAGATACTGCTGTACACTCACCTACACAGTGTGCGGTCTCAGTCGTTGACACCTACCCACACAGCGTATGGTTAGGACTAGTAGCGACTGGTTACGTGCTCGGACTTCCACCGTAGCTTATAAATTCATCTTGCTCCCGTCTCGCCCAGTCAGCGGAGGGGCGGGGCCGTTCCAGAACGGTACTGCACATGCGCATTGTGGGGAGGAGAATGGACGCGTTAACCCAGGCAGAGCGACAATCCCGAGGGTGTAAAAGCGGTGGCCATCTTGGGAGTGAAATTTGCCTGCAATAGTCATGTTGGATGTCAGGAGATCGTTCCCCAGCTTTAATGTGCCGGGACCCTGGATACCTATGAGTCGTGAATAGTCTAATTACCACTCAAGTTTGGAGGGGCTGATAGGTAGGGCTGATTTCATGAAGATGTGATCGTGATATCCCCCTTATACCTCGAAAGGTAATGGTGGCAAAATTTATATGATGTGGTCACTCAGTCCCATATCTTGGTAACAAGGTTTCCAGAGTCCAAAAGTTGGTAGGTTGATGTAAATGTACCTAGACTGATTGTTACGGTATCCGTGGGACCGGAGTCATTAGTATCAATGTGTGGGTAATACGGATAGATCTAGCGGGCTAGCGTGGTCCAAGGAACAGAAGCATTCAGACCCACCGTATCCAACCTCAACCGATGGACCCATCTCTGTTCTATTCTAAACAGCGGCTGGGAGGTAATGGTCGGGTGGGCTTCCAGCACCAACCAACGAACACTGTCAGCCGTGTGTTCCTGTTGCATGTAATGTTCGTACAGTCTGGTGTGTGTTTTTAAGCATCTTATGCTGCTCTTGTGTTCTGTAATTCTGAGCTTCACTTGTCTCATCGTCATCCTGATGTAGTGTTTACCACAGGGACAAGTGAGCATGTAGATACATTTTGTACTGTTGCAGTTAGTGTGCCTTTTTAGGTGCCAGACAAACGTCTCAGTGAGCCTGATCTCTTTGCAATGATGGGTTTGTGGGCGAAGGCGCATCCCCCACATGGATAATGGCCAACTATGGGTGGAAGTCCCCACAGTGTACTCTGGGTGGTGGTGTTCTGCTTTTTGGGCTTCGTGTGAATCAGTGCGTCTTTCAGATTAGGTGTGCGCTTGAAAGCAAACCTTGGGCGTAGGATATCTAGCCCACCGGAATTGATGATGTTCCAATGTTTGTTTATGGTTCTCTTAATATAGGCCGAGTTCTTGGTAAAGCAGGTCACACAGGTGATCAGTTCATCGGACTCTTTCAGGTGTGTTTCCAGCAGTGCTTCCCTGGGGTTGTTCAGGGCCCGTTTATAGGAGTTGTGGACTAGCCTCGCGGGGTACCCCCTGTCTTGCAATTTATGCTGAAGGAGTCTAGCCTCCTGTTTATAGTCTGCCTTGGTGGTGCAGTTCCTGCGAAACCTGAGGAACTGACCGAAGGGGAGGTTGTCCCTAAGGGCTCTGGGATGGTGGCTCTCATATAGCAATAGGCTATTCCTGTCAGTGTTTTTGCAGTATAAATTAGTGCTCAACCCCTCTTGGTTTAACCAGATTCTCAGGCCAAAAAGGGGATGTCTGTCTCTGAGATGGTACCGGTAAATTTAAGGAATGGGTTCTGTAAGTTGATCCATGTACAGAACGCCTCACAGGTCACGCGGTCTCCTCTCCATAGGATGAGGATATCATCTATATACCTGCGCCGGAGTGTTATGTTGTCAGAAAAGGGGTTATGAGCAGCCCTTATGATGTTTTCTTCGAAGGTCGTCATGTAGATACAGGCAAGACTGGGAGCAAAGATAGAACCCATCGAGGTCCCCTGTATTTGATGGTAAAGCAGTGTCCCATATTGAAAGAAATTCTCTGTTAAGGCTATTGTGGCACATGCCATTATGAAGGAGATTGGTGTAGGTGAAGACCACTCTTCTTGGAGAAGGGTCGCCTCAACCTCCTCAAGAGTGGCCTGCTGAGGGATGTTTGTATATAGTGCTTCAACGTCCAATGTGAGAAGGAGGTCCATTCTTTCCCTCCCTTCGATGTTTTCTATTTGACGGAGCACATCCCTAGTATCTTGCAAGAAGGAGGGTATTTTCCTAACCACAGGTTGTAGAAAGGAATCACAAAACTTAGAGAGCGGCTCAAGGAGTGAACCGATACCTGAGACAATTGGTCCCCCCGGGACCGGTGTCACCCCTTTGTGAATCTTGGGGAGGGTGTAAAAATATGGTGTTATCGGGCCAGTGGTTGTTAAGAAGGCTGCTTCATTCTTACTAATCCATTCATTAATCTCACCCTCCATTACCAAGCTAGCAATAGTCGTTGTAAGTCCTTTGGTAGGATCCACTGTCAGGGGCCTGTAGTGAGTAGTATTAGATAGTTGGCGTCTGCACTCTGTGTCGTAGTCACAGCTAGTTTGGATGACAGTAGTGCCCCCTTTGTGAGCCTGTTTAATTACAATAGTGGTATCTCTGGCCAAAGAATGGACCGCCTGTCTCTCTGCTGTAGCCAGATTTTTGAAACTGTGTATGGCAGGTTTGTTTGCCAGGCTTCTCAGTACTGCCCCCTCAAAGGGAAGTACTTCAGGCGGAACCATGTTGTCTGTTGGTGTGAAAGTGGATGGTTTTCGTAGCCCAGTGTCTGTCCTCTCACTTTCAGGTCTATCTTGAAATTGAAACAACCTGAGAAAGTTGAGATTGAGACCAGCGCAGGACACTCAGATGTGTCAACCATCACGGAAGCTTGCCACCATTCCCTACTGTGATGTAAATGATTGCCCGCTGCCACGATTTTGCACTGCATCCTGCAATGGCTGTGCTAGTGGTTGCAGGGGGCAAGATAGGGGTCGCACTTGTGACCATTGCTGACCCCTAAATGAAGTCCATGGCTATGAGTTACTTTCAAAGTGTCTATGAGGAATTTTCACTATGTACTCAATAGTTCAAATATATTCAGTTATCATGCTTTAAGTAAATACACACCTGTATATTTTTTAGCCTCCGCTTTAGAACATAGGCTCCTGTCATCATCCCTGGTTAGGATGGTGGTCTCCTGAATTTACAAACACTGACAAACAATTTTCCTGATAGACTGAACACTATACAAAGTTAGTGGCAAGAATATATTGGGCACTTAGCATATGCAGACTGGAATGAGGTTAAGATCTGACCAAAATTAGTTTAAATTCGATCTGGTTTTCAGTTCAGCCACCTGAAGATAATTCACAGGGTCTATCTCACTAGGACCAGATTAGTAAAAATAAGTCTAATTTGTGATAACATCTGTTGGAGAGTTTGGGGGAAGAGTATCCTTCTTTATCCCCCGTGTTCAAGCCACACGATTCACACATTTTGGAAAGTGGTTATATTCTCACTTCCTAAGGTGATGGGGCATCTGTGGAGAGTGTACGGGAAATTGCATTGTTGGGTATTTGGGTAGACTCCCTATGGGAGAAATACTAGAATCACATTTATGCAATGGGATAATGTTAGGTATGAGAGTCATCCCCATACTGAAGGCTTGAATTTATTAGATAATTGGTGCATGCAAGCTGAAAAAGTTGAATATGACTGCAGGTAATGGTTTCGAAGTTGATTATTACTTGTCAATTGAGTTGCATATGGTGGTAGGCCACCTGAACAAGCCTTTTACAACATCCTCATTTGATCAACATGTCCTAATGTTTTAAGAAACGTAGTTAGAGTTGAAGTTAGTTCTCACACAAATGAAACCTCCTCTCAAAGTGTTTAAAGTGACCCATGCTCTATTGACATAAAAACGTTTCTGTCCCTTTCACAATTTTTTATACTGCCAGGACTAATGATATAGAAATTAAGGCAATCAATTTGTACACTCTGTCGGTCATCCGTGCTAGAACCACTTTCATCCCACTACAGCAGCCTTCAACTGTGATTGTAATATGTAGCATTTTCCTAGGCTTTCCTGAAACTTTATTTCACTTCCCCTTAATTATTCTCGGCACCAATTAGTTATAATTGAACCTCTGCATATTCCAGCAAAGGCTCACAGATACATACGCATAGGCAGAGTGGATGGAGGAAGGTGAAGTTTTCATTGAACGTTTGTAAAAGCGAGAAAATGCTTAAGAATGTGAGAATTTAAAAAGCTTCTATTACTCTTTACCAGGACGGAAAAAGTTGGAGTTGAGGGATTAAGTAAATTCATTTCTAGGATGGAAAGGGTAACAGAATATGCACAATCTTTGTGAGGGTATATAGTGAGGGTTTCTCACTGTGATTGTTTTCTCCCAGGTATCTCAAACGGATGCAATAGCACAGTGGCCCTCCTTTGGGTTCTGTTAAAAAGTCATAAAACTTTACCCAAGAGTACCTCTGGGAACATGCCAATTGCACCACCTTTCAGGGGTACCCTTTGGAAGGTTGCAATAATACCAACATTGTAAAAATGAATTAAATTAAGAAAGGAACTGTCTGAATGGTATTAATTACAAGAAGTAAATTGCTGCAATCCTGTAGTGACCATGACAAATACACTATCAGGCACTGTATTAACCCACTGCTTCTGCCTCCTACCCCGTATTCTCCAGACATGTCTACAGACAAATAAAATACCATTAACATATTTTTCTGTGAAAACATACAGAAGATCCAGCAGCACGTCAACACCAAACCTGATTCTCCTCTTAGACCTACGATTTAATGTAGCTTCCTGCAGTGATCATCCTACAGAGCCCTATCTCTAATAGATCTCACCAACATACTCAACCTCCTCAAAGTCACCTAATTCAGAGATGGATTCTTGCCAATACCCTTCATCAAAGCCCTCTCCCTAGAAGCCCTGTTACCCCTATTCACCCTTGTCAGTACGTGCTTCTCTCGAGGCACCGTCTCAGAAACTGACAAGACAGGCTATATTGTGCCTCTTCTGAAGAAAATCACACTTGTCCCTAATGACCTGTCACTCTCCTTCCCTTGATTGTTAAGATTATAGAAAAAGCAGTTTATACTCAACTCCAAGTTCTCACCAGTGCCAACCATCTCCTGCACAACTACCAATGTGGCTTAAGATCATGCTGCAACATGGAGATTACCACGTCATAAATCAAAGCTAATTCCTTTCTGGCCACAGATAAAGATAAGCGCTGCCTCCAGATATTGCTGGACATCTCAATCACCTTTGACACAGTTGACTATCCCACCATCATCCCCACCCTAAAGTTTCCAGGTGGATTCACTAGCAATGTCCTCCCTAACTGAATTTAAGAGTGGCCTCAAGACCTGGCTGTTCGAGGTGCCCCACCCCACGCAGCTCCTGGATACCCTTCAGGGGGGATTAGCGCGCTCTGCAAATGCTAATTGATGTCCTTCACTAATTCACTTCATACCTTTCCAACCAACACCCCTTCATTTACATGGGCACCTCCAGGTCACAGAAGATTCTTATCGTCTCCAAAGACCACCCGAGGTCTGTCTCGCCCCTCTTCATCTTCAAACTCAACAAGTAGCCCTCTTGAGGTCTACTCACTGATAACTGCATCATACCTTTCCGATATGCCAACGATCTACAACTCTACTTGAAATGCTGCTCTGCTTCCAACATTACCTCAGACACTGTCTGCACCTCATACACACCTGTTTCTCCAGCACCTGCCAGAAGCTCTACCTCACCATGCCAGAATTTCTGTTATTTAACAAAATCAACAAGCAACAATTAGTCTGAATATGGCTCAATGACATGGATCTGGATGGCTTAACCCTAGGCACTAACCTAACCCCCGCACGTTAGGTTACATAGACTGCCTGGTACCAGCTACTAAAATTAATCTTTTCATCCCAGAAAGCAACCTCAGAACTGTTGTTCAAGCCATTGGACTCTCATATCTGGATGATGGCAGCCCCTCCCTCCACAGCCTTCCAAACTCCACAAAGGTGTTATTTGAGGGCATTTTATATGACCTAGCAACCAATCACTTTTTGAAGGAAAACTTGCAGAAATAAATTCAGAAATACAAATGTGAAAGTTACCTGAAAAACTGACAAAGGTGAAAATCTGATGCTCTGCATATATTTACTGGCAAAAATAAAAATGTAGTGCAAGTTTAGGATGTGTTATCTCCCTATCAGACAGGAGTCTCTACAGGAAAAAAAGTTAAAAGGACGTTCATTGTGCTCTATAAATGAGGAGAATTGGCCTTTAGTTATATTAACCCGTTTGCTGCAGGTGTCGGCCAACGGCCGTCGCGAGCACTACCTCCGTAGTGCTGTGCATGTCCGTTGGCCGACGCGTCCCCGACCGCTTAATAGAACGTTCTGCACTGGTGCAGAACGTTCAAAGCAGTTAACCCCTTCCACTCTCATGACGAGCTGGGCTCGTCATGGCGTAGCCTCCTCGCACGCTGATGACGAGCCCAGCTCGTCACGTAACATGCGCTTTTGAATATCTCAGCGCAGGAGCAGAATTCTGCCAGCTTTGATGCGGTTAAGGTGTTAATGTGATGCAGTTATAGAAGAATATGTTACTCTTGCACTATTCATAAATGTTGCATGAAGGTAAGCATGGTAAGGTAGTTTAGTTTACAGTACAAAGAGGCGATAAGCATTATCAATGGTGACATTAAATAAACAGCAATCTTGTTACCTGGAGGGCAGCAGACAAAAACGATCAGCATTGCTCTGTAGTGCAAACGCTTTCCTGGTTGATTAAACATGCTTGTTTTTCATCAGTTACATCTCTCTTGTAGCTTTAGTGATTGTATTTTCTTTTTTATATTTGAGATTTACATCCAAAAAGGCATACAAATCTATTTTGGGAGTAACACCCATAACCCCCTGCATGCAAGTCAATATCACCTGGGTAGAATACTGCGATGGACGAAAAAGGGACATAACTTGTGAGCTTTAAGTTATTGTCCTCCCAACCATCTACTTTTCTTGAATTTCATAACTAGGGGAGTTTGGAGATCCAAAGCTTTTTACTTGTGAACGTCCCATCACTCTCTCAAACGGTATGAATACTACCATTAGTTCACACACTTTTATGCCTGTGGCTGTTCAGATTAACATCAGGATTGTCACACTCATTCTAAATTACCTAGGGAAAAAAATTGCACCATCGTTCTGTTACAAAGATATAAGGTAAAACCATTTTACCATATGGCAGCTTCATTTCCATAGGTAACTTTTACTCACAAGGACATATTGACAGTTTTTGTAGCATGCTGCACTAGGACTTAACCGTTGAAAAGACTACTCAAACTAGTGTGTCATGTAATCAGGATCTAAGCATGACTTTGCTCAAGTAAAAAAAAAACATTGCACATCTCTAATCAAAATATAGCTTGGAAATAGGGTAGAATTTCACTTTTGATTTGTAAACAACAAAATGTACTAGACAGTGAATTTCTTATGCATGGCTGCACTTTGAAAACAGTGTGAACAGGCAATTCCTCGAAGAAATCTACATGTCACACTTTATGAATCTTCTGAAAAACTCTTCTGGTGTCATTAACTGTAAATACACTGTCCTTGTAATTAAGGCTCCCTGTTTTCCGTTTTTACTGATTTTTACAGATAAATGCAGACAGAAATAACTTATTTTCTTGTCTGTATTTATTTTTAAATATGGATAAAAACCCAAATTAGGTTGCTTTTGAAGTAATTCTAATTACTGTCTGCCATGTCTGCCATGTCTGCCATGACTGCTAGGCCAATAGCTGTGTGAATTGATAGGTAAGGGGGCTAAAAAAAGAAAGGAGCTTTAGTAAAGAGGCTTTAACAGAAGTAGATATGCACAAGGTTGATACTGATATGTGCATATTTTCTTATAAGTGCATCGATTTAACTATTGCAGGTGTTTACAGCATTTAAATCTGGTAGGCATTCAAGCATGAGTGCATATTTACTGATTAAATAAATGTGGAAATATACTAATTTCAGCTTTATTTTTCCACAAAACCCTAAATAAATATGGATAAATACAGATAAAATTAGCAAAAAATAAATATGGATAAATACAGACGGAAATGTCAAAAAAATAAGTACCATAAAACCGAGAGCCCTACTTGTAATACAATTATTAGGTACCCCTTTTAAGTGGCCTGATATTTTTGTTTTTGGCTCACATCTTTGCCTTTTGGCAGAGATGGGATTACAAGTGGCTCAGTAACTCTGGACATACATACATTTGCTAAAATGAGGTGGTAAAATTAAGAGAAAATGTGCAGGAACTTTGGAAATACCTGCAGAAATTGATGCAGCAACACTGACCTTTGCATTATTTCACATTCCAGGAATAACTCCGAGATAAACATTCCGGTATTGGAGTTGTATCAGTAAATGACATGTGGCATTAGTCTTTGTCATTCCCAGGCCACCTCTAATGCTAGTGGTAATTACGTGATTGGTTGAGTAGATGTCTGGGCCTATTTCACATACAGTGAGCACTGCAAGTTCTAATTTAAGTCAAAGAGCTGGATCACAAAACATTTTTTGACTGAGCCTATTTTGTGAGTTTGGTGGTAAGTTAAGGCAGTGTTTGGTGCAAGCACTTTATTGCCACAATATGAAAACAGGTTTCTGGAGGTGGTAATGTATGCCAATAATGTTTGTGCATATTTGTTGTGCATCATTTTGTTTTGGTCGTTATATATTCAGGTGTTTTTGTGCTTCTGTGTTTTTACAGTTCATTATTGCAATGCTAAGTTGTTATGTTGGACTGTGGTTGTTGTGTTACATTTCATTTTTCCTGTCATGTGTTGTGTCGTATGATATTTTGTTACGTTCTGTTGTTTTCTTTAAATTTGTCATAAAACACTACTTCGTTTTAAGCACAAAGCCCTACATGCCTTTAAATTTCCTGTGGTCCTCTACAATTAAATACTCCAAAATTCAAAATTTTACATTGGGTAATTTAGACTCTTCTATGAGTAGGCAAAATAAATTTGCAAAATGAGAAATGGGTACACATAATACACCTGACAAGTGAGAAACATTTGGGCATTTCAGGAGGCTGTAGTGTGGTTCTCCGTGGTCAGAAGTAAAAGTAGTTCACAGAAAAGTGCAGGAAACACAAAGGGGGTGATTAGTATAGCAGGCGGATCGCCACCGCTCGTATGGCGGTGGCAATCCACCCGCCAAAAGTCACCGCCCGCATGACTTTTCCCCGCCACAGTAAGATGGCAGGCGGGACCCCGGCGTGCGGGAAGACCATCTGCTGGTTTTCCGCCCGATTGCCTACCAGGTAGAAAAGCACAGCAATATGGTGGTAGTGCCTTGCAGGCACCCCCATCCATATTACTATGATGGCGGAGAAGTGCCCTTCGATGGCGGTGACTCTGCTATGGAAAGGCATGCGTTTTTTTCTTTGGGGGCCCGTTGCGGGCCCCTAGGGTGTTGGGGGGTGGGGGGTGCACATGGGGGGTACCTATGGTACCCTCTGCATTTGCATTCAAAAGGTGGCAGGCACCGCAGGGTGCCTACCACGTTGTGCATGTAAATGCAAGACATGTATATCTTGCATTGTGGCGGGTGCTGCTTCCAGCACCGCCTGACACAATGCAATGTATGCAGGATGCCACCGCCACCGTGGCAGTGGCATCCTAACTGCCGGTGCGGTACCGCTGCCCCACTGGCGGCTAGTCCCAGCACCGCTAGGGTGTCCGCCCGCCATCCTAATAGGCTCCAAAGTACCTGAAATGCCAACCAAGCACACAGAATGCAAAAAAACAGTTTTACCCATCCCCACTAACAGTAGTTACTAAAGGCACTTAATTTCGATTCAGCAAAGACGATAGCAGAGAAGTACAGGATATAATTTAAATTGTTTCCTCTGGATCAAAAACTATTGATAGATAACGGTACTGGAAAATGGAACACTGGACTAAACCAATCAGACTAGTAACAAAATATCTGTTGTGTCCTGTCACTTTATGTACTATGGCCCTGGGTTCTAAATTAGTACTTGCTGTGTGTGTTCACTGTTATGTGAAATTATCCCATGTCGTCAATTAGCACTGGCAGTGCTCACTTTGTGATTCAGCCCACAATTAAAACCTAACAGGGTACATCATAACCAACACTTAAAACAGAATGCAGCACAGCATAATGCAGCATAAAACACAGCAGCACAGAAAATCAAGAGTGTTCTCTTCACCACAACAACAAAAATCACTCAACTAATATGCATCACCATTTTTGTCATATATAACCACCAACAGAAATCAGCTTTCCTGGTAAAAAAAATGGTTGCTGTTGGCTACTTGTGCTTCCACTGCGGATTTCTATTTTTCAATAAACAATGTTTTAAACACATTGTGCTTGTAATGAGTGGATTGGCAAAGCATGTTCAAAACAGTCAGTGAGTATATTTGATTAACTGTCTGTGATAAAACTTGAGCAGTTTGTGATTGTATTAAAAAACAAAATATTATTTCAGAACAACACACTAACTGTAAAGTATTAATAATTTCATAGGACGTCGTGTTCGTTAGGATTGGTGGATAGACAAAAAAATGTCCATCCAGATTAGGCCCTGAGGCACTCAGCAGCCCCTTCACGAGTGCAGGATGACGGTCCCCCCATAGGCAAAAGAATGTGACACCAGAAGCTGGTGCGCTTTCAATTTGGAGAAATGTTATCCCTCCAGCAGAGGTGCGAGCAGCAGTTGCTTCATGCAACCAGCTGTGGGTGCACCCTTGGGTCCAGTCACGGTATTCTTAACAACAGAGAACCTTGTGGTGTCGGTCTGGGAAGAGGAGGCCGACAAACTTGGACCGAGGCCACAATGTCAGACAATCTAGGTCTCCAGCTCGGGTCCCGCAGACTTGTCAAACTTCCCCCAATACCCTTCGTACACCACACGCTACGAAGTGTGAGCTAGCACAGTTTTCCGGTTTTAAGTTCAGTACCCTCAGACTCAGCATACTTTCCAAGCACTCCTCAAACTCTTCATGCTACAGCACCCCAAGGTGGGTCGCTGATCATTACCAGCACACTGTTCGCATAGTGTGACTACTGTACATGTCTGAAAGGTCCTTGTCCCAACCAACGATTACTTGCACCTATTTCTTCTGCACCCTGCACGGTCCTTACAATCTCATGAAAACAGGGAGATCCTTTCTGTCCCTGGGATCTTGTGGAGAGGAGGCCAGCCAACCTTCCCATGAAGAGTGCTTAGGGACGTGGGCCACGACACTTGGCAATTAGCTGAAGGCCAGCAACATCAATGGAAAATCCACCAAGTGAAAGTCCCCCTAATGGAACACGACAAGCCCCAGGATACAATAAGTATGCAGATAATCCAGTTGCAAGCCCTCCTGCCCTAGTGATTCCTCTTGTTGATGTCTTAGCGTCAAACCATTGTAGTCTGGTTCCAATCCCAAAAGCGTCTCTAACTCCTGAGGGCATACCCCCAGTAGGTAGGCCCACAATTGACTTTGAAGATTAGATCAGTTCAAAAGGCCACCGTTGAAATGCACAGGCCCTCTCTAAATGCTGTCCTGTCTGCCATCCTACCCAGGGAGGCTTGATCAATATCTTTCGTTTGGGCCAGGACCCTGCCCCTTGGAATGCAGGTGCCAATGCCACCCCCTTATTTGCCACTGGATTCAAGCAAGCCGGGCTGAAGACGGCTGGAATGCCAGAAACCGGTCCTCGGAAGCTTGTTTCTGGTCCAGGGAAGACATGGCTTGGCAGCTCGGGCTGGACTGTTCCCATGAGGCACAGGGTCAGACTGATTTGCATATAGCCATGTCTGATCTGGGGTGGCAGAGTGGGCTAAAGAACGGTGATGGATTAAACCCAGATCTTTTGACTGGGTGTGAGTGTTTGATTGATTCAGATGCTCCATCCATCCCTACCCCCTTTTGTACCATCCTACCCAGGGAGGCTTGATCAATATCATTAGTTGGGCCAGGACCCTGCCCCTTGGAATGCAGGTGCCAATGCCACCCCCTTATCTGTCCCATGAAGGCCCGTCAGAGTCAAAACTCTGCAGTTTCCTTTGAGCCCCTAGTTTTCTGCCCTCTATCAGGAATGCACAGATTTAGCTGTCCTCCCAGCATCCAGATGTGGATTGGAGACAGGATGACAGGCACCTAGAGCCCGAGTAAAGAATTGAACACTTTCTCAAAATCGCATTTCTACTTTAGTAATGTCACATTCACTCGCAGTGGCAGAGTGGGTTTGCCTTTACTAACTCATCAATATCAAACACTATACTGCCACTGATCTGCACGCACAAAATACTGTTCAATAGCCTTTTCACTGATCCCTCATGTCAATCAATGTGAGATGAAGGCCCCACTGTACCGAACACACCATCCGGTGCCATTCTCTACCAGTGCATGTAGCGCTCATCTGCAGATGCCCTGCCTCTTCCAGACACCACACCCTTCCCCAGGGAGTACTCAGATGTAGCGAGAGACGTGCAGAACTGTGACAAGAAGCTTTTTAAATGCAAAGTAGAGTAACAGTAACCTGCACACACAGGCCCCAAGTTAACAAACCTGTAGCATGTTTGAAGAGCTACTGCCGTGGGTGGCACAACCAGCGCTGCGACCCATGGAGGGGCATTTGAGGTACATGCCCCAGGTCTATGTAATATAGACAAGGGACTTAGGGCTAACCCAAATCAGCCAATCATGTATACACCAATCACCAGTATGTATATAACAAGCACAGCGCCTTGGCACTAAATGGCAGTGTCAAAAGCATTCAAAGTCCTAAGGCTAGCACATACATCAGTAGAAATACATGAAGGACAAAAAAAAAAGCCAGGGGAAAGCACCTTAAAAAGGGCCATTTCCATCACATAGCTTCCAAACTATAATTCAGGAAACCAAGTTAATGGACTTGCTCAAAGTGAAGAGTTTAATTTAACATTTAGTCAAATATTTTAAAGCAAAGTGATGGTCTTACCAGAGGGCAAACTTTTCTGCCTCTTGTTCACGTCTTCTTTCCAGCCCATGACAGTCATCTGAAAACATGATTTCCTTGAAGCGAAAAGAATGATGGATGAAGCCATGATGTGAAATGTATCTATTTTTCTAGAAAATGTAAACTCTGCTTAGAATTACATGTCTTGATGAACAACGGGACCACACCCACGTGGGACACAATAAGGAAGCTCATCCTGTATTGGAGGGGTCATTTCGTTTTCCCCAGTAGATTCACACTAAGATTGTGCTAAGTTTTCTCTCACAAAATGATCTTAATTTTCATGATTAGTACAGCCAAAAAGTCATTTTTCATCCAGTTTAAGTGAGAAACAGTAGCATAGCCGGAGTGTCATGAGCCCATAGTGTAAGGAAGGAAATGCCCCCCCTGGATATTATAAAATACAGCCATAGTCAGGGTTCAATGGGCCCCTAAGGTCTCTGGTGCCACTGCACCTGCTGCACAATTGGAAGTAATGTACCTTCCCAGAAGGAAACAATTATTAAAGTATATTCGTGAGAAATCACTACATACATTTAAAGGGCCAACTATCACAAGGAAGCATTACCACTGCGCCAGGTTATGGACATAAGGAAAGAGGATTGATTATATGTGAGCTACGGATAGGCCACTAAGCGGGGTCTACACAAAACTTCCCCAGCACAACAAAATGTTGTATGTACATCCTTACTTTCAACTCAAAGTACGTTCTGTAAACATGCGTGTGAATCAATCCAACAGTGTTGAAATGGTTAATATTTGAGAGGACCACATCAAATAATGTATGCAGTAGACTTAGTTCAAAAAAATATATGCAAATCATAGCGGCATATATTTCAGTATCATATTCAGATATTCTGTGAATGTAACTGACACTACAATGGGATTTCATGCTCTGTATTCTCTTCTGTTACTGTTTCCTATGTATGTATTTATGTATGTATTTATAATCTTTTATAGCGCGTATCTGTCACCCCACGGGTATCCTGGCGCTTTGACTGATGAAAATCCTGCTATACATCCTACTGGAATTTAGGAATTAAGAAGATACAGTCCTAGGAAAAAGATGTGTTTTTAAGATTTTCTTGAAAGAGACAAAGTCTTGCGTACTTCTCAATCCCAACGGAAGAGTGTTCCATAATCTGGCTGCCGAAAAGCTGAAAGATCGGCCGCCCAGCCGAGCTCTCAAAACTTTAGGCACCACAGCAAGATGAGCGGAAGCCGAGCGAAGGGATCTAGACGGAGTGTACCAATGAAACATGTTCTGAAGTGGTACTGGGCCGTATCCGTGGAGGGCTTTGAATACGATACATACAGATTTAAAATCGATCCGTTGAAGGATCGGTAGCCAATGAAGGTCTCTTAATGCCTGGGATGAGGAGTCATAGCGGCGGCGAGCAAGCGCCAATTTGGCTGCAAGATTTTGCACCCGTTGCAATTTTCCTATCAAGGTGGCTGGTGCTCCAAGAAATAGAGCATTGCAGTAATCCAGACGGCTTACGATAATGCTCCTCACCACTTCTGGCCTACTGTCCTTAGGAAGCATCGGGAGAACCTTTCTCAACATGCGAAGCAATCCCATGCAAGTACTCACTGTTTTATCAACAGCTGCATCCAATTGGAGATTGGACCCAAACATCACTCCCAAATTGCGGACCGAGGTGGTAGGCCCAGTCGTACTTTGGAAGGAGGGTGGCCAGAAATCCGGTGGAAGAGGTCTAGGGATGCGATCAGTGGTGCAGTGTAAGACTTCAGTCTTAGAGCTATTAAACTGCAGCGAATTCTGATTCAGCCAGTCCGCAGTTGCGAGCATACAGCGGTGGAAGGTGTCAAGTGTCACTGCTTCCTTGCCCTCAAGTGAGAAGACAAGTTGAGTGTCGTCTGCGTAGTTCATCACCGCTATGCCAAAGGATCTAATCAGCGCAACTAGGGGCCGCAGGTACAGGTTGAAGAGGATAGGGCTGATGGCCGACCCTTGTGGAACACCTTGCGCCACTTTTTTGATGTTAGATTGAAACGGTGGCAATGCCACTACCTGGTGGCGGTTTCCAAGGTAAGATGTCAGCCACTGTAGGGCAAGGCCAGTTACCCCTACTTCCTCTAATCTGTGAATCAGAATTGCGTGACTGACAGTATCGAACGCGGCCGACATGTCGAGCAGCACTAAAAAGGCTGCTCTTCCATGGTCGGCTCGCGTTCTGAGGTCGTCAAGTACAGTCACCAGCGCTGATTCCGTCCCATGGGCCGGTCTAAATCCGAATTGGACTTCATCCAGACAGGACCCAATCTCCAGATATTTTGATAGATGTTTTGTGACCCATTTTTCCAGAATCTTTATTGGAAACGGGAGCAGGGAGATGGGTCGATAGTTTGCAGGATTAGCCGGGTCCAAAGTGGGCTTTTTGAGTAGAGGGGATACCACGGCGAGTTTCCAGCAGTCTGGTACCCGTGCTGAAACCAGGGACTGATCGCAGATGGTGAATAACGGAAGGAAGAGTTCATCCCGGAAGAGCTTCCAGTATTTATGCGGTATTGGGTCTAGAGGTGATCCCGACGACACACTATTGGCCAAGGAGCAAAATTCCTCAAAAGTTGGAGAAGGGAAACAGTCCAACTTAGCACTGCTGGAGGTGCAGCCTATGATAGGCCCGGCGTGCGTTTCCGTGCGGCTCTCAGGATTACCACCAGGTGTTGTGCCAAGATTGTTCAAAATGGCTGCAATTTTATCCTCAAAGGCCTGTGCCAGTGAGTCGCACAGGGACTGAGATGCGATGATGGTATTAGTCGCACTGACAGGGCAAGACAGATCCTTCACGATCTTAAATAAGGTCTGTGATTTATTAGCTGCCGCTCGCAGAGACTCTTCCAGAAACCTGGCCTTCGCACATTTGATCTGTGCTTTATAGATGGACAAGGCCTGTTTGTAAAGGTTCCGGTCTGAGTCCAGGTATTTCTTTCTCCATGTGCGCTCAGCCCGCTTGCATTGGAGTTTAAGTTGAAGCAACTCCTCGGAGAACCATGGCATCGCTGGTGTGGGCCTATTTCTTAGTTTCCGTAAAGGGGCCAGAGAGTCAAGGGAAGACACAATCCTTTGACTAAGTCTTTCATAACTCAGATCTACGTTTTCCTCTAAAGTAAAACCCTCTGAGAGAAAAGAGGGTAAAGGGGACTGGCGCAAGAGTTTAGACCATTGTCTGGTACTTTTAACTCCACCTGAATTCCTATGTCTCCCCTGCTCCATCTTGGGCATGAGAGAGAAAAGGATTAACGCATGGTCCGTCCAACACTGGAGCAGAATATTTTGAACAGTTACAAACTCTGGGTCGGCAAAGATAAGGTCTAGTATGTGGCCCTTTTGATGGGTATGAGTAAGGACCAGCTGCTGCAGTAGGATACTCTGACAGGTCTGGGTCAGATCTGCAAGTGCGGTATCTCCAGAGCCGCCCAGCCAAAGATTAAGAGCGCCTAACACCATTAGCCTTGAATGCGAGACGGATAGATCGAGAATTAACTCAATCAGCCCCGTCACAGCAGATAAAGGGATAGATGGGGGTCTATAACAAAGTAGGCCAGTGAATAGGGCGCCCCCCTGTCCATTTAGAGAGAAGGCAAGTAATTCATAACCAGGAATGGTCTTAATATCAGTGAGGGAGAGATCAATAGACTCTCTGAATATAAGTCCTAGTCCACCCCCTCTAGCACCAATTCGAGGGATGTGCCTGATTTTGTATCCCGAAGGGCAAGCCAAACCCTGCTCTACGGCACAGTCCATGTTCGTCCATGTCTCCGTCATGAGTAGAATATCTAACTCATGTTGTTCAATCGTGAAGGCAATCTCTTCATGATGTGAGCACAGCAACCTAACGTTCAAAAGGCCACAACTAAAGGAGTCTGTCTGTGATGCAGCAGGTTTCCTAGACGGGTGACTAATATTAAGGCCTAGGAGTTCATCACGAGTGTAGGTAAAAGTATCTTGCGGACGGGATCCAGAGGTACCGGCCCCCGGCACGTCCGTTGCGCGAACGGGCGCAAACGGGCTTACCTCCGGCGCCCCTATGGCGCACCCGCTGCGCACCGTTGCTGCGCACCTGTTGTGCGGCCATCTTAAATGGCCGGCGTGAATATCACGTGGGTCCTGGCAGGGCGAGTGGCTCTCCCTCACCCAAGATGGCGCTCCGTGAGGAGAAACCTTCTCCCCACTCCAAAATGGCGCTCGAAACCGGCGCGATGCTTGTGCAGTGCCCCCGAGTCCCTTCTATCCCACAAAATGTGGGAGTGCAGCAATTAAAGTGAGGGTAAGTGCTCTCTAAAATTCCCCCTAAGCGGCGAATACAAAATAAAATACAAAGCGCGATCGCGCGGCGCAAATCAAGATTAGGCTAATATTTTAAAAGTTAGGATGCAGGAGGAGCGTTTTACACGCAGCGCTTACACAAGAAATTCCTAATATCGCCCATTCTGTCTGAGAGTTATAAATATGCATATAGGTACATTAGCACGTAATATAAGAACATAAAGGCAGAGACGGTGCTATCACGATGTTTCTCTATTACGTGTGACACTTGGATCTCTGGAGACATGCTAGCATTCAGAAAGGTCCTTTAAACACGCCCCAACATATGAAGGTGTGCTCCTTTCTGCCAATCACCTGCATACAACTTTGTTCCACTAAGGCATATCACCCAATTGCTGGACTATCAATCCTTCTTTATTCTTAAAGACTTGTTTAATGTCTTTGAATGGCTACAAGAAAGCCAACATAGAGGAAGGAGGTGCATGGGTTGTGTATCTCTGAGTTGAGACGGGTCTTTTTGTTAGTGGTTAAACTCCTCCCAGGCGGCGAGTCACCTTCAACACCCTTCCAATTTTCCAACTGCGTTACTCTTAACCCCTGACATACACCAGGGACCACTTGCTTGTTGCCTTAAAAGGTCGCAGTTTATTATAACATTACATTTGTACATATTGCCAATTTCATGCTCATGCATAACCTTCTGTTGATACCTATATTGCCTTTGTACTTATAATCCTTTTAGTCCATTCTTGTTTATTGTCTGCCTTCAGGCAGGCCAATCTTTGTGGAGGAGCCCAACCACAGGGGCCATTGTTTCTGCCGTGGTAGGTGTGGAGAAGTGTGGCTCACTGGTTAGAGCGGCAGACCCAGATGCAGAGATCTGACCCGGGACCAGGGTTCAAATCCCGTTGCGGCAGGGTCTTGGGCTCAATGTCTGCGGACCCGATAATTCTCTCCACGGTGCCTACTCTAATCATGGGTCCCACTCTGCAACTCTGGGCAATAGCTTGCTTAATCTCCACACCGGCCCTAATTGCTAAGGATGCCTGGCTTCACCTTGGGGTGCCTCACAGGAACAGGCCAGGATGGGTTCCTCAGTGGTACAGCGCGGGGACACACTGGCTAGTGTAACCAGGTGCTTTATAAGGTTAGGATTATTATTAACTTGCTACTGATTTGGTGGGTGTCCGTCAGGACCAGCCCGGGCTGCAAGTGCCGTCCCGCACACCTTCGACCCCCTTCTTGACCCCTCCCTGCTCTTCTGGGGTCCCTGCCGTGTGGCATCCCAAGGACCCTGTGTGAGCACTTCATCTATTCAGCCTAGTGATGAGCTCTGACATCTCGCTCCTTCTGGTACCCCTGCCGTGTGGCATCCCAAGGGCCCAGCAGGAACATCACAGCTACTCTGTCAGTGGCTGATTTCCACCACTGGCTCCCTCAGTGCCTCTGCTGTGAGGCATCCCAAGGACACTGTGTGAGCCTTCTATCTACCTTGAACAATGTATCTCCTTTTTCTATCATTCTAGGGTTTTCTTCCTCTCACCTTTATCCCTGCGGCTGCGACACTGTAGTGCTAGAGGCACTCTTGTGGTCTGACACCTTTGACTACCATTCTTTTAATTGACTTTGGTGTGTTATTTTATCCTAGCCTGAATGTACAATGTCATGCATATGCCTTGCATCTCTTAAAAGTTTCTTTCTTGCAATCTTGCAGTCTTTCAGTGGGAGCTGTCACGGAGTAGAATAGCCTTGCTAAGAACAGATCCTGTGGGATGTGCATTTGAAAGCATGAGAGGAAGAGAGAGTTGTGGAATGTACTTTTTGGTTTTGAAGTGCGGTGTTGTGAGCAGTGGTGCCCAAATGTCCTCTGTGTTGTACATTAAGAGATGCCATGCTTGCAAGTTGTTTGGGTTAATTGCGTTCAAGAATTGTTTTTCTGACAGATTGTTCAATTTACCCTGGAAGGCTTTGTGAGCTTCCTCAAGATAAAGGCTGGAACATGTGAGATTGTATAAGGAACATGGGTACTCCTTCCTGCCATGGAATGCTTGCTTAGAAGCTGGCCAGTCCTGGTAAGATTCCTCTGGCACGGGGGGAAGGCTTCTCGAACTATCTAGTGTGAGTCTTTGAGACTATAAAGCTAAAGTTTGTTGACAGTTGGGTTGGGTGCTCACTTACAGAGTAGACGTACTGCTGTTAGACAAATGGAACTTGAGTCCCGGTCAAGAGTCCAAGCCAGGTGTTAACGCCCCCCCCTGTGAGAATAGGCAAGGATGTAATGTAATGGCACATTTCTATAGCGCGGCTATCACTCCAAGTAGCATCTTGGCGCTGTGGACCGTAGCCAGATGGACTTGGCCAGCACACTGCTCGAAAATCAGAAGGCCTGCACACTTATACTAAAGCTTTACAGGCGGTGTCCGTAAGATTGTAAATCCAAGTTTTCAGAGATTTCCTAAACTGGCTCTCCGCGGGGATTTGCCGGAGATGAAATGGGAGCTGGTTCCACGCCCTAGATCCAATCACTACAAGGGATTTCCCTCCCTTGGTGACAAGCTTAAATTTAGGGATCGCCAATAGATTCATATTTGAGGACCTAAGATTCTGTGATGGCAGATACCGTCTGAAGCCATTCGAGAGGTATTTGGGTCCTCGCAGATTGAAGGCCCTGAATGTGATGACCGATATTTTAAACAGGATGCGCTTGTGTATTGGCAACCAATGAAGGGCGTTAAGCGCAGCCGAGGCGGACGACTTCCTTGGCCAGCCAAGGACTAAACGGACGGCTGCATGTTGGACCATCTGCAGCCTCTGTATTACCGATTTATTCGCTCCCGCATACAGGCTGTTACAGTAATCCAACCTAGATGATATAAGTGCAACCGCCACTGTTTGCCTGGCTGCCAATGGAAGAAGGTCAAAAACTTTTCTGAGACCTCTGATGATATTAAAACAGGTGCCAGCCACTGTCACCGCCTGTTGTTTAAATGACATGGAGTCATCAAACTTAATGCCCAGATTACGGGCACTAACAATGGTGTTAGGAGGGACTTCTGCATCCTCCGGCCACCATTGTTTAGGTGAAAACAAGTTTTGCTGTCCAAATGGCAGAATTTCAGTTTTGCCCGAGTTACACTTGAGGTAATTTTTCCTCATCCAATTGAAGGTGGCTGCGAGGCAGTTTTTAAGATTTTCTTCTGCTCCAGGTACCTCGCTATCCAGCACTAGGATTAGCTGAGTATCATCAGCATACGAAATTGTGCTAATCTGGAAGGATGAGATTGGTTCGATCAGGGGGACCATATACAGGTTGAAAAGTACAAGGCTCAAACTAGAGCCCTGCGGCATCCCTGTCTCCAAGGCTTTCTCTTCAGAGCAAAACTCTCCTAGAACGGTGACTTGCTGCCTTTGATTGAGAAAGTTTTTCAGCCACTCCAGCACCACTCCTGCTATCCCCGATGTTACCAGGCAGTCTATCAATATGGAGTGCGAGACCGTATCGAAAGCCGCCGATAGATCGAGTAAAATCAGGACGGCTTTCTTCCCCTGGTCTATGGCGGCCCGCAAGGTCTCCACAGTGAACAGGAGGGCAGATTCCGTTGATGGCTGGGCCCTGAACCCTGACTGATGAGTGTGCAGGATATCATTATCCTCCAGAAACTTGGTGAGTTGCTTATTTACGAATGCTTCCGTAAGTTTAAATAGTACTGGAAGTAATGAAATGGGACGGAGATTTGAAAGCGTTGTCGGGTCTGCTAGAGGTTTTTTCTGTAGGGGCTTTACAGCGGCGAGTTTCCATTCCCTGGGAATCTCAGCAGAGGAAAGAGATGAATTAATGATGCCATTTATAATAGGGTTCACCGTGTCCACTATAGCTCGTAGAAACATCGGGGGGCAGGGGTCGAAGGGCGAGCCAGATTTACAAGCTAGTATAGCCTGGCGGGACTCTTCTAGACTAATGGGGCAGAATGTTTTAAACCAGACTATCCTGGAGTCCTCCCCATACACCCCATCAGGGGGGGATAACACCGGTTGAGGGAAGTCTTTGATTATGTCTTGTATCTTTTGCTCAAAGTAGTTGGCAATGGTATTGCAGAGGGTCGATGAGGGCGGAATGTCCTGCGAGAGCACTCTGTCTGTCAAGTGAAAGATCTAGTGAGGTGATTTGTTTCTCACTAGTGCCATTGTGATGCGTGGTTCCAGTGGCTGTGGTCATCTGAGGTCTTTGAGCTTTGATTATTGCCATTGTGATGTGTGGCCAGTTGCTTTGATCATTTGGGTTTTTTTCTTTGTGATGTGTGAGTGAGTGAGGTGCACATCTAAAGTAATAATTTGATGTACCTAGTGTATATATAACTTTCTGATCTCTTGCAGGACGGCCAACATATTATATTTTGCATAAGTCTTATCTAATTTTATTTGCTGCTTGTTTATTCATGGTATTCTTCATGAATTTAACTGTTACATTTACCAAGTGTGTTATTATTGCTCGCATATAAACATATATATCTCTTTGTGTATTTGAAAACCCCAAGCCTTATTCTAAAAAGAGAGTCTTTGCATTTTGTAAAATAAAACCCTTTTCTAAATGTGTTGCTGAGTTATGTCTCCTGCTTCGCCATGGGTTTAAACCACTGTGTGGGAGATTCTGTAGTATCTGAAAGGCAAAGCAAGACAGATGCCAGCCTTTCATCTGGCGTGGGTGGGTGATATTCATGTTTCTTTTCTTCAGCAAGGGGGGAGTATGTGCTTAGGGTGGCCTTTCGCCCCCTTATTAAGCCCCCTTGCGGCGTACTATTGCTCCCCCTGATTGGGGGGGCCATCTAGCACCCTGGAGCGATCAATTCTGGTAGTCCTCCTTTCAAGGGCTCTCGCCCTGGGGGGGAGGGCTTCCCATCCCCGGGCGTAGTTTGTCCCGGGTCTCCATTGGGTCCGGCTTTGCCTTCCCTGGCCCGGGCTTCTAGGTGTGTTAAAAGAAGGCTTCTTCAATGAATGGTCATATCTACCTTTTCTGTTCAGCTTGAGCTGCGGGCCTCTCAATCGGGCTTGCTGTGATCCCAAAGATGTTGCAGATGATGTAGTAAACATACTGACTGTGGTAGCTGTTAGTGGAAGGTTTGATGCCTCAAAACCGATGGCACACGTTAATATGGAGTGCTTGAGCTAGAGAATAACAGCCTCCTGTGTAGAAATAGAACAGGAAAGAGGAGGGAAGGAACATAAGCTGTGTTCTACGGTACCCGTACAGATCCATACCAGTAGGAAGAAGATTTATGAGAATACCAGATTGGTCAAAGTGCAAAGTGCAAATGAAAACCTAAAAGGATGCATTTGTGGCACTTACTCATGGGCAAAATTTCTTTCACGGGGAGAAGTGCTTGACCCCAAATCTGTACATGCTGCAACTGAGATTAAGTTGTATTCATCTTCTGGTGTGAGATCTAAGATTGACGAGAGCCAACCAGTATTATATACACCTCGGGCCAAATGACACAAACTGGTATAAATAAAAAGCTTAATTTGATTTGAATTATTCTAGTGATTGTGAATAATGGAATCGAACAAGTAGATTTTTCAGTACCTTGGCTACTTAGGCTATAAAAAATGGAAAACACGCTTTGAATTTTTACATAGTCCCATCTTTATCATTCCATAGTACATCAGCAGTGCTAGGCTAATAGTGACGTTCAAATACAAAAATAAGAAACATGGGGGCATATTATCAAGGGGGTTTATCTCTGCTTTTTTGGCTTTAAAAGCCAAGAAAGCGGAGATAAAATTATCTCCCTATTACCTAGCTGTCGCTAACACCAGTTAGCGACAGCTAGTAGGAGATAGCGACCATCTTGGGCCCCACTTTGCATGTCAGTGATATTTATCACTAATGACATGCAAAGTGGGCGTGCCAAGATGTTAGCGACTGAAAACAGTCGCTAACATCGCTATCTCCTATTACCAACTTTTGGAGATATTTGCGCTAAGAGCGAATATCTCCAAAAGCTAACACCTGCCCTGAGCAGTTCTTAGCCATGTTATCCAATGGGAGGTGGATAACATGGCGAAGAGCATTAGCTCGGTAATGCATGAATATAGCGGACTTTTCAGCGATATTCATGCATTGCGGCGATTTTTATCGCATTTGCGATAAACCTTGGTAATACCAAGGTTTATTTGCAGTAAAAATCGCCGCAACTCAGCGGTAAATTTTTGTCTCTAACCAAGCAATAGCGATAGTTATCGCTATTGCTTAGTAATATGCCCAATGGTGTTCTACCCATCAAAGAAAAAAAGGAAAACAACCCCTGGACCCTTTGAATCCTCCTCGGTCGGGTTTGTTGTAGATCAGCTGTTTCAGGAGGCTTTTCACCTGCAGCTACAGCCTATCCGGACCAAACACAATGTCATTCTAAGTGAACAGATACAAACTACTCAATGCAGCATGCAAGTGGTAAAGACTGTTTTACGGACTCATTTAGAGATTAGGGGACAGGTTATTCTGTCTGCCTTATTACAATTGCACTATATCTCTTGGCATTCATTTGTGTCTGGATAACTGATTCGCCAGACTCTAGCAGGCCTTTTAGATATCCAAGTCTGGGACCAAAGCCAAGGTCAGACACATCAACATCTCACATTAGGATTTGGTCTTTGTAAAAAGTTAGTGAGGTACAAAAGTAATACATTTATAAAACATATTCACACTGATTCACGTGTAAACTGATTATTGGTGAATCCTTCTTAAATTATATGAGTGATCTCAAGGTTACGTTGATGTGTGTATAGGGGTACTTTTTATATCATGTGATAGTGCTATGTTTCACAGGTCATCTTGCATGTTAAGCAAATCCATCAAATTCCTGCAGGGAGGGCCAAGCTCTTGGGTGTGAGCACAATATTCAATATTGATATAATGGGAGGGGGCGTGTGCTACTTTCCCCCACTGTGACCCCTTCATCAGGAGAAACGCAAACTTAAGGAGTCAATGCAAAGGGGAACTGTCTCGGGGAACCCCTTCACCCCAGGACAGTATGATCTGAGGTGGAGCTACCGGATGGTAGAGTGCAGTCCCTGCTTCCTGTGCCTGTGTTCGCTGGGTGCCGAGAGCACAACACTATGCCATCTCGGGTGGCAGAAACAAACAAGATGACAGAGTCCAAACATTACACAACAGCTGTGACGGAAGCCAGCAGGGCTGCCTTGGAGTAGGCTCCTCTCGTGTCCCCATAATGGATGCTCACCAAGCGCCCCTCAAAAGGGACAGGGACCCTTAGCCTCAACAAAGATTGAAAGACTCGGCACAAGGCTATTTTTGTCACTAAAAACTTAGAGGAAAAGCAAGTGATAAAGCCATAATTAATTTAGCATGTTCTCCATAAGCCCCAGCTAGGGCTTTCAATATACATATTTTTTCTTGTGGTGTCCAAGGAAGGGCTGGGTGACCGCCAAAGATTTAAAGTGTGTGTTTGGTGGTTTTCCAGAGGAACAGCAGCCCTTCCCCAGAAAGATTTACAAAAGTTGGTTTAAGACTCCTACTTTATTAAATCTCTCACCGCGAGAAAGGCTTTTTATGTTTCTAAACACTCCCCGAACTTGCTCCTTTGTATATGTGCTCTGAAGTGTGGGGACCGGTGTTGGTTGGTCCTAAAGCTGCAGTATCAGCATAGTAAAAGTAGAAATAAAACTCCGAGGCACATGTTAGTCAATAGTGACCATGTTGATGCTTGGCAATGCAATGTTTTTTGACCGAAATGAATAATATTGTGTTTTGGACAATCTCCGTTGATTTCAATGGTGTTGCAGTTGTGAATGAGAACATGTCTTTAGCTTTTAATAATGTGCTTACACTCTGAAAAAGACAGTAGACCTATCCTGTTGATACTCCCCAATATAGGCATGGGTTTTCTGATGATGGGTTCAGGGCTTATTTGAGTTGTATCACTGACTAGATGACTTTTTATTAAGTGTTTTTGTTGCACACAACTGATTTGAGGGAAGTAACCCTCACCACCACCTCTGACTAGGCATTGGTCTGATCTGTTTTGCTACCTTAAGAGGGTCAAGTGCTACAATGTGGAACTTTGTTCCTAGTAAAGAGGACATTGCAGACTCATCACTTGTGAATGAACCACTTACTTACACTTGTTGCTAAAGCTGGCATCAATGGTGTCCAGTTCCAGGATGCACTAATTACATTTGATAGGTTCAGTTTTGGCCACATTATCTATAAGTAAATGCACAAATATCAGAGCGCAAGGGTCTTAGAGGGGTTCAAAGGTTTGGTTGTGGGAACTTGAGATGTGGGAAAGGAAAGCCCCGGCACACACTTTACATGCAAAGACATTCAGAGGTGAAGTATTAACTGTATTTAATGTGAACATTTTTTATTTTTAAAGGCTGCAAAGGTGGAGTGAGCTTTAATAAAAATGTTTCCACCTAAAATGATCCTAGGCACAAGTGTCCTCTGAACCGCAGCACTACACACAATAGGGTTGTACAAGGAGGCTGCTTCTGGATAGGAAAAGTGACTGCGACAAGGTACCCACACCATAGATTGGGCAGAAGGTGTAGGTCCTGTTTCTTGATTTGTAGATCTTTGAAGGGGGAATCCAGGATTTTCTCGGACTTTTCATGGGCAATGCATATTTTTACATGGACAAGCCTATATTGAGTCATTGCTTTTGCAAAGATTTTCCTGCCATTGGTGCAGAGCAAACATCACTAGCACAGTGGTGCAGGATTGTACTGGAAAGTTAGTGGTACCCCTAGGGATTCCTGCCAGCAGGGTGGGGTGGTCCCTGAGAAATGTTCCCACTTTGGGTGCATGAGTAAAAGTTGTGGTTCTTGAGGACCCCATAGATTATATGCTGAGGAAAGTTGCTGTTGAAGTTTGGACCATGGTGGTAGGTGGCCCAGTAAGGGGATAGTTCCTGAGGTAGGAGTGTTAGTGGAGCTGGCAAGAGGAAGGTGTTGCTGGTTATTTCTGTGGGAGTAACGAGCCATCGAATGGCCCAGAGCAGTTTGAGAGTTTCCTGGCTAAGGGACTTGGACCCTGTTCTGGTGGAGGAAAGGGTGGATCTAATTTCCCAGGGTGGTTCCCGTGGTTGGAGCTACCAGATGGGAGACTGCTACAGGTTTTCTAGATGGGAGACCTCGGCCCTTCTGACACTGCCAGATGGTGGTGAGTGACTTTAGCTTGACCACTGAGGTCATGGGGATAGACTCTGATGTCCCAGAAAGGAACCAGACCAGGCCTTGGGGAGCATCATGTCAGGAGAGTACTCTTATTTTTGAGTGAACTGTACTTCCATTGTGAAATATTTACTAATCCCACAGGGGTGGTGGCAGCTATTGACCACAGTCATGTGCTGTGAGTGACGGCTGACAGTCCTGCAAGAGGGGCCTGCCTCTAGTGTAGTGACCTAGATGATTAGGGTAGTGGAGTTGTGTATTTTCTAGAAGGGTAAACAAGCAGTTGCCAGAGAGACATGTGTAACATCTGTTTGGCTTGACAGCTTCCGTGCTGAGGCACTGAATCCTTGTCAGGGAGAGTGAGGTGGGTGAATAATTAATGACCCTTGACATGGATAGGCCTGAATCTGCTCAGGCCATGTAGGCACTGCATGTCCTGGATGCATTCGATATAGAACCAGGAGGGCTCATAGTGAAGTTGCAGTTTCATGTGGGGATAAGTGGCTTAATGTTTAAATTAGGTGGGCGGTCTTTTGGTGTAGGAGGGTCAGTTTAAGATATGTGTGGGTGGGGACAACTTTGGCACTTGTTGCAGCTTACTTGGAAAGGGTACCCATGGGCAATGGCTAGCTTCTTTCCCAAGTTTAAACTGATGGGTGTCCGTAGCAGAGTGGGCTCTGCCAATGTAATGCATCTCGTTTTTTTGCGTTTGGACCTTTTCTGATTGAGTCTCACCAACTCAGTCTCACTCAATGTAAATTCTATGAAAATGGACTAAGGGTTCCAACATTCAGAGTCCGCCTTTTAAGATAAGGCTGCTACTGCACAGCTATAGTAAGAGGCTTTAGGCTAGTTACATGCAAACACATGAATACATGTGCGTGCACACATGCCTGCTGAGTGTGTGAGACTACTGTAGATCTTCTAATGTGAGTGGATATTTATTGTGTAAGTCAATAGTGCATCTAAAAAGGCTGTGCTCTCACTGCATTATATCTTATTGTCAAAAATCTGGGCCACTACATTTTGGTCATGCTTAGGCCTTTAGATACCGGACAGGTATCAGTTTTAGGGTAAACATGAGCCGCGAGCACTGATCCCATGTCACTTTATAGTAACTGTATTCCTTATGGAACTTTAAGAATTGACTTATTTTCCTGGCTTAACCATTATGGGATTCCAAGCCTCTTTACCAAAGTGAGGCAAGTTAATTACTTTGCTGGTGTGGAAGAGGATCAAATGCCTTCCTACACAATAGTCTTTCAGAATGCTAGGCCCAATTCCTGGGAAAGGAAGCAGTGGGGATCAAATCTGCATATGCTAATTACCTTTTCATACTTCACATTGGCTGCTTAAGCCCAAGGCCTCAGAAACAAAAGAGGAGACCAAGACCTCAGGAGCCAAACACAGAAGGGGCTGCAGTTTGATGTTTTTGCAGCTTCTAGACTTTTGGCCCCAACTTAAAAAACCATGCATAAGGGAGAGACACTTGAGAAGATACTGGACCTGCGAGTGACAAAGGTCAATGGATGTCTAGCTAGAAGAAGCCACAAGAATTTTCCCTGAGAAGATTGTCTGAAGGACTTTAACTCCAACTGACACCAAGGACTAGAATGGGTCTCTCCAAGTCCTTTGACATAGGACCAGATATGCCCCCTAAAGAACAGTTAAGGGAGTCGACCTATGAGGAAACCCTGGACTTCTGTAGACAGGTCCTTGACTCCGCTGACACACAGGGGCCCTGCAAGTATCCAGGAGGCGGTAGAGCTGGAAATTGTGGCATGAAGGGTGTTTTTTGTTGGTTGAAGAGGTATTCTGGAAGACGCCTCCAAAGCAGGAGAGAGCATCAAGAGCCAAGGCAGAGGATAGGACCAGCAAAGGAGGAGTAAATTCAAGATCCCCATCAAAGGTATCCTCTGGAGGCCCATAGGCCTGATTAAAATGCTCACTGAGTTAGAGATGGTCCCTAGGAGTGAATCAAAATCTTTTACATGAAATCTGCAGTACAGGGCTGGAGTAAATGGAAGCTTGGTACCCTGGGGGGACCAGGTGGAAAACCGAGTACATAGTGCTCAGCCCTATTTTTCAAAATCCTCCAGGAGACCAAACCCCTGGAGATCAGAGCTACTTTTATTATTGATTTTCATGCAGAAAGGACATGTGTGGGTCTCCCTTTTCCCAGATCCACTTCTACTGATCCCATTCCTCGGGGGCCAATGCAAAAAAAACTGCGGAGGGATCCCATTTCCCAGGACAGCAGGATCAGAGGGGGAGAGCTGCAGCACTGTCTGGATGGTGGTATACCACCCCTGCTTTGCTTGCCCATAACGTCACCAACATCTCCTAACCCACATGGATGCGGGTGAGAGAAAGAAGCAGTATCCAGTATGCAGCATAACTGCTGTGCTGTAGGAGGCGCCAGCAGGACCTTGTGAGATTGGGCACCCTGTGAGTTCCCAACAATGGCTGACAGCCAAGTGCCCCATCAAAGTGGCAGGGGCACCTCGCCTCCCAAAAAATTTAATTGTGTGGCACAAGGCTTCTTTTGTCACAAAAACATAAGGAAAAAGAAAGCTGTAAAGCCTTTAACAAGATATGCATGCCTCAGGAGAGGAGCCTCCCATAAACCCCTGCTTGCGTTGTTAACTTTCTGTTGGTGCCCCAGGAAGGGCAGGGCCAAAACCAAAGAATTCAAGAGTGTTTTCTTTTTTTGTGGGGGTGTGGGTTACCGGAGGTACTGGCCTAAGTCACTCAGGGGATTAAATCCCTGACCCTTGTAGCGTCCTTTCACGTTTTCGAACATTCCTGCAGCCTGTATGTTCACATAGAGTCTGGAGTGTAGGGATCCCTATTGGTTGGTCCTAAAGCTGCATTAATAGTATAGTAAAGCTATCGATAGGACTCTGGGGAATATGTTACTCAATTTAATGCTTTATTTACAAAGTTGCTAAGGTAGTGTAGGTAAAAGTATCTTGCGGACGGGATCCAGAGGTACCGGCCCCCGGCACGTCCGTTGCGCGAACGGGCGCAAACGGGCTTACCTCCGGCGCCCCTACGGCGCACCCGCTGCGCACCGTTGCTGCGCACCTGTTGTGCGGCCATCTTAAATGGCCGGCGTGAATATCACGTGGGTCCTGGCAGGGCGAGTGGCTCTCCCTCACCCAAGATGGCGCTCCGTGAGGAGAAACCTTCTCCCCACTCCAAAATGGCGCTCGAAACCGGCGCGATGCTTGTGCAGTGCCCCCGAGTCCCTTCTATCCCACAAAATGTGGGAGTGCAGCAATTAAAGTGAGGGTAAGTGCTCTCTAAAATTCCCCCTAAGCGGCGAATACAAAATAAAATACAAAGCGCGATCGCGCGGCGCAAATCAAGATTAGGCTAATATTTTAAAAGTTAGGATGCAGGAGGAGCGTTTTACACGCAGCGCTTACACAAGAAATTCCTAATATCGCCCATTCTGTCTGAGAGTTATAAATATGCATATAGGTACATTAGCACGTAATATAAGAACATAAAGGCAGAGACGGTGCTATCACGATGTTTCTCTATTACGTGTGACACTTGGATCTCTGGAGACATGCTAGCATTCAGAAAGGTCCTTTAAACACGCCCCAACATATGAAGGTGTGCTCCTTTCTGCCAATCACCTGCATACAACTTTGTTCCACTAAGGCATATCACCCAATTGCTGGACTATCAATCCTTCTTTATTCTTAAAGACTTGTTTAATGTCTTTGAATGGCTACAAGAAAGCCAACATAGAGGAAGGAGGTGCATGGGTTGTGTATCTCTGAGTTGAGACGGGTCTTTTTGTTAGTGGTTAAACTCCTCCCAGGCGGCGAGTCACCTTCAACACCCTTCCAATTTTCCAACTGCGTTACTCTTAACCCCTGACATACACCAGGGACCACTTGCTTGTTGCCTTAAAAGGTCGCAGTTTATTATAACATTACATTTGTACATATTGCCAATTTCATGCTCATGCATAACCTTCTGTTGATACCTATATTGCCTTTGTACTTATAATCCTTTTAGTCCATTCTTGTTTATTGTCTGCCTTCAGGCAGGCCAATCTTTGTGGAGGAGCCCAACCACAGGGGCCATTGTTTCTGCCGTGGTAGGTGTGGAGAAGTGTGGCTCACTGGTTAGAGCGGCAGACCCAGATGCAGAGATCTGACCCGGGACCAGGGTTCAAATCCCGTTGCGGCAGGGTCTTGGGCTCAATGTCTGCGGACCCGATAATTCTCTCCACGGTGCCTACTCTAATCATGGGTCCCACTCTGCAACTCTGGGCAATAGCTTGCTTAATCTCCACACCGGCCCTAATTGCTAAGGATGCCTGGCTTCACCTTGGGGTGCCTCACAGGAACAGGCCAGGATGGGTTCCTCAGTGGTACAGCGCGGGGACACACTGGCTAGTGTAACCAGGTGCTTTATAAGGTTAGGATTATTATTAACTTGCTACTGATTTGGTGGGTGTCCGTCAGGACCAGCCCGGGCTGCAAGTGCCGTCCCGCACACCTTCGACCCCCTTCTTGACCCCTCCCTGCTCTTCTGGGGTCCCTGCCGTGTGGCATCCCAAGGACCCTGTGTGAGCACTTCATCTATTCAGCCTAGTGATGAGCTCTGACATCTCGCTCCTTCTGGTACCCCTGCCGTGTGGCATCCCAAGGGCCCAGCAGGAACATCACAGCTACTCTGTCAGTGGCTGATTTCCACCACTGGCTCCCTCAGTGCCTCTGCTGTGAGGCATCCCAAGGACACTGTGTGAGCCTTCTATCTACCTTGAACAATGTATCTCCTTTTTCTATCATTCTAGGGTTTTCTTCCTCTCACCTTTATCCCTGCGGCTGCGACACTGTAGTGCTAGAGGCACTCTTGTGGTCTGACACCTTTGACTACCATTCTTTTAATTGACTTTGGTGTGTTATTTTATCCTAGCCTGAATGTACAATGTCATGCATATGCCTTGCATCTCTTAAAAGTTTCTTTCTTGCAATCTTGCAGTCTTTCAGTGGGAGCTGTCACGGAGTAGAATAGCCTTGCTAAGAACAGATCCTGTGGGATGTGCATTTGAAAGCATGAGAGGAAGAGAGAGTTGTGGAATGTACTTTTTGGTTTTGAAGTGCGGTGTTGTGAGCAGTGGTGCCCAAATGTCCTCTGTGTTGTACATTAAGAGATGCCATGCTTGCAAGTTGTTTGGGTTAATTGCGTTCAAGAATTGTTTTTCTGACAGATTGTTCAATTTACCCTGGAAGGCTTTGTGAGCTTCCTCAAGATAAAGGCTGGAACATGTGAGATTGTATAAGGAACATGGGTACTCCTTCCTGCCATGGAATGCTTGCTTAGAAGCTGGCCAGTCCTGGTAAGATTCCTCTGGCACGGGGGGAAGGCTTCTCGAACTATCTAGTGTGAGTCTTTGAGACTATAAAGCTAAAGTTTGTTGACAGTTGGGTTGGGTGCTCACTTACAGAGTAGACGTACTGCTGTTAGACAAATGGAACTTGAGTCCCGGTCAAGAGTCCAAGCCAGGTGTTAACGCCCCCCCCTGTGAGAATAGGCAAGGATGTAATGTAATGGCACATTTCTATAGCGCGGCTATCACTCCAAGTAGCATCTTGGCGCTGTGGACCGTAGCCAGATGGACTTGGCCAGCACACTGCTCGAAAATCAGAAGGCCTGCACACTTATACTAAAGCTTTACAGGCGGTGTCCGTAAGATTGTAAATCCAAGTTTTCAGAGATTTCCTAAACTGGCTCTCCGCGGGGATTTGCCGGAGATGAAATGGGAGCTGGTTCCACGCCCTAGATCCAATCACTACAAGGGATTTCCCTCCCTTGGTGACAAGCTTAAATTTAGGGATCGCCAAT
The DNA here is from genome assembly GCF_964263255.1 of Lissotriton vulgaris. NCBI lineage: Eukaryota > Metazoa > Chordata > Amphibia > Caudata > Salamandridae > Lissotriton > Lissotriton vulgaris. The sequence continues at coordinate 1,917,235,985 of NC_141689.1, read as the reverse complement.
AGATTCATATTTGAGGACCTAAGATTCTGTGATGGCAGATACCGTCTGAAGCCATTCGAGAGGTATTTGGGTCCTCGCAGATTGAAGGCCCTGAATGTGATGACCGATATTTTAAACAGGATGCGCTTGTGTATTGGCAACCAATGAAGGGCGTTAAGCGCAGCCGAGGCGGACGACTTCCTTGGCCAGCCAAGGACTAAACGGACGGCTGCATGTTGGACCATCTGCAGCCTCTGTATTACCGATTTATTCGCTCCCGCATACAGGCTGTTACAGTAATCCAACCTAGATGATATAAGTGCAACCGCCACTGTTTGCCTGGCTGCCAATGGAAGAAGGTCAAAAACTTTTCTGAGACCTCTGATGATATTAAAACAGGTGCCAGCCACTGTCACCGCCTGTTGTTTAAATGACATGGAGTCATCAAACTTAATGCCCAGATTACGGGCACTAACAATGGTGTTAGGAGGGACTTCTGCATCCTCCGGCCACCATTGTTTAGGTGAAAACAAGTTTTGCTGTCCAAATGGCAGAATTTCAGTTTTGCCCGAGTTACACTTGAGGTAATTTTTCCTCATCCAATTGAAGGTGGCTGCGAGGCAGTTTTTAAGATTTTCTTCTGCTCCAGGTACCTCGCTATCCAGCACTAGGATTAGCTGAGTATCATCAGCATACGAAATTGTGCTAATCTGGAAGGATGAGATTGGTTCGATCAGGGGGACCATATACAGGTTGAAAAGTACAAGGCTCAAACTAGAGCCCTGCGGCATCCCTGTCTCCAAGGCTTTCTCTTCAGAGCAAAACTCTCCTAGAACGGTGACTTGCTGCCTTTGATTGAGAAAGTTTTTCAGCCACTCCAGCACCACTCCTGCTATCCCCGATGTTACCAGGCAGTCTATCAATATGGAGTGCGAGACCGTATCGAAAGCCGCCGATAGATCGAGTAAAATCAGGACGGCTTTCTTCCCCTGGTCTATGGCGGCCCGCAAGGTCTCCACAGTGAACAGGAGGGCAGATTCCGTTGATGGCTGGGCCCTGAACCCTGACTGATGAGTGTGCAGGATATCATTATCCTCCAGAAACTTGGTGAGTTGCTTATTTACGAATGCTTCCGTAAGTTTAAATAGTACTGGAAGTAATGAAATGGGACGGAGATTTGAAAGCGTTGTCGGGTCTGCTAGAGGTTTTTTCTGTAGGGGCTTTACAGCGGCGAGTTTCCATTCCCTGGGAATCTCAGCAGAGGAAAGAGATGAATTAATGATGCCATTTATAATAGGGTTCACCGTGTCCACTATAGCTCGTAGAAACATCGGGGGGCAGGGGTCGAAGGGCGAGCCAGATTTACAAGCTAGTATAGCCTGGCGGGACTCTTCTAGACTAATGGGGCAGAATGTTTTAAACCAGACTATCCTGGAGTCCTCCCCATACACCCCATCAGGGGGGGATAACACCGGTTGAGGGAAGTCTTTGATTATGTCTTGTATCTTTTGCTCAAAGTAGTTGGCAATGGTATTGCAGAGGGTCGATGAGGGCGGAATGTCCTGCGAGAGCACTCTGTCTGTCAAGTGAAAGATCTAGTGAGGTGATTTGTTTCTCACTAGTGCCATTGTGATGCGTGGTTCCAGTGGCTGTGGTCATCTGAGGTCTTTGAGCTTTGATTATTGCCATTGTGATGTGTGGCCAGTTGCTTTGATCATTTGGGTTTTTTTCTTTGTGATGTGTGAGTGAGTGAGGTGCACATCTAAAGTAATAATTTGATGTACCTAGTGTATATATAACTTTCTGATCTCTTGCAGGACGGCCAACATATTATATTTTGCATAAGTCTTATCTAATTTTATTTGCTGCTTGTTTATTCATGGTATTCTTCATGAATTTAACTGTTACATTTACCAAGTGTGTTATTATTGCTCGCATATAAACATATATATCTCTTTGTGTATTTGAAAACCCCAAGCCTTATTCTAAAAAGAGAGTCTTTGCATTTTGTAAAATAAAACCCTTTTCTAAATGTGTTGCTGAGTTATGTCTCCTGCTTCGCCATGGGTTTAAACCACTGTGTGGGAGATTCTGTAGTATCTGAAAGGCAAAGCAAGACAGATGCCAGCCTTTCATCTGGCGTGGGTGGGTGATATTCATGTTTCTTTTCTTCAGCAAGGGGGGAGTATGTGCTTAGGGTGGCCTTTCGCCCCCTTATTAAGCCCCCTTGCGGCGTACTATTGCTCCCCCTGATTGGGGGGGCCATCTAGCACCCTGGAGCGATCAATTCTGGTAGTCCTCCTTTCAAGGGCTCTCGCCCTGGGGGGGAGGGCTTCCCATCCCCGGGCGTAGTTTGTCCCGGGTCTCCATTGGGTCCGGCTTTGCCTTCCCTGGCCCGGGCTTCTAGGTGTGTTAAAAGAAGGCTTCTTCAATGAATGGTCATATCTACCTTTTCTGTTCAGCTTGAGCTGCGGGCCTCTCAATCGGGCTTGCTGTGATCCCAAAGATGTTGCAGATGATGTAGTAAACATACTGACTGTGGTAGCTGTTAGTGGAAGGTTTGATGCCTCAAAACCGATGGCACACGTTAATATGGAGTGCTTGAGCTAGAGAATAACAGCCTCCTGTGTAGAAATAGAACAGGAAAGAGGAGGGAAGGAACATAAGCTGTGTTCTACGGTACCCGTACAGATCCATACCAGTAGGAAGAAGATTTATGAGAATACCAGATTGGTCAAAGTGCAAAGTGCAAATGAAAACCTAAAAGGATGCATTTGTGGCACTTACTCATGGGCAAAATTTCTTTCACGGGGAGAAGTGCTTGACCCCAAATCTGTACATGCTGCAACTGAGATTAAGTTGTATTCATCTTCTGGTGTGAGATCTAAGATTGACGAGAGCCAACCAGTATTATATACACCTCGGGCCAAATGACACAAACTGGTATAAATAAAAAGCTTAATTTGATTTGAATTATTCTAGTGATTGTGAATAATGGAATCGAACAAGTAGATTTTTCAGTACCTTGGCTACTTAGGCTATAAAAAATGGAAAACACGCTTTGAATTTTTACATAGTCCCATCTTTATCATTCCATAGTACATCAGCAGTGCTAGGCTAATAGTGACGTTCAAATACAAAAATAAGAAACATGGGGGCATATTATCAAGGGGGTTTATCTCTGCTTTTTTGGCTTTAAAAGCCAAGAAAGCGGAGATAAAATTATCTCCCTATTACCTAGCTGTCGCTAACACCAGTTAGCGACAGCTAGTAGGAGATAGCGACCATCTTGGGCCCCACTTTGCATGTCAGTGATATTTATCACTAATGACATGCAAAGTGGGCGTGCCAAGATGTTAGCGACTGAAAACAGTCGCTAACATCGCTATCTCCTATTACCAACTTTTGGAGATATTTGCGCTAAGAGCGAATATCTCCAAAAGCTAACACCTGCCCTGAGCAGTTCTTAGCCATGTTATCCAATGGGAGGTGGATAACATGGCGAAGAGCATTAGCTCGGTAATGCATGAATATAGCGGACTTTTCAGCGATATTCATGCATTGCGGCGATTTTTATCGCATTTGCGATAAACCTTGGTAATACCAAGGTTTATTTGCAGTAAAAATCGCCGCAACTCAGCGGTAAATTTTTGTCTCTAACCAAGCAATAGCGATAGTTATCGCTATTGCTTAGTAATATGCCCAATGGTGTTCTACCCATCAAAGAAAAAAAGGAAAACAACCCCTGGACCCTTTGAATCCTCCTCGGTCGGGTTTGTTGTAGATCAGCTGTTTCAGGAGGCTTTTCACCTGCAGCTACAGCCTATCCGGACCAAACACAATGTCATTCTAAGTGAACAGATACAAACTACTCAATGCAGCATGCAAGTGGTAAAGACTGTTTTACGGACTCATTTAGAGATTAGGGGACAGGTTATTCTGTCTGCCTTATTACAATTGCACTATATCTCTTGGCATTCATTTGTGTCTGGATAACTGATTCGCCAGACTCTAGCAGGCCTTTTAGATATCCAAGTCTGGGACCAAAGCCAAGGTCAGACACATCAACATCTCACATTAGGATTTGGTCTTTGTAAAAAGTTAGTGAGGTACAAAAGTAATACATTTATAAAACATATTCACACTGATTCACGTGTAAACTGATTATTGGTGAATCCTTCTTAAATTATATGAGTGATCTCAAGGTTACGTTGATGTGTGTATAGGGGTACTTTTTATATCATGTGATAGTGCTATGTTTCACAGGTCATCTTGCATGTTAAGCAAATCCATCAAATTCCTGCAGGGAGGGCCAAGCTCTTGGGTGTGAGCACAATATTCAATATTGATATAATGGGAGGGGGCGTGTGCTACTTTCCCCCACTGTGACCCCTTCATCAGGAGCAACGCAAACTTAAGGAGTCAATGCAAAGGGGAACTGTCTCGGGGAACCCCTTCACCCCAGGACAGTATGATCTGAGGTGGAGCTACCGGATGGTAGAGTGCAGTCCCTGCTTCCTGTGCCTGTGTTCGCTGGGTGCCGAGAGCACAACACTATGCCATCTCGGGTGGCAGAAACAAACAAGATGACAGAGTCCAAACATTACACAACAGCTGTGACGGAAGCCAGCAGGGCTGCCTTGGAGTAGGCTCCTCTCGTGTCCCCATAATGGATGCTCACCAAGCGCCCCTCAAAAGGGACAGGGACCCTTAGCCTCAACAAAGATTGAAAGACTCGGCACAAGGCTATTTTTGTCACTAAAAACTTAGAGGAAAAGCAAGTGATAAAGCCATAATTAATTTAGCATGTTCTCCATAAGCCCCAGCTAGGGCTTTCAATATACATATTTTTTCTTGTGGTGTCCAAGGAAGGGCTGGGTGACCGCCAAAGATTTAAAGTGTGTGTTTGGTGGTTTTCCAGAGGAACAGCAGCCCTTCCCCAGAAAGATTTACAAAAGTTGGTTTAAGACTCCTACTTTATTAAATCTCTCACCGCGAGAAAGGCTTTTTATGTTTCTAAACACTCCCCGAACTTGCTCCTTTGTATATGTGCTCTGAAGTGTGGGGACCGGTGTTGGTTGGTCCTAAAGCTGCAGTATCAGCATAGTAAAAGTAGAAATAAAACTCCGAGGCACATGTTAGTCAATAGTGACCATGTTGATGCTTGGCAATGCAATGTTTTTTGACCGAAATGAATAATATTGTGTTTTGGACAATCTCCGTTGATTTCAATGGTGTTGCAGTTGTGAATGAGAACATGTCTTTAGCTTTTAATAATGTGCTTACACTCTGAAAAAGACAGTAGACCTATCCTGTTGATACTCCCCAATATAGGCATGGGTTTTCTGATGATGGGTTCAGGGCTTATTTGAGTTGTATCACTGACTAGATGACTTTTTATTAAGTGTTTTTGTTGCACACAACTGATTTGAGGGAAGTAACCCTCACCACCACCTCTGACTAGGCATTGGTCTGATCTGTTTTGCTACCTTAAGAGGGTCAAGTGCTACAATGTGGAACTTTGTTCCTAGTAAAGAGGACATTGCAGACTCATCACTTGTGAATGAACCACTTACTTACACTTGTTGCTAAAGCTGGCATCAATGGTGTCCAGTTCCAGGATGCACTAATTACATTTGATAGGTTCAGTTTTGGCCACATTATCTATAAGTAAATGCACAAATATCAGAGCGCAAGGGTCTTAGAGGGGTTCAAAGGTTTGGTTGTGGGAACTTGAGATGTGGGAAAGGAAAGCCCCGGCACACACTTTACATGCAAAGACATTCAGAGGTGAAGTATTAACTGTATTTAATGTGAACATTTTTTATTTTTAAAGGCTGCAAAGGTGGAGTGAGCTTTAATAAAAATGTTTCCACCTAAAATGATCCTAGGCACAAGTGTCCTCTGAACCGCAGCACTACACACAATAGGGTTGTACAAGGAGGCTGCTTCTGGATAGGAAAAGTGACTGCGACAAGGTACCCACACCATAGATTGGGCAGAAGGTGTAGGTCCTGTTTCTTGATTTGTAGATCTTTGAAGGGGGAATCCAGGATTTTCTCGGACTTTTCATGGGCAATGCATATTTTTACATGGACAAGCCTATATTGAGTCATTGCTTTTGCAAAGATTTTCCTGCCATTGGTGCAGAGCAAACATCACTAGCACAGTGGTGCAGGATTGTACTGGAAAGTTAGTGGTACCCCTAGGGATTCCTGCCAGCAGGGTGGGGTGGTCCCTGAGAAATGTTCCCACTTTGGGTGCATGAGTAAAAGTTGTGGTTCTTGAGGACCCCATAGATTATATGCTGAGGAAAGTTGCTGTTGAAGTTTGGACCATGGTGGTAGGTGGCCCAGTAAGGGGATAGTTCCTGAGGTAGGAGTGTTAGTGGAGCTGGCAAGAGGAGGGTGTTGCTGGTTATTTCTGTGGGAGTAACGAGCCATCGAATGGCCCAGAGCAGTTTGAGAGTTTCCTGGCTAAGGGACTTGGACCCTGTTCTGGTGGAGGAAAGGGTGGATCTAATTTCCCAGGGTGGTTCCCGTGGTTGGAGCTACCAGATGGGAGACTGCTACAGGTTTTCTAGATGGGAGACCTCGGCCCTTCTGACACTGCCAGATGGTGGTGAGTGACTTTAGCTTGACCACTGAGGTCATGGGGATAGACTCTGATGTCCCAGAAAGGAACCAGACCAGGCCTTGGGGAGCATCATGTCAGGAGAGTACTCTTATTTTTGAGTGAACTGTACTTCCATTGTGAAATATTTACTAATCCCACAGGGGTGGTGGCAGCTATTGACCACAGTCATGTGCTGTGAGTGACGGCTGACAGTCCTGCAAGAGGGGCCTGCCTCTAGTGTAGTGACCTAGATGATTAGGGTAGTGGAGTTGTGTATTTTCTAGAAGGGTAAACAAGCAGTTGCCAGAGAGACATGTGTAACATCTGTTTGGCTTGACAGCTTCCGTGCTGAGGCACTGAATCCTTGTCAGGGAGAGTGAGGTGGGTGAATAATTAATGACCCTTGACATGGATAGGCCTGAATCTGCTCAGGCCATGTAGGCACTGCATGTCCTGGATGCATTCGATATAGAACCAGGAGGGCTCATAGTGAAGTTGCAGTTTCATGTGGGGATAAGTGGCTTAATGTTTAAATTAGGTGGGCGGTCTTTTGGTGTAGGAGGGTCAGTTTAAGATATGTGTGGGTGGGGACAACTTTGGCACTTGTTGCAGCTTACTTGGAAAGGGTACCCATGGGCAATGGCTAGCTTCTTTCCCAAGTTTAAACTGATGGGTGTCCGTAGCAGAGTGGGCTCTGCCAATGTAATGCATCTCGTTTTTTTGCGTTTGGACCTTTTCTGATTGAGTCTCACCAACTCAGTCTCACTCAATGTAAATTCTATGAAAATGGACTAAGGGTTCCAACATTCAGAGTCCGCCTTTTAAGATAAGGCTGCTACTGCACAGCTATAGTAAGAGGCTTTAGGCTAGTTACATGCAAACACATGAATACATGTGCGTGCACACATGCCTGCTGAGTGTGTGAGACTACTGTAGATCTTCTAATGTGAGTGGATATTTATTGTGTAAGTCAATAGTGCATCTAAAAAGGCTGTGCTCTCACTGCATTATATCTTATTGTCAAAAATCTGGGCCACTACATTTTGGTCATGCTTAGGCCTTTAGATACCGGACAGGTATCAGTTTTAGGGTAAACATGAGCCGCGAGCACTGATCCCATGTCACTTTATAGTAACTGTATTCCTTATGGAACTTTAAGAATTGACTTATTTTCCTGGCTTAACCATTATGGGATTCCAAGCCTCTTTACCAAAGTGAGGCAAGTTAATTACTTTGCTGGTGTGGAAGAGGATCAAATGCCTTCCTACACAATAGTCTTTCAGAATGCTAGGCCCAATTCCTGGGAAAGGAAGCAGTGGGGATCAAATCTGCATATGCTAATTACCTTTTCATACTTCACATTGGCTGCTTAAGCCCAAGGCCTCAGAAACAAAAGAGGAGACCAAGACCTCAGGAGCCAAACACAGAAGGGGCTGCAGTTTGATGTTTTTGCAGCTTCTAGACTTTTGGCCCCAACTTAAAAAACCATGCATAAGGGAGAGACACTTGAGAAGATACTGGACCTGCGAGTGACAAAGGTCAATGGATGTCTAGCTAGAAGAAGCCACAAGAATTTTCCCTGAGAAGATTGTCTGAAGGACTTTAACTCCAACTGACACCAAGGACTAGAATGGGTCTCTCCAAGTCCTTTGACATAGGACCAGATATGCCCCCTAAAGAACAGTTAAGGGAGTCGACCTATGAGGAAACCCTGGACTTCTGTAGACAGGTCCTTGACTCCGCTGACACACAGGGGCCCTGCAAGTATCCAGGAGGCGGTAGAGCTGGAAATTGTGGCATGAAGGGTGTTTTTTGTTGGTTGAAGAGGTATTCTGGAAGACGCCTCCAAAGCAGGAGAGAGCATCAAGAGCCAAGGCAGAGGATAGGACCAGCAAAGGAGGAGTAAATTCAAGATCCCCATCAAAGGTATCCTCTGGAGGCCCATAGGCCTGATTAAAATGCTCACTGAGTTAGAGATGGTCCCTAGGAGTGAATCAAAATCTTTTACATGAAATCTGCAGTACAGGGCTGGAGTAAATGGAAGCTTGGTACCCTGGGGGGACCAGGTGGAAAACCGAGTACATAGTGCTCAGCCCTATTTTTCAAAATCCTCCAGGAGACCAAACCCCTGGAGATCAGAGCTACTTTTATTATTGATTTTCATGCAGAAAGGACATGTGTGGGTCTCCCTTTTCCCAGATCCACTTCTACTGATCCCATTCCTCGGGGGCCAATGCAAAAAAAACTGCGGAGGGATCCCATTTCCCAGGACAGCAGGATCAGAGGGGGAGAGCTGCAGCACTGTCTGGATGGTGGTATACCACCCCTGCTTTGCTTGCCCATAACGTCACCAACATCTCCTAACCCACATGGATGCGGGTGAGAGAAAGAAGCAGTATCCAGTATGCAGCATAACTGCTGTGCTGTAGGAGGCGCCAGCAGGACCTTGTGAGATTGGGCACCCTGTGAGTTCCCAACAATGGCTGACAGCCAAGTGCCCCATCAAAGTGGCAGGGGCACCTCGCCTCCCAAAAAATTTAATTGTGTGGCACAAGGCTTCTTTTGTCACAAAAACATAAGGAAAAAGAAAGCTGTAAAGCCTTTAACAAGATATGCATGCCTCAGGAGAGGAGCCTCCCATAAACCCCTGCTTGCGTTGTTAACTTTCTGTTGGTGCCCCAGGAAGGGCAGGGCCAAAACCAAAGAATTCAAGAGTGTTTTCTTTTTTTGTGGGGGTGTGGGTTACCGGAGGTACTGGCCTAAGTCACTCAGGGGATTAAATCCCTGACCCTTGTAGCGTCCTTTCACGTTTTCGAACATTCCTGCAGCCTGTATGTTCACATAGAGTCTGGAGTGTAGGGATCCCTATTGGTTGGTCCTAAAGCTGCATTAATAGTATAGTAAAGCTATCGATAGGACTCTGGGGAATATGTTACTCAATTTAATGCTTTATTTACAAAGTTGCTAATTGACAATGCAAGGTTTTATTCTAGAATGAATAGTATTGAATATTGGTACTTTCCCATTGATTTAATTGGTGTTGCGCTGTTGGATTATAAAAACGTCTTCTGCTTTTAATTATGTGATGCCAACCTGACAGTTAGTAGGTCTGCCTTATTGATACTGACACCCCATTATATTCTGATACTGTATCTAGTAAAGATAGGGGATTGTGATGATGGGTTCATGGCTTGCTTGGGATGTGAACTTTGCCGTGGGAGTCATCAAAGGTATTTCCATCTACCAGATTGTATATATCGGTTAATAATGTGTAATATGTAGTTGTGTGTTTGATAAAAAATATGTTTATTTTTTAAAAGTAAAAGCACTAATTGGACAAGTTTAATTGAGCTGGGGGCTACTACCCACACCATCTCTCCTGACCAGGCCTTGAACTGTTCTGCTTTGCTACCCGCAGAACATTATGTCACCCCAAGTTACCTCTCTACCCTAATACCCTTCTAGTATCGTTGACCCTACAAGGCTAATAGCAATTTCAGCTCATTTGCTTTTTTCAAATGCACTGCTGAGCCAATTTTCATCAATTTTAACTTGCAGTTTGTCAGACTTCTCAAAAATATTGAACAATCATGATGTGGTTGCTTCAATGAGACTGCACACATGGGACATTTTGATAGGTGCCTTAATGTGGATATGAAGCAAACTGATATTGCAATCCCATCCGTGTTGTGTATGCTTTGCAAAGCATACAAATCACAACAATGTGGCTTATACAACCTCTCGAATATGTGGCTATGCACACATGTGCCTGTACCAATGTTAAGAGAGCCGACATAACCAGCTGAAATTGCTGCATGCTAGATGGTAGATGATGGTAGACAGGCAATTATATTCAAGAATGCTCTAGATGCTGCATCTGTAGGGTGATTGTGAACTTAAAACAAAAGGGTGTGGCTTCATCAGAACAGGTGTCATGTGGTGTGTTGTCCTTCATGTCCGTGAGTTGCTTTGTGGGTCACATTGAGCAGAAACCAACATAGGGAGTGCTGAGAAAATTTACCATTAGGGGTTGTGTACGGGTGTCCCTTCACCTTGTCATAGCACACAACCTCCTGCCCATGAGAAGACTTTGCATAGAATAGCCTTCCACTGCTGTGCTCAGTGAGAATTGTTTTTTGTTTTATTTTCCAGAGCAAAGATCAAGTAGTGTTTGTTGCGATGTCAGTTCAAGTTTTAGAGCACAATAGTTTGAGTGATAATTACTAGCGGTGGGTGGAACGTGTGGAGTTTCACTTCGTAGAATTCCGCAGAGTTAAATAAAAAAATTGGCAAAAATATGTATGTCATGCCACTCGCACTGTAATTTAGCACCAATAGCGTGAGCAGCACTAACAAATCTGTGCAAACAGCACCATGCGGTGCCCAAGACGGCATGGCCATTCTAATTGATTTTGCTGCCACCCGAGTAGAAAATCTACTTGAGTGGCAGCACATCTACCCAAGAAGCTGACCTCTGACTGCTACTGCACACAACTACCCATTTTAGAAAACGGCTCTAGGAGTCATCAAATCTCTCTAGCGCCCATACAGGCTCGCATTTGTGGAGCCTTGCAGGAAAAAATTCTGCTTGTGGTGATTGGCGGAATTTGACCTGCACTCTGCATTATCAGTCAAGCAAATCAATCAATCAAGTGGCTTGTAAAGCATGACTACTCACCCTAAGGGTCTTAAGGCTCTGGGGGAGGAAGGAAGGACTGCAGATCTGTCGCAAAGCACTGTGGTTGAGTCAAAGAGCCAGGGCTTGAGGTCTTCCCTGAATTGGGGCTGACGGTGATTGCTTTAAGGGAAGAGGCAGGGTGTTCCAGATCTTCATTGTGAGGTAGGAGAAGGATTTTCCCCGGCAGTGGTCTAGTGGATACGTTGGATGTCAGCCAGGGCCAGTTGGGCAGAGCAGAGGTCTCTTGAGGTTGAGATATGCTGGTCCCGTATCGTGTAGGGCTTTGTAGGCATGTGTGAGGAGCCTGAAGGTGATTCTTTTGTTGACCGGGAGCCAGTGGATGTCTCTCAGATGACTGGTGATGTGGCTGGAGCAGGGGATGCTGAGGACGAGTCTGGCGGAGGCCTTCTGGAAGCTTTGCAGTTTCTTGAGGAGTTGCCGTGTGATGCTGACATAGAGTTAATTGCCGTAGTCGAGTCTGCTGTTGTTGAGTGAGTGGGTGACTGTCTTTCTGGATTCTGTGGGGATCCACTTGAAGATCTTTTGGAGCAGGCGTAACGTGCGGAAGTAAGAGGTTGAGATTGCATTGTTCTGGCAGTTCATGGTGAGCAAGGAGGCCAAGATGATGCATAGATTCCATGTGTGGTCTGTGGGTGTGGGGGTAGATCCGAGATCTGCGGGCCACCAGGAGTCATCCCAAGACTGGAAGGAGTTGGGAGCAGAACTGTTCCCTACACTCCGCCTTATTTGTAATCAATCACTTCTTAGCGGAGTAGTACCAACACACTGGAAACAAGCATTGGTGACTCCTCTTCTAAAAAAGGCAACAATTGATCCAGCCTGCCCTAAAAGTCATAGGCCGATTTCCTTGCTACCTTATCCAGCAACATTTGTAGAACACATGGTTAGTAGATCGCTCTCAAAATATTTAAAAACTAATGGAATCCTAGAGGATGTGCAATTCAGGTTTCACCCTGCCCAAGGTACAGAGACTGCCCTGGTGACCGTGTTGGATGAGCTTCGTTTGCGTGCAGACAGAGGTCAAATGATGATACTTATCCTGCTTGACTTGTCTGCGGCATTCAACACAGTCAACCATGCTATTCTCCTGAGGAGACTCAAAGAGGGGGGAATAGCAGGCATGGCCTTGTGTTGGCTTTAATCCTTCCTTTCGGATAGGAAACAGGCAGTGGCTCTTCATCCCTATCAGTCTGAATTTATTAATATCTTTCATGGCATTCCTCAGGGCTCCCCAATCAGTTCCATCTTATTTAATATTTATATGAGACCTCTGATTGCTGTCTTAAGGGTGCATAATAATAATATCATAAATTATGCGGATGGCATTCAACTTATTCTCTCCTTGGAGGGAGAACAGTCTACATCTCTTGAAGTGTTCCATGATTGCCTACGAGATACAGTTCAGTGGTTGAGGGAGAACTCACTGCAATTTAATGCTGATAAAACTGAGATTCTCTACAGTCCAGTAGGGAAGGCCTCTCCAGTGCTTCCTTTAAACTTCTGGCCACTAGCTACTTCTAGCCTACTGATGCCCGTCGAGAAGGTTCGTAACCTAGGTATCATGTTTAATAGTAAGCTGATGCTTGAATGACAGGTTAATAAAACCGTGGGGAGCTGCTTTGCTATCATTAGAGCCATAAAAAAAATTCACCCTCTCCTGCCCAGCACATGCTCGAGCATTGGCAGTACAAAGTACCATTTTAAGTAGATTGGACTATTGCAATGCATTGTTGCTAGATTCCCCGGTATATCTAATGGAGAGGCTCCAAAGGATTCAAACAAAAGCAGCTAAACTAGCTTTGGGGAGGTCAAGATGCTCCTCTTCCTCAGCGGCTCTGTTGGAGCTGGATTGCCTCCCGATACTGCAAGTAGTCCAGTTTAAATCCCTCTGCACAGTATTTAAAACCTTGCATGGATTTGGACCAAAACTAATATAGAGGTAATTTGCTTGGTATGTGCCTGAGAGAAGTCTTCGGTCTTCCTCAGCTAGAATGGTGAGGGTGCCAAGATTAAAAAAAATAAAAACAGGAGGTAGAACTTTCAGTATCTCTGCTGCCCGATTATGGAACAAGCTTCCATTGGAGCTGAGATAACTGGAGGAGCTCCTCCCATTTAGAATGAAACTGAAAACTAATCTCTTCTCTAGTGTTTAATTGGTTTTCTTGCAATTCCCCGGAACATTGGTCGTATTGTGCACCAATATGTTAGCGCCAGGATGCCTGTTAGGTGACAGAGCGCTCTATAAACGCTGAAAAATAAAAAAATAAAAATAAAGAGGAGGGTGTGGAGCCCAGGATGAGGACTTTGGTCTTCTCTGAGTTTAGCTTGAGGAAGCTGTCCTTCTTCCAGGTGGTGACAGCCTTAATCCCTTCATGGAAGTTGCTCTTGGCGACTGTGGGTTTGTTAGTGAGGGAGAGGATCAGCTGGGTGTCAACAGCAAAGGAGAGGATGTTGAGTTCCTGATGATGGCTGTGAGTGGGGCCATGTAGATGTTAAAGAGAGTGGGGCTCAGGGAGGAGGCATGAGGGACTCCACAGCTGATTTCTTTGTGTTCGATTTGAATGGTGGGAGCCTGACACTTTGTGTTCGGCGGGTGTGGAAGGACTGAATCCATTCCAGGGCATGGTATTTTTCACGGATGCCGGCGTCATAGAGTCTTGTGCTTAGGGTGCAGTGTGAGATGGTGTTAAAGGCAGCCGTGATGTCCAGGAGGATGAGTGCTGCAATTTTACCTCGGTCGAGGAGAGTGTGGACGAGGTCATTGGCAGCGAGGAAAGCAGTCACCGTACTGTGATTGCTTCGGAAGCCAGGATTGAGAGTGGTCCAGGATGTGGTTCACCTCAAGGAACTCAGAAAACTGGGCTTTGATTGCCTTCTTGATGACCTCGGCTGGAAAGGTGAGCAAAGAGATTTAGAGATGTACAAGAGTGGTGTGGTATTGCTAAATTCAGCCAATTCCTCGGGACGTATGATACATTCCACCCACCCCTAATAATTATGTTGTTTTTGTATGTGTGTGCTCGTGCTTCTGAATATATCATGGTGTGTGTTGTTCTGAAAGTTTCTAAGACAATGAATCCTTAATATAGGGCAGCTTTGCAAGTAATCCTAATTTAGTTGCTAATTAGCAATGTTTTTTTTACATTTTTTATTGGCATTTTTAGTGGTTGGTACATATCACTACATAGTGACAAATAGAAATTCTGCATGGTACATAGATTTATCCTGTACTGATTGAGTATATTTGGTTGCTCATCTTCACATGTTCCCCTCACACTTATTCCAACATATTCATATACAATATTGAGAACCTTGCAGTGTCCCTGGGCTATACAGTTAGTCACTGACATCCGACATTGACTCGACTACAGGCGGATCGCAAATGTTCCCCCTAAAAGCGTTCCACTTTCCCCACACCCATGTCCGTTACTTAGGGCAACCTCTATATACATCCACCACTTTCTCTGCTATCATTGCACCATCAACACCACTGTTGATAGGTGGGAATTGACCTCGCTCCCCAGTGTTGAGCTATGTTCCATTTCACTAGCATCATATCATCATACCTAACATTGCCCATCCTTAGGCCATTTGGTTAAGGTTTGTCGGCTCCCAGATATTTAAAAGACATCTTTTTGGTTCCGGTTCAATGGCAGTTCTGCCCACCGGTGAGATGGTGCGCATGCCAGTCTCCCAGTATGGTTTGATCTTCGGGCAGTCCCACAGTATGTGGTTAAAGGTACCCAGCCCCCCACATTGCCGCAGACAGAGTGGTGTGTCAACGCGACCCATTCGGTGCATGCTTGTACGTGTGTAGTAAATTCGATGGAGGATTTTCAGTTGCACTAACTTTAATTTAGAGGGTATCGCCACCTCACATGGGGAAGCAAGTGCCTCCTGCCAGTCATTCTCGTCCAGTTCCCCAATGTCATACTCCCATCTGCCCCTATGGGTTTTTGTGCGGTCCGGTTGATTATTTATAATTTTACGGTAGGTTTGGGTAATCGCTTCTTTTGTCATGTGGTCCGTCAACAGACTATCCTCTAATGGTGAGGCCTCTGAAATCTCAGTTCCCGGTGGAATAGTTTTCATAAGTGTGTGTCTAATCTGCATGTAGTGAAAGGTTTCCGTCGATGCCATCCCATATGTTTCTTGAAGCTGAGCAAATTCAATGATCTTACCCTTATTCCACAGATCCCCCCCCCAGGAGATACCTTTTAGGTCCCATTGTTTAAAATCTTTGCCATTGCACAAGTTGCCTAGTCGTCGGGTTTCCCATAGTGGTGTGGCCTGTGTTATAGTCCCCTCCCAGCCAGGTGTGCGGAACCCCGTGAGCAATATTCGTACTGTGTATGCTACCGGTCCTATGAGGGCAGCCCCTGTTGCTTATTATATAGTGCTCCCATGACGCCCCCCACACTGAGGACATTACCTAATGCAGATTCCTCTTGCGGAGCGTGAATCCATTGGTTTATCACAGTGAGCTGTGAAGCCCAATACTATACTTTCATATTTGGAAGGGCTATTCCGCCATCATATCAGCCCTTCACCATTTCATGCATAGTAATGCGGGCGGGTTTTCAGTCCCAAAGGAGAATGCTTACTTTAGTTTCAATTGCTTTAAAATAGGTAAGGGGAACCGGAAATGTGGTATTTTGTAGGGCATAGAGGAATCTAGGGAGTGCCATCATTTTGAAAAGGGCAGCTCTTCGCAACAGCCTCAATGGTAGGGAGCACAAGAGTTTTACATCAAGGCGGAACCGTCCAAAGGGTTCCAGGAGATTTTCTTCCATGAACTGCCCAGGCCTGGGCAAAACATGAAGCCTTAAATACTTAAACCCACTGTCTGCAATCTGTATCTTACAGCTCCGTGGTAGTCACGGCGGAGGGCCACTAAGCACATATAGAAGTGATTTCACCAAATTAATGGTATAACCTGAGACTTTGCCATACGCAGCACAAATATCCAGGAGGCAATTAATGGAACATGCGGGGATGCCATGTACAGTAACATATCATCTGCATATAAGTAAATGCAGTCCTCCCAGCCCTCCGTCTATTTTAGCTCTCATATAACCGAGTTCCGTCTTATCCAAGCCACCAATGGTTCGAGCACCAGTGCAAACAGGAGCAGTGATAAGGGACAGCCCTGTCATGTCCCTCTTCCGAGGGGGAAGTCGGCTGAGATGTGTCCATTCACCACCACATGTGCTAGGGGTTTTGTATAGAGTTGCTGGACCCATGCTCAAAACCTGGGGCCGAGGCCTAGGTGCCTGAGGACTGCAAAAAGGAAATGCCATTCAACTATACCAAATGCCATACGGACGTCCAGGGAGAGGAGCACAGTGTCTTCCTCAATGAGTGGTGTACATGCCATAACTCCGTGCAGTTGCTGCAAGTTAAGTGCCATGTTATGACCTGGCATGAACCCTTTCTGATCTGGGTGTACCAACTTCTTGAGATAGGGTAGTAGTCTTGTGGCCAGCATCTTAGCCAGTATTTTGGCTTTTGCATTGAGCAGTGAGATCGGCCGACAAGATGTGCATTCCTGCGGTGGTTTACCAGGTTTATGGATCGTCACTATTGTCGCTAGACGTTTATCCCTGGGAAGCTCTCCCCTTTCTAGGCTGTCTACATACATCCCTAGCAGTTGTGGCGCAAAGTGGCTCATTGCTTTTTTATACTGTTCGATAGGTATGCTGTTAGGGACTAGCACTTTCCCAGTGTCCAGTGCACCTATTGCTAGTTTCAGTTCCTCCGACGTCAGATCTGCCTCTAGTTCATGCATTTCACTAGGGGCAAGTGCAGGCATCTGGATATCTGTAAGAAATGCACAATTGTCTTCTAATGTGGCTTTGGCTGTAGGTGTATATACTGTCTCCTAGTGGAGCGCTAGCGCCTCAACTATCTGCCTTGGTTCTGTAGTGGTGTCTCCATTGCTTAGTTTCAGTTGCGCCACCCAGCGACTAGCTCTCTCCCCTCTCTCCAACCTGGCTTTGAGTTTTCCCGCCTTATCTCCAACCTCGTAGATAGTGTGCTGTGTCTTGGTGAGCCTACTCTTCGCCTCCTCCTTCATATAATCTTTGTATTCCCGCTTAGCCAGGTTCAATTTGTGTGCTGTGGCGTCATTGGTGTCAGACGCTTGCTCCTCTTTGGCTTGACCCACCTTCCTCTCCAGAGCATCCAAGTGGCTTAATTGGTCACGTTTATGACATGTATTAATGAGATTGCTTGGCCCCGCAGGACTGTCTTATATGCCTCCGATAGGGTCGTCGGGATGTGACTAAGTGTGTGTTTTCCCCCAAAATACTGATTCGTGGTTGTAAGTAGACCCTTCCCTATCTCAGGGTTTTTAAGAAACCCAGGGTAGATGAGGAAAATGCGCCGGCATCCCAGGGTATGTGATGTATATTTGATTATAACAGGGGAGTGATCAGAAATACCCCTGGGGCAGGTGTGATATCTCCAATAGTCTCTCTAGACCAGTTGCCAATGTGAAAATATAATGTATTCTCAAGAGACTGTCATGACCTCCAGATCGAAAGCTGTATTGTTGCTCCTGTGGGAACCACGATCGCCAAGCATCCATGAGACCAATGGCATCAAGGAATTCTAATAAACTGAGGTTTGTGCCGATCATGGTCCCTGGGGGCTGTCAATCTATGGCAGCATCTACCGTGGCATTAAAGTCGCCCCCTAGTATCAGTTCACCCTGTGGGAGTGTAAGGAGGAATTTACCCAGGGCAGGAAAGGCGACCCGAAGCAGAGCCGGTGGTATATGTACTGACACCAGATTGCAGGGTCTCCCCTCCCATTGACATGCTACATCTGCGAAGCGCCCCTGATCATCTGCCCAAGACCCAGTAACAATAATCAGGAAGCGTTTATTAACCAGGGCGCCTATCCCTCGGGAACTGGAAGTGAATTTGGAGTGGACCACCATTTTAAATCCTCACCTATCCAGGGCTTTGCAAGCCGGTCCCACTAGATGTGATTCTTGGATCATGGCAACAGCTGGGGCCTTGCTATTAAGATATTGTAAGACCAGCCCTCTCTTTATCTTATCCCAGAGGCTGTCTACATTCCACGATATAGCGGAGAGAGGGGGACCCATTGTACTAGAGGTCAGGAACTGTGTGTCCAAGGAGTCAGCAAGGGCATTCGCTAGTGCCATATATTACACCGTCAATTCAAGAATACAAAGAGCATTGAAATATAACCACCATGCAGACATTTTGTATGTACCAAGTAATCTCGTAATGTACCTGCAACATTGAAAAAACCTTAACGGTAAACTGGTCCCATCCCCCCTCCCTGCCACCCTGCTTGGTGGACCTAAAACTACCCGCCAACCAAACTTCACAAAGTGCTTTTTTCCCATAACTTGTACTTGTGTGAGGGGGGGAGAGTAGTCCCACGATCATCTCGAGCCATCCCTTGAACAAGCATAGTATATCGGCTAAATGTTCAAACAAAAAGTCTTAGTCTACACCAGTGAAGACGCCGGGAGGTGTTGAATTCACAACGATTCTGGCCACGAGCATAGACCTCTTACAGGCAAGTCAGCCAGCATTCAGGCCCACCGTCAGCCTCACAGAGTCCTTCTCCTTAGCGGTTACAGAATCACAGAGGCGGACCTTATCTTCATTGTTCACCTTTCGCCTGCATTGTACCCTCTGTTGAGCCTGATTCTCTCGAGTCTGTAGACGACGCCTCCAGCAGAGGATACTGTTGTTTCTTGCCCAGTCTCTTAGGCCCGGACGCTGGGCACCATCCCGCCAGACAGTCATGGGCTTCTTTTCAAAGAACCAAAGCTCACCCTCAGCTTCCACGCTTAACTTGGCTGGGAATAGCATGGAGTATTTTTGCTCTCGGATTCTCATTGCTTTCTTAACTTCCAGAAAGCTACGGCATTGTTAGTCACTGCTGCCGTGTAGTCCGGAAAGAATGTGACAGTGTAGTTCTCGAGATGAATCGGAGGCGCAATTTGCGCCGTTTGTAGGATTGCATCTCGATCACGAAGTTGACGATGCTGGTAAGTATGCTCCTGGGATGGGGCCCCGGGTCGTGGTCTGCCACCCAGCACTCTGTGGGCCCTTTTACCTGAAAAGAAGTTGGACAAACCGCGTGGTTGTAGCTTTCTTTATGAGGTCTTCAACAAACAAGTCTAGTGCAATGCCCACGCCCTTTCCGGCACCCCAATAATGCGGACGTTGTTGTGTCTCGAGCGACCTTCCTGATCATCGAGCTTGGCCGCCATGAGCTTGTTCACTGATTCTAGTTGCTTGACCTAGTGCTGCAGAACAGCTGTATCCATGGAGAGAGTTGCTGTCATGGTTTCAACCTCTGTGACCCTAGTATCCATTTTCTGGAAGTCAGCACAAATTAATGAAATGTCTGTGGAGATTGACCCCACCGTAGGTTGAAGCTGGGTCAGAGCGGTCATGATATCTTGCAAAGTGACCTCTGAAGGTTCCTCAGTCGTAAGGCTTTCCCCTCGGTCAGTGTGCGATCCTGACTGGTCCGGTGGATCTTTGTTGTATGCATATTGTCCAGTTTGAGTTGCTGCACAGTTTGCTGACCCCAGCCCCCCATTTTGACCAGTCCTCCTTGGACCACACTGTGCTGAGTGAATGAGCAACAGTATTCGCGGCTGCCTACCTGCAGGACTAACAGTCTTGAGCAGCCTTTCAGTTTTCCTGTCGCCCTCTCCTTGCTGTGAGAGCATTGGAACTTGCCAGGGTAGTTTGCTAATTAGCAATGTTAATAATGCAGTAACATGCAGTGGCACAACCCAGTCTGATCTAACTCAAAACCATGCTTTTGTGCAGCAGTAACAGGTTCAGCTCTAGGGTGGTGCAAGCGATGCAGTCGCACCTGGCGCTGACTTCAGAGGGGGGAGTAGGGGGGTATGTTTAGAAAAAATACATGTTTAAAAAGCCCCTGCTGAAGATTTACATGTGTCTCCAGCAGTTTTCAGGCAACAATAAAATGTCAAGATAATGCTGGGGATTTATGTTCCTGCTGGATAGAGATCTTTTGTCTAGTGGTAGTTTCTTCTGATGATAACTTAGTGCAGAGGGTTAATATGCCTGCTGCAAAAAACATGTACCACACAAATCAATAAACTGAATTTTATATGAATAGCTCAGTGGGTTATTACTTTTGTCGAATGGCTCCTTTTGCTACTTGCAGTTCATAAGTTACAATCTTAATATAGCTCAATGACCTATTAACTGTCAAAGAGCTACATGCGAAATGCATGGTCTAGTTCAGAAAGTAATGTTTTTTAACCCAGTCTTTTATTATCCTAATGTTGCTAAAAATTATTAATTTGGGTAGATATACCTTCTTATTCGTGAAGTCAAACACAGTGGTATGTTTTAAATCTTGAGTTTGTGCTTCTACCAGACCAAACGCTATTAAAATATACTGCCTACTAGGATCGGGTTTGATGTGACTCCTACATCTCGTAACCTTTATTGTCTTATGTAACATTTCCTATAGACGAATTTACGCAAGTATCATTAATAGTTTCTGTATAATGTGTGTGTGTGATGTAAAATGCTCTGGCATCCTTCAATGGTATGAGAAGGCCTATGAAACAAATTTAATGCATGTGAGAGAGGGTCTATGGAGAGATATGGGGTACTGTTAGAAGGTGGCAGCAAGTGAATCTGTGGAGAAGGAGGTCCTGGGAGAAGGTGGTCCCAACAAACATTGTTGCACTGGGCTCCAACAGTGCTAACAATGCTTTCTAATTTGCATCCAAGAGTTATGTATTATGGCAGTGTGCTACGTTTGCTATGAATATGGCACAATTAAAAAAAAATTAGGATCTTTATCGACCTTACACTTATATATTACTCTTCTCAAGAGTGTGGTAGACATTTTGATAGGCTGTTATGCAAACAGTATCGAGTAAGCAACCATGCATAGACTGCTATTCATTCCCCTGGGGAAGTATTATTCCCAATGGACCCATATCAGTAGACTAAATTATAGATAGTTATGTTATTTTGTTATTATATGCAGATTTGTAGAGCGCACTCCCACTAAGGAATGTACCTGGCACTGGAAAGGTGTGCGTTTAGCCAAATCTAGGGCCTACTGTGACTACTCAAATGGCAGGTCTTTGTCTTCTTGCAAAATTCAAGAAGCGAGGACGAGTCTCTTGTGTGTAGAGGCGGGTTGTGCCACAATTGAGGAGTGATATTGGAGAAGGCGCGACCACTGGATCTGGTGTTCTGTATGCGTGGGATGTGTGCAAATAGAACTCCAGTTGAGCAGAGGTGTCTGAAAGGTTTGTGAAAGCAGATGCAATTGTTTAGGTGTACTGGGCCAGAGCTACATAGTGCATTGAAAGTGTAGAGGAGGAGTTTGAATTGTGCTCATTTGTGTATGGGGAACATGTGGAGCTCCTTCAGGTGTGGTGTCATGTGTCCGCTGAGTGGGAGGTTGAGAGTGATTCTGGCTATTGAGTGCTAATTAGTCTACAGCTTACGGTTGAGTTTTTTATTATTGATCTCGAAATAGAGGGTATTACCGTAATCCAGCTTGTTTGTGGCAATGACATTTAGGATGGTTTTCTGGGTGCTGATTGGGATCCATTTGAAGCTATTCCCCAGAATCTTCAGGGTAGGGAAGCGTGAGGCTAAGATACTCAATTGGGCAGTATTATAGCTCTCAATTCAATCCTTATTTAATTTGCCATTCTGCTATTTGAAGCTTTTCTTTTTCCATCATACATTTTTTACAACCAGTCCCATTCTGGTAACGAGACAGTGGCCCGCCCTGACACTGGATCAAGTTGGGATCTCTATTGTGGATAGTTTGTGAACAACCTGCATAAATCCATGAAATGTCTGTACTGCATATCAACTCAAGATTCTTCTAGGAACTCCTGCCGACACATTTGCAACCACCTACCAGCATGATCCATCCATTTGCTGTACAAATTTATCTGGATATTGGAGAGTAGCAGTAAAAGTCATCAGCAACAGCTGCAGGATGTTATTGGAGTGAAGCAGTGGTGGCACATCTGTGATGGTAAAATATTCTGCCATAGTCTTATGATCAGTTTAGGATTCTGTGTGTGTTAGAAAACCCTTTCAGGACTCATCTTTGATCCTGGTTGAGGCAGGCATGAATCCCCATCATGGGTGGAGAGGGGAGGCCATCTATTAGATGGACGGAGTGCAAAAAAACAATACCAGAAACAGGTTACACTACTGAACATTGACCCCCAATAATATTGAAGAATAGCATGGACCAAATATAAAGGAAGAGTATATTGAAAGGAAAGTGTATTTTGGGAAGTATAGATAAACTATTCCTTACTCTACATCTATGTACTTTGAAGAAATATAAATATTAATCACCAAGGAACATATGTGGAGTAAATCTATACCTACCTTTCGATACTTCAGTTTCAATATTTTATCCTCGATATTGTGTGCCATCGATAGTTCTTGTTTCAATATTCAGGGTGCACATGATCATTGCATACATGTGCGTGATATGATTTTCTAAATCCAGTCTACATTGAAATGCAATTTAGAGCATATGCTGACCGGCGGGAGGGGGGTGTTCACAACAAGCACACAGGAAGAGAGGGAGAGAAGGAGGGGCAAGTGAGCGTAGGTGCTAGATAGATGGGGTTGTCAGCAGGTGCACAGGGGAAGTAGGGGAGGACAAGTGATAGACACAAGAGTGTGTTTGGCACCACAAATGCACAGTAATTGAAGGGTGGGGAGAAATCAAGAAAATATATGCACTCCTAATAACTAAAGAAAAAAATAAACCCCTCAAGGAAGCAGTGGAGGGATTCAATCATTTGATCAGAGCACTGTAAGCGAGAAATGATTGTGGGTGGGACAAACACATCAATAGGGAAGAACTCCCTCCATCAATTCAAGAGGAAACAACTGAGATAGACAAGGCCATCCCGTTGTGTACAAGGGCCTGACCCAAAGCCCACTTTGGGTAAATTGTAAACAACAGGCCTGGCGAACAGACAGCTAAAACTGTTTGTTGCAAAAACCTAGCAACTCCCTGTTTCTCAGATTGAAGGTGTGATCTTGTAATTGGCAAACAAATGTGCATTTGTTTCAAGATAAAACTTGCAATGAACAGAATCAATCAGAATGGAATCAAACTGGCTAGGGGAGAAGAATAGCTGCCATCTTATAATCCCTTTGCGGAATCCGATACAAAAAGGGAACAATTGGCTTCTTACCAATATTAAAGGCTAAATTGGCCAAAAACCCTATCATATGCACAGACTGTTTACCGAATGTTCACTAGCCATGGGGACACAAGGGGACCAGGTTCCTAATGAGTCACAAGTGACCACCAAATAGGAAAATTCATAAACTATAGAAATAGGGTTCTCACCAATATATATAGTTGCCTCATTTTAAATTCTCTTGTTCCAGACAGCATTAAAAATGTTTTACCAACATTAACGTCAACGTTAAGATTAGTCATCAATTCAAAATAACTAACCACTAGAGTTTGGACCCCCCTGCCCCCTCCCCCTCCAGTATACTTGACAGCAGGACCACATTGTCTCCATAGGTTAGAGTTGGAATAGGAATATTTTTTGTAACTGGGCATTCACTGACCTTAGGGCAGGTAGACACACTTTGTGCATCTGTAGTCCCAAACAGGAACACACTGGTGCACTCTCCTTTTCCTCCATATCTAAAAACAGCTAATACATCATAATGGAGAGCCTACAAACAACCCAGTTGCCGCTTATTAACTCACAAGTCAAAAGTGCAAGAGATGTCCATAAATGCAACACAAATAGACCCCTGCTGTGCAATAGTATACTTACTAAATTACGATTAAGACATTATTCTAAGGTTCCCAAACCAGTTCCCAGTGATCAGCCTATCAAGGACAATCCTCCCGTCAATGTTAACCGTGGAGTCTAAAAGAGAAATCGGCCAAGAGCATCTTGCGTCATCTCACTTCCCCTTTTTCAAAACTGGAACAATAACAGCTGTTTTTCAAGATTGCTGCAGGTGAGTTTTACAGGCAGATTAATATAATTACCAATGATGGGTGCCCAGAGATCTAATTTTAATTTAGAAATGTACATTGGGACCCTACCTGGCCTAGGAGCTTTATCAGTGGGGCTAACATTGTTGACCTCAATTAGTTCTGCTAGCAAAAATCCAATATTCCAAGGGTAGGCTGGGGAACTAGCACACAGGCTCTGCACCAAGAAACCCCCTGGTCAACGTGCGCTCAACAAATCCTTTCAACTTCAACTTCAACTTCAGGCTGCATTATTAGAAACTTCAAAGATATAGATCTTAGTGAAATGCCTAACCCACTGATCAGGGCTCTTATTAATATCTAGTGTTCTTGACCATCTTTCACCCATCTTAGGCTATTGGCAGTATTCCAGAAAAGTTTACGTATTTCATTCTACAAGCAAAGACTAAATTAGCCCAGATATCACTTTGAAGATCTAGTTAATTTTTCCTCAAAGTTGACTTATACTCCTTTCTGTACCTGGAGATAACAACACATTCCCTAGGGTCCTCCTGAAGAGCCCAATGAAGTAGAACACAAACTCTACTACAACTGCAATCAAACTAAGAACGGGACCCTACCCGTCTGTTCAGCTTCGCTAGAAGATCTCTGATCACTTGTTCCAATTCTTCAAATATCTCAACTGACTGTATAGACTGTAAATTGTGTGTTAGGCAACTACGCCAGCAAGTATTTCAGCGGCAGGACCTGGTAGCTGGGTACTTCCCAGTCCCGGTGGCGAGGGGTAGGTGACTCGGCCCACTCCGTCAAGCGGAATTGTGAGTAAATGGTTCGCAAGCAATGTCCTTAACCCTGTACCTTAGCGCATTGTAGAGTGGGTGTTGATGGTTATACTTAGCCATGCTGCAACCAGGACACCACTCCGACTATACCTGGGTAGCGAGTGAGTCCTGATGTCGTTGTTAATAAGGCGCACGCTGGCCACGGAGGGGTGCCTTCAATCGTTGAGGTTGTACGGTTGATGTGCGACCTAATGACATACTGCACACGGTCTCACCTGGGTGCTGCTGTCAGATGGTATTCCCATAGGGTAGCAGACAAGCTATGTTCCTCTAACCTGCCTCACAGTCATGCGATGGGCGCAGCGACGCTAGGGACACCTCTGACCTTGCTTTCCTGGCCTCCTTACTGCTCTATACATTACCCTTTGGTGGTAACTTTTCTGAATTTGCAGGACACCATGCTCTAGGTGTCCGGGAACCCTGCCGGAAATGGATTGGAGCAATACTTTAAGTACTGATAGGTGAGTGGAATGACATCCTGATCCACTCCAATAGCAAGTGTGATTTTAGTTAGAAATCTCTGCATTTTTAACACAGTCTTGTGATTTATGATGTCACTTAAGATAGGTTAGCTAACCTTACCGAGGTTGCCACTTGGCACCCCCACGATAGTCACGTATCATTCATTGTGCAATGATGCCTAGACTGTTGGATATTCATGAATGTGATTTGGACATGGAGAGAGACAGTTGAGAGAGAGAGTTGAAGATACGATGACCTAAGCACCATTAATAAAGTTGTGATTGCATTCTGTATTTTCTCTTAGGTCGCTCCGTGATACTGTGGATACTTTAATTCACAGTACCGCGCCGTGGTAGGTAGAACTCACACCCACCACATTGTTTTGATAGTTCTTACACTCGGTCCTGAAAAATTGCCATGGATATCTCTGACCAATAGGCATGAAACATGTTGACCTGTAGAGTTGAGCATATCTAAACTGAACCTTCACATCAGATAGCTGCCACTCTTTTTCTGTTTTTAATCAGGTGGATAGCCAGCCTGAATAAAAGCCTTTGGGACTATCTGACCTGTTATAATCACCTTTGTACCACATCCTAGGCCCCTCACACCCACTGCACCAAATGGCAAGGAACAAAAGATCTCCTTTATGGATGCCCGTCGAGTATTGCAGAGCCGACGAGGAGCAGGTCCATATGATGAAGCATGACACCTAGCTGGCTGGGTGTGTGAGGACCCTTGTTCCGACAGGAGGAATTCCTCTACTCCCCTTTTAAAGAGGCACTGACTGAACACATAGTCAGTGGCCTTTATACTTCCCTCCCTCCTTTCTATTCTGTTTGAGGAACTGCATACCATCTTCTCTTACTGGTTGACAGGGCATGTATGCTGGACCTCTATAAAATGTTGATTGAGATATCAATGAGCACCATTACATTGCACAAATCAAGCTTGGAAATTTGGAGGGACAGCAAGAACCCCAACAGTCTTGTCCCTGTGGGGGTGGAGGGGCATTCTCTCCGTCAAACAGGCTTTCATCAAAGATAGTAGCTTTGCTGTCAAGTGTGGCACTAAACTCCCTAACTTAAGAACTGCTGTCAATGAGGATTTCGACAATAATGAAATGATTGACTGGAGTTAACAGGTCTAGTGGGAACATAGGGATGTCTGTATTTGATAACTGGGCATCCTTTCCATCTTGTGCCATGCTAAATGGGGAGACATCCAACTTGCCCCATTACTTATTACCTATATCCACCCAGTCCTTCTACTATTTATGTTCTGCACACTCCATGTACATACATTTATTCAACATGCACACACAATGCCAGTGCAAGGATCTTGGGTTCACATAACAGCAGAACTTTCGATGAGAGGTGTGAATAGGCTGCTCTATTCTTGAAGCAGACAAAAGGTCTGGTCACACTAATGATTCACAAATACTTGGTATACTGTCATCACTTTTTGTGAATTACCCAGGGCATTGGTCCTATGTCTGCTATGGGGTTATGCCTTGAGCACATCTCCATTTGACTGAACAAGTTCTGACACTTGCTTTACAAGTAACAAGTTTTGGGCTCTGTGAGCATGCTAGGTGAGCGTGAGGCTCGGGCCAAACAAAAAAGTCAGGATAGCAGTTTTACATGCAGACGGGCACTTTGGTCAGTTGTACATGCCCATTGACAATAAAGGGGCCTTCCCATCCCAACAACACATATGCCATTTGTCAGCAACAAAACAGATACTGGTTGGTATTACTGCACTTGATTCCCATTTTTCATCTTTGCTACTATGACATTTCACCAGCATTAAGCTGGTGAAATGTGCAGCAGGAGTTAAGTAGGAAATTAGCATCTTTAGTAATTCTTGATTCAGATGTTAGCGCCAATCCTGGCCAAACAAGTTACTTTGCACAAAACTTGGGAAGGTGGTCTGTATTTTTTAAAAACATGGGGCCTTATTTATGAAGGCCTTGCGCCGCCGGTGCGTCACTTTTAACATGGGAAAAAGTGACGCACCGGCGGCACAAGGCCTTCATAAATAAGGCCCATGGTATGATGTCTCCACCCACACAATGAAGAAAAACATCCATACCCCATACGAAGCTCTTTTTATTCATAACTCTGTTTTGTTCAACTTGTTTCATGTTTTTTGCACTTTTTGAAAACCAGCAATTGTCAGAGCAATGATAGCGCTGGCTAACTGAATGTTAATTATTGTTCTGAGCACACAAAAACTACAATGTTTCTTTCCTCAAATTGCTATTAAAAAGAAATAAAGACATAAATGAATAAATACCAAAGTAAGCGCAGCCAGTGAAAGAAATGTCCCTAAGAGAAAAGTGTGCGCAATGCCCCACGTGCTTTTACAGTTAATTTTGTTTGATTGTGGCTAATGGCTTTTCTTTGTCCTGTTTAATATGTAAACATTATCGGTTTTATGGGATGTAACTGGGAATTGGCAATAAAAGTCATGGCCTAGATAAATGGACAACCTTAAGAGCCTTCTAATAATAGCTCAACCGTGATGCCCTCCTGCAAACCTATTATCCACAATGGATACTTCCTCATTTCCAACATTCTCCTATCGGCATTTCTTCCCTGTTGAGGGCATTTTAATTGAAAGATGGCGTTGGTTTAAAACGATTCTCTTTTTTCTGTGTTCTCATTTCATTTTTCCTTGTCTCTACATTTTTCTCACTTTCATATCGATGTATGCCTTCAGGAAAACAGCTATACTATCAGCAAGGGATTTAACACGCATTGACAATTGCAAAGGTTCTCTCAAGCAGTATCAAAAAGGAAATTCAATTTACGTAGGACTGTACAAACATTGAATTAAGCTTTTGAAACTTGAATATTTTGGATTACGCAATTTTGTGTAATTTTTTGCTCAGGGGAAAATTGTATCGAGCAGAAGCTCTCTAGCCGAGAAACAATTTCTGCTCTAACCACTCTGTTGCTCGTATTTCGGTCTGGCTTCGCTGCGAAGTTTTTTAAGGCAACGAAAAAGAGCTATCAGAGTACAACAGAGTGGCTTAAATTCCACATACTTGTTGATTCCCCTGAGCATAGGATTTAATTGGACCAAAGGTGTGTGCGTCCACTAAAAACAGAGCTTGTATTGCATATTTTGGCTTATAGCAAAGCGTATATTCAATACAGCAGGACTGAGGGGGTTATGGTGGCAAGCCAATGATCGTGTCTATAGGTCAGATCTATTTAGTGTGAAATGGTACAATAAACGCAATAGGCTGATGTTTATGATAACATCATTCAGTGTAAGGGTGGATTGTTAAATACTCTAGGAAAGCTTGCAGAGAAATATTTTGTTACATGGAATGTCACAAATTACTGTAGAAGACAAGGGCTTTGTTGCTAGTTACCTCATGTGACAAACCATGGATATAGAAGATTTGCTCCTTGAGAATCTTTGTTAGGCCCAATTAGGAGTAATACTATTTAGCTTTCCCAACTCTAATTTTGAATACCTTTGTAATGTTATGATTGTGTGTCTGATGGTTGTCTCAGGGGAAATCTCACAATCAAAACAGTATGCTTGAGATAGTTATGAGACAACCTATAGGTCTAATTGGTGCACTGCAAAAATCCATGTCTGATTCCATAAATGTGATCTGCTTAATGGAAAAAGTTGTGGCACAGTCAGTAAGTCTAACTTATTAATTGTTAAAAACATTTCTTAAAGCCACTAGACTTTAAATTGTGAGTTATTATCATATTGTGTAACAAGCTATAGAATGGTATTTTGTTATAAACAATCTCACAGATTACTGTAGTAGGCAAGGTTTTGGTTATGGGGTTTGCTACCAACTCTGCAAACCCTGGGAGTTTTCACTGTAATCACTGTAATCATTCATAGTGTTTTACATATTAGTGATTTAATAACTGCATGTATGATGGTTGCCACTTTATGTCCACCTGCATAGGTATATGTTGGGTAGGGTGTTAAGCAAATTGTAAAGGCTATAAGCCTTATCGGTGCATTGGGAAAAGTTTCTCCACAATCCATAGTTTGATTTATTTATTATCAAAAGTTATGACCATGCCAGCAGTCCTGACTAACTTATTGTGAAAATCATGTGTTAAAGGCAATAGGCTTTTAAAGATAGATTGCTATTAAACTGTGCTAAAGTCTGTAAGCAAGTATTTGGTTACATGGAATCTCCCAGCCCAACATAGTAGGTAAAGATTGTTGTGTTGGTGACCACCTAAACACACCATGGCGATTGAAGATGTGCACTATGATCATCATTATTATGTGATTTATGTTGTTCTGACAACTGTAATTTTGGTTATTATAATTGTATTTAGACATTTAATTACAAATACAATGGTTACCTTGTTGGGGATGATAGTATTTTACTTTGCAGTTTGTAATTTAGTATATTTTTTTACGTTATGACTGCATGCCTAATGGTTGCCATGTGGTAAAGCTAGACCTCAGTTGGTTATGGTGATATGCCAAAATTAACAGCTATAGGCCTCGTAGGTGCGCTGGGAAATGTTATGCCAGAAGCCATAGGTCTTATCTGCTTATTATGAAACGTTATGACAAAGGCAGTAGGTCTGGCTTATTTATTGTGTAGAGCATTTGTTAAAGCCAAAAGGTCTCTAAGAGTGGAATGTTATCATATTATGTTACAGGCTCTAGACAGGTATTATGTTCCATGTAATCTCACAGAGTACTATAGAAGGCAAATTTATTGGTGTTGGCCAGCTACTCTGGCACACCCTGGGTGTAGACGACTTTCACTGTGATGACTCTTGCTAGGAGGCCCTATTGAGAGGGGTTCTGTATTGTTTTGCCAACTTTTGTGCACATTCATAACTTTATGTCTGTACGCATGATGGCCACCAGTTTATGTACACTCCAGGAAGCCAGTGTTGGTTATAGTATCAGCCCATATCAGTTCACTGGAAAATGTATGTCAGATTCCTTAAATGTGATTTATTTATAATGAGAAGTTATGACAAAACAAGCACACCTAACATACTTATTGTGAAAAGCATGCATTAAAGGCAATAGGTTTTGAAGGTCAGATTTTTATTACAGTGTCCTAAAGTGCAGGTAATATGTTGCACAGAATCTCAACAATTCTCCATTACCCTAGTAGGCAAGAGGTTTGATATTGGTGACCCACTATTGTAATCCTTAGTAGGCTTTATAGATTGTATTGATAACTGTACTTTATCATGGTATACTTGATAGTTGCCTTGTCGGAAAGCTTAAACCCAACAAAGTAGGTCTGTGTTGGTTCCGGTGACAAGCCAATGGTCAAGATTACAGGCTTGATTGTTTATTATGAAAAGTTATGATAAAGGCAGTAGGTCGGCCATATTTCTTGTAAAAAGTATATATTAAAGTCAATAGGCATTTAGGGTGGATTCCTTTTACGTTTCCTGCGTGCCCGGAGGTACATTTAAAACAGCACTGCGGTCCTGCGATGCGGGATGCGCCCATACCAAGGGATGGCCTGTCCACGCCCAGAGGAGCCCGGAGGAGGCTGGGCCCCCCTCTAACATCTGTGACCCGGGGGCTGCCAAGGCTTGGAGGACGACTTCTGGAGCAAGGAAGAAGCACCGCTGGATTAAAATCTCCAGAACTCCATTTACAAGGTACTGTCAAGCCTTCTGTTCACTTCACTTGCCACCTGCTTGTTATTGTTGGGCTGGGCCGGAGTGAGATTTAAGCCCTCAGCGAACACTGTCTCCCTGAGAGAAAGGAAGTAGCCCATCCTGGGCTTAGTCGATCAATTGAGAGTGGTTCAAGAGTGAATAACCCCTCTCTCAATTGAACAAGTAAATAACTAGTTGTAAATTTTGCTTCTACACCTGCAATTTTTTCACAAAAATAATCTATAGTCTATAATCACGAGTTTTTGTTTTGTTATATAACATGGGCAAACATAAGGCTGGAGAAGCTGCTAAAAGGTAAACCCTCCCAAAAAAAATAATCAAGGAGAGCATGGAAAGGAAGGGGCCCTACCAAAATTATAAACCCTGGCGGATATTGACTATCTAATTGAGGAAGTGGAACATCTCTTAAATACAAACGAGAATAAGGGGAAGTGTCATCTACCAAAGGTCCCTCCAATGTTTAAAAAAGTAAAAAAACGCAACCAACCGGATGTAGCCTCTGACATTTTAACAATTTAATATTCTCATGGAATTTTCTAATCTCCTAATCAAGTGATTTCCAGCAAAGAACAAGCCAAGTAACCCAGGGAGAGGGGATAATACTGGGTGCCCTTTATACCCTAAGATAAATACAGTTACGAACGTGCCTTCCCACAATCACTTTGAACCTTTACAGCTGGATGATGAAAATCAAGAAATCGCAGCCCAACAGATGACAACACGAGGTAAAAATCAAGCTTTACCAGCTTGGAACACTGCTAATGACAATGATGAGAGCAGCCACTTTAATATACTGGATATTAGAACATTGGAATATTGGGAGCTCCATTGAAAACAATGGAGTGCTCTGGGCTTATAATGGCTGGTATAAGCCTGGAGCTCCAACATTCCAATGTTTCTTTGTTCACAGCTCTGGCTGTGAACAAAGGCTTCAGGGAACCTGAGGGGATTCCATTCCCCTCATGCTCCCAAAAGGCCTTGTTGTTTTTGTTAGAACATTCTGTCCTCTAGTGACAGAATGTTCTAATAGCCTTATAGCCCTTCGTAGATGGGCTATACCGCTATTAAAGTCCCTCTCCCTTGTTAAAGGCCCTCGCCTTCCGCTCGGGGCCTTTAACGCTGGAGAGGGCCTTTAATAGCCGGTATAGCCCTCTACGGCGGGCTATAAGGCTATATTAAACTGGACCAGCTTAAAAATGTAATTATCACATTGTCGGCTCAAGTTACTACGTTGTTAAACAAAACCTGCTCTTGCGATCAAGATGCTAATGGCAAAAGGGAAGTGCATGAATCCCTGACAACAGACCTGTCAAATAGCAATTTTAAATCACTTTCCTGTAACACTACATGATAGGTGATCTCGACAAACTGCAGTACGCCACACCTTGAAAACATGGTTGCTTCTGAAACATTACAAAATAGATTCCAACCGGCAGTGGGTAAAAGTAGCTCTGAGTCATTGCGCCCACACAATCACCTGGACCGACCAAACAAAGATGTCTCACCTTTCTCCCTTTCATATGGTAACAGAAATAACTGCAATAATGGTTGTTTAACTCAAGCTGGCAATTCCGGGCTATTTCCTTCCCTGCAGTTAAGGAGATTCTGCGGCAATGATAATCCTGTGCCGCTGCGGAATGTTTCACTTATTTCCCCTTTTAAATCAATCTATATTACCCAAGTCGTGAAGTTGAGATCAGACTCCCATGAGGACACTGATGCCATGGTTAACAAAGTAATCCACTGGAGGAGGACTGAGTGGAAATGTCTCTCTGTGGTTTGGTCTAACATCGTGCATGCCAGAAGGTGTCCATCCCGCCAATTACCGTTCAACTAGATACAAGTTGTATTATTGTCAACGTATTTGGCCGAAAATCTTATTAACTTTGAATTGCATACTTGCCACCTTAAGGGGAATAAATTACTGGGAATAAGGTTGAAGGCATTTCCACAGTCTGCTGTGACCTCAAGAGAGCCTGTAGCTGATCCAACGAATCTGGAAGAGATTGACTGACTAATGTGTAATCCTAAAGTGAACCTTTACAAACCTCTCCAGTTGGCATCTTGTAAAATATTTGCTGTAAACTCAAAGGTGTTGGTAACAGGTCATGCATTGGGGGGTAATGAAGGGTCTAGCTCAATTGCTACTGAAGTAAATGAATTACTTGCTATTCATGGTACAGATGACATCACTGAGTTCGGGGATAACGCTAGGACAGCTAGAGCCAACATACCTTACCCAGCAGGAAGCTGCAACACTATTACGGAGTACAGGGATTGTGCTAGGACGGATAGAGCTGACACGCTGAGCTCGATAGGGTGTACCGATACCAACGTGTGTGAGAAGATAGGCTCTGATATGACATCAATGGCCTCAACGGGAAGTTGGTGCAGTGGGCAAAATTGTTCCTCTCCTACCATTAGACTACTATGCTGGAACGTATTAAGGTTGTGGCCTAAGTTGATTGACTCAGAGTTGTTGACCTTTATAGCAGAACATGGCGTCTGTTTATTTCAAGAAACCTGGGCAACAGAGAAGGTATTTATAGACGAGTACACCTCACTCAGTGTAGATGTAAAACCAGCCAAGCAATTTGGGAGAGCCATTGATGGACTTATGATTTTAATTGAAATGTATGCATTAGTACACTTACACCAATGACCATCGATAGCCCTGACTTAATGGGAGTTATTGTGACCTTCTCTTCAGGATTTAGTTTAGCAATTGTGTATATCTATGTTAGAACTTTAAGAGGATCCAATAAATCCCCTATACTGTCTCTCTTAGAAGAAGCTATGGATAATGTTCAAGCAAAGGTAAAAATTGTTGTAGCAAGAAATTTTAACACGTCATTTGATCCCTCCATCTATCTAAATGAAATTACAAGAGTGGAAGAGGAAACAAGGGCATTCCTCCCTTATCTAGAGAGGCAACATTGCATTACAACTAGCGTCCCTAAAAATCAGTAGGGGCCGCACTGCTACTGATCCAAACAGAGCAGCATCAGTCAAAAGATGGAACTGTACTAGTGTAATTTACTACGTCCTTGTTGACCTGAGATGGATGAACGAGCTTTTATATAGTGCAACGTTCATTTCAAGGAGTATCTTGGCGCTGTATGCGTAGAGAGAGGGCACCTGAATATATGACGTTATTCCGCGGGATAATATCCCGCATACCATTAGTCCGCATTTTTTATAACGCAAAAGCAATACAACGAAATACCATGATCCCGCAAACATTTACTCCCCATATGCCTTTACCACGCATGCCATCACAACACAAAGGCATGCGTGGTGAAGGCATATACTTTGTAAAGTAAAGTGTGTATATATATATATATATATATATATATATATATATATATATATATATACACATATACATACAAATATATTTTACTCAATTTAAAAATAAACTTTTTTTTCATTTAAATTGAATTATTTATAATTATATTTGTTTATATATATATATTTAATACATATATATATATACACACATATATATATATATTTTTTTAAATTACCCTGTAAACCCAAAAAAATTATCCAACCCAGGTCCCTTTAAATACCCCTGCACCCCAAAATCATAACCCACCCTTACTCCTTATAATACCGCAGCACCCTTAAACAATAACCCATCCTGACCCTAAAAATACTCCTGTACCCCAAAACCCAAACCTACCCCTGAACCCTAAAAATACCCCTGTACCCCAAAACCCAAACCTACCCCTGAACCCTAAAATACCCCTGTACCCCAAAACCCAAGCCTAGCCCTGAACTCTAAAAATACCCCTGTACCCCAAAACCCAAAAATAGCCCTGCACCCTAAAAATACCCCTGTACCCCAAACCCCAAACGTAGCCCTGAACCCTAAAAATACCCCTGTACCCCAAAATCCAAACTTAGCCCTAAACCCTAAAAATACCCCTGTACCCCAAACCTATCCCTGAACCCTAAAAATACCCCTGTACCCCAAAACACAAAACTATCCCTGGTCCTTTAAAAAAAACCCTGTACCCCAAAACCCAAACCTATCCCTGAACCCTAAAAATGCCCCTGTACCCCAAAACCCAAACCTACCCCTGAACCCTAAAAATACCCCTGTACCCCTAAAACATATACCCCAACACCCCCAAACACACCCTTAAAATACTCTTGAACCCCTAAAACATATACCCAAACACCCCCTAACTAAAACCATATACTTACCTTACACTTAAATATTAAAAACATATGCTTTTACCATTCATGCGTTTACAACGAATTTCGTTGTAAAAGCATGCGTGGTAAAAGCATATAAGATATAATGGCATGCATTTTAAAATTTTGCGGACTGATGGTACTTTCGTTATAGTGGTATGCAGACTGAAGGTATGCGGAATGAAAGTTGCGGTATGAAGGTGTTGAACCAGGGCACCTACCAGGAGAAGGAGCTGGCACCAACTCATATGATAAAAATTCAGATAAGAGACCAAGATTATGGCCGATCTTGGTTGATTTGTTGCTGGCAATGCGCCTTGATAGCAACCATAATTCCCCAGAAGTGACTCTGATGAGTGGTTCGTTGAGACAAGAAAATAATCTTCACACAACTGCAGTACCAGCTCTCCTTGTAGCAAACAACCACCAATATGTCTCATGGCTGAAAGTAATATCAAATCAAAAAATGCATATGCAGATCTATAGACTTGTTGTAAAGTACCTGGAGCAATGCGTGGGCTTAGTGAGGATGAAATCCCTATTTTCAATATACATACTGGCTTATTTGAAGAGTTGAAAAAGGATTTTTACACAGAGGTCCCTAATGTGAAATTTTATCTGGCCAAGGAAGAAAAATGGTTTGACCAAGCTTGTGAAGCAGCAAAGACATCGCTAAGAAAGTCTGTAATCGAGGGTGATCGGGTTAGGATTAACAAAGCAAGATCCACCTGTAAGGCAGCCCTGACTAAGGCAATGAGGAGCTGGGTTAACAATTTATGGCAGGAAATCCTGGCTGCTACCAAGACTAACGATATCAAATTGTTATGGTGCCTTGTGGCCTAAACTAAGTCGACAAGTCCAAACCATATCACTATAACATTATACCCGATAAATGGATGGCACATTGCTCTACCCTGTATGCCCCATTGGTTTTGAACGTCCCAAGTAGTAGTATTGAGAATCCTGATGTTCTAACAATTCTGGATCCTTCCACCCGACTGCTTTTAGTCTTGTCGACACAAGTAGAGCAATCAATTCTCTAAAACCTGCCAAAGCCCCGGTCCAGATAGGATCCCCGGAGATCTATATAAATCCTAACCTCTGATCTGGTCTGCATATCTACATGTATTGTCCAACACAATAGCAGCAGGGGGTATGGTACTGGAGCTGAAATCATAGCTATCTATAAAAAGGGTGATGCAAGTGAACCTATTAGCCTAATCGGTAATGCCCCCAAAAATGTCCTAGGCTGATTCTGGATAGGCTTCCCGATTGGGTGAACACAAATGAAATTTTATCCCCCCTTCAGGCTGGGTTTAGAGTGAAGGTTGGCCCAATAGACCAGATTTTTAGATTTTGCATTTCATATTAGAAATGCGTCCTTTTACAGAATTAAAAACTTTATGTGGCTTATCTTGATCTTATAGCAGTG